>NC_086449.1:805990194-807190194 GCF_028390025.1 Pseudophryne corroboree | reverse complement strand
AAATCCCATCAAAAAAATAACAATAAAATTCGAAATTTGCATAAGGGGCGTGGCCGCGCGGGCCGCGATTAGGCCACGCCCCCAGTCCCCCAGCAGGCACAGCAATGAGATAGGGCTCCCCTGTCTCAAGTGCCCTGGGCCCCCCGGACTCATAATCAGCCCCTGGGAGCATGCCAGCAGCTCACAGAGCGCTGGGCATGCCCCCTCACTGACGAAAACGGGGACCCTGCCGTGAAGCCACGCCCCCTTTTTGCCGAGTGTGTGTCCCTCCTTCTGCCTGGATAAAGCTCCTGCAGAAAGCTGGGAGGTATGCCCCCCTGCCTGTGCCATGCCCAATGCCCATGCTATCTGCTTCTGCTCCTAGTCTCCTGTAGATTTGGCCAGATCTCTGTGACTCATTTGACTAACTCCGCCCACTGTTGACTCCGCCCAGCGTTAGCAAATGAATCACAAGGTCACAGAATAGGGCTATTATATAGGAGATATATAATATATATTAAACTCATAAACTGGTGGTGATTTATTAAACTGGTGGTCAGGTCACTGGTCACACTATCAGCAACTTGCAAGTAGTACTCCTGAGTCCTAAGCAGACAATCACAATATATATTATACTGGTGGTCAGTGTGGTCACAAACAATGGCAGTGTGGCTGGCACTCTGGCAGCAAAAGTGTGCACTGTACGTTATATGTACTCCTGAGTCCTGAGTCCTGCCAGACACGTCCTCTCCCTATGAATCTCAATGCACGTGTGAAAAATGGCGGCGACGCGCGGCTCCTTATATAGAATCCGAGTCTCGCGATAGAATCCGAGCCTCGCGAGAATCCGACAGCGTGATGATGACGTTCGGGCGCGCTCAGGTTAACCGAGCAAGGCGGGAAGATCCGAGTCGCTCGGACCCGTGTAAAAAAACATGAAGTTCGGGCGGGTTCGGATTCCGAGGAACCGAACCCGCTCATCTCTAGTCATAACTTACTGTTTCTGCATTGCTCACATTTAAGAGTTATCCAAACAACCAGTGATTATTACAGTCTGCACAAACCTTCAACAGCATAAACTGCTAAATGATATCAACAAAGGGACGCTAAAGTCCAGTGTATGAGAGCGGAACATCAGCACAGAGGAGTATGGGTAAATTTTGATCATGCACACCGGCTATAGGGGGTAATTCAGACCTAATCGCTCGCTAGGGTTTTTTGCAGTGCTGCGATCGGGTCAGAACTGTGCATGCGTATGCACCGCAATGCGCAGGTGTATCACACAGGTACAAAGCGGATCGCCACTCAGCAGTGGGTTTGTGCGAAGGATACATTCGCACGGGCAATCGCAAGGAGATTGACAGGAAGAGGGCGTTTGTGGGTGGCAACTGACCGTTTTCGGGGAGTTTTGGGAAAAACGCAGGCGTGTCCAAGCGTTTGCAGGGAGGGTTCCTGATGTCAATTCCGGCCCCGGACAGGCTGAAGTGATCGCAGCGGCTGAGTAAGTCCTGGGCTGTGCAGAGACTGCACATGAGTTGTTTGTACAGCTCGGCTACACATGCGATTGCACACTTGCACAGCTAAAATAAACTGCCCCATGGCCCTCATTCCGAGTTGTTCGCTCGCTAGCTACTTTTTGCAGAAATGCACACGCTAAGCCGCCGCCTACTGGGAGTGAATCTTAGCTTTGCAGAAGTGCGAACGAAAGATTAGCAGAATTGCGGATAGAAATTTCTGTGCAGTTTCTGAGTAGCTCGAGACTTACTCTGCCACTGCGATCAGTTCAGTCCTTTTCGTTCCTGGTATGACGTCACAAACACACCCAGCGTTCATCCAGACACTCCCCCGTTTATCCAGACACTCCCGCGTTTTTTCCCGAAACCCCTGCGTTTTTTCACACACTCCCATAAAACGGCCAGTTTCCGCCCAGAAACACCCACTTCCTGTCAATCGCACTACGATCAGCAGAACGATGAAAAAACTTTGTTAGGCCGTGAGTAAAATACCAAACTTTTGTGCAAATTTACTTGGCGCAGCCGCACTGCAACTAATCGCTCCGATGCGAAGAAGGTCTGAAGGTCTGAATTTCCCCCCCATAGAACAAGTAAGATCTTATCTTACCTGTATAGAGGAACACATTTTTAATTAATGTTTCCCTAGCCATGGTGATTGGAGACACAGGTTTCTTCCGATAAGAGCTGCCCTTTTCCATGCTGGGACTTCCGGGTTTCGGCCTCAGGAGTCTGGCTTGCAACGGCCGCGGGGGGTGCTGGGAGGGATCTGGTTAGATCCCTCTCATGAAGAATGAGGAAAAAAGCCCATAGGCTTCTATAGGGTAATGCCAACGAAAGCTGACGTATCCCTCCGCATCAAAACCCTGGCGTCTTGGGCTTCGTACATATGGGGAAATGCGGTCAGAGTCTGAAAACAGGTTTTTGGACGCATTGTGCCTTTAGTACATCCCACCCTCTCTCTCTCTCTCTCTCTCTCTCTCTCTCCTCATAATGAAGCTGATTATGATTTGGAATTAAAGCAAAAAGAGCATGAAACTTTGCACCTTGGTAAAAACATGTTGCACTGCAGTTGGGGTAGATATATAATAGGCCGAGCGATTTAGATGTGAGAGGAACGTGCCCTAAATCAGATCTAAATTGCAGTGTTAAAATATAGCTGCCCAGTTTTTGTAGCTACATGCAGAAGCAGTCAGTATTTACTCTGCATGCAAACCACTTTGTTAAGCATGTCTTATAAAACCCAATATACTCAACCGAGACACCAAATTTTTGTCTTTAAAACCATTTGGCTCACCCTGATAACTGCAGACCTCCCTCTCCTGCCCGCTTTGCCGCTGTAAGATTACTCTGTGAGTTGTGTTTTGACTTTTGTCTTCGCAGTTCTGGACCGCGTTAGGTCATACGGATGGGGCGAAAGATCTGCTCTAACATCCCAGCCGCCCTGACAAGGAACTGTCTACGATCCCCCCCTTAGATGCTGATCACTGTCATCAGACTGTTCTCCCTATAGGATAAGATCTCGGCAGGTCTGGCAGACCCACTTCCCTGATCTCCGAAAGGCGTTTGTTCATTGTTTCTGCAGCCAACAAATATCTTAGACTGCAGCACTGAACAATGGTTTTTACTGTACCAGTGTCAGTCACACGTAACTTATTGCAGCCCAGATTTCCGCCTCTCCTTTGCGTCTCCTGGCAGGCTCTTTGTGCCGGTGAGATGCTCTTATCTGTGTTTATCATATTATTCCAGCACTATAGTTCTCTTAAATATAGACTATGGCTCTTGTTGTTTCAGTGTTTCGAGTAATAACAATCCTTGACTGTGTTTTCCTGCTGGACTCATCTGTTTTACTTTGTACTTAGCACATAACACATCAGAGACAGCCCGTGAGGTCATTTAGAAGAGAACTGCCCAGCGCCATTGAGTTGGAACTGACCAAAGACTATTGTGGGTTCACTAACAATTCCTCATGGCTGGCATTCTGGATTTAAGCGATCATTTATGTGCTCTTCATCCATTTAGTCTTATAACCCACCTTGTAGAACCCAGATACTGTATGTGCGCAGAGTCTGAAGTTTTGGTTCTAATTTCATCATCATGTTTTGATTTTGGGTTTACAAATCCACCCTCAAGTGTTTTGGTTCAGAATTCAGATTTAAAATCCAATCTTGGGTTTTGGATTTCTTGAAAATTGATAAAAACAGTTAAAGTGAAGTCGTGTCATTTTTGTAATCCACAACCTGGAATTCTGATTTAAAATCCTAATTTCCGAAACGCAGGAAGATCCGAAGCGGGATTGTGTGCGGTTTGGATCCACAAAATTTAGGTGGCCTTGGATCTCTAAAGAACCGATCCGCACAACTCTAGTAGAAAGAAACGGATGTTTTTGGCTTGCCACAGAATTACTTTTACTTTTAAGTCTATACTTGACTTGCATTTAATGTATCTACAAGTTGTGTTTCTCATACGTCCTAGAGGATGCTGGGGATGCTTCAAGAACCATGGGGGGTATAGACAGGATCCGCAGGAGACATGGGCACTTTAAGACTTTAAAAGGGGTGTGAACTGGCTCCTCCCTCTATGCCTCTCCTCCATACTCCAGTTAGATTCTGTGCCCAGAGAGACTGGTTACACACTGAGGAGCTCTACTGAGTTTCTCAGAAAAGACTTTATGTTAGGTTTATTATTTTCAGGGAGACCTGCTGGCAACAGACTCCCTGCATCGTGGGACTGAGGGGAGAGAAGCAGACCTACTTCTCTGAGTTCAAAGGCCCTGCTTCTTAGGCTACTGGACACCATTAGCTCCAGGGGGTCTGATCACTTGGTACGCCTAGCTGCTCGTTCCCGGAGCCGCGCCATCACCCCCCTTGCAGAGCCAGAAGAAAGAAGCCGGGTGAGTAAAAGAAGAACAGAAGACTTCAGTGACGGCAGAAGACTTTATCTGACAAGGGTGCAGAGCGCAGGGGGTGCGCCCTGGGCAGCATGTTTATCTCAGATAGAGACTGGCAAGAGAGATATTAAGTGCCTGGGCACTAAATACAGACCCCCCGCCAGTATAAATATATAGAAAATAGCGGACTGAAGCGCGCCATTAAGGGGGCGTGGCTTAGCCCTCACAGCTCTAACCAGCGCCATTTTCTCCTTACAGAGCAGCTGGTCCTTCCAAAACACTGCTGTATAGATCAGTGTGCAAAACGAGGGGGGGCACAGTTGTTTAGTGCAATATAAGATAAAAATAAAAGCACACTATATCATGAGCGCGATGTAAATGAGCTGGTAAACTCCTTATGTGTTTCCATGATGAAATGTACTGGTGTCTATCCCTTATAGCCAGTGCAATGTCGGTGGGTGTTTGGTACACGGGTGTCGGCATATCTGAGGCTGAGTGCTCTGCCACAAAGGGAATGACTATGTTGGCGCTGTCGACTTCTAATAGTACTTGGTACATGTAAATCAATGTCAAACTCAACATGTCCGTAGAAATATATATTTTTTCCTGAGAGAAAACTATATGGGAGACACAGACATGGGGGGTGACCCTGTTGGCACCAACAATATCTGACTGGGTGGATATTGACATGATAATGTGATATCGGAGAATGCTATACATATATGTTATGTATATGTATGTATAGTGAGGTTACATTGGTCTGTGGCACGATCACAGACGCGATAATATTTATAGAGCAAGAAAAGTGGCTGCGTTGTGTGTCAGCAGCTATATAAAATAGAGTCACGTGATCGTGACGAAACGCGTCAGGACCCCGCCTTCCATACACCTGGTCCAGGTGAATTTATCCTGTGCAATCCACACAGCTTCTCTTCCATCCAGCTGACCGGCTGACCGCGGCAAGAAACCGCCTTTGACTCTCCGACAGCAGCTTGCTATCACCGCCAGCCAGCGATCACGAGAACAGGAGACGACCGCACATTTCCTCCTGGCGGCAGGTACTCAGTATTGGGATACCCACCTTTCCGCTCCGCTGTGCAATCACATTGTGCATCTCAGCAGCTTGCATCATCGCCGGCTGGTGATCAGGAATACAGGAGACGATTATACATCTCTTTCTATTGGGAGGTGCTCGGCACTGGGCACCGCAATACTCCTCTCCTCTGTGCAGAACATCGGGCAACGCAGGACTCACTAGCCGGGGACGCCCGGCCAAGTTTATACCAGCCCTTGCCGGAGAGGTAGTATATGTTTACATTTATCTGGAACTACATCTACAAATTCTCCTGTTCCCTCCCTATTGCACAATTAGGATTTAATATATTGGATAGCCATTTTTATCACACGGCTGAACCTTTATATCACCGGAGACAGATATAGGTGTATTATTAACCTACATGTTTTATAACTATATTGATTAAGAGACTATAATTCTTTACATTTTATACGTTGTGCTCTCTATTTTATATAGCTGCTGACACACAGCGCAGCCACTTTTCTTGCTCTATAGTCTTCCAATCCATCTCACATAGTGGTGTGGCAAGCGCAGTGTCTCAGGAGCCTGTTGTACCTTTATTTGTTGGTTTTATTTAAATGATTGATTTGTTTGAGGCGCTGAACAAGTAGTTTCTTTTGTTGTTCTGCGATAATATTTATGGTGGGAGTCATATTCATAGAATTGATTTCTCTCAGACCCCTCGGGATCGCAAAAAGGTTATTTTGCCCAGTTACTAGTCCCTGAGATCGACTTGAATAATGTTTTTTATGTCGACTATAATGTTTCCTGATCAGATCCACAAAATCGGCATTCAGTACCTGTTCATACACATTGGAACGTTTTAACGTCACTAGGGACCCTGCTGTTCCGGACAAAAGGATATATGTATATGTATTATATATATATATATATATATATATGTGTGTATAGAGATATGTGTGTATAGAGATATGTGTGTATAGGAGCATTGGCAGGTATATTTATGTATATTTATATATAAATATTAATGATGAATGCTGAGGTAAAGTCATTCCTTCTCATGGATAGAATAAAGTGAGAGTCACCCCCTGTTCTGCACGGGGCCCTGTCACAAAGGATCGTATACAGGAAGATATGTGATACTCTAATTATGTGTCCGCATGTACGTTGATTATACTTGCATTACATGCGCATGGGGGAGTAGTTGCATGCAGGGTACTCCTGAAGTTGAGTCATGTCTATATCATTACAGCATACTGCCGTGCGACTACAAGGGATATAGGACTCTTGGGTTTGCGGGCCACTTCCATGGTGGTCTCGACTAGGATGACGTTGTGGATTCACCAATGGAATGCTGAGGCTGACTTCGAGAAGTACTGGGGTATCTTCCCTATGAAGGTGAAACCTGGTTTGGGGATGGCTTTGTTAAGTTGATCTCGACAGATACCACTGGTAAGTCTACCTTCTTGAGCTATGTTCCCTCACGACGGTTGGTGACGCATTTTTGTAGGATGCAGTCATTTCGACCGGATGGATACGTTTTGTTCCCCTTCTTTGCAGGTAGAGGAAGGTGAAAAGGTAAGAGGTCAGCAGCCTTGCAACTTGCAGAAGCAGAAATCATCCGATGTTTCTACCACATCCACCGCATGTCGCTGAGTCTATCTTGCGGGAGCCCACACCGGTGGGGCTAAGTCCAATACTCTTCAGTCAGTCCTGGAATGGACATGGACGAGTGAGTTAATAATAGAGTCCCTAGGGGGACATACTGGAGTTTCCAGACGGTTCCCTTCACTGATTTTTCAAATAGATCTTACCGATTCTCCGCTGGACAGGGAGGTAGTAGGCAACACCATACAGAAGTTGGGTCAGGATCAGGACATTGCCCTGCTGTCCCGGTTAAAAAAAAAAAAAAGAAAAAACTGTTCTTCAAGCTTTTTCGTGCTTCTGAGGCCGGACGGCTCGGTCAGAGCAACCCCCAAAAAGTTTCTACTTAAGAAGTTGAACTACAAGATGGAGTCTCTCAGGACAGGGATCTCCAATCTGTAAAAGGAGTAAGAGGGTCTAAGTACGGTTCTTCCGCATTAGGCTTACCTGGGTTTGCTATTCAGGATTGTCATTGCCATTTCACTGGAGTGATGGCAGTATGATGGTTTTCCTTCAATAGTAAAAGCCATTATTGTTCTGTACTGGGATGCTCTCCTGACTACGGCTAGGTCAAGAAACAAGTGGTGAAAATCGTTGGTTTCTCTCTGACAGTTCTTCAACACAGTGGTTGGTTCCTGAACTTGCCAGAATCACTGTTGATCCCAACGCCGCGAATGTCGGAGTTGGGAATAAGGTTAAAATACGTTTCGTTGATGAAGTAGATGGGTGCGGCCTACGAGGCCATTCGGTGAGCATGTTAAATGCCAGAGTGGTTTTAGCGGGACCAGTTGGGCATGTGGTCCGGGTATCACCTGCACTTACACCGGAAAATAATCCTATTCTCCAGGACCAGAATATCTCTCCTGTGGTGGCTGCACAGTTCTCACCTCCTAGAGGGACGATGGTTCGGGATACAGGTTTGAATCCTGGTGTCCATGGATGCAAGTCTCCGAGGCTGGGGAGCAGTCTTTCAAGGGGCAGAATTCCCGCGGAAAAAGGTCAAGCCAGGAAGCTTGTCTGCAATAATCATTCTGGAATTGAAGGCTATTTACAATGGCTTTTTGCAAGCGGAACATCTTCGCAATCTGCCCGTCTTAATTCACGGACAACTTAATAGCAGTGGCGTAAGTAAACCGCTAGGGCGGAACGGAGAGCAAAGTGACAATGGCAGAAGCCACAAAAGTTTTCCGCTGGGCGAAAAGGCGTGTAAACGCTCTGTTAGCGGTCTTCATTCTGGGTGTAGGCAACTGGAAAGCAGACTTCCTCAGCAGACACGATCTCCATCCAGGAGAGTGGGGTCTTCATCAAGAGGTTTTCACAAAAGTGACAAGTCTTTGGGGAATTCCTCAAATAGACTTAATGGCGTCTCGCTTCAACAAGAAACTGCAGAGATATGGTTCCAGGTCAAGGGACCCTCCAGCAATAGCGGTGGACGCCCTGGTGACACCATGGGTATTTCAGTCGGTATGCGTGTTCCCTCCATTTCCACTCTTTCCGAGGGTGATAAAGATCATGAGAAGAACAAAGGTTCAGGCGATCCTCTTTGTTCCAGACTGGCCAAGGAGGGCTTGGTATCCAGATCTTCAAGAATTACTCATAGAAGATCCCTGACCTCTTCCTCTACGAGAGGACCTGTTACAGCAAGGACCGTGCGTGTATCAAGACTTACCGCGGCTGCGTTGGGCGGCATGGTGGCTGAACGCCATATCCTAGCCCGAAAGGGTATTCCCAGTGAAGTAATTCCCACACTTCTTCAGGCTAGGAAAGAAGTAACGGCAAAGCATTACCACCGTATTTGGAGGAAATATGTGTCTTGGTGTGGATCCAAGAAGGCTCCTACGGAAGAATTTCAGCTGGGGCATTTGCTCCATTTTTTTGCAAGCAGGTGTGGATGCGGGCCTGAAGTTAGGCTCTACTAAAGTACAAATTTTGGCCTTATCAATCTTCTTTGAGAAAGAATTGGCCTCCCAGAAGTTCAGACCTTCGTGAAAGGCGTGCTACACATCCAAACTCCATTTGTGCCTCCTGTGGCACCAGGAGATATTAATGTGGTGTTGCAATTCCTGCAATCTCATTGGTTTAAACCTTTACGTAAGGTTGAGTTAAAGTTCCTTGCTTGGAAAGTTGTCATCTTGTTGGCCTTGGCATCCGCAAGGTGGGGATCTGAGTTGGCGGCTTTGTCTCACAAAAGCCCCTATTTAATCTTACATGCTGATATAGCGGAGTTGAGAACTCATCAGCAATTTCTACCAAAAGTGGTTTCATCATTTCACGTAAACCAGCCTATTGTGGTGCCAGTGGCTACTGATGCCTTGGCGGAATCGAAGTCTCTCGATGTGGTCAGAGCTTTGAAAATCTATGTCGCCAGAACGGCGCAGATTAGGAAAACAGAGGCTCTGTTTGTCCTGTGGGCTCCCAACAAGATTGGGGCTCCTGCTTCCAAGCAGATTATTGCGCGCTGGATCTGTAATACGATTCAGCAGGCTCATTCTATGGCAGGATTGCCGTTACCAAAATCAGTAAAAGCCCATTCTACCAGAAAGGTGGGCTCATTCTGGGTGGCTGCCCGAGGGGTCTCGTCATTACAGCTGTGCCGAGCATCTACTTGGTTGGGTTCGAACACCTTTGAGAAGTTTTACAAGTTCGATATCCTGGCTGAGGAGGACCTCTTGTTTGGTCAATCGATGCTGCAGAGTCATCCGCACTCTCCCGCCCGTTCTAGAGCTTTGGTATAAACCCCATGGTTCTTTAAGCATCCCCAGCATCCTCTAGGACGTATGAGAAAATAGGATTTTAATACCTACCGGTAAATATTTTTCTCTTAGTCCGTAGAGGATGCTGGGCGCCCGTCACAGTGCGGGCTGTATCTGCAGTCATTGGGTATGTTTGCACACATGGGGGGTAATTCTGAGTTGATCGCAGCAGGATTTTTGTTAGCAGTTGGGCAAAACCATGTGCACTGCAGGGGGGGGGGGCAGATATAACATGTGCAGAGAGAGTTAGATTTGGGTGGGTTATTTTGTTTCTGTGCAGGGTAAATACTGGCTGCTTTATTTTTACACTGCCATTTAGATTGCAGATTGAACACACCCCACCCAAATCTAACGCTCTCTGCACATGTTATATCTGCCTCCCCTGCAGTGCACATGGTTTTGCCCAACTGCTAACAAAAATCCTGCTGCGATCAACTCAGAATTACCCCCATGGTGTGTTGTGTTTAAGTCAGACTGTTGCTGACGATATTCAGGCCATAGCATGCGTTATGCAGTTGCTGGTTGTGTTTACACACATGGGTTGTGTTACGGTTTATGTCAGCGTATTGCTGCATATTCTTCATGCCGTCGGCTGGTGTTCTATTGAATACCACGTTCTGCGGCATACTGGAGGTGTGAGCTGGTAAACTGCTCACTGTGCTTTATCAATAAATTCTTTCCTCGAAATGTCCGTTCCTATAACTGGAGTCTGGAGGAGGGGCATAGAGGGAGGAGCCAGTTCACACCCCTTTTAAAGTCTTAAAGTGCCCATGTCTCCCGCGGATCCAATGTATACCCCCCATGGTTCTTGAAGCATCCCCAGCATCCTCTACGGGCTAAGAGAAAAGGATTTACCGGTAGGTATTAAAATCCTATTTTTAGGATGTATCCAGGTCCCAAACATCTCTTGCTTCTAGGTCCTTCCTATTCCTTCCGTCTTATCCTGTTTCCTCCCATTTCCTTTCATACTTTAACCCCCTTTATCCTTCTCACCCCGCCCCCCATCCCCCCCCTTTTTTTTTTTGCACTTTGCTATCCCCTATTTGTCTACCCCAAAACTGATCTGTATTCAGTGGGCTTCCATATTTTAGGAAGGAGGTTTATCAAATCTTGGAGAGAGATAAAGTTGAGAGAAATAAAGTACAGACCAATCAACTTCTGACTTTCAACTTCTGTTTGTTCTAGAAAAATAAGTTAGAAGCTGATTGGTTGGTACATTATCTCTTTCCAAGATTTGATAAATCTCCCCCTGGAAGAAGTACGTATCAAGCCTTGGAGAGTAATAAAGTGGAGACGTTGTCTAAAGCAACCAACCAGCTCCTGTCATTTTTCAAAAACAGCCTGTAACATGGCAGTTAGGAAAGTGATTGGCTGGCACTTTATCTACTTCCACTTTATCTTTCTCCAAGGCTTAGTACACAGACCACACAGTCTTTGAAATGACAGTTAAAAACTGATTAATTGCTTTGGGCAACTTCTCCACTTTTGCTTTCACTAAGGCTTGATACCTCTCCCCCTTTTAGGTCTCTAGTAAGTCCAAGTTCCCGCACACCTATGTGACATCTACCTTTCTTTCTGCAGTATGTTTTATTTTTGGCTTATCTCCTCATTCTTCTTTGCTATGCAATATTTCCATCCTTCCGTTTTGAGCCTCAGATTTACTTATTCATGTATTTCAACTCTTACAGTACTTGTTGCTAAGCTTGATGCTTAGCGTGAATAGAGAACATGCATTTTATTTCTGTTTCGGAGACTTATGTTATGAATGCAGGCCATTGAGAACAGGGCCAGGCCAGCCCTAGGTACTGGGGTGTGGCCTAATGTAAGGAGACGTGGCCACACCTCTGCACCAAAAAAGTGTGAAAATATATAGTACCTGTGACGCCATGTGATTCACAGTGTGGCCCAAACTGATAAGGGATGCAGTCACATGACCAGCGGTTGGAATCCTGGCGGTCAGGATGCCGACGCCGGTATCCCGATCACTGGCAATGCCGACGGTCGACATTCTGACACACGGGGACTTTTCCCACTTCTGGGTGTCCACGACCCAACTATCGGAGTTATTATTTTGAATTACGAGAAGCACTGGAACAAACTGCACTCACTGAAGCCACTAAATTCTGCCTGGCTCAGGGACTTGGGTGTCGTGAATCATATTTTGTTAAAAAAAAAAAAACCTCCACCCAAACACAGAAGATGGGATATGTCCTCCTACAGAAATCCCCGAAAGGGGAAAAGGAGAATAAAAAAGTTCAGATGTCCTAATAGTAAGATGCATTATCCTGCAAACATGTGGGGTGGGTGAGTTGGACTGCAAACCCTAATTCTAAACATAATAAGAGGTGCTGCCATGCTTAGACTTGTAGTGGCACACAGGGAAAAAAAAGAAAATGCAGGTGCACACTCTAAGTACTAAGAACACTGCTAATCAGAACAATCATGGCCGGATTAACAATGGGGCGGATGGAGCTGCAGCTCCAAGCCCCCCATTGAAAATAGGCCCACAGACCTCCCTGCAGTGCAGGCAGTAGCCAGTGCTGCCAGGAAAAAAAACATTTCCTGTCAGCACATACATCAGCTCACTCACCTCCGGCTGCCCATTCACCCCCACCCCAAACTGGTCAGCCTGTGTCCTGACCGCTTTGTGTTGCAAGGGGCGGGGCTTCGGACGGGCAAGGGACGGGGCCTCGGACGGGTAAGGGGGCGGAGCCACGTAAATAGTTACGAGACTGCAGCCTCCTGTCAAGACCCTGCCCCTCTTTCATGAGGCATGTTATTGTTGGAAAGCTGCAGCAGGAAAGGTATGCTGCAGCAAAAGCAATTATGTTTTGATGGGCGAGGGGGCGGGGCTTCTGATGGGCATGGGGACGGAGCCTCGGATATATCTCCGAGGCTCCGCCCCCGAACCCATCCGAAGCCCCGCCCCCTCGCCCATCAAAACATAATTGCTTTTGCTGCAGCATACCTTTCCTGCTGCAGCTTTCCAACAATAACATGCCTCATGAAAGAGGGGCAGGGTCTTGACAGGAGGCTGCTGTCTTTTAGGAGAGCTGGGTCCCTGGATGTCAGAGCTGAGGGGGCATGCAAACCATGTGAGTAGCAGCCCACACCAGGCCCCGAGATCTCCTATGTAAGTGGTGTCTATGTCAGTTAGTTTTGAAGGGGGGGGGATGTGTGTGTGTCGCTAAGTAAGTAGTGTCTGTCAGTAAGTAGTGTCAGTGTCAGTAGGTTTTGCGTTTGTGTGTGTCAGTAAGTAGTGTCAGTAAGTTTTGCATTGTGTCTGTGTCAGTAAGTTTTGCATTTTGTGTGTGTGTGTGTGTGTGTGTATGTATGTGTCTGTGTAAGTTTTGTGTTGTGTCGTGTGTGTCAATATGTTTTGCGTTGTGTGTGTGTGTGTGTTAGTCAGTCCTGCAAGTGTGGCAGTACGCTGCGGTATGGCGTACCATTAAGAATGTGTCCGCCAGTACGCCATACCCCCGCCACACTGTAAAACACCACCACCAAGCTCCTAGATCTTGCTCGGAGGCGCCACCAGCACCTTCTTCCTTTTCCAGGAAAAGGACTGCTGGGAGCATGAAGGTGATGTCATCACCCTCCCTGCACCTGGCAGACTGGCAGAGAAAAAGTGACGATGGGGTGCCGGGCCACCGGTGTGTGGGTGGTATTCAGTATACCAGTTGTTGGGATCCCGGCTCACAGTATACCGGCGCCGGAATCCCGACAACCGGCATACCGACACCTTTTCTCCCTTTTGGGGGTCCACGAACCCCCTGGAGGGAGGATAGCGTGCTCATTTGCGCTCACTTTGCTGTCGGGAAGCCGGCAGTCTGGATCCCGGCGCCGGTATGCTGGCCGCCGGCAACTCATACTACCCTCCGGTGAGTAACTCTAATGGTCGGGACCCCTCCCCACAAGTACAATGAGGCGGCACTACCAAGTTTTGCTGGAGCAGTAAGATTTATTGATCCAGAATCTTACTAAATAAATCTTACTGCACCAGCAAGACTCGGGAGTGCTGCCTCATTGTACTCATTGGAGCAAATATTCACATCATAACAGGATGAGTGCTGGGTACATATCTTATATATAATATTTTTTATTCTATAACAAGTGTCACATCCTGCTGTCCTTGCCTCTGTAGTCCGCAGGGACAGGGGGTGTCTGTGCCATGGATTCACATAATATATAACCACTCCACCTAGTGTCACATGGTCACATCCCTTAATGACATGTGACCACGCCCACGGCACGCAGTCACAGTACCACTGAGAAAAAAAATAAGAATTTACTTACCGATAATTCTATTTCTCGGAGTCCGTAGTGGATGCTGGGGTTCCTGAAAGGACCATGGGGAATAGCGGCTCCGCAGGAGACAGGGCACAAAAGTAAAGCTTTTACAGGTCAGGTGGTGTGTACTGGCTCCTCCCCCTATGACCCTCCTCCAGACTCCAGTTAGGTACTGTGCCCGGACGAGCGTACACAATAAGGGAGGATTTTGAATCCCGGGTAAGACTCATACCAGCCACACCAATCACACCGTACAACTTGTGATCTAAACCCAGTTAACAGTATGATAACAGAGGAGCCTCTGAAAGATGGCTTCCTAAACAATAACCCGAATTAGTTAACAATAACTATGTACAAGTATTGCAGATAATCCGCACTTGGGATGGGCGCCCAGCATCCACTACGGACTCCGAGAAATAGAATTATCGGTAAGTAAATTCTTATTTTCTCTATCGTCCTAAGTGGATGCTGGGGTTCCTGAAAGGACCATGGGGATTATACCAAAGCTCCCAAACGGGCGGGAGAGTGCGGATGACTCTGCAGCACCGAATGAGAGAACTCCAGGTCCTCCTTTGCCAGGGTATCAAATTTGTAAAAATTTACAAACGTGTTCTCCCCTGACCACGTAGCTGCTCGGCAGAGTAGTAATGCCGAGA
Organism: Pseudophryne corroboree; assembly: GCF_028390025.1. Lineage (NCBI taxonomy): Eukaryota > Metazoa > Chordata > Amphibia > Anura > Myobatrachidae > Pseudophryne > Pseudophryne corroboree. The sequence goes on along the minus strand of NC_086449.1, from coordinate 807,175,435 downwards.
CCCCTCGGGCAGCCGCCCAAGATGAGCCCACCTTCCTTGCGGAATGGGCCTTAACAGATTTAGGCTGTGGCAGGCCTGCCACAGAATGTACAAGTTGAATTTTGTTACAAATCCAACGAGCAATCGACTGCTTAGAAGCAGGTGCACCCAACTTGTTGGGTGCATACAGTATAAACAGCGAGTCAGATTTTCTGACTCCAGCCGTCCTTTAAATGTATATTTTTAAGGCTCTGACAACGTCCAACAACTTGGAGTCCTTCAAGTCGTCTGTAGCCGCAGGCACTACAATAGGCTGGTTCAGGTGAAACGCTGATACCACCTTAGGGAGAAAATGCGGACGCGTCCGCAGCTCTGCCCTATGTCGAATGGAAAATTAAATAAGGGCTTTTATAAAACAAAGCCGCCAGTTCAGATACTCTCCCGGCCGAAGCCAGGGCCAGTAACATAGTCACTTTCCATGTGAGATATTTCAAATCCACCTTCTTTAGTGGTTCAAACCAATTTGATTTGAGGAAATCTAAAACTACATTTAGATCCCACGGTGCCACCTTAGGCACCACAGGAGGCTGTATATGCAGTACTCCTTTGATAAAAATCTGGACCTCAGGGACTGAGGCCAATTCTTTTTGGAAGAATATTGATAGGGCCGAAATTTGAACCTTAATAGATCCCAATTTGAGACCCATAGACAATCCTGATTGCAGGAAATGTAGGAAAACGACCCAGTTGAAATTCCTCCATCGGAGCACTCCGCTGCTCGCACCACGCAACATATTTTCGCCAAATACGGCGATAATGCTTCGCGGTGACTTCCTTCCTTGCCTTTATCAAGGTAGGAATGACTTCTTCTGGAATGCCTTTTCCTTTTAGGATCTGGCATTCAAACGCCATGCCGTCAAACGCAGCCGCGGTAAGTCTTGAAAAAGACAAGTACCCTGCTGAAGCAGGTCCCCTTCTCAGAAGTAGAGGCCACGGATCGTCCGTGACCATCTCTTGAAGTTCCGGGTACCAAGTCCTTCTTGGCCAATCCGGAGCCACTAGTCTTACTCCACTTTGCCGTATAATCCTCAATACCTTTGGTATGAGAGGCAGAGGAGGAAACACATATACCGACTGGTACACCCAAGGTGTTACCAGCGCGTCCACAGCTATTGCCTGCGGATCTCTTGACCTGGCGCAATACCTGTCCAGTGTTTTGTTGAGGCGAGACGCCATCATGTCCACCATTGGTTTTACCCAACGGTTTAATAGCATGTGGAAAACTTCTGGATGAAGTCTCCACTCTCCCGGGTGAAGGTCGTGTCTGCTGAGGAAGTCTGCTTCCCAGTTGTCCACGCCCGGGATGAATACTGCTGACAGTGCTATCACGTGATTCTCCGCCCAGCGAAGGATCCTGGCAGCTTCTGCCATTGCCCTCCTGCTTCTTGTGCCGCCCTGTCTGTTTACATGGGCGACTGCCGTGATGTTGTCCGACTGGATCAACACCGGTCTTCCTTGAAGCAGAGGTTCCGCCTGGCTTAGAGCATTGTAGATTGCTCTTAGTTCCAGAATGCTTATGTGAAGAGACTTTTTCAGGCTCGACCACACTCCCTGGAAATTTCTTCCCTGTGTGACTGCTCCCCAGCCTCTCTGGCTGGCACCCGTGGTCACCAGGATCCAATCCTGCATGCCGAATCTGCGGCCCTCCAATAGATGAGCCTCCTGCAACCACCACAGAAGGGATACCCTTGTCCTCGGCGACAGGGTTATCCGCAGGTGCATCTGAAGATGCGACCCTGACCATTTGTCCAACAGATCCCTTTGCATGTAATCTGCCGAAAGGGATTGCTTCGTAAGAAGCTACCATTTTTTCCCAGGACTCTTGTGCATTGATGTACAGACACCTTTCCTGGTTTTAGGAGGTTCCTGACCAGGTCAGATAACTCCTTGGCTTTTTCTTCGGGAAGAAAAACCTTTTCTGAACTGTGTCCAGAATCATCCCCAGGAACAGCAGACGAGTTGTCGGCATTAATTGGGATTTTGGAATATTCAGAATCCATCCGTGCTGCTTTAGCACCTCTTGAGATAGTGCTAAACCCATCTCTAGCTGTTCTCTGGACCTTGCCCTTATTAGGAGATCGTCCAAGTATGGGATAATTAATACGCCTTTTCTTCGAAGAAGAAATATTATCTCGGCCATTACCTTTGTAAAGACCCGAGGTGCCGTGGACAAACCAAACGGCAGCGTCTGAAACTGATAGTGACAGTTTTGTACAACGAACCTGAGGTACCCCTGGTGTGAGGGGTAATTGGAACGTGGAGATACGCATCCTTGATGTCCAAGGATACCATAAAGTCCCCTTCTTCCAGGTTCGCTATCACTGCTCTGAGTGACTCCATCTTGAACTTGAACTTCTTTATGTACAGGTTCAAGGACTTCAGATTTAGAATAGGCCTTACCGAGCCATCCGGCTTCGGTACCACAAAAAGAGTGGAATAATACCCCTTCCCTTGTTGTAGAAGAGGTACCTTGACTATCACCTGCTGAGAATACAGCTTGTGAATGGCTTCCAAAACCGTCTCCCTTTCTGAGGGGGACGTTGGTAAAGCAGACTTCAGGAAACGGCGAGGTGGCTCTGTCTCTAATTTCAACCTGTACCCCTGAGATATTATCTGCAGGATCCAGGGATTTACCTGCGAGTGAGCCCACTGCGCGCTGTAATTCTTGAGACGACCGCCTACCGCCCCCGAGTCCGCTTGCGAAGCCCCAGCGTCATGCTGAGGCTTTTGTAGAAGCCGGGGAGGGCTTCTGTTCCTGGGAAGGAGCTGCCTGTTGCTGTCTCTTCCCTCGTCCTCTGCCTCGTGGCAGATATGAATAGCCCTTTGCTCTCTTATTTTTAAAGGAACGAAAAGGCTGCGGTTGAAAGGTCGGTGCCTTTTTCTGTTGGGGAGTGACTTGAGGTAGAAAGGTGGATTTCCCGGCCGTAGCCGTGGCCACCAAATCCGATAGACCGACCCCAAATAACTCCTCTACGCATCGCCTGTCCACTGTCGTGTCCATAAAGCTCTTCTGGCCGAAATGGACATAGCACTTACCCGTGATGCCAGTGTGCAGATATCTCTCTGTGCATCACGCATATAAAGAAATGCATCCTTTATTTGTTCTAACGACAGTAAAATATTGTCCCTGTCCAGGGTATCAATATTTTCGATCAGGGACTCTGACCAAACTACCCCAGCACTGCACATCCAGGCAGTCGCAATAGCTGGTCGTAGTATAACACCTGCATGTGTGTATATACCTTTTTGGATATTTTCCATCCTCCTATCTGATGGATCTTTAAGTGCGGCCGTCTCAGGAGAGGGTAACGCCACTTGTTTTGATAAGCGTGTTAGCGCTTTGTCCACCCTAGGAGGTGTTTCCCAGCGCTCCCTAACCTCTGGCGGGAAAGGGTATAAAGCCAATAACTTCTTTGAAATTAGCAGTTTTTTATCGGGGCACCCCACGCTTCATCACACACGTCATTTAATTCTTCTGATTCGGTAAAAACTACTGGTAGTTTTTTCACACCCCACATAATACCCTGTTTAGTGGTACCTGTAGTATCAGCTAAATGTAACATCTCCTTTATTGCCAAAATCATATAACGTGTGGCCCTTTTGGAAAATACGGTTGATTCGTCACCTTCACTACCGGAATCAGTGCCTGTGTCTGGGTCTGTGTCGACCGACTGAGGCAAGGGGCGTTTTACAGCCCCTGACGGTGTTTGAGGCGCCTGGACAGGCACTAAGTGAGTGTCCGGCCGCCTCATGTCGGCAAACGACTGCTTAAGCGAGTTGACGCTATCCCGTAATTCCACAAATAAAGGCATCCATTCTGGTGTCGACCCCCTAGAAGGTGACATCCTCATATTTGGCAATTGCTCCGCCTCCACACCAATAACGTCCTCATACATGTCGACACACACGTACCGACACACAGCAGACACACAGGGAATGCTCTATACGAAGACAGGACCCACTAGCCCTTTGGGGAGACAGAGGGAGAGTCTGCCAGCACACACCAAAAAGCGCTATATATGACAGGGATAGCCTTATGATTAAGTGCTCCCTTATAGCTGCTTTTATATTAATATATTGCCATTTATTTTGCCCCCCCTCTCTGTTATACCCTGTTTCTGTAGTGCAGTGCAGGGGAGAGACCTGGGAGCCTTCCTGACCAGCGGAGCTGTGACAGAAAATGGCGCCGTGTGCTGAGGAGATAGGCCCCGCCCCTTTTCCGGCGGGCTCGTCTCCCGCTATTTAGTACATTTAGGCAGGAGTAAATATCTCCATATAGCCTCTGGGGCTATATGTGAGGTATTTTTAGCCTTTTTAAAGGTTTACATTTGCCTCCCAGGGCGCCCCCCCCCAGCGCCCTGCACCCTCAGTGACTGCCGTGTGAAGTGTGCTGAGAGGAAAATGGCGCACAGCTGCAGTGCTGTGCGCTACCTTAAGAAGACTGCAGGAGTCTTCAGCCGCCGATTCTGGACCTCTTCTTGCTTCAGCATCTGTGAGGGGGCCGGCGGCGTGGCTCCGGTGACCATCCAGGCTGTACCTGTGATCGTCCCTCTGGAGCTTCATGTCCAGTAGCCAAGAAGCCAATCCATCCTGCACGCAGGTGAGTTCACTTCTTCTCCCCTCTGTCCCTCGTTGCAGTGATCCTGTTGCCAGCAGGAATCACTGTAAAATAAAAAACCTAAGCTAAACTCTCTAAGCAGCTCTTTATGAGAGCCACCTAGAATTGCACCCTTCTCGGCCGGGCACAAAAATCTAACTGGAGTCTGGAGGAGGGTCATAGGGGGAGGAGCCAGTACACACCACCTGACCTGTAAAAGCTTTACTTTTGTGCCCTGTCTCCTGCGGAGCCGCTATTCCCCATGGTCCTTTCAGGAACCCCAGCATCCACTTAGGACGATAGAGAAATGCTGTGTGCACCACAGGTGTCAGTAAGAAGTGTCTGTCAGTAAGTAGTGTTTGTGTCAGTACATTTTGCATGGTGTCTGTGTCAGTAAGTTTTGTGTGTGTCAGTAAGTAGTGTTTGTCAGTAGGTTTTGTACTGTGTGTGTGTGTGTGTGTGTGTGTGTGTGTGTGTGTGTGTGTGTGTGTGTCAGTAAGTAGTGTCTGTCAGTAAGTGGTGGGTGTCTGTGTCAGTAATACCCCTTTCACACCGCAAAAATAACCTGGTATAGACTGGGTATATTGCTGGGTCGACACGTTCCGATGTGTGTTGTGAAAGGGGTCATGGGCGAATTCTGGATTGCCTGACCCAGTAATTCAACCCGGGAATAAAGAAGGGTTATTCTCGGGTTAAATACCAGGTCCGGTGCAGTGTGAACGGGTCACCCAGGTCGATGCAACCCGGGACCCGTTCACTGCATAGGGATGATCTCATCTCCCAGCACAGCCTCTGCACCTGATGCCTACTCCATCTCCGCCCACAGATGGCAACCCGAACCGGCAAATTGCCGGGTCGGGTTGGCGGTGTGTAGGGTCAAATGCCGGGTCCCACCCAGGAATGGACCCATTTCCAATTCCCAGGTGGGACCCGGCATTGTGATGTGAGAGCGGTATAAGTATTGTGTTGTGTGTGTGTCAGTAAGTAATGTCTGTGTCAGTAAGTTTATCTGTGTTGTGCGTGTGTGTCAGTCAGTAATATCTATCAGTAAGTGTCTGTGTCGGTAAGTTTTGTCTTGTGAGTGTGTGTGTTAGTAAATAGTGTCTGTCAGTAAGTGGTGATTGTGTCAGTAAGCTTTTGTGTTGTGTTGTGTTGTGTGTGTGTGTGTGTGTGTGTGTGTGTCAGTAAGTAGTGTCTGTCAGTAAGTGGTGACTGTGTCACTCACATGGCATAGGCCACACCTCCTATTTAGACCACACCCACACCACACTGATCACACCCCCACATCACTAGTCACACCACCGCAGCGCTTGTCACACCTCCTGCCGAGGCACACAATAGGCCCTTCCTAAATTTCAGCTCCAGGCCCATATGGACCTTAATCTGGCACTGAGAACAATTATAATAAACTCTGCAATTTAACATGGAGTAAAGCTGGGTGCACACTTTACGATGTGTACCCAGCCCGACATCATCAGCGTCGGGACCTGGCGTCGGTAAGTGCATACACACTCGCCGATGCGGGCAGCGATGGTGGAGGCCATGCTGCATTTTTGTTATGTTGGTGGTTTGTACCAGTCCTACGGCAAGGAAATCTGTATACTACTCGAACATGGCGGGTGGTATGCTCACTGGAAAGGCTGTGTAGTTATAAATCTGTATGGAGTGTCAGGAGTAAGCTTTTGACGCGTTTCAACAATCTGCTTGCCTTCTTCAGGAAAGTGAAGGAGGATGTGTCTCAGCCAGTTCAAAGAGCCCTCCTTGAGTAAAGTGTCTAATCCCATCTGTCACGTCTGGCAGGGTTTGAGGATCCGGCAGCTGAGATTTGCCCGAGGAGGTAGCAGGCTGTGAATGAACCAGATGAGGGGGCTGGATATAGTTCCTTTGCATGGGACACGGAGCAATGAAGAATTTAGGCGAGGTTTGAAAGTCAATGGAAAGTATTTATTATGTACAGGGCTGAGGTAGAGAACCGAGGCTGAAGCACAATGGTTAAAGACGTGGCTGGAGGTGAAGAACTGCGGACTGTGATTCGAAAGACGAAACTGTAGATGATGAACTGTGGAACTGTGGATGGTAGTTGAAAACGTGGCTGGAGACAAGGACTGTGGACTGTGGTTTGGAAAACGAGGCTTGAAGATAATAATCTGCAGGCTGTGGTCAGTGGTACAAAGGCGTGGCTGGTGAAGGAGATCTGTGGAGTGTGGCTTGAAAGACGAGGCAGAAGACCCAGGGCCGACTGTGCCCAAAGAGTCTTACTGGACCGGGTTTTCCAGGAGCGCTTCCACAGGCAGTAGCAGGCAAGAAACGGCAGGGCTGCAGCAGCAACAGAGAACCGACCAAGCAGGATCAGGAGGAACCAAGATACAGCAGGAATCCTGGGAGCACAGGCTAAGGCACCTACAACAGGGTTGTAACTTGAAGCACTGGCATCCCTGTCCTAAACCAGCCCCCTTTTATAGGGAGAGCTTCCCCTGGATTGGCTGGAAGAAACAGGAAACAAGAACTATGCTTAAAACTTGGTCTCCAACATGGCGGCGCCCAGTAATGCAGACCTTTTTGCAAAGCCACATTGCTCACTGCCCCTGGTCTCCAAGCAACGGTTCAGCAAGAGCGACCCGCTGTAGCGGCGTCCTGCCGCCACGAGCGGACCCCCTCACCGCCGCTACTGCTGCACACGGATCCGGCGCAGCAGCCCACCTCCGCCGCTGCCCGCACAACGCCAAGGAAGCCAGCCCCGCGGCCCCAGTGTACCGGTAAGTCTCCGGACGCTGACACCATCCAATCAAATCAAGACGCATATTGGTGTTTGGCCTAATTTAGTGTTTCCACTGTGAGTTTATTTGAGCACCAATAGGAGAAATTGAGAGAAAAGTATTAAAGGGGCGTAGTTTTTTTGCACTTGGTGTTGTCAGTCCTAGTCATGCCTTGCCTCTGTTTGGAGCTTGATAAATTGACTCAGACCACAGTCCCTGTGAAGTTTGCCTAATGCAAAAGAAATCTGTGATATCTGCGTTAGTGATTTGTTAGAAAGCCCCAATATTAATTCTAGAGATGCGCGCTGACCCCCTCCCCCCCCCCCCCCCATGTTTTGGTTTTGGATCTGGACTAATCTTTAGGTTTTAGTTTTGGTTTTACAAAACAACCCTCAAGTGTTTTGGATTATATATGGATTTTGGTTTGGATTCCCTCAACATTGATAACAATTGCTAAACATCTATGAAACAGCAAACATCGTTAGAAATCGATAAAACGGCTAAAATCATATCATTTTTTTCAATTCAAAACCCGAAAATTCAGATTTAAAATCCGAATTCTGAATCGCAAAGAGATTCAGACTGAGACTCTGGAGATCCGGACCGGGTTTTGGTTCAGTTTCGGGTCCACAAAATTCAGTTTAGATTTCAGGAGAACCGAACCGCATATCTCTAATTAAATCACGCAGAGACAGCTGTTAACGCATGTTTTTAGGCTTCATCGTTAGAATAAAATGTGGCATATTTATTTACTGTGATTGTTGTCTTTCCAGATGTCAGTATAGTGCAGGGGTTTCAAAACTCGGTTCCAAAGGAACAAAAATGGTCCAGGTTTTAAGGATATCAATGCTTGAGCACAGATAAATTAATTAGTACCTCAGTCAGTTTGATTTAACTCAGCCATGGATCGCCTTAAAGCCTGACCTGTTAGGGTGCCTTGAAGACCAATGTTTGGGAACCACTGGTATAGTTTGGACCTCTATGTTGAAGACATGTCCGCTTTCAGTTCTACTCTACCTCTGGTACAAGTTTGGTGCTTTGAAAGTTTCCAAACGGTTCTAGAATGCTGCGTTTTATTGGCTAGAAATCCATGGTATACAAACTGACACAATAACAGGCGCACATAACTGCAACAGATCTACATGAGATGAACGTCTAGCGCATGAAAATGTTTTTGATACTGTAGATACATGACTGAGTAATATTGAAGACATATAGCGTTTCAAAAGCCAGCACAGTACAGCTGTCGTAAGTTTAGATAATTTAAATTCAAATATGTTATTATAGCAACATAGCCAGTCTATGCGTTTCAGTGAATAGCTGTCATCAGGGCACATACACCCAAACACCCACCAGCCCACAATTCACAAACACCCACCAGCCCACAATTTGCAAACACCCACCAGCCCACAAACACTCACCAGCCCACAATTTACAAACACCCACCAGCCCACAAACACCCACCAGCCCCCAATTTACAAACACCCACCAGCCCACAAACAATCACCAGCCCCCAATTTACAAACACCCACCAGCCCACAATTTACAAACACCCACCAGCCCACAATTTGCAAACACCCACCAGCCCACAATTTACAAACACCCACCAGCCCAAAAACACCCACCAGCCCCCAATTTATACCTAGAGGACCCTAAACACTACCATTCCCATGGCAAAAAATGTAAACAAATTGAAACAGAAACTAAATACATTCCTTTTATTTGGATGAAAAATACCAAAAACGTAAATGACACATTCATGTCATCTGACCTTCATAAATATGAAGACAGAAGTAGATTCGCCAAAACCGTTATGTAACAAGTTATTGGTAAACGGAGTCGGCACCACAAGTATATCGAAACAACAGCAGTGTTGTGTACACATGAGAAACTATGAAAAATAACTGCACAAGTATATTCAAATGGAATAAAAACTTAAAGCCCAATATGCTGGATATATTTTATTGTGGCGCTAGTAGAACAGCTTGTACATGACTGCCATTGTAGCCGTTGACAGACCATCTGCTTGCCAAATAAACGATGCATCTATAAACATATTATTTCATTTAATGTTCTTGCAAGACCCACTGCGGGGAGCATGTTTATCATTGATAAACCCAGCAGTTCGCAGCGCCAGCCGTCACGTCTGCGTTAGGGAGATGGGCGACTGCAGCAGTCATCCTCACAATAGGATAAGTAGGACAGAGGACAAAGCACACCAATCTAAATGTGCTTCCCTAAGCACAGCAATTTTTAAGCCTTGTCACAGGGGCCGCTTGCCAGGTGCTCTCACTGCACTAAGACAAGATGACCTGCTGCCGAGCCAGCTATCCTTTAGCCAAATGGCAAGTACAGCGCAAGTTACAAGTCAACTCCACAAAATTCAACATCTGTACATCAGTAAAATCAGTCGAAATTCTGGAAGCTTGGTGTGGTGCCTGGAAGCTTGGTGTGGGTTAGAGAAATAAGATCGCCCTGGATCTAATGGGAGGAACAGGACAACGTGCTACTATTTTCTTGGCCAGAAGTCCCAGATGTGACCGGTGCTACAAGCTGACATCTCGGCAAGCCTGTGACCCTACCAGTCATCGTCTGGGTTTCTCTCTAACAGAATAATTCATGAAGCAGGAACTGATCTAATATTTAACATAACAGACACAAAGGTCTAAGGTCCCGATTTTGACCGAGATGCCGTTTTTTCATCAAAGTGTCATCTCGGTAATTTACTAAACTCAAATCACGGCAGTGATGAGGGCATTCGTAATTTTTTGGAAGTCCAAGAAAAAAATTACGAATGAATACACCATCGGTCAAAACGCGGCTGTTTAACTATGAATCTCGGTAATTTACTAAGAAGTGCAAAGCAAAAAAAAAAAAAAAACACTGCCGTGAAAAATTACAACTCGTAAAAAAGTGCTAAAAAAAAACAGACCTGCTTTTTTTTCCCGTGATTGGATAGGCATGCACGGATCCATGAGATCCGTGCATGTATATCAGTGGGAAGGGGTGGGAAAGTGGTTATTTTCGGAAAAAAAATGCGTGGGGTCCCCGCTCCTAAGCATAACCAGCCTCGGGCTCTTTGAGCCGACCCTGGTTGCAGAAATATGGGGGAAAAAATGACAGGGGTTCCCCCATATTTAAGCAACCAGCATCGGGCTCTGCGCCTGGTCCTGGTTCCAAAAATACGGGGGACAAAAAGAGTAGGGGTCCCCCGTATTTCTAAAACCAGCACCGGGCTCCACTAGCTGGACAGATAATGCCACAGCCGGGGGTCACTTTTATATAGTGCCCTGCGGCCGTGGCATCAAAAATCCAACTAGTCACCCCTGGCTGGGGTACCCTGGGGGAGTGGGGACCCCTTCAATCAAGGGGTCCCCCCCCCCAGCCACCCAAGGGCCAGGGGTGAAGCCCGAGGCTGTCCCCCCCATCCAATTGGCTGCGGATGGGGGGCTGATAGCCTTTTGTGAAAATGAAAAGATATTGTTTTTAGTAGCAGTACTACAAGGCCCAGCAAGCCTCCCCCGCATGCTGGTACTTGGAGAACCACAAGTACCAGCATGCGGCGGAAAAATGGGCCCGCTGGTACCTGTAGTACTACTACTAAAAAAATACCCAAAAAAAGACAAGACACACACACCTTGAAAGTAAAGATTTATTACATACATCCACACAAACATACAAACATACTTACCTATGGCCCCACGCAGGTCGGTCCTCTTCTCCAGTAGAATCCAAGGGGTACCTGTTGAATAAATTATACTCACCAGCTCCAGGGTCCCAGGCTCCTCGTAGCATCCATTTGTAATCCACGTACTTGAATAAAATAAAAAAACGGAGACCCGAGCCACGCACTGAAAGGGGACCCATGTTTTCACATGGGCCCCCTTTCCCCGACTGCCAGAAACCCACTCTGACTTCTGTCTAAGTGGGTTTCTTCAGCCAATCAGGGAGCGCCACGTTGTAGCACCCTCCCGATCGGCTGTGTGCTCCTGTACTGACTGACAGGCAGCACGCGGCAGTGTTACAATGTAGCGCCTATGCGCTCCATTGTAACCAATGGTGGGAACTTTCTGCCCTGCGGTTGACCGAAAGTGACCTCACCGCTGAGCAGAAAGTTCCCACCATTGGTTACAATGGAGCGCATAGGCGCTACATTGTAACACTGCCGCGTGCTGCCTGTCAGTCAGTACAGGAGCACACAGCCGATCAGGAGGGTGCTACAACGTGGCGCTCCCTGATTGGCTGAAGAAACCCACTTAGACAGAAGTCAGAGTGGGTTTCTGGCAGTCGGGGAAAGGGGACCCATGTGCAAACATGGGTCCCCTTTCAGTGCGTGGCTCGGGTGTCCGTTTTTTTATTTTATTCAAGTACGTGGATTACAAATGGATGCTACGAGGAGCCTGGGACCCTGGAGCTGGTGAGTATAATTTATTCAACAGGTACCCCTTGGATTCTACTGGAGAAGAGGACCGACCTGCGTGGGGCCATAGGTAAGTATGTTTGTATGTTTGTGTGGATGTATGTAATAAATCTTTACTTTCAAGGTGTGTGTGTCTTGTCTTTTTTTGGGTATTTTTTTAGTAGTAGTACTACAGGTACCAGCGGGCCCGTTTTTCCGCCGCATGCTGGTACTTGTGGTTCTCCAAGTACCAGCATGCGGGGGAGGCTTGCTGGGCCTTGTAGTACTGCTACTAAAAACAATATCTTTTCATTTTCACAAAAGGCTATCAGCCCCCCATCCGCAGCCAATTGGATGGGGGGGACAGCCTCGGGCTTCACCCCTGGCCCTTGGGTGGCTGGGGGGGGGGACCCCTTGATTGAAGGGGTCCCCACTCCCCCAGGGTACCCCGGCCAGGGGTGACTAGTTGGATTTTTGATGCCACGGCCGCAGGGCACTATATAAAAGTGACCCCCGGCTGTGGCATTATCTGTCCAGCTAGTGGAGCCCGGTGCAGGTTTTAAAAATACGTGGGACCCCTACGCTTTTTGTCCCCCGTATTTTTGGAACCAGGACCAGGCGCAGAGCCCGATGCTGGTTGCTTAAATATGGGGGAACCCATGTCATTTTTTTCCCCATATTTCTGCAACCAGGATCGGCTCAAAGAGCCCGAGGCTGGTTATGCTTAGGAGGGGGGACCCCACGCAATTTTTTAAAAAGTTTTACAGTGTTTATTTAAAAAAAAAAAAAAAAAATGAACCCCAGCACGGATCACACAGATCCGGCCGAGATTCATTTTGAAAAAGTCGGCAGTGTTTTGCTAATCACTGCCGTAAAAAACAGAAAAAAAACACGAATGACATCGACATCGGAAAACCCGAAAAGGCAAAATACGGCAGCTTAGTAAATTAGTCGTAATCAATTCAAAAAGTTGCAATTTTACACTGTCGATGTCATTCGTGATTGAACTTTGACCTTTTTCTGAAAATTACGAATGTTAGTAAATATACCCCAAAGCTGATTACATTCCCGTTAGATGTAACGGAATATTACATAGGCAATACAGCCGTCCAAACATGTCGTTAAAGATAACAAGATAAGACAACGATTGTGGTTTCTAAAAGTAGAAAATGCGAAAGCTGGATGTGCAGAACATATTCCCAATTAATAATAAACGACTACATGTAATAACGGCGGGTTAGGTTGCGGTAGAAGAGCTAGGTCAGGTACCGTAGTGTTTAAACCCCTGATTATCGGATAGATCTAGCATGTAATTGCTGCGGGTTTGTCAGTTACCATCCAGTTTATACTGAGCGTACTGAATTAATGCTGACAGCAGAAGCGACCTACTGTATTGGAGTGTCCTCCTACTGTTTACAGTGTACAGTATTATTTGTTTACAAATAAATATACAATAATACATAAGAATAGTAAAGTAAAATGTTGACTGATCAAACCATATTTTTTTTTTAACATTTATTACCAGTTATTGTAATTAGCAGTTCACACGTTAACACTGTGAACATGTCAACATCACAACTACTGACATAACTGCAGACATTTCATTACTGCATATGCCCACTCTATGGTAACTTGTTAAAGGTATTCGCCAATACCATAGAGTTTCCCTTTGGAGGAATCTGGCAATACAGACTAATATTATTTGTACTTATATTTTTAGTTGCAGGATATTTTTTAGTTGCAGGATATTTTTAAGTCTCACCAGGATGCATCTAAGGGGGAACTCGAGCAGATATTGGAAATATCTGCTGCAGCCCCCATTATATCCGCAACCAGCCGCCATGGGTTTCTGTGAGGGCTAGCTGCTGCATTTGTTAGATTTACTAAGCTCCAGAATCTTTTGCGATCTTTACACGGTGTTAGGACCAGATGTACTAAGCCTTGAAAAGTGATACATTTAGCTCCTGTCATTTTTCAAACTCAGCCTGCAGCATGACAGTTAGGAGCTGATTGGCTGGGATTTTATTACTGTGAAATTTATCACTTTCAAGGCTTAGTACATCGCTCCCTTTGTCTTTGAAGCCGCACAATTTTCACAGAGAGTGACCCGCTCACACGTACAGATGGGTCCACGGTTATCTTGGCTAGTTTGCTGCACCTAGGCACAACATGGTTTATTAACATAAAGCCTTCATCTATTGTTCTCAACTGCAATACAATGCAGAGAACAGTACAGCAGGGAATTAAGTCATTACAGCAGGGGATTAAGGGGGTCATTCCGAGTTGATCGTAGCTGTGCTAAATTTAGCACAGCTACGATTGTTAACTCAGACATGTGGGGGGACGCCCAGCACAGAGCTAGTCCGCCCCGCATGCCAGTGCCGGCCCCCCGCACAAATACAAAAGCATCGCACAGAGGCGATGCCTTTGTATTTGAGGAGTAACTCCCGGCCAGCGCAGCTCCTGCGGCTGGCCGGGAGTTGCTCGTCGTTCCCGCTGGCCGCAGCGGCTGTGTGAGACGTCACGCAGCCGCCACGGCCCGCCCCCCAACAGTCCGGCCACATTAGCCGAACCGCTCCCCCTAAATGGCGGCTTAACGCCGCCGTTCAGCCCCTCCTGCCTAGCGACCGCCTCTGCCTCAGAGGCGATCGCTAGATAACGAAAGCTGCCATGCGCCGGCGCAGTTCCAACCTGATCGCAGCACTGCGACAAACTGCAGCGAGCGATCGGGTCGGAATGACCCCCAAAGTCCGACTGCCCAGTCTCAGTTAATCCTATTAAAGGTCAAGATAAACATGGACCCATCTGTATGTGCAATCTGATGATCATGCATGCATGATAGCGCAGCCGGCCCCATAAACAGAAGGGATGAAATTGGGTGTTGTGGGGGGGTGTCATGTCTAGACGGTGACGCTAAAATGCCAGCACCTCCGCAGTAATAGGGTGCCGTGTTGGGTGCTGCACTGTGACATTCTCGTGAGACCACACCCTCCCCACAAAGCCACGCCTCTAGATTGAAGTAAACACCCCTTCCCAAAGGCACAAATGGGGGGGGGGGGGGTCACTGACTGCAGTGCCACCATTGCATTAGTGAACTCCCCTTTTACACATCGCAATGAGGGGCTACTATCAGAACCTGACCCCTGTTCCTGGATGAGTTATTTAAACCATTAAAGCGGTTCCTTATTGCCATTATAGGCATCGATAAGAAATCCTAATTATCAGATCTAAAGCCTGATAAGTAATAAAAAAGGTCCCTTTAACATGTCTCAGTCTAGAACAGGATCAGTATCTACTGATGTCACTGACTGGTATTATTAGGTCTGTCCATGACTGAGGGATGTTTGTGGTTCTTGCTGTGCATGAAGATGACATAGAAATATTCATTGTGAGCAGCAGTGTACAGGAGGCTGGCTGCTCCCGGCACAGATTTGTCATTGTTAAGGCTTCTATGGACCCATAAACAAAGCATCATTAGGCCATTTGTCTTACTGAACATCTAGCAATATTCATGGATACTAAGATGCTGCGCTGCATTTATCTTACTTTTCAATCTGAATCATTGCACACTGGAGAGGTATTAGTCCTCTCCGTCTCCGAAATGCAATCTGCTTCCCCTCGCAGTGACAGTGCACAGAGCACAGTTTGGCCGCTGTTGCAATATTATGGCGGCAGATGGGAGGACGCAAAGGATGTTAAAAAAAAAAAAAATGAGCTTACTTTGTTTTACCCTAAGCTGCATGATTGCTCAGACGCAGCAGATTCCAACTGTGAATAGATATTGGGTAGCACAGTGGTTGGCGTTGTAACCTTGCAGCTGTGGGGCTTTGGTTTTCCATTCTGGTCATCAGCGTGCTGTCTTCTTGGTGTTTGTATAATTTCCCTTATTGGTATGCTTGGGTAGATACGTCATTCTAAAGACAGTAAGCATCCATTTAATTAATGGATAGTTGGCTTTGTTTAATATAACAGGCAACCAAATGTGGAAATGAAACCCACCCTGTTATATACACCCATGCACATTTGTTATTGCACTTACGTCTGCCTATGTTTGCGTCTTGGTGTTGTAAATGCTGGGGCTTTAAAGCATCTCACCACCCTTGAGAAAGTCCATTCATCGCTAGGGCAGTGTAATTACTCATTAACGTTTAACAAAAGTAGTTACACCAGTGTTTAAGCTATTTTACTTACTATGCCAACCTACTTGGCTTTTATGAAACAGTAAGTGCGAACCTGGATCAGGGTAAGGAGGTGGATGGAATCTTTTTAGACTTTGCCAAAGCTTTCGACACTGTACCACACATGCGTCTTATCTATAAGCTACAAGAAATAGGGCTAGGGAGCACAATATGCGCTTGAGTCAGTAATTGGTTAGATAATAGGGAGCAGCGCGTTGTGGTCAATGAATCATTTTCAAATTGGACTAAAGTACTAAGTGGTGTGCCACAAGGGTCTGTACTTGGACCACTTTTGTTCAATATTTTCATCAACGACCTAACAGTAGGTCTAGAGAGCATGGTGTCAATTTTCACAGAAGATACCAAATTGTGTAAGGTTATAAATACGGAGGGGGATGCTGAGTCTCTTCAGAACGACTTAACTAAACTGGAAGCATGGGCAACAAAATGGAGAATGAGATTCAACACAGACAAGTGTAATGTAATGCACTGTGGGGGCAAGACCAGAAATTACACCTAAATACTAAATGGGGTAATATTAGGGGATTCTGTACTTAGGGGTTCACATAGATAACAAATTAAGCAGCAGTACCCAAAGTAGGAGTGCAGCAAAGAAGGCTAATAAGATATTGGCATGCATAAAACGGGGAATTGATGCAAGGGACGAGAGTATTATACTACCATTATATAAATCACTAGTGAGGCCACATCTTGAATACTGTGTGCAATTTTGGGCACCATATTACAAAAAGGATATCCTGGAGCTAGAAAAGGTTCAGAGGCGGGCAACCAAACTAATCAAGGGTATGGAGATGCTGGAATACGAGGAAAGGCTTGCAAGGCTAGGCATGTTTACACTGGAAAAGAGGAGACTAAGAGGGGACATGATCAACATCTACAAATATATAAGGGGTCAATACACAGAGCTTGGGAGGGACCTGTTTTCTATAAGATCAGCACAGAGGACACGTGGTCACTCGCTTAGGTTAGAGGAGAGGAGTTTCCGCACATTGAGGCGAAAAGGTTTTTTCACATTATGGACAATACGTGTCTGGAATTCCCTGCCTGAGAGAGTAGTAATGGCGGACTTAGTTAACTCCTTTAAGAATGGGTTAGATAAATTCCTATTGGATAAAGATATTAAGGGTTATGGTGTGTAGGCACGCATTATAGTTAATATAACTAGTCCTAACATAAAAATAACTAGTCCTATAATAAGACTGCATAGGAGACCACAAATAGGTTGAACTCGATGGACAATTGTCTTTTTTCAACCTTAGTTACTATGTTACTATGTTACTTTCATTCATTTCAATGGCCCATTTATTTCATTGGGGCTGAGGCACTACGTGTAATATGGACAATTAAATGAGTTGCTACGAAGAACCGAGAAAAAATAAGAATTTACTTACCGATAATTCTATTTCTCATAGTCCGTAGTGGATGCTGGGGACTCCGAAAGGACCATGGGGAATAGCGGCTCCGCAGAAGACTGGGCACAAAAGTAAAAAGCTTTAGGACTACCTGGTGTGCACTGGCTCCTCCCCCTATGACCCTCCTCCAAGCCTCAGTTAGGATACTGTGCCCGGACGAGCGTACACAATAAGGAAGGATTTTGAATCCCGGGTAAGACTCATACCAGCCACACCAATCACACCGTACAACTTGTGATCTGAACCCAGTTAACAGCATGATAACAGAAGGAGCCTCTGAAAAGATGGCTCACAACAACAATAACCCGATTTTTGTAACAATAACTATGTACAAGTAATGCAGACAATCCGCACTTGGGATGGGCGCCCAGCATCCACTACGGACTATGAGAAATAGAATTATCGGTAAGTAAATTCTTATTTTCTCTAACGTCCTAGTGGATGCTGGGGACTCCGAAAGGACCATGGGGATTATACCAAAGCTCCCAAACGGGCGGGAGAGTGCGGATGACTCTGCAGCACCGAATGAGAGAACTCCAGGTCCTCCTCAGCCAGGGTATCAAATTTGTAGAATTTAGCAAACGTGTTTGCCCCTGACCAAGTAGCTGCTCGGCAAAGTTGTAAAGCCGAGACCCCTCGGGCAGCCGCCCAAGATGAGCCCACTTTCCGTGTGGAATGGGCTTTTACAGATTTTGGCTGTGGCAGGCCTGCCACAGAATGTGCAAGCTGAATTGTACTACAAATCCAACGAGCAATAGTCTGCTTAGAAGCAGGAGCACCCAGCTTGTTGGGTGCATACAGGATAAACAGCGAATCAGATTTTCTGACTCCAGCCGTCCTGGAAACATACATTTTCAGGGCCCTGACTACGTCCAGCAACTTGGAATCCTCCAAGTCCCTAGTAGCCGCAGGCACTACAATAGGCTGGTTTAAGTGAAAAGCTGAAACCACCTTAGGGAGAAATTGAGGACGAGTCCTCAATTCTGCCCTGTCTGTATGAAAAATTAGGTAAGGGCTTTTATAGGATAAAGCCGCCAATTCTGAGACACGCCTGGCTGAAGCCAGGGCTAACAGCATTACCACTTTCCATGTGAGATATTTTAAGTCCACAGTGGTGAGTGGTTCAAACCAATGTGATTTTAGGAATCCCAAAACTACATTGAGATCCCAAGGTGCCACTGGAGGCACAAAAGGAGGCTGTATATGCAGTACTCCCTTGACAAAACGTCTGAACTTCAGGAACAGAAGCCAGTTCTTTTTGGAAGAATATTGACAGGGCCGAAATTTGAACCTTAATGGACCCTAATTTGAGGCCCATAGACAGTCCTGTTTGCAGGAAATGCAGGAAACGACCCAGTTGAAATTCCTCTGTAGGGGCCTTCCTGGCCTCGCACCACGCAACATATTTACGCCAAATACGGTGATAATGTTGTACGGTTACATCCTTCCTGGCTTTGATCAGGGTAGGGATGACTTCATCCGGAATGCCTTTTTCCTTCAGGATCCGGCGTTCAACCGCCATGCCGTCAAACGCAGCCGCGGTAAGTCTTGGAACAGACATGGTCCCTGCTGGAGCAGGTCCTTTCTTAGAGGTAGAGGCCACGGGTCTTCCGTGAGCATCTCTTGAATTTCCGGGTACCAAGTCCTTCTTGGCCAATCCGGAGCCACGAGTATAGTCTTTACTCCTCTCCTTCTTATGATTCTCAGTACTTTTGGTATGAGAGGAAGAGGAGGGAACACATACACTGACTGGTACACCCACGGTGTTACCAGAGCGTCCACAGCTATTGCCTGAGGGTCCCTTGACCTGGCGCAATATCTGTCCAGTTTTTTGTTGAGGCGGGACGCCATCATGTCCACCTTTGGTTTTTCCCAACGGTTCACAATCATGTGGAAGACTTCTGGGTAAAGTCCCCACTCCCCCGGGTGAAGATCGTGTCTGCTGAGGAAGTCTGCTTCCCAGTTGTCCACTCCCGGAATGAACACTGCTGACAGTGCTATCACATGATTCTCCGCCCAGCGAAGAATCCTTGCCACTTCCATCATTGCCCTCCTGCTTCTTGTGCCGCCCTGTCTGTTTACGTGGGCGACTGCCGTGATGTTGTCCGACTGGATCAACACCGGCTGACCCTGAAGCAGAGGTCTTGCCTGACTTAGGGCATTGTAAATGGCCCTTAGTTCCAGGATATTTATGACGTTTCCATGCTTGACCACAAGCCCTGGAAATTTCTTCCCTGTGTGACTGCTCCCCAGCCTCTCAGGCTGGCATCCGTGGTCACCAGGACCCAATCCTGAATGCCGAATCTGCGGCCCTCTAGGAGATGAGCACTCTGTAACCACCACAGGAGAGACACCCTTGTCCTTGGAGACAGGGTTATCCGCTGATGCATTTGAAGATGCGATCCGGACCATTTGTCCAGCAGATCCCACTGAAAAGTTCTTGCGTGGAATCTGCCGAATGGTATCGCTTCGTAAGAAGCCACCATCTTTCCCAGGACCCTTGTGCATTGATGTACTGACACTTGGCCTGGTCTTAGGAGGTTCCTGACTAGGTCGGATAACTCCTTGGCCTTCTCCTCCGGGAGAAACATTTTTTTCTGTACTGTGTCCAGAATCATCCCTAGGAACAGCAGACGTGTCGTCGGAATCAGCTGCGATTTTGGAATATTTAGAATCCATCCGTGCTGTCGTAGTACTACTTGAGATAGTGCTACTCCGACCTCTAACTGTTCTCTGGACCTTGCCCTTATCAGGAGATCGTCCAAGTAAGGGATAATTAAGACGCCTTTTCTTCGAAGAAGAATCATCATTTCGGCCATTACCTTGGTAAAGACCCGGGGTGCCGTGGACAATCCAAACGGCAGCGTGTACCACAAACCTGAGGTACCCTTGGTGAGAAGGGCAAATTGGGACATGGAGGTAAGCATCCTTGATGTCCAGAGACACCATATAGTCCCCTTCTTCCAGGTTCGCTATCACTGCTCTGAGTGACTCCATCTTGAACTTGAACCTTTTTATGTAAGTGTTCAAGGATTTCAGATTTAAAATGGGTCTCACCGAGCCGTCCGGCTTCGGTACCACAAACAGCGTGGAATAATACCCCTTTCCCTGTTGTAGGAGGGGTACCTTGATTATCACCTGCTGGGAATACAGCTTGTGAATGGCTTCCAATACCGCCTCCCTGTCGGGGGGAGACGTTGGTAAAGCAGACTTCAGGAACCGGCGAGGGGGAGACGTCTCGAATTCCAATTTGTACCCCTGAGATACTACCTGCAGGATCCAGGGGTCCACTTGCGAGTGAGCCCACTGCGCGCTGAAATTCTTGAGACGGGCCCCCACCGTGCCTGAGTCCGCTTGTAAGGCCCCAGCGTCATGCTGAGGACTTGGCAGAAGCGGGGGAGGGCTTCTGTTCGTGGGAAGAGGCTGTCTGCTGCAGTCTTTTTCCCCTTCCTCTGCCCTGGGGCAGATATGAGTGGCCTTTTGCCCACTTGCCCTTATGGGGACGAAAGGACTGAGCCTGAAAAGACGGTATCTTTTTCTGCTGCGAGGTGACTTGGGGTAAAAAGGTGGATTTTCCAGCCGTTGCCGTGGCCACCAGGTCCGATAGACCGACCCCAAATAACTCCTCCCCTTTATACGGCAATACTTCCATATGCCGTTTGGAATCCGCATCCCCTGACCACTGTCGCGTCCATAATCCTCTTCTGGCAGAAATGGACATCGCACTTACTCTTGATGCCAGAGTGCAAATATCCCTCTGTGCATCTCGCATATATAGAAATGCATCCTTTAAATGCTCTATAGTCAATAATATATTGTCCCTGTCCAGGGTATCAATATTTTCAGTCAGGGAATCCGACCAAGCCACCCCAGCACTGCACATCCAGGCTGAGGCGATTGCTGGTCGCAGTATAATACCAGTATGTGTGTATATACTTTTAAGGATATTTTCCAGCTTCCTATCAGCTGGTTCCTTGAGGGCGGCCGTATCAGGGGACGGTAACGCCACTTGTTTTGATAAGCGTGTGAGCGCCTTATCTACGCTAGGGGGTGTTTCCCAACGCGCCCTAACCTCTGGAGGGAAAGGGTATAATGCCAATAACTTTTTAGAAATTAGCAGTTTTTTATCGGGGGAAACCCACGCTTCATCACACACCTCATTTAATTCATCTGATTCGGGAAAAACTACGGGTAGTTTTTTTTCACACCCCACATAATACCCTTTTTTGTGGTACTTGTAGTATCAGAAATGTTAAAAACCTCCTTCATTGCCGTGATCATGTAACGTGTGGCCCTACTGGAAAATACGTTTGTTTCCTGACCGTCGACACTGGAGTCAGTGTCCGAGTCTGTGTCTGTATCGACCTGAGGTAACGGGCGCTTTAGAGCCCCTGACGGTGTTTGAGACGCCTGTACAGGTATTAACTGATTTGCCGGCTGTCTCATGTCGTCAACAGTCTTTTGTAAAGTGCTGACACTATCACGTAATTCTTTCCATAAGACCATCCAGTCTGGTGTCGACTCCCTAGGGGGTGACATCACTAACACAGGCAATTGCTCCGCCTCCACACCATTTGTCTCCTCATACATGTCGACACAACGTACCAACACACAGCACACACACAGGGAATGCTCTGATAGAGGACAGGACCCCACTAGCCCTTTGGGGAGACAGAGGGAGAGTTTGCCAGCACACACCAGAGCGCTATATATATACAGGGATAACCTTATATGTGTTTTTCCCTAATATAGCTGCTGTATATATTTATATGCCAATTTATTGCGCCCCCCTCTCTTGTTTTACCCTGTTTCTGTAGTGCAGGACTGCAGGGGAGAGTCAGGGAGCCTTCCTCCAACGGAGCTGTGAGGAAAAAATGGCGCCAGTGTGCTGAGGAGATAGGCTCCGCCCCTTTTTCGGCGGCCTTTCTCCCGCTTTTTTATGTAAAAATAGGCAGGGGTTAAATACATCCATATAGCCCAGGAGCTATATGTGATGTATTTTTTGCCGAAAAAGGTGTTTTTATTGCGTCTCAGGGCGCCCCCCCCCCAGCGCCCTGCACCCTCAGTGACCGGAGTGTGAAGTGTGCTGAGAGCAATGGCGCACAGCTGCGGTGCTGTGCGCTACCTTAGTGAAGACAGGACGTCTTCTGCCGCCGATTTTCCGGACCTCTTCAGTCTTCTGGCTCTGTAAGGGGGATGGCGGCGCGGCTCCGGGACCCATCCATGGCTGGGCCTGTGATCGTCCCTCTGGAGCTAATGTCCAGTAGCCTAAGAAGCCCAATCCACTCTGCACGCAGGTGAGTTCGCTTCTTCTCCCCTTAGTCCCTCGATGCAGTGAGCCTGTTGCCAGCAGGTCTCACTGAAAATAAAAAAACCTATTTAAACTTTTACTCTAAGCAGCTCAGGAGAGCCACCTAGATTGCACCCTTCTCGTTCGGGCACAAAATCTTAACTGAGGCTTGGAGGAGGGTCATAGGGGGAGGAGCCAGTGCACACCAGGTAGTCCTAAAGCTTTTTACTTTTGTGCCCAGTCTCCTGCGGAGCCGCTATTCTCCATGGTCCTTTCGGAGTCCCCAGCATCCACTAGGACGTTAGAGAAACACTTGTACTTGGCTAGTGACTAAAGCTTACTTCCCATCATTGGAAGTGAGTGGCTTGAGACAGGGGAATGTGGTCATGTCATGAAGAGGGCATGGTGAGGTCACGGAAGGCACGGCTATTTCCCAAAGTTGTCACTTATCTTTACCCAGTGACAATGGAGTCCCATGATAGTGGTCGTGATAGTGGGAAAGAGCTTCCAAATCATGTATCCCAATGAAATCGGGAAGATTGATGATATAGTGATGTGCAGAGACTTTTCTCCCTTCATTTGGGTTACATCAAATTTCCCTATGGAATACCACAGAAAGCATTTGTTTATATATTTAATTAAGTGGCAATTAAAGGCTTGGGGTGTTTTAATAACAAAATAATACTAGGGAGGACTAGCATCTTTTATACTGACAATGAGTCCCTAAATATTTCTTTACCCCAGACTCCGTAATCCCAGCAGGTGCAAGAAGTCTCCCAGCGCTTCTCAATGTGGGAATGAAGACTGATAGGGGAGGCAGTTTTTGGCAGAGTCAATGATAGGTCTGTTATAGTGTGTATAAGCCCAGTCTATTTAGATGGTTACTGGATGAGAATTTTGACTTGATTTGCAATTATTGATTTATTTCCAGAGCTTAAATGGTGCATTCATTTCAATGAGCTCCCTAGCTTAAACGCTGATAGACCCCATTTAAATGAATAAGCCATTGAAATAAATGATGGAAGCTCCATGCAGCTTGCTTTCTCAACACAATTGCAAATTCATGTCAAAGCATCCATAACGTGAGGCACTGGTACCCAGGACTGGAATCCCACGCCCCGACGTATGTGGCCTAATGTCACAGAAAACCGCCTGGAGCAGGAGACTTGTTACTGGGTGGGTCCAAAGCATGTTCCCTGCCCCTCTTCAGGCACCCAGCAAGGCAGAGGCAGGTTCAGCTACCAGGAGTCTCCCTCAGCCTTACCCCTAGTTACAGCCCTGGAGACATCAAACACATATGAACCACATTTATAAAGCTAATGGGGCGCATGGGAAAATGCGTAGGATTTCTATACATTTTGCATGTGGGTTGCATATATATACTCTCTCTCTCTCTCTCTCTCTCTCTCTATGGGGGTCATTCCGAGTTGTTCGCCCGTTATATTTTTCTCGCAACGGAGCGATTAGTCGCTAATGCGCATGCGCAATGTCCGCAGTGCGACTGCGCCAAGAAAATTTGCTATGCAGTTAGGTATTTTACTCACGGCATTACGAGGTTTTTTCTTCGTTCTGGTGATCGTACTGTGATTGACAGGAAGTGGGTGTTTCTGGGCGGAAACTGGACGTTTTATGGGTGTGTGCGAAAAAACGCTACCGTTTCTGGGAAAAACGCGGGAGTGGCTGGAGAAACGGAGGAGTGTCTGGCCGAACGCTGGGAGTGTTTGTGACGTCAAACCAGGAACGAAACTGACTGAACTGATCGCAGATGCCGAGTAAGTCTCGAGCTACTCAGAAACTGCTAAGAAGTGTCTATTCGCAATTCTGCTAATCTTTCGTTCGCAATTTTGATAAGCTAAGATTCACTCCCAGTAGGCGGCGGCTTAGCGTGTGCAAAGCTGCTAAAAGTAGCTTGCGAGCGAACAACTCGGAATGAGGGCCTATATGTATATACAGTATACATTTATTTTACACACACATACTTATGTATTTATTTTATTTTATTTTAAACATTGCAATGATACATCTGGTGCTGTCATTGTCTTCAGCATGTTTCTTTACACCAGCCTCGGTGCAACAGACTCGCCTCTGAAGAGTCACAACTAAAATGTATGCAGCCCTAAATAGGTCACCTCTCTAGGGATCATTCTTTATTTGCATGTGAATGTCCTTACTGCACTGAACTTCAACACGAATGCTTCCGGGCTGTCTCCCTGCTGCAAGTGCAGCTCACATGTAACTCTAAATACAGGGTGTGCAGTAAGCAGTGGTGCAAGTAGAAATATTTTCTTATGGGCACTGAGTGCCGAAAAATGGGCATGGTCACGTGTTGTGATGGGGTGTGGCCACATGCTGCTAGTGGGAGTGGCTACATGACACTAGCGGCGTGGCCACATGACACAGCCCCTTTTTTTTGGTATTCTGGAGGCAAGGCTAAAAATACACTGCTCAAAAAAATAAAGGGAACACTTAAACAACACATCCTAGATCTGAATGAATGAAATATTCTTATTAAATACTTTGTTCTTTACATAGTTGAATGTGCTGACAACAAAATCACACAAAAATGATCAATGGAAATCAAATTTATTAACCCATGGAGGTCTGGATTTGGAGTCACACTCAAAATTAAAGTGGAAAAACACACTACAGGCTGAACCAACTTTGATGTAATGTCCTTAAAACAAGTCAAAATGAGGCTCAGTAGTGTGTGTGGCCTCCACGTGCCTGTATGACCTCCCTACAACTAGTGATGAGCGGGTTCGGATCCTCGGAATCCGAACCCCCCCGAACTTCAGCCTTTTTACACGGATCCGAGGCAGACTCGGATCTTCCCGCCTTGCTCGGCTAACCCGAGCGCGCCCGAACGTCATCATCCCGCTGTCGGATTCTCGCGAGGATCGTATTCTATCGCGAGACTCGGATTCTATATAAGGAGCCGCGCGTCGCCGCCATTTTCACACGTGCATTGAGATTCATAGGGAGAGGACGTGGCTGGCGTCCTCTCCATTTAGATTAGAAGAGAGAGAGTGAGAGTGAGACACTTGATTTACTGGAGCTTAGGAGTACTCAGAGAGTGCAGAGTTTACTAGTGACTGACCAGTGACCACCAGTGCAGTTTTTTTATTATATTATTATTTAATATAATCCGTTCTCTGCCTAAAAAAAAACGATACACAGTGACACAGTAACAGTATACCATATCTGTGCTCAGCCTCAGTGTGCTGCATCATCTATGTATATCTGACTGTGCTGAGTGCTCAGTGCTCACACAGCTTAATTGTGGGGGAGACTGGGGAGCAGTTATAGCAGGAGTACATTAACAGTGCACACTTTTGCTGCCAGAGTGCCACTGCCAGTGTGACTGACCAGTGACCACTGACCACCAGTATATTGTGATTGTCTGCCTGAAAAAGTTAAACACTCGTCGTGTGGTGTTTTTATTCTATAAACGCATTCTGCTGACAGTGTCCAGCAGGTCCGTCATTAATTATATAATATATACCTGTCCGGCTGCAGTAGTGATATATATATATATTTTTTATATCATTATCATCCAGTCTTTATTAGCAGCAGACGCAGTACGGTAGTCCACGGCTGTAGCTACCTCTGTGTCGGCAGTCGCTCGTCCATCCATAATTGTATACCACCTACCTGTGGTGTTGTTTTTTTTTTCTATCTTCTTGATACTAGTAGCTTACTTTAGGAGTCTGCAGTGCTGACAGTGTCCAGCAGGTCCGTCATTATAATATATACCTGTCCGGCTGCAGTAGTGATATATATATATTTTTTATATTATTATCATCCAGTCTATATTAGCAGCAGACGCAGTACGGTAGTCCACGGCTGTAGCTACCTCTGTGTCGGCAGTCTCTCGTCCATCCATAATTGTATACCACCTACCTGTGGTGTTTTTTTTTTTCTATCTTCTTGATACTACTAGTAGCTTACTTTAGGAGTCTGCAGTGCTGCTGACAGTGTCCAGCAGGTCCGTCATTATATAATATATACCTGTCCGGCTGCAGTAGTGATATATATATATATTTTTTATATCATTATCATCCAGTCTATATTAGCAGCAGACGCAGTACGGTAGTCCACGGCTGTAGCTACCTCTGTGTCGGCAGTCGCTCGTCCATCCATAATTGTATACCACCTACCTGTGGTGTTTTTTTTTTTCTATCTTCTTGATACTAGTAGCTTACTTTAGGAGTCTGCAGTGCTGACAGTGCCCAGCAGGTCCGTCATTATATAATATATACCTGTCCGGCTGCAGTAGTGATATATATATATTTTTTATATCATTATCATCCAGTCTATATTAGCAGCAGACGCAGTACGGTAGCTGTAGCTACCTCTGTGTCGGCAGTCGCTCGTCCATCCATAAGTATACTAGTATCCATCCATCTCCATTGTTTACCTGAGGTGCCTTTTAGTTGTGCCTATTAAAATATGGAGAACAAAAATGTTGAGGTTCCAAAAATAGGGAAAGATCAAGATCGACTTCCACCTCGTGCTGAAGCTGCTGCCACTAGTCATGGCCGAGACGATGAAATGCCAGCAACGTCGTCTGCCAAGGCCGATGCCCAATGTCATAGTACAGAGCATGTAAAATCCAAAACACCAAATATCAGTAAAAAAAGGACTCAAAAATCTAAAATAAAACTGTCGGAGGAGAAGCGTAAACTTGCCAATATGCCATTTACCACACGGAGTGGCAAGGAACGGCTGAGGCCCTGGCCTATGTTCATGGCTAGTGGTTCAGCTTCACATGAGGATGGAAGCACTCAGCCTCTCGCTAGAAAAATGAAAAGACTCAAGCTGGCAAAAGCACAGCAAAGAACTGTGCGTTCTTCGAAATCACAAATCCACAAGGAGAGTCCAATTGTGTCGTTTGCGATGCCTGACCTTCCCAACACTGGACGTGAAGAGCATGCGCCTTCCACCATTTGCACGCCCCCTGCAAGTGCTGGAAGGAGCACCCGCAGTCCAGTTCCTGATAGTCAGATTGAAGATGTCAGTGTTGAAGTACACCAGGATGAGGAGGATATGGGTGTTGCTGGCGCTGGGGAGGAAATTGACCAGGAGGATTCTGATGGTGAGGTGGTTTGTTTAAGTCAGGCACCCAGGGAGACACCTGTTGTCCGTGGGAGGAATAGGGCCATTGACATGCCTGGTGAAAATACCAAAAAAATCAGCTCTTTGGTGTGGAAGCATTTCAACAGAAATGCGGACAACATTTGTCAAGCCGTGTGTTGCCTTTGTCAAGCTGTAATAAGTAGGGGTAAGGACGTTAACCACCTCGGAACATCCTCCCTTATACGTCACCTGCAGCGCATTCATCATAAGTCAGTGACAAGTTCAAAAACTTTGGGCGACAGCGGAAGCAGTCCACTGACCAGTAAATCCCTTCCTCTTGTAACCAAGCTCACGCAAACCACCCCACCAACTCCCTCAGTGTCAATTTCCTCCTTCCCCAGGAATGCCAATAGTCCTGCAGGCCATG
Organism: Pseudophryne corroboree; assembly: GCF_028390025.1. Classification (NCBI taxonomy): domain Eukaryota; kingdom Metazoa; phylum Chordata; class Amphibia; order Anura; family Myobatrachidae; genus Pseudophryne; species Pseudophryne corroboree. Next base: position 807,147,240 of record NC_086449.1, on the reverse strand, counting down.
TCACTGGCAATTCTGACGAGTCCTCTCCTGCCTGGGATTCCTCCGATGCATCCTTGCGTGTAACGCCTACTGCTGCTGGCACTGCTGTTGTTGCTGCTGGGAGTCGATGGTCATCCCAGAGGGGAAGTCGTACTCGTAAGACCACTTTTACTACTTCCACCAAGCAATTGACTGTCCAACAGTCCTTTGCGAGGAAGATGAAATATCACAGCAGTCATCCTGCTGCAAAGCGGATAACTGAGGCCTTGGCATCCTGGGCGGTGAGAAACGTGGTTCCGGTATCCATCATTACTGCAGAGCCAACTAGAGACTTGTTGGAGGTACTGTGTCCCCGGTACCAAATACCATCTAGGTTCCATTTCTCTAGGCAGGCGATACCGAAAATGTACACAGACCTCAGAAAAAGACTCACCAGTGTCCTAAAAAATGCAGTTGTACCCAATGTCCACTTAACCACGGACATGTGGACAAGTGGAGCAGGGCAGGCTCAGGACTATATGACTGTGACAGCCCACTGGGTAGATGTATGGACTCCCGCCGCAAGAACAGCAGCGGCGGCACCAGTAGCAGCATCTCGCAAACGCCAACTCTTTCCTAGGCAGGCTACGCTTTGTATCACCGCTTTCCAGAATACGCACACAGCTAAAAACCTCTTACGGAAACTGAGGAACATCATCGCAGAATGGCTTACCCCAATTGGACTCTCCTGGGGATTTGTGGCATCGGACAATGCCAGCAATATTGTGTGTGCATTAAATCTGGGCAAATTCCAGCACGTCCCATGTTTTGCACATACCTTGAATTTGGTGGTGCAGAATTATTTAAAAAACGAGAGGGGCGTGCAAGAGATGCTGTCGGTGGCCAGAAGAATTGCGGGACACTTTCGGCGTACAGGCACCACGTACAGAAGACTGGTGCACCACCAAAAACGCCTGAACCTGCCCTGCCATCATCTGAAGCAAGAAGTGGTAACGAGGTTAAATTCAACCCTCTATATGCTTCAGAGGTTGGAGGAGCAGCAAAAGGCCATTCAAGCCTATACAACTGAGCACGATATAGGAGGTGGAATGCACCTGTCTCAAGCGCAGTGGAGAATGATTTCAACGTTGTGCAAGGTTCTGCAACCTTTTGAACTTGCCACACGTGAAGTCAGTTCAGACACTGCCAGCCTGAGTCAGGTCATTCCCCTCATCAGGCTTTTGCAGAAGAAGCTGGAGACTTTGAAGGAGGAGCTAACACAGAGCGATTCCGCTAGGCATGTGGGACTTGTGGATGGAGCCCTTAATTCGCTTAACAAGGATTCACGGGTGGTCAATCTGTTGAAATCAGAGCACTACATTTTGGCCACCGTGCTCGATCCTAGATTTAAAACCTACCTTGGATCTCTCTTTCCAGCAGACACAAGTCTGCTGGGGTTCAAAGAACTGCTGGTGACAAAATTGTCAAGTCAAGCGGAACGCGACCTGTCAACATCTCCTCCTTCACATTCTCCCGCAACTGGGGGTGCGAGGAAAAGGCTCAGAATTCCGAGCCCACCCGCTGGCGGTGATGCAGGGCAGTCTGGAGCGACTGCTGATGCTGACATCTGGTCCGGACTGAAGGACCTGACAACGATTACGGACATGTCGTCTACTGTCACTGCATATGATTCTCTCCCCATTGAAAGAATGGTGGAGGATTATATGAGGGACCGCATCCAAGTAGGCACGTCAGACAGTCCGTACTTATACTGGCAGGAAAAAGAGGCAATTTGGAGGCCCTTGCACAAACTGGCTTTATTCTACCTAAGTTGCCCTCCCACAAGTGTGTACTCCGAAATAGTGTTTAGTGCCGCCGCTCACCTTGTCAGCAATCGGCGTACGAGGTTACATCCAGAAAATGTGGAGAAGATGATGTTCATTAAAATGAATTATAATCAATTCCTCCGTGGAGACATTGACCAGCAGCAATTGCCTCCACAAAGTACACAGGGAGCTGAGATGGTGGATTCCAGTGGGGACGAATTGATAATCTGTGAGGAGGGGGATGTACACGGTGATATATCGGAGGATGATGATGAGGTGGACATCTTGCCTCTGTAGAGCCAGTTTGTGCAAGGAGAGATTAATTGCTTCTTTTTTGGTGGGGGTCCAAACCAACCCGTCATTTCAGTCACAGTCGTGTGGCAGACCCTGTCACTGAAATGATGGGTTGGTTAAAGTGTGCATGTCCTGTTTATACAACATAAGGGTGGGTGGGAGGGCCCAAGGACAATTCCATCTTGCACCTCTTTTTTCTTTCATTTTTCTTTGCGTCATGTGCTGTTTGGGGGGTGTTTTTTGGAAGGGACATCCTGCGTGACACTGCAGTGCCACTCCTAGATGGGCCAGGTGTTTGTGTCGGCCACTTGGGTCGCTTATCTTACTCACACAGCTACCTCATTGCGCCTCTTTTTTTCTTTGCGTCATGTGCTGTTTGGGGAGTGTTTTTTGGAAGGGCCATCCTGCGTGACACTGCAGTGCCACTCCTAGATGGGCCAGGTGTTTGTGTCGGCCACTTGGGTCGCTGAGCTTAGTCATCCAGCGACCTCGGTGCAAATTTTAGGACTAAAAATAATATTGTGAGGTGTTCAGAATAGACTGAAAATGAGTGGAAATAATGGTTATTGAGGTTAATAATACTTTGGGATCAAAATGACCCCCAAATTCTATGATTTAAGCTGTTTTTTAGGGTTTTTTGAAGGAAAAAAAACGAATCCAAAACACACCCGAATCCGACAAAAAAAATTCGGTGAGGTTTTGCCAAAACGCGTTCGAACCCAAAACACGGCCGCGTAACCGAACCCAAAACCAAAACACAAAACCCGAAAAATTTCCGGTGCTCATCACTACCTACAATGCCTGGGCATGCTCCTGATGAGGTGGTGGATGGTCTCCTGAGGGATCTCCTACCAGACCTGGACTAAACCACCCACCAACTCCTGGACAGTGTGTGGTGCAACGTGGCGTTAGTGGATGGAGCGAGACTTGATGTCCCAGATGTGCTCAATTGGATTCAGGTCTGGGGAACGGGCGGGCCAGTCCATAGCATCAATGCCTTCGTCTTGCAGGAACTGCTGACACACTCCAGCCACATGAGGTCTAGCATTGTCTTGCATTAGGAGGAACCCAGGGCCAACCGCACCAGCATATGGTCTCACAAGGGGTCTGAGGATCTCATCTTGGTACCTAATGGCAGTCAGGCTACCTCTGGCGAGCACATGGAGGGCTGCGCGGCCCCCAAAAGAAATGCCACCCCACACCATTACTGACCTACTGCCAAACCGGTCATGCTGGAGGATGTTGCAGACAGCAGAACGTTTTCCTTGGCGTCTCCAGACTCAGTCACGTCTGTCACATGTGCTCAGTGAGAACATGCTTTCATCTGTGAAGAGCACAGGGCGCCAGTGGCGAATTTGCCAATCTTGGTGTTCTCTGGCAAATTCCAAACGTCCTGCACGGTGTTGGGCTGTAAGCACAACCCCCACCTGTGGACGCCGGGCCCTCATACCACCCTCATGGAGTCTGTTTCTGATCGTTTGAGTAGACACATGCACATTTGTGGCTTGCTGGAGGTCATTTTGCAGGGCTCTGGCAGTGCTCCTCCTGTTCCTCCTTGCACAAAGGCAGAGGTAGCGGTCCTGCTGCTGGGTTGTTGCCCTCCTACGGCCTCCTCCACGTCTCCTGGTGTACTGGCCTGTCTCCTGATAGCGCCTCCATGCTCTGGACACTACGCTGACAGACACAGCAAACCTTCTTGCCACAGCTCGCATTGATGTGCCATCCTGGATGAGCTGCACTACCTGAGCCACTTGTGTGGGTTGTAGACTCGTCTCCTGCTACCACTAGAGTGAAAGCACCGCCAGCTTTCAAAAGTGACCAAAACATCAGCCAGAAAGCATAGGAGCTGAGAAGCGGTCTGTGGTCACCACCTGCAGAACAAATCCTTTATTGGGGGTGTCTTGCTAATTACCTATAATTTCCACCTGTTGTCTATTCCATTTGCACAACAGCATGTGAAATTGATTGGAATCAGTGATGCTTTCTAAGTGGACAGTTTGATTTCACAGAAGTGTGATTGACTTGGAGTTACATTGTTTTGTTTAAGTGTTCCCTTTATTTTTTTGAGCAGTGTATATAGTAATGCCTCCAGTACAGGGCCGGATTAAGCATTTGGGGGGCCCGGGTCACTTAAGACTGGGGGGCCCACCACCTCTTGTCACCGCTGCCCGCCTGGCTGTGCCGGCTTTATGTGTACCTCCTCACCCCACACGTCCTGAGTACCCAAAACCCCTCCCCTGATAAACCACATTTTATTTTCCCAGAGATGGAGACAGCCTTGTCAGTGATGCGTGTGCATAAGGTATACTGGGGTAAATGTATGATATTGGCACATATCGTGCCGCTATCACACTTCCCACTTCGCCTCTTTACCAAGGCGAAGCGGGCAGCACTAGCGCCAAGATGTATTAACATCTTGGCTGCCAGGGAGGGGGAGTTTTCTGGTGATGCCTGTCGGTGGCCACTGCGCATCAGCCTAGTGCTGATGCGTTGTATCTATCCCTTCCAGCCGGATCACTGGGCATGCGTAAGATCTCGTAAGACCTCACATGCTGCTGAGTGCCAGCACCCGCCACAGCCAGGGATAGCTCTGTCCCTGCTGTGGAGTTAGGCCATCGTCACCTGCAGCTATCACTGGGCACACCGCCGCTATAATACATGGTGAAAAAGCCGTATCATAACCTGTGCTGATACCACTCCCCTCCCCATACTATATCATACATCTACCCTGCTGTGCAGTATGTACGCTATATGTAAGGTATATTCTGCAAAAAAAATATATATATATCATACTTGCCTACTCTCCCGGAATGGCCGGGAGGCTCCCGAAAATCAGGTGACCCTCCCGGCCCCCCGGAAGAGCAGGCAAGTCTCCCGATTCGTGGGGTTCCCCCTGTCCATCCCCCCACTTAGTGTGTAAAGTAGGCGGTCCAGGCAGTTGATGACGCGATTCTTGCTGAATCGCGTCATCATAGCCACGCCCCCTGCAGTGTAATGCCGGTGATCGCGGCATTACAGAGCGGGGGCGTGGCTTAAAAGAGGCATCATCATGACCCCGCCCTTGCGCCGCCCCTGTCCCGCCTCCGGACCACCCCCTCCTCGACGTCACAGCCTCCCCTGCCCGCCCTCTGAGCCGACCTGGCTGCTCTCTCCTGCAGAGAGCAGCCAGAATGTAGGTAAGTATGAGATATATATATATATATATATGTATTTATTTATTTAAAAAAAACTCCATACCCTCAAGAAAAGCCTGAGTTTGTCCCTCTATACCTTGCTCTGTAAAAGAACACAGGATCAGTCAGCAAGCAGTCACTCACTGACTTTGATGAGACCCTCCCATGATGAGGCTGCTGCAGATCTCCTCCACGGGCCAGAGAAGCATGTGATGAGCTCCACCAATCAGAGCTCAGCATATGCCTTTAGTGCAAAGTCTCCTGGGACTTAATCAGCTCCCAGTAATGCACTGCACTTGTGTGAAGTCAGTGTGCCCGGCTCCCGATGCTCAGCATGTACTGTAGCTGCCGGTGCCCATTAATCATTGCGGCTCCAGCAGCCAGGTGAAGCTACAGCACTACCCAACTCCTGTGTGCCGTGTAGAAACGTAAAAAAAAAAAACACATCAAACTAAATGCTGACCATCGGGGGCCCCAAGACAGATGGGGCCCGGGGGTTACTTACCCCCTGTGATCCCCCTTAATCCGGCTCTGCTCCAGTATAATAGAAATCTATAGTAATGCCCCAATTTAATAACAATATACAGTAATGCCTCCATTATAACAGGAAAATACAGCCACTGTCACACTCCCAGTAACCCTGACAAAGTGGGAGGAGCCGTCATGCTGCCAAGCACCATGGTCTTGTTGCTTTGTGGCACATTATAATTGTGGTAATAGCAAAGTGTGTGGCAGGTGGTACTGAGTACCCGCTGCCAAATTCTTATGGGTACTTAGCACATTGCTACATTTTCATGGCATCAAAAGTTCAAAATCAGGTCCACAGTCTCTCAATAGCATTATAATAGACCATGGGCCTAATTCAGACCCGATCGCAGCAGCAAATTTGTTAGCCAATGGGCAAAACCATGTGCAGTGCAGGTGGGGCAGATGTAACATGTGCAGAGATTTAGATTTGGGTGGGGTGTGTTCACAATGAAATCTAAATTGCAGTGTAAAAATAAAGCAGTCAGTATTTACCCTGCACAGAAACAATATAACCCACCCAAATCTAACTCTCTCTTCACGTTACATCTGCCCCACCTGCAGTGCACATGGTTTTGCCCATTAGCTAACAAATTTGCTGCTGCGATCAGGTCTGAATTAGGCCCCATGTTCCAATAGAATGAATCTCCCAATACCACACTGTACTTTAGGACTTTTTCTAACAATAAAGATAAACTAAACATTTTTCCTCTACTTTGTCTTAAAGTTTAACTTTGGCCACTTATCAACAAAATACAGTACGTGCTGTATGCAGAATTGATGTTCTAGCAATGGAGGAATGGGATGAGATGATCTCCTTCTGATGTCCTTTCAGATGCCCCTTGTGATTATAAAGATATGTCATTAATTATCATTCTGTGCTGTTCTCTTCATTTCCATCCTAATTACCTGTATCCTCAGTATTTGTCTTTCATTCCTTCGGCTGATTAAAGACTCTGACAACTGTAAGGAAATTTGACTTGAGTTGGAGCCTTATGAGGTCAAATGCATTTGTCTGTGAAACGCGCGGCGGGGGAGGGAACACGTTTTTCAGGCATTAGCTTTGTGACTAGTTTTCTAATATCGATGTATTTGAATGTCTTAAAATGCGCGCGTCTCTGTGAGTTGTCATTTTGTGATTATAGAAACATCTACGTATATAGCATGCTTACATTTACAGAAATGCCACCTTCATTTCCTAGTGCCAGTGGTATTTACTGATTAATACCTGTGCCTCTAGTACACTTCCAGGATGGAGAAGAGCCTCTCGCTAAAAGCAGCAATCCCACCAATGAGTCTTCTCTCACTCCTGTGCTGAGCCTTCTGTTCTCACCCCTGTGCTGAGCCTTGTGTTCTCACCCCTGTGCTGAGCCTTCTGTTCTCACCCCTGTGCTGAGCCTTCTGTTCTCACCCCTGTGCTGAGCCTTCCTTTCTCACCCCTGTGCTGAGCCTTCTGTTCTCACCCCTGTGCTGAGCCTTCTGTTCTCACCCTGTGCTGAGCCTTCCTTTCTCACCCCTGTGTTGAGCCTTCCTTTCTCACCCCTGTGCTGAATCTTCTGTTTTCACCCCTGTGCTGAATCTTCTGTTCTCACCCCTGTGCTGAGCCTTCCTTTCTCACCCCTGTGCTGAGCCTTCTTTTCTCACCCTGTGCTGAGCCTTCCTTTCTCACCCATGTTGTGAGCCTTCCATTCTCACCCCTCTGCTGAGCCTTCCTTTCTCACTCATGTTGTGAGCCTACCAGTGGCAAACACAGGATTTTCATGGGGGGGGTTTCCAGAACTGGGTGGAGCCAAGCACGGGGGCGGGGACTGAGGTGACCCAGTATATGCTGGGTCCGTAAAACTAGTGTCTGTGTATATATATATATATACCTCCCACTCCTACCTCCAAGATTTTTCACGTGCTGCACCAATTCTCTGGAATTCCCTACCTCTCCCCCTCAGACTCTCCACCTCTCTACAAAACTTCAAACGGGCTCTCAAGACCCATTTCTTTACCAAACCCAGCCAAATCTCATCCTAACCCTCTGTTCCACGCTCTCTATGTACCCCATCTGTGTCACCCCTGTCTGTCTGCCCCTCCCCTTTAGAATGTAAGCTCTCACGAGCAGGGCCCTCTTCCCTCATGTGCTTATTCTTTGTTACTTTAATAATCTTCAACTGCACCAACTCCAGCAGTCTTCTGCCACCTGATACTTATTCCAGTGTCATCTGCTGATGTAGCTATGTTTATTTACCCTGTACTTGTCCTATACTGTCATCAACTGTAAGTTGCTGTTTTCCCGTTTGATTATTTATGTACTCTGTAATTGGGTGCTGCGGAACCCTTGTGGCGCCATATAAATAAAGGATAATAATAATAATAATATATATATACATACAGTACACGTATATATATATCATATGTGTGTGTGTGTTTATATGTATGTATATACATGTGTATATATGTATGCACAAATTGCACATGGATATATATGTACTATAATTAAAATAAAGTAAACTTTTATGAAGCACTTACAAGTGCCACAAGGAAGAGAGCAGGCTGCAGAGGATGCTAGACAGCCATTAACAATACTCATGCAGCATTAAAAAAAAAAAAAATTGTGGAGGGGGGTTTCTGGGTGCTCGGAAACCCCCCTGGGTGCGCCACTGCCTACCATTCTCACCCCTGTGCTGAGCCTTACGTTCTCACCCCTGTGCTGAGCCTACTGTTCTCACCCCTGTGCTGAATCATCTGTTCTCCTTCTCATCCCTGTGCTGAGCCATCTCTTCTCACCCCTGTGCTGAGCCATCTCTTCTCACCCCTGTGCTGAGCCTTCTTTTCTCACCCCTGTGCTGAATCATCTGTTCTCCTTCTCATCCCTGTGCTGAGCCATCTCTTCTCACCCCTGTGCTGAGCCATCTCTTCTCACCCCTGTGCTGAGCCTTCTTTTCTCACTTATATTCTGAGCCTTCTGTTCTCACCCCTGTGCTGAGTCTTCTTCTCTCACCCCTGTGCTTAGTTTTCTGTTCTCACCCCTGTGCTTAGTTTTCTGTTCTCACCCCTGTGGTGAGTCTTCTGTTCTTTTTCCTGTGCTGAACCATCTGTTCTCCTTCTCACCCCTGTGCTGAGCCTTCTCTTCTCACCCCTGTGCTGAGCCTTCTCTTCTCACCCCTGTGCTGAGCCTTCTTTTCTCACCCCTGCGCTGAGCCTTCTTTTCTCACCCCTGTGCTGAGTCTTCTTCTCTCACCCCAGTGCTTAGTTTTCTGTTCTCGCCCCTGTGCTGAGCCTTCTTTTCTCACCCCTGTGCTTAGTTTTCTGTTCTCACCCCTGTGCTGAGTCTTCTTCTCTCACCCCTGTGCTTAGTTTTCTGTTCTCACCCCTGTGCTGAGCCTTCTTTTCTCACCCCTGTGCTGAGCCTTCTTTTCTCACCCCTGTGCTGAGCCTTCTTTTCTCACCCCTGTGCTGAGCCTTCTTTTCTCACCCCTGTGCTGAGTCTTCTTCTCTCACCCCTGTGCTTAGTTTTCTGTTCTCACCCCTGTGCTGAACCTTCTTTTCTCACTCTTGTGCTGAGCCTAAATTCGGGCCGCATGCAGAGTGCGACTCAGACACATGCGCAATACTTGAAACATCGCCTAACTGCACTGATAATGGCATAGCAGGCCCTCTGCCTCCTAATACTGGTAAGTACCATACCCTCCAACATGACCCGCCCCACTAGGTACAAAATGCTCTGTTTCTGGACTTCCCTTTAAATTTATGATTTCCATCACCTGTGAAGAAACAGCTTTCTTATCATTTAACTAGTTCAACACAGGTGATGGAAATCATAAATTAAGAGGAAAGTCCAGAAACAGAGCATTTTGTACCTAGTAGGGCGGGTCATGTTGGAGGGTCTGAAGTACTCATACACACCACAGTACTGTGCTGTACCACAAGTACTTTGTAAATGCATAGACACAGAGCCGGCCCTAACCAATATGATGCCCTAGGCAAGGTTTTGGCTGGTGCCCCCTAGCACCGCTGGTAGTTCTGCAGGAGATGCCTGGCATGATTCAGCTGGCAGCTCTGCTAACGTCGGGTGCCTTTTGTTTATGAAAATGCATCATATTATTTGCATTACTATGTGGCTAGGATACACAAGCAGCTTCTGCTGATTAAAATGATATGCAGCATGCCTATATTCTGTGTGTGACTGCGGCTGTATCTGCATACGAAATGCTACATTACAGTTATTTCCAGGAATACACTGCAACGAGGCATTTCGTATGCAGATACAGCCGCAGTCACACACAGAATATAGGCATGCTGCATATCATTTTAATCAGCAGAAGCTGTTGGTGCCCCTAAGCATACCAAATGCCCTAGGCATTTGCCTAGTTTGCCTATGCCTAAGGCCGGCTCTGCATAGACAGTAAATGAAATCTGGGGTGTAAGAGGGGCCACAATATGCTAACAAAGACAAATGTACAACAGCTTAAAGAAATCAGATTTTACGCCCGCAATGGCCATGATTTGGAGGTGCTCTGCAAAGCGTCACTTCTGGCTCAGCCTGGATACAAGTTGCAATATTTATTGAAATATGTAAAATTAATTGATACCCTTATGGTACATGACACTTATAAGCCAATTTCACACTCTTAACTTGATGCATGGCCGTCCTGTGATATTCCTGACATTAATGGTAAATGGAATGCCGTTCTTTAGAACAAAGGGTTGTAACACTGTTATGACTGAATGATCAATCACAGCTGTTTGAGTATAAGAAACTCTCCACTGAGCAATAGAATTTATCAGAGGGACTGACGTGAATATGTAGATGCTATTATGTTAGTATAATACAGGTACATTGGGGGTCATTCCGAGTTGTTCGCTCGTTATTTTTTTCTCGCAACGGAGCGATTAGTCGCTAATGCGCATGCGCAATGTCCGCAGTGCGACTGCGCCAAGTAAATTTGCTATGCAGTTAGGTATTTTACTCACGGCATTACAAGGTTTTTTCTTCGTTCTGGTGATCGGAGTGTGATTGACAGGAAGTGGGTGTTTCTGGGCGGAAACTGGCCGTTTTATGGGAGTGTGTGAAAAAACGCTGCCGTTTCTGGGAAAACCGCAGGAGTGGCTGGAGAAACGGAGGAGTGTCTGGCCGAACGCTGGGTGTGTTTGTGACGTCAAACCAGGAACGACAAGCACTGAACTGATCGCACTGGCAGAGTAAGTCTCGAGCTACTCAGAAACTGCACAGAGAAGTCTTATCGCAATATTGCGAATCTTTCGTTCGCAATTTTGATAAGCAAAGATTCACTCCCAGTAGGCGGCAGCTTAGCGTGTGCAAAGCTGCTAAAAGCAGCTTGCGAGCGAACAACTCGGAATGACCCCCATTGATGGGTGTGGTTCGTTTTATCGACAGTATCTAGGTCGACAATGTTTAGGTCGACCACTATAGGTCGACAGTCACTAGGTCGACATGGATGGAAGGTCGACAGGGTTTCTAGGTCGACATGTGCTAGGTCGACAGGTCTAAAGGTCGACATGAGGAAATTTTTTTTTTGGGTGTCGTTTTCTTCGTAGAGTGACCGGGATCCCAAATCAGTGCACCGCGTCCCCTCGCATGGCTCGCTTCGCTCGCCATGCTTCGGGCATGGTGCCTTCGCTCCGCTACCGCTTTGCTCGGCACACTTTACCGTTCCAATCGTAGTCCACGTGGATCGTTAAGTATGAAAAAAAAAAATGTGAAAAACTCATGTCGACCTTTAGACCTGTCGACCTAGCACATGTCGACCTAGAAACCCTGTCGACCTTCCATCCATGTCGACCTATAGTGGTCGACCTAAACATTGTCGACCTAGACACTGTCGATCTTCAGACCGGATCCCACATTGATATATATATAATATATGTATATATCTATCCGTTCCATCAATTCATATGGTATTTATAAGCAGTGATATTGGGGCTGATCCATAGGTGTACACAAATGCATTCACAGCTACGAATTTGTACGCAGCGAGTGTGCAAAAATATGCTAATATTGCAGCTGCTCGGAGTTGTGTAGAGGTGCCAATAATCATGGTGGTCATTCCGAGTTGTTCGCTCGCTAGCAGTTTGTAGCAGCCATGAAAACGCTATGCCGCCGCCCACTGGGAGAGTATTTTAGCTTAGCAGAAGTACGAATGAAAGGATTGCAGAGCGGTTACAAATTTTTTTTGTGCAGTTTCAGAGTAGCTCAAAATCTACTCAGCGCTTGTGATCACTTCAGACTGTTCAGTTCCTGTTTTGACGTCACAAACACGCCCAGCGTTCGCCCAGCCACGCCTGCGTTTTTCCTGTCACGCCTGCGTTTTTACGGACACTCCCTGAAAACGGTCAGTTGACACCCAGAAACGCCCACTTCATGTCAATCACTCTGCGCCCAGCCCAGCAGTGCGACTGAAAAGCTTCGCTAGACCCTGTGCAAAACGACATTGTTCGTTGTGCCCGTCGGACGCGCGTGCGCATTGCGCCACATACGCATGCACAGAACTGCCGATTTTTTACTGCCTGATCGCTGCGCTGCGACCGAATGCAGCTAGCGATCAACTCGGAATGACCACCTATCTGCCTCTCTGATCCGCCGCTTGTGTACAAAGACACAACCATCGTGAGCACATCAGGCACACTGACCCTCTATTTTTGGAATGCTTCCTGTCAATCACACTGCGGTTTTTGGAGTTCTACGAGCTACACTGCAGGAGCTGTGCTTGCGCAGATCATTAAACATCCGCGATTTACGTATTTATCACATTTACGTAAATCTCAGGCCCTAATTTTCCAGCTGCAAAATGCAGAAATGCATCGTACCTTATCAAATCATCTTGCTCCTTTCTATTCTGCGCTGTGGTCGTCACAAAGTTTCCCGGCTGTTCTACTGGTTGGGTAAAAAGATTGAAACTTCCCATTAATTGTGACTGTTAAGGGTAAATTTACTAAGGTGGCAGGTTTTTTTTTTAGAACTAGTGATGTCTCCCATAGCAATCAATCAGATTCTATCTATTATCTTCTAGGAGCAGCTAGATAAATGGTAAGTAGACTCTGATTGGCTGCCATGAGCAACATCACCAGTTCTAAAAAAAAACTCCCACCTTAGTAAATATACCCCTTAGTATCTACTAATATAGGGCCTAATTCAGACCTGCTCCTCTGCTTTTCTGCGGTGGTCTGTGATCAGCTAGCCACCGCCCAAAGAGAGTGAAAACCCGTCCCGTGCAAGTGTGCGAAATCATGCGTACACTGTGCGAAAACTTTGCCAGGCAGCGGACATCTGCAAATCTGTTCCCAACTCACTCACCATCGAATGGTTTTTCCAGTCTGTGCGTAGCCCAGGACTTACTCCTACAGTGCGATACAAACAGGCTGATCGAGGCTGGAGCTGACCTCAGACACTCTCCCTGAAAATGCTTGGCCACGCCTGCATTTTTTCAGACACCAATCAGCTCCAATATGTAAATTGACAGGAGCTGATTGGCTGGTGCTTTATCACCTTCCACTTATCACTGCTTTATCACTTCTTTATACCTTCTCCAGGCTTAATACATCTGCCCCAGTATTCTGTATGTAACTCCAGTTAACTATAATGACCACGATGAAGTTATGTTTTAAGTATAATTCACACTGTGTCTATAATACATTCATTTTAAATGCTATATCCTTGGATATCTTTTTCAGTTAGAAATTTATCTAATCCATTTTTAAACATATCGACTGAGTCCACCATTACTACCTTCTCTGGCAGGGAATTCCAAATCCTTACTGCCCTTACTGTGAGGAACCCTTTTCCTCATTGGGTATGAAATTTTCTCTCCTTCAACCTCAGAAGATGTCCTGTGCAGAGATTTTTCAGTAAACTAGTCGCCTGGTAACTCCATGTATTGTCCCTTTATATATTAGTAAATATTAATATTAGCATAATAACTTTCTTGAGTCCATCTCCAGTTCCTCAGTGGTTTCCTTGGCAGGAAGGTTGATAGAGCAAGAGGCTGGGACATCCAACCTGCACTCTATGACAAACCGTATAGTTTATTTCGCAATTCATCTTTCATTCAGTGGAACCGGGTTGTTTATGAAGGTCCCTCAGGCCAGCACTTTGGTCTCTTCTCTGTGAATTAGAAGTCTATCATCCCTCTAATTCTCTGTGTAATGTTACCAGCATGACCTTCATAAAAACTATTCTAGAATGTTCTGAAAGTATTCCATAGAATATACCAAATGTGTATTTATACACACAACTCTTTTACCCCTAAGTGTAAGCAAACCCTAATCTTAATGTACAGGGCTGTTTAAACCAAAATATCCCAATTTAGGGAAAGCTGGAGCGAGTTCTAAGGCTGGGCACACACTTATTCGAAGGTCTGGCAACACGGCTGATACGCCGACTGCTCTATCGATTGGTAAGGTGTATGCACAAACGATCTTGCGCATACACACTTACCAGTCCACCGCCTAATATGTCTGGAAGCGGAGCATTTTAATATGGCCGCCCATGTGTGACATCATATGCAAATGGCTGCTGTGCCTATCTGTGGTTGGTGGGTCAGCTGTACGCACAGCCAGATGTACCGCTATATCTGCATAACTTATCGGCATGTGATGTGCTGCAGGGTAGACCTGATGTCTGTGAACGATCGAAGGAACAATATATCGAAAAGCGTGTACCCAACCTAAGACTCGTAATGAAGAGAAATTTGGACATCTGGTGCATCAGAGGACACTCTAGTCCAGTGGTCTCCAACCTTAATTGGGGTGTGAGCTAGTTTCGGAAAATAAAACCTCTGAAGGAGCTACTCCCTCCCCCCAATGCGCGTGCGTTCCTGTGAAAGTGGGTGTGGCCTCACAACTACAAGTAATGCCCCCCCGCATAGTGCCAGATACACAAATAATGCCCCCGGCAGTGCCAGATACACAAGTAATGCCCCCCCCCCCCCCCAGTGTCCGATACAGTGCCCCACACAGTGCTAACCCTTGCTGGCTTCTTCTACTGCCGCTGGTGCTGCTCCTCCTGTATGAGGGACGAAAGGGGAGGAGAGCGCAGCGCGCGCCTCTCCTATGAAGTCCGGAGAGCGGCTGCGGTGAGGGTGACAGAGTCTCCGGCGGCAGAGGGCATTTAAAATATGGTGCCGATAAGTGACCCAATCAAAACTCGCGGTCGGGCAGCCAATCAGGTGCAGCCACAGCTGGTCCATGAGCTCTGATTGGCTGACGGCCGGCACCATATTAAAAATGAAGGGAGGAGGAGTGCCAGTGACTGCTCAAGACCGTGCGCTCTGTGAGCTATCAAAAATACTACGGCGAGCTACCGGTAGCTCGCGAGCTACGGGTTGGAGATCACTGGTCTAGTCATTTATTGGGGAAAAAATTATTAGTTACAAATTTTGTCACCAGGCAGGGCCGGACTGCCCATTTGGCACTTTTGGCAAATGCCAGAAGGGCCCCATCGCTGGTGGTCCGGTCCACAGAGAGCCGGGAAGGCAGCACGCAGCTCCCGGCTCTCTGGTTCGTCCTCCGCTGCCACCGCCGCCGCCTGTAGTGCCAAATTGCTTAGCAATATGGGGGCATGCCGCAGGTCCACGCCCCCTGACTCACAGCATGCCCCCATTTGCAGTGGCCACGCGCCCCTTGCTAGTCGTGTGCGCCCCCTTTCACGTGCACATGCGCGCATGTATGCCTGGGCCGGAAAGAGGCCCCAGTCTGCTCCTGCCACCAGGTGTACATGTAGAGATACAAATCATTTAACTAGTGCTATAGTTTTCATTACGTCCTCCGCTGTGATCAACAGCAGTTTCCATTCAAAAAATAACATTCTATGAAGCTGAACGTAACATGTCAGGTGGAAAGGCACTAAGGCAGCACATGATGTCTAATGCTGTCTTTCAGATCTGACAAGGAACTGTATGATGTATTTCCCAATACACCTGGTTCCTCAAAAAACCTACAAAAGTGGTATAGGTTGAGGCTTGCTGATTGGGGTGGCTGGGATGTCCAAAATTAGTGGCTGATGACCCATTCTTCTGTAAACTGTTGCATTAGCAATTGCAGCTTTCTTCAAGTGATTTATATCACCTCCTGGTGAGATATTTGTTTTTCAATGTCTAGCTCAGTGGTTCCCAAACTGTGTGCCGTGGCACCCTGGGGGTGCCTCGGAGCACTTGCAGGGGTGCCCTGGGTTGGTGGTCCTGGACCAATTCAAATTATTTATGGCCATTGCGGTAAAAAAACAGTGCTTGTGGCTTCAAATTATTTAATGAAAATACAGAAGTGAATCCTGGCCCTCACCACATCACTGAACCTAAGGATGACGTATAAACTAGTGATGTGCACCGGACATTTTTCGGGTTTTGTGTTTTGGTTTTGGAATCGGTTCCACGGCAGTGTTTTGGATTCGGACGCGTTTTGGCAAAACCTCACCGAAATTTTTTTGTCGGATTCGGGTGTGTTTTGGATTCGGGTGTTTTTTTTCAAAAAAAACTAAAAAACAGCTTAAATCATAGAATTTTGGGGTCATTTTGATCCCATAGTATTATTAACCTCAATTACCATAATTTCCACTCATTTCCAGTCTATTCTGAACACCTCACACCTCACAATATTATTTTTAGTCCTACAATTTGCACCGAGGTCGCTGGATGGCTAAGCTAAGCGACACAAGTGGCCGACACAAACACCTGGCCCATCTAGTAGTGGCACTGCAGTGTCAAGACAGGATGGCACTTCAAAAAAATAGTCCCCAAACAGCACATGATGCAAAGAAAAAAAGAGGCGCACCAAGGTCGCTGTGTGACTAAGCTAAGCGACACAAGTGGCCGACACAAACACCTGGCCCATCTAGGAGTGGCACTGCAGTGTCAAGACAGGATGGCACTTCAAAAAAATTGTCCCCAACAGCACATGATGCAAAGAAAAAAAGAGGCGCACCAAGGTCGCTGTGTGACTAAGCTAAGCGACACAAGTGGCCGACACAAACACCTGGCCCATCTAGGAGTGGCACTGCAGTGTCAAGACAGGATGGCACTTAAAAAAAATTGTCCCCAAACAGCACATGATGCAAAGAAAAAAAGAGGCGCACCAAGGTCGCTGTGTGACTAAGCTAAGCGACACAAGTGGCCGACACAAACACCTGGCCCATCTAGGAGTGGCACTGCAGTGTCAAGACAGGATGGCACTTCAAAAAAATTGTCCCCAAACAGCACATGATGCAAAGAAAAAAAGAGGCGCACCACAGGTATAGAATTTAGATGGATAGTATACTTAATGAATGACGACACAGAGGTAGGTACAGCAGTGGCCTGCCGTACTGCTATATATAGTATACTGGTGGTCACTGTGTCAGCAAAACTCTGCACTGCACTCCTCCTATATAATATTAATTATACTGGTGGTCCCCAGTCCCCACAATAAAGCAGCACACTGAGCACAGATATGGAGTGTTTTTCAGGCAGACAACGTATACTGGTGGTCACTGTCAGCAAAACTCTGCACTGTACTCCTGCTATATAATACAGCTGCTCCCCAGTCCCCACAATTAAGCAGTGTGAGCACAGATATATTATGCAGCACACTGAGCACAGATATGGAGCGTTTTTTTCAGGCAGAGAACGGATAAAACTGGTGGTCACTTATCAGCAAAACTCTGCACTGTACTCCTCCTAACAGCTGCTCCCCAGTCCTCCCCACAATTAAGCAATAAAGCAATCAAGTTCAACAATAAACGGAGAGGACGCCAGCCACGTCCTCTCCCTATCATCTCCAATGCACGAGTGAAAATGGCGGCGACGCGCGGCTGCTTATATAGAATCCGAATCTCGTGAGAATCCGACAGCGGGATGATGACGTTCGGGCGCGCTCGGGTTAGCCGAGCAAGGCGGGAAGGTTCGAACCTGACTCGGACCCGTGTAAAATGGGTGAAGTTCGGGGGGGTTCGGTTTCCGAGAAACCGAACCCGCTCATCACTAGTATAAACACAATTTACATAATTTAATATTTTTCTACATTTTTCAATAAGAAACTTTTGGCCCAAGGAAACAACTGGTCTAGCCCATCTTCTGAAGTATTGTACCTGCTGTACAAATTCCTTTGAATTATGATCCTCACAAATCACTATAAATTGGTTTAAATTGGTATAAGTAGAAATACTTTAAATCATAGGTCTGCAAGCTCGGTCCTCATTACCTCCACAGTCCACACAGTGCATGTTTTGCAGGTCTCCTCACAGAATCGCGAGTGAAATAATTAACTCCTCCTGCGGATCTTTTAAAATGTGTCTGTGAGTTATTAATACACATGTGCACCTACTGGGTTACCTGCAAAACATGCACTGTGTGGGGTAATGAGGATCGAGTTTGCAGACCTATTATTTAAATGGTAAAGCTAGGCTGACCATATTAGCCCTTTAAACTGGGATCACTCATGAATTACACAGGTTTTGTGGCTGATTAAAACCAGGTGACATGCAGATTTGGCGTCAGCCAGCCACAGAACCTGTGTATTTCATGAGTGTTCCAGTTTAAGGGGCTAGTATGGTCAGCCTACTAAAGCATATCCCGATAAGGTCAAAAATATATAATTGAGAATAAATTGAGTAGACAGGACCACCTAAGACACATGGCCTCTACCCTAATTATGAAATGATGTACTAATGATGGGGCTTCAGTAGGGACCTGTCATAACCTGATCCTTTATCATAGTTATCTATCTCACCCTCAGCTGTTACACCAAGCAGTAAGATACATATCTTAGCTTCTCATTAATGGATTGCAGTGCTAGAAGCAAGCTTATACTTTAGAAGCTTTAGAATGTAAGCTCTCACGAGCAGGGTCCTCTTCCCTCATGTACTTATCCTTTCTCTAACGTCCTAGTGGATGCTGGGGACTCCGTCAGGACCATGGGGAATAGCGGGCTCCGCAGGAGACAGGGCACATCTAAAAAAGCTTTTAGGTCACATGGTGTGTACTGGCTCCTCCCCCTATGACCCTCCTCCAAGCCTCAGTTAGGTTTTTGTGCCCGTCCGAGAGGGTGCAATCTAGGTGGCTCTCTTAAAGAGCTGTTTAGAAAAGTTTTTTTTTAGGTTTCTAATCAGTGATTCCTGCTGGCGACAGGATCACTGCAACGAGGGACTTAGGGGAGAGACTTGCAACTCACCTGCGTGCAGGAGGATTGAAGTCTTAGGCTACTGGACACTGAGCTCCAGAGGGAGTCGGAACACAGGTCAGCCTGGGGTTCGTCCCGGAGCCGCGCCGCCGATCCCCCTTACAGACGCTGAAGAACGGCAGAACGGAGGTCCGGAAACAGGCGGCAGAAGACTCCTCAGTCTTCATGAAGGTAGCGCACAGCACTGCAGCTGTGCGCCATTGTTGCTACACGGCTCACTGATCTCGGTCACGGAGGGTGCAGGGCGCTGCTGGGGGCGCCCTGGGCAGCAATATAGATTACCTTAGAGGCAAATAAATACATCACATATAGCCATTAAGGCTATATGTATGTATTTAACCCAGGCCAGTTTTCCTAATAACCGGGAGAAAAGCCCGCCGTGAAAGGGGCGGAGCTTATTCTCCTCAGCACTCAGCGCCATTTTCCTGACCAGCTCCGCTGGTGAGGAAGGCTCCCACTCTCCCCTGCACTACAGAAACAGGGTTAAAGAGAAGGGGGGCATAAATTGGCGATATAATTATATATTAAGAGCCCATATATAGAAACAACACCTTCTAGGGTTGTTATATACATTATGGCGCTTTTGGTGTGTGCTGGCAAACTCTCTCTCTGTCTCCCCAAAGGGCTAGTGGGTCCTGTCCTCTATCAGAGCATTCCCTGTATGTGTGTGCTGTAGGTCGGTACGTGTGTGTCGACATGTATGAGGAAAATGTTGGTGAGGAGACGGAGAAAATTGCCTGTAATGGTGATGTCACTCTCTAGGGAGTCGACACCAGAATGGATGGCTTACTTATGGAATTACGTGATAATGTCAACACGCTGCAAGCCGGTTGACGACATGAGACAGCCGGCGGACAAATTAGTATCGGTCCAGGCGTCTCAGACACCGTCAGGGGCTTGTAAAAACGCCCATTTACCTCAGTCGGTCGACAGACACTGACACGGACACTGACCCCAGTGTCGACGGTGAAGAAACAAACGTATTTTTCCTTTAGGGCCACAAGTTACATGTTAAGGGCAATGAAGGAGGTGTTACGTATTTCTGATACCACAAGTACCACAAATAAGGGTATTTTGTAGGGTGGGAATAAACTACTTGTAGTTTTGCCTGAATCAGATAAATTAAATGAAGTGTGTGATGATACGTGGGGTTCCTCCGACAGAAAGTTATGGGCGGTATACCCTTTTTCCCGCCAGTAGTAAGGGCGAGTTGGAAAACACACCTTAGGGTGGACAAGGCGCTCACACGCTTATAAAAAACATGGCGTTACCGTTTCCAGATACGGCCGCCCTCAAGGAGCCAGCTGATAGGAAGCTGGAAAATATCATAACAGTATATACACACATACTGGTGTTATACTACGACCAGCAATCGCCTCAGCCTGGATGTGCAGCGCTGAGGGGGCTTGGTCGGATTTCCTGACTGAAAATTTTGATACCCTTGACAGGGACAGGATTTTATTGTCTATAGAGCATTTTAAGGATGCATTTCTATATATGTGTGATGCGCAGAGGCATATTTGCATTCTGGCATCAAGAGTAAATGTGATGTACATATCTGCCAGACGAAGACACGACAGTGGTCAGGTGAGGCAGATTCCAGACGGCATATGGAAGTATTGCCGTATAAAGGGGCGGTCCATTGGACCTGGTGGCCATGGCAACAGCTGAAAAATCCACCTTTTGTTACCCCGAGTCACATATTGGCAGAAAAGGACACAGTCTTTTCAGTCTCAGTCCTTTCGTCCCCATACGGGCAGGCGGGCGAAGGCCAGTCATATCTGCCCAGGGGGAGAGGAAAGGGAAGAAGACTGCAGCAAGCAGCTCATTCCCAGGAACAGAAGCTCCTCACGGCTTCTGCCAAGTCCGCAGCATAACGCTGGGGCCGTACAAGCGGACTCAGGTGCGGTAGGGGGTCATCTCAAGAGTTTCAGCAACACTCGCAAGGGAACTCCAGGATCCTACATGTAATATCCCAGGTGTACATTGGAAATTCGAGACGTCTCCCCCTCACACAATTCACAGGCTGTAATCCCAGCAGGTGATAATCAAAGTACCCTTCTTACAACAAGGAAGGGGGTAGTATTCCACACTATATTGTGGTACTGAAGCCAACCGGCTCGGTGAGATCTGAAATATTTGAACACTTACATACAAGCGTTCAAATCAAGATGGAGTCACTCGGAGCAGTGATAGCGAACCAGGAAGAAGGGGACGATATGATGTCACTGGATATCAGGGACGTTTACCTACAGGTCCAAATTTGCCCTTCTCACCAAGGGTACTTCAGGTTCCTGGTACAGAACTGTCACTATCAGTTCAGACGCTGCCGTTTGGATTGTCCACGGCGCCCCGGGTCTTTACCAAGGTAATGGCCGGAATGATGATTTTTCTTAAAAGAAACATGGACGCTTTCCTGATAAGGGCAAGGTCCAGAGAACAGTTGGAGGTCGGAGTAGCACTATCTTAAGTAGTTCTACGACAGCACGAGTGGATTCTAAATATTCCAAAATCGCAGCTTTTTCCGACGACACGTCTACTGTTCCTAGGGAAGATTCTGGACACAGTCCAGAAAAACGTGTTTCTCCCAGTGGAGAAAACCAGGGAGTTATCCGAGCTAATCGGGATCCTCCTAAAACCAGGAAAAGTGTCAGTGCATCATTGCACAAGAGTCCTGGTAAAAATGGTGGCTTATTACGAAGCAATTCCATTCGGCAGATTTCCCGCAAGAACTCTTCAGTGGGATCTGCTGGACAAATGGTCCGGATCGCATCCTCAGATGCATCAGCGGATAACCCTATATCCAAGGAAAAGGGTGTCTCTCCTGTGGTGATTACAGAGTGCTCATCTTCTAGAGGGCCGCAGATTCGGCATTCAGGATTGGATGCCGGTGACCACGGAGGCCAGCCTGAGAGGCTGGGGAACAGTCACACAGGGAAAAAATTTCCAGGGAAGTGTGATTAAGTCTGGAGAATTCTCTCCGCATAAATAAGCTTAGAGCAATTTTATAATGCTCTAAACTTAGCTAGACCTCTGCTTCAAGGTCAGCCGGTATTGATCCAGTGGGATAACATCACGGCAGTCGCCCACGTAAACAGAAGGGCGGCACAAGAAGCAGGAGGGCAGTGAAAACTGCAAGGATTTTTCGCTAGGCGGAAAATCATGTGATAGCACTGTCAGCAGTGTTCTTTCCGGGAGTGGACGACTGGGAAGCAGACTTCCTCAGCAGGCATGACCTCCACCCGGGAGAGTGGAAACTTCATAGGGAAGTTTTTCAACATGATTGTGGACCGTTGGCAAAGACCAAAGGTGGACATGATGGCGTCCCGCCCGAACAAAAAACGGGACAGGTATTCCGCCAGGTCATGAGACCTTCAGGCGATAGCTGTGGATGTTCTGGTAACACCGTGGGTGTACCAGTCTGTGTATGTGTTCCCTCCTCTGTTTCTCATAACCAGGGTATTGAGAATTATAAGACATAGAGGAGTATGAACTATACTAGTGGCTCCGGATTGGCCAAGAGGGACTTGGTACCCGGAACTTCAAGAAATGCTCACAGAGGACTAAGGGCCTGGGGAGCTAAGAAGGGACTTGATTCAGCAAGTACCATGTCTATTCCAAGACTTACCGCGGCTGCGTTTGACGGCATGGCGGTTGAATGCCGGATCCTGAGGGGAAAAGGCATTCCATAAGAGGTCATACCTACCCTGGTCAAAGCCAGGAAGGAGGTGACCGCACAACGTCATCACCACATGTGGTGAAAATATGTTGCGTGGGTGAGGCCAGGAAGGCTCCACGACGGAAATTCAACTAGGTCGATTTCTACACTTCCTGAAAACTGGAGTGTTTTGGACCTCAAATTGGGGTTCATTAACATTTAAATTTCGGCCCTGTAGATTTTCTTCCAGAAAGAATTGACTTCAGTTCCTGAAGTCCAGATTGTAAAGGATGTATTGCATATACAGCTTTTTTGTGCCCCTAGGGGCACCGTGAGATCTCAACATAGTGTTGGGATTTCTTAAAATCATATTGGTTTGAACCGCTCAAATCTGTGGATTTGAAATATCTCACATGGAAAGTGACCATGCTGTTGACAAATATCTCACATGGGAAGTGACCATGTTGTTAGCCCTGGCCTCGGCCAGGCGATTGTCAGAATGGGCGGCTTTGTCTTACAAAAGCCCATATTAAAATTTTCCATTTGAACAGGACAGAACTGGGACTCGTCTCCAGTTTCTTCATAAAGGGGTGTCAGCGTTTTCACCTGAAACAACCTCTTGTGGTGCCTGCGGCTACTAGGGACTTGGAGGACTCCAAGTTACTAGACGTGGTCAGGGCCCTAAAAATATATATATATATATATATAGTTAGGACGGCTGGAGTCAGAAAGTCTGACTTGCTGTTTATACTGTATACACCCAACAAGCTGGGTGCTCATGCTTCTAAGCAGTCTATTGCACGCTGGATTTGTAGTACAATTCAGCTTGCACATTCTGTGGCAGGCCTGCCACAGACGAAATATGTAGATGCCCATTCCACAAGGAAGGTGGGCTCATCCTGGGCGGCTGCCCGAGGAGTCTCGGCATTACAACTTTGCCGAGCAGCTACGTGGTCAGGGGAGAACACGTTTGTAAAATTTTACAAATTTTGATACTCTGGCTAAGGAGGACCTGGAGTTCTCTCATTCGGTGCTGCAGAGTCATCCGCACTCTCCCGCCCGTTTGGGAGCTTTGGTATAATCCCCATGGTCCTGACGGAGTCCCCAGCATCCACTAGGACGTTAGAGAAAATAAGAATTTACTTACCGATAATTCTATTTCTCGTAGTCCGTAGTGGATGCTGGGCGCCCATCCCAAGTGCGGATTGTCTGCAATGCTTGTACATAGTTATTGTTACAAAAATCGGGTTATTACTATTGTTGTGAGCCATCTTTTCGGAGGCTACTTCGTTTTGTTATCATACTGTTAACTGGGTTCAGATCACAAGTTGTACGGTGTGATTGGTGTGGCTGGTATGAGTCTTACCCGGGATTCAAGATCCTTCCTTATTGTGTACGCTCGTCCGGGCACAGTACCTAACTGAGGCTTGGAGGAGGGTCATAGGGGGAGGAGCCAGTACACACCATGTGACCTAAAAGCTTTTTTAGATGTGCCCTGTCTCCTGCGGAGCCCGCTATTCCCCATGGTCCTGACGGAGTCCCCAGCATCCACTACGGACTACGAGAAATAGAATTATCGGTAAGTAAATTCTTATTTTTTCTTACTTTAATAATCTTCAACTGCACCACATCCAGCAGTCTTCTGCCACCTGATACTTATTCCAGTGTCATCTGCTGATGTAGCTATGTTTATTTACCCTGTACTTGTCCTATACTGTCATCAACTGTAAGTTGCTGTTTTCCTGTTTTGATGATTTGTTTATGTACTCTGTAACTGGGCGCTGCGGAACCCTTGCGGCGCCATATAAATAAAGGATAATAATAATAATAATAATAATAATAATAATAATATACGTTTGTCACTAATAAATTAAGATATCTGAATTGAATAACAAAAAATTCTATATAATGTATTATTATTGTACCAACTGCCATATTTCCCTGCATGCAGACCCCCAATGCATCGATTTTCTCTGACAACGAGGTTCTTTAGCCTATGCTATTTCAGTTGTGCCACGTGATCCTGCATTATTAAGTCTCAGCGTGTGGGTAAGCAGCGTGTAATGATCTGTGTACAGGAATGTAGCGTTCCCGTACAATAAATGGAACTGTGCCACAGACAACGTCAATCATTCCACAGTGTCTGGTTTGTTAGTATATGAGTTGAGGATGTGCTGCCGGTATACCATTATATACAGGTGTAATCTTTGTAAATATGAGACACTGCGGAGCAAGCCGCTGGGAGGCGTCATTTGTAAGATTTTCCAGGCACCGAAAGAATATGTTCCTGATTAGGATGTCTTTATATAGTGATGGCAATATACAGAATTTATAAACTCTTGTATATAATATCTATATAACTGATGTCCTCACTTTGGTTGTCATTAGGAAAACCTACATATTGTGCAGAATAAGGTAACCCTGCTGCGGATTATTAAATATACCATATTGGATGTTAGCAGAGTGTACTGGGCTATCTGGTGCAGTGACGTCAGTCCACACACTTAGTGACTTAAACAGTAACGCAGGTTTATTTAGTGAACACAGGTGACACAGATGTAATACTGATAGCAGTAATCTTTTTGATCTGGTGGGCTTGGTCTGAGTATTGTGTAATGAATAGTGGTTCTTCAGTTTGCGTCGTCTGCCTATGCCTATTTGAAAAAAAACATTGGCCAATAGTACTGCAGGACGACATTTTAGCAGAAGTCCTACCCCTGAATCCAAAAGTAATCTATCGAAAGGCACCTGACATTAGGAAGAAACTCACACACAGTCACATACCTCCGCCAAACCTGACACAAACCACAATAGATGGGACACAAAAGAAAGGGGGTTCAGGTTGCAAAGTGACGAAAGCCAAAAGTACACTACCAACCATCACAAAGCAATCCACCACTAATTCTTACATATAAAAAAATCAAAGACAGAATCACTTGCCATAGCAAAGGCATTATATATCTTCTAGAGTGCCCGTGTCAACTTCAGTATGTAGGAAGGACCATTAGACCATTAAAGATTCGAATTAATGAACACATCCGTAATATCAAAAGAAAAACAGAAGATCATCCGCTTTCCTTACATTTTAGGGATCATCACGAATTAAATCCCACATTACTAAAATTTACAGGACTGAAAGAGGTCAAAAAGAATTGGAGAGGAGGGGATTACATACAGAGAATCAACAAAGAAGAACTGTGCACCATAATTGCTTTAGGAACACTGGCACCTAAAGGGTTAAACCTTGATAATGAAGTTAGATCTATTATCTGCAAGTAGGATCCTAAAACAGCCACTATTGAGACCTGGGGGTAAATTTACTAAGGTGGGAGATTTTTAGAACTGGTGATGTTGCCCATGGCAACCAATCAGATTCTACTTACCATTTATCTAGCTGCTTCTAGCAGATAATAGATATAATCTGATTGGTTGCTATGGGCAACATCACCAGTTCTAAAAATCTCCCACCTTAGTAAATTTACCCCCTGGACTCTCAATGCAACCAATAAGTGTGATTAAGTTATCCCATCAGGTACCTAGATGTACCCAAAATCACTAGCACCTTAATTTATCCTATTTTTAACATTATTTATCACGATCATCATTACCATTTTTCAGTTGTTTTCTCAGATTCTGCACTATATTTTCATTCCGGTCTTTATTTATATTTATTTTCAGTATATTCTTATCATTATCATTGTCAGCATTTTTCAGCTGTTTTTCCAGCATAGGCTATTCCTTTCATTTCACCTATTCTGTTTATTCGCCTTGGTTTAGTTTAACTTCCAGCTATATCATAATCATCATGATTCCCGAACATTGGATAGCATTATTTTTTTTTTTTTTAAAGTTAGAATTTTATTGAGGTTGATCAGTAATCAAAACATTAACAAGAACAAACTTGTGCAGGTTAAGGATATTGAACATGAAGACAAACATTTTACATACCAAATCAGAACAATAGAGACATTTCCATGAAATTATAGGCCAATAGGTACTAGTAATATGCGCCCTGCATAACTCTAAACGCGTATCTGACCTTTCTCATTTTATTGTATCGATATAGTATAAAATTTATACCAAAACAGAGTGTAATCTTGTGAAGAGTAAAAGTAAGAAAGAAAAAGAAAAGGAAGGGAGAGAAGAAGCTTGAGAATATATCTTAATAAAGGGGAAACATTGGGAAAATTACATATAGGGAGGCAAGAGGATGGGAACAGTCCACTGTATTGATAACAGAAGGGGAGACAACAGGGGTGATAGAGGTATTAGCAAAGTTAGCAGTATTAGCAGTATCAACATAGTCCGGGCATCAATAAAGACCGAGCGAGGTACCAAGGAGACCAGATGTTGTGGAACTGGGCCACAGTGTTATTCCTCAGGTTTGTAATATATTCCATACTGGCTATATAATTAATCTTGGACATCAGTAATGCCTTGGAGGGAGGTTTATGGTCTTTCCAGCATTTAGCGATCAGCGACTTAGCCGCCATGCACAGTAGCATGGTAAGCTTGTCTTGGGTTTTGGGTAGCAATGGTATGGGAGCATGCAGTAGAGCAGTTTCAGGGGAGAGGTCTAGATTATGTCCGCATGTTTGAGCAATAAGTGCTCCTACCATATTCCAAAAGGGGCGAATAGAGGGGCACGTCCACCATATGTGGAAAAAGGTGCCCTCCTCTCCACAGAGTCTCCAACACAGATTTGATGTCGTGGGGTAAATGGAATGAAGTCTGGAGGGAACTAAGTACCACCTGGTGTAGACCTTATAGCATGTTTCCCTGAGTGCCACACTAATGGAAGCTTTAGCGATGCGCATTCTGATTTCTTCCCATTGATCATCTTCCAACGGATGGGAGAGATCTGATTCCCAGGCTAGTTCATGGGGTTCACGGGCAGGCGGGTCTGGGGTCAGAATAGAGTTGTATATTGTTGAGATATTCCCCTTTTTGCCAATTGAAAGTAAATACATATGTTCAAAGGAGGTGGGTGGTTTCAAAGATGTAGTTTTAAGCTGAGATTTGAGAAAGCTAAGAATTTGGATGTAATGGTAATGACACGAGGATGGCAAACCAAGGCGCTCCTGAAAATCTCCAAAAGAGGTCGGTGCTGAGTGGCCTTTAACATGGATAAATCTCGTGATACCCTGAGATTGCCATGGGGCCGCTATTTTTCGCTCGCAGCCTGGGGGAAATGCAGGGTGTCCCCAGATAGGTGTTAAAGGTGAGGGGTATGAGGATAGATTGTAGGTGCTACGGAGTTTGTCCCATAATCCAAGGGTGAATTTAATCGTGGGGATTGAATAGGCCGAGGCTGGTCTGCAGGACCTGGGGAGCCATAGAAGAGAGTCGAGGGGGACGCCCTGATATATTGAATTCTCAATATCGACCCATTTTCTGTTCCCTTGGGGGGAATGCCAGGACACCATATTGATTAAGGTGACAGGCATTAAAATAAGCCTGAAGGTTAGGATATCCCAATCCGCCTGAGGTAGCACTCTTAGTCAGCAGTGTTCGTCTTAATCGAGATTTACGGTGAGCCCAGATAAATTTGTTGCACAGTGATTGCAATGAGGTCAGAGTCACTCGGGGCACCATTATCGGAATGGTCTAAAATAGGTAAAGAATACGGGGAAGGAGATTCATTCTCAGGGCGTTAATCCGTCCAATCCATGAAATGAATAATCTGTCCCATTTATCCAGGTCTTGGGTGAGAGTTTTAATCATAGGAACATAATTAGTCTGGTAGAGGCTGGTGTAGGATTTAGTAATGAATATGCCGAGGTATTTGATAGCCGAGGGTCTCCAAAGAAAAGGGAAAGAGGAGGTTAGAATCAAGTGGGTCTGGGGTGGGATATTAAATGTAAGGGCCTCAGATTTGGTGTGGTTTATTTTGTAACCAGAGAGGGAACCGTATAGTAGTAATTCTTTTTGTAGATTAGGAAGAGAAATCAAAGGGTTAGATAAAGTCAAGAGCACGTCATCCGCAAATAAAGATATTTTGTATGAGCTCTGCCCCACTGTAATCCCCCCAATGTCCGTATTAAGTCTAATACGGGCCGCAAGAGGTTCGATGCATAGAGCAAAAAGTAGGGGCGAAAGAGGGCAGCCCTGGCGAGTACCATTCTTCAAACTAAATCGAGGTGAGCTCAATCCATTGGTCAGGACCATAGATGAGGGGTTGGAATAGAGGGCCGCTATTGCAGTGATGAGATGACCATGGAGGCCAAACGTAGATAAAGTAGAAAACAAAAAGGGCCAGGAAATGCGATCAAATGCCTTTTCGGCGTCTAGCGCCAAGGCAATCGCTGGTGTTTTCGTCAAGTTTATTTGGTGAATCAAATTAATAGTGCGTCTGGTGTTGTCCGAGGCCTGACGGCCAGGGATAAATCCCACTTGGTCAGGATCTATTAATGATGGCAACACAGCGTTCAGGCGAGTTGCTAGTATTTTGGCAAAAAGTTTGAGATCGGTGTTTATCAAAGATATGGGTCTGTAATTTGTGCAATGCGAGGGATCTTTTCCAGGCTTCGGGATTACAATAATGTGGGTCGTCGTGGAGTCAGTATGGTAGGGCGTACCCCGTAATATTTTATTAAACAGGTCATATGAGGGATGAGTTGAGGGGCGAAGGTTTTGTAATACACCATCGGATAGCCATCCGGACCAGGGATAGCATTATTTTATTACAGGATCTTATTATCTTACAAAGAAAAAACCTCTGCTCACAGCAAAAAACGAAGCTAGTTCCTTCTTAATTTAGGATTTCCACTCCCCTCATGTGACAGATTGACAATTCCAACATCCAATTAAACTCTTGGAACAAAGGAAGAATAGCAGTGAACCCCGCCTTTCTGCTATTTAACTCCAGACACAGCCTGACCACTGCAAAGACTCCCAGAGGAAGACCTAATTTTGGTTGAAACGCGTTGGAGAATAAGGACACCTAATCCACACCAGCAGACAGCGGGAAAGTGCAAGGAGAGATCGAGAGCCACGGCGCTGACACGTCACCGGTAAGCTGCGCAGACGGACGGGCAGCTAGAGGATCCCGCAGGTGAGTCTCCGTAGTGGAGAGGTGTGCCCCTGCCTCAGGTTCCGTTCAGACCCTGCGGCAGAGCACCCTCTCCCCCGACAGCGACTGGCCCGGCGCACGGAGCTGACTCACGGGGAGATCCGAAAAAGGACGAACCGAAAGAAGGCACGGACGCAGAGGGACAAGTCAGTCCGGAGCCGCCAGCAGATCCCGCAGCCCTTCCGCACCTGTGCCTCTTATCTTACGGCCGCAACGTTAGTGCACCATCACTTGCCTTTAACGATAGAGGTACGGGACGCCGTCCTCTATTTAAGAAGAGACTCACAAGGACAAATAACAGTCCGTTTAGGACTAGGACATTTTAATTTTAATTAATCCATCAATTCACGCCTCACAATAAGAGTCAGCATCAATTGTTCAGACTTTTTTCCATTCATTCTGCAAATCATAAAAAATACCACAAGGGACTAATCACAAGCCACAGTGGTATACTGATAGAGCACATGTGAAGAATCCATTCACAAGTGCTCACGTGCATTATATGTGACTCACAATCATACCTGCATTATCCTTCTTTTCTTTTGTTTATTATACATTATACATTTTATTATTGTATTACCCAAGTTTTCTTTTCCTTTGCTCACAGTAGCAGTATTACCTACCCAGGTTTATTCTAATTTAATAAATATTCACTATTTTATTCATCACAACTCAGTGTACTCAATCAGTCACCAGTCGTTTTGCACAATATATTCCGAAGCAGACACTGCTGTAGGGGTTGAGCGCTGTTAGGCTTAGCAGCCATTTGTTTAGATTATTAAAAAGAGGGTAAGGACACCCTTTAACTAGCAGCACATCCCAAACAGCATCAATTTAATACCGCAGTGCGCAGATTACCCCTGTCATTTAATTTATCATACTAAACTCGCAGGGACAGGGGCTCCAAAAAGGAGCCCGTCCCTGTGATGTGCTGTGACTGCTACTTGGGCTCTTGCGCATTTGCGGTCCTACTGACAGCACGTGAACAGCGACCAATGCCGGGGAGGGTTCCAGGGGAACCCTCTGCCGGCTAATTGTGCAATGTGTAGCCCACAGATGACGGCAGGCTTGGACTGGCCCACAGGGGTACAGGGGAAACCACCGGTGGGCCCTACTGCCAGGGGGGCCCACCCCCTCCTCTAGGGATCAGGTTCCAGACTGTGCTGTTACTAATCTAGTACATTATCATGCATGCACTACAATATTTACTGTATATATTTATCTAGGGGACCAACCCATGCAAAATGGTTAGGCAAACCAATGTGGCGGCTGGGCACACCCCCTCTAGAGACTGGCCACACCCCTAAACATGGGCCTCTACAACTGTATTCCCCCGGTGGGCCCTACATGCCCCAGTCCGACACTGGATGACGGCAAGTGTGGGGCAGAGCCGTAACTAGACTTTTTGGTGCCATGTGCCAGAAAGAGAATTGGCACCTCCCCCCAACCCCCATTTTTCCAATAGGGACATAAGGCCCATGTTATGATGCCCCTTCCCACACACATAAATATATGATTGAGCAGATCCATGCAGTGTGCAGCAACACATCCAATCCCTTGCAGCCACATACTACATAAATCTGCCCAGCCGTAGCGCTGATCACCCCTTCACAAAGTATAAGGTAAGCTTCATACAGGTAAAACTCTCCAGCTTGGAATTCTCCAGCTTTCTATGCATGGGCAGATAGCTCAATGAACAGAGTGTTCGACTGCAATGTCATAGGCAACGGGTTTGAATCCTGGTGCGACTGAACAACAAGGAGCTATCAAGTCAAGTCCATGAATGCTGTTTAGGTATTAGTGACAAAAGGGGTGCGGGTAGGAAACAGGGCGGTCAGGAGATGCTGGGCTTCAAAAAGGGGGGAAGCTGTCTGTGAAAGTAACTAGGTAATTCATAATTGACAAGTGCTGCCAACAGCGCCCCCTACCCTGCAGCGCTATGTGCGGAGCACACTCAGCACACACCTAGTTACAGCCCTGCTGTGGGGGCCAATCTCCGGAATGCTTTCAAGTTGGTAAGTCTGGCAGCATTGCAACCCTCATGGAAACCTATGCAGGATGAGGCTGCCGGCAGGAATGGAGGGATCGCAGCAGGTATTAGAGATATCTGCTGCAGTCCCTCTGTCATACATTGTGTTGATAGTAAATATTTGCAGTTCCCCCTAAAAAATGGGAATAAGCCGCAAATATTTATTGATAAATGGGTCCCACAATGTGCGAATAGTTAATAGTAGTTATTACACTGTCCCATGTATAGAGCATTGATTATTTCATTATACTTTAGGTTATCTTGGGCCATTTTCATCACATTGAATCGTATTTGTGTACGCAACAGCTTAGTAAAGAGTTGCCAACATACAGTAAGTGGCACAACAGGAGGACACAATCGGGGATAGCTGCTGCTTTCTCTGTAGTAACACTGCAGCAAACAGTTGGTGCCAAGGGCCTAATTCAGACCTGATTGCAGCAGCAGAATTTTTCTCTAATGGGCAAAACCATGGTGCAGGGGGGGCAGATGTAACATGTGCAGAGAGAGTTAGATTTGGATGGGGTGTATTCAAACTGAAATCTAAACTGCAGTGTAAAAATAAAGCAGCCAGTATTTACCCTGCACAGAAACAATATAACCCACCCAAATCTAACTCTCTCTGCACGTTACATCTGCCCCACCTGCAGTGCACATGGTTTTGCCCATTAGAGAAAGATTTTGCTGCTGGGATGGGATCAGGCCTGAATTAGGCCCTAAGATACCTCAGTAGGTGATGTCAGAGTAGATTTGCTGAAGCTTCTAAAACGGAAAAGTGGAAGTGTTGCTCAACCAATCAGATTCTAGCTAGAATGTACTAGATAAATGATTGGCAGAATCTGATTGATGGGTTGCTTTAGCAATAAACACTTCCACTTTATCTGCGCTAGATAACTGATTGCCGGAACCTGATTAGCTGTTATAGGGAACACCTCTGCTGTTCATATACTACCAGAGAAATGATGGCAAGAATGTGATTGGTTGCTATGGGCAACAACTCCGCTTTTTCTTTTTAGACTGTTTAATAAATCTACTTTGTAGTGTCTTCTGGTTTGGCTCCCAGTTTAATACCATATGCCTTCTTACGCCTGCCGGTTCTGCCTATCATGGTCACCAGATCACGACTATCATAGGAATAGCTTGGGTGCTATGTATGAACAGCAAACTTTATTTACTTTCTTGTACTTTTTCTTATCAACACAATTTAAAAAAAACGTGTGCTTGTCTGTTCAAGGGTTAAAAAAGACATCAATCAGAACTGCCGAGTATGAGATCTGCAGTGCCAGAGTCTATAGTGATATCTTTATATTTTTGTCTTGTGGTTTTTTTTTTTTTTTTTGGGGTGGGGGGTCAAGTTGTATATCAAAGTACATTGGGGGTCATTCCGAGTTGATCGTAGCTGTGCTAAATTTAGCACAGCTACGATCACGTTCCCAGACATGCGGGGGGACGCCCAGCACAGGGCTAGTCCGCCCCACATGTCTGTTTGCCCCCCCCCCACATAAGTACAAAAGCATCGCACAGCGACAATGCTTTTGTACTTGTTGAGTAACTCCCAGCCAGCGCATCTCCTGCGGCTGACCGGGAGTTGCTCGTCGCTGCCCCTGGTCGCAGCGGCTGTGTGTGACGTCACGCAGGTGCTGCGGCCCAACCCCCCCGTACGGTCCGGCCATGCCTGCTTTAGCCGGACCTCGCCCCCAAAACGGCGACCAAACACCGCCGTGCCGCCCAGTGACCGCCTCTGCCTTTCAGTCAGGCAGAGGCGATCGCTAGGGAACAATGGCCGCCCCGGCATGCGCCGGCGCACTGCGGCGACGGCGCATGCGCAGTTCCGACCCGACCGCTGCTCTGTGATAAACTGCAGCGAGCGATCGGGTCGGAATGACCCCATTATACAACAAGGCAACAACAGGTGCCTATTGGCAGCAAGCCCATGCAGATAGCTGACATTAGCTGGTAGTACTTCCAATGCCCTAAACATATAGTAAATGAATGACATAAAGTAAGAGTGTCTCATTACACTGGACACAATTGCTAACCAAGGTCTGTCTGTGTGGTAAATTACATAGACTAGACTTAGGTCAACAGTGTCTAGGTCGACCACTATTGGTCGACGGTACGTTCCCGGTCGGCAGTAAGTTCCCGGTCACTCTACGAAGAAAACAACACCAAAAACAATTAAAAAAATTCATGTTGACCTAGTACATGTCGACCGAGAGTTATTGTCGACCTAGAAACCATGTCGGCCTACTTACTGTCGACCAACAGTGGTCGACCTAGACAGTGTCGACCGAAGTCTTGTCGACCTAAAGACTGGATCCCCTGTCTGCCAATCAGTGGTCAGTGATCAGGCCCCTCCTGCCTGTCCTGTACCAATCACGTTTATCAGTGTAGCCCCCTCTCTGGGGTTAAGTGTTGTACATAGGTTCAAATTTTGTTCTCAGGCAAACGCTTATCAGTGCCCTGATATCAGGGGGAAAAAGACATTGCAATATGTGATCCCTGAGAACAATTTTGTCTTATGTGATTGCACAGAACTTCCCCCAGAATGCCCTGGCATCAAACCAAATTCCACCAATAAGCCAGCTGCTCTGGGCATGGAAGAGTTAAAGGGAAACCTTCACGGGAATTCCACCCTGAAAGTCTGCATTAGGAATCTAGTCTGCCGCTTGGAAATCTCTCACCGCACAATGGCGTTTCTTAATCCTGTGTTAACTGTTAGAAGTACAGACCCAGGCGCTCCGCTAAGAACATTGCAGCATAGTGACATATAGTATATTCAGCACTGCTTGCAATTGTAAGCCCACTCCCTCCCTCCATTGCCCTTTAACTCAGAACTGACTCAGAGACGTTTTACTGCATCCTTTACCTCAGAGTACCTCACTTAGCCTTGATTTCTCTATCGTCCTAGTGGATGCTGGGGTTCCTGAAAGGACCATGGGGAATAGCGGCTCCGCAGGAGACAGGGCACAAAAGTAAAGCTTTAGGATCAGGTGGTGTGCACTGGCTCCTCCCCCTATGACCCTCCTCCAAGCCTCAGTTAGATTTTTGTGCCCGGCCGAGAAGGGTGCAATCTAGGTGGCTCTCCTAAAGAGCTGCTTAGAAAAGTTTAGCTTAGGTTTTTTATTTTACAGTGAGTCCTGCTGGCAACAGGATCACTGCAACGAGGGACTTAGGGGAGAAGAAGTGAACTCACCTGCGTGCAGGATGGATTGGCTTCTTGGCTACTGGACATTAGCTCCAGAGGGACGATCACAGGTACAGCCTGGATGGTCACCGGAGCCTCGCCGCCGGCCCCCTTGCAGATGCTGAAACGAGAAGAGGTCCAGAATCGGCGGCAGAAGACTCCTCAGTCTTCTTAAGGTAGCGCACAGCACTGCAGCTGTGCGCCATTTTCCTCTCAGCACACTTCACACGGCAGTCACTGAGGGTGCAGGGCGCTGGGAGGGGGGCGCCCTGGGAGGCAAATGAAAACCTTTTTTGGCTAAAAATACCTCACATATAGCCTCCGGGGGCTATATGGAGATATTTAACCCCTGCCAGAATCCGTTAAGAGCGGGAGACGAGGCCGCCAAAAAAGGGGCGGGGCCTATCTCCTCAGCACACAGCGCCATTTTCCCTCACAGAAAGGCTGGAGGGAAGGCTCCCAGGCTCTCCCCTGCACTGCACTACAGAAACAGGGTTAAAACAAAGAGGGGGGGCACTAATTTGGCGTTAGAAATATATAAAAAAAAAAAAAAAGATGCTATAAGGGAAAACACTTATATAAGGTTGTCCCTATATAATTATAGCGTTTTTGGTGTGTGTTGGCAAACTCTCCCTCTGTCTCTCCAAAGGGCTAGTGGGTCCTGTCCTCTATCAGAGCATTCCCTGTGTGTGTGCTGTGTGTCGGTACGTGTGTGTCGACATGTATGAGGACGATGTTGGTGAGGAGGCGGAGCAATTGCCTGTAATGGTGATGTCACTCTCTAGGGAGTCGACACCGGAATGGATGGCTTATTTAGGGAATTACGTGATAATGTCAACACGCGCCAAGGTCGGTTGACGACATGAGACGGCCGACAAACAATTAGTACCGGTCCAGACGTCTCAAAAACACCGTCAGGGGTTTTAAAACGCCCGTTTACTTTAGTCGGTCGACACAGACACAGACAGGGACACTGAATCCAGTGTCGACGGTGAATAAACAAACGTATTCCTTATTAGGGCCACACGTTAAGGGCAATGAAGGAGGTGTTACATATTTCTGATACTACAAGTACCACAAAAGAGGGTATTATGTGGGATGTGAAAAAACTACCGTAGTTTTTCCTGAATCAGATAAATTAAATGAAGTGTGTGATGATGCGTGGGTTCCCCCCGATAGAAAATATGGGCGGTATACCCTTTCCCGCCAGAAGTTAGGGCGCGTTGGGAAACACCCCTTAGGGTGGATAAGGCGCTCACACGCTTATCAGAACAAGTGGCGGTACCGTCTATAGATAGGGCCGTCCTCAAGGAGCCAGCTGACAGGAGGCTGGAAAAATATCATAAAAAGTATATACACACATACTGGTGTTATACTGCGACCAGCGATCGCCTCAGCCTGGATGTGCAGAGCTGGGGTGGCTTGGTCGGATTCCCTGATTAAAAATATTGATACCCTTGACAGGGACAGTATTTTATTGACTATAGAGCATTTAAAGGATGTATTTCTATATATGCGAGATGCACAGAGGGATATTTGCACTCTGGCATCAAGAGTAAGTGCGATGTCCATATCTGCCAGAAGATGTTTATGGACACGACAGTGGTCAGGTGATGCAGATTCCAAACGGCACAAAGGTGTATTGCCGTATAAAGGAAGAGGAGTTATTTGGGGTCGGTCCATCGGACCTGGTGGCCACGGCAACTGCTGGAAAATCCACCGTTTTTACCATAAGTCACATCTCTGCAGAAAAAGACACCGTCTTTTCAGCTTCAGTCCTTTCGTCCCTATAAGAGTCATATCTGCCCAGGGATAGAGGAAAGGGAAGAAGACTGCAGCAGGCAGCCCATTCCCAGGAACAGAAGCGTTCCACCGCTTCTGACAAGCTCTCAGCATGACGCTGAGACCGTACAGGACCCCTGGATCCTACAAGTAGTATCCCAGGGGTACAGTTTGGAATGTCGAGACGTTTCCCCTGCGCAGGCTCCTGAAGTCTGCTTTACCAAGGTCTCCCTCCGACAAGGAGGCAGTATGGGAAAAAATTCACGAGCTGTATTCCCAGCAGGTGATAATTAAATTACCCCTCCTACAAGAAGCCAGAAGGCTAGGTGAGACCTATTCTAAATCTAAAAAAAAAAAAATTTGAACACTTACAAAGGTTCAAATCAAGATGGAGTCACTCAGAGCAGTGATAACGAACCGGGAAGAAGGGGACTGTCTGGTGTCCCGAGACATCAGGGATGCTTACCTCCATGTCCCAAATTTGCCCTTATCACTAAGGGTACCTCAGGTTCGTGGTACAGAACTGTCACTATCAGTTTCAGACGCTGCCGTTTGGATTGTCTACGGCACCCCGGGTCTTTACCAAGGTAATGGCCGAAATGATGGTTCTTCTTCGAAGAAAAGGCGTCTTAATTATCCCTTACTTGGACGATCTCCTGATAAGGGCAAAGTCCAGGGAACAGTTGGAGGTCGGAGTAGCACTATCTCGGATACTGTTACAACAGCAGGGGTGGATTCTAAATATTCCAAAATCGCAGCTGATCCCGACAACAAGTCTCCTGTGCTTAGGGATGATTCTGGACACAGTCCAGAAAAAGGTGTTTCTCCCGGAAGAGAAAGCCAGGGAGTTATCCGAGCTAGTCAGGAACCTCCTAAAATCAGTGCATCATTGCACAAGGGCCATGGTAAAAAAAAAAAAATGGTGACTTCCTTCGAAGCAATTCCAGTCGGCAGATTTCATGCAAGAACTTTTCAGTGGGATCTGCTGGACAAATGGTCCGGATCGCATCTTCAGATGCATCAGCGGATAACCCTATATCCAAGGACAAGGGTGTCTCTCCTGTGGTGGTTACAGAGTGCTCATCTTCTAGAGGGCCGCAGATTCGGCATTCAGTTTTGGATGTTGGTGACCACGGAGGCCAGCCCGAGAGGCTGGGGAGCAGTCACACAAGGAAAAAATTTCCAGGGAGTGTGATCAAGTCTGGAGATTTTTCTCCACATAATTATAGCTAAGGGTAAATTTATAATGCTCTAAGCTTAGCAAGACCTCTGCTTCAAGGTCAGCCGGTATTGATCCAGTGGGATAAAACATCACGGCAGTCGCCCACGTAAATAGACAGGGCGGCACAAGAAGCAGGAGGGCAGTGGCAAAAACTGCAAGGACTTTTCGCTGGGCGGAAAATCATGTGATAGCACTGTCAGCAGTGTTTCATTCCGGGAATGGAAACTGGGAAGCAGACTTCCTCAGTAGGCACGACCTCCACCCGGCAGAGTGGGAACTTCATGGGGAAGTTTTCCACATAATTGTAAACCGTTGGGAATTACCAAAGGTGGACATGATGGCGTCCCGTCTGAACAAAAAACGGGACAGGTATTGCGCCAGGTTAAGAGACCCTCAGGCAATAGCTGTGGACGTTCTGGTAACACCGTGGGTGTACCAGTCGGTGTATGTGTTCCATCCTCTGCTTTTCATACCTAAGGTACTGAGAATTATAAGACGTAGAGGAGTAAGAACTATACTCATGGCTCCGGATTGGCCAAGAAGGACTTGGTACCCGGAACTTCAAGAGATGCTCACAGAGGACTTATGGCCTCTGCCGCTAAGAAGGGACTTGTTTCAGCAAGTACCATGTCTGTTCCAAGACTTACCGCAGCTGCGTTTGACGGCATGGCGGGGGAACGCCGGATCCTAAGGGAAAAGGCATTCAGGAAGAGGTCATTCCTACCCTGGTCAAAGCCAGAAAGGAGGTGACCGCACAACATTATCACCACATGTGGCGAAAAGATGTTGCGTGGTGTGAGGCCAGGAAGGCCCCACGAAGAAATTTCAACTCGGTCGATTCCTGCATTTCTTGCAAACAGGAGTGTCTATGGGCCTCAAATTGGGGTCCATTAAGGTTCAAATTTCGGCCCTGTCGATTTTTCTTCCAGAAAGAATTGGCTTCAGTTCCTGAAGTCCAGAAGTTTGTCAAGGGAGTATTGCATATACAACCCCCTTTTGTGCCTCCAGTGGCACTGTGGGATCTCAACGTAGTTCTGGGATTCCTCAAAACACATTGGTTTAAAACCAGTCAAATCTGTGGATTTGAAGCATCTCACATGAAAAGTGAACATGCTCTTGGACCTGGCCTGGACCAGGCGAGTGTCAAATTGGTGGTTTTTTTTCTCAAAAAAGCCCATATCTGTTTGTCCATTCAGACAGGGCAGAGCTGCGGACTCGTCCCCAGTTCTTTCCCTAAGGTGGTGTCAGTGTTTCACCTGAACCAGTTTATTGTGGTGTCTTGCGCCTACTAGGGACTTGGAGGACTCCAAGTTGCTAGATGTGGTCAGGGCCCTTAAAATATAGGTTCCAGGACGGCTGGAGTCAGGAAAACTGACTTGCTGTTATCCTGTATGCACCCAACAAACTGGGTGCTCTTGCTTTTAAGCAGACTTTTGCTAGTTGGATGTGTAATACAATTCAGCTTGCACATTCTGTGGCAGGCCTGCCACAGCCAAAATATGTAAATGCCCATTCCACAAGGAAGGTGGGCTCATCTTGGGCGGCTGCCCGAGGGGTCTCGGCTTTACAACTTTGCAGAGCGGCTATTTAGTCAGGGGCAAACACGTTTGTAAAATCCTACAAATTTGATACCCTGGCTAAGGAGGACCTGGAGTTCTCTCATTCGGTGCTGCAGAGTCATCCGCACTCTCCCGCCCGTTTGGGAGCTTTGGTATAATCCCCATGGTCCTTTCAGGAACCCCAGCATCCACTAGGACGATAGAGAAAATAAGAATTTACTTACCGATAATTCTATTTCTCGGAGTCCGTAGTGGATGCTGGGCGCCCATCCCAAGTGCGGATTATCTGCATTACTTGTACATAGTTACAAAAATCGGGTTATTATTGTTGTGAGCCATCTTTTCAGAGGCTCCGTTGTTATCATACTGTTAACTGGGTTCAGATCACAGGTTGTACAGTGTGATTGGTGTGGCTGGTATGAGTCTTACCCGGGATTCATAAATCCTTCCTTATTGTGTACGCTCGTCCGGGCACAGTACCTAACTGAGGCTTGGAGGAGGGTCATAGGGGGAGGAGCCAGTGCACACCACCTGATCCTAAAGCTTTACTTTTGTGCCCTGTCTCCTGCGGAGCCGCTATTCCCCATGGTCCTTTCAGGAACCCCAGCATCCACTACGGACTCCGAGAAATAGAATTATCGGTAAGTAAATTCTTATTTTATATTTTATATATACTGTATGGGTTGGGATTGATATGCCAACAGTCAGGATGCCATGGCATCCCATTGTTGAGAATCCCAACAGGGAGAAGGTAAGTATACTTACCTTCCCCCAATGATCCCCTAACCCTCCCTTCCAGCAGCCTAAACCTAGACCTCCCCTCCCCCCCACAGCCTAACCCTAACCATCCCAGGTGGTGCATAAAGCTAACCCCC
The DNA here is from genome assembly GCF_028390025.1 of Pseudophryne corroboree. Lineage (NCBI taxonomy): Eukaryota > Metazoa > Chordata > Amphibia > Anura > Myobatrachidae > Pseudophryne > Pseudophryne corroboree. The sequence goes on along the minus strand of NC_086449.1, from coordinate 807,106,928 downwards.
CTCCCCACAGCCTAAACCTACCCCCCATCAGTCTAACCCTAACCCCCCTCCCCTCAGCCTAAACCTACCCCCCAGCAGTCTAACCCTAACCCCCCTCCCCTCAGCCTAAACATAACCCCCCTCCACGCAGCCTAAGCCTAGCCCTCCCCCCGCAGTCCTACTCTAATCCTCCCCCACAGCCTGACCTCCCTCCCGCAGCCTAAACCTAACCTCCCTATCCGCAGCCTAAACATAACCCCCCTCCACGCAGCCTAAGCCTAGCCCTCCCCCCCGCAGTCTTACTCTAATCCTCCCCCACAGCCTAACCTCCCTATCCTCAGCCTAAACATAACCCCCCTCCCCGCAGCCTAAGCCTAGCCCTCCCCCTGAAGTTTAACCCTAACCCCCTCCCCTCAGCCTAAACCTAACTTCCCTCTCCGCAGCCTAAACCTAGCCCCCACCAGCAGTCTAACCCTAATCCACCCTACCCGCAGCCTAAACCTAAACCCCCTCCCCACAGCCTAAACCTACCCCCCCAGCAGTCTAACTCCCCTCTCCTCAGCCTAAACCTAACCCCCAGCAGTCTAACCCTAACCCCCCTCAGCCTAAACCTAACCACCCTCCCCGCAGCCTAAGCCTAGCCCTCCCCCCGCAGTCTTACCCTAACCCTCCCCCACAGCCTAACCCCCTCAGCCTAAACCTAACCTCCTTCCCGGCAGCCTAAGCCTAGCCCTCCCCCCGCAGTCTTACACTAACCCTCCCCCACAGCCTAACCACCTCCCCAAAGCCTAAACCTAACCCCCCTCCCCACAGCCTAAACCTACCCCCCAGCAGTCTAACCCTACCCCCCACAGCCTAAACCTACCCCCCCCCTTTAGTCTAACCCTTACCCTCCCCCCTCAGCCTAAACCTAACCCCCCGCCCCTACAGCTTACCGTTCAGAAGGGCCGGCACATGCTCATTCAGTGCCGGGCTTGTGACCCTAGTCGGGATGCCGGTGTCAGCATTTTCAGTAGTGTCGGCATTCTGGCATCAGTATTTTCACTGCCGGGATCCCGACCACCCGGATCCTAACAGGATCCCATATAAATATATATATTTAAAATATTGTATAAACTAGGATTATTCAGTTCCCCGCCATCTGTAGGCTCCTGTATACTGTACTGATATATATTCATTGAGTCTTGGGGTAAATTTACTAAAGCTTCTAAAACAGAGAATTGCTGATGTTGCCCTTAGCAACCAATAACCCGACGCCGGAATCCCGACCCTGCTTGGAATGCAGCGTATGTTTGTGTCTATTGTAGGGAAATACTATAGGAGACTCGACTCAATAAATGCACCAATCGAGAGAATATGAAATATAATGTATCTCATAGCTGTTATCTCAGATTTGTAAGTTTGAGGTTCCGCTTGGCAGATCACAGCTGAAGGTCATTATCATAAACTAATGTTGCTTTTTGCATTTTAAAGTCATTTCAAAAAATGTATTATCGAACATTAATGCTCAAGTTGCTATTTGCATATAAATCTGTAAGTATACAATGTGGGCATTTACTCTGCAAAATATTGAGACTGGCTAAAAAAAAAGTTAATAATGTTCCAAACTAGTTCAGTATATATTTTTATATTTTGTGACAGGTTCAAGAACCAGCTTGAATCAATTTGGAACATCTGGCAAGTGCGGCACTTGGGCTGGGGAGAAGGTTTCAGGACCCTGGACAGCGTCTTTATAAAGTAACACAGATCAGTCCTTGCCTCACCCCTCCTGAATGTAAGTGATTTCACACGTACCTACTGCTCAGCGGTAATCCAATTTAAATGTAAAATCAAGTGAGCGAATGCACCTCTCTCAGCAAATGAAGGGATCTCTCCTAATGTTGTCTGTCATTTCATTGCATAAACGTCTGAACAGTTTGTGCTCCGAGGAAACCTCCAGTAATTGCAAATTACAGGTAAGAAAAGGACAACACATATAAAAAAAACAATATCCCTTATAGTCCCCCCTTCCTCTGCACTGCCTCACATGTCAGCCAGAAAACTAACAATGATACGACTGAAAGCAATTCAATTATTGTGCTTCAAGCCAGCTGAACTTCCAATGTGTCTCATAAATCTGGATTGTCATCCGGGCCTCTGAAGCTTTTTTTCCAGAGTCAGAACTACTGTATATGGGATTCTGGAGAATATGTGTAGAGGCTGTATGTAGGGAATCAATGCTGGAGTCATAAGGGTCATAGATGGCGGAGAGGCGGGTACAAGTTACCCGTGCCTATGAAGGGTCAGGAGGGTATTATCACTCCATCCTGTGATGCCGTGACCATACCCCCTGGTGAGTGTGCCACCTCTTTGTACCATAGATGTCTGCACAACGAGGGGGCCATAGCGGGATGCGTTCAATTTGCTGGCTGTCTCGATCCCAGCGGTCCGGATACCGACGCCAGAATCCCGCCAGCCGACAGTGTCGCCGGCAAAACAGGACTGTTCCCACTCGTGGGTGTCCACTGAGCCCACTGTGTGGCAAATGCCGTGAGCCTGCAAGGGGACTCTTTGCACTCACCCCACTGCCGCTATTCTAGTGGTCAGGATGCCGCTGTCAGGATGTGGGCCTAATTCTGAGTTGATCGCAGCAGGAATTCTGTTAGCAGTTGGGCAAAACCATGTGCACTGCAGGGGGGGAAGATATAACGTGCAGAAAGAGTTAGATTTGGGTGGGGTGTATTCAAACTGAAATCTAATTTGCAGTGTAAAAATAAAGCAGCCAGTATTTACCCTGCACAGAAACAAAATAACCCACCCAAATCTAACTCTCTCTGCAAATGTTATATCTGCCCCCCCCCCCCCCTGCAGTGCACATGGTTTTGCCCAACTGCTAACAAACTAGCTGCTGCGATAAACTCAGAATTACCCCCATAAACAGCAGGTATCCTACCCGCTGGTAAATCATACTGAATCCGCCATAGTCAAAGATGTGTCCGCTTACCTTGTTGCTGGCAGCACGGCACAGCACGTGAATTTCCGCGCATGTGCCCGATACAGTATGCCATGCTGCGGCACCGTTTGCACCATGCAATCCTATGGGATCATGGGTGCGAATACCGAGCATGCACCCCTTTGTCATTGCATAAATGCTGCAGCGTGCCGCAGGGCAAGCAAAGATATAAAAAGACACATCTGCAATCCAAAACCCGAAATTTTTATTTAAATCCTAATATCAAACCACTGGAAGATCCAACCAAACCTGAAATTTTGGTTTGATTTTCAAACTGAACCGCACATTTCTATTTTTTGTCCTAATAATATGTGCGTGCGTGCGTGTGTGTGTGTGTGGGGAGGGGTTGGCGGACGCTCTGCAGGGCTCAAGCGTCCAGCCAAAGATAAGCCCAAACACTGCAATAGGAGCAAACAGAACCTACAGAATTATTATTATTATTATTATTACTAGTTACCAGCCCATTAAAATGACGGAGCAACATAACAGTTGTCAGTGCAGGCGACTGTGTGCACATGAGCAACACTTAAATTGCTCCATTGGACTCCATTTAGTGGCTGCTGGCATGCAAAACACTTGAATTACCCCCCATAGAGGTGAGGAGCTGCGTTAACCTTTTATTATATACATATAAACTGGGGAAGGGGGGTCCTTTGTCTTGGGTAGGACACGTTGATTAATGAGTCTGATAGAATGAGAAATTATCGTTTGAAATGTTTTTGGTAATTATAATAAGTGCCTTTGCATCACATCAATAACAGGAAATTTGTAATAAACTATGGGGGTCATTCCGAGTTGATCGCTCTCTAGCAGTTTTTAGCAGCCGTGCAAACGCATTGTCGCCGCCCACCGGGGAGTGTATTTTCGCTTTGCAGAAGTGCATTTTTTGTGCAAAACAAGACCAGCCCTGTACTTACTCTTCGTGTGCGCTGATTCTAACGTTGGAGGGTTGGCTTTTGACGTCACACACCCGCCCAGCGTACACCCAGCGTTCGCCCAGCCATGCCTGAATTTTCCTTGGCACACCTGCGTTTTTCTAAGCACTCCCTGAAAACGGTCAGTTACCACCCAGATACGCCCCTTTCCTGTCAATCTTCCTGCGTTGTGCCGTGTGTCTGAAAGATCCGCTAGAACCTGTGTAAAACCACAAAGAACTTTGTACCCGTACGTCGTGCGTGCGAATTAAGGTGCATACGCATGCGCAGAAATGCCGATTTTTAGCCTGATCGCTGCGCTGCGAACAACAGCAGCTAGCGATCAACTCGGAATAACCCCCTATATCATAAGTTGGGCTTCAATTCCGAGTTTCGCAGAATGAAAGCCACCGTATGAAATATTGGCTGACGCTATGAGCATTATTAAATGGATCATTTCTCAAACTGGTCTTAATTAACAGAAAGATTGAGGGTTCACATAGTGCAACCTTTGCTATAGAGCGTTGTCACCCTCTCCTCATTTATTCAGGAGCCTTACTGCAAGTCTAGAGGACAAGTGTCAGGCTCCACAGAAAGGTCACAGCCTGCGTTATATCTCCAGAAAACGTCAGGGAACTCTCTGTTCTAATTACTATGATACAGGTAAGATGCGCAGAACCAAAAAAAAAGAAAAAGTCGCCTCTTCTGGACATCCTGTTTTTGACAATAATAATGGCTAGAACAAAATGGAAATCACTAGTCTTTTAATTATTGCTTGGAAGCGGATTTACCTTTTTATGCCACCCTTAAAGCAACATGTAATAAATGGTGTCTGACGTCTTCTTAAAGTTCTGACACATTTCGCTAAATTAAAGGGACAATTATTTGCAATACAAAACCAGTCATGTTTTGTATCGAACAAAATGAATTATCCCTTTAAATCTCACAGCTGAAAGTGCAGCTTAGTAAATTTAGCCCCAATAGTGGTGGTGGATGTCAGTGACAGAAAGACTTTCATGAATATCTCATTTGGTTACTGAGATTCTAAACATATGACATGGGGGAGGGGGAGGGGCAGTTCTCATTTGCAGAAGTGCGATCCATACGCAGAGACCATCGACAGGTAAGGTTGACCCATGCCTGCACAGGGTGAATGCAGCAGTAGTTGCACCAGTGCCATGTTTTGGATCACAATCGATACACGCCCCCAAAAACGCCCGTGACACTCCTGCGTTTTTCAAACCACTCCCCACATACGCCATGTTAACACCCCTAATTGCTCACTTACAGTCACTCCTTCTGTAATCGCATCACATGCAGATTGCGAAGGCATGGCGATCGCACTGTGGCTTCATGCACGTGCAGTGCATTTGGAGCGCACGCGCAGTCTGTCAGTGATCGCCCGAATTACGTTTTTTAGCAATGTCGATCAATGTTGAATTAGCGACTATTGGCCTTGTGTAGCGTTTGATGCATACGGTGCGAATATGCACATTGACTTACTGGATATGCCAGGGCCGCAACTAGGATTGCGCAACTGGTGCCGCCGTCTGCCCCGGGGGGCAGGACCTGAGGGTGGCACTGTCTGTTTCTGCCCTGTTTGCACTTTGCATTTGGCTTGCAGGGTGCCTGGATACATTAAAAAAAAAAAAAAATGTAATTAAGTAAACTGTGCCCCTGCCTGCTATACTTAGGGTCACGTCTGTGGTGGTGTACAGTTGTGTTTCTACTTGTCCATGCTTTATATTTGGCAGCCACTAGCACTGGTTTTGCCTATCACTTTGACCATAAATAATTTGATTTGGCCCTGGACCACCATCCCAGGGCACCTTGCAAGAGCCTCGCGGCATCCCAGAATACACACAGTTTGGGAACCACTGGGTTAGGCACAGTGGTGCAAAAAGAAAAAATGTCTTACAGGTACTGTGTGTGCGCCACAAAATGGGTGTGACCAAATGGAACATGGGGCGTGGCCAATGAAAATGGGGACGTGATACACATATGGGGGGGCAGATACACATATGACCCCAATAGTGCCAGATACACGTTGCCCCACAGTGCCAGATATACATTGCCCCACAGTGCCAGATATACATTGCCCCACAGTGCCAGATATACATTGCCCCACAGTGCCAGATACACATTGCCCCAATGTGCCAGATACACATTGCCCCACTGTGCCAGATATACATTGCCCCACAGTGCCAGATATGCCCCCAGTGCCAGATACAGAAATGCCCCCAGTGCCAGATACACATGTCCCCCCAGTGCCAGATACAGAAATGCCCCCCAGTGCCAGATATGCCCCCAGTGCTAGATAAAGAGATGCCCCCAGTGCCAGATATGCCCCCAGTGCCAGATACACATGTTCCAACAGTGCCAGATATGCCCCCAGTGCCAGATACACATGTTCCAACAGTGCCAGATATGCCCCCAGTGCCAGGTGCACATGTCCTCACAGTGCCCCCCCCCCTTCCCCTGCTGCTTACCGCGCTGCTGCTGTCCTGTGTGTTAGGGGAGGAGAGTGCAGCGTGCGCCTCTCCTGCCCCTCAGTCTCCGGCGGAGGTGCGGGTGTCTTTTATTTTATCAGTGTCAACATTATAATTTATGAATGTCCATATGATGAATGTCAACACAATATACAGAGCCTGCGTGCATGGGGGGGGGGGGCAGCAGATGCACCACTTCTCTGACTGGCATATTTACTTCTCAGCCGAACACACAGATGTGCCCAGAGTCAGGCTCATTACTCATCGCACAGCAGCCGTGTAACACCAATTAAAGAATCATTTTAAAATGTTGCACCTTTTTATGAAAAGACGTGATTTGTTGGACTACTAACATCTACCCATTAAGATATTATTACATTGTTTATCACTTCACACCTCGTCAATGAAAGAGATCGCCAATACGAGGGTTTAACACTAAGACATATTAAGTTAACCCTCATTAACCTGCAATATGGAACCATTAACAACTCACTTGTTCATATTACAGTCATATGCCCTGAATTGTGCGATTAATATATTAAATTATATGTACATACACTTGTCACCATTTGATATTATTTAGATTTATTATATCACCATGCCGACGTATGTGTAGCCCACGCCCCTGCAACGGCGACACCTACAGCGTGCATATACAAATCCACATTCCCTTCACTTGAAAAAGAAAAACATTTATCGACCTTTGTTTTTACCAAATAAAATAAATGATATAAAATATAAAAAAAATTGATTTTTTTTTTTTGTGGATTTTTTTTTTTTTTTACATGCATCTCCTGTAGTTGCTCTAAGGGTCTCATTCACAGTTGTACGCAAACCTGGCGATTGCGCAGGTTGAGCGATTATCGCCTGACTGCGCATGCTTTTAAATTGCACCGTGTATTGTAAGTGCCGCATCGGTCTTGCAACGGTGGATGCAGAGAGGATTTATTAGCAAAGTGAGGGACAGCTTGGAGCGGATATGGGAAGTGGCGGTAAAAAGGAAGGCGTGTCACAACCATTTTCTGGACATGTCTCAGCCTGCGTCTACGATCATGTGCCCAGTAACAGTGGCTACGCCATCTCACTTCCTGCGGCCACGCTGCGCGACCATAGGTTACCTAGAAGTTCAACAATCTACAGTTCTGCAAACCAATGATACATCATTGTACGCAGCCGTTGGGATTCGCCAAGTGGGGTGGGGGGGCAACCTAATATAAATTTATCAAGGGGCCCAGCCCATGCTTTCTCTAATGGTTAGGAAAACCAATGTGGTGGCTGGCCACACCCCCTCTGGAGACTGGCCACACCCCTAAATCTGGGCCCCTATCACTGTGTTCCCCGGTGAGCCCTTCATGCCCCAGTCTGACACTGGGTTTAGGCTGCTACCAATGCTGCTGGTGTGACAAACACTCTACTGTGGACAGCCGAGGATCCTCAGTGCAGCAATAACAGGGCATCAAGCTATGAAGGGCTGGTTATTGTACATACTGTACGTGCCTCACATGGTGCATCTCCGTGTCAGCGACTTGTAAAGCCATTCAGATGTGGCTACAGTAATACAAGTGGTGGCCCAGTACGGGTGTTACACAAGCCACATCCCTCAGAATATGCATTGTATGCTCATATGTTGAAATACAGCAGCTGATACCTCATAGGCAAACGTAGGGGGGGGTTTCCAGTTGCCCAGAAGCCCCCCCTCTCTGGGCAAGTGGCTCAAATGATGACAATAGAAATGGTATATAAATACGATTACTAGAGTTGCCACCATATCATGCAGTGTAAGGGACAGAGCAGAGCTGCTGCACATGCCCAGTGGAAGCAGCTTCTTCTACCAAGATTGCTGTGTGTGTGGATCTGAGTCTTCAAGCAATACACCGGACCAGAGAGCAGCTGCCAGGAAGAAGAGATAGGAGCCTTACCAAGAGGTGGGAGAATGTACTTAGAAAGTGCAGTACTGGTTCTATTATGTTTGTGTATTTATTATTATGGTATGTTTAACCTTTTCCTGACCACTTATTTATATTATTTAAATGTTTGCTACAGCCTATACTGTAGACCATCTATAGCAGGCATGTCCAAACTGCGGCCCTCCAGCTGTTGAGAAACTACACATCCCAGCATGCCCTGACACAGCTTTAGCATTCTCTGACAGCAAAACTGTGTCAGGGCATGCTGGGATATGTAGTTTCACAACAGCTGGAGGGCCGCAGTTTGGACATGCCTGATCTATAGTGTTAAATAGTAATACTGTTTTCTATACACTATACAGTGTATAAAAAGACCAATGTTGTTACTAGGTTCTTCTACCGCACTTGCTCCAATGATCCGTAGAGTGGTAGATTGTGTAAGGCATTTGGAAACCCCCCCTCTAGAAATCCTGCGTTTGCCACTGTACCTAGGACCTGTTTGAGATGCGGCATCTACCATTCAATTCTCACGTTATTATCCCGGTACTACTGTCAACTACAGTACATTAACTATTGTCAAAGACTAATAAAGAGCACGGAATTATCTACATACTTACACCTGGAAATCTCTCTGCGGAGACTCGCCAAGAACCCCGGCTAAGGTCACCCCAGCACCTCCCCGGCATGTCTTCAACAAAAGAGGTTTAAAACAACAACATATAATCATATAAACAAGTGTAACAAGATGAAATCACACAGAGATTATCAGTAATTACTGTTTGCGGACAATCTCACTGCTAACGAAACACATTCATGCGTTAATAAGTGAAAACAACAGAATCAGCATTCCTGCTGGAGACTACTGGCCGTCTCTACATCCCCCGCAGACATGTCATCCAGTATACTGTAGGCGTGCCTTATCCCTGCAGCGGTGTCATCCAGTGATGAGGTCATGTTGATTGTGTTCGTTGCTTGTGAAAATGGGTTCAGTATAATTTGTCAACATACAAAATGTCAACGTGAGACTGTCAACATACTTGGCATGCCAAAATTAACCATTCATCGCGTGGATACTGTTGACATGATAGAAATGTTGACATAACGTTCCTGGTGGTCTAGGGGTGGCATAACTTGATTCAGCGGGTTCGGCAGCTCCAGCGGTGTCTTCCGGGTCCGGTGATTATTTGTAGTTATCCTGCATCGGTTCAGGCCGTGAGTATCATTAATCACAAACCGTCCTCCTTGTGCCTAACCCTATCCTCCCATCCCACAGCCCTTTTCTTCCCCTCCCCCTAGTGCCGAACCCTAACCCACTGCTGTCGCAGCCTATCCCTAACCCTCCACTGCCAAAGCCTAACCCGCCGCAGCCTAACCCTAACCCTCTGCTGCCACAGCCTAACCCTAACCCACTGCTCCCTGCAGCCTAACACTAACCCTTCACTGCCACAGCCTAACCCTAACCCACTGCTCCCTGCAGCCTAACCCTAACACTCCACTGCCACTGCCTAACCCTAACCCTCTGCTGCTGCAGCCTAACCCACTGCTCCCTGCATCCTAACCCTCCGCTGCCAAAGCCTAGCCCTAACCCTCTGCTGCCACAGCCTAACTCTCTGCTGCCGCAGCCTAACCCTAACCCACTGCTCCCTGCAGCCTAACCCTAACCCTCCGCTGCTACAGCCTAGCCCTAACCCTCTGCTGCCGCAGCCTAACCCTAACCCTCTGCAGCTGCAGCCTAACCCTAACCCCCTGCTCCCTGCAGCCTAACCCTAACCCTCCACTGCTACAGCCTAACCCTAACCCTCTGCTGCCGCAGCCTAATCCTAACCCTCTGCTGCTGCAGCCTAACCCACTGCTCCCTGCAGCCTAACCCTAGCCCTCCGCTGCCAACGCTTAGCCCTAACCCTCTGCTGCTGCAGCCTAACCCACTGCTCCCTGCAGCCTAACCCTAACACTCCGCTGCCACAGCCTAACCCTAACCCACTGCTCCCTGCAGCCTAACCCTAACCCTCCGCTGCCGCAGCCTAACCATAACCCACTGCTCACTGCAGCCTGTCACCCCCGGGCCCGCAGCATGGCGAGCGCAGTAAGCCCGCATGGGGACTCGCTGCCTCCCTGGTATACTGACAGCCAGCATCATGTCTGCCGGTATATCATACCAGACCCGTGTGAAGAATCTCAAAGCAACCCCTTCATTTTATGGTGTTGAGTCCGACCAAACCACAAAAGGAATTAATTCAATTATTTTAGATTACAGAACTGTATTCATCACAGGCATAATTTTGCATATACTGTAATGTAAACCTTTGTAAAACTTTCAGGGGTATAACACATTGAAACTACTTTTCTTACACATCTACAGTATATTTAATGTGCCTTCTGATTATTCTCCAAATCCCCCATATTTGTTCTTTCTTGCTAATTTGTACGACGGCCTAATACAAACAGAACTATCTCCTTTTATGCCAGGGTCACGGACCAGGGGGAGGGTTGGGGTTAGTCTGTGGGAGAGGAGGGATGGAGATGAGTTTGGCTTGTGAAAGGGAGTGTTAGGGGGAGGGTGAGGAGAAGGGGTAGCATACTTACTAAAATGGAAGCTGCACACTGGTCCCCTGCTACAGGCCCTGCCGGTGGGGATCACAGCCCTTGCAGTGTCAGACACACTCTTGTACACCAGGGGAAGGGATGATATAAGTATTAGCGTAAGACGCCACTACGACAGAAGACGCTAAAATGGTCGCAGTAGCGTGCGGTCATAGGTCAGAATTAGATATTGAATCTGATATTGGGGAATATTCAAAAGTTGACATGAAACGTTCATTGCCCGCAGCCCTGATCCTACTCGATTGTGGAGTAAACGTCTACCATCTGTATTCAGTAGGCTTTCTCCACTATTTAATATGTATAACATCTAACGAGCTTTTAGATCTGACTAATAAAATCCATAAGAGTTAATTATTTCTCCTAAGGCTGCAGGGAATGGCTTCATCATCATCATCATCATCATCATCATCATCATCATTGTCATCATTTATTAATTTGTAAGATGCTGCACACACCCTGGAGACAGACAGCCGTAACAAATCGTACAGAACACGATACATACATTAAAGAACAGAATTAGTAGACGGATTCGATTGCTATGAGAATCCTTCCAGGATGCAATTGCTATGAGAATGGCCATTGCGCATATGGAAATGCCCAAAAATCGCTCGTTTGCATCCCTGAATAAAGCCATATATCTGGCCAATAAGAGCAGGAAGGGGGCGAGAGGAGGAGAGCTGCAGGTGGGGCATCTATGGAGGAAGAATGGACACTCCTGCTGCAGGTGCATTTCATTCACAGTTCCAGAAGATACGGATCCCTGCGTAGTTGCTGCTGCTGCTAGCGCTGGCTGAAGAGTTAATTAATGAACGACTCAGCTGTGTGATGAGTCATTCATTCATATCAACACCACCAGTGTCAGTGGCATAATGTGTACTGGGGTTTCTGGTTGGTGTAATGTACAGTAACTGGGGGCACTATATTTGTGGTGCTGTACGCATTATACTCTGTTACTAATAACATCACCAGCATACCATTTTGTACATTTTATTAGAAGGGGACCCAACAATTTAGTAGTCTTAGTGGGGGCCCCCAACACACTTTAATGCCTCCCTATCTGGAAGGAGGCTCATGCTACACTTACAGAATATACAGTAAGAGTATTACACCGACGGCGGAATCCCGGCACCCGAAAGCCCAACCGCTGGCATCCCGAAGGTAAGTATCACGGTCACAGTGCGGGTTAGGACCCGGGGTAGGAGGGGAATTAGGGTTAGTCCAGTGGTTCTCAAACTGTGTGTCATGGCTCCCTGGGGTGCCTCGGGACACTTGCAGGGGTGCCCTGGGTTGGTGGTCCAGAACCAATTCAAATTATTTATGGTCAATGTAATAGGCAAAACCAGAGCTGGTGGCTATCAATTATAAAATATGTGGACAAATAGAAGCAGATCCTGTCCCTCACCACACATCTGACCCTAAGGATGACATACAGACACTATTTACTTAATATTTATTTGTTACATTTCTCAATAAGAAACTTTTGACATAGGGGTGCCATGAAAAAAATTCTGATACTTTAGGGCGCCGTGATTCAAAAAAGTTTAAGAACCAATGGGTTAGCCACTAGAGTGTGGGTGAGGGTGGGGGAGTTGCCATAGCAGCTACCCCCCGACTTATAGCTCTAGCCGACACCCCACGGTGTCTTAGCCCTAGCTGCCACCCCATCCACTGTTGGCATTCTCATGGTCAGGATGACGGTGTTGGTCATATGACCACCGGTATCCCAACCGACGGTATCCTGTATCACACCCCTCTGCACACTGTGACCCAGGCGATTAATTCATAAAAACACTGGGTGTTTACTTGATATTTGGATTTTTTTTATACTATTGCAAATTTTTGTTTGTTTTTTATGTACAGTATAGTGACAAACGTTTTGCAAAGATAAAAATAAAAAGAGACAATTGCACAGCTCTAAATGTAAAGTACAGTTGTTTTTGTTGTTTTTTTTGGTTTTATATTATAGTGTAGAAAGTGGCATTAGGTCATTATTTTTAGCAACAGTGTTGAGGTGCGCTGGGTTTTTTTTAAAATAAAAAATGCTCCGCCTTGTGTTGTCGTAACTCCGCCTACCTATGCTGTTTGTTTTAGCCTTGCTTACCACCGATGTCTGTAGAGTTAACAATATACTAGCCCCACCTACTTTTCTGTTGGCCTCGCCTACAGTTTGTTTGGACCTGCCCATGAGGGCCCACTTCCAGAATTTTTCCCCCCAGGTACACTTTAAGTTCCCAATCTGCCCCTGCCCCTCCATGTACCAGGGCTGTTTCAATAAAACATTGAAAAGCATTTTTCCTTCCATCACCAGAAATAGCCCTCTATCGCATTTCCCAGTGACGGAACCTTACCATGCAGATTTGAGAAAGCTTCTACAGTATCCGACAATCACTTTAGCCAGTCCTGGTGTGCTCGGGATCTGCGCGGCCAGCGTTCTGAAGGGGCGAAATGTCGTCTAATTTAGTCGGGAATGCTTGCGTGGACTGGCAGAATGAGCCCATGTGTTGCCACCTTTCCCGTTAATCCTGCGTTAACCTCATAACCTTTCTACAAGGCATTGTTGACTGTTAATATTACTCTTGTGCATACACTGTATACAGTATAAAAAAAAATCCTTTTGATAGGCTTAATCGCCTGGCACAGCTCATTCCCTCCAGCAATATTCAGGAGACATTGTGTATTCACTGTCAGAGCTTCCTGTCACCTTGTGGCTGAGAAGTAAAATAATATTTAGAATCATATCTGCTCTGCAGAGAAAATAGCAGACATCCTTCACAGCCCAATGTCAAGTTATTACCGTTTAGAAGGGACAGATGATGGAGTACGCAGTATGTTATTGACGGTACATAAAGAGCAATGGAAACAATAAAGGTTTCATGATGTACACAGGACTCAGCTTCTGAGTTGCCTCAAAATATGATGGCAGCCATTTTGTAAACTGAACCAAAACCATTGAGAATCAGCCTATTAATGTACGTACTATTGAATCGGGAGTCACATCCCGCTACACTAAACAGACAGCATAGGAGACAGGAGACCGTAGAACCACGCTGGTGTGTAGTATCACACAAACAGCAGGAACTAGGAATCACGGCACCTCCATGGAACATTGGGTGTCCCTCCCGAGCAATTAAAATGGCAACACGGGACTGAGGGGTCTATCTGCTAAGACTTGGAGAAAGAAAATGTGGAGAGAGATAAAGTACCAGCTAATCAGCTCCTGACATTTTTCCAACACAGCCTGTAACATGACAATCAGGAACTGATTGTTTGGTACTTTATCTCCGTCCACTTCATCTTTCTCCATGGCTTAGTACAGTGGTTCTCAAACTCGGTCCTCAGGACCCCACACGGTTCACGTTTTCCATGTCACCCAGCAGCTGCACTGTATATCACCAACTGTCACATTTTAAAAATCTACAGGTGACCTACAATACATGAACCGTGTGGGGTCCTGAGGACCGAGTTTGAGAACCTATGGCTTAGTACATTGACCCCTTAGTCAATAACCCAGAGCGACCACTACACCGGGCATTAAGCCAGCACTTGCCGCAAGTGACAAGACTACATGGATCGGAGAGGTAGCTGTGCTGCAGGCAGCCAGTGGGGGTGAATGGGGAAGGAGCCAATAATAGCTAGGGTGAGGGTAGGATGAATTTATCTACCCTGCACAGCTCACGCAGGCACCTGCTACAAAGAGGACTATAGACATTCACTCTCTGTGTAAAAAAATAATATATATATATTTAATTTTCACTTGTTAGTTTTATTTTATTTTTTTAAATCTTTTTATATTATTGTTTTTATTATTCTCTTTTATTTATTATTTATATCTTCATGATATCTATTTGTTTGCCGCTATACTTTACATTAACTTACACATTAGCAATTTTTTTCACCATTTCACTGCCTTTCCTGTCACCCTTTCCTGTCACTCAATGCCTCTCCGTCTCCCACTATGGTGGTCATTCCGAGTTGTTCGCTCGTTGCTGTTTTTCACAACGGAGCGATTAGGTGGAAAATGCGCATGCGCATGGTACGCAGCGCGCATGCGTTCAGTAATTTAACACAAAACTTGGTAGATTTACACAAGCTCGAGCAACGTTTTTTCATCGCTCGAGTGATCGTAGTGTGATTGACAGGAAGTGGGTGTTTCTGGGCGGAAACTGTCCGTTTTCAGAAAGTGTGCTAAAAAAACGCAGACGTGCCAGGTAAAAACGCAGGAGTGGCTGGAGAAACGGGGGAGTGGCTGGCCGAACGCAGGGCGTGTTTGTGGTGTCAAACCAGGAACTAAACGGACTGAGGTGATCGCAATCTAGGAGTAGGTCTGGAGCTACTCAGAAACTGTCTGAAAATTTTTAGTAGCAATTCTGCTAATCTTTCATTTGCAATTCTGCTAAGCTAAGATACACTCCCAGAGGGCGGCGGCCTAGCGTTTGCAATGCTGCTAAAAGCAGCTAGCGAGCGAACAACTCGGAATAAGGGCCTATATCTCCCCATCACCTCTCTCTCCTGTCATCCACTGTGTCTCCTCATCATCCTAGACATCACCCACTGCCTCCCCATCTCTCCCATTCCCTGGCACCACCCACTGCCTCTCCTCATCATCCTATATGTCACCCATTTCCTCCCCCTGGCATCACCCACTTCTTCCCCTTGTCACCCATTTCCTGGCATCACCCACTGCCACTGACTCTCACCCTCTGCCTCTCCCTGTCACCCACTGGCTCTCCATCTCACACTATCTCTCCCTGTCACCCACTGCCTCACCATCTCCTCATCACCCTCTCTCCTGTCACCAACAGCCTCTCCTCATCATCCTCTACATCAACCACTTCCTCCCCCTGGTGTCACTCACTTCCGCCCCCTGTCACTCATTACCTGGCATCACCCACTGCCTCCCCCTGTCACCCATTCCCTAGCATCACCCACTGCCTACCCCTGTCACCCTCTGCCTCTTCCTGTCACCCACTGCCTCATCATCTCCCCATCACCCTCTCTCTCTCCTGTCACCCACTGCCTCTCCTCATCAACCTCTACATCACCCACTGCCTCCACCTGGTGTCATCCACTTTCTCCACCTGTCACCCATTCCCTTGTGTCACCTATTGCCTCCCTCTGTCAACCAATCCCTGGTGTCACTCACTGCCTCTCCTTGTCATTTTCCACATCATCTACTGCCACCCCCTGGCATCACCCACTTCCTCCCCGTCACCGATTCTTTGGTGTCACCAACTGCCTCCCGTCACCCTCTGCCTCTTCCTGTCACTCACTGCCTCTCCATCTCCCACTATCTCTCTTCGTCACCCACTGCCTCACCATCTCCTCATCACCCTCTCTCTCCTGTCACCTACAGCCTCTCCTCCTCATCCTCTATGTCACCCACTTCCTCCCCCTGGTGTCACTCACTTCCTCCCCCTGTCACTCATTACCTGGCATCACCCACTGCCTCCCCCTGTCACCCATTCCCTAGCATCACCCACTGCCTCCCCCTGTCACCCTCTGCCTCTTCCTGTCACCCACTGCCTCACCATCTCCACATCACCCTTGCTATCCGGTTTCCTTTGCCTCTCCAAGGCATCACACTCTCCCTGTCATTCAGATATGTCCCTTGTTTTTGTGAGGCCATGCCCATTTTTCTGGGAGCGTGCACGCACATATATATCCCCGCTCCCTCTTCCCCTGTCATGGTGCTCCCCCATGTCATTTTGTTCTGGATCCGCCCCTGCAGAAAACCAACCAGAAATGTGCATTCAGAAATTCCTTGCAGCACACTAATAAGAGCTAAAGTTTACAAACTTGCCCTAATATCAATTTCTGTGGCTGCCTTGCTTCTATGCTGGATTCCTCCTGAGTAATCCCCATTCCCTGTAACTCCTGTCTATTAAAATTCATTGCCAAACCTCTTTCCTTTTTCTTTTGCGGCACGGAAGATAGAAGACCTAATCTGCTTGCTTGTAGAGAGATAAAGACTGGGGCGCGCTGTTAGAAAAGACATACATAATTCAGCGGGGAGATAAAACGATCATTAGCCATTGTTTTTTTCCCTTTCTATTTTTTTCTTTATTTCTAAAAGACATAACCCCAAGGCCATTTTAACCCTTTCTCCACCATCATGATTTCAGCAGCGCTTGGATTTATTGGAAAATGCTTAGTAAAATATATAGAGAGAGCAAGAAAGAGAGAGAGAGAGAGAGAGAGAGAGGGAGAGAGAGAGAGAGAAAAAAAGTGAGTAAAAAAATGGAACACATTTTTTTAAAAATTTATTCCAGTGTTTTGGGAGTAAGAGTGATCGTACTCATCGCGCCCCCCTTGATCTGCCACTGCTGTGCTGTTTGCGGCACCAACAGTACTTTGTTCATGGTTTTTTAAAGGGGGCATGCTCACCCCTCTGTGATTAGGCCACGCACCCTGCATTACCCGGGCTCGGCTAAACTATCTACAGCCCAGTTCAGGTATATGCTTCAGAGTTTATGCAGCGATTTGTCAGGAGAAAGCCAGAGGTCATACACAGAGAGGTCACGGATAAGCTACTGAGGGATCAACAAGGAGATTGAATGAAACATTCAGAGATTGTAAAGCCTGAAGACTCTGTTATGGTTGATAACACAAAGGCAATGTAGCATATTGAACTGAATTATGCTATACCTGTATAATCAGGTTGTCCAATACTGCCTAGACCTGATCAAGTTTAAAAGGGAAAAATTAAGGTTCAACAGTACTTTTCTTCATAAAACGTATAGATTATATGGGGGGTGCTGGACGGCATACACTAATTCTAAACTTAATAATGAGGTGTTACCATGCTGAGACTAGTGCCACAAAAAAAAAGAGAAAACGCAGGTGCACACTGTAAACACTAAGAACACTGGCAATCGGAACAATTATAATAAACTCTGCAATTAAACATCGAGTCAACGCCTTAATTACTACAGTACCACTCACCTACAGTATCACTTTTAGCACTTAAGCTGCTACTTCTTATTAATGTAACAACTTTTAACACTAGTGTGATGCCTTGGGCGTTTGGGTTGTGCTGGCCCGGGGGGGGGGGGGGGGGGGGGGGGCTTCTGCACTCTGTACTTAAATCTTAGGTATGTTAGGGACCCACGTGGCGAGGTCACCTGGCCGTGGTAGATGGTACCATATTTTTGGGGCAAAAATTATGCTAGGAACCTCATATTTACTCCATGTTAAATTTCCTTTTTAAACTACTCTGCATAATCTGTCACTTCCCTCAAATTTGCCAGAAACGCCGCTAGAATTCACTTAGATGGCAGAATATCCTAATAAGAAACCCTCCATGGTTCGGATTGTCTTACCTATGCCGACGGTATACCCGACCATGCTCCCAACACACCTTGGATACGCCCCAGTGAGAACGCCACAAATCTTTTGCTAAAAAAAAATGTTGGTTTACATGTAATTAGGTTGGACTGTAGAGGAGAGAGACAGATAAAAGGTAAAACATTAAAAAAACACAATGGACTAGCGTGGTACAAGCAATTTATATGCACCGCGGCGGCAGGAAATGTTAATTGATGGCGGCAGTCTCCTCTTTAGCAGTTGGTTTCCTATCAAATCAAGGTGACATTTAATTCCTGACTTACTCTTACCCAGACATTACACCATCTCAGGAGACAACATGCCCAACACGGAATAATGTATGGCCCTGCTGTTACCACGCTGTATTCAGTCTGCGCACGTGCTTTGTGCTTGGCGGCCATTATTCACTCAATAATGACATCATGTTCCTGTTTCATGTCAATTGCAATAATCACAGTTTGCAATGAACAGTGAATCCAAAATAATTACATCCGGTTTTGCCCCAGGGTGCGTTACAGGTATATAATTCAGCAGATAAGCCGCGTGAAATGGATTTGCCAATATTCTGCTCTCTCGCCTATCCTGAGGAAATAGTTTTCTTTTAGAATGAAAATATGGAGCAAATTTAGCACGTGTCATTTTTTATTTGTTTTTAAGATGTGAGATCCCCCTAACCAGATGGATTACCCCTTTTTTACTGTGCTTGGGGGGGTTATTCCGAGTTGATCATAGCTGTGCAAAATTTAGCACAGCTACGATCATCTTCCCAGCACTGGGCTAGTCCGCCCCACATGTCAATCTGCCCCCCCCCCCCCCGTCCCCACAGAAGTGCAAAGGCATCGCACAGCAGCAATGCCTTTGCACTTCAAGAGTAGCTCCCGACCAGCGCAGCTTTAGCGTGCTGGCCGGGAGCTACTCATCGCTCCCCGGCCCACAGTGCCGTAACTAGGCATTTTAGGGCTGTGTGCAAGAAACGGCATCCCCCCCCCCCCCCACATGCAAGATAGTGGCAGTGCACCCCATAGGCGCGCAAAAAATATATAGGGGCGTGGCTTCATGTGGAAGGGGCGTGGTCACAAAATAATACCAATTCATACTACGGTGCACAGTAGTCTCCATTATTCAAATTACGCTGCACAGTAGCACCACTACACCAGGTAGAGCCCCTTTTACACATTACAGCAGACAGTCCCCCTTTTTACACATTACAAGAGACAGTCCCCCTTTTTACACATTACGGCAGACAGCGTCCCCTTTTTTTACACATTACGGCAGACAGCGTCCCCCTTTTTTACACATTACGGCAGACAGCGTTCCCTTTTTACACATTACGGCAGACAACGTCCCCTTTTTACACATTACGGCAGACAGCGTCCCCTTTTTTAACACATTACGGCAGACAGCGTCCCCTTTTTACACATTATGGCAGACAGCGCCCCCTTTTTTACACATTACGGCACACAGCGTCCCCTTTTTACACATTACGGCAGACAGCGTCCCTTTTTTACACAGTACGGCAGACAGCGTCTTCTTTTTACAGATTACAGCATACAGCGTCCCCCTTTTTACACATTACGGCAGACAGCGTCCTCCTTTTTACACATTGCGGCAGCCAGTCCCCCTTTTTACACATTACGGCAGACAGCGTCCCCCTTTTTTACACATTACAGCAGACAGCGTCCCCTTTTTACACATTACGGCAGACAGCATCCCCTTTTTACACATTACGGCAAACAGCGTCCCCTTTTTACACATTATGGCAGCCAGCCCCCCTTTTTACACATTACGATAGACAGCGTCCCCCTTTTTACACATTATGGCAGACAGCGCCCCCTTTTTACACATTACGGCACACAGCGTCCCCTTTTTACACATTACGGCAGACAGCGTCCCTTTTTTACACAGTACGGCAGACAGCGTCTTCTTTTTACAGATTACAGCATTATTCAAATTACGCTGCACAGTAGCACCACTACACCAGGTAGAGCCCCTTTTACACATTACAGCAGACAGTACCCATTTTTACACATTACAAGAGACAGTCCCCCTTTTTACACATTACGGCAGACAGCGTCCCCTTTTTTACACATTACGGAAGACAGCGTCCCCCTTTTTTACACATTACGGCAGACAGCGTTCCCTTTTTACACATTACGGCAGACAGCGTCCCCTCTTTACACATTACGGCAGACAGCGTCCCCTTTTTTAACACATTACGGCAGACAGCGTCCCCTTTTTACACATTATGGCAGACAGCGCCCCCTTTTTTACACATTACGGCACACAGCGTCCCCTTTTTACACATTATGGCAGACAGCGTCCATTTTTTACACAGTACGGCAGACAGCGTCTTCTTTTTACAGATTACAGCATACAGCGTCCCCCTTTTTACACATTACGGCAGACAGCGTCCTCCTTTTTACACATTGCGGCAGCCAGTCCCCCTTTTTACACATTACGGCAGACAGCGTCCCCCTTTTTTACACATTACAGCAAACAGCGTCCCCTTTTTACACATTACGGCAGACAGCGTCCCCCTTTTTACACATTACAGCAGACAGCGCCCCCTTTTTACACATTACGGCAGACGGCGTCCCCTTTTTACACATTACGGCAGATAGCGTCCCCTTTTTTACACAGTACGGCAGACAGCGTCCCCTTTTTACACATTACGGCAGACAGCGTCCCCCTTTTTTACACAGTACGGCAGACAGCGTCCCCCTTTTTTACACATTACAACAGACAGCGTCCCCTTTTTACACATTACGGCAGACAGTCCCCCTTTTTACACATTACGGCAGACAGCGTCCCCCTTTTTACACATTACGGCAGACAGCGTCCCACCTTTTTACACATTGCGGCAGCCAGTCCCCCTTTTTACACATTGCGGCAGCCAGTCCCCCTTTTTACACAATACGGCAGACAGCGTCCCCTTTTTTTTACAGATTATGGCAGACAGCGTCCCCTTTTTACACATTACAGCAGACAGCGTCCCCTTTTTACACATTACGGCAGACAGCGTCCCCATTTTTACACAGTATGGCAGACAGCGTCCCCTTTTTACACATAACGGCAGACAGCGTCCCCTTTTTTACATAGTACGGCAGACAGCGTCCCCCTTTTTTACACATTACAGCAGACAGCGCCCCCTTTTTACACATTACGGCAGACAGTCCCCCTTTTTACATATTACGGCATACAGCGTCCCCCTTTTTACACATTGCGGCAGCCAGTCCCCCTTTTTACTAGTGATGAGCGGGTTCGGTTCCTCGGAATCCGAACCCCCCCCCCCCGAACGTCCCCCATTTTACACGGTTCCGAGGCAGACTCGGATCCTCCCGCCTTGCTCGGTTAACCCGAGCGCGCCCAAACGTCATCATCCCGCTGTCAGATTCTCGTGAGATTCGTATTCTATATAAGGAGCCGTGAGTCGCCGCCATTTTCACACGTGCATTGGAGATGATAGGGAGAGGACGTGCAGCGATCTCTCAGTTTCTGTGTTCAGTGTGCTGCAAATATCTGTGCTCAGTGTGCTTCAAATATCTGTGCTCAGTGTGCTTGCAAATATCTGTGCTCAGTGTGCTGAAAATATCTACGTTCTCTGCCTGAAAAATGCTCCATATCTGTGCTGCATTGTAGTATATAGTAGGAGGACAGTGCAGAATTTTGCTGACCAGTGACCACCAGTATTATATCAGTACGGTACAGTAGTCCACTGCTCTACCTATCTCTGTGTCGTCAAGTATACTATCCATCCATACCTGTGGTGCATTTTATTTGTGCGCAGTATATACAGTAGGAGGACAGTGCAGAATTTTGCTGACCACCAGTATATAATATATAGCAGTACGGTACAGTAGGCCACTGCTCTACCTACCTCTGTGTCATCAAGTATACTATCCATCCATACCTGTGGTGCATTTTAGTTGTGCGCAGTATATATAGCAGGAGGACAGTGCAGAATTTTGCTGACCACCAGTATATAATATATAGCAGTACGGTACAGTAGGCCACTGCTCTACCTACCTCTGTGTCGTCAAGTATACTATCCATCCATACCTGTGGTGCATTTTAGTTGTGCACAGTATATATAGTAGGAGGATAGTGCAGAATTTTGATGACCACCAGTATATAATATATAGCAGTACGGTACAGTTGTCCACTGCTCTACCTACCTCTGTGTCGTCAAGTATACTATCCATCCATACCTGTGGTGCATTTTAGTTGTGCACAGTATATATAGTAGGAGGACAGTGCAGAACTTTGCTGACCACCAGTATATAATATATAGCAGTATGGTACAGTAGTCCACTGCTCTACCTCTGTGTCGTCAAGTATACTACAAAAGTTCAGTAAAATGACCCAAAAATCTAAATTAAAAGCGTCTGATGAGAAGCGTAAACTTGCCAATATGCCATTTACGACACGGAGTGGCAAGGAACGGCTGAGGCCCTGGCCTATGTTCATGGCTAGTGGTTCAGATTCACATGAGGATGGAAGCACTCATCCTCTCGCTAGAAAACTGCAGTGCCACTCCTAGATGGGCCAGGTGTTTGTGTCGGCCACTTGTGTCGCTTAGCTTAGTCACACAGCTACCTCATTGCACCTCTTTTTTTCTTTGCATCATGTGCTGTTTGGGGACTATTTTTTAAATCTGCCATCCTGTCTGACACTGCAGTGCCACTCCTAGATGGGCCAGGTGTTTGTGTCGGCCACTTGTGTCGCTTAGCTTAGTCACACAGCTACCTCATTGCACCTCTTTTTTTCTTTGCATCATGTGCTGTTTGGGGACTATTTTTTAAATCTGCCATCCTGTCTGACACTGCATGCCACTCCTAGATGGGCCAGGTGTTTGTGTCGGCCACTTGGGTCGCTTAGCTTAGCCATCCAGCGACCTTGGTGCACCTCTTTTTTTCTTTGCATCATGTGCTGTTTGGGGACTATTTTTTAAATCTGCCATCCTGTCTGACACTGCAGTGCCACTCCAAGATGGGCCAGGTGTTTGTTTCGGCCACTTGTGTCGCTTAGCTTAGCCATCCAGCGACCTTGGTGCACCTCTTTTTTTCTTTGCATCATGTGCTGTTTGGGGACTATTTTTTAAATCTGCCATCCTGTCTGACACTGCAGTGCCACTCCTAGATGGGCCAGGTGTTTGTGTCGGCCACTTGGGTCGCTTAGCTTAGCCATCCAGCGACCTCGGTGCAAATTTTAGGACTAAAAATAATATTGTGAGGTGTGAGGTGTTCAGAATAGACTGGAAATGAGTGGAAATTATGGTTACTGAGGTTAATAATACTATGGGATCAAAATGACCCCCAAATTCTATGATTTAAGCTGTTTTTGAGGGGGTTTTGTAAAAAAAAACACCCGAATCCAAAACACACCCGAATCCAACCTAAAATTTTCTGGGAGGTCTTGCCAAAACGCGTCCGAATCCAAAACACGGCCGCAGAACCGAATCTAAAACCAAAACACAAAACCCGAAAAATTTCCGGTGCACATCACTACTTTTTACACATTGTGGCAGCCAGTCCCCTTTTTTACACATTACGGCAGACAGCGTCCCCTTTTTTTACACATTACGGCAGACAGCGTCCCCTTTTTACACATTACGGCAGACAGCGTACCCTTTTTACACATTACAGCAGAGTCCCCTTTTTTACACAGTACGGCAGACAGCATCCCCCTTTTTACACATTACGGCAGACAGCGTACCCTTTTTACACATTACAGCAGAGTCCCCTTTTTTACACAGTACGGCAGACAGCATCCCCCTTTTTACACATTACGGCAGACAGCGTCCCCCTTTTTACACATTATGGCAGATAGAGAAAGAGATAGAGAGAGAGAGAGAGAGAGAAAGAGGGAGAGATACTTACCATCTCCCCGCTGGCAGTCAGGCTCCACGTGCTGGCAGCTCCCTCGGTGCAGGCAGGGGAGAAGGAGGAGGAGGGAGGGGGACTGGAGCCGCAGCAGCGCTATGTAATTGGTAGTAGCGCCGCTGCACATGACCCCTCTCCTTCCGTATTGGCTGCCCGCCGCCGCTGTGAATGCTGGGATGAAGGAACCGCATCCCAGCATTCGCTACTACCAATTACATAGCGCTGCTGCGGCTGCAGTCCCCTTTCCTCCTCCTCCTCCTTCTCCGCTGCCCGGCGCTGCTCTCTCCTCTTCAGCGCGGTGCACGGCACACAGCAGAGGCGGCATGTAATGAGTCAATTTGACTCATTACATGCCGCTGGCCGTTGCGCCCTCAGGGCACCTGCGCTGTGTGCCAGGCACACCTGGCACACACGTAGTTACGGCCCTGCCGGCCCACAGCGGCTGCGTGTAACGTCATGCAGCCGCTGCAGCCCGCCCCCCCATTCGGTCCGGCCACGCCTGCGTTGGCCGGACTGCACCAATGAAACGGCGGCCAAACGCCGCCGTTCCGCCCCCTCCCGCCCAGCGATTGCCTCTGCCTGTCAATCAGGCAGAGGCGATCGCATCCCTGCTACGGCCCTCGGCCATCTGCCATGCGCCGGCGCACTACGGCGCCGGAGCATGTGCAGTAGGGACCCGTTCGCTCTGCTGCATTAAAAAGCAGCGAGCAAACGGGTCAGAATGACCCCCTTAGTTCATTATAGCCTTGTGCAGATGCAGATCAATATAAATTGTATTTGTTTTGCAGTAGAAACACACTACGAATCTACGGCCCTGCAAGCGGGTACTGTGACCTTATAATATATGTTACAGTTTTAAAAGGTTAAAAGACACGTTTTAGGTTCCATCATGTATGCTCTATTGAGAGTGCAGTTATTACTGACACAGTTGAGACATCAATGTCTATGTGCTAAAAACCAATGGGGAAGATTTATCAACGAGTGATATTCTTGTAATCTCTCGTTGCACATGATAAATGGTGCTCCAGCCAATCAGCTGTCATTTTTCAAACACATGACAGTTATGATACCTGGTGCTCCAGCCAATCAGAGCATGTCATTTTCAAACACATGACTGTTAGGAGCTGATTGGCTGAAGCACCTTTTATCATTCGTAACACGTGATAACAAGAATATCACTTGTTGATAAATCTACCCCAATATTCCCAAGGGGAAGCAGTTAGTTTCCCGGCTGCCGGGATTCCAGAATACCGACGCCGGAATAAGAACAGCCAAGGGAATCCGGCGGATGAAATCCCAACTGGAGCCCGGAAACCCCATTTGGGGAGTGGTCCACACCACCCCCACCGAGTGTGATGCCACCGGGCCCTAAGCATGTCGCGAGCAGTGAGCCCGCGAGGGGACACACTGCGCTTACTGTCGGGATCCCAACTGTCGAACTGTTGTACAAACCAGATGTTGGTTTAGGGTTATTGCCCCCCGATTGCCCGCCCTGCCCCCCCCACCCAATAAACTTTGTGAAGAGAATGTTTTATCAGTAGGTATTAACCAAACATCCACAGTCCCTAATACTAAGAAAGTGAATATACATGAACTTGTGATATTGTATCTGCTACTGTACATTGGTTATCAGGCCCGGTGCTACCCGCTCAGCAAGGTCCGCAAAGCAGGGAGGCGCCGGGCTTGAGAGGCGCTCTTCCCGCTCCGCGACCTTGCTGGTGTGCGCCGCTGCTGCTAGCTGCCTATCACACTGGCAGGCAGCAGCGGCGTCAGCAGCATGAAGAGCGTCTCCCCCCTCTCTGCCACCTGACGGAGCAGCACTGTCTGTCCTCCCGGATGCTGCTGCTGCCAGCGCCTGTCACACTTATCAAAGGCAGCAGCGGCATCGGTAGCATGAATAGCTCCGCCCACTCAGTGAAACCAGGAAGAGCACTTAGCATACAACCACAGCTCTGCCTCCGAGTCCTGTCCCGAGCTCCGCCTCTCCTATGGGCTACTTTAGATCAAAGGGAGCCACAGCACGCAGTGTGATAGAGACCAAAGTATGACAGGCTGCTGCCTCTTCCTGGAGAAGTAAGGAGGCACTGCTTATACTTCAAATATTTGGTAAGCGGCTGTCAGAGGGATTTAGAGCATTTGTTTATTCTAATAAAGCTATTTCTCATACGTCTTAGAGGATGCTGGGGTCACATCAAGAACCATGGGGTATAGACGGGATCCGCAGGAGACATGGGCACTTTAAGACTTTGAATGGGTGTGAACTGGCTCCTCCCTCTATGCCCCTCCTCCAGACTCCAGTTTAGAATCTGTGCCCAGGCAGACTGGATGCACACTGAGGAGCTCTACTAAGTTTCTCTGAAAAGACTTATGTTAGGTTTTTTATTTTCAGCGCAGTCTCCCTGCTTCGTGGGACTGAGGGGAGAGAAGTCAGACCTACTTCTGTGAGTTTCAAGGCACTGCTTCTTTGGCTACAGGACACCATTAGCTCCTGAGGGTTTGATCACTAGGTACGCCTAGGGGCTCATTCCCAGAGCCTGCCGTCACCCCCCTTGCAGAGCCAGAAGTCAGAAGACAGGTGAGTAGAAGAAGAAAAGAAGACTTCAGTGACGGCTTATGAGGTACCGCCCAGCGATCGCATGCTGCGCGCCTTGCTCCCACACACAACAGCACTACAGGGTGCAGCGCGCAGGGGGGGGGGGGTGCCCTGGGCAGCTTATAAACCTCAAAAATAAGACTGGCAAGAGGGGACATAGGTGCCTAGGCACTGTCCTAACCCCCGCCAGTATAAAGATTTACTTAAAAAAAGCGGGACTGAAGCGCGCCATTGAGGGGGCGTGGCTTAGTCCTCTCAGCTCACACAGCAGCGACATTTTCTATGCAGACACGCTGGTCCCTCCTCACACTTCTGAATAAATATCAGGGTGCAAAACGGGGGAGGCGGGGCACAGAAATATTGGTGAAATATATATATATATATATATATATATATATATTTAATATAAAAGCGCTGCAGGTGTGGGGCATTCCTTAGTGTTTCAGAACCGGAGATTTACTGTGGGTTTGTCCCCTATATGCCCGGTGTGGGTGTTTGGTACACGTGTGTCGGCATGTCTGAGGCTGAGTGATCTTCCCATGTGGGAGTGACCCTGTCGGCACCGCTGGCTCCTGATGGTACTTGGTACATGTGTGTCGACACGTCGGTGGCTGAATGTTTTTCCCAAGAGAAAACGATATTAGGGACACAGACGTGTGTGGGTGGCCATGTAGGCACCACCAATATCTGACTGGGTAAAATATTTGCATATCAGAAAGGGTATATATATGTGTATATATAAATACAGTAGCGGATCTTGCCACGGGCAAGCAGGACTTTTGCCCGGGGCGCCGCCTTCCAGAGGGCGCCGCACCATGGCAAGATCCGCCACCCGCTGTGCCCTCCGCTGCCCGCTGTGTCCCCCGGCTCTGCGTCTGTGGTCCCAGCTGTGGTCCCCTGTGAAGGGAACTAGACGCGTAGCGTCTAGTTTCCCTTCGCGGAGAGGACCTTTGCTGAGCGGTGCGCGATGACGTCATCGCGCACCACACAGCAAAGGTCCTCTCCGCGAAGGGAACTAGATGCTACGCGTCTAGTTTCCCTTCGTGGAGAGGACCTTTTGCTGTGCGGTGCGCGATGACGTCATAGCGCACCGCTCAGCATTTAAGCGGCGCTTCTACTGTACAGGGGGCGTAACTGGTAACGCCCCCTGTATTAAGCCATGCCCCCATTCCCTGCCCGGGGCGCTGATGGCCCTCGAACCGGCCCTGTATATATATATATATATATATATATATATATATATATATATATATATGTATGTATGTGTGTGTGTGTGTGTGTGTGTGTGTGTGTATATATATATATATATCTCCTATATATTTGCCTTGTCTGTGCCTGGCCCTCTAACGCTGGGTGGAGTCACAGCGGTGGGCGGAGTCACAGAGCCCGTCACATGTACAGCGTCTGAGCTCGCGTTACAGGGCCAGGCACATTATATAGGAGATTGTCCTACGTCACAGTGGTACCTAATGGTATTCATTCCTCCTCACACCGGCTGTAATTCTCTGAGGCTTTCTCCAGCCCTAAGCTGTTGCTGGATTCCCCCACTGGCCTGGGAGATGGCAATTCGGCAGCCGCAGAGACAGCCCCTCCACACCTGGGTCCCGCCTGCAGTAAGGATCACGAAAACCGGGCGCTGCAGGCGGGGCTTTTCTCAGTGTCGGCTCCTCCCATCTCTACAGCCGGGAGAGCGCACTGCACGGGGCTCTGTGGCCGGGTCCTGTCTGGGTCCTCCCGCCGACTCCTCACAGACGGGATTCTGTTACCACCGCAGATCCTTGGCTCAGTGACACAGACGCCGGCCTCCAGACCTCTCCCGCCGCCCTGTGGCTACATGTCCCCGCCACATTGGAGCCGCAGCCGAAGCCTGAGGGTCTGCTCACGATGCTGCTGTCGGTGTGTTTAGGAGCTGCTGTCGGTGGGCAGGCCAAGCAGAGTGCAGCAACTATAGGTCAGTGTTCCCATGCCTGCCCCCATCCCACCTATCCCGTGCCCACACCTATCCCAGTGCCCACATCTATCCGAGTGCCCACACCTCTCCCAGTGCCCACACCTATCCCAGTGCCCACACCTCTCCCGTGCCCACACCTATCCCGTGCCCACACCTATCCCGTGCCCACACCTCTCCCGTGCCCACACCTATCCCGTGCCCACACCTATCCCAGTGCCCACACCTCTCCCGTGCCCACACCTCTCCCGTGCCCACACCTAACCCAGTGCCCACACCTCTCCCGTGCCCACACCTATCCCAGTGCCCACACCTCTCCCATACCCACACCTCTCACATGCCCACACCTCTCCCGTGCTCACACCTATCCCAGTGCCCACACCTCCCCCGTGCCCACATTTATCCCATTGCCCACACCTATCCCAGTGCCCACACCTCTCCCAGTGCCCACACCTCTCCCGTGCCCACACCTATCCCAGTGCCCACACCTCCCCCGTGCCCACACCTTTCCCAGTGCTCACCTCTCCCATGCCCACACCTCTCCCGTGCCCACATCAATCCCAGTGCCCACACCTATCCCTTGCCCACACCTCTCCTGTCACACACCTATCCCAGTGCCCACACCTCTCCCGTGCCCACACCTATCCCAGTGCCCACACCTCCCCCGTGCCCACACCTATCCCATTGCCCAGCGCCCACACCTATCCCAGCACCCACACCTATCACGTGCCCACACCTGTTCCAGCACCCACACCTATCCCAGCGCCCACACCTATCCCAGTGCCTACACCTATCCCAGCACCCACACCTATCCCAGCGCCCACACCTATCCCAGCACCCACACCTATCCCAGCGCCCACACCTATCACGTGCCCACACCTATCCCACCGCCCACATCTATCACGTGCCCACACCTATCACGTGCCCACACCTATCCCAGCGCCCACACCTATCACGTGCCAACACTTATCCCAGCGCCCACATCTATCACGTGCCCACACCTATCCCAGCGCCCACACCTATTACAGCGCCCACACCTGTCCCGTGCCCACACCTCTCCCAGACACCACACCTATCCCGTGCCCACACCTATCCCATGCCCACACCTCTCCCAGTGCCCACACCTATCACGTGCCCACACCTATCCCAGTGCCCACACCTGTCCCAGTGCCCACAGCTATTCCAGCGCCCACACCTATTCCAGTGCCCACACCTATTCTAGTGCCCACACCTATCCCAGTGCCCACACCTATTCCCGTGCCCACACCTATCCAGTGAAGAAGATGGGGCCCCAAATTGGTGTCTTGCCTAGAGCCCCATGAGATCTACATCCGCCTCTGCTCTGACTCCCCGCCCGCGGCGCTGGGGGAACAACAACAACTGCTGCCGCCACCATACACATTTATGAGGGACGGGTGGCGCAGCAGATGGCTTTCATAGCCCTCCCTGCACCACTCACCCACCGAGCATGTGACTGCGCTGGCCACGCCCATTGGCCCTGGGAGGAGCGCGATGCCCCGTCCACTCCTCCTGCATCTAAGGGGGCCGCGCAGATAGCACATGCAGAGGGGACTGGTGCACCTGAGGCGTGTGGCCGTGCACATCGCTCGCGTGCGTCACATACTCGCGTTTTTCACCTGAAGGCTCAGACAGTGTACAGACAGGACACAGCTGCCCCTGTTCCTCATTGTACCAGCACTCCCCTCTGTGTCTAATGACACCATTTACCTCTTCATGCGGGTATATCTATACCACATACATCCTTATCCCTGTCCTATATATTGTTACATATACAATCACATAGTTATAGGTCCCTCACTTCCCCCCCCCGCATCCGCCCCCCCTCCACCCGCAGCATCTACAGACACCCTGCCTCATCTGAGCCCCCCCCCCCCCCAACCGCTACATTCTGCACACTGTGCCCTGCAGGCGCTGTTCACGCCGTCGCAAGGGGCTACTCCCTGATATCGACACGGATACTGTTTCCTATGTCGACCATAATGTTTCCTGATTAGATCCGCCAAAAAAAAAGAGCATTCATACATGAGAAGTGCATATTAAAGACGTCACTGAGGACTCTGGCTGTTCCTGACAGAAGGGTTTATGTGTGGTTATGTATATATAGATATACACTGCTCAAAAATTTAAAGGGAACACTTAAACAACACAATGTAACTCCAAGTCAATCACACTTCTGTGAAATCAAACTGTCCACTTAGGAAGCATCACTGATTGACAATCAATTTCACATGCTGTTGTGCAAATAGAATAGACAACAGGTGGAAATTATAGGCAATTAGCAAGACACCCCCAATAAAGGAGTTGTTCTGCAGGTGGTGACCACAGACCGCTTCTCAGCTCCTATGCTTTCTGGCTGATGTTTTGATCACTTTTGAAAGCTGGTGGTGCTTTCACTCATGAGACAGAGTCTACAACCCACACAAGTGGCTCAAGTAGTGCAGCTCATCCAGGATGGCACATCAATGCGAGCTGTGGCAAGAAGGTTTGCTGTGTCTGTCAGCGTAGTGTCCAGAGCATGGAGGCGCTACCAGGAGACAGGCCAGTACATCAGGAGACGTGGAGGAGGCCATAGGAGGGCAACAACCCAGCAGCAGGACCGCTACCTCCGCCTTTGTGCAAGGAGGAACACTGCCAGAGCCCTGCAAAATGACCTCCAGCAAGCCACAAATGTGCATGTGTCTACTCAAACGATCAGAAACAGACTCCATGAGGGTGGTATGAGGGCCCGACGTCCACAGGTGGGGGTTGTGCTTACAGTCCAACACTGTGCAGGACGTTTGGCATTTGCCAGAGAACACCAAGATTGGCAAATTCGCCACTGGCGCCCTGTGCTCTTCATAGATGAAAGCAGGTTCTCACTGAGCACATGTGACAAACGTGACAGAGTCTGGAGACACCAAGGAGAACGTTCAGCTGCCTGCAACATCCTCCAGCATGACCGGTTTGGCAGTGGGTCAGTAATGGTGTGGGGTGGCATTTCTTTAGGGGCCGCACAGCCCTCCATGTGGGTTCACTACGGCTGGCCGGCGGTCGGGCTCCCGGCGACCAGCATACCGGCGCCGGGAGCCCGACCGCCGGCTTACCGACAGTGTGGCGAGCGCAAATGAGCCCCTTGCGGGCTCGCTGCGCTCGCCACGCTACGGGCACGGTGGCGCGCTACGCGCGCCACACTATTTTATTCTCCCTCTATGGGGGTCGTGGACCCCCACGAGGGAAAATAAGTGTCGGTATGCTGGCTGTCGGGCTCCCGGCGCCGGTATACTGAGCGCCGGGAGCCCGACCGCCGCTATACAGAAGACCACCCCTCCATGTGCTCTCCAGAGGTAGCCTGACTGCCATTAGGTACCGAGATGAGATCCTCAGACCCCTTGTGAGACCATATGCTGGTGCGGTTGGCCCTGGGTTCCTCCTAATGCAAGACAATGCTAGACCTCATGTGGCTGGAGTGTGTCAGCAGTTCCTGCAAGACGAAGGCATTAATGCTATGGACTGGCCCGCCCGTTCCCCAGACCTGAATCCAATTGAGCACATCTGGGACATCATGTCTCGCTCCATCCACCAACGCCACGTTGCACCACAGACTGCCCAGGAGTTGGCGGATGCTTTATTAAGTATTTAATAAGAATATTTAATTCATTCAGATCTAGGATGTGTTGTTTAAGTGTTCCCTTTATTTTTTTGAGCAGTGTATATGTATATGTGTATATGGTAGTATATGTGTGTACATATATATATATATATATATATATATATATATAAAGTTATAAAGTTATAATGAAAGCTGAGGTATCGTTCCTCCTTCTCATGTGCTGAGAGCTCTGTGTAAGAAAGTCTGGGTCAGCCCTGACTAGATGGTTTCAAATCCTCATGAGGATTCTGACTGTTTATTCTTTTCCCTCGGCGGACAGAATAAACTGGGAGTTGCTCCCTGATCTGCACGGGGTCCTGTCACAAATCCAGCGGATCGTATGCAGGAAGCTACGTTATATTCTAGTTATGTGTCCACGACTACGTTAGTTAGACCTGCCATTACATGCGCATGGGGGAGTAGTAATATTCAAATATGGGCCAGTATTTACTAAAAATCCGAGTTTGGCCGATTTGTGTTTTTTTTTCTAAGTCCCAATAAGGGAATTCACTAAGCACAAATCTCGGCAGTGTTTGGACTATTTGTAATGGTTTGAATGACAATGTTCAGAAATACGAATGAATAGACCATCGGTCAAACGCGGCTGTTATTACATAGAATACGGGAATTCACTATTCATTCGTATTTTGGTGTTAGTCTCTGAGTGCTCAAATGCGGTCGTATTTTTTTGCGATTCGTTAAAAAAAGCGGCAAAAAAATAGACCTGCTTTTTTCAGGCGTGTTTACATGTGTTGCAAATAAAAAATCACTCACACCTGATTTTGGATGCCTATAAAAGGATCTTAGGCCCATTTCAATACACCTACACTCAGAAATGGCAGCAGGACTGTGGGCCAGTGATATTTTGTGTGCTGTGGGATTCCTCAGACTCAGACATCAGCCTGTAAGTACCCAGGGCCAAGAAACTGAACATGGTCAGCAGGTTGTACAGGTTCCGCGGAGGCTGCGCAGGCCTCGTTTTTTTAGGGGGTGTTTAAACTTGAACGCATTGTCCGATGATAAGGTCATACAGATGTTCCGTCTAAATCGTAACAACATTTTCCGTCTGTATGACCTTGTCAAACTGGGCCTAGACCCTGAAACAGCACGCTCTCGCTCTGTCTCAGGCCTGCACAAACTCCTGGCTGTGTTGCACTTTCTGGCTACTGGCAGCTTTCAGGCTGTGTCTGGGGATGTCATAGGAATCTCACAGCCCTCATTTTCGAGAATATTAACCCAGGTGATGTATACCTAACTACCTACTCTGTATTTGCTTGGTTTTAATTACTTGGTGGCCAGTTCTGTGCTAAAATCTCATGTCTAATTTTCTATCAAATATACACACAGGTTTTGGCTGTTTTGCAGCCCCACATCGATGCCTCAATCTGCTTCCCTACCCAGGAGTCTCAGTGGCATGCCATCAGGGTAGATTTCTATGAGCTGGCTGGCATGCTCAATGTGCTTGGAGCCATAGATTGCACACACATTGAGCTGAGACCACCTAGGGGCAGGCAGCACATCTACACAAATAGACATCTAGAGCACTCCACAAATGTGCAGGTGGGTTGTGATGCAAATCTCAAAATAATGAGTGTTGTTGTTGGTTACCCTGGGGGCTGCCATGACTCCTTCATCCTCAGTCAGTCATCCCTCTTTGATAAGTTTGAGGACGGACAAATGCCAGATGGATGGCTGCTGGGTATGTAATTTGATATGTGTAGGCCTGTGTATACTTTGTCCAAATACAGGGGCAGATGTATTAACCTGTAGAAGGCTTAAGGAAGTGAGAAACCAGTGATATGTGCAAGGTGATAAAGGCACCAGCCAATCAGCTCCAATATGTAAATGATTATTTAGGAACAGATTGTCCGCTGCCTTTATTACCTTGCACATATCACTGGTTTATCACTTCCTTATGCCTTCTACAGGTTAATACATCTGCCCCACAGTGTTACTTATGTGTTGCTGTATATAAACATGAATCACGTTACTATATCTTTCTTTTAGGTGATGGAAGATATGGCTGTTTCTCTTGGCTTCTAACTCCATTGTCCCGACCTGATACCCCTGCTGAACACAATTACAATCATGCACATAAGTCCACGCGGAATGTGATAGAAAGATGTTTTGGTGTGCTGAAATCTAGGTTTCGGTGTCTGGATAAGTCTGGTGGCCTTTTGTTGTATAGTCCCTCAAAGGTGACTCAAATTGTGTTCTGCTGCTGCTTTCTTCATAACATGTGTTTGCAACAACATCTGCCACATGTTGAGGAGGAGGAGGAGGATGAAGAAAGCAGCCAGCAAGCAGAGGAATAAGAGACATCTGGTGATACTTGGACTACAGATGTAGGGAGGCAGGTTAGGCAAGAGCTCATCACTCGCTATTTCTAAGGTAAGTTTGTTTTGCTTTTTTCATTTGTTGTGTAATCATAAATAGATGTTTGGCCATTTTTATAGTAAAAGCCATTACTCAGAATGTGTCTGTCTCCTTGAGACATACAAACATACCGTCGCTTTATGCAAAACAAATGTCGCATGTGTATTGTGTTTATTTTAAAAATCAAAACAACAGATTATGAGTGGCATGCATTAAGTCTGGATAAGTGTTCCTAAAATTGCACTGAAAATTTATTCCAAGCACACATAATCCACATAGTAATTTATTTAGTACTAGGTGATTCATCGCGCCCTACGGGCGCTCTTCACACCGTCGTTAGGGGCTACGCCCCGTTAACCCCTGCACGCCTTTGAACATACGCAGGCCGGTAGATAACAGAACCAGAAATGCAGGGCAGTATAGAGGGCATACAGAAATGGGTTCCGGTTGAGAAAAGGTAGACAGGTGTCGAGGGGGGGAGAAAGGGAATGTACAGAAAAACGCTGTGCGATGGGTAAAGGATAGGGAGAGGCAGGGTGGTAGGGAGAGGATAAAAGAGAGGGAAGATGTTAGACAGAAAATAGCGTTGCAAGAGGCTACGACCTGTTAACCCCTGCACGGGCTTCAGCTGTGCTATAATTGTTATTATATGGAGTATTACCTTCACAAAAGTTTATGCTATTGGGTAAATATTGCAAGGGGGAAGGGCGTGCGATTGTCAAGGGGGCGTAGCCCTTTGTGAGGGCGTGAAGAGTGGCCGCAGGGCACAATGAATAACATAGTGTAGTATATAATGCGCAGCTTATACACACAGTGGCCACAGGTATCAGAGCCGCATATACACACAATGGACACAGGTAGCTGAGCCGCTTATACACACAATGGCCACAGGTAACGGAGCCGCGTATCCACACAGTGGCCAGAGGTAGCAGGCCAGCTTATACACACAATACTCACAGGTAGCAGAGCCACTTATACACACAATAACCACAGGTAGCAGAGCCGCTTATACACACAGGGCCCACAGGTAGCAGCGCAGCTTATACACACAGCGCCCACAGGTAGCAGCGCAGCTTATACACACAGTGGCCACAGGTATCAGAGCCACGTATCCACACAGTGGCCAGAGGTAGCAGGGCAGCTTATACACACAATACCCAATGGTAGCAGAGCCGCTTACACACACAGCGCCCACAGGCAGCAGAGCCGCTTATACACACAGTGCCCACAGGTAGCAGAGCCGCTTATACACACAGCGCCCACAGGTAGCAGAGACTCTTATACACACAGTGGCCACAGGTAGCAGAGCCGCTTATACACACAGTGGCCACAGGTAGCAGAGCCGCTTATACACACAGTGCCCACAGGTAACAGAGACGTTTATACACAACGTGCCCACAGGTAGCAAAGCAGTTTATATACACAATGAGCACAGGTAGCAGTGTTGCTTATACACACAATGGCCCCCGGTAGCAGTGCCACTTCTACACACAATTCCCATAGGTAACAGAGGCGCTTATACACACAGTGGCCACAGCTAGCTGAGCCGCTTATACATACAATGGCCACAGGTAGCAGCACCACTTATACACACAATGGCCACTTTTAGCAGCACCGCTTATACGCACAATGGCCACTGGTAGCAGTGTCACTTATACACACAATGGACACAGGTATCAGCACCACTTATACACACAATGGCGACAGGTGTGGGTGCAATGGGTGGGGGAGGGGGCGAGAGTGCCGTGCATGGGGGAGGGGCGTCTGCCGCGGGTGCTGGAGGGGCGGGAGTGCCGCGGGTGGGGGAGGGGCGGGGGGTGCTTCAGGTGTGGGTTATACGGGTGGGGGAGGGGGCAGGAGTGCCGCGGGTGGGGGAAGGGCGTCTGCCGCGGGTGGGGGAGGGGCGGGAGTGCCGCGGGTGGGGGAGGGGCAAGGGGTGCTTCAGGTGTGTGCAATGGGTGGGGGAGGGGGCGACAGTGCCGCGGGTGGGGGAGGGGCATCTGCCGCGGGTGGGGGAGGGGTGGGAGTGCCGCAGGTGGGGGTGGGGGTGCTGCAGATGTGGGTGCAATGGGAGGGGGAGGGGGCAGGAGTGCCGCGGGTGGGGGAGGGGCGTCTGCCGCGGGTGGGGGAGGGAGTGCCGCGGGTGGGCGAGGGGCGCTGCAGGTGTGGGTGCCGCAGGTGGGAGGGTGCGGGGTGGAGCAGGGCATGTGCCGCGGGTGGGGGGCGTATATTGTGGAGGCTGTGGGTGCCGCGGGTGGGAGGGTGGCGGGTGCGGCAGGCCGAGGTCGTCCACAGCATTCTCAGCCGCACTGTCTAGCAAGACTCACCGGCTGCAGTGTCACAACTCACCAGGGTGCAGGGAGTGTACGGGGAGGAGGGAAAGAGGGGACTGGGCGGAGATGGGGAGGGGACTGGGCGGGGATGGGCGGACCGAGGGAGGGGGACTGTTCCTGGCCTGCATCCAGCCACCCAGATCTGTGCCTGTGACTCCGCCCAGCGTTAGAAATGCAGGCACAGAGTCACAGGGCTAATATATAGGAGATTTTACTTTATGATTGTGTGTAACGTCCTAATGCACAGGTTCTCAAACCCGGCCCTCAGGACCCCACACAGTGCATGTTTTGCAGGTAACCCAGTAGAAGCACAGGTGTATGAATTACTCACAGACACATTTTAAAAGGTTCACAGGTGGAGCTAATTATGTCACTTGTGATTCTGTGAGGAGACCTGCAAAGCATGCACTGTGTGGGGTCCTGATGGCCGAGTTTGAGAACCTGTGTTCTAAATAAACACTCCTCAACATATAATATGTTAGCCTTGAGGAATACATGTGTCCCTATGTGTGATGCTCCATCATATTTAAGGGACACAAACTCACTCTCATCAAAAATAATTTATTTCGTAATGTTTGCTGCAGTAAACTTGCTGATTTGTAAGTAAATACACAGTTTGCCACAAATATACATTATTATGCACATTCTTTTTTTTTTTTGCTAAAAAATGTTTTTTTTTTGTTTCTGCATCGTGTAATAACAGTATTAATAATTTTTAACACACACAAACATGTCCCAAAAATAATGACATTCATTTTGGCAATTAATTATCTCAATTCAATGCCAACATATTAAAAGCTTTTTACGCAACTCAATTGTCTTATTCTTGTAATGTTGTATAGAGAAGAAAGGTAAAATAGTTAACAATCACATTGTAATTTGGATTGGCTGCAGGATATGAGAATGATTGGAATCTAGAAAGAGTAATGATTAGAAAAAAATCAAGTGGTATGGTTACTTCCTGCTAACATGTATGTAGCTGCCTGGCAATGATTGTGTGTGCAGGAGAGGAGAATGATTGGAATCTAGAAAGAGTAATGATTAGAAAAAAATCAAGTGGTATGGTTACTTCCTGCTAACATGTATGTGGCTGCCTGGCAATGATTGTGTGTGCAGAAGAGGAGAATGATTGGAATCTAGAAAGAGTAATGATTAGAAAAAAATCAAGTGGTATGGTTACTTCCTGCTAACATGTATGTGCAGCTCCATCAACATTTTCCTCCTCCAAAAATAAAATAAAATGGTAAAGAATAAATGTGCGTACAAATTTTATGTTGTTGTTTGTAGCACTTATAATTAATGATGTTGTATAAATTGTCAAGGAGCTAAGTGTTATATATATTTTGCCAAACATACACTTACTAACTATTTTTATTTACTTATCAGAAATGTCTAATTTGTTTTTTATTTTAATTTTTTTGGGGTGCCTGCTTGTCATGCCCTTTGCCTTTAGCACTGTCATGTTGTCGTGCTCTGGTGGAGCGTCTTGGTGGTGATGAGACTGGCGTGACATTTGGAGTAGTCGTACCAGAACTGCTGCTTGTTTGCTGTTGGTGCATGGATCTGAGTGTTTCATTCAGGTTAGTGAGGGTGGCATTGAGTTCACGTGTAGCAGCATTTTGATTGTCTACAATTCGGAATAAACTTTCATTAATTTTTTGATTGTTTTGAAAAATGTTCATATAACTTTGCTGTTGTCTGTGCTGTTCTTCCATTAGTCTGTGCTGTTCTTCCATTATGCGCTGTAAGTTGCCCATGACCTGTGTAATGTCTGTACGCATGAGTTCCATGGTATTGCCAATTCTGGTTGTTTGTTCATTTTGTCTACTCATATTTCTTGTTATTCTTCTGAGGTGACATGGTAGGCTTGCAAACATTTGTGTCTGCCTACGCAGGCAATCTTCATTAGTGGCCTGCTGTCTAGCCCAAATGGTCCAAAACACCTGATCAGGGCCTTGTGTTACTGGTGTTGTTGGGCTGTGTTGTGGTGGTGGTGTGCTTTGCAGTGGTGGGGTACTCACAGGTGCTGAGGGGCTGATTCCTTGGCTTAATGGCTGCATTTCTAAGATGATTGTCTCCTCCATGTCACTGTGTTGCTGTTGTTGCGGCGGGATGCTGCTACCAGGACTAGAAGCTGAAATTTTGAAAAAATCTCCGTTAGCTATCCATATGTTTGATAAATGAAAACAAATCACTATACATGAAACACATGTCATTCACTGTTACTTTCAGATATTCTGCCTAGCGACATCATCACTCATAACTTAAATACATACATATGCCTGTTTGTGGCAAATGTGTCTGGTTACTTAATTGTGAAAGCAAACACTTTAGTTTTATTGTAGATCAGACATACTCCACCATAAAAAAACATTGTAATCCATAATGTGTTACCTTATAGCTTTTCTTAAAAAAACATAGTAATGTTTTTATATGTATTTGGCAAGGTGAGCTCAAACACACATGTGAACATTTGATAAACAACCATACTATTTTTAAAAATTAAACATGATTTTCTGTTGCAGCATCTTACACACAATGTGCTACTGTATGGCTCAAGTGGACATACATATCTTTACTGGATGTGGACAAGGCCATTTTGCTGGGATTCCATTTCATGTTTTACTTACTTCGGTAAGTATATAAGTTTTTGATGTGTTTTGACTTAATGCGGTAAAGAAAAAGTTTGATTACGATCTGAAATTGTTTACATTTATTTCAGTTTGATACTCACAATCAAGATGAGGGGAGTGTGGATGACGTCTTGGAGGTATGTCCAAAATTTGGAGTGGGGGGACCGAACATACTGTCAATAATCTTCGTGGCGGGGTAGCCTGCTGTGGTTGGCCCTGGACATCAGACCTTGCTTTCTTTGCTGCCACAGGTTTTTTGTGGTGGTGTCTTACAGAAGTCCCACTTCTGCTGCTCCAGACTTCTTTTGATGGACCTATTAATGAAAGTGAAATTTTGTTATGGCCATTCCTTTACAAACATACCCTACACTACAATGGACACTTTACCTGCTTCCGCAGCGTCATCATCATCAGATGTGATGGGAGTTACTGGACGACGAGTAGTACTGCTTTTTTCAAACACTGTAAAAAAGAAATAAAAAATCATGTCTTCATGCTATTGTTGATACATCCACCAATTATGCTTATAAACATTTATTATTTAAGAAATGCTTGCTTTATTTTTACTAAAAACATAAGGACCGCAAACAAAAAAACACTACATAAAACAATAAACATTGTCCAATAGCCATATGCACTATGGAAAGTTCAACACAGGAAAACATGTACAGGACACTGACATAGGCCACAAGTTAAAATACATACATTAACAACCAAAAACACACACATCTTCATTTTGTATTGAAAGGAAAAATATTACAGATGCAATATATAAATTGCTCTGTTATGTGGCACTCCAAACACACATTACCACTATATGAGCCAAACCAAACAAAAATACACATTAAAAAATTACACTGCAGTGTTGTGTCACTGTACAAATACAAACTCAAACTGAACAAACAAATAGTGGGTTTTTTAAAAAAAATATTACATTCTGTAATAATGACATTACACATGTAAGTGGTTTCCAAACCACTTTCCACTACTCCAGCCTCTAACATGACAAACACTGTTTTTGAAACATTGCACATGGATAACATAAATATAAAACATAGTCCAAATTAAAAAAAAAAATGTCCAAAAGGAAAACATTATTGCAGGACAATTCAATGACACACCAAGTCCAAACTACACATGCAAAATATACTGGAAAAAAACACATGACATACAATAAAGTAAGATGTTACATTGACTTTTGTATAAAACATTACCCAAAACAATGTATTTGCTGACACACACTTGAAGATGGGAGTAATATGCAATGTGACATGACACACACTTACATTTTTTTTTTTTTTTTTAAATAAGGTCATAGACTGTTAATGCAAATACACATGCTCACCATTCTTCCTGGGCCTATCTGAATCCCGGACATGGGTTGCAGAGACTACTTCAGGAGGTATTACACTCCGCATGGGCTCCTCAAACTCCAGATATCTTGCAATATAGGGCTGCCCACCACCGGTTTTTCGAGCCGACTTCGCCTCCTTGGCCATTTTGGACTTGACACGTCGCTTTATGTCATAGTACCGTTTGCGGCACGTGTCCTCCGTCCGCTTGACCACCCCCTCACTATTCACAGCAGCAACACCTTTCGCCCACAACACCGTCTTCCTCCGTGTTGGCACCTTGGCGGACTCAGGACCAAATAGCTGCCGCTGATACTTCATCAGCTCACGCACCAATGCCACATTTTCAGCAAAACTAAACTTTACATTCCGCCCAGTCTTAGTAGTGGTGCATGGATGCGGAGCTGTCTGACTGTCACGGCTGCTGCAGCAACCTCACCCACATCCTCCACCTCACTAACCTCACTAACACTCACCTCCTCCCACTCACTCCCACCCTCCACCTCACCCACCTCTGAGTCACACATAATTGTGTGTCTAAACACTTAACACAGAAAAAAAAATAGACAAACAACACACTCCTCCACTACCACTACACAACTCACACACACACACACACACACACACACACACACACACACACACACACACACACACACACACACTGACAAGGGACTATAAAGAAAAATAACATGGACTAAAAATGAGACAAACCACAACAAACAAGACAACAAGAATGACAAGACGACTTTCAAACACAATACCACACTCAGAAATCGCTACCAACACTCCTCACCAAACAACAAATTCACCTACCTCCACAGCACAACCTCCCTCCTCCTCACCACTAACTAAACCCACGAGGTGCGGACGGTTTGGGGCGTATTTATATGGTTGCGCACAGACACTCCTACATCTGA
Source organism: Pseudophryne corroboree (assembly GCF_028390025.1). Taxonomy (NCBI): domain Eukaryota; kingdom Metazoa; phylum Chordata; class Amphibia; order Anura; family Myobatrachidae; genus Pseudophryne; species Pseudophryne corroboree. The sequence continues at coordinate 807,065,037 of NC_086449.1, read as the reverse complement.
AACACAACCAATCACGAACGGGGATGAAAAACGAAACTAAAAGTAGAGATGAGCGCCTGAAATTTTTCGGGTTTTGTGTTTTGGTTTTGGGTTCGGTTCCGCGGCCGTGTTTTGGGTTCGACCGCGTTTTGGCAAAACCTCACCGAATTTTTTTTGTCGGATTCGGTTGTGTTTTGGATTCGGGTGTTTTTTTTCAAAAAACCCTAAAAAACCGCTTAAATCATAGAATTTGGGGGTCATTTTGATCCCAAAGTATTATTAACCTCAAAAACCATAATTTCCACTCATTTTCAGTCTATTCTGAATACCTCACACCTCACAATATTATTTTTAGTCCTAAAATTTGCACCTAGGTCGCTGGATGACTAAGCTAAGCGACCCTAGTGGCCGACACAAACACCGTGCCCATCTAGGAGTGGCACTGCAGTGTCACGCAGGATGGCCCTTCCAAAAAACCCTCCCCAAACAGCACATGACACAAAGAAAAAAAGAGGCGCAATGAGGTAGCTGTGTGAGTAAGATAAGCGACCCTAGTGGCCGACACAAACACCGTGCCCATCTAGGAGTGGCACTGCAGTGTCACGCAGGATGGCCCTTCCAAAAAACCCTCCCCAAACAGCACATGACGCAAAGAAAAAAAGAGGCGCAATGAGGTAGCTGTGTGAGTAAGATAAGCGACCCTAGTGGCCGACACAAACACCGGGCCCATCTAGGAGTGGCACTGCAGTGTCACGCAGGATGTCCCTTCCAAAAAACCCTCCCCAAACAGCACATGACGCAAAGAAAAAAAGAGGCGCAATGAGGTAGCTGACTGTGTGAGTAAGATAAGCGACCCTAGTGGCCGACACAAACACCGGGCCCATCTAGGAGTGGCACTGCAGTGTCACGCAGGATGTCCCTTCCAAAAAACCCTCCCCAAACAGCACATGACGCAAAGAAAAAAAGAGGCGCAATGAGGTAGCTGACTGTGTGAGTAAGATAAGCGACCCTAGTGGCCGACACAAACACCGGGCCCATCTAGGAGTGGCACTGCAGTGTCACGCAGGATGTCCCTTCCAAAAAACCCTCCCCAAACAGCACATGACGCAAAGAAAAAAAGAGGCGCAATGAGGTAGCTGACTGTGTGAGTAAGATAAGCGACCCTAGTGGCCGACACAAACACCGGGCCCATCTAGGAGTGGCACTGCAGTGTCACGCAGGATGTCCCTTCCAAAAAACCCTCCCCAAACAGCACATGACGCAAAGAAAAAAAGAGGCGCAATGAGGTAGCTGACTGTGTGAGTAAGATAAGCGACCCTAGTGGCCGACACAAACACCGGGCCCATCTAGGAGTGGCACTGCAGTGTCACGCAGGATGTCCCTTCCAAAAAACCCTCCCCAAACAGCACATGACGCAAAGAAAAAAAGAGGCACAATGAGGTAGCTGACTGTGTGAGTAAGATAAGCGACCCTAGTGGCCGACACAAACACCGGGCCCATCTAGGAGTGGCACTGCAGTGTCACGCAGGATGTCCCTTCCAAAAAACCCTCCCCAAACAGCACATGACGCAAAGAAAAAAAGAGGCGCAATGAGGTAGCTGACTGTGTGAGTAAGATAAGCGACCCTAGTGGCCGACACAAACACCGGGCCCATCTAGGAGTGGCACTGCAGTGTCACGCAGGATGGCCCTTCCAAAAAACCCTCCCCAAACAGCACATGACGCAAAGAAAAAGAAAAGAAAAAAGAGGTGCAAGATGGAATTGTCCTTGGGCCCTCCCACCCACCCTTATGTTGTATAAACAGGACATGCACACTTTAACCAACCCATCATTTCAGTGACAGGGTCTGCCACACGACTGTGACTGATATGACGGGTTGGTTTGGACCCCCCCCAAAAAAGAAGCAATTAATCTCTCCTTGCACAAACTGGCTCTACAGAGGCAAGATGTCCACCTCATCATCATCCTCCGATATATCACCGTGTACATCCCCCTCCTCACAGATTATCAATTCGTCCCCACTGGAATCCACCATCTCAGCACCCTGTGTACTTTGTGGAGGCAATTGCTGCTGGTGAATGTCTCCACGGAGGAATTGATTATAATTCATTTTAATGAACATCATCTTCTCCACATTTTCTGGATGTAACCTCGTACGCCGATTGCTGACAAGGTGAGCGGCGGCACTAAACACTCTTTCGGAGTACACACTTGTGGGAGGGCAACTTAGGTAGAATAAAGCCAGTTTGTGCAAGGGCCTCCAAATTGCCTCTTTTTCCTGCCAGTATAAGTACGGACTGTGTGACGTGCCTACTTGGATGCGGTCACTCATATAATCCTCCACCATTCTTTCAATGGTGAGAGAATCATATGCAGTGACAGTAGACGACATGTCCGTAATCGTTGTCAGGTCCTTCAGTCCGGACCAGATGTCAGCATCAGCAGTCGCTCCAGACTGCCCTGCATCACCGCCAGCGGGTGGGCTCGGAATTCTGAGCCTTTTCCTCGCACCCCAGTTGCGGGAGAATGTGAAGGAGGAGATGTTGTTGACAGGTCGCGTTCCGCTTGACTTGACAATTTTCTCACCAGCAGGTCTTTCAACCCCAGCAGACTTGTGTCTGCCGGAAAGAGAGATCCAAGGTAGGCTTTAAATCTAGGATCGAGCACGGTGGCCAAAATGTAGTGCTCTGATTTCAACAGATTGACCACCCGTGAATCCTTGTTAAGCGAATTAAGGGCTCCATCCACAAGTCCCACATGCCTAGCGGAATCGCTCCGTGTTAGCTCCTCCTTCAATGTCTCCAGCTTCTTCTGCAAAAGCCTGATGAGGGGAATGACCTGACTCAGGCTGGCAGTGTCTGAACTGACTTCACGTGTGGCAAGTTCAAAGGGCATCAGAACCTTGCACAACGTTGAAATCATTCTCCACTGCGCTTGAGACAGGTGCATTCCACCTCCTATATCGTGCTCAATTGTATAGGCTTGAATGGCCTTTTGCTGCTCCTCCAACCTCTGAAGCATATAGAGGGTTGAATTCCACCTCGTTACCACTTCTTGCTTCAGATGATGGCAGGGCAGGTTCAGTAGTTTTTGGTGGTGCTCCAGTTTTCTGTACGTGGTGCCTGTACGCCGAAAGTGTCCCGCAATTCTTCTGGCCACCGACAGCATCTCTTGCACGCCCCTGTCGTTTTTTAAAAAATTCTGCACCACCAAATTCAAGGTATGTGCAAAACATGGGACGTGCTGGAATTTGCCCAGATTTAATGCACACACAATATTGCTGGCGTTGTCCGATGCCACAAATCCACAGGAGAGTCCAATTGGGGTAAGCCATTCCGCGATGATCTTCCTCAGTTGCCGTAAGAGGTTTTCAGCTGTGTGCGTATTCTGGAAACCGGTGATACAAAGCGTAGCCTGCCTAGGAAAGAGTTGGCGTTTGCGAGATGCTGCTACTGGTGCCGCCGCTGCTGTTCTTGCGGCGGGAGTCCATACATCTACCCAGTGGGCTGTCACAGTCATATAGTCCTGACCCTGCCCTGCTCCACTTGTCCACATGTCCGTGGTTAAGTGGACATTGGGTACAGCTGCATTTTTTAGGACACTGGTGACTCTTTTTCTGAGGTCTGTGTACATTTTCGGTATCGCCTGCCTAGAGAAATGGAACCTAGATGGTATTTGGTACCGGGGACACAGTACCTCCAACAAGTCTCTAGTTGGCTCTGCAGTAATGATGGATACCGGAACCACGTTTCTCACCACCCAGGATGTCAAGGCCTCAGTTATCCGCTTTGCAGTAGGATGACTGCTGTGATATTTCATCTTCCTCGCAAAGGACTGTTGGACAGTCAATTGCTTGGTGGAAGTAGTACAAGTGGTCTTACGACTTCCCCTCTGGGATGACCATCGACTCCCAGCAGCAACAACAGCAGCGCCAGCAGCAGTAGGCGTTACACGCAAGGATGCATCGGAGGAATCCCAGGCAGGAGAGGAATCATCAGAATTGCCAGTGACATGGCCTGCAGGACTATTGGCATTCCTGGGGAAGGAGGAAATTGACACTGAGGGAGTTGGTGGGGTGGTTTGCGTGAGCTTGGTTACAAGAGGAAGGGATTTACTGGTCAGTGGACTGCTTCCGCTGTCGGCCCAAGTTTTTGAACTTGTCACTGACTTATTATGAATGCGCTGCAGGTGACGTATAAGGGAGGATGTTCCGAGGTGGTTAACGTCCTTACCCCTACTTATTACAGCTTGACAAAGGGAACACACGGCTTGACACCTGTTGTCCGCATTTCTGGTGAAATACTTCCACACCGAAGAGCTGATTTTTTTGGTATTTTCACCAGGCATGTCAACGGCCATATTCCTCCCACGGACAACAGGTGTCTCCCCGGGTGCCTGACTTAAACAAACCACCTCACCATCAGAATCCTCCTGGTCAATTTCCTCCCCAGCGCCAGCAACACCCATATCCTCCTCATCCTGGTGTACTTCAACACTGACATCTTCAATCTATCAGGAACTGGACTGCGGGTGCTCCTTCCATCACTTGCAGGGGGCGTGCAAATGGTGGAAGGCGCATGCTCTTCACGTCCAGTGTTGGGAAGGTCAGGCATCGCAACCGACACAATTGGAGTCGGACTCTCCTTGTGGATTTGGGATTTCGAAGAACGCACAGTTCTTTGCGGTGCTACTGCTTTTGCCAGCTTGAGTCTTTTCATTTTTCTAGCGAGAGTCTGAGTGCTTCCATCCTCATGTGAAGCTGAACCACTAGCCATGAACATAGGCCAGGGCCTCAGCCGTTCCTTGCCACTCCGTGTGGTAAATGGCATATTGGCAAGTTTACGCTTCTCCTCCGACAATTTTATTTTAGGTTTTGGAGTCCTTTTTTTACTGATATTTGGTGTTTTGGATTTGACATGCTCTGTACTATGACATTGGGCATCGGCCTTGGCAGACGACGTTGCTGGCATTTCATCGTCTCGGCCATGACTAGTGGCAGCAGCTTCAGCACGAGGTGGAAGTGGATCTTGATCTTTCCCTAATTTTGGAACCTCAACATTTTTGTTCTCCATATTTTAATAGGCACAACTAAAAGGCACCTCAGGTAAACAATGGAGATGGATGGATACTAGTATACAATTATGGATGGACTGCCGAGTGCTGACACAGAGGTAGCTACAGCCGTGGACTACTGTACTGTGTCTGCTGCTAATATAGACTGGTTAATAAAGAGATGTAGTATGTATGTATAAAGAAGAAAGAAAAAAAAAACACGGGTAGGTGGTATACAATTATGGACGGACTGCCGAGTGCCGACACAGAGGTAGCTACAGCCGTGGACTACTGTACTGTGTCTGCTGCTAATATAGACTGGTTGATAAAGAGATGTAGTATGTATGTATAAAGAAGAAAGAAAAAAAAACCACGGGTAGGTGGTATACAATTATGGATGGACTGCCGAGTGCCGACACAGAGGTAGCTACAGCCGTGGACTACTGTACTGTGTCTGCTGCTAATATAGACTGGTTGATAAAGAGATGTAGTATGTATGTATAAAGAAGAAAGAAAAAAAAACCACGGGTAGGTGGTATACAATTATGGATGGACTGCCGAGTGCCGACACAGAGGTAGCTACAGCCGTGGACTACTGTACTGTGTCTGCTGCTAATATAGACTGGTTGATAAAGAGATGTAGTATGTATGTATAAAGAAGAAAGAAAAAAAAACCACGGGTAGGTGGTATACAATTATGGACGGACTGCCGAGTGCCGACACAGAGGTAGCTACAGCCGTGGACTACTGTACTGTGTCTGCTGCTAATATAGACTGGTTGATAATGAGATGTAGTATGTATGTATAAAGAAGAAAAGAAAAAAACCACGGGTAGGTGGTATACAATTATGGATGGTCTGCCGAGTGCCGACACAGAGGTAGCTACAGCCGTGGACTACTGTACTGTGTCTGCTGCTAATATAGACTGGTTGATAAAGAGATGTAGTATGTATGTATAAAGAAGAAAGAAAAAAAAACCACGGGTAGGTGGTATACAATTATGGACGGACTGCCGAGTGCCGACACAGAGGTAGCTACAGCCGTGGACTACCGTACTGTACTGTGTCTGCTGCTAATATAGACTGGTTGATAATGAGATGTAGTATGTATGTATAAAGAAGAAAGAAAAAAAAACCACGGGTAGGTGGTATACAATTATGGATGGACTGCCGAGTGCCGACACAGAGGTAGCTACAGCCGTGGACTACTGTACTGTGTCTGCTGCTAATATAGACTGGTTGATAAAGAGATGTAGTATGTATGTATAAAGAAGAAAGAAAAAAAAACCACGGGTAGGTGGTATACAATTATGGACGGACTGCCGAGTGCCGACACAGAGGTAGCTACAGCCGTGGACTACTGTACTGTGTCTGCTGCTAATATAGACTGGTTGATAATGAGATGTAGTATGTATGTATAAAGAAGAAAGAAAAAAAAACCACGGGTAGGTGGTATACAATTATGGATGGACTGCCGAGTGCCGACACAGAGGTAGCTACAGCCGTGAACTACCGTACTGTGTCTGCTGCGACTGGATGATAAATAATGATATAAAAAATATATATATATCACTACTGCAGCCGGACAGGTATTTATTATATAATGACGGACCTGCTGGACACTGTCTGTCAGCAGAATGAGTTTTTTATAGAATAAAAAAAAAAACACCACACAAGTCACACGACGAGTGTTTAACTTTTTCAGGCAATCACAATATAGTATACTACTAACTATACTGGTGGTCAGTGTGGTCAGGTCACTGGTCAGTCACACTGGCAGTGGCACTCCTGCAGCAAAAGTGTGCACTGTTTAATTTTAATAATATGTACTCCTGGCTCCTGCTATAACCTATAACTGGCACTGCTCCCCAGTCTCCCCCACAATTATAAGCTGTGTGAGCACAGTCAGATATATACATAGATGATGCAGCACACTGGGCTGAGCAGTGCACACAGATATGGTATGTGACTGAGTCACTGTGTATCGTTTTTTTCAGGCAGAGAACGGATTATATTAAATAAAACTGCACTGTCTGGTGGTCACTGTGGTCAGTCACTACTAAACTCTGCACTCTCTACAGTACTCCTAAGCTCCAGTAAATCAAGTGTCTCTGTTTAAAATCAATCTCACTCTCTCTCTTCTAATCTAAATGGAGAGGACGCCAGCCACGTCCTCTCCCTATGAATCTCAATGCACGTGTGAAAATGGCGGCGACGCGCGGCTCCTTATATAGAATCCGAGTCTCGCGATAGAATCCGAGCCTCGCGAGAATCCGACAGCGTCATGATGACGTTCGGGCGCGCTCGGGTTAACCGAGCAAGGCGGGAAGATCCGAGTCGCTCGGACCCGTGAAAAAAAACATGAAGTTCGGGCGGGTTCGGATTCCGAGGAACCGAACCCGCTCATCTCTAACTAAAAGTGAAAATGCGGCCGGGGTCTTCAAAAAACCCTGTTTAACTTTGAAAAAATACCGGTAAAAACAACCAAAAGACGTACGCAAATGACAATGACGGCCGAGAATGGTCCCAAAAAAAACGACTGGCATCGACATCGGAAATCACGAAAACAATAAAGTCGACTGCTTCGTAACTTTGCGTATATGGGCCCTCATTCCGAGTTGATCGGTCGCAAGGCGAATTTAGCAGAGTTACACACGCTAAGCCTACGCCTACTGGGAGTGAATCTTAGCTTCTTAAAATTGCGACCGATGTATTCGCAATATTGCGATTACTAACTACTTAGCAGTTTCAGAGTAGCTCCAGACTTACTCTGCCTGTGCGATCATTTCAGTGCTTGTCGTTCCTGGTTGACGTCACAAACACACCCAGCGTTCGGCCAGGCACTCCCACCGTTTCTCCGGCCACTCCTGCGTTTTTTCCGGAAACGGTAGCGTTTTCAGCCACACGCCCCTGAAACGCCGTGTTTCCGCCCAGTAACACCCATTTCCTGTCAATCACATTACGATCGCCGGAGCGAAGAAAAAGCCGTGAGTAAAAATACTTTCTTCATAGTAAAGTTACTTGGCGCAGTCGCAGTGCGAACATTGCGCATGCGTACTAAGCGGATTTTCACTGCGATGCGATGAAAAATACCGAGCGAACAACTCGGAATGAGGGCTATGGATTCAAAAAGTTGCGTGAAAATGCACACGATGCAAAACGAGTTTAAACACTACACAAACCGACTCAAACACGAATATTAGTAAATTTTGCCCATGGTCGGGTACCTTGTCATCCGATGTAGATACCCTGGGGAGAGATGGGATACTCCTTATGTTGGGTCATATTAAGGACACCGCAGCATACTTTTGTGCGACTGCAAGGGATATAGGACTCTTGGGTTCACGGTCCAATTCCATGGCGGTCTCGGCTAGGAGGGCGTGGTGGATTCACCAATGCAATGCTGATGTGGACTCCGAGAAGAAGGGAAGTCTCTTCCCTATGAAGGTGAAGCCTGGTTTGGTGACGGCCTAGTTGATTTGATCTCGACAGCTGCCGCTGGTAAGTCCGCCTTCTTGCCCTATGTTCCCTTGCTACGGATGATGACACATCTTTGTCGGATGCAGTCATTTCGGCCCAATAGATACGGATTCCCCTTTCTTTGCAGGTAGAGGAAGGAGAAAAGGGAAGAGGTTCGCATCCTCTTCTAGATCACAGGAGAAGAGATCATCCTCTGTGTTCTGACACATCCACCACTTGACGCTGGGACTCTCTTGTGGGAGCCCACACTGGTGGGGCCACGTCTAAAACTCTTCAGTCAGTCCTGGAACGGACCTGGACCCGGGTTTTTTTTGCGAATAGTGGCCCAAGGGGTACATACTGGAGTTTCCAGACGTTTCCCCTCACCAATTTTTTATATTATCGATTCTCCGGACGGGGAGGTAGTATGCGACGCATTACAAAGGTTGTATCAGGATCAGGTCATTGGCCTGGTTTCCCCTGTCACAACAGGGAGAAGGCTTTTATTCAAGCCTCTTCGTGGTCCCGAAGCCAGACGGCTCGGTCAGACCAATCCTAAATCTGAAATCCCTCAATTTCTACTTAAAGAAATTCAAATCCAAAATGGAATCTCTCAGGGCAGTGATTTCTAATCTGGAAAAAAGAGTTTATTCATGGTCTCAGTAGACATAACGGAGGCCTAATTACATTTTCCTCCACATTAGGCTTACCTGAGGTTTGCGATTCAGGGTTGTCATTACCAATTTCAGAGGTTGCCGTTTGGTCTGTCCACGGCTCCAAGGATTTTCTCCAGGGTGATGGCGGTAATGATGGTTCTCCGTCGCTAGTAAGGGGTCACAATTATCCCGTACTGGGACGGTCTCCTGATAACGGTGAGGTCAAGGAACCAGTTGGTGCAAAACATTGAAATCTCCCTGACAGTTCATCAACAATATGGTTGGCTCCTGAACTTGCCGAAATCACTGTTGGTCCCAACGACGCGGTTGTCGGTTTTGGGAGTAATACAGAGAGTTTTTTTCTTCCAAAGGCTCTGGAGATCCAGAGTCTGGTCAAACAAATTCCAAGACCTGCAAGAGTGTCAATTCATCAATACATTCGGTTGCTGGAAAAGATGGTTGCGGCCTACGAGGCCACTCAGTTTGGCAGGTTCCATGCCAGGGTGTTCCAGTGGGACCTGTTGGACAAGTGGTCCGGTTCCCACCTACACATAAACTGGAGGATAATCCTGTCTTCCAAGACCAAAATCTCACTCCTGTGGTGGCTGCGCAGTTCTCACGTCCTAGAGGGGTGCAGGTTCGAGATCCAGGACTGGATTCTAGCGACCACGGATGTAAGCCTCCGAGGCGGGGAGCAGTCACACAGGGGGAAAACTTCCAAGGAAATGGTCAAGTTAGGAAACTTGTCACCACATAAACGATCTCCATCCAGGAGAGGGGAGACCTCCTCCAAGTAGTCTTCGAAGAGGTGACATGTCGTTGGGCTTTCCTCAAGTAGGAATGATGGCGTCTCGTCTCAACAAGAAGCTTCAGAGTTCCAGGTAAAGGGACCCTCAAACAGGAACAGTGAATGCACTGGTGACACCGTGGGTGTTTTCAGTCGGTATATATATTCCCTACGTTTTCTCTTGTTCCAAAAGTTCTGGGATCAAAAAAAGGAAATTCGAGTGAGATTCATGGTCCCAGACTGGCCAAGGAGAGCTTGGTATCCAGATCTCAGGAATTACTCATAGGAGATCCCTGGCATTTTCCTTTGCGCGAGGACCTGTTGCAGCAGGGGCCGTGCGTGTATTAGGACTTACCGCGGCTACGTTTGACGACATGGCGGTTGACCGCCAAATCCTAGTCCGTAAGGGTATTCCCACGGAATTAGTTCTCCACACTTATTCAGACTAGAAAAGGGGTAACGTCTAAACATTACTACCGTATTTGGAGAAAATAAGTTTCTTGGTGTGAATCCAAGAAGACTCCTACGGCAGAGTTGTCAGCTAGGACGTTTTCTCCATTTTCTACAAGCATGGATGCGGGCCTAAACTTGGGCTCAATTAAAATCGGCCTTAGCGGGTTTCTTTCAGAATAAATTGGAATCCCTTCCAGAAGTTCAGACTGTTGTGAAGGGCGTGTTGCACATCCAACCTCCATTTGTGCCCCAGTGGCACCATGGGATCTTAATGGGGTGTTGCAGTTCCTTCAATCACATTGATTTGAACCTTTAAGTAAGGAGGAGTGAATTTCCTCACTTGGAAAGTGGTCGTCAGGTTGGCCTTGGCATACGCAAGGCGAGTGTCTGAGTTAGCGGCCTGGTCTCACAAGAGACCTTATTTGATCTTCCATGAAGATAGAGCGGAGTTGGAAACTCGTCAACAATTTCTACCGAAGGTGGTTTCTTCTTTCCACATGTACCAACCTCTTGTGGCGCCTGTGACTACTGACGCCTTCGCTGAGTCGAAGTCTCTGCATGTAGTCAGAGTTTTGAAAATTTATGTCGCCAGGACGGCTCCGTTTAGGAACACAGGCTCTGTTTGACTTTTTTCCTCCCAACAAGGTTGGGTATCCTGCTTCCAAGCAGACCGTTGCGCGCTGGTTCTGTGGTACGATTCAGCATGCTCATCTCACGGCAGGATTGCCGTTACCGATATAGGTGAAGGCCCATTCTACTAGAAAGGTGGGCTCGTCCGGGGCGGTTGACCGGGGAGTCTCGGCATTGCAACTTTGCCGAGCAGCTGTTTAGCAAACTATTTGGCTAAGTAATACAGTTTAATACCTTGGCCGAGGTTGACCTCACGTTTGGTTATTCGGTACTGCAGAGTCGTCCGCACTCTCCCGCCCATTCTAGAGCTTTGGTATAACCCCATGCATCCTCTAGGACGTATGAGAAAATAGGATTTTAATACCTACCGGTAAATCCTTTTCTCTTAGTCCGTAGAGGATGCTGAGCGCCCGTCCCAGTGCGTACTATATCTGCAGTGATTATTTGTGGTTACACACATGTTGTGTTACGTTTCTTGTCAGCCAGGTGCTGCAATTGTTCATGCCGTTGGCTTGTATTCTGTGGAATGCCACGTTCTGCGGCATGCTTGAGGTGTGAGCTGGTAAGATGCTCACCGTGGTTTAACAATAAATCCTTTCCTCTAAATGTCCGTCTCCCTGGGCACAGTTCCTATAACTGGAGTCTGGAGGAGGGGCATAGAGGGTGGAGCCAGTTCACACCCATTCAAAGTCTTAAAGTGCCCATGTCTCCTGCGGATCCCGTCTATACCCCATGGTTCTTGATGTGACCCCAGCATCCTCTACGGACTAAGAGAAAAGGATTTACCGGTAGGTATTAAAATCCTATTTTTTTGGACCCCCTGCCAACATCCTCCCTGTAACTCAGAGCCGACCCTAACCAATATGATGCCCTAGGCAAAATTTTGGCTGGTGCCCCCTAGCACCACCGCTAGTTCCGCCTCTGACCCTGCACCCCTTTCCCAGTACCATCACCCCCCACCCATAGCAGTCCTTTTTTTGTTTTCCTATCCCCTGTAATTTAAATAAGAACAGTGTGCACATTCGGCGCACAGGCCAAAAAGGTATGTGTTTTTGCTGGCAAGGGGCATGGCCACACAATAGTACCCCCAATTCAACTTATGCCTCACAGTAGTGCAACTTTATTCACAATTTATAATGCGATAGTGTCCCTTATTCACATTACATCACACAGTAGTACCACTTTACCTTATATACGTTACTCCTCACAGTAGTGCCCCACATTCAAATAACATCGTAATGAATTGCTCCTTATTCACATTACACCACACCATATTGCTCTTTATTCTCATTACACCACACCATATTGCTCTTTATTCACATTAGACCACACAGTAGTGCATTTATACACATAATACCACACAGTAATGCCACTTACACATATGACACACATTATTAATGTCCTTATAAACATAATGCACCTTACACATTATGCCAACCCTTATTAATACCCTTATACACATAATTTCCCTTACACATATGCCGCACATTGTTAATGCCATTATACACATAATGACACACATAATGTCCCTTACACATATGCCGCACATTATTAGTGCCCTTATACACATAATGACACACATAGTGCCCCTTACACATATGTTACACATTATTAATGCCCTTATACACATAATGACACTTATAGTTCCTGGCGTGAGTCAACTGGCAGCTCTGCTAATGTCGGGTGCCTATTTTTTATGAAAATATTATTTGCTTTGCTATGTGGCTAGGATGCACAAGCAGCTTCTGTTGATTAAAATGATATGCGGCATGCCTATATACTATGTGCGACTGTGGCTGTATCTGCATACGAAATGCTACACACAGAATATAGGCATGCTGCATAACATTTTAATCAGCAGAAGCTGCTTGTGCCCCTAGGCATATCAGATGCCCTAGGCAATTGCCTAGTTTGCCTATGCCTAGGGACGGCTCTGCTGTAACTCCCCCCTAACTGGCCCTACCCTCCCCCTCCCTGTAGCTTCCACCTCAGGGTGCTCTCACCCTCCATGTAACTCCCCCTCAGTGTCCCTGCCCCCACCCTCCCTGTAACTCCACCCTCAGTGCCCCTCATGCTCCCTCCATCATTCTGTCAGCGTCCATGCCCTCACTCTCCCTCTAGCACCCCTTCAGCATCTATGCCCAGTTGCTCACGCCCTCCCTCTAACACCCCATCAGCGTCCATGTCCGCACCCTCCCTGTATCTCCGCGTCAGAGTATCTACCCTCACTTTCCTGCTAACTCCCCAACAGCGTCCCTGCATTCACCCTCCCTGTAACTCTCAAAGGGGTGTGGTATGCGTGACCGGTGGTCAGGAACCCACCGGTCAGGATACCGACGCCGGGATCCCTACAGCGGAATCCCAGCTGGGGGTGGCAAGTGCAGCAAGCCCCTTGTGGGCTTGCTGCACACGGCACGCTGCGGGCTCGGTGGCGACCTACGGCCGCCACAGGTTCTATTCCTACTCTATGGGTGTCGTGGACACACACGAGTGGGAATAGTCCCTGTTGGTCGGGGACGTGAGGGATTGTGAGGGAGCGGGATGTAGGGGGACGTTATGTGACCGTCGGTCTCCTAACCATCGGTCATATAACTACATCCCCTCTCAAAGTAGCGGGCGTTAGAAGGGGAAAGCAGGGATGGAAAATATATGGGGAAAGGGGTTGCCGAGAGAGGAGGAAAAAGTGAGCAGAAAGTTGCATCAGGCAGTGTTGGGGAAAATAGCTTAAAAAATTCAAATAAACCCAGGCAATGCTGTACATCAGTATATAAGGGGCACTACTATGTCGTGTTATATAAATCATGGGGAATACGGGCAGTGTAATGTGAATAAGATTGTGCTACAAGGAGACATATTTTAAATTGGAGGTACTATTGTGAGGTGCTATTGTGTGTCCACACCCCTTCCTTGTGAGACTACACCCCTCTTGTGGTGCACGCTGTCCCTTTATGAGTTACGGGAGGGAGGGCGCAATTTAATAGTTTGCAGGAGGGCGCCGAACACCCTTGCACCGGCCCTGATTGGTTTCTTCCCGAAGGTCAGATGTACTAAGTCTTGAAAAGTGATAAAGATGAGAGAGATAAAGTACCAACCAATCAGCTCCTAGTCCTAACTGTCATTTTTTCCCCTCAAACACAGCCTATAACATGGCAGTTAGAAGCTGATTGGCTGGTATTTTATCTTTATTTAAATGCTGCTAAAACTTGACTCTGCTCCATGTATTGAATGTTCCAGAACAACAGTAATAAATCCCGGCAGCTGCAACATTTGCACAATTTTTGCACAGCCCCTGCACACTAAACCGCAGCTGCGACGGCATTTGCGCCTATCTCTGAATCAGGGCCTCATACCTCTGCCATCTTCACAGTATCATAAGTCACCACTAGTAGTATACAGAGAAAGAATAAAACACAATTAACTCTTTCATGGGTTCTCTCCCGACAGCAGGATGTTTCAAGCTGGATGGTTTCAATTATAACTTTCAGAAGTCATTACATTCCAGCCAGTTCCCCCCCGTTCATCTTTCCCAAATGTTCATTTCATCCTTTTGCATTGATATATATGTACGGTGTACATGTGGTGCTTACACAGAGGAACGCGAGGCAGCTGTCTCTGGAAGGCTTGGCAGTAGAATGAAGGAAATTAATAAAAAAAAGGCTAAAAAAAAAGTTTCTATAATTTTTTAATTTTTTATTTTATTTTATTTTATTGCCACAGTATAAGTAAGCTGTGCAGATCCACTACTGCTATTCCAGCACTGCGGTTGTCCCGGTAGGTAATTATGCTGCAATGCTGGATCAAAGAAGAGTCACAGACTCCAGTGGCGATAAGAGAGAACTACAGGAGGGTGTGGGACGGAGGATACCAAGGCCAAATTATCCATAAGGCTGATTAGGCTGAAGCCTAGGGGCCCGACAGTATTTATTGCTGAGGCACTCCTACCTGCGCCATAGGGCTCCCGTGGTTAAAGGCACTTTGCACTCTGCGTCATAGCAAGGCACACTCGTAGTCAACTGAGGTTTGGTTTGAGATAATGGGTAGGCGAGGGTGGTGTGGGGGTGGGGGGTATTGGACCCATAGCACACTGGAGCTATTTCAAAAGAGAAAAGTAAAGGGGGGTCAGCAAACTTTATTTCTACTGGGTATCAGTGGTCATGTGATTACTGAAAGTGTAAATGATGGCACAAGCTCTGCCTCCCAATTGTCAGCTGTAGTGGGGTGGAAGATTGAATTGCCAGAGGGGGCACAAAATACCTGAATGCCCAGGGACTCGGTCATGGGTTTCTACGACCCTGGGGGGAGGGGGCTGGCAAGCGGTAAGGAGGGGTGGAGAGCTGAAGGTGACCGATCTATACATTGCATCTCATTAATTAAAAATTTCACTCACAGTAAGGAACATTTCAGTCAGCAACCATTTAACCTTCCAGTAGTGTGGGCGGAGGACGTGGTGCGCCCAAGCAGAGCTGTAACAGGGTGGCACCGTTCCCTGTGCCAGCCATGCACCATAAACCAGTGACATCACGCCTAGGGGACAGAGCCGCTGGCTCTGGGAAGTGGAGCACTGGCTGAGGCATCCTACTGATGTTCCGATCTGCCCCAAAGGCTGCAAAGCTCTGCTGTAGCGCATCAGGCTGCAGTGTGGGGTTGCAAGCGATCTGCAACTCACATGCAGGTACCATGAGGAAGCGGCATTACCGACCGCTGGGCCCTATACCCTGTGCGACTGCAACCGCTCACACACCCGAAATTATTACCTTGCACCCAAGCAAAACCATGAAAACATGGGAAGAACATACAATCAGATATTTCCCTGGTTGTGAACTAAATTCATGGCCCTAGTGCTGTATGGTGCCAATACTAACCACTGTGCCACAGTGCTTGCCATTGTTCACCTATGTGTGCTTTTTTTCAGAAGCTGACTTAATCATTCCAAGCATTCGATGGTTTACACCAACAGAAGTATTTTGCCTAAGCCAGGTACCGTATGTACACGTGTAAGCAACCTGGAAGTGGAAGTGCCAAGCCAAATGTCTGGAAGTGGGAGTGCCAAGCCAAATGTCTGGAAGTGGAAGTGCCAAGCCAAATGCCTGGAAGTGGGAGTGCCAAGGCAAAAGTGTGGAAGTGGGAGTGCCAAGCCAAATGTCTGGAAGTGGGAGTGCCAAGCCAAATGTCTGGAAGTGGGAGTGCCAAGCCAAATGTCTGGAAGTGGGAGTGCCAGGCCAAATGTCTGGAAGTGGGAGTGCCAAGCCAAATGTCTGGAAGTGGGAGTGCCAAGCCAAATGCCTGGAAGTGGGAGTGCCAAGGCAAAAGTGTGGAAGTGGGAGTGCCAAGCCAAATGTCTGGAAGTGGGAGTGCCAAGCCAAATGTCTGGAAGTGGGAGTGCCAAGCCAAATGCCTGGAAGTGGGAGTGCCAGGCCAAATGTCTGGAAGTGGGAGTGCCAGGCCAAATGTCTGGAAGTGGGAGTGCCAAGCCAAATGTCTGGAAGTGGGAGTGCCAGGCCAAATGTCTGGAAGTAGGAGTGCCAAGCCAAATGCCTGGAAGTGGGAGTGCCAAGCCAAATGCCTGGAAGTGGGAGTGCCAAGCCAAATGTCTGGAAGTGGGAGTGCCAAGGCAAAAGTGTGGAAGTGGGAGTGCCAACCAAATGTCTGGAAGTGGGAGTGCCAAGCCAAATGTCTGGAAGTGGGAGTGCCAAGCCAAATGTCTGGAAGTGGAAGTGCCAAGCCAAATGCCTGGAAGTGGGAGTGCCAAGGCAAAAGTGTGGAAGTGGGAGTGCCAAGCCAAATGTCTGGAAGTGGGAGTGCCAAGCCAAATGTCTGGAAGTGGGAGTGCCAAGCCAAATGTCTGGAAGTGGGAGTGCCAGGCCAAATGTCTGGAAGTGGGAGTGCCAGGCCAAATGTCTGGAAGTGGGAGTGCCAAGCCAAATGTCTGGAAGTGGGAGTGCCAAGCCAAATGTCTGGAAGTGGGAGTGCCAAGCCAAATGCCTGGAAGTGGGAGTGCCAAGCCAAATGCCTGGAAGTGGGAGTGCCAGGCCAAATGTCTGGAAGTGGGAGTGCCAGGCCAAATGTCTGGAAGTGGGAGTGCCAAGCCAAATGTCTGGAAGTGGGAGTGCCAGGCCAAATGCCTGGAAGTGGGAGTGCCAGGCCAAATGTCTGGAAGTGGGAGTGCCGAGCCAAATGCCTGGAAGTGGGAGTGCCAGGCCAAATGTCTGGAAGTGGGAGTGCCAGGCCAAATGTCTGGAAGTGGGAGTGCCAGGCCAAATGTCTGGAAGTGGGAGTGCCAAGCCAAATGTCTGGAAGTGGGAGTGCCAGGCCAAATGTCTGGAAGTGGGAGTGCCAGGCCAAATGTCTGGAAGTGGGAGTGCCAGGCCAAATGCCTGGAAGTGGGAGTGCCAGGCCAAATGTCTGGAAGTGGGAGTGCCAGGCCAAATGTCTGGAAGTGGGAGTGCCAGGCCAAATGTCTGGAAGTGGGAGTGCCAGGCCAAATGCCTGGAAGTGGGAGTGCCAAGCCAAATGTCTGGAAGTGGGAGTGCCAAGCCAAATGCCTGGAAGTGGGAGTGCCAAGCCAAATGTCTGGAAGTGGGAGTGCCAAGCCAAATGTCTGGAAGTGGGAGTGCATGCCTGGAAGTGGGAGTGCCAAGCCAAATGTCTGGAAGTGGGAGTGCCAGGCCAAATGCCTGGAAGTGGGAGTGCCAGGCCAAATGTCTGGAAGTGGGAGTGCCAAGCCAAATGTCTGGAAGTGGGAGTGCCAGGCCAAATGTCTGGAAGTGGGAGTGCCAAGGCAAAAGTGTGGAAGTGGGAGTGCCAACCAAATGTCTGGAAGTGGGAGTGCCAAGCCAAATGTCTGGAAGTGGGAGTGCCAAGCCAAATGTCTGGAAGTGGAAGTGCCAAGCCAAATGCCTGGAAGTGGGAGTGCCAAGGCAAAAGTGTGGAAGTGGGAGTGCCAAGCCAAATGTCTGGAAGTGGGAGTGCCAAGCCAAATGTCTGGAAGTGGGAGTGCCAAGCCAAATGTCTGGAAGTGGGAGTGCCAGGCCAAATGTCTGGAAGTGGGAGTGCCAGGCCAAATGTCTGGAAGTGGGAGTGCCAAGCCAAATGTCTGGAAGTGGGAGTGCCAAGCCAAATGTCTGGAAGTGGGAGTGCCAAGCCAAATGCCTGGAAGTGGGAGTGCCAGGCCAAATGTCTGGAAGTGGGAGTGCCAGGCCAAATGTCTGGAAGTGGGAGTGCCAAGCCAAATGTCTGGAAGTGGGAGTGCCAGGCCAAATGCCTGGAAGTGGGAGTGCCAGGCCAAATGTCTGGAAGTGGGAGTGCCAGGCCAAATGTCTGGAAGTGGGAGTGCCAGGCCAAATGTCTGGAAGTGGGAGTGCCAAGCCAAATGTCTGGAAGTGGGAGTGCCGAGCCAAATGCCTGGAAGTGGGAGTGCCAGGCCAAATGTCTGGAAGTGGGAGTGCCAGGCCAAATGTCTGGAAGTGGGAGTGCCAGGCCAAATGTCTGGAAGTGGGAGTGCCAAGCCAAATGTCTGGAAGTGGGAGTGCCAGGCCAAATGTCTGGAAGTGGGAGTGCCAGGCCAAATGTCTGGAAGTGGGAGTGCCAGGCCAAATGCCTGGAAGTGGGAGTGCCAGGCCAAATGTCTGGAAGTGGGAGTGCCAGGCCAAATGTCTGGAAGTGGGAGTGCCAGGCCAAATGTCTGGAAGTGGGAGTGCCAGGCCAAATGCCTGGAAGTGGGAGTGCCAAGCCAAATGTCTGGAAGTGCCAAGCCAAATGCCTGGAAGTGGGAGTGCCAAGCCAAATGTCTGGAAGTGGGAGTGCCAAGCCAAATGTCTGGAAGTGGGAGTGCATGCCTGGAAGTGGGAGTGCCAAGCCAAATGTCTGGAAGTGGGAGTGCCAGGCCAAATGCCTGGAAGTGGGAGTGCCAGGCCAAATGTCTGGAAGTGGGAGTGCCAAGCCAAATGTCTGGAAGTGGGAGTGCCAGGCCAAATGTCTGGAAGTGGGAGTGCCAAGCCAAATGTCTGGAAGTGGGAGTGCCAAGCCAAATGCCTGGAAGTGGGAGTGCCAGGCCAAATGTCTGGAAGTGGGAGTGCCAGGCCAAACGTGTGGAAGTGGGAGTGCCAGGCCAAACGTCTGGAAGTGGGAGTGCCAGGCCAAATGTCTGGAAGTGGGAGTGCCAAGCCAAATGTCTGGAAGTGGGAGTGCCAAGCCAAATGTCTGGAAGTGGGAGTGCCAGGCCAAATGTCTGGAAGTGGGAGTGCCAAGCCAAATGCCTGGAAGTGGGAGTGCCAGGCCAGATGCCTGGAAGTGGGAGTGCCAGGCCAAATGTCTGGAAGTGGGAGTGTCAAGCCAAATGTCTGGAAGTGGGAGTGCCGTCAAGCCAAATGTCTGGAAGTGGGAGTGCCAGTGCAAATTGTAGCCAACTTCTGCATTTGTGCATCTGTCGAAATAGTGGCATGAGGTTGACAATGAGCTGTGGCCTTATCCGGTGGACCACCCCAGACGTACTAAAATGGGGGATACTTAGTAAAGTGCATTCATTAATTCTTATGCAATGACCCTCACAGCGACACACCAAGCCTCTTATACACACACACACACACACACGCGCACGCA
Source organism: Pseudophryne corroboree (assembly GCF_028390025.1). NCBI lineage: Eukaryota > Metazoa > Chordata > Amphibia > Anura > Myobatrachidae > Pseudophryne > Pseudophryne corroboree. The sequence continues at coordinate 807,045,424 of NC_086449.1, read as the reverse complement.
CGTCCCCTGAATGCAGAACCTTCTATACAAAACTGCTGTACTAATGACAAATATATATCCGTACAGCCCCCTTCTCTTTATAATACAAGACAAGCAATTTTGTGAAAAGCCTCCTTATTATCTGATCTTATTTCTGTCCCTTTGTTCCCTATGCAGCTTTTCGCAAGACTATAGCATTACATACCCTCCTGACACAATGTCTCTTATCCGCCTATTCAACTGTCACTTTCATTTGTTTTTAATTTTTTTTTTTATGGTACAAAAATAATGACAAATAATTACTCTTACAGAACGCAGTCTCTTTAATCAGTTGTTATTTAGTCTCTGAAATACATGTTTTCACACCAGAATCCTTTGTACATAATTAGAAGAGAGAGTTTTCAAAATATATGAAGGGGCTGTCAGACTGCATATAATTATCCCTGTCTTTTATTCATAGTGACAGTGACATGAATTGCGCCGTCAGAATGATGTTTCCCACTTACTGTGACCTGTATATTATCTAGTGTTTTCATATATCGCTGATGTGCCCCTGATGTGTGACCTAAAATAAAGAACATAAGTATACTGAAATACAGGCAGATAAACTAAGCATTGTAGAGAGATAAAGTAGAGAGAGATTTAGGGGGAGATGTACTAAGCAGTGATAAAAATGGACACGTGAGCCAGTGGAGAAGTTGCCCATGGCAACCAATCAGCATTGACATAACATTTATAGTTTGCATACTATAAAAGTATACAGGGCATGGCAACCAATCAGCATTTACATAACATTTATAGTTTGCATACTATAAAAGTATACAGAGCATGGCAACCAATCAGCGTTGACGTAACATTTATAATTTGCACACTATAAAAGTATACAGAGCATGGCAACCAATCAGCGTTGACGTAACATTTATAATTTGCATACTATAAAAGTATACAGGGCATGGCAATCAATCAGCGTTGACGTAACATTTATAATTTGCATACTATAAAAGTATACAGAGCATGGCAACCAATCAGCTTTGACGTAACATTTATAATTTGCATACTATAAAAGTATACAGAGCATGGCAACCAATCAGCTTTGACGTAACATTTATAATTTGCATACAATAAAAGTATACAGAGCATGGCAACCAATCAGCGTTGACGTAACATTTATAATTTGCATACAATAAAAGTATACAGAGACAGCTCCACTGGCTCACTTCTCCACTTTTACCACTGCTTAGTACATGTCCCCCGAAGTATCAAACATTCAGCTCATGACTGTCATTTTTCAAACACAGCCTGTTACATGACAGTTTGGAGCTGATAGGTTGGTAGTTTACCTCTCTCCATTTGATCACTCTCCAAGGCTTGGTACATCTCCCCACATAGACATGTATTATCTGTAATGGAATAGAACAGTCCACACTTGCCTAATATTCTGGAGACTTACAGATCTCAGAGTTCTTCCGCACACCCAGAGGGCTAGAGCAATCTCATGGATCCTGCCTTAGTCGAGGCCGTGGTCTGGGCACTTGGTGACTCCATTTATAGCAAATACTGTCACCTTGGCCCCATGCCTGCTGCGCAACGTCACTAATAATAACAGCATTGATTATTCATAACGCTAAGCCCCCTTACTTCCCACGTAGACCTCTCCCTCCTGGATCTCCTGGAGGCAATAGTGTATCTACGGGACCAGGTGCCCCTTGCAAAGTGAAGCTGCGTTACGTTATGGTATAGCATGTGCTTCACCTTTGGGCCCCAACATCATGGAGGCAGTTTAGAGCTAGAAGCTTAGACTAAACAGCAAGGCTGGGGTAAGTAAGATCCTTCTCTGGTGTTGGGTGGTCATGCCCACCTTCCCAATGGGTTGAAATTTATGGTTGGCTAAACAAGGTGGCATTACCCTCACTAAACAGAGCCATCATCTTTTCCCCAAAAATGTACTTTTCAAATGATTTCTGAGAATCGTTTCAAACGTTCACAAGATGTGAAAATGAATATGTAAGACGTCAGTTATGTACAAAAACTGTGACTCCCATGTGAGATTCCTGGAATGCATCTGTATAATCAGAACCAGTGCGGAGGGGAGGCCTCACCCCCAACGCTGACAGGAACAGGGGGCTGGGAGGAGAGCCAAACAGCTTCCGGTTAAATCCTAAACACTTAAATAAACATTTTGCACGAGCAAAAGAATGTATTGTAAAATTGCCTTGAAATAAAATATTAATTTCAACAAACATTAAGAATGATTGCACTGAAGCTAATGCTTAAATACAAGTTACATATTGATTAATTAGTGGCAGATTGTAAAGTTGGTACTCGAAGCTGTGTTTCTGTAGACAGCCGGCCATATTGGAATACAAAATGTTTTGTGGTAATTTTAGTTACATTTCATCTTTTCATTTTCTTTTATTTTCCCCAACGTGTCCCAAAAAATGAATGAATAAGAAAAACGTTATGAAGATCAGAATCATTATATTTTAAAATAGAATTACAGTATATACAGTGCCTGGGGAAAAAAGCTATTTCTTAATACAGTATACTGTACTTATATTTGTTCATACATCGGAATAAACTGGATTTAGTATATAGATACACTGGGAATGATGCATAAAATATGCAAGTTCGTATTACGTTTGTACACTAGAACATATGTGGTTAAGTCCATGGCAGATTTGGAATCCTATACTGGTAACTCCTCTGCTTAAGGGGATGGTGCGGAGATATTATCACCACTATTCAATGGCCAACCCTACACTACCAGCTCCATTATCCCAGATGCCCTGGGTCAGGTTGTGCAGCACGATAGTCCAATTCCCAGCAGAACCTCACAGTATGTCATATTTAGAGAGTAGCTTCTCTCATCTTGTTCTTAGATGACAATGATAAAGGTGCCCTTGGAAAACTACCTGAACTAGGTTCCCTTCTATTAACCAATCATTAAAATACTGTATAATACCCCTTTCAGACCGCCAGCTTTTAACTCAGATTATTGCACATGGGCGCGCATAACCCGGGTTGCTGTACAGTCGGAAGGGGACCAGTTGAAATAATCCGGGGTGAGCGACCCGGTATTTCAACTCAGGTAGCGAGCAGGTTTGAACACGTGTTCATCCAGGCTCGCTGTGCTGCGTGAACAGTAAAGCCGGGTCAGTGCGACCTGTTTCCTGTTCACACTACAGGGACAGGCGGCGCTTGGAGATCATGTGATGTCACCAACCTGGCAATATGCCAGGTTGGAGACAGCGGCAAAGAGGGGCTCAAGCGGGTCGCACCCAGGAAGCACCCATGTATGGCTCCCAGGTGCGACCCGCATTACGTGGTCTGAGGGTATAAGGGACACACATCATGGGACGAGTCAGGTTTGTCCAGTGTGCACACTCACATGACCTCTGGTTTCACCAAATCTTGGTCATTTGGTTGCGTCAAAAAAGTTTTAAATCTTCAGGAGACCCAATCGCCAATCACCAGACCAATATAGTAATGCACCCTACACATTAGGCGACCCGCCACCGAGCTGCCCGACGGCGGATACGGCCGACGGGCGACCCAGCGGTGGGGGAAGGTGACGGGGGAGTGAAGTTTCTTCACTCCCCCCGTCACCCGGCTCCATAGCACTGCATGCTAATATGGATGAGATTGTCCATATTGGCCTGCATGCATAAGTGACCCGGCACCAGCGATGAACGAGCACGTGGGCCGCCCATCGTTCATCATTGGTGCCTACACACTGAACGATATGAACGAGTTCTCGTTCATTAATGAACGAGAACGTTAATTTCTGCTGCGGGGTACACTGGGCTCCACAAGGAATGGACAATGGGGTGTAGAGTAGGATCTTGATCCGAGGCACCAACAGGCTCAAAGCTTTGACTGTTCCCAGAATGCATAGCGCCGCCTCCTATATCACCCCGCCTCCCTGCACAGGATCTCAGTTTTGTAGTTGGTGCTGCAGTAAGCAGGCACTTAACAGAGGGGCTGCTCCAGGCAGCCCTAAGAAGAGCTTTTTTTCTGAGGAAAAAAGTGAAGACTTCAAGGGCAGCAGCAGTGTTACATGTCAGTGGACATTCACAGCTGCAGCTTCGGCTCTCCCCAGCGTCGCTGTACACTCCTGAGCCCTGGTTGCCGGGAAACTACAGCAGGAGGCTCCGGTTTTCTTCTTGTCAGGCACACACGATGGGGGCTCTCCGGGATCGCGTGGCCACGCTTCGGGAGGTGGTAAGTGGGTCCCACTTGCGGGACCTGGTCTTTATCGCGATCCGGCGCGGTCAGTGGGAGGCGGGCCGCGCGCGCTGGCGGTGGACACTGTGGTAGTACAGGCGATCCCTCTAGATCACCAGGGCATGGGACAGGTCAGGTTTTCTCTATAAACCATTTTATTAGAGCCCGCAGTACCCGGTGGTTTTGCCAGCAGGGCGATAGAGCTTGGACCTGAAGCCCCTCCCCCAGCGTGCCATTTTCTGCAAATGTTCCCGCCCTGGAGCTGCATATCTGTCTCTCCCTAACTCCCTGGCAGTGTCTGCGGCGCCATTATCCCTCAGCTCACTGTTCCTGGGAATGCTTGGGCAAATCCTCCTATGTAAAGCCGCCTGGTTGCCAGTGCTGTGACTTTACATGACACTTAAGTGTTCTACCTGCCTTTTTAGTCAGTGTTAGTTAAGAAAGAGTGCATTTAGTCAGGGTTTCCTAGTACAATTACCCTGTGATATGTGATACCCGGGACTGGGTACTCGGAACTTTGATTAACTGCGGGTATCACTAACTAAGTGGCAGCCTGAAGGGACCCGTATAATGTGGGGAAGTGTTGCCGCATGTACTAAATGGAGGTCGTATAGACCCAGGACAGGGAGGTCAGGTAGAAGGCGTGTCCCCGCGCCGCTGGCGGGACACATACGGGGAAGCCAGGGGAGAGCATAAAAGGCGAGGAGGCTCGAGCGGCTGGTGTGACGCAGGACGGAGGAGAGGAGAGGACGGAGTAACCGTGCGGACGGGGAGAGAGACGCTAAACGGAGAGGCAGGTCGGAGGGGACCCGGAGGAGAATCCCCGTAAAAGGCTTACCGCTACCAAGCCAATCGGGACCCCGGCACGCAGAGCGGAGCGGAGTGCTGTAAACAGTCGGCGGCTAGATCCAGGACAGCGGCAACGTTGAGAGGAAAAGCCGGCAATCTAACTGTGAGTTACGGGGCAGCACACTCACCACTTCCAGTGTCAGGGAGGAGGCGACTCCGTGGAAGTCTGCCCTAGGGGAGTCACTAAACGGGGGATTGACTGGCAACTAGAAAGAGAGTAGGCGGAGGCAGATCACCTTATAAGGGATGCAAGGAAATTCCCCTCAGGCAGGCTAGTGAGAACCGTCAAGGCTGCCCTGCAGATTACCCTTTCAAACCTCACACTCACAATTCAGATGAACTAATGACAGAGCAGTTTAGGGAGAAATCCACTCCTGATATACCTGCAACATACAGCCAATTCAGGCCGATGCCCAGTGTATGAAACCAACCACTACACCAAAGCTCTGTAACATAGAATCAAAGAGTATAGGAGCAAAGTGACTGACAAGGTTATACTGTAGTGGCCGTCAACGATCCCCGTAATACAAAACCTCTCAACACTAATCTCCTCAGATAGCCTCCTCTATCAGTCGTAGAGGTGAGGTTTCGTACCAACAGTCCAGCTATCCCTGGCCTCAACTATTGGCTGGTGCCGAGGTAGATAAAGACAGTGCCCTTAAGGAGTATCAGCTCTCCAACCAGCGTCAGGCCAGAATTGAGGAACTGATAATAGCCGCAGCCGAAGCGGATAACCCTAACTATATACAGTTGGACAAGAGTTATGCCAGAGCAGGGATAGTGAAAAGGGCGACTAGTAACCAGAAAGGACACTGATACTGCGACCATCTTAGTCAGAAACTTTTGATATTGGATACATTGTCACTCATATAATTTCCAGAGGATTACAATGCAGCAATAGAATTCCGAGAAGGAGATTCATAAATCTCCCAACCCCTCTAGAGAGGTCTTCATAAGAAATTTGGTAGGGATCAACTTAGAGACTATTCTATGTGCACCAACGAGAGAGCGCTCAGCCGAACTGGGGTGGACTTACGGGGATACTAAGTATTGTACGGAAAAGGCAGTATAATATGCAAGTGTGGTATTAAGGTATACATGTAAAAGTTGTAGTAAGTTAATATTTGAATGTGCTAGGGAACTAACCTTTATCTAGACCTTTCCAGTGTCCATGGTATAGAGGACAACGGTGTTCACGGATCCAGTTCAATAAATTATTTGTCTTGAAAGTGGTTGCCTTCCGTTGATGTAAAGTATATAAGTTTAATCGCAGCTGTGCCACACTCATACTCCAAAGGGGCGGTAGATTAGAAGAACACTTCGGTCGAGGTTTAACACCTAGAGTAACTCGTGCTCAGGGCCAGGACGAACCTGCGGAGAAAGAGAGGGAGAGAGAGAACGGAACAGAAGGTAAATTTAACCCGCCTGTAAAACCATACCTCATACTTACCTCAAGAGAAACACGATCGAACTAATCCACGAACATTCAAAAACAACACCTGTGGTTATCACAGATATACATCTAGTTCTTACTGTGTACTGTTATATCTATTGTTATATAGCTGTGTAAGCTAGTCCAGTGCAGTATTATTGCTATTAATAACCTCTGCATTGTACAAACTGTGACTATCTGTGTGTGCATTAGATAGCTGAGTGGTGTCCATTTCGTGTCTTTCACTCAACCTGCTATCCCTATATTCTATAACCTGAGGGGGCTTGGTGCGTCAGGTTTTATCTGATATAGAATTTTCACAAAGATATACTGTATTACGTATTTTTCTCTGTGATTTAGTCACCATATCTCTCCTTTATCTCTGCTGGTGCTGACTACACTGCGCAGGGGTGTGGGCTAGAGGTATTGTGCTGCTGACAAATTGTACGGTGTTACCTGATACTGCAAGTTATTTCATGTCTGCTTCTGAGGGTAACGGTTCTGGGTCTGAACACACTGTTGGTGTTGCTGAAGCCGCAAATACCTATGAGGAGAATATAGCAGCTTTGGGCTCTGGTTCTGGGGGCTCCTTGCCCCCCAGGGGGACGGTGGCAACGGGGGCAAATAATGACCCGCCGTGGGCCGCTTTTTCCACGCTTCTGCATACGCTAGTTCATAAACTAACACCCCCTATGGGACCCCCAATGCCGGTACAATCGTTTGTGGTCCCTGCAGCTAACCCGCCATGGGCGGACGATTTATCTGCTCAATTAAAGAAGTTGAACCAGTCCCTGACTACTAAAAAGTCTGACCGTCGCTCGCCTACATCCAAGGGGTCCTCTAAGCGAGCGCTTTTCTCCTCACAATCCACTGCTGTCACTGACACCTCGTCTGATGAAGACGGCACTTACACTGACCCCACAGGTTCTGACTCAGATACGGCTGATGGGGAGGGTGGTTCACATGTGGATGTTCCTGATCTTTTGGAGGCTATTAAGTTAATTTTACAGATTACGGATGATCCCGAGCCACCCGTTCCTCCTAAGAAACCAGATAGGTTCAAGCGTCAGAAGGTGATTAAACAAGTTTTACCTTACTCTGACCACCTAATTGATATACGTCAGGAACCCTGGGAAAACCCGGGTACGAAGTTTATGCCTCAAAAGAAGATACTGGCTCGCTATCCCCTCGCGCCAGAGCTGTCTAAGAATTGGGAAACGCCTCCTCCAGTGGACTCACATGTGGCTAGTATGGTGGTTTCCTCAGCTCTACCGGTCACCACCGTCACGTCTCTAAAAGAGCCTACGGATAAACGTTTGGAGGGTTGTCTTAAAGCGATTTACACCCTCACGGGTGCTGCACAAAGGCCCACTATTGCAGCTACTTGGGCTGCAGAGGCCATTGAAGCATGGGCCTTGGAGTTAGATGCTGAAATCTCCTCTGACCATGCTAGACAATGCTTGTCTTATATTGTCACAGCTTCTCGTTATATTAAAGAGGTGGCTTCTGATGCCGGAATCCTGGCAGCCAAGGCCTCTACTACGTCAGTCCTGGCTCGCCGGATATTGTGGCTGAGATCCTGGTCTGTGGATCTGGACTCTAGAAAAACCCTGGAGGTACTCCCTTTTAAGGGAGATATTCTGTTTGGGGAGGACTTGAATAAGATAGTGGCTGACTTGGCTACTGCCAAAACTGCCTGTCTGCCAAGTACTGCTCCTTCGGCGTCGAAGGCTAAAGGTACTTCTTTTCGCCCCTTTCGTCCTTCAGGTAAAGCAAAAGGTCAGGCTACAACAAGCAGGCCCGCACTTCCAAACCTGGTAAGCCTAAGCCCAAAAGAGCCTGGGCGGCCCGTCAGGTAAGCTTCCAAGACAGATAAGCCTGCCGCATGACGGGGCGTGCCTCCCTCTGGGGGATCCCAGGGTGGGGGGCAGGCTTCTAGGGTATACCCAGGAATGGTTGAAGACCACTTCAGATGCCTGGGTACGGGAAGTCGTCACTCGAGGTTACGCCACGGCCTTCAAAAACCGACCCCCTCATCGATTTTGCCAGACAGATGTCCCGTTGGACAAGACAAAGGCAAACACTCTACATTCGGTGGTACAGACCCTCCTGGATACAGGTGTCGTAGTACAGGTGCCCCTTGCTCAGAGGGGCTGGGGGTACTATTCTCCGCTGTTTCTAGTCCCGAAACCGAATGGGTTCCCCTCGGCCCATTCTCAACCTCAAGGCATTGAACAGGTTTGTGAAGGTTTCCAAGTTCCGGATGGAAACCCTTCGCTCTACAGTTCTGGCCTTGGAACCTGGGGACTTCATGGTCTCCCTGGATATACAGGAGGCTTACCTGCATATTCCTATAGCAGTGTCTCATCAGCAATACCTGAGATTTGCGATTGACAACTGCCATTACCAGTTTCTGGTGTTACCTTTTGGTTTAACAACGGCTCCGCGAGTCTTTACAAAAGTCATGGCGGTGATGACGGTGGTACTCCGCCGTCAAGGGGTCAGGATACTGCCGTATTTGGACGACTTGTTAATCCTGGCAAATTCCCCAGAACTTCTCCTGCGTCATCTAGATGTGACGGTCCGGTTTCTGCAAGCCCACGGGTGGCTCATCAACTGGAAGAAGTCATCCCTGATCCCTGCTCAGAGCATGGTGCATCTGGGAGCACTATTGGACACTCACAACCAGCGGTTGTTTCTGTCTCAGGAGAAAGTCCTGAAACTTCAGGACAGGATTCATTGCTTCAAATCTCGTCCGCAAGTGTCGATACATTCGGCAATGAAGGTGCTGGGCCTCATGGTGTCAGCATTCGACATGGTGGAGTATGCTCAATTTCACTCTCGCCCTCTCCAGAGGCTGATTCTAGCCAAATGGGATGGCCTGCCTCACCGGATCCTGTCTCAAATGATCTCATTGACTCCGGAGGTCCGTCTGTCGCTGCTCTGGTGGCTCCGGGACCAACAACTGTGCAGGGGCCATCCGTTCTGGATATCCAACTGGGTCCTGTTGACGACAGATGCCAGTCTAAGAGGCTGGGGCGCGGTGCTGGAGCAACACTCCCTTCAGGGGCGGTGGACCAAGGAGGAGTCCCTCCTCTCGATCAATATTCTGGAGTTGCGGGCAGTCTTCAATGCCTTGAACCTAGCCCATCATTTAATTCAGAACCGTCCTGTTCAAGTACAGTCGGACAATGCCACCACAGTGGCTTACAAAAATCATCAAGGCGGCACTCGAAGCCGCCTAACAATGAAGGAAGTCTCACGGATTCTACAGTGGGCAGAACGCCATCTACCGGCCATATCGGCAATATTCATTCCGGGAGTCCTGAATTGGGAAGCGGACTTTCTCAGTCGTCAGGACGTACATGCCGGCAAGTGGGGCCTCCATCCAGAAGTGTTTCAACTCCTAGTGGAAAGGTGGGGCCTTCCAGACGTAGATCTGATGGCATCTCGACACAATCACAAGGTTCCGGTCTTCGGAGCAAGGACAAGGGATCCTCAAGCAGCATTCGTGGATGCGCTGGCGGTACCGTGGAGGTTTCGGCTGCCGTACGTGTTCCCTCTCCAGTCACTCCTGCCCAGGGTAATTCGGAGGTTCAAGCAAGAAAAAGGAATTCTGCTTCTCATAGCTCCAGCGTGGCCCAGACGGCATTGGTTCTCAGACCTGCAAGGCCTATTGTCAGATCGTCCAATTCTACTTCCACAACGCCCAGACCTCCTCGTTCAGGGCCCCTGTGTCTACCAGGACCTAGCCCGGCTGTCTTTGATGGCGTGGCTCTTGAAGCTTCCGTCTTAAGGGCTAAAGAGTTTTCTGAGGCGGTCATTCAAACTATGTTGCGGGCCCGGAAACCGGCTTCGGCTCGGATTTACTATAGGGTTTAGCATTCTTACTTTGTTTGGTGCGCATCTAACGATTATGACGCTTCCAAGTTCAGTATAGCCAAGTTGCTGGCTTTTCTTCAGCAGGGCCTGGACTTGGGCCTGTGTCTCAAGGTTCAAATATCTGCCTTGTCGGTGTGGTTTCAGAGAAAAATTGCGACCTTACCTGATGTGCATACCTTTACTCAGTGCGTGTTGCGTATCCAGCCTCCCTGTGTCCCGCCTGTGGCTCCTTAGGACTAGTCGGTGGTTTTGGAGGCATTACAAGAGTCTCAGTTTGAACCTCTTGGATTAGCTGACCTTAAGTGGCTTTCCCTTAAGGTGGTGTTTCTGCTGGCTATAGCTTCAGCTAGACGTGTGTCGGATTTGGGCGCTTTGTCCTGTAGCTCCCCATATCGGATTTTTCACCGTGACCGGGTGGTTCTTAGGACTCGTCCCGGCTATCTACCTAAGGTGGTTTCTTCGTTCCACCTTAACCAGGAGATTGTAGTTCCGGCACTTGTTTCTCCTGATCTGTCCCCCAAAGAGCAGTCTTTGGATGTGGTACGGGCTCTCCGTATCTATGTGAAGAGAACTGCTCCTATTATTATTATTATTATTATTATTATCCTTTATTTATATGGCGCCACAAGGGTTCCGTAGCGCCCAATTACAGAGTACATAAACAAATAATCAAACAGGAAAACAGCAACTTACAGTTGATGACAGTATAGGACAAGTACAGGGTAAATAAACATAGTTACATCAGCAGATGACACTGGAATAAGTATCAGGTGGCAGAAGACTGATGGAATTGGTGCAGTTGAAGATTATTAAAGTAAGAAAGGATAAGCACATGAGGGAAGAGGGCCCTGCTCGTGAGAGCTTACATTCTAAAGGGGAGGGGTAGACAGACTGGGGTGACACAGTTGGGGTACATAGAGAGCGTAGAACAGAGGGTTAGGATGAGATTTGGCTGGGTTTGGTGAAGAAGTGGGTCTTGAGAGCCTGTTTGAAGTTTTGTAGAGAGGTGGAGAGTCTGAGGGGGAGAGGTAGGGAATTCCAAAGAAGTGGTGCAGCACGTGAAAAATCTTGGAGGTAGGAGTGGGAGGAAGTAATCCGTAGGCAGGAGAGTCGGCGTGCATTAGCAGAGCGAAGAGGACGGGTGGGAGTGTAAAGGGAGATAAGGTCAGAGATGTAGATGGGAGAGGAGTGGGTGAGGGCTTTGTAAGCGAGTGTGAGAAGCTTGAAATGGATTCTGAAAGGGAAGGGGAGCCAGTGAAGGTCTAGTAAGAGAGGAGAGGTGGACGTAGTGCGTTTGGTGAGAAAGATGAGCCTGGCAGCAGCATTGAGGATAGATTGGAGTGGAGAGAGGTATTTGTCAGGAATGCCAGTCAGGAGCAGATTACAGTAGTGCAGTCTGGAGATGACCAGTGAGTGGATAAGAGTCTTAGTAGCATCCTGGGTCAGAAAGGGTCTGATCCTGGAAATATTTTTTAGATGAAAATGGCAGGTTTGTGAGAGGTGCTGAATGTGTGGTTTGAAGGAGAGGGAGGAGTCAAGGATTACTCCAAGACAGCGCACTTGGGGGCTAGAGGAGATAGTAGTGCCATCAATAGATAATGAGATTGTAGGAGGTGAGGTTATGCAGGAGGGAGGGAAGATGATCAGCTCGGTCTTAGACATGTTAAGTTTAAGAAAGCGCTGGGACATCCAGGAAGAGGTAGCAGAGAGACAGTTGGAGATACGAGTGAGGAGAGCAGGGTAGAGGTCTGGAGAGGAAAGATAGATTTGGGTGTCATCAGCGTAGAGATGATATTGGAAACCAAAAGAACTAATGAGCTTACCTAGTGAGGACGTATAGAGAGAGAAGAGAAGAGGACCAAGGACAGAACCTTGGGGTACCCCTACAGTTAGTGGAAGTGAGGGGGAGGTGGAGTCATGAGAGGAGACAGAGAAAGAACGGTCAGAAAGGTAGGAGGACAGCCAAGAGAGGGCAGTGTCACGTAGACCAATGGAGTGAAGAATTTGCAGTAGGAGAGGATGGTCCACAGTGTCAAAAGCAGCAGAGAGATCAAGTAGAATAAGTATAGAGTAGTGTCCCTTAGATTTAGCAGCATGGAGGTCATTGCATACTTTTGTAAGGGCAGTTTCAGTGGAGTGGAGAGGACGGAAGCCAGACTGGAATGGGTCAAGCAGTGAGTGTGAGGAAAGAAAGGAAGTAAGACGGTTGTAGACAATACGCTCAAGGAGTTTGGAGGCAAAAGGGAGGAGAGAGATGGGTCGGTAGTTGGAGAGAGTGTTTGGATCAAGTGTAGGTTTTTTAAGAATAGGAGAGATGAGTGCATGCTTGAAGGCAGAGGGGACAGTGCCTGATGAGAGGGATAGATTGAGAAGGTGGGAAAGATGGGAACAAGCAGAAGGAGAGAGGTAGTGGAGGAGGCGGGAGGGGATAGGGTCAAGTGGGGAGGTGGTGAGGGGACAGGAATGAATGAGGGCCATGACTTCCTCTCCAGATGCATGGGAGAAAGATGTCAGAGTAGGTGCGAGGGATGGGGAGGGTTGGTAAGGGATAGGAGAAAGCTCGTTACTGATGGACTGGTGTGATGTGATGTCCTGACGTATGGAGTCAATTTTGGATGTGAAGTAATTGGCAAAGTCAAGAGCAGAGAGTGAGGAAGGGAGACGAGGTGGAGGTGGGCAAAGGAGTGAGTTGAGAGTGGCAAAGAGGCGCCGGGGGTTGGAAGACTGGGAGGAGATGAGGTTCTTGAAGTATGACTGTTTAGCAAGAGAAAGGGCAGCACCGAAGGATGAGAGCATAAGTTTGAAATGGAGGAAGTCTGCCTTAGAGCGTGATTTCCTCCAGTGTCGCTCAGCAGTACGTGAGCATTTTTGCAGATATCTGGTGCATTTGGTGTGCCAGGGTTGAGGTGTTAATTTGCGAGGGTGAATAGTGGTTGGTGGAGCAACAGAGTCAAGAGCAGAAGTAAGGGATGCATTGTATGTGGAAGTGGCTTGTTCAGGGCATGAGAGAGAGAGAATAGGAGAGAGAAGTGAGTCAAAAAGGGAGGAAAGGAATGTAGTGTCAATAGCTTCAATGTTACGCTTAGTGATGGTAGCCTTAGGAGGTAGAGATGGGGAAGTCGAGAGAGATAGGTTAAAGGAGAGCAGGTGGTGGTCAGAGAGGGGAAATGGGGAGTTGGAAAAATCAGAAATACCACAGCAGTGAGTGAAGACCAGATCCAGTGAGCTCCCATTCACATGGGAGGGTGAGGAGGTCCACTGGGAGAGACCAAGTGAAGAGGTGAGGTTAAGGAGTTTAGAGGCAGGGGATTGTGTGGGGATGTCAATAGGGATGTTGAAATCGCCTAGGATAATGGAGGGAATGTCAGAAGAGAGGAAGTGAGGAAGCCAGGAAGCAAAGTTGTCGATGAATTCGGAAGCAGTGCCAGGGGGGCGGTAAATTACAGCTACTCTAAGATGGACTGGTTGGAAGAGGCATATGGCATGGACCTCAAATGTTGAGAATGTAAGGGATGGTTCTGGTGGTATGATTTGGTAGGAGTAACTAGAAGGTAAAAGGACCCCAACACCACCCCCATGGCGACCCCCAGGTCAGGGTGTGTGTGAGAATGTGAGGCCCACAGCAGAGAGAGCAGCAGGAGAAGTAGTGTCAGAGGGCGTAATCCAAGTTGCATTAATGGCTAGTAGGTGCAGGGAGTTGGAAATGAAAAGGTCATGAGTGGGGACCAGTTTGTTACAAACAGATCTGGCATTCCAGAGGGCACAGGATAGGGGGTATGAGTTTGTGGGAGAGATGTGAATGAGATTATCAGGGTTGCTGTAGCGATGAGGTGAGATTAACTTTGAGGGCAGGGATGATGAGAGAGTAGTGATGGTACGGGTGCTGAGATGGAGGGGAAACTGCAGGAGGTGGGCAGGGAGGGAGGTCAGTGTGATGTGGGTGGGGGTGTGGGCAGGTGACAGGGAAGGGAGAGAGGGAGCAGGGCTGAGTTGTGGGGTAGCAGGACCATGGGGCAGAGGTAAATGAATGTGGGGTAACAGGAAAGGAGGGGGAAGGAAACAGAGGGATGGAGGGGAGACAGGAGGAGGTGTAGGAGACTAGGGGGGAAGGATAAAGATACATTATTAGGTAGACACTGAGTGATGTGGGGAGTATAAGAAAGCCTTGACATAGTGTTAAGTAGGTAAATAGGTTGAGGGAAAGTGGAAGTAGGAGTGGAGACTGTAAGGGAATCAGAGCAGAAGAATTGCAGAAATGCAAATGAGAAAAGCAGTGTAGGAAACTATTAGGAAATCTGATTCTCTTTTTGTTGTGTTTGGGTTTCACAAACGTGGCTGGCCTGCTCACAAGCAACTCTGGCCAGATGGATTAGAATGGTGATTGCACATGCTTATGTGAAGGCTGGTCTCTCTGCTCCTGATCACATTAAGGCCCATTCTACTCGGTCTGTTGGACCTTCTTGGGCGGCCCAACGTGGTGCGACCCTTGAACAATTGTGCAAGGCGGCTACGTAGTCCTCTGTGAACACGTTCATAAGGTTCTATGCCTTCGATACTGCCGCTTCCCAGGATGCTTCCTTTGGATGCCGGGTTCTTGTGCCCGCTACAGTGCGTCCCCTCCCATAAGGAACTGCTTTAGGACATCCCCATTGTCCATTCCTTGTGGAGCCCAGTGTACCCCGCAGCAGAAAACGAGTTTTATGGTAAGAACTTACCTTTGTTAAAACTCTTTCTGTGAGGTACACTGGGCTCCACAAGGCGCACACCCTGACGCACTTACCTTCTTTGGGTTGGTATGGCATTAGCCGCTGACAGGTCTCCTGTTGTGAGAATGCGGTGTTGTGGCTACTAACCGTTGTCGTCTCTTTTCCTGCTACTGCATTGGACTGGTTAACTAAAAACTGAGATCCTGTGCAGGGAGGCGGGGTGATATAGGAGGCGGTGCTATGCATTCTGGGAACAGTCAAAACTTTGAGCCTGTTGGTGCCTCGGATCAAGATCCTACTCTACACCCCATTGTCCATTCCTTGTGGAGCCCAGTGTACCTCGCAGAAAGAGTTTTAACAAAGGTAAGTTCTTACCATAAAACTCGTTATCATTCACTGTTATCACCTAATGTGTAGAGCCCTTAAGTGTGTACACTCCTGCAATTGGTTGGTCCAATTCTTTTCTGGCCGGTCTGCCAAAGATTGGAAAAGTGTGTATGGTGATGCAATCCTTTCAGCAGATGGTTTCAGCAGTTACAGATCGGAGATCTTCAGCAAAATTGAACAGGGGTGTACACATTGGTTGTGTGCTTAATCTGTGACCTACAGTGGGTCTCCAGTACGATTGTGTCTACAGCCTTGTCTGCAGTTGGATCCCCAGAGGATTGATCAAGTGCTTACCCAGCTCAATGAGGAAAAAGAAAAGAAGATTAAACACTGTTTAGGGAACTTTGGCAGCTCAGTGTTACCTAAGCCTGCAAAGGAAGTCGATTTTACATCAATGCTATGGGCACTCTACTCCAATCCATTACCTAATACACAGTTCTTTTCCGCAGCAGCAGATATAACCGGATTATTATCATATTTATAATAAGAAATAGGAACGGGCTGTTAGGTAAAAACACAAGACTAACAGGTCCACATCAGTGAACAATGGCACAGACAACTTAAAATTCAAAACAGGTCTCCGTCTTCATTCCATAAATTGTATTTTTAAGGCCCTTTACATTTACAAACACAATCCACATTTATGTTTATAGTGTAATTAGCAGAAGTATCTATTTGCATCAGGGATGTAGTTTTACATACCGACATCTAATTTGCTGGCAGGTAATTTTCCATATTCATTACATTTATATTCTGTGTTTTCCTTTCTCAGTACTACTAGTGAGGCTTAAATCGCCACTTATGGGCTGCCCTGGAGCAGAGTGATGGAAGGCAGTGGATGGGTCCGAATGCGTCTCTTACTATATGATGCAAATCCAACAAATGCACAACAATTAAGATACTGTAGTTAGAAACTCCTTCTCTTCAGTCTCTTAGGACTGAAGTTCAGGAATGGTACCAGAAGTTGTATGCATCAGAACTTAGGGCGTCATCCAGACCTGATCGCATGCTAGCTTTTTTCGCAGCGTAGTGATCAGGTCACTACTGCACAGGCGTATGCACCGCAATGCGCAGGCGCGTCGCACGAGTACAAAGCGGATCGTTGCTGGGCGATGGATTTAACGAAGAATCCATTCGCACAGCCGATCGCAAGGAGATTGACAGGAAGAGGGCGTTTGTGGGTGTCAACTGACCGTTTTCTGGGAGTGGTAGGGAAAACGCAGGCGTGTCCAAGCGTTTGCAGGGCGGGTGTCTGACGTCAATTCCGGGACCGGTCAGGCTGAAGTGATCGCAGCGGCTGAGTAAGTCCAGAGCTACTCAGAAACTGCACAAACTGTTTTTGTACCACTCGGCTGCACATGCGATCGCAACACTGGCGTTTCTATAATGGGTGCAGTGTGTGCGGTGCACACGGGCCCCTGAGTCCAGAGGGGGCCCCCACCGCACATGCTGCAACCATTTTTAAAATACCCCTCCGTAGTCCAGCGCCGGCATCCGCAGCGCCGTTAGAACACAGTGAAAATGGCTTAGCGCCCATTTTCACGGAGTTCTGCGCATGTGCAGTAGAGTCTGAGCCCTCTAGGGATCAGACTCTACAACGCTCCGGGCAGAGAGGAGGTGGCCCGAATGGAGGAGGCTGAACAAGGGCCTCCTCCTCTCTTAAAGCGCCCCTGGTTCACACTCTTGCAAAGCTAAAATACACTCCCCTGTGGGCGGCGACTATGCGTTCACACGGCTGCTAAAAACAGCTATCGAGCAGTCAACTCAGAATGACCCCCAATAGTGTTTGCTTCTGGACACCAGGGGGTAAATTTACTAAGATGGGAGTTCTGTTTAAGATGAGATGTTGCCAATAGCAACCAATCAGATTCCAGATATTATCTTCTAGAAGGTGCAAGATAAATGAGAAGTAGAATCTGATTGGTTTCTACAGGCAACATTCCATCTTAGATAGAACTCCCATGTTAGTAAATTTACCCCCAGGTGTGAGTGTGTACTGAGATGGGAGGAACACTGTTATAATCCGTCCTGGAGTGTTTTTATGCTGCATTCCACCCTCTTCAGCTGAAGTTGCCCGAGTGAGACTTGGGGTGAGAGTGTTCTAAAGGGTATGGGTCATTAGGTCGATCATTATTGGTCGACATGCATTAGGTTGACATGGTCACTAGGTCAACATGAAAGTCGACATGGGAAAAGGTCGACATAAGGTTTTTTCTTCTTTTTTTGGTGTCGTTTTCTTTGTAAAGTGACGGGGAACCCCAATTAGTGCATTGTGTCCCCTCGCATGGCTCGCTTCGCTCGCCATGCTACGGGCAAGGTGCCTCGCTCTGCTACCGCTGCGCTCAGCACAGGTTACCGTTTCCAACTGTAGTCCACGTGGATCGTAAAGTATGAAAAACTTTAAAAAATGTAAAATTTTTTTGAAAACCGCATGTCGCCCTTTTCCCATGTCAACCTAGTACACGTGTACCTAGTGACCATGTCGGCCTAATGCATGTCGACCAATAGTGGTCGACCTAATGACTGTCGACCTAAGTGTGGTCAGCCTAATGACCGTATCCCGTTCTAATCTTGGAGAGAGATAAAGTGGAGAGAGGACCTGATTTGGATTTGCTATGAATGACGCTCATTATCCTTTATATGGAAGTCAAATGTCTCTGCAGGTTCACAATTCTTTCTTTGAGGGTGGAGGGACATGTACTATGGAGTGATAAAAGTGGAGAAGTGAGCCTGTGGAGAAGTTGCCCATGGCAACCAATCAGCTGCTCTGTATACTTTTATAGTATGCAAATTATAACTGTTATGTCCATGCTGATTGGTTACCATGGGCAACTTCTCCACTGGCTCACTTCTCCACTTTTATCACTGCTTAGTACATCTCCCCTGTATTTGCCATGAAGCAGAACAGTATGGAAATGTAATCATGCAAGCCCATGCCCACAGGCACCACTATAGCAATAGAGCTACTAGATAAATAACTTCACTCATATATCGGTAAATCAATTAATATAGCTTCTTATTAATATGATTTTAAGAACTGTGCTGACATTTATACAGTAAGTTATCCTCCTTGACTTTATCTCTTTCTAGCCATCGTTACTGATATTCCCAACGTGGGCACTGCGCAGCATAGAACCCTAAATATCCAGCTGGGATGTCAATCATTCCTGTTCCTGCGCTACCACTTCTGCTGGAAGGTGCAGCCACCTTTCACTACTCTTTCCGCTGCACCCTGTAATAACGGCAGCTGCACAACATACTGTAAGTTCTGTTACCAGTAGTGGCATAGCTATAGTGGGTGCAGGGAGTGACATTGTTATGGGGACCAGAGGCGTAGGAGGACCACCTTTGGGACCTGACTCAACTGCACCCAGGTCACAAACTTATCCCGGAAATGCCCGCTAAGCCTTGTGAGGCATAATGTGAACTGGCTGAATTGAGTGGCACGTGTACTGGTGGCAGCATAATGAGGCATATTGTTGACCTGGGCCACTACAATGTGACATAATATGAACTGGGTGCACTGTATGGTATAATGGTATTCTGGAAACCTTTATGGGGTATTATATTAACTAGGGCACTATTATGGTGAATAAAATGAACTGCCGTGGAGAGAGGTGTCTCCCTATAAGGGGAAAGTGGCCCCTTCAAAATTTGCTATGGGGCTCACACCCCTGGTTACCGACATGGTTAGGTCACAACTTCTCATCCTTTTCCCAACCAGATAACACTTAGGGGGTAATTGATCGCAGCAGAAAATTTGTTAGCACTTGGGCAAAACCATTTGCACTGCAGGGGGGGCAGATATAACATTTGCAGAGAGAGTTAGATTTGGGTGGGTTATTTTGTTGCTGTGCTAGGTAAATACTGGCTGCTTTATTTTTACACTGCAAGTTAGATTTCAGTTTGAACACACCCCACCCAAATCTAACTCTCTCTGTACATGTTATATCTGCCCCACCTGCAATGCACATGGATTTGCCCAACTGCTAACAAATTTGCTGCTGCAATCAACTCTAAATTAGGCCCTTTATTCTTAGTTACCAAGCAGCATGTTACATACTGTATGTCAATGTTTAATTAATGACATTAATTGAGTAACACTTACTATGGTTTTACCATATCTTTAATCTTTCTGGCTTTTCTATTTGATTTTCATCAAGTGCTACCAGGAGTTTCTCAGTTATAGTACACTGCCAATGGATGTAAGACAGATCATTTCTGCACTGTGTTGGGTGGAGTTCTATCCACAGAGCAGCTATGTGTCATATCTAAGGGCAGTGATAAGACACATCAGAGCATGCATGGTGATCGTAATGTGATTGACAGGAAGTGGGTGTTTCTGGGCGGAAACAGGCCGTTTTATGGGTGTGTGTGAAAAAACGCTGCCGTTTCTGGGAAAAACGCGGGAGTGTCTGAAGAAACGGGGGAGTGTCTGGGCGAACGCTGGGTGTGTTTGTGACGTCAAACCAGGAACGAAACTGACTGAACTGACCGCAGTTGCCGAGTAAGTCTGGAGCTACTCAGAAACTGCTAAGAAGTGTCTATTCGCAATTCTGCTAATCTTTCGTTCGCAATTTTACTATGCTAAGATTCACTCCCAGTAGGCGGCGGCTTAGCGTGTGCAAAGCTGCTAAAAGCAGCTTGCGAGCGAACAACTCGGAATGAGGGCCCTAATGGTTCCACAACCTATCTTGATGCTTAAGTAGGATCTAGTAACACCTGTATCAACCTGCTCCTCTCTTCCCTCTGACTTTAACACATTTCCAGGCTGTTATTTTATTTTTTTAACATTGCTAGAACATTTTAAGCCTGATGCTTTGTCATATGATGTGACTCCTAATGTTCTGTTATATCCTGTATGCTAGATGATATACTGTAAGTGCACATTTATACAGTATTTCTACTGACAGGTATTACAGTAACTATTTCTGCTGTAGTTTACACCAGCGCAGACCAATTCAGGAGATGAGCGCTAATTTTGTGGGTGGCTTTGACCCCATACAGGTGGGTGTACAGCATTTGTCTGCCTGCAGAGGGAGCTGTTTTTCCATCTGCTCAGAGATGGTATAAGCCAGGCCACATCATATGTTTCGATGGGACACAATTTGCCCATGCCCTTTATACTGAGGTGGAAAACTTATATTAGGGTGCACTTAAACGATTGAACAGCTTCAAACAGATAGAACTTGTACGTGTAATAAAGAAATGTTTAATTTAATTAATTAGAAATGATAATAAAGCTAAACAACGCCCAGCTCAGGCAACTTCATTGGGCCAAAGAGGAGACCTATAGCAGAGGTGACAGAGCACTATACAACCGAACTAGGAACTCTCTGACTAAAGAAATCAGGCTAGCAAAAAAGCGGTTCTAGGACAAGCTGACAAACGATCTCTCCACCAATGACCCTGTGTCTGTATGGAAAGGAATGCAAGCCATAACCAACTACAAGAAAACATTGAAGTCCACCACCATGCACCAAGACCTAGCAGACGAGCTGAACCACTTTTATTGCATGTGCGCAAAAGAAGTCCCCTGCGACCCAAACAATCACCACCTTTACGATTCCCCGAACACCGACGGCCAACTCCAGGCACTGCAGGTCACCTAAGAAGAGGTGGAGGCACTGTTCAAAAGGGACAAACCCAGGAAGTATCCAGGTCCTGACAGAGTGTCACCATCAGCCCTGAGAGCATGTGCGGGTCAGCTCGTCCCCATATTCACCAAGATCTTCAACAAATCGCTGGCGCTACAGAAAGTCCCTTCCTGCCTCAAAAGTTCCTCTATCATGAACCTGAATGACTACAGGCTGATAGCACTGACGTCTGTGGTTATGAAAATGTTCGAGCGTCTGATTTTGAATCACCTGAAAACTGTGACTGGCCCTCAGCTGTACCCCCTACAGTTCGCCTATCGATCGAATCAGTGTGTTGTGGATGCAGTCAACCTGGGCCTGCACTACATTCTACAGAACCTAGACATTCCCGGTACCTACGCTAGGGTTCTGTTTGTTGATTTCAGCTCGGCCTTCAATACAATCGTCCCCAGCATCCTCCACCTCAAATTACTTCGCCTAGGTGTCCCAGAAGCTACCTGTTCCTGGATAGTAGACTTCCTGACAAATGGACACAGGTGGTGAAAGTGGGGGAATTCACCTCTCAAGCGCGGTCCATTTGTACAGGTGCCCCTCAGGGCTGTGTCCTGCTCGGTGGCAGCCAGGTGTTTCCCCATAAGAGAAGCGTTTCATGGGTGTGTAGCCAGAGTTGCAATCAAGTCTGTGTTGCGCGTATGGAACAAGATATAATAGGGTCCGAGATCGCCATAGTTGTGGAATGCTGTCCAATCTCTGAGGTCTTTTTTAAAGGGCCAATTATTTACAAGGCAAAACCAAGTGATTGCCCCTTTAAGAAAAAGTCAGAGATCGACCGGTATCCCACACCTACGGATAGCTCACTCATGGAGTATGTACCCCATTTTCAGGTGCATCTTCTGTGGCAGGCGTTGGGTAGGTGTTCGCGCCACTACTAGTGATGACAACTCCATGTAGAAGTTGAGTATGACTCAGAATACAGGCTGATAGACGCCTAGGACTTACGATTGCTGTACGCGTCCGGAATTGCGTCCGCATTACCTGCGACTCGGAGTCAGGCCTATTAAACGTAAAGTGTGACACAAAAGATTTTCTTTGTACTATTAAGCACAGTAGGAGTTTATTATAAGCCAGGGTGCATTGCCTTTCACAAGGAGGGAAGGAAACACACTGTACACAGTAATCCCTGTCCGTGGTGCTGAATGCTATAGCTGCTGACTGCTCGCACCTAATGGTTCCACAACCTGTCTTGATGCTTAAGTAGGATCTAGTAACACCTGTATCAACCTGCTCCTCTCTTCCCTCTGACTTTAACACATTTCCAGGCTGTTATTTTATTTTTTTAACATTGCTAGAACATTTTAAGACCAAGCACAAAGAGCAGAAAACATTGGGCCTGGCGCATTATAAAGGTCACGTTTCCAAAACAATGTGGCCTGATGCTTTGTCATATGATGTGACTCCTAATGTTCTGTTATATCCTGTATGCTAGATGATATAAGTGCACATTTATACAGTATTTCTACTGACAGGTATTACAGTAACTATTTCTGCTGAAGTTTACACCAGCGCAGACCAATTCAGGAGATGAGCGCTAATTTTGTGGGTGGCTTTGACCCCATACAGGTGGGTGGGTGTAGAGCATTTGTCTGCCTACAGAGGGAGCTGTTTTTCCATCTGCTCAGAGATGGTATAAGCCAGGCCACATCATATGTTTCGAGGGGACACAATTTGCCCATGCCCTGTATATTGTTGTGGAAAACTTATATTAGGGTGCACTTAAACGATTGAACAGCCTCAAACACACAGAACTTGTATGTGAAATAGAGAAATGTTTAATTTAATAAATTCCAAATGATAATAAGGCTAAACAATGCCCAGCTCATGTAACTTCATTGGACCAAAAAGGAGACCTATAGCAGAGGTGACAGAGCACTATACAACCGAACTAGGAACTCTCTGACTAAAGAAATCAGGCTAGCAAAAAAGCGGTTCTCGGACAAGCTGACAAACAATCTCTCCACCAATGACCCCATGTCTGTATGGAAAGGAAGGCAAGCCATAACCAACTACAAGAAAACATTGAAGTCCACCACCATGCACCAAGACCTAGCAGACGAGCTGAACCACTTTTATTGCATGTGTGCAAAAGAAGTCCCCTGCGACCCAAACAATCACCACCTCTACGATGCCCAGAACACCGATGGCCAACTCCAAGCACTGCAAGTCACCCAAGAAGAGGTGGAGGCACTGTTCAAAAGGGCCAGACCAAGGAAAGCTCTGGGTCCTGACGGAGTGTCACCATCTGCCCTAAGAGCATGTGCGGGTCAGCTCACCCCCATATTCACCAAAATCTTCAACAAATTGCTGGAGCTACAGAAAGTCCCTTCCTGCCTCAGAAGGTCCTCTATCATGAACCTGAATGACTACAGATCGATAGTTTTGAATCACCTGAAAACTGTCACTGGACCCCCTACAGTTCGCCTATCGATCGATTCGGTGTGTTGTGGATGCAGTCAACCCGGGCCTGCACTACATTCTACAGCACCTAGACATTCCCGGAACCTACGCGAGGGTCCTGTTTGTCAATTTCAGCTCAGCCTTCACTACAATCGTCCCCAGCACACTGGTGGTGAAAGTGGGGGAATTCACCTCTCAAGCGTGGACCATTTGTACAGGGGCCACTCAGGGCTGTGTCCTCTCACCCCTGCTCTTCTCTCTATACACAAATGACTGCACCTCAGAGGCACAATCAGTAAAGATCATCAAAGTCGCAGATGACACCACCGCCATCGGCCTTATCAAGGACGGGGACGAATCAGCCTATAGATGGGAAGTAGACCGGTTGACCCAGTGGTGCAGCCACAACAACCTTGAGCTCAACCCCCTCAAAACTGTCAAGATGATAATAGACTTCAGGAAGAAGTCAGCTAGTGCACCGCCGCTAATAATTGCTGACAGTGTGGTATCGCAATTTCCTAGGGACCACAATCTCCCGGGACCTTAAATGGGGGTCCAACGCTGATGCCACTGTCGGGAAAGCACAGCAGAGGTTGTTCTTCCTCAGGCAACTAAAGAAGTTCAACATCCCACAGAAGCTTCTGCTCCTCTTCTACTCCGCGATTGTGGAGTCGGTACTGTACTCCTCGATACTGGTATGGTATGGCTCCGCCAGTACGAGGGACAGATGCAGGCTCCAAAAGGTGGCAGAGAAGATCATCAGGGACGACCTTCCCTCAGTCCAGGACCTGTAACTGTCCAGAGCTAAAAAGCGGGCAACAAAGATAGTAAAGGACCAACTACACCACGGCCACAGCATGTTTAACTTGCTTCCTTCAGGCAGGCGTTACAGGGCCATCCCGCCGGGTCCACCAGAAGCCTCAAGTTTCTTTCCCCAATCGGTCCGCCTGCTGAACTCCTGAACATTGACTGACTAGACGTACATGTAACTAACTTGTGTCCCTACGGTATACCTATCTGTATGACTTTACTTGCCCCCCCCCCCACCTGTTTATCTGTTACCTACTTAGCTGTTGTATTGCAAACCGAAGACAAATTCCTAGTATATGCAAGTCTACCTGGCCAATAAAGCTGATTCTGATTCTGAAATTTGGGAGAAAAATGTTACATTTAAAAAAAGTAGGCTGTCCTCGCCTTCTCTGCTTCGTCGGAAGCCTCTTTTGCTGCTTTCGCTGGATGCCAAGAAGGCGTTCGATAGATTACATTGGGGATATTTGAGAGCTGTTCTACTTAAGTTCGGTATTGCAGGTAAGGCCCTATCCTCTATTAATGCACTCTACTCTGACCCGTCAGCTAGAGTATTCATAAATGGTATATTCAATATTCACGATTTCCAATGGTACTCGCCAAGGCTGCCCCCTATCTCCTCTGGTCTTTGTACTGGCTATAGAACCTTTGGTGGAATCTATCCGTATCAACCCCCAGGTGAAAGGTCCGGCTCTGTTTGGTAGTATGTATAAGGTGTGTCTCTTCGCAGTGACATTCTCCTCACCATTACTGAACCTTATTCTTCACTTCAGGCCCTTCACGAAATCTTGCAAAACTATTCCTCTGTCTCATATTACAAGCTTAATAGCTCCATAATGGAAGCTCTCCCGATCAATTTCCCTACTGTCCTGCTTCATAGTTTGAAATCTCAATATGATTATGCCTGGCAAGTAAACTGCCTAAAATACTTGGGCATCCACATCCCTCACAAGGTCTCCCCTTTTGACTAAAATAATGATGTTGACAAATGGGGTGTGGTATGGAAGGTAGATAGTAACTAGGTCGACAGTTTCTAGATCGACCACTATTTGTCGACAGTAACTAGGTTGACAGGGTCTATAGGTCGACAGGGTCTTTTGGTCGACAGGGTCTAGGTCGACAGCTCAAAAGGTCGACATGAGTTTTTAAAAAATGTTGGTGTCGTTTTCTTCGTAGAGTGACCGTAAACCCCAATTAGTGCACCGTGTCCCCTCGCATGGCTGGCTCCACTCGACATGCTTCAGGCAAGGTGCCTCACTCCACTACCACTTCGCTCAGCACAGATTAACATTCCAATCGTAGTCCACGTGAATTGTTAAGTATGAAAACGTTAAAAAAAGTGAAAAAATTGTGAAAAACTCATGTCGACCTTTTGACCTGTCGACCTAGAACATGTCAACCTAGAGACACTGTCGACCTAGAAAGCCTGTCGACCTAGTTACTGTCGACCAATAGTGGTCAACCTAGTTACTGTCGACCTAGAGACCGGATCCCAACAACTGACTGGATGTTACACAACATCTCGTGGTTAGGCCGTATTGCAGCCCTGAAGATGGTTTTGCTCCCTAAGTTGGTATACTTATTTAGGACTATCCCTATTTTACTGCCTAACTCCTTACTGACCAAATTCAACTCTGTGTTTGTACAATATGTTTAGAAAGGCAAGAAACCTAAACTTGCCCGTAAAATTATGTCTTTACCGAAACCAAAAGGGGGATTGGCTTTTCCCGATTTACATTTATACCAGGCGGCATGTATACTGGCTCTGCTGGGTGCATGGTATGAGGTGGATACCCCCAAATCGTGGGTTTCCTTGGAAAGAGGCCTGCTCTTTGCTTTCCCCCTATCTAGTATTTTAGGAATATCCATGACAGAGGGTTCGATCTTAGTCTCGAGATCGGTTGTGGTTCAATCTGCTCGTAAATCCTGGCTAGCTCTGGTGGTTTTATTACCTGAACTCTCTCACTCTCTCTCCCTCCACTTGATTTTTCATTAGATGGAGTGGCAGCCCTTATTCTGGATCTGTGGACTTCCCAAGGGGCTATGACCCTTTAAGAGGTAACGGAGGGGGGTATTTTGATGTCTTACCCCAACTCCAATTTAGGTTCTCCCTCCCCAATGGATACTTTTATTAATACCTCCAGCTCCGATACTGGCTTCATAGTGTAACCCTGCCTCATAGTAGAGTGCTACCGATCCCTAATTACATCGATGCCTTGATTATGAGAACAGACCGTAGAGGTACAGTGTACAGATGGTATTTCCTCCTCAATTGCCCTCCACATCCAGTGAAACTTAGATCTCAAGTAAAATGGGAATCTGACCTGAATTGTACTTTTATGGATGAGGAATGGCGCTCGGTATTTAACTCTTGCTTCCATGTGTCTAAATGTTTATCGCACACAGAAGAGTTTTATAAACTGATACACCGCCAATACCTGACCCCTGCCCTTCTACAGTCTATCTGGCCAACTACCCCCAATGACTGCTGGTGATCGTTTGGTAAAGCAGGCACGCTCAATCACATGTTTTGGGCGTGCCCTTTACTTTCTGCTATCTGGTGTCAAGTTTTTAGTCTCATTTCTAGGTTTGTCGGTTTTCCAGTTTCTTCCCAACCTACACTGGCCCTGCTACACTTATTCCCCCTGATTATTCCCCCACAAGCTCGATATGTATTGGGCCACATCCTGGCTGCCGCAAAGTTACTTCTGGCACGTAACTGGCGCACCCCTGTGATTCCTACGATCTCTGCCATTGAGGCTGCTGTCCAATCACATTTCGAATTCGAGATTGCAGGTGTGATCTTTGACCTGGGAAATTCTAGGCAAGCCACAAAATGGGCAGTGTGGAGTGAGTATAGGACAGCACACTTCCCTTGATAACACCTCATTTATGACAGTGGTCCGCTACCAAACTGGATGTCTTTAAGTTTTTAGTTATATCCCTTTTTCTTTGCTCTAGGGTTTCACTGTTTGCAGTTACTATTTACCATCAAGTATGGCTTGACATAGTTCAGTGTAGCACCCTCGTGGGGTGTACTGCTCACTTTACTATCTAATACCCTGCCTCCTTCAGGAGTTGATTTCTAATTTTGTCTTTTCTGTTTCTAAACATTGATTTAAACATTGACCTACATGATGTGGACTGATATGCTGTATTGGATTATTTCAGATGACACTGTATGTACTATTATGCGATTTCCTTCCCCCCCCCCCCCTTTTGTTTTTTCACTTCTGTAACCCCTCCCCTTCCACTCTATTTTGAAAAATGTAAATATTGAATCTTGAAAAAAAAAAAGTAGGCTGTCCTAATGAGGTCATAGATTGAACCGTGAAGTGACATCACATGCAAAATTCAGAGTCAGATACTGTAATAAAACTTTATCATTTTTTAATAGGGCAATATTAGTCAGAGGTGAATCTACAATGGGTGCAGGTTAGCAGTGCACATGGGTCAGACCCCGGGTACTGGGGTGCCCACAAAGCACACCATGCGCCCATTTCAGTTACTTACCTACTGCCTATCAAACTTCCGCCTATACTGTTATTCTGTCAATATCTTTAGAAAGATGGCACCAAAGTCTCTACAATGTTCTGTTTATGAACCATTCCCAGAATAGGTTTTATTGAAGATAACAGAATACAGGTGATAGAAAATAAACAGGAGTCAATATTATAAGGTATCAATCTCTCCTGGGCTAATTACTGTACAGACTGTGACGTTCCAATGACACAGTGACTGGCTTGGGCACATGCAAACCCTTTTATAGACCCAAGTAAACAACAATGCGCCTGCAGACAAATTATCCTGGCCTTTAAGTCTAGTGACTCAGACATGTGATGTTATTGTGGCTGATGAGTCGTGCACAATAACACAGATGTGATGTTATTGTGATTGATGAGTCATCCACAATAACACTCAATTAAGAGAGCTTGTAATGTTTAACCATTTAACTACATGTCAACAAAAATGCCTTTTACATGAATTTATTAGTTTTTTTAACTAGGCAATATAACTGAATAATTTTATAATAGGGGCAATATAATTGTATTTGTTTATCACGGGCAGATTAATAAAGAGGTCAATATAAATGTATTTGTGATTTATTGACGTAGGCACCATTTACAATGCACCCCTTTGGCACTGCAAGTGCCAGCTTGCATATTGGTGGTCATTCCGAGTTGTTTGCTCGCTAGCAGTTTTTAGCAGCCGTGCAAACGCTATGCCGCCTTCCACTGGGAGTGTATTTTAGCTTAGCAGAAGTGCGATGGAAAGGATCGCAGAGCGGCTACAAAATAATTTTGTGCAGTTTCAGAGTAGCTTCAGACCTACTCAGCGCTTGCGATCACTTCAGACTATTCAGTTCCTGTTTTGACGTCACAAACACGCCTTTCGTTCACCCAGCCACGCCTGCGTTTTTCCTGTCACGCCTGCGTTTGTCCGAACACTCCCTGAAAACGGTCAGTTGACACCCAGAAACGCCCACTTCATGTCAGTCACTCTGCGGCCAGCATTGCGACTGAAAAGCTTCGCTAGACCCTGTGTGAAACTACATCGGTCGTTGTAATAGTACGCGCACATGCGCATTGCGCTGCATACGCATGCGCAGAAGTGCTGATTTTTTGCCTGGTCGCTGCGCAGTGACCGAAAGCAGCTAGCGATCAACTCGGAATGACCCCCATTGTACGTTGGTATGTTAAACAAATATAGTTATATCCCTGGGTAAACTGCCATGTGACTAAAAACTGAAGTTTCAGTGGTGAAATCATAAATCAGGTTGTCGCCACTAGTACAAAAAAGTTAATCATATGCAAATCTGGGTATAGAATAAATAAAACGAGCTTTCATCTGTATTTCCTCTGCGTTCCTATCCTATCACCAACATACCGCAGGAAGAAATCTTTATAAGCTTAAATGAATTGAGTCCAAAAACATGTCCCATAAACTGTCAATGTTTTTAATCCTGACTACCAGGAAAATATATTGTCCTTATCTGGAATATTATAAATTGTAACCCGAGGTTATAATATCCTTTTATTACATTTTTCTTTCTACCTGCACACATTAGCATTGGCTCTCAGCGTACCGTAGTAGAATCAGCGATGAACGCGTGGTGATTGTAATATTATCCTGGGGACACATTTCTCATTGTTAATCCAGCGGGGATCGCAGACTGTTTACACACACAACATTAAATACCTGGAATGCCAGGAAACTCTCCAGAGGGGAGAGCCGGGCTAGGCATTCCGGGCAAAGTACAAACACATCCAGGAGAGAGAAATACCTGCCGTGTCCGGCACACAGGTTTCCCAGTGGGGCCGGCCCTACAGCTTTCATTTGTAAGCACTTCAAGGGAGCGGAACACCTTATAAACCTCCTTTCAAGACTACTTTGCAATGTGTTTTTTAATACATTCACACAATCCTTCATTTCTTATCGGTCCAGTACCTCCAGCGGTGCAAGTATGCGGGTACGCTCGGGTACGGAGTACCCTTAAGGATTTGGCAGCGGGTACGCAGTACCACCAGCCACACACTTTGCCATTACTACAATTATAATGTGCCACAAATCAACAAGATCATGGTTCTTGGCAGCATGACGGCTCCTCCCACTTTGTCAGGGTTACTGGGAGTGTGACAGTGGCTGTATTTTCCTGTTATAATGGAGGCATTACTATATATTGTTATTAAATTGGGGCATTACTATATATTTCTATTATACTGGAGGCAGAGGCGTCACTCACCTCTGTGACACCCGGTGCGGCAACGAGTATAAAGGGGCGGGGCTTCACGTGAATGGGCGTGGCTTAAACAGAGGGGCGGGGCTTCGCGGGCGGAACCCGCTTTTAGATTATTGCAGGCACACAAAGGGGTGGGGCTTTGCGAAAGGGGCGGGGCTTTGCGTCCCGACACCCGTTTTATTTTTCCACTGGGGGGTGTGGGAGGTGAGGGCTGACTCCCGGGAGGTGCTGTCCCTGCAGTGCTGGCTCCTACACAGTGACAGGAGCCGAGTGCTGCACATAATATAACAGTGCAGCACTCTGCTTCTGTCACTCTGCAGGAGCCGGCATTTTGGTGTCACCCCTCGGCGGGTGACACCCGGGAGCGGGCCGCACCCCCCGCACCCCCCTTGTGACGCCACTGACTGGAGGCATTACTATATATTTTTAGCCTTGCCTCCAGATTCCCCCCAAAAAAGGGGCTGTCGTGTGGCCACGCCGCTAGTGTCATGTAGCCACTCCCACTAGCAGTGTGTGACCACGCCCCCTCACACCACATGACCACGCCCATTTTCGGCACTCAGTACCACTAAGAAAAAATTTCTACTTGCACAATTGAGTACCTCACTGCTACTGACAGAACTTGTGCATTGTTCCTGGGTCCTTCCGCCCCCTCTGGCCACCTCCAGCAGTGTGCATGAGTGTATTTAGGGGGTCATTCCAAGTTGATCGCAGCCAGCAACTTTTTGCTGCTGGTGCGATCAACTAATCCACGCCTATGGGGGAGTGTATTTTAGCTTAGCAGGGCTGCGATCGCTTGTGCAGCCCTGCTAAGCTAAAAAAGTTTCCAGCAACCTAGGAGTAAGGCTGGATCTACTTACCCTGTGCGACGGATCCAGCGACATTCCTCCCGGCTCTGACGTCAGACATCCGCCCTCCGTTTGCCGGGACATGCCTGCATTTTCCTTACTACTCCCCGAAAACGGCTGCCAATGGACAGGTGACGCCCCGGAACGCCTTCCTTCTGTCAATCTTCTTACAGTTGCCGTTGCGACCGCTTTCTTCGTAACCAGCGCCATTGCCCGGAGACCCTTGTCGCTTGGCAACAATGTGCGTGTGCAATGCGCATGCAGCGCATGCGCATTCCAGACCCGTTCGCACAGCAGCATAGAACCGCTGCGTGCGAATGGTTCGGAATGACCCCCTTAGTCCATTAACATGGGATGCGGTCAATTTACTTACAATCAAAATCCTGACGGTCAAAATACCGACTACAATTGACCGACGGTCAAAATCCCGACAGGTCAAACTACCAACAAGGTCAAAATACCTACATTTAAAATGTCAACAGGTCAAAAAGTCGACATAAGTTCTTCATGATTTTATCATTGAAACCGACTTGTTCATGCTTTACCATCCCATTGGACCTGGAGGGTGAATATAATAGTGTGCCGAGTGCAGCGAGGCACCATGCCTGAAGCATGGCAAGCGGAGCGAGCCATGCGAGGGGCCGCCGTACACTTAAACGGTGTCCATGTTGACCTGTGTCGACATATACCCCCCCCCCCCAAAAAAAAAAAAAAAAAAACAATTAAAAACTTGTGGTGACTTTTTGACCTGTCACTGGTATTTGACCTTGCTGGTATTTTGATTATCAGGGCTGAATAATGAACAGGTCCCTCAACATGTTGCAGTTGGTCAGTTATGACCGGGCACCTTACAGCCAGTACGTGTGTTTATTCAGCAGCCAAGCCAGGGCCGACCCTAGGTGTAGGCAAACTAGGCAAATGCCTAGGGCATTTGGCATGCCTAGGGGCACAAGCAGGTTCTGCTGATTAAAATGATATGTGGCATGCCTATATTCTGTGAGTGACTGTGGCTGTATCTGCATACGAGATGTTATGTTACTGTTTGTTCCTTGAAATCACTGTAACGTAGCATTTCGTATTCAGATACAGCCACAGTGAATGTTTATAAGGACATTAATAATGTGTGTCATATGTGTAAGGGGCATTACTGTGCGGTATTATGTGTATCAATGCATTACTAATGTGTTGCATTATGTGTATAAGGTGCTCTACTGTGTGGTGTAACGTATAGAAAGGGCACTACTGTGTGGTCTAATGTGAATAAAGAGCAATATGGTGTGGTGTAATGTGAATAAGGAGCAATATGGTGTGGTGTAATGTGAATAAGGAGCAATATGGTGTGGTGTAATGTGAATAAGGAGCAATATGGTGTGGTGTAATGTGAATAAAGAGCAATATGGTGTGGTGTAATGTGAATAAGGAGCAATATGGTGTGGTGTAATGTGAATAAAGAGCAATATGGTGTGGTGTAATGTGAATAAGGAGCAATATGGTGTGGTGTAATGTGATTAAAGAGCAATATGGTGTGGTGTAATGTGAATAAAGAGCAATATGGTGTGGTGTAATGTGAATAAAGAGCAATATGGTGTGGTGTAATGAGAATAAAGAGCAATATGGTGTGGTGTAATGTGAATAAAGAGCAATATGGTGTGGTGTAATGTGAATAAGGAGCAATATGGTGTGGTGTAATGTGATTAAAGAGCAATATAGTGTGGTGTAATGTGAATAAAGAGCAATATGGTGTGGTGTAATGTGAATAAGGAGCAATATGGTGTGGTGTAATGTGAATAAAGAGCAATAAGGTGTGGTGTAATGTGAATAAGGAGCAATACTGTGTGATGTAATGTGAATAAGGGGCACTATCGCATATTAAAATATGAGTAAAGTTGCACTACTGTGTGGCGTTATTTGAATTGGGGATAATATTGTGTGGCCATGCCCCTTCCCAGCAAGAACATGCCCCTTTTTGGGCTGTGCGCCGAATGTGTGCACTGTTCCTATTTAAAATATAGGGGGTAGGAGCACCAAAATGAGGACTGCTATGGGTGAGGGGTGATGGTGCTGGGAAAGGGGTGCAGGGTCAGATGTGGAACTAGCATCTGTGCTAGGGGGCACCAGCAAAAAATCTTGCCTAGGGCATCATATTGGTTAGGGCCGACTCTGAGCAAAGCATTCTGTATTGTGATTGGTTCATTGGCGTTTCTATAATGGATGCAAAGGGTGTGGTGCAGACGGGCCCCTGGATCCATGAGTAGTAAAGACATCCCATGGAATGAGGCAAGGGACTCCCTGTTACTCAATCGTTAACCTTGTACGAAAATGCATTTACAATTTGGTCTACACGATCCTTGAACTGCCGTCATTAGTTTTCAAGAAGAAGCATAATGTTAACAGTAGGGGCAAGACGTAATATTTACCTCGGGGACGAGGAGTCTCGTCTAGGGGCAAATTTCTCCATGACTGAAGTTTTCCAATAAAACTTGGAATAGCAAGCAAGCCTTCAGTAAATAATGTTTTGGCCACAGGCGGCTCGGATATATAGCTGTCTTATTAATAAAACATTTAATTTTACCTCAGATGAAAACAAAAAAATCCAACATGACTATTCTCACACGTGTTAATATGTAGAGAAACGATGTTCTCTGTGAATATTTAAGAAGTCCAGTGAAAACTGTATAAAGTGGTTAAGCAGCGATTTCTCTTCACTGACATCTCATCGCCAATCTTTGTTGAACTATTATAATATGTTTGACCCCTCGACTTCTGCGAGTGTTTTATCTAGTGAGCCAATGAACATTTCACATTTAAGTCACATTACAAGGAGCCCTGATCAAAGAATGTGAGCGAGACGCAGATTTTCTAGAGCTAATTCAATAGTCATGGGTTTTCCAGCAACAAACCTTAATCACTTGGATTTTTGTTCCCAAGCCACAACCAGAAAAATATGTTGACATTTTGTTCGGTTTCATTAAAAAACAGCTCAAATCTCTGAAGCCAGTGAATCAGAATTTCCATGAAACGGTTTCTTAAAATATCTTGTAAACATCACAGTACACTTACTGGAGGCGGCCATTTTGTGTCACCTCCCACAAACACTCCCTGTGTGCGAGTCATACTGGATCATAGTCCTCACGTGCCTAGGGGTGGCACACCACGCTGATAACTAAGGGACAGGTTATTCTTTTTTTTTCGTCATTAAGACTTTTTATATATATTTTATTTAGCAAATGATGGGGGTGGGACAATAGGCAGCAAATTGTGGTCTAGGAGTTGCTAGTAGGGTAAGGCTGAGACTGCTTCGGTGGTCTCGAGGCATCCGGACTGGCACCCAAAATGAAGGGGGCAATGACGTGATTGTGGGAGAGGGAAGCCAATAATGTGCCCAGGGGCGACCTGATCCCTAAATCCGCCCCTGGCTGGTTGGCTGGTACTTTTTGTAGAGGTGGCTCAAGTAGAGGTCAGGAAGCTAAGTATTAAACCTCCATGCTCCTCGTCTTGTGGAGTGAAAAGTTTATGTAATTGTAAGTGGTGGAACTGAGGTAGAAGGAGGAGGTTATACCTTACTGTCTCTCTCTCTCTGCGCACTCCGCGCACTCTGGGGCCTGATCCTGAGTCACATGCATAGTGGCTGCAGCCAGCCGCAGGAGCCTGATTTACTACCTTAGCTCTAATGCATGGGTGCCAGCGGAAACCCATAGCGGAAATTGATAATACACCAGCTACCGCAACGGCCATCATTAGTACATGTGACAGCCCATGCTAGGTGCAACGTCTGTCAGGAACCAGGATCCCTTTGCCGCATGAGTCACTCAGATACACGCACAAGCCAGGGTGGTTCTCTGCCATCGCATTGTCACCCTTCAGTTCCTGCCCTGAAACGCCCAATTTGACAGAAAGGCTGATTCAGTGCGCCCTGTGCCGACCCCATCCCCTAAACCCATGATGTCATGCCTAGAGGCGGGGGACGCTGGCTCTTGGATGTAGAGGTCAGCCCAGAGCCTCCTTGGCTCCTGACGGCAGGGTGCTGTGGAGAAAGTCACATGCAGGTGCTGTGGGGCAGCCACGGTGCCCACCCCAGGGTCCTGCGCCCTGTGTGAGGAAACCGCTCGCACAACCCTAGTTGCGGCCCTGTGCGGGCACATCAGGCTATCTCCATATTAGTGAGCAGAGCTTTCTGTGGCAGCCACACACACTTGTCAGATCACTGCTCTCCCATTATACAGCAAGCGGCTAAGCAGACGCCACAGTAGATGACAGGGGAATTGGAATAAGGGTCGAACGACACTTAATGCTGCCGGCTAATTGATTTTTATTCACAGTTACAGATGAACAATGGACGGGATCCTGACACAGTCTCCCTGTGAAATGAGAATGAATATTCAATTTACGCAGCGTCTGCATTGATCTATGTGGAGAAAGCGTATGGTCCATGCAAGAGGTTGCAGTCTCTGTGGGGAAAGGACCTCTTCTCCCCTGTGCTTGATGCCTGGAACAGCTGGCAGCCGGCGATACACATAACATTTATTTTCCCAGATGTGTGCGAGCAGCTAAGTGCTCTCTGTATCTCGTGTTCCCATAACCTGAGAAAAATTATAATTTATTTATTAAAATGTATAAGTCCCCTGTAAGCGGCTCACTGACAGCAGGCTGCCTCTATTCCCTATTACCTTCATCATAGTACTTGCTACATTGGGGGTCATTCCGAGTTGATCGCTAGCTGGCGTTGTTCGCTGCGCAGCGACCAGTGTAAAAAACGGCTAATCAGCGCATGCATAGGCACCGCAATGCGCACACGCGTGGTACGGGTAGAAAGTCCATTGTGGTTTTGCACTGGTTCTAGCGACGATTCCAATCGCACAAACGGCCGCAAGGTGATTGACAGAAAGAGGGCGTTTCTGGGTGTCAACTGACCGTTTTCAGGGAGTGCTTAGTAAAACGCAGGTGTGTCGGGGAAAAACGCAGGCGTGGCTGGGCGTTCGCTGGGCGGGTGTGTGACGTCAAAAGCCGTCCCTCCGTCGTTAGAATCAACGCACAGGATAAGTAACTACAGGGCTGCTCTTGTTTTGCACAAACAGATTTTGCAGGCGCTCTGCTGCACAGGCGTTCGCACTTCTGCAAAGCGAAAATACACTCCCCCGTGGGCGGCGGCAATGCGTTTGCACGGCTGCTAAAAACTGCTAGCGAGCGATCAACTCGGAATGACCCCCCCTGTGTAGTATTAACCCTGCACTTATCAGGAGTATTAGGTATATTTAGACAAGTTTACAGATGCAGAGTACATGTGAATTCTCAAGTCCTGCCTACTATTGCTTTGAGACCATTCTTCCCGTCTCTCCATCGGTTGCCTGTATTTTACCGACTCCAAGGTAAAATAAATACTTCTGCTTACACACACGGCTATTCATGAAACTGCACCAACATATATCTGTTCACTTATCCCAAAATATCTCCCAGCTGGACCTCTCTGCTCTGCACAAGATCTGCGTCGCTCATACACATGCGTTACCTGCTCCCATTCACAGTTACAGGACTTTTTTTTACTGACTGCTCCCACTCTGTGGAATGCCCTCCCACGCACAATAAGACTTTCCTCTAGTCTCCAAATCTTCAAGTGTTCCCTGAAAACTCACCTAAGCTCACCTTCAGCTTATGAGATCCCAGAATTAGCCATGTATCCTCCGCAAACTTTTATACTTGCCCCCCGCTCTACATAGTCCACATATAGCTTGACATATGTTATCTCTACACTCACACATCCCGCTAAACCCAGGGCAACATTGCATCATATAGCCCACCAGTGACCTCCGCAATCTGGCTAGACATATTTGCAATATTTAGGACCTATCCTTGTGTATCGGTGCCTGTTGCCTAATAAATTGTAAGCTTGCAAGCAGGGCCCTCGGACCCCTGTCTGCCTGTTGTTACCCGGGCTTGCTTTAGTTCTATTTTGCTCCCAATCGTATAGCAGAATGGAATATGATGGCGCTATATAAGTAACTGTTAATAATACATGATGTTCTATTAGTAGGGTAGAGAGCAGCTCCCAAAGGAGCCTCTGAGAGCCAAGACCCTGCTAAAAATATCCCCAGCCTGAGTCATTTATCTAGACAAACAAATTATTTTTTATTTACAGGAATATACACCCACACATACATATACTATGTAATTCATTGCGCCCTACGGGCGCTCCTCACACCGTCGTGAGGGGCTACGCCCCCTTAACCCTTGCACGCCCTTGTGGCGTGCAATATTTGTATTATATGTGGTATTACCTCCAATCATAATTGTGTGAGTGGTTAAATACTGCACGGACAAAGGGCGTGCGATAGTTAAGGGGTCGTAGCTCTTTGCAACGGCGTGAACAGCGCACGCAGGGCCTGATGAATCACCTAGTAGGTGCTGTGATTGGGGGAGTTGCGGGTGCGGAGGAGACGCGGATGGGGGGAGGGGGTCCAGGGGTGCCACGGGTGGGGAAGGGGTGGTTTAGGGGTTGGCACAGGTGGGGGAGGGGCTGGTGCGGTGATGCCACGGGTGGGGGCGGGTGCAGGGGTGCCGCGGGTGGGGGTCCGGAGCCACCGAGGGTGATGCTGGTGGGGGAGGAGCAGGTGCGGGGGTGCTGCTGGTGGGGGAGGGGGTCCGGAGCCATCGCGGGTGGTGGAGGGAGGTGTGTGAGGTGCCGTGGATGGGGCCCGGAGGTACTGCGAGTGGGGGAGGGATGGGTAATGCTTCTCCTGCTTCTCCTCCTGGAAGCAGCTAAGCTGCTGCCCTCCCTTTGGCAGTGGCTCTCCCGGAGACTTGCACTGCAGCTGGTCTTTATGTGTCAGTGCCCCTGTTTGCCTGCGAGGGATATTTTTTTTTAAATCGATAATCATCAATAAAAATCCATAAAAACAGCTAAAATCATTTAATTTGTGCATTCCAAAACATGAAATTCAGATATAAAATCCGAATTCTGAATCACAGGAAGATTCAAACTGGGGCATTTGGATCAGGGTTTGGTTTGGTTCAGACCCACAAAATATGGGTGGATTTGGATTTCTGAAGAACCGAATCGCACATCTCAACTTCTTACACATAGATTTCTAGTAATTACAGCAGTCACTATTTACCTTGACCTCAACTTATTGCTTAACTAGGTCCGGGCACGAGAAGAAGTAGCGGCTGTCTTCTTTAATCATTTAACATTTTGATTTCTTAGGTTTAGGCATGCATAGCCTTTCCTATTTTATTGAGCCATTTTACCATAGCTGTCTTCTGTTCCAGACATTCTCTGAGATTGATTTCTCCCCTCTGGGAGACCAGTGAGGACATGTCCACCCTTGTGGAGTGTTCCCGGTATGCAGTGGTTAGTAACTATCAAAAGTGGTCCAAGGAAGGACAACCAGCATACTGGTGATAGAGTCATGGGCACCCAAGTCTCAATGATGCATGTGTGGAGTGAAGAGGAGTGAAGACCAGCCCATATGGGGCCTAATTCAGACCTGATTGCTCGCTAGGGTTTTTTTTGCAGTGCTGCGAGCAGATAGTCGCCGCCTATAGGGGAGTGTATTTTTGCTTTGCAAGTGTGCGACCGCATGTGCAGCCGAGCGGTACAAAAAAGTTTTGTGCAGTTTCTGAGTTACCCAGAACTTACTCAGCCGCTGCGATCACTTCAGCCTGTCCGGTCCCAGAATTGACATCAGACACCCGCCCTGCAAACGCTTGGACACGCCTGCGTTTTTCCAAACACTCCCAGAAAACGGTCAGTTGACACCCACAAACGCCTTCTTCCTGTCAATCTCCTTGCGATCGGCTGTGCGAATGGATTCTTCGTACAATCCATCGCCCAGCAACGATCCACTTTGTACCCGTATGACGCACCTGCGCATTGCGGTGCATACGCATGCACAGTTCTGACCTGATCGCAGCGCAGTGAAAAATCCTAGCGTGCGATCAGGACTGAATCACCTCCATGGTCCAATCCCATAGATGAGCAACTGGAGAACAAATTGCTGGGAAAGGTTAAGGCTGGCTATGATATAAAGGTGTCTGAAAACACAGGGCATCAGTGCAGCTTGCTACGTAGCCACATAATGGTCAGAGTGCACCTATAATGGGCATGTGAGCAGAGCCGGCCTTAGGCATAGGCATAGTAGGCGAATGCCTAGGGCATTTGGTATGCCATGGGGCACAAGCAGCTTATGATGATTAGAATGATATGTGGCATGCCTATATTCTGTGTGACTGTGGCTGTATCTGAAATGCTACGTTACAGTGTATTCCTGGAAATCACTGTAACGTAGCATTTCGTATGCAGATACATCCACAGTCACACACAGAATATAGGCATGCCACATATCATTTTAATCAGCAGAATTAGCGGGCGTGTGAGTGCTGTGTGCGGGTGGGATGGTTGTGCAATAGTGTTCGGCATATGTGTAAGGGGCATTATGTGTGTCATGTGTTTCAATGCATTAATAATGTGCGGCATATGTGTAAGTGCATTATGTGTATAATAAGAATTTACTTACCGATAATTCTATTTCTCGGAGTCCGTAGTGGATGCTGGGGTTCCTGAAAGGACCATGGGGAATAGCGGCTCCGCAGGAGACAGGGCACAAAAAAGTAAAGCTTTACTAGGTCAGGTGGTGTGCACTGGCTCCTCCCCCTATGACCCTCCTCCAGACTCCAGTTAGGTACTGTGCCCGGACGAGCATACACAATAAGGGAGGCATTTTGAATCCCGGGTAAGACTCATACCAGCCACACCAATCACACCGTACAACTTGTGATCTAAACCCAGTTAACAGTATGACAACAGAAAGGGCCTCTTAAAGATGGCTCCTTAACAATAACCCGAATTAGTTAACAATAACTATGTACAAGTATTGCAGATAATCCGCACTTGGGATGGGCGCCCAGCATCCACTACGGACTCCGAGAAATAGAATTATCGGTAAGTAAATTCTTATTTTCTCTATCGTCCTAAGTGGATGCTGGGGTTCCTGAAAGGACCATGGGGATTATACCAAAGCTCCCAAACGGGCGGGAGAGTGCGGATGACTCTGCAGCACCGAATGAGAGAACTCCAGGTCCTCCTTTGCCAGGGTATCAAATTTGTAAAATTTTACAAACGTGTTCTCCCCCGACCACGTAGCTGCTCGGCAGAGTTGTAATGCCGAGACCCCTCGGGCAGCCGCCCAAGATGAGCCCACCTTCCTTGTGGAGTGGGCTTTTACAGTTTTAGGCTGTGGCAGGCCTGCCACAGAATGTGCAAGTTGAATTGTGTTACAAATCCAACGAGCAATCGACTGCTTAGAAGCAGGTGCGCCCAACTTGTTGGGTGCATACAATATAAACAGCGAGTCAGATTTTCTGACTCCAGCCGTCCTTGCAATGTATATTTTTAAGGCTCTGACAACGTCCAACAACTTGGAGTCCTCCAAGTCGCTAGTGGCCGCAGGCACCACAATAGGTTGGTTCAGATGAAATGCTGATACCACTTTAGGGAGAAAATGCGGACGAGTCCGCAGTTCTGCCCTATCCGAATGGAAGATTAGATAAGGACTTTTATAAGATAAAGCCGCCAATTCAGATACTCTCCTGGCAGAGGCCAGGGCTAGTAACATAGTCACTTTCAATGTGAGATATTTCAAATCCACCTTTTTCAATGGTTCAAACCAATGGGATTTGAGGAAATCTAAAACTACATTTAGATCCCACGGTGCCACCGGAGGCACCACAGGAGGCTGTATATGCAGTACTCCCTTGACAAAAGTCTGGACCTCAGGGACAGAGGCCAATTCTTTTTGGAAGAATATTGACAGGGCCGAAATTTGAACCTTAATGGATCCCAATTTGAGACCCATAGATAATCCTGATTGCAGGAAATGTAGGAAACGACCCAGTTGGAATTCCTCCGTCGGAACCTTCCGATCCTCGCACCACGCTACATATTTTCGCCAAATGCGGTGATAATGTTTCACGGTGACTTCCTTCCGTGCCTTAATCAAGGTAGGAATGACTTCTTCTGGAATGCCTTTCCCTTTTAGGATCTGGCGTTCAACCGCCATGCCGTCAAACGCAGCCGCGGTAAGTCTTGAAAAAGACAGGGACCCTGCTGTAGCAGGTCCCTTCTCAGAGGTAGAGGCCACGGTTCGTCCGTGAGCATCTCTTGAAGTTCCGGATACCAAGTCCTTCTCGGCCAATCCGGAACCACTAGTATTGTTCTTACTCTTCTTTGCCGTATGATCTTCAATACCTTTGGTATGAGCGGCAGAGGAGGAAACACATACACTGACTGGTACACCCAAGGAGTTACCAGTGCGTCCACAGCTATTGCCTGTGGATCTCTTGACCTGGCGCAATATTTGTCCAGTTTCTTGTTGAGGCGAGACGCCATCATGTCTACAATTGGTCTTTCCCAACGGTCTATTAACATGTTGAAGACTTCTGGATGTAGACCCCACTCTCCCGGATGAAGATCGTGTCTGCTGAGGAAGTCTGCTTCCCAGTTGTCCACGCCCGGGATGAACACTGCTGACAGTGCTATCACGTGATTCTCCGCCCAGCGAAGAATCTTGGCAGCTTCTGCCATTGCACTCCTGCTTCTTGTGCCGCCCTGCCTGTTTACATGGGCGACCGCCGTGATGTTGTCCGACTGAATCAACACCGGCTTTCCTTGCAGGAGAAGTTCCGCCTGGCTTAGAGCATTGTAGATTGCTCTTAGTTCCAGAATGTTTATGTGAAGAGACTTTTCCAGACTCGTCCATACTCCCTGGAAGTTTCTTCCTTGT
This sequence comes from Pseudophryne corroboree, assembly GCF_028390025.1. Classification (NCBI taxonomy): domain Eukaryota; kingdom Metazoa; phylum Chordata; class Amphibia; order Anura; family Myobatrachidae; genus Pseudophryne; species Pseudophryne corroboree. The sequence continues at coordinate 807,003,744 of NC_086449.1, read as the reverse complement.
GTGACTGCTCCCCAGCCTCTCAGGCTGGCGTCCGTGGTCACCAGGATCCAATCCTGAATGCCGAATCTGCGGCCTTCTAATAGGTGAGCCTTCTGCAACCACCACAGAAGTGACACCCTTGTCTTTGGTGACAGGGTTATTCGCAGGTGCATCTGCAGATGCGACCCTGACCATTTGTCCAACAGATCCCTTTGGAATATTCTTGCATGGAATCTGCCGAATGGAATTGCTTCGTAAGAAGCCACCATTTTTCCCAGGACTCTTGTGCATTGATGTACTGACACTTTTCCTGGTTTTAGGAGGTTCCTGACCAGATCGGATAACTCCTTGGCTTTTTCCTCTGGAAGGAAAACCTTTTTCTGAACCGTGTCCAGAATCATTCCTAGGAACAGCAGACGTGTTGTCTTAGCACCTCTTGAGATAGTGCTAAAGCTGTCTCCAGCTGTTCTCTGGACCTTGCCCTTATTAGGAGATCGTCCAAGTATGGGATAACTAATACGCCTTTTCTTCGAAGAAGAATCATCATCTCGGCCATTACCTTGGTAAAGACCCGAGGCGCCGTGGACAATCCGAACGGCAGCGTCTGAAACTGATAGTGACAGTTTTGAACAATGAACCTGAGGTACCCCTGGTGTGCGGGGTAAATCGGAACGTGTAGATACGCATCCTTGATGTCCAAGGATACCATAAAGTCCCCTTCTTCCAGGTTCGCTATCACTGCTCTGAGTGACTCCATCTTGAACTTGAACTTTTTTATGTAGAGGTTCAAGGACTTCAGATTTAGAATAGGCCTTACCGAGCCATCCGGCTTCGGTACCACAAATAGAGTGGAATAATACCCCTTTCCTTGTTGTAATAGGGGTACTTTGACTATCACCTGCTGAGCGTACAGCTTGTGAATGGCTTCCAACACCCTCTCCCTTTCGGAAGAGACGGTTGGTAAGGCAGACTTCAGGAAACGATGAGGAGGATCCGTCTCTAATTCCAACCTGTACCCCTGAGATATTATCTGCAGGATCCAGGGGTCTACCTGCGAGTGAGCCCACTGCGCGCTGTAATTTTTGAGACGGCCCCCCACTGTCCCCGAGTCCGCTTGAGAGGCCCCAGCGTCATGCTGAGGTTTTTGCAGGAGCCGGGGAGGGCTTCTGTTCCTGGGAAGGAGCTGCCTGTTGGTGTCTCTTCCCTCTTCCTCTGCCTCGTGGCAGGTACGACAAGCCCTTTGCTCTCTTATTTTTGTAGGAGCGAAAAGGCTGCGGTTGAAAGGTCGGTGCCTTTCTCTGTTGGGGAGTGACTTGAGGTAAAAAAGTGGATTTCCCGGCAGTAGCCGTGGCCACCAAGTCTGATAGACCAACTCCAAATAACTCCTCCCCTTTATACGGCAAAACCTCCATGTGACGTTTTGAATCCGCATCGCCTGTCCACTGTCGTGTCCATAAGGCTCTTCTGGCTGAAATGGACATAGCACTCACCCGAGATGCCAGTGTGCAAATATCCCTCTGTGCATCACGCATATAGATAAATGCATCCTTTATTTGTTCTAACGACAGTAAAACATTGTCCCTATCTAGGGTATCAATATTTTCAATCAGGGATTCTGACCAAACTACTCCAGCACTGCACATCCAGGCAGTTGCTATAGCTGGTCGTAGTATAACACCTGCATGTGTGTATATATTCTTTTGAATAACTTCCATCTTTCTATCTGATGGATCCTTAAGTGCGGCCGTCTCAGGAGAGGGTAACGCCACTTGTTTGGATAAGCGTGTGAGCGCCTTGTCCACCTTAGGGGGTGTTTCCCAGCGCGCCCTAACCTCTGGCGGGAAAGGGTATAATGCCAATAACTTTTTTGAAATTATCAACTTTTTATCAGGAGCAACCCACGCTTCATCACACACGTCATTTAATTCTTCTGATTCAGGAAAAACTGTTTGTAGTTTTTTCACACCATACATAATACCCTGTTTTACGGTATCTGTAGTATCAGCTAAATGTAACGTCTCCTTCATTGCCAAAATCATATAACGTGTGGCCCTACTGGAAAATACGTTTGAATTTCTACCGTCGTCACTGGAATCAGTGCCCGTGTCTGGGTCTGTGTCGACCGACTGAGGCAAAGGGCGTTTTACAGCCCCTGACGGTGTTTGAGGCGCCTGGACAGGCATTAATTGATTGTCCGGCCGCCTCATGTCCTCAACTGACTGTTTAAGGGAAGATAAACCATCACGTAATTCCACAAATAAAGGCATCCATTCTGGTGTCGACCCCCTGGGGGGTGACATCTGCATATTTGGCAATTGCTCCGCCTCCACACCAATATCGTCCTCATACATGTCGACACCACGTACCGACACACACCGCAAACTCACAGGGAATGCTCTAATGAAGACAGGACCCACTAGCCCTTTTGGGGAGACAGAGGGAGAGTCTGCCAGCACACACCACAAAGCGCTATATATACAAGGGATATCCTTATATTAAGTGCTCCCTTATAGCTGCTTTAATATATATATATATAGCCATTAATGTGCCCCCCCTCTCTGTTTTACCCTGTTTCTGTAGTGCAGTGCAGGGGAGAGACCTGGGAGCCGTTCTGACCAGCGGAGCTGTGACAGAAAATGGCGCCGTGTGCTGAGGAGATAGGCCCCGCCCCTTTTTCGGCGGGTTCTTCTCCCGCTATTTTTCCAGTCAGGCAGGGGTTAAATATCTCCATATAGCCCCTATGGGCTATATGTGAGGTATTTTTAGCCTTGTATAAGGTTTATATTTGCCTCTCAGAGCGCCCCCCCCCAGCGCTCTGCACCCTCAGTGACTGCCCAGTGAAGTGTGCTGAGAGGAAAATGGCGCACAGCTGCAGTGCTGTGCGCTACCTTATGAAGACTGAGGAGTCTTCAGCCGCCGGTTTCCGGACCTCTTCACGCTTCAGCATCTGCAAGGGGGTCGGCGGCGCGGCTCCGGGACCGGACTCCACGGCTGGGCCTGTGTTCGATCCCTCTGGAGCTAATGGTGTCCAGTAGCCAAGCAGCAAATCCACTCTGCATGCAGGTGAGTTTACTACTTTCCCCCTAAGTCCCACGTTGCAGTGATCCTGTTGCCAGCAGGACTCACTGTAAAGAAAAAAAAACCTAAACTAAACTTTCTCTAAGCAGCTCTTTAGGAGAGCCACCTAGATTGCACCCTTCTCGTTCGGGCACAAAATCTAACTGGAGTCTGGAGGAGGGTCATAGGGGGAGGAGCCAGTGCACACCACCTGACCTAGTAAAGCTTTACTTTTTTGTGCCCTGTCTCCTGCGGAGCCGCTATTCCCCATGGTCCTTTCAGGAACCCCAGCATCCACTTAGGACGATAGAGAAAAGGGCATTAATAAAGGTTGGCATAATGTGTAAGGTGCATTATGTTTATGAGGACATGTGTGTGTTGTCACGATCCGGATAACTGGACGCCGTTTCCTGCCTGTTAGATGGCTCCTGAGGTTGGCTCAGCGAGCCAGGGCCGGGCTATAACTATGTCTTGGGTTACATTTCATGGGTATTGCCTGCAGCACTGGTTCAGCGGCCTCCTTAGTGTACGGTGGTGTGGCGCTGTCAGCCCCATTGCGGCCGTCACTGCCGCGCCTGTGGTCTTCCGCTGGATGTGCGTCCTCTGTATGCCACAGCCGCCATCCCTGTGGCCGCAGTGCGCATCTGGGCGCGTGAAGTTTCTGCTGCTGCGGCCTCCGCCGCCATTACCTTTTGACACATGGTTTCTGAGTGCTTCTTTCCCCTTCAATCTCCGTCAATGGGCGCAGCCATTTTGGATTGAATCACATGTTACTCTTCTCACCTATCCGCAGTGCTGCCAGAGCCTGAGCATAATTGTCAGCCAATCCCTGCTATCCAGCAGGTATAAATATCCTATCCCAGCACCCAGAAGGTTGTCAGTGCTTCCATTGTCTCTCCAGCGTTCCTGTATGCAGCATCACTAAGGACTCTCCTGTGAACACTCCCTGCAGTATAGCCTGACTCCCTTGAGGTTACTCTCTGCAGTGCAGCTCCAGTTCTCCTGTGCTGATGCTCTGTGGTGCAACCTGTCTGCCTTGTTTCCGCACCCAGCGCTAGCAGAGTGTATGACTCCGGCTTCCAGCAGCCACTCTCCAGCAGTCCTCTGTCTCCACTCCTACCAGGGGTGTAGTATGGTATGCCAGCGGCCGGGCTCCCGGCGACCAGCATACCGGCGCCGGGAGCCCGACCGCCAGCATACCGACAGCGTGGCGAGCGCAAATGAGCCCCTTACAGGCTCGCTGCGCTCGCTACGCATGCCACGCTATTTATTCTCCCTCCAGGAGGGTCGTGGACCCCCACGAGGGAGAATATCTGTCGGTATGCTGACTGTTGGGACTCCGGCACCGGTATACTGTGCGCCGGGATCCCGACAGTCGGCAACCTGAAGACCACCCCCTACCAGTACTCACCATTACAGTGGAGTATTATCACCTGCGATCCCCGGCAACACTTTATGCTTCACCCGTGTTCCCAAGTATCATAAAGCACTTCCACTAATACTCCGGATTACTGGTCTTAACCAGTTGTGATTCAGAGACTCACTTGTGACATTTATTGTTTGGTTACATATTTTTTGACTTTTATGATTTAATAAAAACCCTCAAAGGCACCTCCTGTTGTCGTGGTCACGCCTTCGGGCATCTGGTACTACTGTCTCAGCGCATGTCTAGGAGTCCTCTCTCACCTCCTAAATTCAGGTACCCATCAGCCCCTACAACTGAGGCTTCCAGCTACCGACACCAGCCCTCAGTTGTGACATGTGTCATATGTGTAAGGGGCATTACTGTGAGGTATTATGTGTATAAAAAGGCATTACTAATGTGTGGCATTATGTGTATAAGGTGCACTACGATGTGGTGTAACGTATAGAAAGGGCACTACTGTGTGGTCTAATGTGAATAAAGAGCAATGTGGTGTGGTGTAATGTGAATAAGGGGCACTACTGTGAGGAGTAACGTATATATGGTAAAGTGGTAATACTGCGTGATGTAACGTGAATAAGGGACACTATTGCATTATACAGCATAATGTGAATAAAATTGCAGTACTGTGTGAAATAATTTCAACTGGGGGTACTATTGTGTGCCCATGCCCCTTCCCAGCAAGAACACGCCCCATTTTGGGCTGCGCGCAGAATGTGCACATGTTCCTATTTAAAATATAGAGAGTAGGAACACCAAAATGAGGACTGCTATGGGTGAGGGGTGATGGTGCTTGGAAAGGGTGCAAGGTCAGAGGCAGAAGTAGTGTCGGTGCTAGGGGGCACCAGCCAAAATCTTGCCTAGGGCATCATATTGGTTAGGGCCGGCTCTGGATGTGAGCATCACAAGAACTGGACCATGGAGCAATGGAAGTAGGTGTCCTTGTCTGATAAATCATGTTTTGTTTTACATCATATAGGCTGCCAGGTGGGTGTATGTTGTTTACTTGGGGAAGAGAGAGCATTATGATGCATTATGGGAAGAAGGCAAGCCAGCAGAGGTAGTGGGATGCACTGGGCAACATTCTGCTGGGAAACCTTGGGTCCTGGCATTGCATGTGGATGCTACAGTACCTTGACACCTAAACATTGTTGCAGACCAAGTTCATCTCTTCATGGCAATGGTATTCCTGGGTGGCAGGGGCCTCTTTCAGTGGGATAATGTGCCCTGCCACACTGCAAAAAGTGTTCAGGAATGGTTTGAGTAGCATGACAAATGTCACGATCCGGCAGCGTGTTCTGTGGGAGTCCAGATGCCTACCTGTTCAAACACTGCAGGCTAATCCCAGTCCGTACCTGCCTGATCCAGTCTGTCTTACCACAGTTCGGTCCAGTCTATTCCAGCCTCAATCAAGTGTCCAATCCAGCCTGGTCGCAGATCAGTAAACTTGCAGTCCAAGTCCATTCTGGTTAGTTTGACATATCAGGTGCCTTGTATTATTCACACGAAGGAATTGCATCAAAGCAGCAAGCTTTCAATTAAGTGAGCCTGCTTCATCCGTGGACTCTGAACCCAGCCTGAGTTCACAAAAATCTTCTGGGGTGAAAACAAAAAGTCCAAGGTGTTGACTTGGCCTCCATATTCCCCAGACCTCAATCAGATCAAGGATCTGTGGGATGTGCTGGAAAAATCAATGTGAGCCATGGAGGCCCCTCCTCACAACTTACAGGACTTAAAGGATCTGCTGCCATCAGAGGTCTTGTGGAGTCCATGCCTCAGCAGGTCAAAGGTCAATATTAGCATGTGGTTTTAATGTTATGGCTGACAGGTGTACGCGAAAAATGTAGCACCACTAGTACAGGCGTATGCTGTTAGAAAAGAGAAAGAAGCTGTCTGATTTCACGCTTTACCTCCCCAGTCTTACAATTCATAAATGATCCCTATTGAATGACATGACTGAGCGGAACATAACGCACAGCTCACCACATACAGTGTGCAGCCATTGCACGTCCCCAGGCCTGTCTGGAGAGGCTAATTAGATCACTACATATATGAGTATACTGTCTATTACCACTCTCTAATGTATACAGCCAGTACATTACATTTGATGGGTCTAATAGTTTAACCTGATCACTTAAGCTTGCGTTACAGTAAATACAATGAGTAGCAGGCCTTGGGGTATTACCATTCACCAATTTAGCTGATAAAAATGACTTTAAAAAACCCACCGGATATTACTCTCCATCTCAGAGGGCGCAACACAGAAGCGATTAGGATCACGCTGCCCCAAACCGTCCCAAGCCAACATTTCTTTCCAACAAACGCTACATTTAATAATGGAGCAGTCATGAATTAGTTTTATCAGTCACTTAGCTTATGAGTGATGGCCTCTGACTGCGGCCCTGTCCTATTTCACCCAGTATTGTGGCCGCTCAAAGTCTGCAGCAGGCAGTAATACGTTAAAGTAGTGACTTTATCTTAAGCTTTCGTTTTGCTGGCTGTGACATTCTGCAGATCTGACGTTTAACTCCGCTGCCCCATAGCTCCTATTACTGCAATCTTTAGTTGTTGTTTTGTTGTTGTTCTAATGATTGTGCTCATTAAAAATCCCCCACACGACTCCAGAATGCAGCACCCCCTCTCCACCACTCTATATGCCGAACCTTCAATAACAGCGGTATATAGTGAAAATTATAATCCTGTGGGAGTTCCGCTAACATCTAATATCGGGAGAATGTTGCTGGGTTAAGATAATAAAAGTGGCATTTACATAACAATGGTTAGAACAGTGCGTCGTTATATCCTTGCATTGCAGCTTTCAAAGCGGAGAGATCTTACTTAAAATAACAAATATACAACATAGACAGATCTTAAGCTGGGTCTCCAGTAGGGGAGGGGAAGTTTCTTTTTAATTATTATTGTATTAAAGCTGCACTACCAGTAACGCAGAAGATTTAACTACGATTCGCTACGTCAGGAAGGTGTGGCCGCAATGACGTGATTAATTATGAATTGCGTCATCGCACCCTCACCCAATTAACGGGTGAAGTGGGGGGACGCGGCGGCAAGGGTTTCCCACAATCCTACAGTAGATCACTCCCAAATTCAGGAACTTTTTGGAAATTCTGTGAGAGTAATAAACAATGTGACACATGTTATTTATTGGTTATGGGTTACAGGCTCAACCCTAAATTAGGTCGACCACTATTGGTCGACATAGGCAAAGGTCGACAAGATCAACAGGTTGACATGTGAAAGGTCTGCGTGGTCAAAAGGTTGACACTGGAAAAAGTCAACAGGGACAAATGGTCAACGCAAAAAGGGTTGACACTGCATTTCATTTTATTAGTGTACCTAAGGTCGACCTGCCATCCGGATACCGGTTTATTAATACAGAATGCACAAATCAATTTACGGTAGGTCACCAACCTCAAATAGCATAGGAGCAAGTCTGTAGACACATCTACTCACCACCTCATGTTCATCCAGGGCTGTAAGAATAAAGATGCAGAAGTCCATGGAATCTCCTGGACTGGTAACTACGAGGACGGGAACCTTAGTAAAAAGTTTTCCATACGTGGTATAGCGGCTTTAAACCTGAGAGAAGCATTTTGAAATTATCCATCTTGATTTGTTTTACATTTAAAAAAGACAAACAGGCTGTCCAATATTTCTCTTCACACATCTGAAATCACGAAGGTTCCTGTTTTAGATCCTCCACTTTTTGACGCGTAAAAATATAATTTCTTATCACATAATCAACAAGAAATGCATTTGCATTGTGATTTTTGAAGGAAGTCGTGCAGGTATAGCGGCTCCCAGAAGAACCTGTCCCGGGGAAGGGTGTATTGTCAAACCATACGTAGCTTTCACGATCACTATTTTTCTAGGTTCCGATCAGGCATTTGATAACGGGGCCAAACTCTGAATTGCTTGAGCTTAATAAGTAGTTCCAGAATGTAGTCCTTATTGAGAATAATGGGGACTTCGGTCTTCGTTTGGCCTGAGACTTCATAAATAGATCCTAGATGTTCTTTATGAATGCAGAGAAATGTGAGAAGACTGTGCAAATACTATTCCTTGTTCTGCTGTTATGTTGTAGACGGTCAGTCAGGAAGCGGCAAAACAGGTTTGTCCCCTTTGTCATCAGGGTCTGGTGGGCTTGAATGCCAGAGGATCAGAGATCATTTTGAAGGCGACATTGGCAAGCCATTCGCGGCTCACTGCTGACCGTCTGAAAGATGGCCACTCCAAGCCAATCCCACCTCACTCATAGAGATGATGGAGCCCAGAGGTGGGCCTTAAGGGAGTTCTGGCGCAGAGTCCTGGAACAGCTTGCTCTCTGCAAGCCCGACCAAACACACAGGGACAGGTAGGACCCCAGTGTGGTACTTTCTTCCACTAGACCACCAGGGCCATTTCTGTCAGACACTAGGCCCTTGTACCACAGAGGTGGCCTCAAACATGGACAGGCATTTTGCATATGCCACAGTCCGGGGGAGAGCTCACTGGCTCTCTTGCTGCCGGACAAGATCCACTCTATACTAGGCGTCAGGGACTACCCAACTCCAATGCCATGCTGTGCAGACACCACTGCGATTCACTATCACAGGCCCCCAAGTCTCACTGAAACAAAGGTGTATAATACAATACCTTCCAAGCGTCCTGATTTTGGTGGGAAAAGCTCATATTGCAGCCGTCGAACGGGGCAGAGCCTGAACAAAATGGGTGGAGTTTTGCTCAAAAGTGGGCATTTGTAATAGGATATGGGCACTCTTTTGCAGTTGGTCGGGCAAGGCTTATTTGCTTTGATTTTCCATGACTCAGTTTTTGGAGGTACTGTGTGCTCACTAAGATAACCTGCTTCCGATTTGTATGCAGTCCCGATGTTCACGCAACTGAGTAATTATTGGCAGACCATGCATGTGCTGTGACAAGGTAACGCTTCAATGCCGCTCACAGTAAAGATTTAATCGCAAAGTTATTGACAGGAAGAGACTGGCTGGAGGAGGTAACGGGGAGTGGCGTGTTGCAACCGTTTTTTGTGGTGTGCATCTGCTTACATCCACGATCCCGTACGCAGATAACATTGCGCCAGCCTCTCAGTTCCCACGGCCAATCTGCGTGACCATAGACTCATTCCTTGTGATTCGTTTCTGTCTCGGTGCTGCGTGTGTGTATGCAGTTGATGAGGACTGACAGTGTATTCTGTTCAGCCAAAAAGACAGTTATAGCTGTTTTCTAATGCATCTTTTGGGAGTGTGCTTCAGGCCGTGGAGCGGCAGAGCTGTTTAAGAACGTTTTATTTAGCACTATATATCATTTTATTAAATATGATGCAGCCAAGAATAGATCAATAAAAACCATAAAATGTGTTAAAATACATTTAAAAACAAGCAGGAAATCGATTTGGAGGAATGCGTTTGAGGAGCCAGATTTGGATGCACTTATTGCTTTAATAAGCAGAAATGAAATTAGAGAGTTGTCTTTGGCCAGAAATATATGGCAATTGAATTGCTAACCTGACTGGAATAATACAGCTGGGCAGTACTGTATGTATATAAAATAAATTGTGTAGCGCTTTCAGTATATGGAAAGAAAGCTTTATATAGGTAATGTATACGGTGGGGCATACTCCAGCCATTACTCTGACTGCTTAAACTCAGGAAACCACAGTGATCGTTCAGACTGGGACGTGCCATCATAGCGCACACATTGTAGATCTAAAATCCGCCTCTAATTGTCTACACAGCGTGCAATCCGCCGGTGTGCGAGGTGAAGCACAATGAAAGATTCCTTTTACTAATCAAGTACCAATTCCAAGCAACAGTTAAAAAATCATGAGACAGAGGCATGCATCAGCGGACAAGTGGGTGGGCGATTGGGGCAATCGCTCCTCCTCCTAGTTGATGCCAGTTGGGCCTGGGGCCAAGATATTTGCACACTGGTGGTTGCTGCTGGCCCTTCACCCTGTAGAGCGGGTCTGAACTGTGCACCAATCACAGTACAGATTGCTGCAGTGTCACATGGCCTGTACAGTGCCCCAACAGACAGCGAGGAAACACTGAAGTGATAAATGAATTAGGTCACCCCCACAGACCACCCCTTCCCCCACAGAACACACACACAGACCCCCCCCCCCCATTCCCCTCCCTCCACATACACATATGCAAAGGGTTCACTATGGCTGGCCGGCGGTCGGGCTCCCGGCGACCAGCATACCGGCGCCGGGAGCCAGACCGCCGGCTGACCGACAGTGTGGCGAGCGCAAATGAGCCCCTTGCGGGCTCGCAGCGCTCGCCACGCTACGGGCACGGTGGCGCGCTACGCGCGCCACACTATTTTATTCTCCCTCTATCGGGGTCGTGGACCCCCACGAGGGAAAATAAGTGTCAGTATGCCGGCGGTCGGGCTCCCGGCGCCGGTATACTGAGCGCCGGGAGCCCGACCGCCGGCATACAGAAGACCACCCTATGCAAACACACATGCACGCACACATTAGCAAATAGTAATACAAGGGGTCACTCTATTGTATACTGCCATGAAAGATCTTGTGTTTGACTTGGTATTATGGGGGTCATTCCGAGTTGATCGCATGCTGCCGATTTTCGCTGCGCAGCGATCAGGTAAAAAAATGTCGAAATTGCGCATGTGTATACACCGCAATGCGCATGCACCTCATACGGATACAAACAGCATCGTTGCTGTGCAATGCTTCTAGCGACGATTCCATTCGCACAGCTGATCGCAAGGAGATTGACAGGAAGAGGGCGTTTGTGGGTGTCAACTGACCGTTTTCTGGGAGTGGTAGGGAAAACGCAGGCGTGTCCAAGAGTTTGCAGGGCGGGTGTCTGACGTCAATTCCGGGACCTTCATCGCTGGAATCATCGCACAGGATAAGTAACTACAGGGCTGGTCTTGTTTTGCACAAAATGTTTTTGTACCGCTCGGCTGCACATGCGTTCGCAGTCACTTGCAAAGCTAAAACACACTCCCCCGTGGGCGGCGACTATGCATTCGCACGGCTGCTAAAAGTAGCTAGCGAGCGAACAACTCGGAATGAGGGCCAATGTCTGGAACAGGTGGACCTCTGTTAAGCCAAGGGTAGGCAAGCTGTAGCAGCTGTGGAACTACATATCCCAGCATGCCCTGCAACTGGGCAGGGCACGCTGGGCAATGTAGTTCCACAGCAGTTGGAGTGCCACAGGATGGTGCGACCCCTACACCACAAAAAAATCGTAGCTCCTCACAACCAGAGCCACATCCCTGCAAAGTCAAACCCATGTTCCAATAGGCCCATGGTTATGTACTACTCCGATGTTAGAAGATCTTCTAATTGAGGATTCTCGCCGTTCTGACTGAAAGGTTGCCGCCGTTTGGGGCGAGGGCTGGTGGCGGAAATTGCCAGAGTTCCCATAAACGGATGGGTGAGGCCCACGTTTTCTTGGCGTGTCAAGGCCAGGGTCTGCGACGGTCTCACAACTCGGACTTCCTAGCCTCTGCTATGGAGCTGCGACGGCCAACCTGAGTAGCCTCAGGCTCACTTAGACAGCCGATGTTTTCACAGAGGGGTCACGGACGCCGGCAGGAGAAGTCTATGTACACAAGTCACCCCCTGTGGCGGTACCATTTTTTCACATTGCTGCTGCATCCAAAGAATCAGGTGCTTGGACCATTTCGAAGCACATTAGTGCCTCGTGCCTCAGTGAATTCACTGGAATGAAAGGAACTGATAGGCTGCATGATTTTGCCCCCAGAACGTCTGTCTCCGCTGTGAGAAGACGAGCGATGCGCTTTAGCTCGTCATTAAAATCCACTAACTGATATTCTGTGCCCACTCGTAGAGGGTATGGGTGTTGGGTCGACTCAACTTAGGTCAACAGTAATTAGGTCGACCACTGAAGGGCGACATGAGCATTATGTCAACGTACTAGGTCGACAGGTGAAATGGTCGACATAAGGGTTTTTTTTTAGGGTTTTTTTTGTCGTTTTCTTCGTAAAGTGATGGGGAACCCCAATTAGTGCACTGTGTCCCCTCACATGGCTCGCGTTGCTCGTCATGCTTCGGGAAAGGTGCCTCATTCCGCTACCGCTGCGCTCGGCACAGTGTGGGAAAATCCCAAAAAATGAAAGAATTTTTTATTTAAACTCATGTCGACCTAGTACACGTTGACATAATGCTCATGTCGACCTTCAGTGGTCGACCTAATGACTGTCAACCTAAGTTGAGTCAACCCAACGACCGTATCCCCTTGTAGACCACCAATATCGGTACTTTGGGGGTGATTCCGAGTTGATCGTAGCCCTGCGTTGGCCGGACCACGCCCACGAAACGGTGGCCAAACGCCGCCATTCCGCCTCCCCCCCCCTTGCCCAGCGACCGCCTCTGCCTTGTAAATCAGGCAGAGGCGACCGTAGCGCAGGGACGGCCTTTGGCCATCTGGCATGCGCCGGCGCTCTGCGGCGCGGCGTAGTTCTGACCCGATCGTACCGCTGCGATAAACTGCAGCGTGCGATCGGGTCAGAATGATCCCCAAAGACTTGCACCAGAACTGGAAACATTTCCATTGCAGAAATAGACGTAGAAGTTTACCTTTGGAATTCACCAGCCAGCCCTGTGTTTGCAGCAGTCTAGAGAACAATTAAATGAAATACGGGACAAGTCCAGAGGCTGCAAAGCTGACAGTTCTAGAACACAGCCGGGGGCTTTAAGGAGGCAAAGGGTGAGATCGCCGTGAGATCACTGCGCTGCTGTTACTTCCTGCGTCCCATTCTCACACTAGATACACACACTGCAAGAAAGCGGGATAAACGCCACAATTAGCAAATCTCATGCAAATTTCATGTAATACCAAAGGAGCATTTAAGGATAGTGGCACAATGGGGCTTTCTGGATATCTTGGATACTTCCGACACAAGAAACCAGTGTTTATCCTTATAATTATATAATTATAATGTTTATATAGGTAAACACTGGTCATTATCATTATGTTGGCTCAGCAGACAGCGTTCATAGGTGGTCATTCCGAGCTGATCGCAATCAGCAACTTTTTGCTGCTGCTGCGATCAACTAGTCCACGCCTATGGGGGAGTGTATTTTAGCTTTACAGGGCTGCGATCGCTTGTGCAAGTAAAAGAAGACTAGCCCTGGACATACTTACCCTGTGCGACGATCCCTGCGATGCTGGAGCCGACTTTGACGACAGACATCCGCCCTCCGTTCTGCTGGACACGCCTGCGTTTTCCTTACCACTCCCCGAAAACTGTCTCCAACGGTCCAGTGATGCCCAGGTACGCCTTCTTTCTGTCAATCTTCTTGCAGTCGGCTGTACGACTGCTTTCTTCGTACTCCTGGACGGAACCCGGCGACCCCTGTCGACAAACCGCTGCGCGCGAACGGGTCGGAATGACCTCCATTGGGCCTAATTCAGATCTGATCACAGCAGCAAATTTGTTAACTAATGGGCAAAACCATGTTGCACTGCAGGGGGGGGGGGCAGATGTAACATGTGCAGAGAGAATTAGATTTGGGTGGGGCGTGTTCAATCTGCAATCTAAATTGCAGTGTAAAAATAAAGCAGCCAGTATTTACCCTGCACAGAGACACTATAACCCACCCAAATCTAACTCTCTCTGCACATGTTACATCTGCCCCACCTGCAGTGCACATGGTTTTGTCCATTAGCTAACAAATTTGCTGCTTTCGATCATCAGATCTGAATTAGGCCCCTAGAGTTGGCACAGTAGTGAACAGGAGCCAATCGATTACAATGCCTGTCCAAACCTTCACAAAAGGACAGCTGGAGAAGTTACCCATAGCAACTGATCAGCTCCTAGCTACCATTTTATAGAACGTACTTGATAAATGATATTTGGAATCTGATTGGTGGCTAAGGGCAAATGGCAGTGGTCCTAGGAAAAGGACGGGTTCCAGACACTGGACGGATACTGTCTAGTTAGACTGCAAATGGTCGACAGGCAATAGGTCGATGTGGTCAAAAGGTCAAGGGAAAGGTCGACTGTGTCTTAGGTCGACAGGTACAAAATGTCGACAGGTCCAAAAAGTCGTCATGACAGGGGCCGACACACAAAATGTCGACACGTTTGTTTTTATTCAACGTTTGATTAATTTACCATCCACGTGGAATACGATTGGGAATAGTAACCTTGACCGAAGAGTGGCGAGCGAAAAGAGGGTACCCGTTACACTAATTGTGGTCACATATTATGAAACATACATTACAAAATGACACCCCAAAAACGTTACATTTTTGACCCTGTTGACCTTTGGTACCTGTTGACCTTAGACACTGTCATCCTTTTCAAAGTCAACCAGGGCCGGAGCAAGGTTTCTCGGCATCCTAGGCAAAAGTTCAGCCTGCTGCCCCCCACCCCAAACCACACACCGAGTGTCATACCTCCCAACTTTTAATCTTTCCAAGTCGGGACACTCGGCGCGTCGTAGCCGTGCGCGTCCTGAAAAGGGTGTGTGGCCTCGGGTGTGAGGGACGTGGCTACGGCCGAGTGGGCGTGGCTACGCACGATGGTCCATTTTCGCCATTTTGGGAGTGGGCCCAGCGCTCCCTGAGCAGCTGGGCAGCCACCGGCTCACTCGCCGCACTGAATAGATGCTGTACGTGTGCGCACAGCATCTATTTAGAGATCACTCGATGCTTTGCAGAGCAGAGCAGCGGGTGATCAAAGCCTGGTAGTACATACCATCCAGCTGACTCTTAGTGGGAACTTCCAGGGCCGGCGCCACCATTAGGCAGCTTTAGGCAGCTGCCTATGGGCGCCGGCCACTAGAGGGCGGCGACTCACGCTGGTAATACAAGAATGCTTACTTTATTAATATTATTTATTATTGTAGCTGAGCTCCACCTTAAGAGATGAGAAGGGACGGCCGCCCAACTGTTGTCAGCTAGCCGGCAGCAGTGTAAGTGTGTGTTGCAATCTATCGGCTCTTATGTGCACTGTCTGCTCCCCCCCTCCTCCGCAGTCCTCCTCCTCACCTCTCCTCTCCCCTTCTGCGCACCCATAGCATCATATATGCAGAGTGCAGTCTCCCGCATGTTACCCCGCGCTGCCAGCCGCCACCCCCCCCCCTGCGATTATGCCTCCCCCCCTGCGATTATGCCTCCCCCCCCCTGCGATTATGCCCCCCCCCCGCGATTATGCCTCTCCCCCCCCGCGCGATTATGCCTCCCCCCTCCATCCCCGCGCGATCGCTCACCCGCATGTATTCCCCCCCCCCCCCCCCCCCATTCTAAACATACTACATGCCTATTCTGTTCAAGAGGCACATAAGGGTCTCAGGAGTCAGTCTAGCACAGGGAGGGATTAAAGAAAGGGGGGGGGGGGGGGGGGAGCAGCAGCGGCTCTGTTGGCTATGTAACAGGGTACCCCTTTGTTACCAATGAAATTAAATTTTTTGGCTGTATATATATATATATATGGGCAGTGGGCAGGGCAACAAAGCACCTAACACCCGGGGTTGGCTGACGCGAGCATTAGCTGGCATACTTGATTACCGCGCACCCCCCCCCCCTTCCGCACACACCATCACCGCGCCCCCCCCTTTCAGCACACATGATCACCGCGCACCCTCCTCCCGCACACACGATCACAGCGCACCCCCCTCCCGCACACAGATCACAGTGCACCTCACTCCCGCACACACGATCACCGCGCACTCCCACTCCTGCACACAGATCTCAGTGCACCCCCCTCCCACACACACGATCACAGCGCACCCCCCTCCCGCACACATGAGTACTGCGCACCTTCCTCCCGCACACATGATCACCGCGCACACCCCCCTCCCTCCTGCACACACATTCACACACACACCCCGCCGGCACCCACAACAACCAAGGAGCGTGCCTGGATCACAGTAATGGAGGCAGAGCAGGAGAAGGATCAGGAGGACCACTACCGCGGATCAACCCTGTTGCTGATGCCGGTAAGAGAGTCTTTCTCTCCAGAGCTGACAGTCTGTTTAGACCAACACTGCTGCATTATTACATTAGATGTGCCCCTTCCCCCCACAATCATAATACGATTATAAAGGACCCCTGTTAGTGTCAGTGTATGTGTGCAAGGATGGACCCCTGTATAGCGTCAGTGGGTGTGTATATGGACCCCCTGTATAGTGTCAGTGTACTGTATGTGTGTGTGTAAGGACCCCTGTATAGTGTCAGTGGGTGAGGAGACTCCATAGCGGCATGTTGTAACTGACATGGACTGGAGGGACTCTGCTGGAGCTTAGGCTGCATGTGAGAGAGGATGAACTAAAGTACCAGGACTTCAGGCTGAAGGTGGACTCCAGATAGCAGCAGCCACAAGGTAATGTAGTGTAACTCTAATCCTCCCCCTCCCCCAGCCTAACCCCAACTCCCCCGAAGGCCTAACCCTAACCCAACCATCCCCCGCAGCCTAACCCTCCCTCCCCGCAGCCTAACCCTCCCATTCTGCAGTCAGACCCTAACTCTCCCCTCCCGCAGCCTGACCCTAACCTCCCCTCCCGCAGCCTGACCCTAACCTCCCCTCCCGCAGCCTGACCCTAACCTCCCCTCCCGCAGCCTGACCCTAACCTCCACTCCCGCAGCCTGACCCTAACCTCCCCTCCCGCAGCCTGACCCTAACCTCCCCTCCCGCAGCCTGACCCTAACCTCCACTCCCGCAGCCTGACCCTAACCTCCCCTCCCGCAGCCTGACCCTAACCTTCCCTCCCGCAGCCTGACCCTAACCTTCCCTCCCGCAGCCTGACCCTAACCTTCCCTCCCGCAGCCTGACCCTAACCTCCACTCCTGCAGCCTAACCCTAACCTCCACTCCTGCAGCCTAACCCTAACCTCCTCCTCCCCTCCCGCAGCGTGACCCTAACCTCCCCTCCTGCAGCCTGATCCTAACCTCCACTCCCGCAGCCTAACCCGACCCTCGCTGGGATGCCAACTACATCCCGCTGATATGATGTTTGTCCTTACTATTACCCCCAACCAGTACCTACCTACCACTACTATGATCACATAAATTATAGATTATTTCTGTTGAAGTGTTGGTAGGGGCAGCGGCAGTAACAGGGATTAAGTTGGCGGTGGTAGGAGTCATCGTCGGTACTCAAATGACATTTTGACTGCAGTGCCTCACCAGCCACTGACCTCACCACACGCCATTGGTGTCAGTGTGCTCGGTCCTATGTGTGTATGTGTCAGTGTGACTGGTCCTGTGTGTATATGTGTTAGTGTGGCCATCCTGTCTCTGTATACCCACCAAGCCAGAGCACAACACGTGGCATATTTCATGGTCTACGCGCTGCCGACACCACATGTAGGAGGTGGTCATAATAATGTGACTCCGCCATATATAATTATTCCAAAGGCAAGTGCAAGCTTGCCTTTCAAGCCGTTTTACTGACATATGCAGAAGGGTTTTTTTACTTAAAAAAATATATAAATTGTGCCAAGGTTATTGCTGTTACTGTTACGGTGTTATTTATTGTTGTTATAATTTATGTTGTACATCTAAAAATAAATCTAATACTAATTTAAAAAGTCAAGTGTGTACAGTATGTGAGCAGCTGGGGGGAGGGTATAGTTGAAGGCAGGGGCACCATTGTGCAGCTTTGCCTAGGGCGCCTAGAAACCTTGCACCGGCCCTGGGAACTTCAGGACAGATTGCTGCTGTAATGCTACAGGCGTTCAACCCAGGGTGCGCAAGAACTACTAGACCAGGGCTGGATTAAGCCTTCAGGAGGCCCAGGGCACCTTAGATAGGGGATAGATAGATAGATAGATAGATAGATAGATAGATAGATAGATAGATATACACACACATACACATACAGTGGTCGAAGTGGACATTTTGAAGTGGGGGTATGGAAAAGTAAAGGTTGCAATTATGCACACGCCAAAGGTGCGCACGCTCCAGGAAAAGGGGGAGTGTCCACTTAAAAGGGGGGGTGTACTTCAGTGTAGTAGGACCCCTTATACTATCTAGTACTGGTGCCCCTTTCACTTTATACCACACAGTATGCGCCGAAATTCACATTATAGCACATGGTATGAGCCGAAATTCACATTACAGCACACGGTATGCGCCGAAATTCACATTATATCACACGGTATGAGCACAAATTCACATTATAGCACACGGTATGAGCACAAATTCACATTATAGCACACGGTATGAGCCGAAATTCACATTATAGCACACGGAATCAGCCGAAATTCACATAACAGCACACGGTATGAGCCAAAATTCACATTATAGCACACGGAATGAGCCGAAATTCACATTACAGCACACGGTATGAGCCGAAATTCACATTACAGCACATGGTATGAGCCGAAATTCACATTATATCACACGGTATGAGCACAAATTCACATTATAGCACACGGAATGAGCCGAAATTCACATTATAGCACACGGTACGAGCCGAAATTCACATTATAGCACACGGAATGAGTCGAAATTCACATTACAGCACACGGTATGAGCTGAAATTCACATTACAGCACACGGTATGAGCCGAAATTAACATTATATCACACGGTATGAGCACAAATTCACATTATAGCACACGGTACGAGCCGAAATTCACATTACAGCACAAGGTATGAGCCGAAATTTCCATTATAGCTCACGGTATGAGCCAAAACATGGGGGACAGGGTTTCACACACGCAGGGGGTGTATAGAGCACAGGTGTCATCACACAGGGCAACAGGGGTAGGGGAGCACTGGGTGATACACACACAAAGGCAGCGGGGGCAGGGGGGCACAAGGTGTCACGCACACAGAGACAGGGTCCACACACATGGGGAATGGGGGGGCAGGAGGGCACAGGGCTTTCCAGCAGTCACTCACCGCCGCCATGTCCAGTCAACCTTAGCTTGAGCTGCAGGGTATCACTGTCAACAAGGGAGTCCTGCGGCGCGGACCCAGCACAGCCAGAAGAGGAGGCCGGCAGCAGGAGGATCTGAGCGCCAGCGTCTATGCAGCCCCATAGTGACGCAGCGGCCCAGTTGAGTAATTGGAGGAATCAAGGCACTCTGCATGAGTGGCTTCTGGAGAAGGGAGGGTGAGCGTGTGTCCGCCGTAACTTCTGGGGAGTAGTGTGGCTCACAGCTCCGGCACCAACCGCCGTGACTGGGAGCAGTGGTGGGGGGAACATGAGCACGCTCGGCCATAGCAGGAGTGTGATTAAAAAAACAAAAAAATTCCCATTCTGTGGAGAAGTGCCGGTATGCCATACCGCCGCATACCGGCCCACTTCGACCTATTATATATATATATATATATATATATATATACACACACACACACACACACACACACACACAGCAGATGGATACGTACGTACATACACAATAATATGTATATATGATGTTTCCATATGTTTAAGACTGAAATACGTTATACAAATAAATCCCTTACATGGGAACAGCATGAGCAGCAGCAGAGTTGCACAGTGGACGAGGGATAGAGGGAGGCAGAGATCAACCTGCACAGCAAGGACGGATTCTCCCTCTGCACTGCAGTCTACACAACCTGCGATTCGCGGGTGTTTGAAGAGGGGGCGGAGCCAGTTCTCAAGGGGTGGGGCTTAATCGTGGGCCGCGGGCGGTGACCTGTTACAGAAAAAAAATTGGTCTGTCAGGGGGGGTTTCTGGGTACTCAGAACCCCCCCGCGTGCGCCACTGCTCTGTTCTTGTGGTGCGGGAGTATGACGGGCATTACCGCGGAGAGGAGCAGAAGAAAGTTGCTATAGCAACTGTAACAATATCCGGCAGGACGCTGCTTAGTCTATGTGCATAGAGCCACTGCCGACGGGTTGCACAGCCACTCACACTGTCCGTGCCAAAGGGATGCCGCGGGCACCCAACTGTTATCAGCCAGCAGCACGGACAGTGTGAGTGTACCCCATCGGCAGTGGCTCTATGCATATAGAGTAAGCAGTGTCCTTCCGGATATTGTTACAGTTGCAATAGCAACTGTCTTCCGCTCCTCTCAGCGGTAACGCCTGTCACATTCCTCTTAAGGAAGAAGCATTCATTGGCAGCGTGAGCTGCCGCCCACAAGTGGCCAGCGCCCATAGGCAGCTGCCTAAAGCTGCCTAGTGGTGGCGCCAGCCCTGAAGTCAACCTATAACCCTCTTGACCTTTTGACCCTGTCAGCCTTTTGCATGTATACCATATGGGGTCGACTTATTGACTGTCTATCTGTTACTGTAGATCTATTGATCCACACCGGGAGAGGACACCGGTTGAAGTAGCGCAGCTGCAAAACAATATATTTTGGGCAGGATGAAACTCCCGTTTAAGATGTTGTGAAATAAAGCTAGTTTAGATAATAACCAATGGAATGAGGAGATAAATATACAAAGTAGAGATTATAAATTAGCAAAAAAAATCTTGGTTTACTGTAACCGTGGTTACAGTGGTTGTCCATAGAAATGGGTCACTCATTCAGGGGGGGATTCCCCTGTGTGACCACCAGGGGTGCAGAGAGCCACCTGGGGCCTGCTTAATGAACAGAGGGGCATCTTCTAAAAAGTGGGCGCCGGCCTTAAGTATAGGTATACTTGGGGGAGGGGGGGTAGTGATCCCGGGCCACCGTCGGGCCCCTCCAGCAGCCCAGGCCAGGGTAATTAGTACCCACTTCCCCCCCTCTTTGCGGAGACCACCCAATAAGGTGCCATTATCTCTCTAGTCCCCAAGTGACTGGAGCCAGAGGCCAGCATGCTAGATCGTCTCGCCTCTCCTTAGTGTTCTGCTGCGGTGGCCGGCTGTCCCAGTTAAGGGCTTGATTCAGAGATGGGGGCGAGTGTACTGCCACAGCTGTGAATTTGTACGCAGCGGCTGTGTGAAATATGCTAATGTGACAGCCGCCGAGAGTTGTATAGAGACATCCAGAATCGGTGTCACTGATCCGCTGCTTGCATACAAAGATGCAACCATCGGATACACATCGGGCAAACATCGACCTAATCCCACAGCATGGCCGCTGGTAGTAAGACGCCGGAGCCATTGTAACTTCATATGTACCAGAAACAGCCGTGACACGTCTGCATTTGATTCGCCACTCCCGTTGCCTCCCACAAATGGCTTGCTATTGTAGCCACGCCCCCTGCTGTACAATGGCAGTAATCTCAGCACTGTATAGTGTGGGCGTGGCCAGGATGATGCTATCTCTCAGCCACACCCCACGCAAGCCCCCCTTTTGCCACCTCACACCCCCAACCCACTACTTATGTTTAGCCACGCCCCTGCCCCACGCCGCATCCAGCTGTACCGACCTGGCTTACCTCTCCCAGAGGCAGCAGCCTGAAAATCAGCATCTATGGCTCTATGGGGGGATTCAATTGTGGCGAAGAGGACGAATTACCATTGCCGTGACACTTAACCGGCTCGCACCCTTCGCCGGGCCGATTAGCACCCCTATTCGCTCAAAAGTGCTTGCTACCCTTTGGGGCAGCGAACACTTCTGAGCGAGATCCCACTACCGGGTGTCGTGCAAATTCGGCCGAGCAAATCCGTTTACCCACAATTAAATTCCCCCCTAAGTCTTTACATCTGGATATCGGACCTGGCAGATGTAAAGTGCTGCCATTGGACGGTCATAACTAGAGATGAGCGCCTGAAATTTTTCGGGTTTTGTGTTTTGGTTTTGGGTTCGGTTCCGCGGCCGTGTTTTGGGTTCGACCGCGTTTTGGCAAAACCTCACCGAATTTTTTTTGTCGGATTCGGGTGTGTTTTGGATTCGGGTGTTTTTTTCAAAAAACACTAAAAAACAGCTTAAATCATAGAATTTGGGGGTCATTTTGATCCCAAAGTATTATTAACCTCAAAAACCATAATTTACACTCATTTTCAGTCTATTCTGAATACCTCACACCTCACAATATTATTTTTAGTCCTAAAATTTGCACCGAGGTCGCTGTGTGAGTAAGATAAGCGACCCTAGTGGCCGACACAAACACCGGGCCCATCTAGGAGTGGCACTGCAGTGTCACGCAGGATGTCCCTTCCAAAAAACCCTCCCCAAACAGCACATGACGCAAAGAAAAAAAGAGGCGCAATGAGGTAGCTGTGTGAGTAAGATTAGCGACCCTAGTGGCCGACACAAACACCGGGCCCATCTAGGAGTGGCACTGCAGTGTCACGCAGGATGGCCCTTCCAAAAAACCCTCCCCAAACAGCACATGACGCAAAGAAAAAAAGAGGCGCAATGAGGTAGCTGTGTGAGTAAGATTAGCGACCCTAGTGGCCGACACAAACACCGGGCCCATCTAGGAGTGGCACTGCAGTGTCACGCAGGATGTCCCTTCCAAAAAACCCTCCCCAAACAGCACATGACGCAAAGAAAAAAAGAGGCGCAATGAGGTAGCTGTGTGAGTAAGATTAGCGACCCTAGTGGCCGACACAAACACCGGGCCCATCTAGGAGTGGCACTGCAGTGTCACGCAGGATGTCCCTTCCAAAAAACCCTCCCCAAACAGCACATGACGCAAAGAAAAAAAGAGGCGCAATGAGGTAGCTGACTGTGTGAGTAAGATTAGCGACCCTAGTGGCCGACACAAACACCGGGCCCATTTAGGAGTGGCACTGCAGTGTCACGCAGGATGTCCCTTCCAAAAAACCCTCCCCAATCAGCACATGATGCAAAGAAAAAGGTTAGGTGGTATACAATTATGGACGGACTGCCTGCCGAGTGCAGACACAGAGGTAGCCACAGCCGTGAACTACCGTACTGTACTGTGTCTGCTGCTAATATAGACTGGTTGATAAAGAGATGTCGTAGTAGTATGTATGTATAAAGAAGAAAAAAAAACCACGGTTAGGTGGTATACAATTATGGACGGACTGCCTGCCGAGTGCAGACACAGAGGTAGCCACAGCCGTGAACTACCGTACTGTGTCTGCTGCGACTGGATGATAAATGATATAAAAAATATATATATATCACTACTGCAGCCGGACAGGTATATATTATATATTATATAATGACGGACCTGCTGGACACTGTCTGTCAGCAGAATGAGTTTTATTTTTATAGAATAAAAAAAAAAAACAACACACAAGTGAAGTCACACGACGAGTGTTTAACTTTTTCAGGCAATCACAATATAAGTATACTACTAACTATACTGGTGGTCAGTGTGGTCAGGTCACTGGTCAGTCACACTGGCAGTGGCACTCCTGCAGCAAAAGTGTGCACTGTTTAATTTTAATATAATATTATGTACTCCTGGCTCCTGTTATAACCTATAACTGGCACTGCAGTGCTCCCCAGTCTCCCCCACAATTATAAGCTGTGTGAGCTGAGCAGTCAGACAGATATATAATATATATAGATGATGCAGCACACTGGGCTGAGCCTGAGCAGTGCACACAGATATGGTATGTGACTGAGTCACTGTGTGTATCGCTTTTTTCAGGCAGAGAACGGATATATTAAATAAACTGCACTGTCTGGTGGTCACTCACTATATAATATTATGTACTCCTGGCTCCTGCTATAACCTATAACTGGCACTGCAGTGCTCCCCAGTCTCCCCCACAATTATAAGCTGTGTGAGCTGAGCAGTCAGACAGATATATAATATATATAGATGATGCAGCACACTGGGCTGAGCCTGAGCAGTGCACACAGATATGGTATGTGACTGAGTCACTGTGTGTATCGCTTTTTTCAGGCAGAGAACGGATATATTAAATAAACTGCACTGTCTGGTGGTCACTCACTAGTAAACTCTCTGCACTCTCTACACTTCTACAGTACTCCTCCTAGTCCTAAGCTCCAGTAAATCTCTCTCTCTCTTATAATCTAAATGGAGAGGACGCCAGCCACGTCCTCTCACTATCAATCTCAATGCACGTGTGAAAATGGCGGCGACGCGCGGCTCCTTATATAGAATCCGAGTCTCGCGAGAATCCGACAGCGTCATGATGACGTTCGGGCGCGCTCGGGTTAACCGAGCAAGGCGGGAGGATCCGAGTCTGCTCGGACCCGTGAAAAAAACCATGAAGTTCGGGCGGGTTCGGATTCAGAGAAACCGAACCCGCTCATCTCTAGTCATAACCTGAGGCTGCAAAAACTGCATTGATCGATCAGATCCTTTATAATCCCACTGCTCCCTACACCATATGTACTGTACTTACTCTGCCGTGATGTCTGATAAATTTTGGGGAGTTCCCAGCTGCACAATGGGGGTAATTCTGAGTTGATCGCGGCAGCAAGTTTGTTAGCAGTTGGGCAAAACCATGTGCAGTGCAGGGGGGGCAGATATAACATGTACAGAGAGAGTTAGATTTGGTGGGTTATGGTGTTTCTGTGCAGGGTAAATACTGGCTGCTTTATTTTTACACTGCAATTTAGATTTCAGTTTGAATACACCCCACCCAAATGTAACGCTCTCTGCACATGTTACATCTGCCCCCCCTGCACTGCACATGGGCCCTCATTCCGAGTTGTTCGCTCGCAAGGCGATTTTAGCAGTATTGCACACGCTAAGCCGCCGCCTACTGGGAGTGAATCTTAGCTTCTTAAAATTGCGAACGATGTATTCGCAATATTGCGATTACACACCTCGTAGCAGTTTCAGAGTAGCTTCAGACTTACTCGGCATCTGCGATCAGTTCAGTGCTTGTCGTTCCTGGTTTGACGTCACAAACACACCCAGCGTTCGCCCAGACACTCCTCCGTTTCTCCAGCCACTCCCGCGTTTTTTCCGGAAACGGTAGCGTTTTTATCCACACGCCCATAAAACGCCGTGTTTCCGCCCAGTAACACCCATTTCCTGTCAATCACACTACGATCGCCGGAGCGAAGAAAAAGCCGTGAGTAAAAATCCTATCTTCATAGCAAATTTACTTGGCGCAGTCGCAGTGCGGACATTGCGCATGCGCACTAAGCGGAAAATCGCTGCGATGCGATGAAATTTACCGAGCGAACAACTCGGAATGAGGGCCATGGTTTTGCCCAACTGCTAACAAAATTCCTGCTGCGATCAACTCAGAATTAGGCCTAATGTCCTGTCATTGTATTGCAGGGGTCGGGCCACGATAATACGATTCCAAAAGTCACCCCTCCCCAGCTCGGGCATATGGCCAATTTATTCATACATTTTACATCGGGAATGCCGGCAGCTAAGACATACCAGGCGCTAATTGCAGAGACTCGTCCAACATGGCCTAAAAGTAGCCCAACTGTAAATAAGACTTTATAGATTATTATCATGTTTCTGTTACAGTGCATTTATATACCAGTCACCCCGTTGGCACTCTCCACTTTCTTAGTACGCTTCCCGCTATACTTTTGCTAATAGTGATTTATCCCCAGTGCTCTCGCTAAACATAATAAACCAGATTTATTTTGACTCTTTGAAGTAGAACAAGGCAGCGTGAAGACACCGCCATCTGTAGCAGTAAATACTGTGAGGCTTCTGGTAACAAATCAGGGTGAGGCTGCATTTATCAGGGGTGCTAAGTCAAACCAAATTGGCACTGTTTGCTAAACACTGCTCCGGGAGACCAGAAAGCTGTATTCGCTCAGTACAAATATTACAGCGTCCCGGCATAGTCTCACAATCTGCCAGAAGGAAGGCCGGGAAGGGGTACAAATGAGCTGTGCATCTGTATGGAACAATACCACTTCTGTAGGGGGGGGACACATATGACATTCCCAAAGCAAACGTTACAATATGATGCTGTTTTTTTTATAATCACCTTTTTATTTGTTTTTGATTTTTATTCTGTTTTATTGCGTCCATCACAACGAGCCAATCAGCTGTCAGCAAAAGGGTTTACTGGACCAAACCGAAGACAAATTAGCATAAAAGGGTTTATCAGTATCAGTGACCTAAAATAATTAAGAATGCTGCAGCAATTATTTTTCTCTGCAGTTATTTTCTTCTGCTTTTATACCTGTTTCACTTTTAGATCACCAATTACCAAGACCATCAAGTCAGTGACTTGAATCAGTGGCCAAAGGCCTTGTGATGAAGGGAGTGATACTTAATGATATTGTAGAAGTCAGTGGAGTTCGTTCCTAATGGAACAGCGTTTACAAACGTTGCATTTTAATAAAAAAATCAAACTGCTGTTTTCTTCTATTTGAGAGAGAGAGAGAGAGAGAGTGAGAGGCATCGCCTCCGATTAAATTCCCCTTGCGGGTGCAATTATAATTCTGCAATGCATTGTATACTCAAATAATGGATTAATAACTTATTATATCAGACAACACCTAAACAATATGTCACCTGTCATTGTAATAAAGTCAGTTCTATCTTCTACAGACGATATAACACGTCCCATGCTGGCCCAATACAATGGTAATGAATTTTCCCGGCACACCAGAAATTAATGAATAAATCAATAGATGTAATTTAAAGCCAATGTGCCTTGTTCTGGATGTTGACCCACATTTCCGTTCTGCAGAGAGTCTCAGTTATAGATTTAATGAATTTTACAAATCTGGTGCCGTTTTTGTTTGTAAAAGGTTTTTTAGAGTGTTTCTCGGGCTGTGGCTCTCTATTCAGTGACCGACCTTCTATTTACGGTGCTACTACGTTATCGGGCGACATGCTTAAGGGACCTTAGCCAGGGCAGTCAGAGCTGCCTCAAGTCTCAAGTTCAACTCCATTGTTTAATTGACTTTGGGCCTGGCAATGGATGGAAAAATCAAATTTGTACGCAGCGGCTGTGCGAAAATATAATGATATAATATAATAATATACCCCCAGATACAAAGAAGCACTGGAGTTAGACCTGGATCAGGGATAGCCAACCTGATACAATTCATGGGCCACATTCAGCGACACCCTGACCTTCATACGGGACCAGGCTTGGACTGGCCCACAGCGGTACATGGGAAACCACCGGCAAGCCCCACTGCCTGTGTTGCCCCACATCCTGGTATAAGGATCAGGTTCCAGACTGTGCACTTGAATTATACATTATATATATGTTACCTTATACTGGACTATGGCAGGGACGAAACTAGGCTTTTCGACACACGGGGCAAGGCAATAGTTTGCGCACCCCCCCCCACCCCCCCTCACAAAAAAAAAAAAAGTAAAACAAACTCTGTCAGACTAAAATATCAGATTACCAGGAAATTTGACAAAAGGTGATACTATTGGACAATATTCCCCTATGTGCCTCAAATGCCCTTCAGTATGCGTCACATGCCCCGCCAGCGTGTTCCAACTACATGCTCCACTGTGTGTCCCCATACATTGCACTATATCATAACGCTTCATTCCCCTATCCTTTGCACTACATCACTATACTACATCCCCTACACGCTGAACTACATCACTATAATACATGCCCCTATGCACTGCACTACATACCCTATATGCTACACTACATCACTACACTACCCAGTTCCCCTTATATGCTACACCACATCAGTGCACTACATGCCCTTATACACTGCAATACATTACTACACTACATACCCTATATGGTACACTAAATCACTACACTACATCCCCCTATAAGCTACACCAAATACCCCCATCTGGGAGGTGAAGTGGAGGTTGATGCTGCTAACTGGGAGCACAGTGTGCTTCTATAGCTTGTACGGTGCACCGCACGCTAGTTGCAGCACTGCATGGCAAAAGAAGAGAGTTTAAGACAGTAACCGGCACAGGAGAGATCCCAGGCACTGGAGGTCACCCGCACAGCGCTGAAGCCAGCTGCGGGCAGACAGGTAGGTCAGAGACATTACCAAGGGAGCTGTCTGCTGCCTCACTGGAGCAGCACAGCCCTGCCAGTAAAAAAACAAAAAACCCTGTTCCTCTGTAACTCCTTGGCGCCCCCCTCAAATCCTGCACCTGGGGCAGATGCCCCCTTAGCCCCCCCTAGTTACGGCCCTGACTATGGTGTATTTTCTACAGTGCATTTATGTTATTAATCTAGTACATTATCATGCATGCAGCAGCTGAATTTACTGTATATATTTATGAAGGGGCCCAGACAATGCACTCTCTAATGGTTAGTCAAACCAATGAGGTGGCAGGCCACACCTCCTCTGCGGACTGGCCACACCCCTAAACATGGGCCCCTACCACTGCATACCCCCGGTGGGCCCTACATGTCCCAGTCCGACACTGTACGGGACACACATCACGCTGAGTCTCAGTAATAAGTTCAATCAATACATTTAATCATAGAGAAAGGCATCTATTTGTAGTCACATACCAGCAGGCATTTTAATCAAGTGTTACAAGCTGTAACAAAAAATAAAACCTTACAATGAAGTAGGAAACAGCTGGGGGCCCCAATCATTGACATACCTGTAAAGGGTGCACAAAGACTCCTGGGTCCACAGGGGTTACCCTGCATCCATGTTTAATACCTCTCTCGAGTTCTGCGTCGGTGCTGGAAGGAGCAGCACACATCACCAGGAAAACAGTGCTGTAGCCATTTTCCCAGAGATTTCCAAATGCGTGATAGAAAGGTCACAGGGAACATGGCGCGGCTGCCATGTTCTTGGAGATCTACACATGCGCTGAGATAAACAGTTATCAATGTTCACCGGGTAGGCAGCACCATTGTCCCCAAGCACAGAAGTCCAAGTATCAAATCTTGTGCAATCCTCCTGCATTTTTCTCTCGATAATACAGTAGCCGCCATTGACAGACAGGGCTGTCTTAACAGCAGTGTAGACCCCTGGGCACAGCAATGCACTGGGCCCCCTACCCATCCTCCAGCGGTAGGGGTGCGGGGTGCTATCAACGGCAGCTTTGATGTCCCGTGGACGGTAGGAGGTGTTCTATCTTCCGCTCAGCATGTAGGACCTGGAGCAGTAATTCCTGCTAATTACTCCTTTACTGCACAGATGGGGCTAAACTATAGAAGGGGGCATTGGGCTGAAAGAAGGGGCCCTGGTACATGACTTCCAGGGCAGTAGGGGGTGCTTAATACGTAGGGGAGGGGTGGGTAGTGGAGTGGACTTATTCATCATTTTCTGGTGGGAGGGCAGCGTGCTTGACTGCAGATATCTCAAGTTCCTGAAAACAAATTTCTTAGCTTTGAATGGGATAAAAAAACTAGACAGTCCCACCTGTCAGGAGGTTCTGGGAACTTGGGGATCAGAGTTCAGCAGCCAGAGCAATCCACCAACGAAAATATAAAACTGCATATTAGACGTGTGGAGCCGTGGAGCAGGTACCAGCTGCTTGAAGGCTGATATCTCTGGTTCTGGGCATAGTAGAGACAAGCTGATAGTGTCCACAGAAAGGAGAGAGTCCCAGCTCTGTCCCAGTCTGACAGAACCCGAGATATCTGGCTGGGAAGAGCAATTAACAGGCTTGGATGGTGTGGCCGGAGAGCCCCAGCCACGAGGCAAATGGCCGCCTTGGCACTGAAGGGGTTAATCCCTAGTGCCCGGCGCCATTTTTAAGGACAAAGGGCGCTTGGCGCCAGATTTGAAAAATGTATTGTGGGCGCTAGGCGCCGTGTTTTATTAATGTAAAGAAATGTATTTTTTTTGGATGTGCCGTGGTCCCGGACCCCTCCGGAGACCACGGCAGGGAGGACAGCCCCCGGCGCGCTCAGCAGTGTGTGCGCGCCGGGGGAGAGGAGGCAGCCGCTGACCGCCGGAGTCCGGGAGCTCCGCTCCCGGCAGCGGTCAGTGTAGCCCCGGGCGCCCTGGAGTGTGCGCGCCGGGGAGAAGGGTGAGCGCTGCGGCTGGGAGCTCGGCTCCCGCTGCAGTGTTCTCTGTGAGAGCCGCCGCTGGGGGCCGGGAGCTTTGCTCCCGGCGCCTCAGCCCAGCACGGGTGGCCAGCCGCAGCAGCCGGGACGGACGTCCCGGGCTGCTAGCCGGCGAGGGGGGTGCGCTGCAGCCCGGCTCCCCGCCGGACGCTGCGGCGAGGCTAAATAATCAGCGCCGCTCATGGGGGACCGGGCTAGCCGGCTCCCTAGCGGTGTGGGGGACATTAGGCTGCCGAGCATGATGGTGAAGCGCTGGGGTCCGGGAGCTACGCTCCCGGCGCCTCAGCGCTGAAACAAGCCAGGGTCACGGCGGCCAGGACAAGTGTCCTGGGCCGCCGGACTTCGGTACAGGGGGGTGCGCTGCTGCATGCGGCGAGGCCACTGGTTAGTGCCACACTGGGGGGACAGGGAGAGCCAGCTCCCTGGAACCCCAGAGGCAGGAAGGCAGGCTGGAGGATGGGGGAAGCCAGCCCCATACCTCCAGCACTGAGAGAGAGCCCTAGCAGCCAGGCTGCAGGGCTAGGGAAGCTGAGCGCTGGGCACAGCAGTTAAATAATGACCTACAGTGTGTTGTAAGGCACTGCAGTGCCTGAGTATGTAGAGTCTGTGCAGGGCACAGGCTCAGTGTATATTTAAAAGGGGAAATGTACAGTGTGATTTAAGTGTAATGTATGTAAAGGTAAAATGCACTTACTTGATTGTGTGTCCCAGGAGGGGGGAATCCATGGCTGTGCAGGCTGATGGATTCTCCCAGACCTTGTCCCCAAAAACGGAATGCTTTCCCATCCAGCCTCACATTTCCAAAGGGTACAGGGAGAAAGAGAAGCAGCTTAGCTATGAAACAAGCTGAGTGGTTTCTTGGAGCTCCATGGAGATCAGCCGTAGTGCCAAGAAACCTGGACCGGGGAGCCCGGCTGCCCAGCTCTGGAGCCCAAATCCAGGCTGCGGGCAGTGAGAGGGGTCCCGGGCAGATTTCTGGAAGTCAGATTTAGGAGGGAAAACCTCCCCCCAGCCAGACTGAACGGCACCGTGGGAGTATCCTACTCTCCCAGAGGGGAGAGACAAAGGAGACCGACCACTCCCCACTGTCCATAGGGAACAATGTTAGGTGTGCATGAGACCAGAGCATGCACAGCTCATGGGTAAACATTGATTGGTTGTGCACCACAGGGCGGGCTTACCCCCTGTGGTAAGGGGTCTTGGAGAGGGATAAAAGAAGGGCAGTTGGCCCATAGGAGGGTGTAATTGTAACATCTTCTTCTGCTGAAAACATCTTGATTGTATGCTGTTGCCCCTAGCAATAGGGAGGAGCCTTTTTAAAGGTTATTTGAGCAATAAACACCTTTGCCTCAAGAAGACTGCTTCATCTTGTGACCTACAGGGTTAGGCCAAACCTAGCCCCGTTCTCCGGCTGTCCAGGGAAGCACCTGACGTCTCCAAGCTCCGCCTTCCGCCAGCTACCGGTAGAGGCCTAGCAAGTGGCTAGAGGGGATTCGTCAACACCACACAGCTGTGGTAAGGCAGTGCGTCGGCACATACAGAGCAGAACCGTGGTTCCAAACGCCACGGCAGGTTAGGAGTTTGGTGGTGGCAGCAAGAACCCGCCCACAGCGCAGTGGGTGGAGTCAGTAACAGGCGGTTACTGACGGTAAGCGGGAATCCCCTATGTGGTCAGGCCTCGTGCGGCTTGACCTTCCATTCTGTGCGCAGTCAACGGGACGCGGCAAGCGGCGAGTGCTTCCGTACGGTACCGTCCTGTCACAGATGGGGACCACTACTTTGAAGTCGGATATCTCCGGCTCCCCAGGGCCGATTTTCAAAAATCTGGTACCCCTGGAAAGAGACATTTGATCAGTAGCTTGCTTTTGTGATGTACAGATGGAGCCACGCTAGGGGTGGCTCCATCTGTGTCTAGGCGCCTAACGCCGAGAGCATCTCAGTCTGGCCGGGTGCGCGTGCCCGGGCGGTTATGCCCAGAATGGGAGCGTCTCTGTGCACTCCCGGCGTGACTAGGCGGACGGATCGCCTAGTCACGCCGGGAGTGCGCGCCTGCGATGGAGCCGCCTCAGATGAACGCGGCGCCATCTTTAGGCACCCACTAAGAAGAGATTTTTCTAAATTCCACCCACAAGTGGGTTAAAAGGGGTGAGATGAATTTTGGGGGAATTTCCCCCTCACAGAGGAGAGTTAGGACAGCCCACCCAGCCAGGGCTATAAAGAATGCATGGTTCCTGGACTTCCTTGCCAGTGGCAGTTGCAGAGCAGACCATTATTCAAATAGAGGAGCCACATCAACTGCCACTACTAAACACTGTCAAACATCGCTGAGTGTAGCTCCCCTATTTGAATAATGGATTGCTGTGCAACTGCCATTGGCGAGACAGTCCAGCCTTAGGCTACGGCCACACATAGCGGCCAAGCGGATTCCATTTCAATGTATGTGTTCACACAGTTCAGCATCCTGTGTGTCACTGGTCAGCCCTGTTCTGCGGCATCCCACAGAACAGGATCCATGTGAACACAGAACCCCCCTCCTGGCCAAGCGGGTCCCGTTCAGTGGGACCCGCTTGGCTGCTATGTGTGACCCTAACCTTATGGTTCAGAAGATTTTGTGAGGAGTCAGTGGTATTCAGGGTTGGACTGGCCCACAGGGGTACAGGGAAAACCACCGGTGGGCCCCATTGCCAGGGGCCCCACCTCCTCCTCTAAGGATTAGGTTCCAGACTGTGCACTTGAATTGCACATTATACATATTATCTACAGTGCATTGCAGTTATTAATCTGGTACATTATCATGTATGCACTAGCAGTATTTACTATATATATTTATCATAGGGCCCATACCATGGTTAGCCAAGCCTCTGTGGCAGCTGGCCACACCCCTAAGCATGGGCCTCTATCACTGCGTTCCCTCGGTGGACCTCCATGCCCCAGTCCGACACTGGTGGTATTTGCCTTTTATATATATAAATTTCAGATATAAGTACAGTACTTAACCAACCTATTTCCAGTCAGGAGAGGATAGTGTCTCAGTTATCAGAGGTTAATCTGTTACTTGAACTAAACATTGCCGAACCTCTGAGAGAGCAATAGGAGGAAAGGAGTGATAGATTTTTTTGACTCTTAAATGCATTAAAGGAATCTTGATAGTCAGTAACTGCTTATCTGCTGTGTAAAGGGTACCGACAGCTCTCCCGGTGACCCAGTGACCTTAAGGGTTGTGTGAAAATCTTTACCTTTTTACCTCAAAGGAGGAGCCCTAAGGAAAGCGAGAAGCTAAGCAAGGAGACCTAGGGCCATTTGGAATAGAGTCAGTCTATCCCTGGAAACCTGACATATTTAACATGCAGCGGGCGGAGCCTGGCCTGTCATCCCAGCATTTACAGCACTGAGCAGGGCAGCATCAGAGGAGGGACGGGGAAGAGAAAGAGGCAGATTATTCTCCTCAGTACCAGCGTTTACAGCACTGAGCAGGGCAGCATCAGAGGTGGGACGGGGCAGAGAAGGAGGCGGATTATTCTCCTCAGCACCAGCATTTACAGATCCGAGCAGGGCAGCATCAGAGGAGGGACAGGGAAGAGAAAGAGGCGGATTATTCTCCTCAGCACCAGCATTTACAGCACTAAGCAGGGCAGCATCAGAGGAGGGACGGGGAAGAGAAAGAGGCGGATTATTCTCTTCAGCACCAGCATTTACAGCACCGAGCAGGGCAGCAGCAGAGGAGGGACGGGGAAGAGAAAGAGGCGGATTATAAGCACCAGCATTTACAGCACTGAGCAGGGCAGCATCAGAGGAGGGACGGGGAAGAGAAAGAGGCGGATTATTCTCTTCAGCACCAGCATTTACAGCACTGAGCAGGGCAGCATCAGAGGAGGGACGGGGAAGAGAAAGAGGCGGATTATTTTCCTCAGCACCAGCATTTACAGCACCGAGCAGGGCAGCATCAGAGGAGGGACGGGGAAGAGAAAGAGGCGGATTATTCTCCTCAGCACCAGCATTTACAGCACCGAGCAGGGCAGCATCAGAGGAGGGACGGGGAAGAGAAAGAGGCGGATTATTCTCCTCAGCACCAGCATTTACAGCACTGAGCAGGGCAGCATCAGAGGAGGGACGGGGAAGAGAAAGAGGCGGATTATTCTCCTCAGCACCAGCATGTACAGCACTGAGCAGGGCAGCATCAGAGGAGGGACGGGGAAGAGAAAGAGGCGGATTATTCTCCTCAGCACCAGCATTTACAGCACCGAGCAGGGCAGCATCAGAGGAGGGACGGGGCAGAGAAGGAGGCAGATTATTCTCCTCAGCACCAGCAGTTACAACACTGAGCAGGGCAGCATCAGAGGAGGGACGGGGAAGAGAAAGAGGCGGATTATTCTCCTCAGCACCAGCATTTACACCACTGAGCAGGGCAGCATCAGAGGCGGGACGGGGAAGAGAAAGAGGCGGATAATTCTCAGCACCAGCATTTACAGCACTGAGCAGGGCAGCATCAGAGGAGGGACGGGGGAGAGAAAGAGGCGGATTATTCTCCTCAGCACCAGCATTTACACCACTGAGCAGGGCAGCATCAGAGGCGGGACGGGGAAGAGAAAGAGGTGGATTATTCTCCTCAGCACCAGCCTTTTGACAGCATCAATCTGGGGAAAGCCCGTCCGGAGGTGTGGCCTGACAAAGAAATATGTAAAAAATGTTAAAAGCAGTATTAAATTTGCTTAAATACCAGCACTTTTCATCTCTTTGTGATTATACTTGAAATTCCGTAGCGAAGTACGGGTATTCAGCTAGTACAGTATATACCCAGAAATTGTGGAACTCTGCAAGTGTTTAAACATTAAGGGGGAGAGAGAGGTCCAACCACACATTCGGAATATGCTTGGTGCAGCATATGACAAATATCCACCAGATGTGTCAGCTATCAGACTTCAGCGTGGCACAGGTCCAATGTGTGCAACTGGATAGCAAGATGAAATTATCCACGCATGCCCTCATATCGTGCTAGGAGTGTTAAAGTTACAAATGACGAGTTTTGCAAAATCCAGATATGGCCAAAGGAGGGACCCAGAAAACAGTGCTATAGCCCTTTCACACAGAGCCGAGAACCCGGATTATTCCCGGGGCAAGCCGACGAGACCCGAGTTCAGGGTTGGTGTAAACGGGTCAACCCAAGTCATGCATCCGGGGTCCGCTAACCAAGTTCTTCCCGACCCAGTTCTCTGCAGTGTGAAAGGCTGATGATTGGCTGACTCAGGAGCGAATGGAGATTACATTATCCTGTGTGAGTCCTGTGTGAGTACAACGAACCCGGTCAAAGCGGTGTGAAATGGGTAAGTATATCTGAAGCCCCTGCTCTGGCCCATGTTCGGCATCCTGGGTAGAACAAGTTGTGACAGTTTTAACTGTTGTGGAGGGTGTCTTTTTGTTTACTAATCAGATTGTTCTAAAATGGAGCCTAGCGGTCTAGGTGGTTTTTCTTCTAGGTAAAGATTGTGCTGGGACTTTCTGTCTACCCAGCAGTTACTATCTACTTTGATTACATCTCCCAGCATGCTCCTTTGTCATTTTCTGTTTCTTTAGCATTACTATCCAGTAGGACTACATCTCCCAGCATACTCCTCTGGGATTTCCTGTTTTGCTGGCACTGTGAAATGAACACGCCCCTAGTCATGTTTCAATGTGGTTTTAAAAGGAAACAGGTGCTGGGGGTGGGGGGGTCAGTCTTTACGAAACCTGTGTTCCTGGAAGCTGCTGACAGTGTGTTTGTTTGGCAGCTGCAGAGAAGTGAGAGGCAGCAGGTATTCTGAAGGTGCTGGGAGGTCCGCTGGTGTATCCCTGTAGCTGCAAATGACAGGGTCTAGTTGCTGGGACCCCACCATATAGGTAAAGTGCAATGACCATGCGGCTGGGACCCTGAACAGTCTGCTGGAGATGTTTACCTGAGATCCTGGTAGGAACTGTATTAAACTGGGGTAACTGCCTCTGAACAGTTTTGGGGACTCTGCTGAGACTTTTGGGTAGGCTGGTGTTAAATCTGATAATTATGAGATATTGTTACAAGCCTTTGTGATGTCACCAATCTCCCAGCATGCTCCTTTGTGATTTCCTGTTTCTTCAGTATTACTACCCAGTAGGACTACATCTCAGAGCACGCATCTCCAAGATTTCCTGTTTTGCTGTCCCAGTCGTGCTTACTGTTGGATGTGATCCAGGGTTTGTCAACAGTGAGTCAACCTTCAATCAACACCTGAGTCACCGTTTGCTTTGTGTAGATTTTATATAGTTAATCCTACCAACATTACACAGCATTGCAGAATAAACCTATGCCTTAGCCATGCTGACTGACACCCAAACTTGTATTTCAATTTGGAAGTATAAGAATAGTTGATGCGAAGCTTTGGCAGACAAGGGTTATATCGGATTGAGGTTTCCAGAACACATCAGCATTCTGTAGCTATGCCAGCAGTATAATTGAGGGCAGTGGGGTTTCCTGCAGACAAAAGACATTTATATAACGGTGCTCCATTAATATATCCAGTACACAGAAAGGAACAAACCCAGTTTGTATTACTATGTGTGGGAGTAACGGAAATCTATTTAGGTATCCAGCCTAAAGGCTCGGTGCCTTTGTCATTACCAGTTGTATCAACTACAAACCTGACTGCTACCATGTTAACTGTTTACCTACCAGCCCTGGCGGAATGCAAGAGAAGTCCAAAGTCCCAACCTCCAAACTCTGTTACTATTAGGGGAAAACTAGAGCGGCATACAGTATTCAGGTAACTGTCATGTAACGTTCTTCTAAAAAATTACGTGCTAGATCCTGCGCTATTCTGCTCAGCCATGTAGATTCTATAACGTTCAGCAATCAGTAATCGACCTTGTGAAAGAACAGGGAACAAATACTGTAACACCTGGTATATTTTGTCGACATTTATCCTGTCAATACTGATAAAGTACTGATGGAATGCCGAAATGATTGTAATGTTGTTCCTGGTGGTCCAGTGGTGACCTGGTCCGGTGTGTCTGGTGTCTTGCAGCTTTGGTAGTCAGCTGATAAAGTCTTCTGGTTCTTCCTTCGGTGCTTACGGCAGTGAATATCCCTAACTCCTAACCTCTCCCTAGGGCCTAACCTCCCCTCCATCAGCCCAACCATAACCCTCCTCCTAGTGCCTTACCCTCCACTGCCATACCTAACCATTCCCCTATTGCCTAACCCTAAGCTCCCTTCCACAGTCATACCCTCCCCGTAGTGCCTAACCCTCCACTGCCAAACCTAACCATTCCCCTATTGCCTAACCCTAAGCTCCTGTTCCACAGTAATCCCCTCCCCGTAGTGCCTAACCCTCCGCTGCCAAACCTAACCCTTCCCCTAGTGCCTAACCCTAAGCTCCCTTTCCACAGTCATCCTCTCCCCGTAGTGCCTAAAACTCCGCTGCCAAGCCTAACCCTTCCCCTAGTGCCTATTATGCACACCAGTGCCTGCAGGAGTGTACTGGTGTCAGAACTGTTATGCACTCCAGTGCCTGCAGGAATGTACTGGTGTTTGAACTGTTATGCACACCAGTGCCTGCAGGAATGTACTGGTGTCTGAACGGATAGGTATGCAAAACAAATGAACTCACAGACAGACTGGGGAATATGACATTACGTACACAGAAGGTGATAGGGTAACAAAATACACACAAAGTGAACAGAGAAGCCCAGAGGCTAAGGAACTGGGTGTCTCCCTAGTATTAGTAATGCTCAGATGGGAAAAGCAAGATGTTGTGTTTTAATACGTAGAGAACCCGAAATGCTGTTGCTAAGGGCAACAGCAAAACCCTAAAGGGTTACCAACGGGTGTGGCAGTAAACTCCTTGGTCAGAGATGGAATGATAGACACAAGGAGAGTCTCCACAATCCTAATTCTCACTTGCAGTGCACAGGTTCAGCTTACTGCCACTAAACTGACACCTGACACCTTGCACAGTGAGACAGGATTTAGGCAGGCAAGTCTTAGAATACAGCCGCAAACTTGCTAAGTTCACAGAGTAGTAAAAGAACCCCAGCAAGTTAAACGACTGACTCCAGTCTTACTGCTAGGTCTGGATTGGCAGAGTGTAGTACCAAATCCCCAGGCCTATTTGCAGTAAGCAACAACAAATACAAAGCTACACAGTACTGGCTAACTTTCAGGAACTGACTAACCAACAAAGATTCAGCAGCATCTGCTTAACCTGAGAAGAGGCCTTATAAAGCAGGTGCTGTCCGCGCCCCACTCAGACCTCACAGACTGTGAGCACAAAAACCAGCACCGGATCCCCTGCCGTGCACAGAGCCTGTAACCACTGCACAGCAAAAGACCCGAACCGGAGTATCAGCTGCGCTCAGGTTACTCCGCTAGCACTTGTCTCCCGGTTGCCATGACGACGTGGCAGCACAGGGCAGGAGACCCTAACAGTACCCCCCCTCTGACGAGGGGTCAAAGAACCCCTACCACCGGGTTTATCGGGGAACTGCGAGAAGAAAGAGCGTATCAGTCTGGGGGCATGAAGATCACAACTGCGCACCCACGACCTCTCCTCCGGGCCATACCCCTTCCAGTGCACCAAAAATGACAGCCGACCCCGAACCATCTTGGAGTCAAGAATCCTTTCAACAACAAACTCCCTCTGGCCACGTATCAGAAGAGGGGAAGGTCTTCCACTGGAAGAAGGATTACTAATCGCCCGTTTTAAAAGGGAACAATGAAATGTTTTATTGATACCCAAAGAACGAGGCAGATCTAACTGAAATGCCACCGGATTGATAACCCTGGTGATCTTATAAGGGCCGATGAACCGGGGGCCTAACTTATGAGATGGCTGTCTCAACTTCAAATTCTTGGTAGACAACCAGACGAAGTCTCCTAATTTGAAGCTGCAGGGTCTTTTCCGCTTATCAAAAACCCTTTTGGTCACTAATGACACAGACACAAGGGCTTTCTTCACTTTCCGCCAAATACCTCTAAGGACCGAAACCACAGAGGAACCACCAGGCGTGGAGTCCAGGGGGTCAAAAGAATTGGCCTTAGGATGATGCCCATACACACAAAGGAAGGGAGAGATCCCTGTAGCAGAGTGAGCCGCGTTGTTATAGGCAAACTCCGCCATGGACAGATGAGCAACCCAGTCAGTCTGACACTTGGAGACATAACACCTGAGGAACTGCTCCAAGGACTGGTTCACCCTTTCAGTCTGCCCATTAGACTGCGGATGGTAGCCTGACGACAAGCTGACAGAAATCTGGAGATCGGAACAAAATGCCCTCCAGAATTTGGCCACAAACTGGGATCCGCGGTCAGAGACCACATCAAGTGGCAACCCGTGGAGACGCACAACATGCAGCATAAATAATTCAGACAGGCGTCTGGCCGATGGCAGCCCAATCAGTGGAACGAAGTGCGCCATCTTCGAAAACCTGTCAACGACAACCCAGATGGCTGTCATCCCCGAGGATTTGGGCAAGTCCACCACAAAATCCATTGAAATGTGGGTCCATGGCTTAGATGGGATAGAGAGTGGATGTAATGGGCCAACAGGAACCCCTCTAGGAGTCTTATTTCGGGCACAGATGTCACATGCCCGAACCCACTGATCCACATCCTTAGCCACCGAGGGCCACCACACCGCCCTAGATAGCAACTCCCGAGTTCTGGCAATACCCGGGTGACCTGCCGACTTCTTGGCATGGAATTCCAGGAACACTCGCTGTCTTAACCTAGGAGGCACAAACAAA
Source organism: Pseudophryne corroboree (assembly GCF_028390025.1). NCBI lineage: Eukaryota > Metazoa > Chordata > Amphibia > Anura > Myobatrachidae > Pseudophryne > Pseudophryne corroboree. Next base: position 806,963,807 of record NC_086449.1, on the reverse strand, counting down.
AGACCTACCGGAAGGTCTGGAGGAGCCTGCTCCTGTGCTCTAAGGACTAATGATAAGAGGTCCTGGGTAATGCCCACTTTAATACACGATGGGGACACAATGGGCAACGGCTCCTCGGTGGTCTCCTGGATTGGAGCAAAACTCCGCGAGAGCGCATCAGCCTTGATGTTTTTTGACCCAGGGCGATATGTTATCAAAAAATTAAAGCGAGCAAAAAACAAAGCCCATCGTGCCTGCATGGCATTGAGACGCTTCGCTGACTCTAAATATGCCAGATTCTTATGGTCGGTGAGAATTGAGACCACAAACTTAGCCCCCTCAAGCCAGTGTCTCCACTCCTCGAGTGCATCCTTAATAGCCAACAATTCCCGGTTACCCACGTCATAATTCATCTCGGCAGGCGAAAATTTACGGGAAAAGTAAGCACAGGGATGAAGGCGATTATCAGGCACTCCCATCTGAGAAAGCACTGCCCCAATACCCATCTCAGAGTCATCCACCTCCACCACAAAAGGACGCTCTGGATTTGGGTGTCATAGCACCTTGGCCGATACAAATGCCCTTTTGAGACGGGCAAAAGCCGCTTTAGCCTCACAAGACCAGTGAGCAACATCCGCCCCTTTCTTAGTGAGTGCCACCAAGGGCGCCACTATAGACGAAAATCCAGCGATAAATCGTCTATAAAAATTCCCAAAGCCCAGGAAACGCTGAAGCGCCTTCAAACTAGTGGGCTGCACCCAATCCAGGACTGCCTGTACCTTGGAACCCTCCATTTGGAAACCTTCTGGGGAGATAATATATCCTAGAAATGCGATTTGCTGAACTTCAAATTCGAACTTCTCCAGCTTCGCCCTAAGCCGGTGGTCTCTGAGTTTCTGGAGGACTAAGCGTACATGCTTCCGATGTTCCTCCAGGGAATGGGAGAAGATTAGGATGTCATCTAAGTATACAACTAAGAATCTATCCAAATATTCCCTGAGCACATCATTCATGAAATCCTGGAAGACTGCCGGGGCATTACAGAGCCCAAAAGGCATCACCAAATATTCATAATGCCCTGAGTGGGTATTAAAGGCAGTCTTCCATTCATCCCCCTCTCTTATTCGGATTAGATTGTACGCACCGCGTAGGTCAATCTTAGAAAAAATGGTGGCAGTACGAAGCTGGTCAAACAAGACCGAAATGAGGGGCAGTGGGTATGAGTTTTTAATCGTGATACGGTTCAATTCCCTGAAGTCGATGCAGGGTCGCAACGAACCGTCCTTTTTACCCACGAAGAAGAACCCCGACCCAACTGGAGACTGTGAAGGTCTGATAAATCCCTTAGCCAAGTTCTCCTGAATGTACTCTGCCATAGCCTGAGTCTCAGGACATGACAGGGAGTACAACCTGCTCTTGGGAAGCTTAGCATTTGGCAACAAATCAATGGCACAGTCATAGGGGCGATGGGGAGGTAGTACCTCTGCAACTTTTTTGGAGAACACGTCCGCAAAATCTGCATAACACCCTGGCAATCCTGGCAAACTTAGCTGCGAGAGCCTGACTGGAAGGCTCAAGCAACTCCTGAAACAATCAGTACCCCAACTAAGAATCTCCCCAGAGACCCAGTCAAATTGAGGATTGTGGGCCCTTAACCAGGGTAACCCCAACACCAATGGGGCAAAAGTACAGACAGTCACATAAAAGGACAATTTTTCAGAGTGTGTGGCTCCAATAAACAAAGAAATCTGGCTAGTGCAAGAGGTAATTTTACCTTGGGATAATGGTTCCCCGTTTAACCCACAAATCTCAATTTCCGATGCCAAGGGTACTAAGGGAACAGAGTGTTTCAGGGCGAATTGGCGGTCCATAAAAACCCTGTCGGCCCCACTGTCCACAAAGGCCTCAGTCTTGACAGTTTGACCGAGGATCTTCAAGGTCACCGGAATGATAAAAGTCTTCTTGGGAAATTCTGACTTCTGGCCTGACAGGATATTTCCCATCACCCTCAGGCCCTGAAGTTTTCCGGCTTTTCTGGGCATGATACTACCACATGACCTTTATTCCCACAGTACAAACACAACCCCTGCTGTCTCCTCCGCGTCTTCTCACGCGAGGAGAGGCGGGTAGCCCCAATCTGCATAGGCTCCTCGGAAAATTCCTCAGAGTCTGAGGTTCCCTTGGGAAAGAAGGAAACCTCAGTCTCCCTTTCAAGCCTACGCTCTCTCAGCCGTCTATCCACCCGGATGGATAACTGCATGAGCTGATCCAAGCTATCAGGCAAGGGATATTGTACCAGTTGGTCCTTTATCTGGTTAGAAAGACCTCTTCGGTACTGGTGTCTCAGGGCTGGGTCATTCCACTGGGTATCATGGGCCAACCTCCGAAACTCCGTACAGTAAACCTCAACTGGCCTTCGCCCTTGCTTAAGGATCGAAATCTGAGCCTCGGCTGAGGCCGTCTTGTCAGGGTCATCATACAACATGCCCAGTGCCGTAAAAAAAGCATCAACACTTTTAAGCGACGGACAGTCAGGCTGCAACCCATATGCCCAGACCTGTGGGTCTCCTTGTAGCAAGGAAATCACTATGCCCACCCGCTGAATCTCCGACCCAGAAGACTGAGGCCTAAGCCGGAAGTATAGCTTGCAGCTCTCCTTGAAACAAAAGAACTGCGAGCGATCTCCAGAAAAACGATCCGGGAGATTTACTTTCAGCTCCTTAACCCCTGAAGGTGCTGCTGCTGCGGGAGCTCCGCCAGCGGCCTGGGAGGTGTGCATTTTAATGGACAAATCATTAAATTGTCGAGTCAGGACCTGCACCTGATCGACCACCTGTTGCAACATATTTTGAGGGGTATGCTCCATATTCCCACAAAATTTCAACAGGAGTATTAGGCTGCTGAATATGTTATGCACACCAGTGCCTGCAGGAATGTACTGGTGTCAGAACTGTTATGCACTCCAGTGCCTGCAGGAATGTACTGGTGTTTGAACTGTTATGCACACCAGTGCCTGCAGGAATGTACTGGTGTCTGAACGGATAGGTATGCAAAACAAATGAACTCACAGACAGACTGGGGAATATGACATTACGTACACAGAAGGTGATAGGGTAACAAAATACACACAAAGTGAACAGAGAAGCCCAGAGGCTAAGGAACTGGGTGTCTCCCTAGTATTAGTAATGCTCAGATGGGAAAAGCAAGATGTTGTGTTTTAATACGTAGAGAACCCGAAATGCTGTTGCTAAGGGCAACAGCAAAACCCTAAAGGGTTACCAACGGGTGTGGCAGTAAACTCCTTGGTCAGAGATGGAATGATAGACACAAGGAGAGTCTCCACAATCCTAATTCTCACTTGCAGTGCACAGGTTCAGCTTACTGCCACTAAACTGACACCTGACACCTTGCACAGTGAGACAGGATTTAGGCAGGCAAGTCTTAGAATACAGCCGCAAACTTGCTAAGTTCACAGAGTAGTAAAAGAACCCCAGCAAGTTAAACGACTGACTCCAGTCTTACTGCTAGGTCTGGATTGGCAGAGTGTAGTACCAAATCCCCAGGCCTATTTGCAGTAAGCAACAACAAATACAAAGCTACACAGTACTGGCTAACTTTCAGGAACTGACTAACCAACAAAGATTCAGCAGCATCTGCTTAACCTGAGAAGAGGCCTTATAAAGCAGGTGCTGTCCACGCCCCACTCAGACCTCACAGACTGTGAGCACAAAAACCAGCACCGGATCCCCTGCCGTGCACAGAGCCTGTAACCACTGCACAGCAAAAGACCCGAACCGGAGTATCAGCTGCGCTCAGGTTACTCCGCTAGCACTTGTCTCCCGGTTGCCATGACGACGTGGCAGCACAGGGCAGGAGACCCTAACAGTGCCTAACCCTAAGCTCCTGTTCCACAGTCATCCCCTCCCCGTAGTGCCTAACCTTCTGCTGCCAAGCCTAACCCTTCCCCTAGTGCCTAACCCTAAGCTCCCTTTCCACAGTCATCCTCTCTCCGTAGTGCCTAACCCTCCGCTGCCAAGGTTAACCCTTCCCCTAGTGCCTAACCCTAAGCTCCTGTTCCACAGTCATCCCCTCCCCGTAGTGCCTAACCCTCCACTGCCAAGGCTAACCCTTTCCCTAGTGCCAAACCCTAAGCTCCACAGTCATCCCCTCCCCGTAGTGCCTAACCTTCCGCTGCCAAGCCTAACCTTTCCCCTAGTGCCTAACCCGAAGCTTCTGTTCCACAGTCATCCTCTCCCCGCAGTGCCTAACCTTCCACTGCGAAGCCTAACCCTTCCCCTAGATCCTAACCCTAAGCTCCCGTTCCACAGTCATCCCCTTCCTGTAGTGCCTAACCTTCCACTGCCAAGCCTAACCCTTCCCCTAGTGCCTAACCCTTTGCTTCTGTTCCCCAGTCATCCTCTCCCCGTAGTGCCTAACCTTCTGCTGCGAAGCCTAACCCTTCCCCTAGTCCCTAACCCTAAGCTCCCTTTCCAGAGTCATCCCCTCCCAGTAGTGCCTAACCCTCCGCTGCCAAGCCTAACCCTTTCCCTAGGGCATAACCCTAAGCTCCCTTTCCAGAGTCATCCCCTCCCAGTAGTGCCTAACCCTCCGCTGCCAAGCCTAACCCTTCCCCTAGTGCCTAACCCAAAGCTTCTGTTCCACAGCCATCCCCTCCCCGTAGTGTCTAACCTTCCGCTGCCAAGCCTAATACTTCCCCTAGTGCCTAACTCTAAGCTCCCATTCCACAGTCATCCCCTCCCCGTAGTGTTTAACCTTCCGCTGCCAAGCCTAACCCTTCCCCTAGTGCCTAACCCGAAGCTTCTATTCCACAGTCATCCCCTCCCAGTAGCGCTTAGCCTTCCACTGCCAAACCTAACCCTTCCCCTAGTGCCTAACTCTAAGCTCCCGTTCCACAGTCATCCCCTCCCCGTAGTGCCTAACCCTCCACTGCCAAGCCTAACCCTTCCCCTAGTTCCTAACCCTAAGCTTCTGTTCCACAGTCATCCCCTCCCCATAGTGCCTAACCTTCCACTGCCAAGCCTAACCCTTCCCCTAGTGCCTAACCCTAAGCTCCCGTTCCACAGTCATCCCCTCCCCGTAGTGCCTAACCCTCCGCTGCCAAGCTTAACCCTTCCCTTAGTTCCTAACCCTAAGCTCTCTTTCCACAGTCATCCCCTCCCCGTAGTGCCTAACTTTCCACTGACAAGCCTAACCCTTCCCCTAGTGCCTAACCCTAAGCTTCTGTTCCACAGTCATCCTCTCCCCATAGTGCCTAACCCTCTGCTGACAAGCCTAACTCTTCCCCTAGTGCCTAGCCCTAAGCTTCTGTTCCACAGCCATCCCCTCCCCGTAGTGCCTAACGCTCCGCTGCCAAGTCTAACCCTTCCCCTAGTGCCTAACCCGAAGCTTCTGTTCCACAGTCATCCCCTCCCAGTAGCGCTTAGCCTTCCACTGCCAAGCTTAACCCTTCCCCTAGTGCCTAACCCTAAGCTTCTGTTCCACAGTCATCCCCTCCCCGTAGTGCCTAACCCTCCACTGCCAAGCCTAACCCTGACCTTGTGCCTAACCCGAAGCTTCTGTTCCACAGTCATCCCCTCCCCATAGTGCCTAACCCTCCACTGCCAAGCCTAACCCTTCCCCTAGTTCCTAACCCTAAGCTTCTGTTCCACAGTCATTCCCTCCCCATAGTGCCTAACCTTCCACTGCCAAGCCTAACCCTTCCCCTAGTGCCTAAACCTTAGCTCCCGTTCCACAGTCATCCCCTCCCCGTAGTGCCTAACCCTCCGCTGACAAGCCTAACCCTTCCCCTAGTGCCTAACCCTAAGCTTCTGTTCCACAGTCATCCCCTCCCCGTAGTGCATAACCCTCCGCTGACAAGGCTAACCCTTCCCCTAGTGCCTAACCCAAAGCTTCTGTTCCACAGTCATCCCCTCCCCGTAGTGCCTAACCCTCCGCTGCCAAGTCTAACCATTCCCCTAGTTCCTAACCCTAAGCTCCCTTTCCACAGTCATCCCCTCCCCGTAGTGCCTAACCTTCCGCTGCGAAGCCTAACCCTTCCCCTAGTGCCTAACCCGAAGCTTCTGTTCCACAGTCATCCCCTTCCCGTAGTGCCTAACCTTCCGCTGCCAAGCCTAACCCTTCCCCTAGTGCCTAACTCTAAGCTTCTGTTCCACAGTCATCCTCTCCCCGTAGCGCCTAACCTTCCACTGACAAACCTAACCCTTCCCCTGGTGCCTAAGCTGCCGTTCCACTGTCATACCCTCCCCCTAGTGCCTAACCTTCCGCTGCCAAGCCTAACCCTTGCCCAAGTGCCTAACCCTAAGCTTCTGTTCCACAGTCATCCTCTCCCCGTAGCGCCTAACCTTCCACTGACAAGCCTAACCCTTCCCCTAGTGCCTAAGCTGCCGTTCCACTGTCATACCCTCCCCCTAGTGCCTAACCCTCCGCTGCTAAGCCTAACCCTTCCGCTAGTGCCTAACCTTAAGCTTCCCTTCCGCAGCCTTATGCATCCCCTAGACCTAACTCTAACCTCCCCTTCTGCAGCCTAAAGCTGATGTTTTGATGTGTGTAACCAGCTAAATCGGTGGCAAGGGGACCCGGTGGGCGTGCCAGCATTGGCAAGTACATACACACTTTTCGATGCCAGCAGCGATAGAGTGACGATGGACACTGGCGATGACACCGGTCGGGCCTGCCTGCATGCCTAAACTTTGGCCATCCCTCCCACAGCCTAACTCTAACCCTACTCTCCAGTATGCCAACCCTAACCCTCTACCTAGTGTCTGACCCTCACCCTCCCCTTCCATAACCTAACCCTATCCCTTCGCTCCCTGCAGAATGTCGAAATTTAAAATTTGGCAAATACTAGGCACATTAATTATGTTCATTTATCTAATTGAGACAGCACGGGACTTATGTAATAGTCTGCGAGATGCAGGCACGGGGATAACGTAATAGTCTGCAACCTGGTTTTGTTTTTTAAATCATTGACGCTTTAAAAATCCGGGCAGACATGGCGCAATCAGTCAGGTGCCTCCATCTCCCAGACTATTACACAGGCCCCCAAATCTGGCTGTCACATAGATGACCGCAAAGGGAACATTCGGCGGCTTTATTTCAGAGCAGGACCTGGTTGTGGATCACTGCATTGCCAGGCAGTCACCATTAACGTCCGATCAATACCAGAGAGTGCTGCTACTCGCTCTATAGATTTCAGGTCATCCATTCATTGCACGTTTGGCCGTTTTTAGAGTTACCACTAAGTGATTTTTTTGGTACACTCAAGCGGAATGGTCAAACCATTTCTGCTGACAGACGTAAAGACAGAATAAAACCCCCCCATAAAATAATATAATAAAAAAATCACAAATATATTCTTTTGTGTAAGGCTTGGTACGCACTATGCAAGTTATCATACGCTATATCTTTCCGGATCGGAATGATATACAGTATTATACACATTGTATACTGTGCACCACCGATCTGTCATTCGTTGAATCATCCCAGTGGATGTGCTGCACGTCCAATAGGACGATGTCATGGCCGACGCAGTGTGTTTTACATGCATCATGTATCTATACATTGTGCAGCTGTACAGCAGATCGTTTAGTGTGTACAGCGTTGTTATGTGTCGTTATATTGCATGGCTGCATAGTGTGTACCCAGCTTAAGTCATGTACTGTAACATACGTCACAATGCATGAGTCAAAGTAGTTACCCAATGACATAATTCCTGAGACCAGAGAATTCAGTTACAGCAGTTAGGTTGCGTAAGCAACCTTTACAGTGGTAAAGCAAGGTGACGTACAGGCGTCCTGGGTTATTCCACACCAAATCAACACAGGGTTTCAAATTGACCATTTCACATTGTATAGAAATTTGGTATATTAATTGAAGCCTTGGGTGTGAAGATTAGAGATGAGCGGGTTCGGTTTCTCTGAATCCGAACCCGCACGAACTTCATGTTTTTTTTCACGGGTCCGAGCGACTCGGATCTTCCCGCCTTGCTCGGTTAACCCGAGCGCGCCCGAATTTCATCATGACGCTGTTGGATTCTCGCGAGACTCGGATTCTATATAAGGAGCCGCGCGTCGCCGCCATTTTCACACGTGCATTGAGATTGATAGGGAGAGGACGTGGCTGGCGTCCTCTCCATTTAGATTAGGAGAGAGAGAGAGAGAGATTGACCTGAGGCTGATACTGTAGAAGAGAGTGCAGAGTTTAGTGACTGACCACAGTGACCACCAGCAGTGCAGTTGTTTTATTTAATATATCCGTTCTCTGCCTGAAAAAAACGGTACACACAGTGACTCAGTCACATACCATATCTGTGTGCACTGCTCAGCCCAGTGTGCTGCATGCCTGCATCATCTATGTATATATTATATATCTGACTGTGCTCAGCTCACACAGCTTATAATTGTGGGGGAGACTGGGGAGCACTGCAGTGCCAGTTATAGGTTATAGCAGGAGCCAGGAGTACAAGACAGTCACATACCATATCTGTGTGCACTGCTCAGCCCAGTGTGCTGCATCATCTATGTATATATATTATATATCTGACTGTGCTCAGCTCACACAGCTTATAATTGTGGGGGAGACTGGGGAGCACTGCAGTGCCAGTTATAGGTTATAGCAGGAGCCAGGAGTACATATTATATTAAAATTAAACAGTGCACACTTTTGCTGCAGGAGTGCCACTGCCAGTGTGACTGACCAGTGACCTGACCACACTGACCACCAGTATAGTTAGTAGTATACTATATTGTGATTGCCTGAAAAAGTTAAACACTCGTCGTGTGACTTCACTTGTGTGGTGTTTTTTTTTTAACTCTATAAAAAACTCATTCTGCTGACAGACAGTGTCCAGCAGGTCCGTCATTATATAATATATATACCTGTCCGGCTGCAGTAGTGATATATATATATTTTTTTATATCATTATTTATCATCCAGTCGCAGCAGACACAGTACGGTAGATCACGGCTGTAGCTACCTCTGTGTCGGCACTCGGCAGTCCATCCATAATTGTATACCACCTACCCGTGTTTTTTTTTTCTTTCTTCTTTATACATACATACTACTACATCTCTTTATCAACCAGTCTATATTAGCAGCAGACACAGTACAGTACGGTAGTTCACGGCTGTGGCTACCTCTGTGTCGGCACTCGGCAGTCCGTCCATAATTGTATACCACCTAACCGTGGTTTTTTTTTCTTTCTTCTTTATACATACATACTACGACATCTCTTTATCAACCAGTATATATTAGCAGCAGACACAGTACAGTACGGTAGTTCACGGCTGTGGCTACCTCTGTGTCGGCACTCGGCAGTCCGTCCATAATTGTATACCACCTAACCGTGGTTTTTTTTTCTTTCTTCTTCATACATACATACTACGACATCTCTTTATCAACCAGTCTATATTAGCAGCAGACACAGTACAGTACGGTAGTTCACGGCTGTGGCTACCTCTGTGTCGGCACTCGGCAGTCCGTCCATAATTGTATACCACCTAACCGTGGTTTTTTTTTCTTTCTTCTTTATACATACATACTACGACATCTCTTTATCAACCAGTCTATATTAGCAGCAGACACAGTACAGTATGGTAGTTCACGGCTGTGGCTACCTCTGTGTCGGCACTCGGCAGTCCGTCCATAATTGTATACCACCTAACCGTGGTTTTTTTTTCTTTCTTCTTCATACATACATACTACGACATCTCTTTATCAACCAGTCTATTTTAGCTGCAGACACAGTACAGTACGGTAGTTCACGGCTGTGGCTACCTCTGTGTCGGCACTCGGCAGTCCGTCCATAATTGTATACCACCTACCCGTGGTTTTTTTTTCTTTCTTCTTTATACATACATACTACTACATCTCTTTATCAACCAGTCTATATTAGCAGCAGACACAGTACAGTACGGTAGTTCACGGCTGTGGCTACCTCTGTGTCGGCACTCGGCAGTCCGTCCATAATTGTATACCACCTACCCGTGGTTTTTTTTTCTTTCTTCTTCATACATACATACTACGACATCTCTTTATCAACCAGTCTATATTAGCAGCAGACACAGTACAGTACGGTAGTTCACGGCTGTGGCTACCTCTGTGTCGGCACTCGGCAGTCCGTCCATAATTGTATACCACCTAACCGTGGTTTTTTTTTCTTTCTTCTTCATACATACATACTACGACATCTCTTTATCAACCAGTCTATATTAGCAGCAGACACAGTACGGTAGTTCACGGCTGTAGCTACCTCTGTGTCGGCACTCGGCAGTCCGTCCATAATTGTATACTAGTATCCATCCATCTCCATTGTTTACCTGAGGTGCCTTTTAGTTGTGCCTATTAAAATATGGAGAACAAAAATGTTGAGGTTCCAAAATTAGGGAAAGATCAAGATCCACTTCCACCTCGTGCTGAAGCTGCTGCCACTAGTCATGGCCGAGACGATGAAATGCCAGCAACGTCGTCTGCCAAGGCCGATGCCCAATGTCATAGTACAGAGCATGTCAAATCCAAAACACCAAATATCAGTAAAAAAAGGACTCCAAAACCTAAAATAAAATTGTCGGAGGAGAAGCGTAAACTTGCCAATATGCCATTTACCACACGGAGTGGCAAGGAACGGCTGAGGCCCTGGCCTATGTTCATGGCTAGTGGTTCAGCTTCACATGAGGATGGAGGCACTCAGCCTCTCGCTAGAAAAATGAAAAGACTCAAGCTGGCAAAAGCAGTAGCACCGCAAAGAACTGTGCGTTCTTCGAAATCCCAAATCCACAAGGAGAGTCCAATTGTGTCGGTTGCGATGCCTGACCTTCCCAACACTGGACGTGAAGAGCATGCGCCTTACACCATTTGCACGCCCCCTGCAAGTGCTGGAAGGAGCACCCGCAGTCCAGTTCCTGATAGTCAGATTGAAGATGTCAGTGTTGAAGTACACCAGGATGAGGAGGATATGGGTGTTGCTGGCGCTGGGGAGGAAATTGACCAGGAGGATTCTGATGGTGAGGTGGTTTGTTTAAGTCAGGCACCCGGGGAGACACCTGTTGTCCGTGGGAGGAATATGGCCGTTGACATGCCTGGTGAAAATACCAAAAAAATCAGCTCTTCGGTGTGGAACTATTTCAACAGAAATGCGGACAACAGGTGTCAAGCCGTGTGTTCCCTTTGTCAAGCTGTAATAAGTAGGGGTAAGGACGTTTACCACCTCGGAACATCCTCCCTTATACGTCACCTGCAGCGCATTCATAATAAGTCAGTGACAAGTTCAAAAACTTTGGGTGACAGCGGAAGCAGTCCACTGACCAGTAAATCCCTTCCTCTTGTAACCAAGCTCACGCAAACCACCCCACCAACTCCCTCAGTGTCAATTTCCTCCTTCCCCAGGAATGCCAATAGTCCTGCAGGCAATGTCACTGGCAATTCTGACGAGTCCTCTCCTGCCTGGGATTCCTCCGATGCATCCTTGCGTGTAACGCCTACTGCTGCTGGCGCTGCTGTTGTTGCTGCTGGGAGTCGATGGTCATCCCAGAGGGGAAGTCGTAAGCCCACTTGTACTACTTCCAGTAAGCAATTGACTGTTCAACAGTCCTTTGCGAGGAAGATGAAATATCACAGCAGTCATCCTGCTGCAAAGCGGATAACTGAGGCCTTGACAACTATGTTGGTGTTAGACGTGCGTCCGGTATCCGCCGTTAGTTCACAGGGAACTAGACAATTTATTGAGGCAGTGTGCCCCCGTTACCAAATACCATCTAGGTTCCACTTCTCTAGGCAGGCGATACCGAGAATGTACACGGACGTCAGAAAAAGACTCACCAGTGTCCTAAAAAATGCAGTTGTACCCAATGTCCACTTAACCACGGACATGTGGACAAGTGGAGCAGGGCAGGGTCAGGACTATATGACTGTGACAGCCCACTGGGTAGATGTATGGACTCCCGCCGCAAGAACAGCAGCGGCGGCACCAGTAGCAGCATCTCGCAAACGCCAACTCTTTCCTAGGCAGGCTACGCTTTGTATCACCGGTTTCCAGAATACGCACACAGCTGAAAACCTCTTACGGCAACTGAGGAAGATCATCGCGGAATGGCTTACCCCAATTGGACTCTCCTGTGGATTTGTGGCATCGGACAACGCCAGCAATATTGTGTGTGCATTAAATATGGGCAAATTCCAGCACGTCCCATGTTTTGCACATACCTTGAATTTGGTGGTGCAGAATTATTTAAAAAACGACAGGGGCGTGCAAGAGATGCTGTCGGTGGCCAGAAAAATTGCGGGACACTTTCGGCGTACAGGCACCACGTACAGAAGACTGGAGCACCACCAAAAACTACTGAACCTGCCCTGCCATCATCTGAAGCAAGAAGTGGTAACGAGGTGGAATTCAACCCTCTATATGCTTCAGAGGTTGGAGGAGCAGCAAAAGGCCATTCAAGCCTATACAATTGAGCACGATATAGGAGGTGGAATGCACCTGTCTCAAGCGCAGTGGAGAATGATTTCAACGTTGTGCAAGGTTCTGATGCCCTTTGAACTTGCCACACGTGAAGTCAGTTCAGACACTGCCAGCCTGAGTCAGGTCATTCCCCTCATCAGGCTTTTGCAGAAGAAGCTGGAGACATTGAAGGAGGAGCTAACACGGAGCGATTCCGCTAGGCATGTGGGACTTGTGGATGGAGCCCTTAATTCGCTTAACAAGGATTCACGGGTGGTCAATCTGTTGAAATCAGAGCACTACATTTTGGCCACCGTGCTCGATCCTAGATTTAAAGCCTACCTTGGATCTCTCTTTCCGGCAGACACAAGTCTGCTGGGGTTGAAAGACCTGCTGGTGAGAAAATTGTCAAGTCAAGCGGAACGCGACCTGTCAACATCTCCTCCTTCACATTCTCCCGCAACTGGGGGTGCGAGGAAAAGGCTCAGAATTCCGAGCCCACCCGCTGGCGGTGATGCAGGACAGTCTGGAGCGACTGCTGATGCTGACATCTGGTCCGGACTGAAGGACCTGACAACGATTACGGACATGTCGTCTACTGTCACTGCATATGATTCTCTCACCATTGAAAGAATGGTGGAGGATTATATGAGTGACCGCATCCAAGTAGGCACGTCACACAGTCCATACTTATACTGGCAGGAAAAAGAGGCAATTTGGAGGCCATTGCACAAACTGGCTTTATTCTACCTAAGTTGCCCTCCCACAAGTGTGTACTCCGAAAGAGTGTTTAGTGCCGCCGCTCACCTTGTCAGCAATCGGCGTACGAGGTTACATCCAGAAAATGTGGAGAAGATGATGTTCATTAAAATGAATTATAATCAATTCCTCCGCGGAGACATTGACCAGCAGCAATTGCCTCCACAAAGTACACAGGGAGCTGAGATGGTGGATTCCAGTGGGGACGAATTGATAATCTGTGAGGAGGGGGATGTACACGGTGATATATCGGAGGGTGATGATGAGGTGGACATCTTGCCTCTGTAGAGCCAGTTTGTGCAAGGAGAGATTAATTGCTTCTTTTTTGGGGGGGGTCCAAACCAACCCGTCATATCAGTCACAGTCGTGTGGCAGACCCTGTCACTGAAATGATGGGTTGGTTAAAGTGTGCATGTCCTGTTTTGTTTATACAACATAAGGGTGGGTGGGAGGGCCCAAGGACAATTCCATCTTGCACCTCTTTTTTCTTTTATTTTTCTTTGCGTCATGTGCTGTTTGGGGAGGGTTTTTTGGAAGGGACATCCTGCGTGACACTGCAGTGCCACTCCTAAATGGGCCCGGTGTTTGTGTCGGCCACTAGGGTCGCTAATCTTACTCACACAGTCAGCTACCTCATTGCGCCTCTTTTTTTCTTTGCGTCATGTGCTGATTGGGGAGGGTTTTTTGGAAGGGACATCCTGCGTGACACTGCAGTGCCACTCCTAAATGGGCCCGGTGTTTGTGTCGGCCACTAGGGTCGCTAATCTTACTCACACAGTCAGCTACCTCATTGCGCCTCTTTTTTTCTTTGCGTCATGTGCTGATTGGGGAGGGTTTTTTGGAAGGGACATCCTGCGTGACACTGCAGTGCCACTCCTAAATGGGCCCGGTGTTTGTGTCGGACACTAGGGTCGCTAATCTTACTCACACAGTCAGCTACCTCATTGCGCCTCTTTTTTTCTTTGCGTCATGTGCTGATTGGGGAGGGTTTTTTGGAAGGGACATCCTGCGTGACACTGCAGTGCCACTCCTAAATGGGCCCGGTGTTTGTGTCGGCCACTAGGGTCGCTAATCTTACTCACACAGTCAGCTACCTCATTGCGCCTCTTTTTTTCTTTGCGTCATGTGCTGATTGGGGAGGGTTTTTTGGAAGGGACATCCTGCGTGACACTGCAGTGCCACTCCTAAATGGGCCCGGTGTTTGTGTCGGCCACTAGGGTCGCTAATCTTACTCACACAGTCAGCTACCTCATTGCGCCTCTTTTTTTCTTTGCGTCATGTGCTGATTGGGGAGGGTTTTTTGGAAGGGACATCCTGCGTGACACTGCAGTGCCACTCCTAAATGGGCCCGGTGTTTGTGTCGGCCACTAGGGTCGCTTATCTTACTCACACAGTCAGCTACCTCATTGCGCCTCTTTTTTTCCTTTGCGTCATGTGCTGATTGGGGAGGGTTTTTTGGAAGGGACATCCTGCGTGACACTGCAGTGCCACTCCTAGATGGGCCAGGTGTTTGTGTCGGCCACTAGTGTCGCTTAGCTTAGTCATCCAGCGACCTTGGTGCAAATTTTAGGACTAAAAATAATATTGTGAGGTGTGAGGTATTCAGAATAGACTGAAAATGAGTGGAAATTATGGTTTTTGAGGTTAATAATAATATGGGATCAAAATGACCCCCAAATTCTATGATTTAAGCTGTTTTTTAGTGTTTTTTTAAAAAAACACCCGAATCCAAAACACACCCGAATCCGACAAAAAAAATTCGGTGAGGTTTTGCCAAAACGCGGTCGAACCCAAAACACGGCCGCGGAACCGAACCCAAAACCAAAACACAAAACCCGAAAAATTTCAGGCGCTCATCTCTAGTGAAGATAACTTCAAAATCTTGGGCTGATAAGTACACTGGGTTTGAAGTTATATGCCTTTAAAGCTGCAGTTTTGTAATGAAAAATGTGCTGTTAACGTTTTCTTAAATTGCATTTGCAGCTCACCTAATTGAGCTAGAGAGTTGGGCAAGGTCTCATTTTAGACCGCTTTTCACGGGCTTTCATATGAAATATAACACAGCACTATGTTTCAATAAAAATTAAAAACATTCTCAAAAACACAAAAAAATTACGCTTTCTGCCAGTTTCAATGTAGTACGCTTTCTTAAAATATGCGAAAGACATATAATTCTGTCAAAAGTATTCAGTATTTTAGTATTAATTATACTTTGTCATTGTACATAAAATCCATCAAAGGGATTGTTTAAGGAAATAATTTAAAAGTAATATATAGGCCTAGATACAGTAGATGTCATTTTCATTTTCTCTTACGTCCTAGAGGATGCTGGGGACTCCGTAAGGACCATGGGGTATAGACGTGCTCCGCAGGAGACATGGGCACTATAAAGAAAAAACTTCTGTATTGGCATTTTTTCACATATGGGCTGCGGAGTCAGTAGATATGTACATCCCCCGCCATTAATTGTAATTTTGAGCGGGACCGAAGCCCGCCACTAGAGGGGGCGGAGCTTGGTCTCACAGCACTAACCAGCGCCATTTAATCCACAGTGATCTGAAGAGAAGCTGGCTCCCCGGACTCTACCCTGCAGAACGGTGACACAGGGCTGAAAGAGAGGGAGGGGGGGGGGGGGGGGGCACATTTAGGCGCGGTGAGTGTATTACACTGTTAATATATATATATAAAAGCGCTATATCTGGGAATTGTTTCCAGTGTCAGTTGGCGCTGGGTGTGTGCTGGCATACTCTCTCTCTGTCTCTCCAAAGGGCCTTGTTGGGGAACTGTCCCCTTATAGATATATCCCTGTGTGCGTGTGCGGGTGTCGGTACGCGTGTGTCGGCATGTCTGAAGCGGAAGGCTTATCCAAGGAGGAGGTGGAGCAGATGATTGTGGTGTCTCCATCGGCAACGCCGACTCATGATTGGTATGATATCTGGAATATTTTAAATGCTAATGTGACCTTATTACATAAGAGAATGGACATAGCTGAGTCCAGGGAAACAGCAGGGAGTCAATCCGCGGATTTAACTGGGTCACAGGGCCCGTCAGGGTCTCAAAAGCGTCCCCTATCACAAATAGCAGACACTGATACCGACACGGATTCTGACTCCAGTGTCGACTATGATGAGGCAAGGTTACACCCTAAGGTGGCCAAAAGTATTCATTATATGATTATTGCAATAAAAGATGTTTTGCATATCACAGATGACCCCTCTGTCCCTGACACGAGGGTACACATGTTTAAGGGAAAGAAACCTGAGGTAACGTTTCCTCCATCTCATGAACTGAACGAATTATTTGAAAAAGCTTGGGAAACTCCAGACAAAAAACTGCAGATTCCCAAGAGGATCCTTATGGCGTATCCTTTCCCGGCAAAGGACAGGATACGGTGGGAATCCTCGCCCAGGGTGGACAAGGCGTTAACGCGCCTGTCCAAGAAGGTGGCACTACTGTCTCCAGACACCGCGGCCCTTAAGGATCCTGCGGATCGTAGACAGGAAACTACCTTAAAGTCTATTTATGCACATACGGGTGCTTTACTCAGACCGGCAATAGCATCGGCATGGGATTGTAGCGCTGTTGCAGCATGGACAGATACCTTGTTGGCTGACATGGATACCCTGGACAAGGATACCATTGTACTGACTTTAGGTCACATTAAAGACGCAGTCTTATATATGAGAGACGCTCAAAGAGACGTGGGGCTGCTTGGTTCCAGAGCCAACGCCATGGCATTTTCGGCAAGACGAGCTCTGTGGACCCGCCAATGGTCGGGTGATGCCGACTCAAAGAAGCATATGGAGGTTTTACCTTACAAGGGTGAAGTTTTGTTTGGGGATGGTCTCGCGGACCTGGTTTCCACAGCTACCGCGGGTAAATCTACAGTTTTGCCTTTTTGTTCCCCCACAGCAAAAGAAAACCCCACAATATCAGATGCAGTCCTTTCGGTCGCATAAGTCCAGAAGAGTTCGGGGCTCCTCTTCCTCGCCAGAGGTAAGGGTAGAGGTAAGAGAACACCTGCTTCGGCTAGTTCCCAGGAGCAGTCCTCCCCGGCTTCTGCTAAATCCACCGCATGACGCTGGGACTCCACGGAGGGAGTCCGCACCGGTGGGGGCACGTCTTCGACTCTTCAGCCAGGTCTGGGTTCTATCAGACGTGGATCCTTGGGCGTTGGAAATTGTATCCCAAGGTTACAAACTGGAGTTCGAAGAGGTGCCCCCTCGCCGATTTTTCAAGTCGGCCTTGCCAGCCTCTTCCCCGGAGAGGGAAGTGGTATTAGATGCAATTCAAAAGCTGTGTCAACAGCAAGTGATTATCAAGGTTCCCGTAGGCCAACAGGGAAAAGGGTACTATTCAACACTGTTTGTGGTCCCGAAGCCGAATGGTTCGTTCAGACTCATTTTGAAACTAAAATCCCTAAACCTATACTTGAAAAAGTTCAAATTCAAGATGGAATCACTCCGGGCTGTGATATCCAGTCTGGAAGCAGGGGATTTTATGGTGTCGCTGGACGTGAAGGATGCCTACCTTCATGTCCCCATTTCTCTAACGTCCTAGTGGATGCTGGGGACTCCGTAAGGACCATGGGGAATAGACGGGCTCCGCAGGAGACTGGGCACTCTAAGAAAGATTTAGTACTACTGGTGTGCACTGGCTCCTCCCTCTATGCCCCTCCTCCAGACCTCAGTTAGAATCTGTGCCCGGACAGAGCTGGGTGCATTTTAGTGAGCTCTCCTGAGCTTGCTAATAAGAAAGTATTTTAGTTAGGTTTTTTATTTTCAGAGAGCTTCTGCTGGCAACAGACTCTCTGCTACGTGGGACTGAGGGGAGAGAAGCAAACCTACTAACTGCGGCTAGGTTGCGCTTCTTAGGCTACTGGACACCATTAGCTCCAGAGGGATCGAACACAGGAACCTAACCTTGGTCGTCCGTTCCCGGAGCCGCGCCGCCGTCCCCCTCGCAGAGCCAGAAGACAGAAGCCGGCGGGTTGAAGCAAGAAGACGTAAAAATCGGCGGCAGAAGACTCCTGTCTTCATATGAAGTAGCGCACAGCACTGCAGCTGGTGCAGGGCGCAGGGGGGGGCGCCCTGGGCAGCAATTCAGTACCTCCTGGCAAAAGCAGCATATATACAGTTGGACACTGTAATATACATGAGCCCCCGCCATTATTTTTACACAAAATCGCGGGACAGAAGCCCGCCGCTGAGGGGGCGGGGCCTTCTTCCTCAGCACTCACCAGCGCCATTTTCTATCCACAGCTCCGCTGAGAGGAAGCTCCCCAGGCTCTCCCCTGCAGAAGCACGATAGAGAGGGTGAAAAAGAGAGGGGGGGCACATAAATTTGGCGTAAAAACAATATATACAGCAGCTGCTGGGTTAACACTAAGTTACTGTGTGATTCCTGGGTCATATAGCGCTGGGGTGTGTGCTGGCATACTCTCTCTCTGTCTCTCCAAAGGGCCTTGTGGGGGAACTGTCTTCAAATAGAGCATCCCCTGTGTGTGTGGTGTGTCGGTACGTGTGTGTCGACATGTCTGAGGTAAAAGGCTCCCCTAAGAAGGAGATAGAGCAAATATGTGTGTGAGAGGGTGTCTCCGTCGACAACGCCGACACCTGTTTGGATATGTGTAAGTGCTAAGGTGAATTTATTGCACAAAAGATTAGAGAACAGACAGGAAATCTACCCATGTCTGTCCCTATGTCACAGAGACCTTCAGAGTCTCACAATGCTCACTATCCAAAATAATAAACACTGATATCGACACGGAGTTTGACTCCAGTGTCGACTACGATAATGCAAAGTAACAGCCAAAATGGCAGAAAGGTATTCAATATATGATTATTGTAATAAAAGATGATTTGCATATCACTGATGACGCATTTGTCCCTGACACAAGGGTACACATGTTAAGGGGAAGAAAGCTGAGGTAAATTTCCCTCCTCTCATGAGGAAAAAGAGCGGGAATCTCCAGACAAGAGACTGCAGCTTCCCACAAAAAAATTCTCAGGCAGTATCCTTTCCCCACTAGGGCCAGGATGTGATGGGAATCTTCCCCTAGGGTGTCACGTTTGCCCAGAAGGTAGCACTAGCTATTCTCTGGGAACCTGCAGATAGCGTGCACATTCTGGTACACTACTCAGACCGGCGATTGTGTCGGCATGGGTTTATAGCGCTGTGGCAGCGTGGACAGGTACCTTATCAGCAGAGATTGAGACCCTAGTATGCATATAGATATATATATGTATATATAGAGATATATATATATTAAAGATGCTGTCTTAAGAGATATGTATATATAAAACATGCCCAAAGAGACATGAGTATACTGGGTCCTAGAGTCAAAGCTATGTCGATTTCTGCTTGACGTGTCCTGTAGAATATGCAATGGACAGATGATGCCGACTTAAGAGGCATATGGAAGGCTGAGGATTGTGTGGAGAAGGGTTCTCGGACCTGGTCTCCACAGCTATAGCTGGTAATTCTGATATTTTGCCTTATATTCCTGCACAGCCTAGGAAAGCACGACATTATCAAATGCAGCCTTTCGACTAAAGAAACAAGAAAGTCCGAGGTGCGTCCTTTCTTGCCAGAGGCGGGGGCAGAAGAAAGAAGCTGTACAAAATAGCTAGTTCCCAGGAACAGAAGTCCTCCCCGGCCTCTACAAAAATCCACCGCATGTCGCTGGGGCTCCACAGGCGGAGCTGGGCCCGGTGGGGGCACGCCTTCGTAAGTTCAGCCACAAGTGGGTTCACTCCCTGTTAGATCCCTGGGCAATAGATATTGTGTCTCAGGGATACAAGCTGGACTTTGAGAAGATGCCCCCTCACCGACGGCCTTGCCGGCTTCCCCCCACAAGAGGGAAACAGTGTTAACTGCAATTCACAAATTGTATCTTCAACAGGTGGTGGTCAAGGTTGCCCTCCTTCAACAAGGAGGGGGTTATTATTCGACCATGTTGTAGTCCCGAAACCAAACGGTTCGGTCGGACCCATATTGAATTTAAAATCCCTGAACATATACCTGAAAAGGTTCAAGTTCAAGATGGAATCGCTAAGAGCGGTCATTGCAAGCCTGAAAGGGGGAGATTTTATGGTGACTCGGGACATAAAGGATGCATACCTTCATGTCCCCATTTATCCACCTCATCAGGCGTACCTCAGAATTGCGGTACGGAATTGTCATTACCAATTTCAGACGTTGCCGTTTGGTCTCTCCACGGCCTTGAGAATATTCACCAAGGTAATGGCAGAAATGATGCTTCCTGCGGAAGCAAGGTGTCACTATTATCACGTACTTGGACGATCTCCTCATAAAAGCGAGATCAAGAGAGCAGTTGCTGAACAGCGTATCACTTTCTCTGGAAGTGTAACGGCAACACGGCTGGATTCTATATATTCCAAAGTCGCAGTTGGTTCTTACAGCTCAGCTGCCTCTCCTAGGCATGATCCTAGACACAGACCAGAAAAGGGTTTATCTCCCGATAGAGAGAGCTCAGGAGCTCGTGACACTGGTCAGGAATCTATTAAAACCAAAACAGGTGTCAGTGCATCACTGCACTTGAGTCCTGGGAAGGAGGGTGGCATCATAAGAGGCCATTCCCTTCGGCAGGTTCCATACGAGAACCTTCCAATGGGACTTACTGGACAAGTGGTCCGGATCACATCTTCAGATGCATCGGTTAATCACCCTATCCCCCAGAGCCAGGGTGTCTCTCCTGTGGTGGCTGCAGAGTGCTCACCTTCTCGAAGGTCGCAGATTCGGCATTCAGGTCTGGGTCCTGGTGACCACGGATGCAAGCCTCCGAGGGTGGGGGGCAGTCACACAGGGAAGAAATTTCCAAGGGCTGTGGTCAAGGCAGGAGACTTGCCTTCACATCATTGTCCTGGAACTAAGGGCCATATACAACGCCCTAAGTCAAGCGGAGACCCTGCTTCGTGACCAACCGGTTCTGATTCAGTCAGACAATATCACCGCAGTGGCTCATGTGAACCGCCAAGGCGGCACAAGGTGCAGGGTGGCGATGGTAGAAGCCACCAGAATTCTTCGCTGGGCAGAGAATCACGTAAGCGCACTGTCAGCAGTGTTAATTCCGGGAGTGGACAACTGGGAAGCAGACTTCCTCAGCAGACACGACCTCCACCCGGGAGAGTGGGGACTTCATCAAGAAGTCTTCGCGCAGATTGTAGGTCGGTGGGAACTGCCACAGGTGGACATGATGGCATCCCGCCTCAACAAAAAGCTACAGAGGTATTGCGCCAGGTCAAGAGACTCTTAGGCGATAGCTGTAGACGCATTGGTGACACCGTGGATGTTCCAGTCGGTTTATGTGTTTCCTCCTTTTCCTCTCTTACCCAAGGTGCTGAGAATCATAAGGAAAAGAGGAGTGAGAACAATACTCATTGTTCCGGATTGGCCAAGAAGAACTTGGTATCCAGAGCTGCAAGAAATGCTCACAGAGGACCCATGGCCTCTGCCTCTAGGGCAGGATCTGTTGCAGCTGGGACCTTGTATGTTCCAAGACTTACCGCAGCTGCGTTTGACGGCATGGCGGTTGGACGCCGGATCCTAGTAGAAAAGAGGGATTCCGGATGAGGTTATTCCTACGCTGATAAGGGCTAGGAAGGACGTGATGGCTAAACATTATCACCGTATACGGCAAAAATATGTTGCTGAGTGTGAGGCCAGGAATGCCTCTACAGAGGAATTCCAGCTGGGCCGTTTCCTTCACTTCCTACAGTCGGGAGTGACTTTGGGCCTAGAATTGGGGTCCATTAAGGTCCAGATTTCGTCCCTATCCATTTTCTTTCATACAAAAACTAGCTTCTCTACCTGAAGTTCAGACGTTTGTAAAGGGAGTGCTGCATATTCAGACCCCTTTTTGTGCCACCAGTGGCACCCTGGGATCTTAACGTGGTGTTGAGTTTCCTGAAATCTCACTGGTTTGAGCCGCTTAAGACCGTGGAGTTAAAATATCTCACGTGGAAAGTGGTCAAGAATTGGCGGCTTTGTCATGTAAAAGCCCCTATCTGGTTTTCCAGGGTGGTCTTCTGTTTGCCGGCGGTCGGGCTCCCGGCGCTCAGTATACCGGCGCCGGGAGCCCGACAGCCGGAATACCGACAATTATTTTCCCTCGTGGGGGTCCACGACCCCCATAGAGGGAGAATAAAATAGTGTGGCGCGCGTAGCGCGCCACCGTGCCCGTAGCGTGGCGAGCGCAGCGAGCCCGCAAGGGGCTCATTTGCGCTCGCCAAGCTGTCGGTAAGCCGGCGGTCGGGCTCCCGGCGCCGGGATGCTGGTCGCCGGGAGCCCGACCGCCGGCCAGCCGTAGTGAACCCGGTTTTCCATATAGACAGGGCAGAATTACGGACTCATCCGCAATTTCTGCAAAAGGTGGTGTCATCTTTTCATTTGAACCAACCTATTGTGGCCTGCGGCTACTCGTGACTTGGAGGATTCCAAGTTACTAGATGTATTTAGGGCTTTGAAGGTTTATGTGGCCAGAACGGCTGGAGTCAGGAAACCTGACTCGCTGTTTATCCTGTATGCATCCAACAAGCTGGGTGCTCCTGCTTCAAAGCAAACCATTGCTCGCTGGATCTGTAACACGATTCAGCAGGCTCATTCTGCGCTGGCTTGCCGCCTCCAAAATCAGTAAAAGCCCATTCCACAAGGTAGGTGGGCTCTTCTTGGGCGGCTGCCCGAGGGGTCTCGGCATTACAGCTTTGCCGAGCAGCTACTTGGTCGGGTTCAAACACTTTTGCAAAGTTCTACAAGTTTGATACCCTGGCTGAGGAGGACCTTGTGTTTGCTCATTCGGTGCTGCAGAGTCATCCGCACTCTTCCGCCCGTTTGGGAGCTTTGGTATAATCCCCATGGTCCTTACGGAGTCCCCAGCATCCACTAGGACGTTAGAGAAAATAAGATTTTACTCACCGGTAAATCTATTTCTCGTAGTCCGTGGTGGATGCTGGGCGCCCGTCCCAAGTGCGGACTTCTTCTGCAATACTTGTATATAGTTATTGCTTAAATAAGGGTTATGTTATGGTTGCATCAGGTTTGTCTGATGCACTGTTGTTGTTCATACTGTTGACTGGGTATGTTATCACAAGTTATACGGTGTGATTGGTGTGGCTGGTATGAGTCTTTCCCTGGATTCCAAAATCCTATCCTTGTAATGTCAGCTCTTCCGGGCACAGTTTCCTTAACTGAGGTCTGGAGGAGGGGCATAGAGGGAGGAGCCAGTGTACACCAGTAGTACTAAATCTTTCTTAGAGTGCCCAGTCTCCTGCGGAGCCCGTCTATTCCCCATGGTCCTTACGGAGTCCCCAGCATCCACTACGGACTACGAGAAATAGATTTACCGGTGAGTAAAATCTTATTATTTCCTCTTCATCAGGAATACCTGCGTTACGCGGTACAGGACTGTCATTACCAGTTTCAGACGTTGCCGTTTGGGCTTTCCACAGCCCTGAGAATTTTCACCAAAGTAATGGCAGAAATTATGGTG
Organism: Pseudophryne corroboree; assembly: GCF_028390025.1. Taxonomy (NCBI): domain Eukaryota; kingdom Metazoa; phylum Chordata; class Amphibia; order Anura; family Myobatrachidae; genus Pseudophryne; species Pseudophryne corroboree. Next base: position 806,940,102 of record NC_086449.1, on the reverse strand, counting down.
CTCCTGCGCAAGCAGGGAGTCACAATTATCCTGTATTTGGACGATCTCCTGATAAAGGCGAGGTCAAGAGATCAATTGCTGAAAAGCGTGTCACTCTTCCTGAGAGTGTTACATCAACACGGTTGGATTCTCAATCTGCCAAAGTCACAGTTGATTCCAACGACTCGACTATTATTCCTAGGCATGATTCTGGACACGGAACAGAAGAGGATTTTTCTACCAATAGAAAAAGCCCAGGACCTCCAGAACATGGTCAGGGACCTGCTAAAACCAAAAAGATTGTCTGTTCATCAATGCACTCGAGTTCTAGGAAAAATGGTGGCAGCCTACGAGGCCATCCCCTTCGGCAGGTTCCATGCGAGGACGTTTCAGTGGGACCTTCTGGACAAATGGTCGGGGTCCCATCTACACCTACATCAAAAGATAAGCCTGTCCCCCAGGGCCAGGGTGTCTCTCTTGTGGTGGCTGCAGAGTGCTCACCTTCTAGAGGGTCGCAGGTTCGGCATTCAAGACTGGCTTCTGGTGACCACGGACGCGAACCTCCGAGGATGGGGAGCAGTCACAAAAGGAAGAAATTTTCAGGGACTATGGTCAAGCCAGGAGGCTTGTCTACACATCAACGTGCTGGAATTGAGGGCCATATACAATGGCCTACGACAAGCGGAGTATCTTCTTCGCGACCTACCGGTTCTGATTCAATCAGACAACGTCACAGCCGTGGCTCATGTAAACCGCCAAGGCGGGACAAGAAGCAGAGTGGCAATGGCGAAAGCCACCACAATTCTGCGCTGGGCGGAAAATCATGTAAGTGTTCTGTCAGCAGTCTTCATACCGGGAGTGGACAACTGGGAAGCAAACTTCCTCAGCAGACACGATCTCCATCCAGGAGAGTGGGGACTTCATCAAGAGGTCTTTGCAGAGATAGCAAGTCTTTGGGGACTTCCTCAAGTAGACATGATGGCTTCACGCCTCAACAAAAAGCTTTGGAGGTATTGTGCCAGGTCAAGGGACCTTCAAGCAGTAGCGGTAGACGCCCTAGTGACACCATGGGTGTTTCAGTCGGTCTATGTGTTCCCTCGTCTGCCTCTCATCTCAAAAGTGTTGAGAATCATAAGACGAAACAGAGTACAAGCAATACTCGTGGTTCCAGATTGGCCTCAAAGGGCCTGGTATTCAGATCTTCAGGAGATGCTCACAGAAGATCCGTGGCCTCTTCCTCTCAGGGAAGACCTGTTGCAGCAGGGGCCTTGCATGTTCCAAGACTTACCGCGGTTGCGTTTGACGGCATGGCGGTTGAACACCGAATCCTAGCTGAGAGAGGTATTCCGGAGGAAGTTATCCCTACTCTGATAAAGGCTAGGAAGGAAGTAACGGCGAAGCATTATCACCGTATCTGGAGGAAGTATGTATCTTGGTGTGAAACCACGAATGCTCCTACGGAAGATTTCCATCTAGGCTGTTTTCTCCACTTCCTACAGACAGGAGTGGATATGGGCCTAAAATTAGGCTCCATTAAGGTACAGATTTCGGCCCTATCTATAGTTTTTCAGAAGGAATTGGCTTCTCTCCCAGAAGTCCAAACTTTCGTAAAGGGAGTGCAGCCTCCTTTTGTGCCACCAGTGGCACCATGGGACCTTAACGTGGTGTTACAGTTCCTTAAATCACACTGGTTTGAACCTCTTCAAACGGTGGAATTAAAATTTCTCACCTGGAAGGTGGTCATGTTATTAGCCTTGGCATCTGCAAGGCGGGTGTCAGAGTTGGCGGCCTTGTCTCACAAGAGCCCCTACTTGATTTTTCATGTGGATAGAGCAGAGTTGAGGACTCATCCTCAATTTCTGCCTAAGGTGGTTTCTTCTTTTCATATGAACCAACCTATTGTGGTGCCTGTGGCTACGGGTGACTTGGAGGACTCCAAGTCCCTGGATGTAGTCAGAGCCTTAAAAATTTACGTAGCCAGGACAGTTAGGGTTAGGAAAACAGAGGCTCTGTTTGTCCTGTATGCAGCCAACAAGGTTGGCGCGCCTGCTTCTAAGCATACTATTGCTCGCTGGATCTGTAACACGATTCAGCAAGCTCATTCTACAGCTGGATTGCCGGTACCAAATTCGGTAAAGGCCCATTCCACTAGGAAGGTGGGCTCTTCTTGGGCGGCTGCCCGAGGCGTCTCGGCATTACAGTTGTGCCGAGCAGCTACTTGGTCGGGTTCAAACACTTTTGCAAAATACTACAAGTTTGATACCCTGGCTGATGAGGACCTCGCGTTTGCTCAATCGGTGCTGCAGAGTCATCCGCACTCTCCCGCCCGGTTTGGAGCTTTGGTATAAACCCCATGGTCCTTACGGAGTCCCCAGCATCCTCTAGGACGTAAGAGAAAATAAGATTTTAAACCTACCGGTAAATCTTTTTCTCCTAGTCCGTAGAGGATGCTGGGCGCCCGTCCCAGTGCGGACTAAATCTGCAAGACTTGTATATAGTTGTTGCTTACATAAGGGTTATGTTACAGTTAAGATCGGTCTTTGACTGATACTGTTTTTTGTTCATACTGTTAACTGGTTGCGTATATTCCAGGTTATACAGTGTATTTGGTGTGGGCTGGTATGAATCTTGCCCTTAAGATTAACAAAATCCTTTCCTCATATTGTCCATCTCCTCTGGGCACAGTTTCTCTTACTGAGGTCTGGAGGAGGGGCATAGAGGGAGGAGCCAGTGCACACCCATACTAAAAGTTCTTTATAGTGCCCATGTCTCCTTCAGAGCCCGTCTATACCCCATGGTCCTTACGGAGTCCCCAGCATCCTCTACGGACTAGGAGAAAAAGATTTACCGGTAGGTTTAAAATCTTATTATTTTAACAAAAAAATCCAAAGAGAAACCTCTTGTAGCAGATGATCCCAAAATAAAACTTCTGGGATTTATTAACAACAACTTTTGAGATTTTTATTTTTAACATTTTAAATATAGATTTTTGAGAAAATATATATATACTTTTTTTCATTTTTATAGAAACATAATGCTGTTATATACCACATGAAAGCCCAAGAGGTTTAAAATGAGCCATTGCCCAACTATCTAGCTCAATTAGGTGAGCTGGAAATGCAAATTAAAAAAACATTAAAAGCTAATTTTCCATTAAAAAATTGCAGCTTTAAAGACATATAACTTCAAAACCAGTGTACTTATCACCAAATGATTGTTTGTTTGTTTGTTTGTTTTTGTTTTGTTTTTATACCACTGGCAGCATTTATTATACAAAATTTAATTGAAATTAGAGCTTTTAAGGTAGAATTTAAAAAAAATTGATTTGATTTGGAATGACCCGCCCCCTAACAGTCCCCCTGTGGCCCAATGCGTCCCAGGATTGCTGACGAGTTACCTGACACTGTTGGCTAGTGCATGCTGGGAATTGTTGTTCAATAGCATATGATGAAAAATAACATTCCAACAATAATACAGCAAAACATTTATTCAGTGTCAAAATGTCTGGCAGCAGATTGACCAAGGTCATGACATTGTAACATCAGTAATTTATACAGAGAAGTCTCACGTGGATATACGTTGAACTAGAGTTTCGATCTTTACGATTTCTTCCCCAGACACAGTAAGTTCTGGCCACAGGACAGTAAAACGCTCTGTCTAATTGAATTGCTGCATAATCAATTGAAAAATATATAGTGCAGCTTGAATGGAATTACCATTTATTAATTTCTTAAGTATATGCCAGACATGAAAGCAGGACACATATAGCATGACAGCGACAAACATCAAATTGCAGCAGTAGCCTGCAAGTGAGCACTGCACTGAAGAATATATGGCAGTGTGCCTAGGTGTCATTGATGGAAGAGAATGATGTATCTCTGGTAGAACACTGTAATGAAGACAAAATGTAATATTCATTATATTAAGGCAATCGATTAGTGAAATTAAATTAAAACATATTTTATTGTCTCTTTTTCTAACATTTTATAACACTTTACATAGACACGTTACAATAATTCTTACAGTTTAGATGTGTCATTATAATCGGCAGTGCAAAACTATAGATTTCCCATCCTGCAAAAGGAAAGTGTTTAGATAACAAAGTAATTAGAATGTTGTACCTTTACGCATAGTAATTAGAGTGTAGTTCACACTCTTAATAATTAGAATGTTGTCCATATACTTACAGGAATTAAAATGTTGTCCACTCACTCCTAGGAATTAGAATGTTGTCCATACACTTACAGGAATTAGAATGTTGTCCATATACTCACAGGAATTAGAATGTTATCTATATACTCATAGGAAATAGAATGTTGTCCACTCACTCACTCATAGCAGTTAGAATGTTGTCAATATACTCACAGGAATTAGAATGTTGTCCACTCACTCACAAGAATTAGAATGTTGTCCACCCACTCATAAGAATGAGAATGTTGTCTATATACTCATAGGAATTAGAATGCTGTCTATATACTCATAAGAATTAGAATGTTGTCCATATACTCATAGGAATTAGAATGCTGTCCACTAACTCATAGAAATCAGAGTGTTGTCCACTCGCTCCTAGTATTAGAAAGCTGTCCACTCACTCCTATGAATTAGAATGCTGTCCACTCGCTCCTACTATTAGAAAGCTGTCCGCTCACTCCTAGGAATTAGAATGCTGTCCACTCACTCCTAGTATTAGAAAGCTGTCCGCTCACTCCTAGGATTTAGAATGCTGTCCACTCGCTACTAGTATTAGAAAGCTGTCCGCTCACTCCTAGGAATTAGAATGCTGTCCACTCACTACTAGTATTAGAAAGCTGTCCGCTCACTCCTAGGAATTAGAATGTTAGATACATATACCTAGCAATTAAAGTTTTGGTCTTACATTCATTTACTATGAGACAGACATGAGAGACCTCTTCTGATTGGCTGTCCACCAATTAACAAAGTGAGTTTACCAGAATAAAATGAGTTTACGACAATTAGTTACTCTGGAGCAATCTGCTTTTTCTTTACTAGCATTTTTCTCTCTCCATATAGTACATCTGACCAAGAAAAAAAAAAGATTTGTAGAGTAGTTTTTACTTATTGTTTCAGCACTATAGGAAATATTAGGGAGGCAAAATATGAGACAATATAATGGGCACAAATTGATGAAGACATGATTCTTCAAAGGGGACACAAAATTGACAAAAGGGAATCAATTGTCTATGAAGTGTGCGAATGAGGCACAATAATTGACTTCATAAAAGTGGGGGGGATACTGATTATTACACACAGCATTGCTGGGAGCTGAGGTATGAGGCTAAACACAAAATGTCATAGCGGCATGTGCTGAGATTAGATCAGTAGCCGCCTCATGGGAGGGATTCATCAGAGGCAGTCCTGCTGGTTGGTGGAGGCTGTGAGTTCTTCTGAAGGGGTGGCCATAGAGAATTACTTACTGTTAGTAATCTTAATATTGTCATCAGCTGCTGCAGTATATGTATTTTAGTGGTTCACAGATTATGCACAAAAACAACGGTTCTCAACCTACAGTATATGTCATGACACCTTAGTGGGTACCAAGTTGGTCCTTGGTGCAGTGTCGGACTCGTGGAGGCTGTGGGCACACCTCGCTCCCGCTCCCGTAGTGCGGCCCCCCGGAGGTTGCTTCCAGCAGCGGCAGTTTCGCGGCAGGGTCGGGCCGCTGCGGCCTGCACCCCTGCTAGTGAGGACCGTGCGGCCGGCGGCCGCTCTGCTAGTGCCGCTAAGGTGCGCGGCTCGGCCGGGCCGCGGTCGCGGGCGTCCCCGGCGGCCGCTGTGCGCCGGGCGGCTCCTTTGCCCGGCGCGTTGGTCGGCGCCGCATCTCCCCTTCTCTCCCCGCCGGCGGCTCCAAATGGCGGCGCGGGCGCCCACGTGGTGCCCGGCGTCCGTGGCCGTGCCGCGGCGGGGGAGGGGGGCATATAATGCAGAGGGTGTGATAGGTGTGGGGCCACAGGGTGCTCCTGGGCCCGCCGATGCGCAGGTCGGGACGGATGTGGTGGGGCCCCTCCTTGCGGGCGGGCCGTTTTCACCCGCTTATAGTATTGGGGATGGGGTGGTGGGGACTGGCCCAGGGGTTTTCCGGGGAATGGGAGGTGTGACTGGGGCTTTCGCGGTTCCCGCCTCTCAAGCAGTTTTGGGACTGGGATCCCCGGCCGGGGATCCTGCAGCGGGAGCCTTGCTACTTGGCCCCCCGTTACCCGTGCCGCATCTTCCCGCGACGGCGGCATCGGGCTCCAGGCTCCTCCCCCCGGCCCGGTGGGTGCGGTGCAGCTTGTGGCGACGCAGTTGTCAGTTGCTGCGGCTTTCCACCTACCTGGCCCTCCTCTGGCGCAAGCCGCGCCTCAGGGTTTTGCTGGGGGTCAGTTTTTCCCTGGCGGCCTTCCCTGGCCGCTTGCGCAGGCGTTTCCCGCGTCATCTGGAGCGCCTTTCCTGGGGCTCACGATTCCGTCCTCGCCGCAATTTTCTCCGTACTTTGGTGGCGGCCTTTGCAGGCTCGTATGCCGGGTCCTCCTCGGCTGGGGCGGACCCGTTGGCCCACTTTTGGCAGCCGCCCCCCGCTCCCTCTCCGTTCCATCCTGGGTCGTCTGGATTTCCTGGGGCGGTCGGTCACCTTCCACCTCCCGTGTGGCGTCCTGCCTACACCGTTGGTGGCGTGGCGGGGGTCGGGTCTGCCTTCCCCCACTCCGTTTTGGCCCCCTCCATAAGAGGTCCTCTCCCGCCGCTTCCCACGGGCCCCCATCCTCCCGCCGGTTACCCCCATTTTAGTTGATGCGCTGGTTTCTCCGGCGCCTGTTGTCCCTTCTGTTTCCTCCTCACAGGTGCTATATGGTTCCGGGTCTTCGTTGCGGAGGGGCAGGAGGTTGGAGAGGGCCGCGGCATCGGCGGGTGCCGTTCCGCCGCCGGAGTCGGGTGAAACGGGCGAGGCTGTTCCGGGTTCCTCGGGCGCTGGTGAGCACGCTATTATTTCCCATTGTTCTTCTAGCACTTCTTCCACCTCTTCTAGCAGTGTTTCTTCAGGTTCTCCGCGGCGCCCGCGTAAGCTGGCTAGACTTATCGCGCGGCGCGTGGCTAAGGAATCGCGAAAGGCGACAGCGCCGGCGTCGGCGGTTCCCTCTGACCCCCCCCCCCCGTTTTACGGAGATGGTGCATTGCGCCAACACGGCCGTTACTCGGGGGTGCGCGCAAGAGGATGCGGGAAGGCTTTCGAGGCAGCTAAGAAGCCGGGGGGCATGGGTGAGTGTGCGTTCCGTAATTTTCACCAGTGATTGCGGGGTTTCTTGGTTTTTACGGCTTGCTACACCGAATCGCGGCCCGCAGAGTATCGCAATTTGGTCAAATATTTATTTTTGGTGCATGACGTACTTAAAATCCAAGGGTTCCGCTTGGCAGGATTACGATGAGAAATTCCGTCGTAATCAGGATGGCAACCCCATTCTGCCCGCAGGGTTTAAGGATGTCGAAGTGTGGTTGGAAGTCACCCAACAGGTCAAGCCCTCCACGGACGCTGTGGTCAAGAAGCCCGCGGCGGCCGTGGTGTCGGGTTCCCGGTCATCATGGAAAGGCAAGTGTTTTGCCTACAACGAAGGGAAATGCACTAGGGGCGTAAATTGGCGTTTTCGCCACTCCTGTAAATTGTGCGGGGCCGGTCACCCGGCCAAAGACTGCTCCTCGGCGGCGAGCGGTAAGCCCTCCGCTCCAGCCGAGGCCGGTGGAGTTGGTAAATAAGGCCCCCTCCCCTATTCTAGTGCCCGAATTGCGTCGCTGGCTTCGTTTATACCCCGACAAGTCGGCGGCGTTGTTCCTTTTGGAGGGTTTTCAGCATGGTTTTCGCCTGCCCATTTCGGATTCGGTGCACGTGGTGGCGCGCCAGAATTTGAAGTCGGCTCGCGAATACCCGCATGAGGTCCGGCGGAAAGTAGATGCGGAGATCAGCTTGGGGCGCATGTGTGGGCCCTACGTTTTTCCCCCTCTGCCCTCCTTGTACATCTCCCCCATGGGGGTAGTGCCCAAGAAGGTCCCGGGTTAGTTCCGCTTGATACAGCACTTGTCGCATCCTCCTGGCGTTTCGGTTAATGACTCCATTCCCGAGTCCGTGTGCAGGGTGCGTTATCAGTCTTTTGATGACGCTCTGCACTTGGTACGGGACTGTGGTCCGGGGGGCCTGTTGGCAAAATTGGACGTGGAATCGGCTTTTCGGCTCCTGCCCCTCCACCCGGTTTCCCTGCGGTTCCTGGGTTTCAAATTGGGGGACGAGTTTTACGTGGATCGGTGTCTCCCCATGGGCTGTTCGGTCTCCTGTGCCTATTTTGAGAGATTTAGCACGTTTTTTTACACTGGTGCGTCCAAGCCGCCTCCGAGCAACCCGGGGTGGCCCATTATCTGGACGATTTTCTCTTTGTGGGCCCAGGGGGAAGTTCGGTCTGTGGCGGTATTCTGGCGGTGGCTAGGTCCTTGTTCGACAGCTTGGGAGTTCCCGTAGCGCAAGACAAGTGTGAGGGCCCCTGCAGTTGCCTTAGCTATTTGGGAATCGAAATTGACACAGTGGCGGGTTGTTGTCGCCTCCCCGATGACAAAGTGCGGAAGCTGTTGGGCTTAATTCACGATTGTTTAGGCAAGCGCAGGGTTCGGCTTAAGCAGGTACAGTCTTTGCTGGGTTCTTTCAACTTTGGGTGTCGGATTATCCCCATGGGGAGGGTTTTCTGTCGCAAACTTGAACGGGCCACGGCGGGGACGGTCCGGCAGCATCACACCGTATACCTTTCCCGCGAGATCAGGGATGATTTGCGGATTTGGGTTTCTTTCCTGGTATCCTTCAACAGGGAGGTTTTGTGGCCTCCTCCTTGTTGTTCCAACAGTTTGATCCAGTTGTTCACGGATGCTTCGGGCAGTCAGGGCTTTGGGGCGTTTTTTGCCGGGGCATGGTGTGCTGCTGCTTGGCCGTCCTCATGGGTGGCACGGGGTTTCACCAAGAATCTCCTGTTGCTGGAGTTGTTCCCGATCATAGTTGCCCTTGAGTTGTGGGCCGGTCAGTTCTCGAATCGGGACATTTCGTTCCGTTGCGACAACTTGGGGGTGGTGCACGCTATCAATAACCAGCGTTCGTCCTCTCCACAGGCTTTGCGGCTGTTGCGTCATATGGTGTTAGTTTGCTTGCGGCGCAATATTAATTTCAGGGCCCGTCACGTTCCCGGTATCGACAACGGAATTGCGGATGCGTTGTCTCGGTTCCAGTTTGATAGATTCCGGGAGCGTTGGTTCCGGGAGCGGCGGCGGAGGGTTTACCGTGCCCGCCTTCTGTCTGGCAGCTTGTCGAGTTGGGTTAGCTGCTCTGGCCAGGTGTGCGTTGGCTCCTTCCACGCTCAGGGCGTATGATGCGGCCTGGCATGATTGGTCGGCCTTTCAAAGTAGGTACGGTGTGACAGGTGAGTCCCCGGCTGACGTTTTGCTGGCCTTTGTTTGGGAACATTATCAAAGGGGTAGGTCAAAGGCGGCCATGTCTTCTGCCCTTGCGGGCATTGCTTTTCACTCTCGGCTCCGCGGGATGACGGATCCCACGGGGTCTTTTGTCCTTTCCAGAGCGCTTAAAGGATGGGCTAGGATGCGACCGGCGCCCGCGGACTCCCGTAGACCCGTGACGTTGCAGCTTCTAACAGAGTTGCTGCGTGTGCTGCCTCAAATTGCGATCTCGGAGTTCGAGGTGGCTCTATTTAGATGTGCTTTTGTCCTAGCTTTCTTTGGGGCTTTCCGGGTGAGCGAGTTAGTGGCGTGCAGTAAGGCATCTCGTGACTCCGGTATGCTTTACGGGAATGTGCGCCTGCAGGATGGCCTGTTGCTCTGTAGGATTGTGCGGTCCAAGACAGATCAAACAGGTCGGGGTCGCTGGGTGTCCTTGGAGGCCCGGGAGGAAGCGAGTGTGTGCCCGCTGAGGTTGGCACAGGAGTATCTCCGGTTGAGGCCTTCAGGGGGCGACCAGTTGCTGGTGCATGCGCACGCTGGCCCGCTGACGAAGTTTCAATTTGCTGCAGTGTTTAAGAAATGTTTGGAGGCGCTAGGCTTGCGCGGGGCGGACTTCGGTACCCATTCCTTTCGGATTGGGGCGGCTACCCATGCAGCGGCTACGGGCTCATCCCCTGCGGCTATTCGGGAGCTGGGCCGTTGGAAGTCTGCCTCCTATAAGTCTTATGCCCGTTGTAATAAGATGTAGTTGCGCCTGTTGCGCTAACCCAAAAACTTGTTTACTGGTCGGTTTTTGAACGCTTACCGTTCAGGAATCGAGGGTGTGAAGTGAATTTTTTAATTTTCCTCCGAGGGGGCCTAATTTCAATTGGCTGTTCTCTTAAGGTCCACTGGAGTTTTTTTGAGTTTTCTCCTTCACTTGGGTTATTTCGTTTATTGCATTATCTATGTTTTGTGTTCAAATTTCTGATGTTAGGGTGTTTTTCTTTTTCAGCTGTCGTTGATTTTGGGGAGCATGTGTGGCTGGTTGGCCATTCTTATGTTTTTTGGGCGGCGAGGCATCCCATGGCACTTAGGGCGGCTGATGTTTTCGGATCTAGGGAGTTGCGTTGGGTAGGTGTCAGGGGCATGCTTTGGGGTGATTTGTTGCGGCTCCTTTTTCATCGTAAGCGCCGCTGGGGTCGCCCCAGTTGTATCGTCCTGCATTTAGGTGGCAATGATTTGGGCCGAGTTAAGGGCATAGATTTAATTTTGTCCATTAAGGCGGATTTGGTGGCGATTCGTTGTCACTGGCCAGGAGTCTGTATTGTTTGGTCGGAGATAGTTACGCGTTTTCATTGGCGGGGTGCGGTGCGTTTCTCAGCTCTGGAGAAAGCTCGCAAGAAGGTGAATTCGGCGGTGTCTCTGTTCGTTAGGGCCATAGGGGGAGTAGCTGTCAGGCATCCTTTACTTGTGCTGCGTAACCGGCAGTTCTACAAGGAGGATGGGGTCCATCTTTCTCCGGACGGAGTGCAGTTTTTCCTGGTAGATGTTTTTGGTCCTTTTCGTTAGGTTTCTTTAGTTTGTTCTTATTGTTTTGTTCGGATGGCGGTGGCAGTTTTGTAAACCTTTGGTGGCGGGAAGTCGCTACCAACCAGCGGTCAAACAGGCATAAGTGGTCATTGTGGGGCACCCTCTTTAGAAGGACGGCAGGTGTGTCCTTCTCTTGCGGTTGGACATTTAGACGTTCCCCTGCGGGAACCGAACGTTTGCCAGAGAGAAAAGAGTGGTGAGGCCAGCACAATGCGGGTTATACAGGAAGGAGGCGGGGTCTGGGTACTCCCCTCCTTGGTTTAGTGGATTTCATCCAAGTGACTGGAGCTGGTGTCTGGTAGCGACTTTTCCCTTTGCCATGCTCCAAGCTAAATTTAATTTCACAATCTAAATTAATTCCATTTCAATTACAATTATAGTTTAAAGAGTTGGTCAGCGATCAATAAATATCGTCTGACCTTTAACTCCAGCTACTGTGTCCGTGTCTTTATTTCAGTGTTGTGTCAATTTATTTTAGTGATAAGCTATCTTAAGAAAGGTTTATGTAATCACAATAAAGTTATGGGCGCCTTATATATACTGACTAAACTTCCTGCGGAGCCTCAACAGGAAATCAGACTGGCTCTAACACAAGCCCCTCCAGCTACAGGCAGGTACTTATCTGTCATGCAGTACCATCAGGGAGGCGTCTGATTGGCTCCGAATTTATTCTGCAGCAGGACAACGACCCCAAACATACAGCCAATGTCATTAATAACTATCTTCAGTGTAAAGAAGAATAAGGAGTCCTGGAAGTGATGATATGGCCCCCACAGAGCCCTGATCTCAACATCATTGAGTCTGTTTGGGATTACATGAAGAGACAGAAGGATTTGAGCAAGGCTACATCCACAGAAGATCAGTGGTTAGTTCTCCAAGATGTTTGCAGAGTTCCTTCAAAAACTGTGTGCAAGTGTACCTACAAGACTTGATGCTGTTTTGAAGTCAAAGGGGTATATTCAATTGAAGTCGAAAACTGCCGTCTGTTGAAAAAACCTATTCAATGCTTTTCGACAAGTCGAGGCATTCGACTTGTTGAAAAGCACGTGGATCGGCGGAATAGCTGCCGATCCACGCATTGATGTTGAAAACGGGGCCAAATCCGACAGGTTTGGGCCCCGTTTTCGACCATCTCAATCCGACATCAAAATGATGTCGGAATGAGATGGACCCAGAGGAGGCGAGGGGGGGGGGGGGGAGCCGCAGGGAGACGGGGGGACAGCCGGCGGCAGCCAGAGGAGATCAGCGCTATGGAGCATGCTGCTGGAGCCGGGTGGAAGCTGCCGTGAGGTCGGGTGGCTGAGTGACATCCTGCTGCAGCGCTACTCCGTAGCGCTGATCTCCTCTGGCTGCCGCCGGATGCCCCCCCGCGCGCGGCTCGCCCCCCCTCTCCTCCTCTGGGTCCCATCTAAATTCGACTTGAAAAAGTCAAATTTTATATGGGATTGAATAGGGGTTGTCGGATCCGACTTTAATTGAATATACCCCAAAGGGTGATTTGATTTAGATATTGAAATATTGATTTGATTTAGATTTTTCTTCTGTTCATTCACTTTGCATTCTGTTAATTGATAAAACATGAACTACTAACACTTCTAATTTTGAAAGCATTCTTACTTTGCAGTATTTTTTTTTACACCTGCCTAAAACTTTGCACAGTACTGTATGTGCCAAACTGTAATTTCTTAGGGGTTTGTTTACATTTGGATGTAAGCAGTGGTCTACTCTATGTACAATGGGTGCAAGGACAGGCCCCTGGGTCTGGGGGAAGGGGGGGGGGGGTGTAGGGGGGGTGCACACCCTGCACCCATTTCTTGAATGCTTACCCCTCTGGAGTCCCATATCAACGGCATCAGCGCTGCACAATTCACAGGGAAAATGTTGCGTGACCATTTTCCTGGTATTTTGCACAAACGCTGTAAGAAAATCACAGGGAAAATGGCTGCCGCACCATTTCCCTGGAGACCTGTGCATGCTCACTAGACTCTGAGCACTAGACGTGAGTGTCTCTTAGTAACCCTAGTGCTCAGAGTCTGCTGAGCTGCTGGCTAGAGAGGAGGGGGCTCAGACAGAGACTGCACACGGGACCCCTACTATCTCAATGCACCCCTGGATGTAAGTCGATTTTATGACAGTCCTCTCAGGCAGTGTACGTCCACTTCAGTGCTGCGCTCATGGGTGTTGTTTTCATAATCTACCTATTTTTAATGGGGGCCTGCAGCTCCAGGCCGCCTTTGAAAATAGGCCCACCAGATCCCATGCACTCCAGTCCCGGTTGGCCAAAGCTACGCCTCTCCCTTCTTGGCTGCCAGCAGCCCTGCATAATTGCTCCAATATTCCTCCTTTCCACCCTCCCATCTCGCCGAAAGCCCTGCCGCCAGTCGCAATAAGCTCTGCCCCCAGCAGTGATAAGCTCCGCCCCCTGGGTCCATCTGCAGCTGTGCCCCCGATTGCCCAAAGATCCTCTCCCATGCATAGGAGGAGGGACAAGTGCTCAGCATGGGCACACTGGAGCAGCTGCTGTAAGGAGCCTTACCACTGCTGTAAGGACTGAGGAGCTTTATCCCCAGAGCCAGCCAGACCATTATCACGGTGACAACATAAAATGTGAGTTTAATGCTCTCTGGAGATATGGGGGTCACTGATGCTCTCTGTGTTATATAGTGGTCACTGATGCTCTCAGTGGTATACGGGGGGCCACTGATGCTCTCTGCCGTATTCAGGTGACACTGATGCTCTCCAGTGGCGGAACTACCGCCAGTGTAACCAGTGCGTTGCACTGGGGCCCGCCACTGTCCAGGGGCCCAAAGCATGTAATGAGTCAAACTGACTCATTACATGCCGCCCGGACAGAGAGGAGAGGAACGCAGCGGTACGGGAGAGAAGGAGGAGGAGGGAGGTGGAGGAGGGAGCCGCAGCAGCGCTTTACTACTGGTTGAGGCGCTGCTGCTGCTGTCCCTCTGCTTCACTATAGGCTGTCTTCCGAGAACAGCCTACAGTGAAGCAGAGGGACAGTAGCAGCAGCGCCTCCACCAATAACACAGCGCTGCTGCGGCTCCCTCCTCCACCTCCCTCCTCCTCCTTCTCTACTGCCCGGGAATCGTGATCAGAAGCTGCACCGAAGAGCCTGAGCCAGCGGAGAGGGTAAGTATAATTCTTTCTTTCTTTCCATGTGTAAAAAGGGGGACTGTCTGCCGCAATGTGTAAAAAGGGGGAATCTGCCTGCCGCAATGTGTAAAAAGGGGGAATCTGCTTGACGCAATGTGTAAAAAGGGGGAATCTGCCTGCCGCAATGTGTAAAAAGGGGGAATCTTTGCCGCGATGTGTAAAAAGGGGGAATCTGCCTGCCGCAATGTGTAAAAAGGGGGAATCTTTGCCGCGATGTGTAAAAAGGGGGAATCTGCCTGTTGCAATGTGTAAAAAGGGGGAATCTGCCTGCCGCAATGTGTAAAAAGGGGGAATCTTCCTGACGTGATGTGTAAAAAGGGGGAATCTGCCTGCCGCGATGTGTAAAAAGGAGGAATCTGCCTGACGTGATGTGTAAAAAGGGGCAATCTGCCTGACGTGATGTGTAAAAAGGGGGAATCTGTCTGCCGTGATGTGTAAAAAGGACGCTGTCTGCCGCAATGTGTAAAAAGGGGGAATCTGCCTGCCGTAATGTGTAAAAAGGGGGACGCTGTCTGCCATATTGTGTAACAAGGGCATGCTGGCTGCTGTAATGTGTAAAAAGGGACGCTTTTTGCCGTTATGTGTAAAAAGGGCACGGTGTCTGCCGTTATGTGTAAAAAGTGTACGCTGTCTGCCACTATGTTTAACAAGGACACGCTGTCTGCCGTTATGTGTAAAACGTGTACGCTGTTTGCTGCTATGTGTAACAAGGGCACGCTGTCTGCCGTTATGTGTAAAAAGGGGATGCTGTCTGCCGTTATGTGTAAAAAGGGGATGCTGTCTGCCGTTATGTGTAAAAAGTGCACCCTGTCTGCCGCTATGTGTAAAAAGGGCACGCTGTCTGCCGTTATGTGTAAAAAGGGGGACGCTCTCTGCCGTAATGTGTAAAAAGGGGACGCTGTCTGCCGTAATGTGTAAAAAGGGGACGCTGTCCGCCGTAAGGTGTAAAAGGGTCTCTACCTGGTGTAGTGGTGCTACTGTGCGGCGTAATTTGAATAATGGAGACTACTGAGCACCGTTTTATGAATTGGTATTATTTTGTGGCCACACCCCTTCCCCACGAAGCCACACCACTATGTATTTTTGTGCGCACCTACGGCGCGCACTGCCCCTGTTTTGCATGCAGGGATGGGGCTCCGATGCTGTTTCTTGCACACAGTGCTAAAATGTCTAGTTACGGCACTGTTGCTAGGTATCCATTCCTCTGGCCCTGAGCAGGTCCCCCTCACCAGATCCTCTCCAGGGGTGAGGGGGTGGACTTGGATGGGATGGGGGGGGGGGGGGGGCAAAGCATTTTGTCGCACCTGGGCCCACCGCTCGCTAGTTCCGCCACTGATGCTCTCTTATATGTGGATCACTGATGCTCCCTGAGGTATACGGGAGTGACTGATGCTCTCTTTGGTTTACAGTGGTCACTGATGCTCTCTGTGGTATACGGGCATCAATGATGCTCTCTGTGGTATACTGGGGTCACTGATGCTCTCTTTGGTATACAGGGGTCACTGATGCTCTCTGTGGTATACAGGGGTCACTGATGCTCCCTGTGGTATATAGAAACATAGATTTTGACGGCAGATAAGAACCACTTGGCCCATCTAGTCTGTCCCTTTTTTTTACCTTATTTTTAGCTCAAACCTTATTTGATCCTTATTTCTTTGTAAGGATATATGGGGGGGTCACTGATGCTGTCTGTAATATACGGGGTCATTGATGCTCTCTGTGGTGTACCTGTATATGGGGGTCACTGATGCTTTTTGTGGTACACGGGGGTCACTGAAGCTCTCTGAGGTATATTTGTGTCACTAATGCTGTCTGTAATATATGGGGGTCACTGATGCTCGCTGCAGTATATGGGCTTCACTGATGCTGATTGCTCTCTACGGTATACAGGGGTCACTGATGCTCTCTGCGGTTATAAGGGCGTCGATGATGCTCTCTGTGGTATAACGGTGTCACTGATCCTCTCTGTGGTATACAGGAGTAACTAATGCTCTCTGTTGTATATAGGTGTCACTGATGCTCCTGCTCCCTGTGGTATACAGAGGTCACTGATGCTGTCTGTAATATATGGTGGTCACTGCAATGCTCTCTGTAATAGATGGTGATCACTGATGCTCTCTGTAGTATATGGTGGTTACTGTGATGCTCTCTGTAGTATATGGTGATCACTGATGCTCTCTGTAGTATATGCTGGTCACTGCAATTTACTCTGTAATATATGGAGGTCACTGATGCTCTCTGTAATATATGGGGGACACTGATGCTCTCTGTAATATATGGAGGTCACTGATGCTCTCTGTAATATATGGTGGTCTCTGATGCTCTCTGTAGTATATGGTGGGTCAAAGGTTGAAAATTAAGAACATCTGCAGATAGTGTGATTTCAAGTTACAAAAGGTGGCCATTTCAAAGGCAAAGTTGCCATAAACTGTAAATACCAACAAAAAAATTCAGCTATCTCCAGTAGTAATAATAATAATAATAATAATAGTAATAATAATATACATAAAATCCTAGTCAGTGGGGTATATTTACTAAGGTCCCGATTTTGACCGAGATGCCGTTTTTTCATCAAAGTGTCATCTCGGTAATTTACTAAGCAGAAATCACGGCAGTGATGAGGCCATTCGTATTTTTTTGCAAGTCCAACAAAAAAAATACGAATGAATACACCATCGGTCAAAACGCGGCTGTTTAAGTATGAATCTCGGTCATTTACTAAGAAGTGCAAAGCAAAAAAAAAAAAAACACTGCCGTGAAAAAATACAACTCGTAAAAAAGTGCTAAAAAAAAACAGACCTGCTTTTTTGAGCCGTGATTGGATAGGCATGCACGGATCCATGAGATCCGTGCATGTATATCAGTGGGAAGGGGTGGGAAAGTGTTAATTTGTTGAAAAAAGATTGCGTGGGGTCCCCCCTCCTAAGCATAACCAGCCTCGGGCTCTTTGAGACGATCCTGGTTGCAGAAATATGGGAAAAAAATGACAGGGGTTCCCCCATATTTAAGCAACCAGCATCGGGCTCTGCGCCTGGTCCTGGTTCCAAAAATACGGGGGACAAAAAGCGTAGGGGTCCCCCGTATTTTTAAAACCAGCACCGGGCTCCACTAGCTGGACAGATAATGCCACAGCCGGGGGTCACTTTTATACCGTGCCCTGCGGCCGTGGCATCAAATATCCAACTAGTCACCCCTGGCCGGGGTACCCTGGGGGAGTGGGGACCCCTTCAATCAAGGGGTCCCCCCCCCCCCAGCCACCCAAGGGCCAGGGGTGAAGCCCGAGGCTGTCCCCCCCATCCAATGGGCTGCGGATGGGGGGCTGATAGCCTTTTTGTAAAAGTGTAAGATATTGTTTTTAGTAGCAGTACTACAAGGCCCAGCAAGCCTCCCCCACATGCTGGTACTTGGAGAACCACAAGTACCAGCATGCGGCGGAAAAACGGGCCCGCTGGTACCTGTAGTACTACTACTAAAAAAATACCCAAAAAAAGACAATACACACACACACCTTGAAAGTAAAGTTTTATTACATCCATCCACACAAACATACATACATACTTACCTTATGTTCACACGCAGGTCGGTCCTCTTCTCCAGTAGAATCCATGGGGTACCTGTTGAATAAATTATACTCACCAGATCCAGGGTACCAGACTCCTCGGATAATCCTTTTGTAATCCACGTACTTTATTAAAAAAATAAAACGGAGACCCGAGCCACGCACTGAAAGGGGACCCATGTTTTCACATGGGTCCCCTTTCCCCGAATGCCAGAAACCCACTCTGACTGATGTCTAAGTGGGTTACTTCAGCCAATCAGGGAGCGCCACGTTGTGGCACCCTCCTGATCGGCTGTGTGCTCCTGTACTGTCTGACAGGCGGCACACGGCAGTGTTACAATGTAGCGCCTATGCGCTCCATTGTAACCAATGGTGGGAACTTTGTGGTCAGCGGTGAGGTCACTTTCGGTCAACCGCTGAGCAGAAAGTTCCCACCATTGGTTACAATGGAGCGCATAGGCGCTACATTGTAACACTGCCGTGTGCCGCCTGTCAGACAGTACAGGAGCACACAGCCGATCAGGAGGGTGCTACAACGTGGCGCTCCCTGATTGGCTGAAGAAACCCACTTAGACATCAGTCAGAGTGGGTTTCTGGCATTCGGGGAAAGGGGACCCATGTGAAAACATGGGTCCCCTTTCAGTGCGTGGCTCGGGTCTCCGTTTTATTTTTTTAATCAAGTACGTGGATTACAAAAGGATTATCCGAGGAGCCTGGTACCCTGGATCTGGTGAGTATAATTTATTCAACAGGTACCCCATGGATTCTACTGGAGAAGAGGACCGACCTGCGTGTGAACATAAGGTAAGTAACTATGTATGTTTGTGTGGATGGATGTAATAAAACTTTACTTTCAAGGTGTGTGTGTATTGTCTTTTTTTGGGTATTTTTTTAGTAGTAGTACTACAGGTACCAGCGGGCCCGTTTTTCCGCCGCATGCTGGTACTTGTGGTTCTCCAAGTACCAGCATGTGGGGGAGGCTTTCTGGGCCTTGTAGTACTGCTACTAAAAACAATATCTTACACTTTTACAAAAAGGCTATCAGCCCCCCATCCGCAGCCCATTGGATGGGGGGGACAGCCTCGGGCTTCACCCCTGGCCCTTGGGTGGCTGGGGGGGGGGACACCCCTTGATTGAAGGGGTCCCCACTCCCCCAGGGTACCCCGGCCAGGGGTGACTAGTTGGATATTTGATGCCACGGCCGCAGGGCACGGTATAAAAGTGACCCCCGGCTGTGGCATTATCTGTCCAGCTAGTGGAGCCCGGTGCTGGTTTAAAAAATACGGGGGACCCCTACGCTTTTTGTCCCCCGTATTTTTGGAACCAGGACCAGGCTAAGAGCACGATGCTGGTTGCTTAAATATGGGGGAACCCCTGTCCATTTTTTCCCCATATTTCTGCAACCAGGATCGGCTCAAAGAGCCCGAGGCTGGTTTGCCTTAGGAGGGGGGACCCCACGCAATTTTTTTTTTACATTTAAACTTTATTTAAAAAAAAAACAAAGTGCACAATGAAGCCCAGCACGGATCTCTCAGATCCGGCCGAGATTCATTGTATTAAAGTCGGCAGTGTTTTACAAGTCACTCACGTAAAACACTGCCTAAAAAAACGAATGACATCGACATCGGAAAACCCGAAAATGCAGAATACGGCAGCTTAGTAAATTAGTCGTAACAAATTCAAAAAGTTGCAGTTTTACACTTTCGATGTCATTCGTGATTATTCTCCCACCAAATCGGGAGAATTACGAATGTTAGTAAATATACCCCAGTGACTTTTCTATAAACATAAAATGTACGACTGGGAAGTGATAACACTGCTGTCTGGCGAAAGCTTCCCACACCCCCTTGATAAAGCTAAATATTTATCTTATATAAAACCCTTTATGAGGTCTAAGAACACTGTACGCTATTTACGTATGGAGTACCGTAAGGGTACGCTCGTTGCGTAACAATCGCTTAGCCGTGGTCGAGACGCTCAAGCGTCACGTTCGCTCACGGCCAAGAGATCACAGGCAGGCACGCTATTGGCTGCTGACTAACGTAATGGTTCGCTATAGCGTAGCGGCCGCTCGGGACCACGAGGAGATCACCAGCGGCGCAGACGCTCACAATGTTAAACCTTTATATCTAAACCATAAACAATGTAATATGCTGTAAAACCTTAGTGTAGAGATAGGGTGTAGATGCAACACAGTGTAACCTTATTAACTTAAAAGCTGTTTGAGCGTCACCGACGCTCTGAGAATACTTAACACTATAAGAAATACACAGATACCGTGCTTAGGGTCTAACGCCTTATATGAATGTTATTACTTGCAAAAATAATTAATACAATACAAGTCATACACTACAATATAACATAGACTACCTAACCAGATAACTACACAGGAAATACAATACAATACTATTACGTTTAAGAGAATACGAGAGAAAGAGGAGAAGAGAGAGAGAGAGAGATATGGCCCATAACAACAAGAAAGACAATATGATTGCGGAGAAAACTTACGCACAAAGGAAACGATCGCATGCGCCTCTGGACATCCAGCTCCCGATTTTCAGCAATGATAACCGTTGAAGAGTGAGAGCTGGATGTGATCGGCTTGTCTATTTATGCCCCACACACAATACAATTCAATGGTCCCTACAATCTCATTGTTCATTGGACACAGGAATTCCTCCTCGCATTATAACAAAAGGTCATAGGTTGATTCATAAGGGTGGGCTGTGACGATTTCCAACTGCTCAGGTGGGTGGGAAACTAGGTTTCCCGCCGCATGGATAAGTAAGTGCAAATAATAGTAAATGGACATAAACTTCTTATGTCCATAACTATTCGCACGAGCGATTAATCCGCTTCAAACCAACACCGGAATATTGCTAATTAAATACTCTTCCGATGGATACTAAACACCACAGTATTACTCCTGTCTGACCCTTCGTATCAAACAAAGGGGGATTTCTCTGTCCATGAACATTCTACATTAACCAAACTTTCAGATTCTATCAAAGGGACCATGATCTACAAAATACATTATATAGTGGAAATATGTAACGATTGAGTCGCACGCTACGAACACATGAACTCTACCGTAAATGCACATACCGCGCGCCCGCGGGTGCCCGCAACAGCGAGTATGCGCACTCACGGGAGAGCGCACGCATGCGCAGCGCGGACCTGTATGAGGTGCAAATATGGCAGTGTGCATCGTGATATTTTTCTGACTTTGACACCCTTTGCATGAGGAATCCTATGTAACTACTAGTATTGTAGTGGTACTTGCACCACCATATTTTCTGTTCTGTTAGCGCCATCTCAAGATGGCACTGACAATTTGGAACAGGAGGTTTTTTAAATATATTTTTACATGCAAAGTAATTTTAACAGATTTTTTTTAGCATTTTAATTTTTTTTTTTTTAAATGTATTTGTATTTTTTAATTCAAAAAGTAAAACTGAGAGCCCAAGCCAGCTCATGCATGCACATTTATTTATTATTTATTAACAGTTTCTTATATAGCACAGCATATTCCGTTTCGCTTTACAATTAGAACAACAGTAATAGAACAAAACTGGGTAAAAACAGACAGACATAGAGGTAGGAAGACTTACAATCTAGACTGCAAAGCTTACAATCTATACTGCAAAGCATTCAGTTAACCCTTACTGCACTGGTGCAGTATTGCCATTGTAGGTATTAATTTTTTGAAAGCATAAGTCATTTTTATAATTTACTGCAGAGGCTTAAATTGTGGGATGAACACTTAAATAAATATGGCAATAATAAGGGAACAATTTTTGATTTTTTTTTTCAATTAAACTATTCTAGCACTCAAGAAAAGGCAGACAATACAGTTCTCACCCTTTCACACAAAAACAAAACTTTTTATTGTTATAGCTACTACATAAAATGGTAGAAGGTAGGCATCATCTATGCCCTCCATAGAGATAGCCACACCCACATCACAGACCACACCATCTGCATAGATTACACCCACACAGCACTGGTCACACCCCTACATCACTAGTCACACCCCCTGCAGCGGCACACAATAAGCCCTACATACATTTCAGCTCCAGGCCCGTGTGGACATTAACCTATCACTGCAAGCTGGGGTCGTTCTCTTACAGCCTGTGGCTCAGATTTATCAAGCCTTGGAGAGTGATAAATTGCATGGTGATAAAGTGCCAAACAATCAGCTCCTACTTGTCATTTATCAAACACAGCCTGTAACATGGCAATTAAGAGCTGATTGGCTGGTGCTTTATCACAGTGCAATTTATCACTCTCCAAGGTTTGATAATTCTGGGCCTATATGTTCCTCAGATGCAAATCAATTATGTTTCGCACCATGTGGCTTCTCTATGGTACATTATTTATACAATTCCTATGCTTATCCATTCCTATACAAGTGTAGAAACACAGGAGACCACTTTGTGTGACTGAGGGCACGTCTACACACTTACTGTAGGTGACAAAGCTTGTGGTTTCCTGTCTATACAATGCAAGCTAATCAATACTGTATCTACACAATGACGTGTGTGGTTGCCATCTTTCTTAGCTCCAGTCTTGACCTGGCCTTACCACAAAACCTATCTCATGCTCACATCTGTCACTGAACTCCTAAGCAGTATTTTGTGCATTTAAAGTTACAGTCAAAAAACAGAACTTATCTCCTATATAATAGCCCAGATCTGTGATCTTGTGATTCATTTGCTAACGCTGGGCGGAGTCACAACAGTGGGCGGAGTTAGTCAAATGAGTCACAGATCTGGCCAAATCTATAGGACACTAGGAGCAGCTGCAGAAGCAGATAGTATGGACATGGCACAGGCAGGGTGCATACCTCCCAGCTTTCACACACACACACACACACACACACACACACACACACACACACACACACACACACACACAGCGAAAAGGGGGCGTGGCTTCACGGGAGGGTCCCCGTTTTCGTCAGTGAGGGGGCATGCCCAGCGCTCTGTGAGCTGCTGGCATGCCCCCAGGGGCTGATTATGAGTCCAGGGGGCACAGGGCACTTGAGACAGGGGAGCCCTATCTCATTGCTGTGCCTGCTGTGGGTTGGGGGCGTGGCCTAATCGCGGGACGCGAGGCCACGCCCCATTATGCAGATTCCGGGATTTTTTTTTTTTTTTTTATGGTATTTTGGCCCCTCAGCTAGAGGTAAATCCAGAGGGGGTGGTCGCTCCCCCCTACACACCCACACAGGCAGAAGAAAGCAGGGAGACTGCTGCCTCCCTGCAACACCACAGACCTGCCAATACGCAGCAGCGTGTGCTGACTGTAGCACAATGCTGCCGCTGTTGCTGGCAGGACGGGGGGGGGGGAGCTTCTGAGCTGGGACAGAGCTACTCGAGCCGGGGGGGGCCCTAAAACTGTGGGGCCAACGGTACGTACCGCCTGCCCATCCCCCCCTTAATCCGGCTCTGCTGCTGGAACCCCCCCTTAATCCGTACCCCCTGATGCCCCCTCTCCCTCTGTCTCCACTATTCACCGCTGCTCTGCTAAGCAGAACAGCGAGTACAGGAGCTTTCCAACTGCTCCCCCCCCCCCCCCCCCACCGCAGGACACTGCGACCCGCGGGTGGGACAGCGGGACAGACCCCAAAAAATGGGACTGTCCCGCGAAAATTGGGACAT
Source organism: Pseudophryne corroboree (assembly GCF_028390025.1). Classification (NCBI taxonomy): domain Eukaryota; kingdom Metazoa; phylum Chordata; class Amphibia; order Anura; family Myobatrachidae; genus Pseudophryne; species Pseudophryne corroboree. Next base: position 806,916,687 of record NC_086449.1, on the reverse strand, counting down.
TTGGGAGGTATGGGGGTGTGTGAGGGGGTATGCCATACTTGACCCCCACATCAGCATACTCAGCAGGGTCTCTCTGGCAGGGAGGAGCGTCACATTCTGGCACACTCCACGCTTCTTAGCTGTAGTTTTGTTGGTCACCAGTCGCTGTGCACTTTCCGTACTGCCTCTGTTATCTCCAGCCCCTGCGACCCCACCGCTAGCTGCAGCGCTGCCACCCGCAGTGAGTTGCGCCCAGCTCCTTCACACACTTTAGCCGGCGGGTAGCGCTGCAGAAGTCCGCGCTGCTTGCAGGCTCTGACCCCCTCCTCCCTCCAGCATCAGCGTCTCCTGGGAGCTAACCAGTCACTCCCAGTCTCCCCTTACCATAGTGCCCAGCAGCCGTGAGGTCCGCGCCACGTGCATGCTATACCCCCTCCTCCCTCCAGCCGCAGCATCTCCTGGGGGCTAACCAGTCACTCCCAGTCTCCCTTTACCACAGTGCCCGGCAGCCGCGAGGTCCGCACCACGTGCATGCTATGACCCCCTCCTCCCTCCAGCCGCAGCATCTCCTGGGGGCTAACCAGTCACTCCCAGTCTCACCTTACCACAGTGCCCGGCAGCTGCGCGAGGTCTGCGGTGTGTGACTGAGGAGGGGGGGAGTGATGCGGACGGGCAGAGGAAGCAGGAATACAGCCTAAGAGAGTCAGCCATGCCAAGTCTCCACCAGCAGCAGATGCCAACAGGTTGGAGTGGAACAGCAGCAGCCAGCAGCAGTGACTCCGGTAAGACACATCTGTCTGTCACCACTGTTCTGTCCCTAATACCAATCTCTCCCGTGCCCTGTGTTCTGTCATGTCCCTGTAACCCCTGGCCTTGACCTGCCACCCTTATCCTGGCCCTTTCACCCTTATCCTGGCCCTTTCACCCTTATCCTGGCCCTGTCACCCTTATGCTGGCCCTGCTACCCCTATCCTGGCCCTGTCACCCCTGTGCTTGCCCTGTCAACCCTATACTGGCCCTGTCACCCCTGTCCTGGTCCTGCCGCCCCTACACTGACCCTGTCACCCCTATCCTGTCCCTGTCATTTCTGTCCTGGCCCCGACGCCCATGTCCTGGCCCCGTCACCCCTGTCCTGGCCCCGTCACCCCTGTTCTGACCCTGTCACCCCTGTTCTGACCCTGTCACCCCTGTCCTGGCCCAGTCAACCCTGTTCTGACCCTGTCACCCCTGTCCTGGCCCTGTTACTGCATACCCTCCAACTACCTTTTTGGCAGGTACAGTACCCGCAGCACCTCCAGACCTCTCCCCAATGCACCACACCTCCGCACCTTCCCCTCCACCACATGCGGCACTCCACCCCTCCCCCACATGCTGTGCCTCCAGACCCCCTACACCACCCGCGGCTCCCACTCCTCCGCCCCTTCACCACCCCCAGCAATCTCCAGGCCCCCTCCACCATTCACCCCCCTTATATGTCTCCCCCACACCTGCCCCCCTCCACCCGCAGCATCTGCAGACACCCTCCTCCATCTGCGGTCCCCCCCTCACCCACCCCTCCCCCACCAATGGCACCCCCGCACCTGCCCCACCACCACCTGCAGCACCTCCGGACCTCCTTCCCCATCTGCCGCAACACCCGTACCTGCCCCTCCCCTACCCACGGCGCCTACGGACCCCTACCCCACCAGTGGCACTCCCGCCCCTTCCCATCCCACAGCACCTCCGGAACCCTTCACCAATCTGCAACATCCCCACACCTGCCCCTCCCCCACCCATGGCACCCCTGCCCCTCCCCCACCTGCAGTGCCTCCGGACCCCTCCCCCATCTGCATCCCTCACTCCTCTGCCCCTCCCCCACCCGCAGCACCTCCCAACCCTTCCCCATCCGGGCCCCACCCCCACTTCCGCCCCCCCCTCCATCCGCAGCATCTACAGACACCATCCGCAGTACCCCCCGCACCCGCTACATTCTGTACATTGTGGCCTGCAGGTGCTGTTCACGCCGTCGCAAGGGGCTGCGCCTCCTTCACCATCGCACACCCTTTCATTGTGCAATATTTAACCACTAACAAAGGAATGCAGGTGATACTCCATATAACACAAATATTGAACCCCAGAAAGGCATGCAAGGGTTAAGGGGGCGTAGCCCCTTGCGACGGTGTGAAGAGCGCCCGTAGGGCGCGATGAAGCACCTAGTTCTATAATATGACTGAAGAATGGTTCATATTTCTACAAAGGTCCGTGTGGGACTGGAGCATTATGGGCCCACCAGGGAAATGCAATGCCAGAGGCCTACTGAAAGGCTGTAACCAGCCATTGGCGAGGTGTAGTTGTCAACTGGAGGGGCGTGGCCATCCCACAAATGGGAGGGCATAATATTATGCAGCCCCAGATTCCTGCTTCCCATTTAGTCCAATACATTTTATATGTGGCCGTTTTCATATTATAATAATAATCTGTGCCACCTTTAGTCCAATGATATAATCTATACCCCTTTTATTCTACTGGTAATAATAATATGTGCTTCTTTCAGTAGAATAATAATAGTAATATTATGTGCCACTTTATTTGAATAGTAATCATGTGCCCCCTTTAGTTGTTTAATATAATGTGTGTACCCATTCTATATAATATCGTTATTATGCAGCAGACTTGCCTACTCTCCCGGAATGGCCGGGAGGCTCCCAAAAATCGGGTGTCCCTCCCGGCCCCCCGGAAGAGCAGGCAAGTCTCCCGATTACAGGGGCCCCCCCCTGCCTGGCCGCCCATCGCAGGGAAGGGAGCACCCAGTGGTGCAAGTAGAAATATTTTCGTAGTGGTACTGAGTGCTGAAAATGGGCGTGGTCATGTGTTGTGAGAGGGCGTGGTCACATGCTGCTAGTGGGAGTGGCTACATGACACTAGCGGCGTGGCCACACGACAGCCCCTTTTTGGGGGGGAATCTGGAGGCAAGGCTAAAAATATATAGTGATGCCTCCAGTATAATAGAAATATATAGTAATGCCCCAATTTAATAACAATATATAGTAATGCCTCCATTATAACAGGAAAATACAGCCACTGTCACACTCCCAGTAACCATGACAAAGTGGGAGGAGCCGTCATGCTGCCAAGCACCATGGTCTTGTTGCTTTGTGGCACATTATAATTGTGGTAATGGCAAAGTGTGTGGCAGGTGGTGCTGAGTACCCGCTGCCAAATTCTTAAGGGTACTCCGTACCCGAGCGTACCCGCATACTTGCACCGCTGGGAGCACCTGACCCTGCCTGTGCCAGGTGATCCATCCATCCGATATGATAGCATTATGCAATGCGATCTGGGCACGATATTAGCACCCAGGATTGCATTGTATACTGTATGCGATCATTGGTAAATGGGCACCCTAGTCCTTCCTTCTACAGGGTTAAACAGATGATCTGACTGAATTCGGCAGGGCGGTATTCCTCTGATCATGACTTCTCCAGCTGTGAATCTCATACACACAAGCATGCAGGAAAACACAGCTCCAAATAGATTCCATTTTCCTGAATTCAGCATCAATAAATAAACGACTGTTACTGCAAATCTCAACCCACAACGCAGCAATGGAGACCCCCGAAGACCCCGTAATTAACGCCTCCTTCTCTTTGACTGATTTAAAGGGAAATTCAAAAAATCACTGTCATCCAGATAAGACAATAATAACAAATCTTCAAGAGGAGCACAATATTAGTAAGCCGTTATAGGGAATAATATCAGTAACTGCGTCTGGAAGGCAGCCACACTGCCCACTACTGGCAGAGGTGGGACTATTTTATAGACACATTCCAGAAAACGCCTTTCAGAAAAGTATCTCTTGTGGGTGCAGGAATTCTGGCGCTACAATATGCACTGAAGAAGACCATTGACAGCACTCGTTGCTTTTGATTGGCTGCTTCTGTGTTGACCTCTACAATAGGGGGAAAGGGATACGGTCGTTAGGTCGACACAGCTTAGGTGGTCAGTCATTAGGTCGACCGTTGAAGCTCGACATACAGTAGGTCATTAGGTTGACATATGCTAGGTCGACAGGTCAAAAGGTCAACATGAGTTTTTCACATTTTTTTTCTTCATTTTTTGGATTTTTCCATACTTGACGATCCACGCCCAACTACGATTGGAACGGTAACCTTCGCTCATCATGCGAGGGGGCACTGTGCACTAATTGGGGTTCCCCGTCACTTTACGAAGAAAACGACACCAAAAACGGTCCAAAACCTCTTGTCGACCTTTTCACCTGTCGACCTAGTACATGTCGACCTTCAGTGGTCGACCTAATGACTGTCGACCTAAGTTGGGTCGACCCAACGACCCATACCCGGGGGAAATGTAACACGGTTGAAGGCCAAGTGCGGATGTCCATGGGCCCAGCCCCCTGGGGGGGAAAATGGTTCTGGGGAATGAGCACAAGATCACAATATATGATACAGGCGCCATATTTCCTGTGATTTCTTCAAAAATATGGAGCCAGCAGGATGGACAGGTAAGTAAATGCAATGGGTGCAGGCAGTGTAGTGTGGGCCCCTCTTGACTCAGGGGCCCATATTCACCTCACCAGGGAAGGAATGGGGACGGGAGTACAGATTACACGGGCCAGGGTTTCTCTCATGACTCGTGAGTGCAACGGTGCCACAACCATATAACCACATCTCCTGAGACGCCATGATGAAAACCCAACATAGTAATGTACACAAGGCAGTGTAGCCATTCCCCCTCTAGTGGGCAGTAGTACCTGGGCCCACTCCAGGCCTCACAAGGCCTAAAACACACAAACGGCACCCATTATAGGTAAGCTACTGACTCCAGCTGATATTAATTCATTAGAGTTGTGGATATATGAAGTTGTTCCCCTCCATTTGCTTACTGGGTGTTTCCACTTGCACTACTTTAGGAACAGATATTTCCATGTAGTTTTCAAAAGGTGAAACTACAGACATGGGGGGTCATTCCGAGTTGTTCGCTCTGTAAAAATCTTCGCATCGCATCGATTTTCCGCTTAATGCGCATGCGCAATGTCCGCACTGCAACTGCGCCAAGTAAATTTGCTATGCACTTAGGAATTTTACTCACGGCATTTTCATCGTTCTGGCGATCGTAATGTGATTGACAGGAAATGGGTGTTACTGGGCGAAAACAGGCTGTTTTATGGGCGTGTGGGAAAAAACGCTACCGTTTCCGGAAAAAACGCAGGAGTGGCCGGAGAAACGGGGGAGTGTCTGGGCGAACGCTGGGTGTGTTTGTGACGTCAAACCAGGAACGACAAGCAGTGAAATGATCGCAGATGCCGAGTAAGTCTGGAGCTACTCAGAAACTGCTACGAGGTGTGTAATCGCAATATTGCGAATACATCGTTCGCAATTTTAAGATGCTAAGATTCACTCCCAGTAGGCGGCGGCTTAGCATGAGCAAATCTGCTAAAATCCACTTGCGAGCGAACAACTCGGAATGACCCCCATAGTGTGTTTGTATTTAATTATATTTTATATTGGATATTATAATTGCCTATGCCCTGGTAGGGTCATCGGAGTGTGGCGCAGTCAGGGGGGACAGCGCGGAAGGCAATATCGAATCTCATGACCACACCTCCTGCTATACAGTGATGCGATTCCCAACATTCTATAGTGGGGGGCGGAGCCCCAATGGCGCAGGGTTGTGCCACTTAAGAATACAGTATAATACTAACACACTCAAGCCGTATATCTCTGCGCTATAATTAGGCATAAGAACACACGTGTACAATCTGTAATACATCAGGCATAACTACATCTTCTCAGCTGGGGCGAGTTTTTTTCTCCACACATAGCGGGTAAGTCAGACCCGATCGCAGCAGCAAATTTGTTAGCAGATGGACAAAACCATGTGCACTGCAGGGACATGTAACATGTGCAGAGAGAGTTAGATTTGGGTGGGGTGTGTTCAAACTGAAATCTAAATTGCAGTGTAAAAATAAAGCAGCCAGTATTTACCCTGCACAGAAACAATACAAGCCACCCAAATCTAACTCTCTCTGCACATGTTACATCTGCCCCCCCCCCCCCCCCCCTGCAGTGCACATGGGGGGTCATTCCGAGTTGATCGCTCGCTAGCAGTTTTTAGCAGCCGTGCAAATGCTATGCCGCCTCCCACTGGGAGTGTATTTTAGCTTAGCAGAAGTGAGAACGAAAGGATCGCAGAGCGGCTGCAAAAAAAATTTGTGCAGTTTCAGAGTAGCTTCAGACCTACTCAGCGCTTGCGTTCACTTCAGACCATTCAGTTCCGGATTTGACGTCACAAACACGCCCTGCGTTCGCCCAGCCACGCCTGCATTTTTCTAGCCACGCCTGCGTTTTTTCGAACACTCCCAGAAAACGGTCAGTTGACAACCATAAACGCCCACTTCATGTCAATCACTCTGAGGCCAGCAGTGCGACTGAAAAGCGTCGCTAGACCTTGTGTGAAACTACAGCGGCCGTTGTGAAAGTACGTCGCGCGTGCGCATTGTGCCGCATACGCATGCGCATGCGCAGAAGTGCCGTTTTTTTTGCTTCATCGCTGCACAGCGAACATTTTCAGCTAGCGATCAACTCGGCATGACCGTCATGGTTTTGCCCAACTGCTAACAAATTTGCTGCTGCGATCAACTCTGAATTCCCCCCATAGAGTGTGATAGCAAGTGCATTTAGCTCTGAATGTGCCCCATCAGGTCTGCATGTTTCCTGAGAACATACATACCGTCAGAATAACAATTTAAGGCAGTTATTTACTAAAGGTCTATTATACCAATACGAAATCAGTGAAAATCGATCTAAATCGATGTTGTACGTCCAGGGCTAAAACACACAATTACTAACATTAAAAAATGGCTATAAAAAAAAAAATCATCCGTTAGTAAATGTGTGTTTACTGTAAGCCCATGAAACCCCTCATCGATTGAGATAGTTTTTCAATGATTGAAAATCAATAAATATTGATTAATAAAATCGACCTTTAGTAAATAAACCCCTATGACTGTTACACAAAAGGGGGGGGGGGGGGGGGGGGGGGGAAGAAATAAATAAGATGTTTTAGGATATTGTGGGTGAGTGTTTTGTGAGTGTTAATATTTGTGGGTCAACGACACAATAATAAGGGGTTTCTCTGCCTGACATACTGTATAGAGAGATTTTGTGGCTTGGCCTTTGCTGGCCTTTTATGCGTAACTTTGTGTGATTAAATCTAGTTAGAACAATATGAAACAACTGAGGCACATTCTGCTCTGGGGAGATCTAGGGATAAGCAGAACAAAGGCTGGGTCCAACAGAATGGCCACTATCTTGGGAGGCTCCTATCACTCACTGCTCGAGCACACAATACCGACGCTCATAATCTCAGCAACCATTGACCAACAGTCAAAATACCGACACGGTCAAAATGCCAACATTCATTATACCAACATGTTCAAAATGCCGACATAGTCAGAATACCGACATTTGAAATGCAGACATTTAAAAATAACGACATGAGTTTTTCTGGGGGGGGGGTTGTGTGTCGATGTCGACATAGGTCGACATGGACACCCTGTAAATGTACCGCGTCCTCTCACGTGGCTCGCGCGCGGTGTCTTGCTACGCTAGGCACACTATTATATTCCCCCTTCGGATCCACTGGGATGGTAAAGTATGAACAAGTCTGTTTTCGGTAAACAATTCCTTCAAAACACACGTCGGCATTTCAAATGTTGGCATTCTGACTATGTCGGCATTTTGAACATGTCGGTATAATGAATGTTGGTATTTTGACCGTGTCGGTATTTTGACTGTCGGTCAAAGGCTGTTGGGATTATGAGCATCGGTATGCTGTCCGTCGGTGAATCAACTGCTACCCGGCGCACCTATGCACAGAAGATAAGCTTTCCAAAAATTACCCCTAATCCTGTTTTCCTTGATTTTCTGTTCTGCTTATTACATTTAATTGCACAAAGGCAGAGCAGTTCTGTGTCGTATATAAGGGCAAATGTAATAAGCAACAATGCTTACAGTACAGGAATTAAGGGGATGCAGTTACAATCGTGACGGTCGGGATCCCTGCGCACGAGATAACCGTCTTCATGGTAAAAAAGACAAAAGGAAAATTCAATGTAAAAAGTAAAGGTTGCAAGAGGGTGTATACAAACCATTACACCAAAATTGCTTTAAGATGAAAAATAAAATAGGGGTCTATTTACTAAGCGTTGGATGGAGATAAAGGGGGTCATTCCGAGTTGATCGCTCGCTGCTGTTTTTCGCAGCGCAGCGATCAGGTCACTACTGCGCATGCGTATGCACCGCAGTGCGCAGGCGCGTCGTGCGGGTACAAAGCGGATCGTTGCTGGGCGAAGGATTTAATGAAGAATCCATTTGCACAGCGGATCGCAAGGAGATTGACAGGAAGAGGGAGTATGTGGGTGGCAACTGACCGGTTTCTGGGAGTGTTTGGGAAAACGCAGGAGTGTCCAAGTGTTTGCAGGGCGGGTGTCTGACATCAATTCCGGGACCAAAACGACTGAAGTGATCACAAGGGCTGAGTAAGTCCAGAGCTAGTCAGAAACTGCGCAAAATGTTTTTGCAGAGGTCGGCTGCACAGGCGTTCGCACACTTGCAAAGCGAAAATGCACTCCCCCGTGTGCGGCAACTATACGTTTGCACGGCTGCAAAAAATAGCTAGTGCGCCATCAACTCGGAATGAGGGCCCAAGTCGCTGGAGATAAAGTACCAGCCAATCGGCTGCTATCTTCTATGCCACAGGCTGTGTTTGAAAAATGACAGTTAGGAGCTGATTGGCTAGTACTTTATCTCATAGTAAACAGTAAAGATGTGCACCGGAAATTTTTCGGGTTTTGTGTTTTGGTTTTGGGTTCGGTTCCGCGGCCGTGTTTTGGGTTCGAACGCGTTTTGGCAAAACCTCACCGAATTTTTTTTGCCGGATTCGGGTGTGTTTTGGATTCGGGTGTTTTTTTCAAAAAACCCTAAAAAACAGCTTAAATCATAGAATTTGGGGGTCATTTTGATCCCAAAGTATTATTAACCTCAATAACCATAATTTCCACTCATTTTCAGTCTATTCTGAACACCTCACACCTCACAATATTATTTTTAGTCCTAAAATTTGCACCGAGGTCGCTGGATGGCTAAGCTAAGCGACCCAAGTGGCCGACACAAACACCTGGCCCATCTAGGAGTGGCACTGCAGTGTCACGCAGGATGGCCCTTCTAAAAAATACTCCCCAAACAGCACATGATGCAAAGAAGAAAAAAAAGAGGCGCAATGAGGTAGCTGTGTGAGTAAGCTAAGCGACCCTAGTGGCCGACACAAACACCTGGCCCATCTAGGAGTGGCACTGCAGTGTCACGCAGGATGGCCCTTCCAAAAAACACTCCCCAAACAGCACATGACGCAAAGAAGAAAAAAAAGAGGCGCAATGAGGTAGCTGTGTGACTAAGCTCAGCGACCCAAGTGGCCGACACAAACACCTGGCCCATCTAGGAGTGGCACTGCAGTGTCACGCAGGATGGCCCTTCCAAAAAACACTCCCCAAACAGCACATGACGCAAAGAAGAAAAAAAAGGGGCGCAATGAGGTAGCTGTGTGACTAAGCTCAGCGACCCAAGTGGCCGATACAAACACCTGGCCCATCTAGGAGTGGCACTGCAGTGTCACGCAGGATGGCCCTTCCAAAAAATACTCCCCAAACAGCACATGACGCAAAGAAGAAAAAAAAGAGGCGCAATGAGGTAGCTGTGTGAGTAAGCTAAGCGACCCTAGTGGCCGACACAAACACCTGGCCCATCTAGGAGTGGCACTGCAGTGTCACGCAGGATGGCCCTTCCAAAAAACACTCCCCAAACAGCACATGACGCAAAGAAAAATTAAAGAAAAAAGAGGTGCAAGATGGAATTGTCCTTGGGCCCTCCCACCCACCCTTATGTTGTATAAACAGGACATGCACACTTTAACCAACCCATCATTTCAGTGACAGGGTCTGCCACATGACTGTGACTGAAATGACGGGTTGGTTTGGACCCCCACCAAAAAAGAAGCAATTAATCTCTCCTTGCACAAACTGGCTCTACAGAGGCAAGATGTCCACCTCATCATCATCCTCCGATTCATCACCGTGTACATCCCCCTCCTCACAGATTATCAATTCGTCCCCACTGGAATCCACCATCTCAGCTCCCTGTGTACTTTGTGGAGGCAATTGCTGCTGGTCAATGTCTCCACGGAGGAATTGATTATAATTCATTTTAATGAACATCATCTTCTCCACATTTTCTGGATGTAACCTCGTACGCCGATTGCTGACAAGGTGAGCGGCGGCACTAAACACTCTTTCGGAGTACACACTTGTGGGAGGGCAACTTAGGTAGAATAAAGCCAGTTTCTGCAAGGGCCTCCAAATTGCCTCTTTTTCCTACCAGTATACGTACGGACTGTCTGACGTGCCTACTTGGATGCGGTCACTCATATAATCCTCCACCATTCTTTCAATGGAGAGAGAATCATATGCAGTGCCAGTAGACGACATGTCCGTAATCGTTGGCAGGTCCTTCAGTCCGGACCAGATGTCAGCATCAGCAGTCGCTCCAGACTGCCCTGCATCACCGCCAGCGGGTGGGCTCGGAATTCTGAGCCTTTTCCTCGCACCCCCAATTGCGGGAGAATGTGAAGGAGGAGCTGTTGACCGATCAAGTTCCACTTGACTTGATAATTTTCCCACCAGCAGGTCTTTGAACCCCTGCAGACTTGTGTCTGCCGGAAAGAGAGATCCAACGTAGGTTTTAAATCTAGGATCGAGCACGGTGGCCAAAATGTAGTGCTCTGATTTCAACAGATTGACCACCCGTGAATCCTGGTTAAGCGAATGAAGGGCTTCATCCACAAGTCCCACATGCCTAGCGGAATCGCTATGTCTTAGCTCCTCCTTCAATGTCTCCAGCTTCTTCTGCAAAAGCCTGATGAGGGGAATGACCTGACTCAGGCTGGCAGTGTCTGAACTGACTTCACGTGTGGCAAGTTCAAAAGGTTGCAGAACCTTGCACAACGTTGAAATCATTCTCCACTGCACTTGAGACAGGTGCATTCCACCTCCTTTGCCTATATCGTGGCCAGATGTATAGGCTTGAATGGCCTTTTGCTGCTCCTCCATCCTCTGAAGCATATAGAGGGTTGAATTCCACCTCGTTACCACTTCTTGCTTCAGATGATGGCAGGGCAGGTTCAGGCGTTTTTGGTGTTGCTCCAGTCTTCTGTACATGGTGCCTGTACGCCGAAAGTGTCCCGCAATTCTTCTGGCCACCGACAGCATCTCTTGCACGCCCCTCTCGTTTTTTAAATAATTCTGCACCACCAAATTCAAGGTATGTGCAAAACATGGGAACGTGCTGGAATTTGCCCAGATATAATGCACGCACAATATTGCTGGCGTTGTCCGATGCCACAAATCCACAGGAGAGTCCAATTGGGGTAAGCCATTCTGCGATGATCTTCCTCAGTTGCCGTAAGAGGTTTTCAGCTGTGTGCGTATTCTGGAAAGCGGTGATACAAAGCGTAGCCTGCCTAGGAAAGAGTTGGCGTTTGCGAGATGCTGCTACTGGTGCCGCCGCTGCTGTTCTTGCGGCGGCAGTCAATACATCTACCCAGTGGGCTGTCACAGTCATATAGTCCTGAGTCTGCCCTGCTCCACTTGTCCACATGTCCGTGGTTAAGTGGACATTGGGTACAACTGCATTTTTTAGGACACTGGTGAGTATTTTTCTGAGGTCTGTGTACATTTTCGGTATCGCCTGCCTAGAGAAATGGAACCTAGATGGTATTTGGTACCTGGGACACAGTACCTCAATCAAGTCTATAGTTGGCTCTGAAGTAATGATGGATACCGGAACCACATTTCTCACCGCCCAGGATGCCAAGGCCTCAGATATCCGCTTTGCAGCAGGATGACTGCTGTGATATTTCATCTTCCTCGCAAAGGACTGTTGGACAGTCAATTGCTTGGTTGAAGTTGTAAAAGTGGTCTTACGACTTCCCCTCTGGGATGACCATCGACTCCCAGCAGCAACAACAGCAGCGCCAGCAGCAGTAGGGATGCATCGGAGGAATCCCAGGCAGGAGAGGACTCGTCAGAATTGCCAGTGACATGGCCTGCAGGACTATTGGCATTCCTGGGGAAGGAGGAAATTGACACTGAGGGAGTTGGTGGGGTGGTTTGCGTGAGCTTGGTTACAAGAGGAAGGGATTTACTGGTCAGTGGACTGCTTCCGCTGTCGCCCAAAGTTTTTGAACTTGTCACTGACTTATGATGAATGCGCTGCAGGTGACGTATAAGGGAGGATGTTCCGAGGTGGTTAACGTCCTTACCCCTACTTATTACAGCTTGACAAAGGCAACACACGGCTTGACACCTGTTGTCCGCATTTCTGTTGAAATACTTCCACACCGAAGAGCTGATTTTTTTGGTATTTTCACCAGGCATGTCAATGGCCATATTCCTCCCACGGACAACAGGTGTCTCCCCGGGTGCCTGACTTAAACAAACCACCTCACCATCAGAATCCTCCTTGTCAATTTCCTCCCCAGCGCCAGCAACACCCATATCCTCCTCATCCTGGTGTACTTCAACACTGACATCTTCAATCTGACTATCAGGAACTGGACTGCGGGTGCTCCTTCCAGCACTTGCAGGGGGCGTGCAAATGGTGGAAGGCGCATGCTCTTCACGTCCAGTGTTGGGAAGGTCTAGCATCGCAACCGACACAATTGGACTCTCCTTGTGGATTTGTGATTTCGAAGAACGCACAGTTCTTTGCTGTGCTTTTGCCAGCTTAAGTCTTTTCATTTTTCTAGCGAGAGGCTGAGTGCTTCCATCCTCATGTGAAGCTGAACCACTAGCCATGAACATTAGAGATGAGCGGGTTCGGTTTCTCTGAATCCGAACCCGCCCGAACTTCATGTTTTTTTTCACGGGTCCGAGCGACTCGGATCTTCCCGCCTTGCTCGGTTAACCCGAGCGCGCCCGAACGTCATCATGACGCTGTCGGATTCTCGCGAGGCTCGGATTCTATCGCGAGACTCGGATTCTATATAAGGAGCCGCGCGTCGCCGCCATTTTCACACGTGCATTGAGATTGATAGGGAGAGGACGTGGCTGGCGTCCTCTCCATTTAGATTAGGGTTGAGAGAGAGAGAGAGAGATTGACCTGAGGCTGTGATACTGTAGAAGAGAGTGCAGAGTTTAGTGACTGACGACCACAGTGACCACCAGACAGTGCAGTTGTTTGTTTTATTTAATATATCCGTTCTCTGCCTGAAAAAAACGATACACACAGTGACTCAGTCACATACCATATCTGTGTGCACTGCTCAGCCCAGTGTGCTGCATCAATGTATATATATATCTGACTGTGCTCAGCTCACACAGCTTATAATTGTGGGGGAGACTGGGGAGCACTGCAGTGCCAGTTATAGGTTATAGCAGGAGCCAGGAGTACATAATATTATATTAAAATTAAACAGTGCACACTTTTGCTGCAGGAGTGCCACTGCCAGTGTGACTAGTGACCAGTGACCTGACCACCAGTATATATAATATTAGTAGTATACTATCTCTTTATCAACCAGTCTATATTAGCAGCAGACACAGTACAGTGCGGTAGTTCACGGCTGTGGCTACCTCTGTGTCGGCACTCGGCAGCCCGTCCATAATTGTATATACCACCTAACCGTGGTTTTTTTTTCTTTCTTTATACATACATACTAGTTACGAGTATACTATCTCTTTATCAACCAGTCTATATATTAGCAGCAGACACAGTACAGTGCGGTAGTTTACGGCTGTGGCTACCTCTGTGTCGGCACTCGGCAGCCCGTCCATAATTGTATATACCACCTAACCGTGGTTTTTTTTTCTTTCTTTATACATACATACTAGTTACGAGTATACTATCTCTTTATCAACCAGTCTATATATTAGCAGCAGACACAGTACAGTGCGGTAGTTCACGGCTGTGGCTACCTCTGTGTCGGCACTCGGCAGCCCGTCCATAATTGTATATACCACCTAACCGTGGTTTTTTTTTCTTTCTTTATACATACATACTAGTTACGAGTATACTATCTCTTTATTAACCAGTCTATATTAGCAGCAGACACAGTACAGTGCGGTAGTTCACGGCTGTGGCTACCTCTGTGTCGGCACTCGGCAGCCCGTCCATAATTGTATATACCACCTAACCGTGGTTTTTTTTTCTTTCTTTATACATACATACTAGTTACGAGTATACTATCTCTTTATCAACCAGTCTATATATTAGCAGCAGACACAGTACAGTGCGGTAGTTCACGGCTGTGGCTACCTCTGTGTCGGCACTCGGCAGCCCGTCCATAATTGTATATACCACCTAACCGTGGTTTTTTTTTCTTTCTTTATACATACATACTAGTTACGAGTATACTATCTCTTTATCAACCAGTCTATATATTAGCAGCAGACACAGTACAGTGTGGTAGTTCACGGCTGTGGCTACCTCTGTGTCGGCACTCGGCAGCCCGTCCATAATTGTATATACCACCTAACCGTGGTTTTTTTTTTCTTTCTTTATACATACATACTAGTTACGAGTATACTATCTCTTTATCAACCAGTCTATATTAGCAGCAGACACAGTACAGTGCGGTAGTTCACGGCTGTGGCTACCTCTGTGTCGGCACTCGGCAGCCCGTCCATAATTGTATATACCACCTAACCGTGGTTTTTTTTTCTTTCTTTATACATACATACTAGTTACGAGTATACTATCTCTTTATCAACCAGTCTATATATTAGCAGCAGACACAGTACAGTGCGGTAGTTCACGGCTGTGGCTACCTCTGTGTCGGCACTCGGCAGCCCGTCCATAATTGTATATACCACCTAACCGTGGTTTTTTTTTCTTTCTTTATACATACATACTAGTTACGAGTATACTATCTCTTTATCAACCAGTCTATATATTAGCAGCAGACACAGTACAGTGCGGTAGTTCACGGCTGTGGCTACCTCTGTGTCGGCACTCGGCAGCCCGTCCATAATTGTATATACCACCTAACCGTGGTTTTTTTTTCTTTCTTTATAGTCATACTAGTTACGAGTATACTATCTCTTTATCAACCAGTCTATATTAGCAGCAGACACAGTACAGTGCGGTAGTTCACGGCTGTGGCTACCTCTGTGTCGGCACTCGGCAGCCCGTCCATAATTGTATATACCACCTAACCGTGGTTTTTTTTTCTTTCTTTATACATACATACTAGTTACGAGTATACTATCTCTTTATCAACCAGTCTATATTAGCAGCAGACACAGTACAGTGCGGTAGTTCACGGCTGTGGCTACCTCTGTGTCGGCACTCGGCAGCCCGTCCATAATTGTATATACCACCTAACCGTGGTTTTTTTTTCTTTCTTTATACATACATACTAGTTACGAGTATACTATCTCTTTATCAACCAGTCTATATATTAGCAGCAGACACAGTACAGTGCGGTAGTTCACGGCTGTGGCTACCTCTGTGTCGGCACTCGGCAGCCCGTCCATAATTGTATATACCACCTAACCGTGGTTTTTTTTTTCTTTCTTTATACATACATACTAGTTACGAGTATACTATCTCTTTATCAACCAGTCTATATTAGCAGCAGACACAGTACAGTGCGGTAGTTCACGGCTGTGGCTACCTCTGTGTCGGCACTCGGCAGCCCGTCCATAATTGTATATACCACCTAACCGTGGTTTTTTTTTCTTTCTTTATACATACATACTAGTTACGAGTATACTATCTCTTTATCAACCAGTCTATATATTAGCAGCAGACACAGTACAGTGCGGTAGTTCACGGCTGTGGCTACCTCTGTGTCGGCACTCGGCAGCCCGTCCATAATTGTATATACCACCTAACCGTGGTTTTTTTTTCTTTCTTTATAGTCATACTAGTTACGAGTATACTATCTCTTTATCAACCAGTCTATATTAGCAGCAGACACAGTACAGTGCGGTAGTTCACGGCTGTGGCTACCTCTGTGTCGGCACTCGGCAGCCCGTCCATAATTGTATATACCACCTAACCGTGGTTTTTTTTTCTTTCTTTATACATACATACTAGTTACGAGTATACTATCTCTTTATCAACCAGTCTATATTAGCAGCAGACACAGTACAGTGCGGTAGTTCACGGCTGTGGCTACCTCTGTGTCGGCACTCGGCAGCCCGTCCATAATTGTATATACCACCTAACCGTGGTTTTTTTTTCTTTCTTTATACATACATACTAGTTACGAGTATACTATCTCTTTATCAACCAGTCTATATATTAGCAGCAGACACAGTACAGTGCGGTAGTTCACGGCTGTGGCTACCTCTGTGTCGGCACTCGGCAGGCAGTCCGTCCATAATTGTATACCACCTAACCGTGTTTTTTTTTTCTTTCTTCTTTATACATACATAGTTACATAGACATCTCTTTATTAACCAGTCTATATTAGCAGCAGACACAGTACAGTACGGTAGTTCACGGCTGTGGCTACCTCTGTGTCTGCACTCGGCAGGCAGTCCATAATTGTATACTAGTATCCATCTCCATTGTTTACCTGAGGTGCCTTTTAGTTGTGCCTATTAAAATATGGAGAACAAAAATGTTGAGGTTCCAAAATTAGGGAAAGATCAAGATCCACTTCCACCTCGTGCTGAAGCTGCTGCCACTAGTCATGGCCGAGACGATGAAATGCCAGCAACGTCGTCTGCCAAGGCCGATGCCCAATGTCATAGTACAGAGCATGTCAAATCCAAAACACCAAATATCAGAAAAAAAAGGACTCCAAAACCTAAAATAAAATTGTCGGAGGAGAAGCGTAAACTTGCCAATATGCCATTTACGACACGGAGTGGCAAGGAACGGCTGAGGCCCTGGCCTATGTTCATGGCTAGTGGTTCAGCTTCACATGAGGATGGAAGCACTCAGCCTCTCGCTAGAAAAATGAAAAGACTCAAGCTGGCAAAAGCAGCACAGCAAAGAACTGTGCATTCTTCGAAATCCCAAATCCACAAGGAGAGTCCAATTGTGTCGGTTGCGATGCCTGACCTTCCCAACACTGGACGTGAAGAGCATGCGCCTTCCACCATTTGCACGCCCCCTGCAAGTGCTGGAAGGAGCACCCACAGTCCAGTTCCTGATAGTCAGATTGAAGATGTCAGTGTTGAAGTACACCAGGATGAGGAGGATATGGGTGTTGCTGGCGCTGGGGAGGAAATTGACCAGGAGGATTCTGATGGTGAGGTGGTTTGTTTAAGTCAGGCACCCGGGGAGACACCTGTTGTCCGTGGGAGGAATATGGCCGTTGACATGCCAGGTGAAAATACCAAAAAAATCAGCTCTTCGGTGTGGAGGTATTTCACCAGAAATGCGGACAACAGGTGTCAAGCCGTGTGTTCCCTTTGTCAAGCTGTAATAAGTAGGGGTAAGGACGTTAACCACCTTGGAACATCCTCCCTTATACGTCACCTGCAGCGCATTCATAATAAGTCAGTGACAAGTTCAAAAACTTTGGGTGACAGCGGAAGCAGTCCACTGACCAGTAAATCCCTTCCTCTTGTAACCAAGCTCACGCAAACCACCCCACCAACTCCCTCAGTGTCAATTTCCTCCTTCCCCAGGAATGCCAATAGTCCTGCAGGCCATGTCACTGGCAATTCTGACGAGTCCTCTCCTGCCTGGGATTCCTCCGATGCATCCTTGCGTGTAACGCCTACTGCTGCTGGCGCTGCTGTTGTTGCCGCTGGGAGTCGATGGTCATCCCAGAGGGGAAGTCGTAAGCCCACTTGTACTACTTCCAGTAAGCAATTGACTGTTCAACAGTCCTTTGCGAGGAAGATGAAATATCACAGCAGTCATCCTACTGCAAAGCGGATAACTGAGGCCTTGACAACTATGTTGGTGTTAGACGTGCGTCCGGTATCCGCCGTTAGTTCACAGGGAACTAGACAATTTATTGAGGCAGTGTGCCCCCGTTACCAAATACCATCTAGGTTCCACTTCTCTAGGCAGGCGATACCGAGAATGTACACGGACGTCAGAAAAAGACTCACCAGTGTCCTAAAAAATGCAGTTGTACCCAATGTCCACTTAACCACGGACATGTGGACAAGTGGAGCAGGGCAGGGTCAGGACTATATGACTGTGACAGCCCACTGGGTAGATGTATGGACTCCCGCCGCAAGAACAGCAGCGGCGGCACCAGTAGCAGCATCTCGCAAACGCCAACTCTTTCCTAGGCAGGCTACGCTTTGTATCACCGCTTTCCAGAATACGCACACAGCTGAAAACCTCTTACGGCAACTGAGGAAGATCATCGCGGAATGGCTTACCCCAATTGGACTCTCCTGTGGATTTGTGGCATCGGACAACGCCAGCAATATTGTGTGTGCATTAAATATGGGCAAATTCCAACACGTCTCATGTTTTGCACATACCTTGAATTTGGTGGTGCAGAATTTTTTAAAAAACGACAGGGGCGTGCAAGAGATGCTGTCGGTGGCCAGAAGAATTGCGGGACACTTTCGGCGTACAGGCACCACGTACAGAAGACTGGAGCACCACCAAAAACTACTGAACCTGCCCTGCCATCATCTGAAGCAAGAAGTGGTAACGAGGTGGAATTCAACCCTCTATATGCTTCAGAGGTTGGAGGAGCAGCAAAAGGCCATTCAAGCCTATACAATTGAGCACGATATAGTAGGTGGAATGCACCTGTCTCAAGCGCAGTGGAGAATGATTTCAACGTTGTGCAAGGTTCTGATGCCCTTTGAACTTGCCACACGTGAAGTCAGTTCAGACACTGCCAGCCTGAGTCAGGTCATTCCCCTCATCAGGCTTTTGCAGAAGAAGCTGGAGACATTGAAGGAGGAGCTAACACGGAGCGATTCCGCTAGGCATGTGGGACTTGTGGATGGAGCCCTTAATTCGCTTAACAAGGATTCACGGGTGGTCAATCTGTTGAAATCAGAGCACTACATTTTGGCCACCGTGCTCGATCCTAGATTTAAAGCCTACCTTGGATCTCTCTTTCCGGCAGACACAAGTCTGCTGGGGTTGAAAGACCTGCTGGTGACAAAATTGTCAAGTCAAGCGGAACGCGACCTGTCAACATCTCCTCCTTCACATTCTCCCGCAACTGGGGGTGCGAGGAAAAGGCTCAGAATTCCGAGCCCACCCGCTGGCGGTGATGCAGGGCAGTCTGGAGCGACTGCTGATGCTGACATCTGGTCCGGACTGAAGGACCTGACAACGATTACGGACATGTCGTCTACTGTCACTGCATATGATTCTCTCAACATTGATAGAATGGTGGAGGATTATATGAGTGACCGCATCCAAGTAGGCACGTCACACAGTCCGTACTTATACTGGCAGGAAAAAGAGGCAATTTGGAGGCCCTTGCACAAACTGGCTTTATTCTACCTAAGTTGCCCTCCCACAAGTGTGTACTCCGAAAGAGTGTTTAGTGCCGCCGCTCACCTTGTCAGCAATCGGCGTACGAGGTTACATCCAGAAAATGTGGAGAAGATGATGTTCATTAAAATGAATTATAATCAATTCCTCCGCGGAGACATTGACCAGCAGCAATTGCCTCCACAAAGTACACAGGGAGCTGAGATGGTGGATTCCAGTGGGGACGAATTGATAATCTGTGAGGAGGGGGATGTACACGGTGATATATCGGAGGGTGATGATGAGGTGGACATCTTGCCTCTGTAGAGCCAGTTTGTGCAAGGAGAGATTAATTGCTTCTTTTTTGGGGGGGGTCCAAACCAACCCGTCATATCAGTCACAGTCGTGTGGCAGACCCTGTCACTGAAATGATGGGTTGGTTAAAGTGTGCATGTCCTGTTTTGTTTATACAACATAAGGGTGGGTGGGAGGGCCCAAGGACAATTCCATCTTGCACCTCTTTTTTCTTTTCTTTTTCTTTGCATCATGTGCTGATTGGGGAGGGTTTTTTGGAAGGGACATCCTGCGTGACACTGCAGTGCCACTCCTAAATGGGCCCGGTGTTTGTGTCGGCCACTAGGGTCGCTAATCTTACTCACACAGTCAGCTACCTCATTGCGCCTCTTTTTTTCTTTGCGTCATGTGCTGTTTGGGGAGGGTTTTTTGGAAGGGCCATCCTGCGTGACACTGCAGTGCCACTCCTAGATGGGCCCGGTGTTTGTGTCGGCCACTAGGGTCGCTAATCTTACTCACACAGCTACCTCATTGCGCCTCTTTTTTTCTTTGCGTCATGTGCTGTTTGGGGAGGGTTTTTTGGAAGGGCCATCCTGCGTGACACTGCAGTGCCACTCCTAGATGGGCCCGGTGTTTGTGTCGGCCACTAGGGTCGCTTATCTTACTCACACAGCTACCTCATTGCGCCTCTTTTTTTCTTTGCGTCATGTGCTGTTTGGGGAGGGTTTTTTGGAAGGGACATCCTGCGTGACACTGCAGTGCCACTCCTAGATGGGCCCGGTGTTTGTGTCGGCCACTAGGGTCGCTTATCTTACTCACACAGCGACCTCGGTGCAAATTTTAGGACTAAAAATAATATTGTGAGGTGTGAGGTATTCAGAATAGACTGAAAATGAGTGTAAATTATGGTTTTTGAGGTTAATAATACTTTGGGATCAAAATGACCCCCAAATTCTATGATTTAAGCTGTTTTTTAGTGTTTTTTGAAAAAAACACCCGAATCCAAAACACACCCGAATCCGACAAAAAAAATTCGGTGAGGTTTTGCCAAAACGCGTTCGAACCCAAAACACGGCCGCGGAACCGAACCCAAAACCAAAACACAAAACCCGAAAAATTTCAGGCGCTCATCTCTAATGAACATAGGCCAGGGCCTCAGCCGTTCCTTGCCACTCCGTGTGGTAAATGGCATATTGGCATGTTTACGCTTCTCCTCCGACGATTTTAATTTAGATTTTTGAGTCCTTTTTTTACTGATCTTTTGTGTTTTGGATTTTACATGCTCTGTACTATGACATTGGGCATCGGCCTTGGCAGACGACGTTGATGGAATTTCATCGTCTCGGCCATGACTAGTGGCAGCAGCTTCAGCACGAGGTGGAAGTGGATCTTGATCTTTCCCTATTTTTGGAGCCTCAACATTTTTGTTCTCCATATTTTAATAGGCACAACTAAAAGGCACCTCAGGTAAACAATGGAGATGGATGGATACTAGTATACTTATGGATGACGAGTGACTGACGACACAGAGGTAGCTACAGCCGTGGACTACCGTACTGCGTCTGCTAGTATAGAGATGATAATTAATTATATAAAAAAAATATATATATAACTACTGTAGGTATATATAATATAATGACGGACCTGCTGGACACTGTCAGCAGACTGCTAAACTACTAGTATGAAGAAGATAGAAAAAAAAACCCCACCACAGGTAGGTAGGTATACAATTATGGACGAGTGACGACACAGAGGTAGGTACAGCCGTGGCCTACCGTACTGCGTCTGCTAGTATAGATAATATACTAAATATATTACTACTGTAGGTATATAATATAATGACGGACCTGGTGGACACTGTCAGCAGACTCCTAAACTACTAGTATGAAGAAGATAGAAAAAAAAACCCCACCACAGGTAGGTAGGTATACAATTATGGACGAGCACTGACGACACAGAGATAGCCACAGCCGTGGACTACCGTACTGCGTCTGCTAGTATAGATAATATACTAAATATATTACTACTGTAGGATTATAATGACGGACCTGGTGGACACTGTCAGCAGACTCCTAAACTACTAGTATGAAGAAGATAGAAAAAAAAAAAACACCACAGGTAGGTAGGTATACAATTATGGACGAGCACTGACGACACAGAGATAGCCACAGCCGTGGACTACCGTACTGCGTCTGCTAGTATAGATAATATACTAAATATATTACTACTGTAGGATTATAATGACGGACCTGGTGGACACTGTCAGCAGACTCCTAAACTACTAGTATGAAGAAGATAGAAAAAAAAAACCCACCACAGGTAGGTAGGTATACAATTATGGACGAGCACTGACGACACAGAGATAGCCACAGCCGTGGACTACCGTACTGCATCTGCTAGTATAGATAATATACTAAATATATTACTACTGTAGGTATATAATATAATGACGGACCTGGTGGACACTGTCAGCAGACTCCTAAACTACTAGTATGAAGAAGATAGAAAAAAAAACCCCACCACAGGTAGGTAGGTATACAATTATGGACGAGCACTGACGACACAGAGATAGCCACAGCCGTGGACTACCGTACTGCGTCTGCTAGTATAGATAATATACTAAATATATTACTACTGTAGGATTATAATGACGGACCTGGTGGACACTGTCAGCAGACTCCTAAACTACTAGTATGAAGAAGATAGAAAAAAAAACCCCACCACAGGTAGGTACGTATACAATTATGAACGAGCACTGACGACACAGAGATAGCCACAGCCGTGGACTACCGTACTGCGTCTGCTAATATAGAGATGATAAAGATGATAGAGATGAAAAAAAATATATATAACACTACTGTAGGTAAATATTTATATAATATAATGAATGATTGACCTGCTGGACACTGTCAGGAGAATGCGTTTATACTATAGAATAAAAAAAAAAAAAACACCACAGGAGTGTTTAACTTTTTCAGGCAGACAATATACTGGTGGTCACTGGCAGCAAAAGTGTGCACTGTACTCCTGCTATAACTGCACCCCAGTCTCCCCCACAATTCAGCTGTGTGAGCAGTGAGCACTCAGCACAGTCAGATATACATAGATGATATATCATGCAGCACACTGAGACTGAGCACAGATATGGTATGTGACTGTGTATCGTTTTTTTTCAGGCAGAGAACGGATTATAAATAAAACTGGTGGTCACTATCAGCAAAACTCTGCACTGTACTGAGTACTCCTAATGCTCCCCAAAATTAGTAAATCAAGTGTCTCTCTAATCTATTCTAAACGGAGAGGACGCCAGCCACGTCCTCTCCCTATCAATCTCAATGCACGTGTGAAAATGGCGGCAACGCGCGGCTCCTTATATAGAATCCGAGTCTCGCGAGAATCCGACAGCGGGATGATGACGTTTGGGCGCGCTCGGGTTAACCGAGCAAGGCGGGAGGATCCGAGTCTGCTCGGACCCGTGCAAAAAAGGCTGAAGTTCGGGCGGGTTCGGATTCCGAGGAACTGAACCCGCTCATCTCTAGTAAACAGACCCCTAAATCAGCAAAAGAGTTTTTTCCGTGGTTCCCCCCCCCCCCTCACCCCCCCATACAAGTCAGTTACACTTATTCCTGGCGTGGGACAGCACTACATATTTTTTTCTGCTGCAATCTACGTTATGGCATTTCATTTCTCCCCAGTCTCCGCAGCTTACACCAAGCAATTAACCCATTTCCTGCCAGAAGAGGCAGCCGCAGGAGTATAAATACCACAAGACGATGCCACTGTGTCTTCCTGACATCCCGCTGTTTAATTAACAGAAATATGTAACACCCAGAGACATGGTATAGCATTCTGCAGCCCCGTCATTTGTCATGCTGCACCATGAATATGCAATTATGATAATCTGTTTACATAAGGAAGAAAAATAATAATAATTTAACATTTGTGTCCTTTTTATAGAACATACCCACAGTAAATAGGAGAGAGGCAGCTGAAATAAGTGTAGGCAGAGCGTCAGTGGCATGAACGGATAAAATGTGAAATTGAGAGGTAAATGCTACTCTGATACAGTGTGTCACATAGGGCGTGTGGTTAATGTGTGATGTGACAGGTGAAGATACTGGGGGGGTTTAGGTGACTGTAGAGTGTAAGTAGGAAATTCCGTAACACAGTTCATAGAACGGATGGTGAAATGTAGAAAGTTGCTATGATGCACTTTATAGTGGGTATATAATAGGATGAGTTATACTGTAGACATATCTATATAGATATATATATATATAAAAATAAACAAAAATATATGAATATCAAGACAAAAACCAAATGCAGGTAACTGGAGAATGGTGGTGCAATAGATCAAGTGTGTTTATGTGTGTGCGTGTGTGCTTGTCACTATGGTGGTCATTCTGAGTTGATCGCTAGCTGCATTCGTTGGCTGTGCAGCGATGAGGCAAAAAAATGGAACTTCTGCGCATGCGTATGCGGCGCACTGCGCACGCGCGACGTACTGTTACAACGAACGATGAAGTTTCACACAGGCTCTAGCGAAGCTTTTCAATCGCACTGGTGGCCGAAGTGAGTGGTCGGAAAAAAGCAGGCGTGCCAGAAAAAATGCAGGCGTGGCTGGGCGAACGCAGGGCGTGTTTGTGACGTCAAAACAGGAACTGAATAGTCTGAAGTGATCGCAAGAGCTGAGTAGGATTTGAGCTACCCTGAAACTGCACAAAAAAAATTGTAGCCGCTTTGCGATCCTTTCGTTTGCACTTCTGCTAAGCTAAAATACACTCCCAGTGTGCGACGGCATAGCGTTTGCATGACTGCAAAAAACTGCTAGGGAGCGATCAACTCGGAATGACCACCTATGTGTCTGCATTTCTGTGTGTCATTTTTTTCTCAGTTTTTTACATTGTGCATGTTTGTGCATATGTGTCACTGAATGTTTGTTACTTTCTGTGTCATTGTGTGTGTTTATCTCGGTAGGTTGTCATTCTGTATGTGTGGTTCTATTACTGTCACTGTATGTGTATGCTATTTATGTGCTATTTATGTGCATATATGTGTGTAATAGTGTCTGCGTGTGTGTGTGTGTGTGTGTGTGTGTGTGTGTGTGTGTGTGTGTGTGTGTGTGTGTGTGTGTGTAAACTATGTATATTTGCATCTGTATTATTGTGTACATAGTGTGTGTGTGTGTGTGTGTGTGTGTGTGTGTGTGTGTGTGCGCGCATGCGTGCGCACGTGTGTGTGTGATTCTATTCTGAGAGGGATAGAGAGAAGGTGGGGGGACAGGAGAGATATAGTAGGAGAGGGAGAAAGAAGGTGGGGGGACAAGAGAGAGATACATACTGTAGAAAAGGGAGAGAGAGATGGTGGGGGGACAGGAGAGAGATACATACAGCCGGAGATGGAGAGAGAGAAGGTGGGGGGACAGGAGGGAGATACATACAGTAGGAGAGGGAGAGAGAGAAGGTGGGGGGACAGGAGAGAGATACATACGCTAGGAGAGGGAGAGAGAGAAGGTGGGGGGACAGGAGAGAGATACATACGCTAGGAGAGGGAGAGAGAGAAGGTGGGGGGACAGGAGGGAGATACATACAGGAGGAGAGGGAGAGAAAGAAGGTGGGGGGCCAGGAGAGAGATACATACAGCCGGAGATGGAGAGAGAGAAGTTGGGGGTACAGTAGAGAGATACATACAGCCGGAGATGGAGAGAGAGAAGTTGGGGGTACAGGAGAGAGATACATACTCTAGGAAAGGGAGAGAGAGAAGGTGGGAGGACAAGAGAGAGATACATACTGTAGGAGAGGGAGAGAGAAGGTGGGGGGACAGAAGAGAGATACATACAGTAGGAGAGGGAGAGAGAGAAGGGGGGACAGGAGAGAGATACATACTCTACGAGAGGGAGAGAGAGAAGGTGGGGGGACAGGAGAAAGATACATACAGTAGGAAATGGAGAGAGAGAAGGTGGGGGGACAAGAAAGAGATATATACAATAGGATAGGGAGATAGAGAAGGTGGAGGGACAGGAGAGAGATACATACTGTAGGAGAGGGAGAGAGAGAAGGTGGGGGGACAGGATAGAGATACATACAGCCGGAGATGGAGAGAGAGAAGGTGGGGGGACAGGCGAGAGATACATACAGTAGAAGAGGGAGAGAGAAGGTGGGGGGACAGGAGGGAGATACATACAGGAGGAGAGTGAGAGAGAGAGAAGGTGGGGGGACAGGAGAGAGATGCATACAGCCGGAGATGGAGAGAGAGAAGGTGGGGGGAAAGGAAAGAGATTCATACAATAGGATAGGGAGAGAGAGAAGGTGGGGGGACAGGAGAGAGATACATACAGTAGGAGAGGGAGAGAGAAAAGGTGGGGGGAAAGGATAGAGATACAGGCAGTAGGAGAGGGAGAGAAGGTGGGAGGACAGGAGGGAGATACATACAGTAGGAGATGGAGAGAGAGAAGGGGGGGACAGGAGGGAGATACATACAGGAGGAGAGTGAGAGAGAGAGAAGGTGGGGGGACAGGAGAGAGATGCATACAGTAGAAGAGGGAGAGAGAGAAGGTGGGAGGACAGGAGGGAGATACATACAGTAGAAGAGGGAGAGAGAGAAGGTGGGGGGACAGGAGAGAGATGCATACAGTAGAAGAGGGAGAGAGAGAAGGTGGGGGGACCGGAGAGAGATACATACAGGAGGAGAGTGAGAGAGAGAAGGTGGGGGGACAGGAGGGAGATACATACAGTAGGAGAGGGAGAGAGAGAAGGTGAGGGGACAGGAGGGAGATACATACAGTAGGAGATGGAGAGAGAGAAGGTGGGGGACAAGAGAGAGATACATACAGTAGAAGAGGGAGAGAGAAGGTGGGGGGACAGGAGGGAGATACATACAGGAGGAGAGTGAGAGAGAGAGAAGGTGGGGGGACAGGAGAGAGATGCATACAGCCGGAGATGGAGAGAGAGAAGGTGGGGGGGAAAGGAAAGAGATCCATACAATAGGATAGGGAGAGAGAGAAGGTGGGGGGACAGGAGAGAGATACATACAGTAGGAGAGGGAGAGAGAAAAGGTGGGGGGAAAGGATAGAGATACAGGCAGTAGGAGAGGGAGAGAAGGTGAGGGGGACAGGAGAGAGGTACAGGCAGTAGGAGAGGGAGAGAGAGAAGGTGGGGGGACAGGAGAGATATAGTAGGAGAGGGAAAGAGAGAAGATGGGGGACAGGAGGCAGATACATACAGTAGGAGATTGAGAGAGAGAACGTGGGGGGAAGAGGAGAGAGATAATTACAGGAGGAGAGGGAGAGAGAGAAGGTGGGGGTACAGGAGAGAGATAAATACAGTAAGAGAGGGAGAGAGAGAAGGTGGGGGGACAGGAGAGAGATACAGGCAGTAGGAGATGGAGAGAAGGTGGGGGAACAGGAGAGAGGTACAGGCAGTAGGAGAGGGAGAGAGAGAAGGTGGGGGGGACAGGAGGGAGATACATATAGTAGGAGAGGGAGAGAGAGAAGGTGGGGGGAAAGGAAAGAGATTCATACAATACGATAGGGAGAGAGAGTGGGGGGACTGGAGAGAGATACATACAGTAGGAGAGGGAGAGAGAAAAGGTGGGGGGAAAGGATAGAGATACATACAGTAGGAGAGGGAGAGAGAAAAGGTGGGGGGAAAGGATAGAGATACAGGCAGTAGGAGAGGGAGAGAAGGTGGGGGGACAGGAGAGAGGTACAGGCAGTAGGAGAGGGAGAGAGAGAAGGTGGGGGGACAGGAGAGATATAGTAGGAGAGGGAAAGAGAGAAGGTGGGGGACAGGAGGGAGATACATACAGTAGGAGATGAAGAGAGAAGGTGGGGGGAAGAGGAGAGAGATACATACAGGAGGAGAGGAAGAGAGAGAAGGTGGGGGTACAGGAGAGAGATACAGGCAGTAGGAGAGGGAGAGAAGGTGGGGGGACAGGAGAGAGGTACAGGCAGTAGGAGAGGGAGAGAGAGAAGGTGGGGGGAAGAGGAGAGAGATACATACAGGTGGGGAGGGAGAGAGAGAAGGTGGGGGTACAGGAGATAGATACATACAGTAAGAGAGGGAGAGAGAGAAGGTGGGGGACAGGAGAGAGATACATATAGGAGGAGAGGGAGAGAGTGAAGGTGGGGGACAGGAGGGAGATACATACAGTAGGAGAGTGAGAGAGAGAAGGTGGGGGGATAGGAGAGAGATACATACAGCCAGAGATGGAGAGAGAGAATGTGGGGGAACAGGAGAGAGATACAGGCAGTAGGAGAGGGAGAGAGAGAAGGCGGGGGGACAGGAGAGATATAGTAGGAGAGGGAGAGAGAGAAGGTGGGGGAACAGGAGGGAGATACATACAGCAGGAGAGGGAGAGAGAGAAGGTGGGGGAACAGGAGAGAGATACAATCAGTAGGAGAGGGAGAGAAGGTGGGGGGACAGGAGAGAGGTACAGGCAGTAGGAGAGGGAGAGAGAGAAGGTGGGGGACAGGAGGGAGATACATACAGTAGGAGAGTGAGAGAGAGAAGGTGGGGGGATAGGAGAGAGACACAGGCAGTAGGAGAGGGAGAGAGAGAAGGTGGGGGGACAGGAGAGAGATACATACAGCCAGAGATGGAGAGAGAGAAGGTGGGGGGACAGTAGAGAGATACATACAGCCAGAGATGGAGAGAGAGAAGGTGGGGGGGGGACAGGAGAGAGATACAGGCAGTAGGAGAGGGAGAGAGAGAAGGAGGGGGAACAGGAGGGAGATACATACAGCAGGAAAGGGAGAGAGAGAAGGTGGGGGACAGGAGAGGGATATATAGAGAGAGTGAAGGTGGGGGGACAGGAGAGAGAGAGAGAAGGTAGGGGGACAGGAGAGAGAGAAGGTGGGGGGACAGGAGAGAGATACATACAGTAGGAGAGTGAGAGAGAGAAGGTGGGGGGACTGGAGAGAGATACATACAATAGGAGAGTGAGAGAGAGAAAAAAGGTGGGGAGACAGGAGAGAGATACTGGCAGTGGAAGTGGGAGAGAGAGAGAAGGTGGGGGACAGGAGAGAAATACATACAGTGGGAGAGAGAGAGAAGGTGGGGGGACAGGAGAGACATACTGTAGGAGAAGAAGAGAGAGAAGGTGGGCGGACAGGAGAGAGATACATACAGCAGGAGAGGGAGAGAGAGAGAAGGTGGGGGGACAGGAGAGAGATACATACAGTAGGAGAGGGAGAGAGAGAAGGTGAGGGGACAGGAGGGAGATACATACAGTAGGAGAGGGAGAAAGAGAAGGTGGGGGGAGAGGAGAGAGAGAGAGAGAGAGAGAGAGAATATGGGGGACAGGAGGGAGATACATCTAGTAGGAGAGGGGGAGAGAGAGAAGGTGGGGGGATAGGAGAGAGACACAGGCAGTAGGAGAGTGAGAGAGAGAAGGTGGGGGGACTGGAGAGAGATACATATAATAGGAGAGTGAGAGAGAGAAAAAGGTGGGGAGACAGGAGAGAGATACTGGCAGTGGAAGTGGGAGAGAGAGAGAAGGTGGGGGACAGGAGAGAGATACATACAGTAGGAGAGAGAGAGAGTAGGTGGGGGACAGGAGAGACATACTGTAGGAGAAGAAGAGAGAGAAGGTGGGGGGACAGGAGAGAGATACATACTGCAGGAGAGGGAGAGAGAGAAGGTGGGGGGACAGGAGAGAGATTCATACAGTAGGAGAGGGAGAGAGAGAAGCTGGGGGGACAGGAGGGAGATACAAACAGTAGGAGATGGAGAAAGAGAAGGTGGGGGGAGAGAAGAGAGATACATACAGCAGGAGAGGGAGAGAGAGAAGGTGGGGGGACAGGAGAGAGAAACATACAGCAGGAGATGGAGAGAGAGATGGAGGGAGGAGAGAAGAGAGATACATACAGCAGGAGAGGCAGAGAGAGAAGGTGGGGGGACAGGAGGGAGATACATACAGTAGGAGATGGAGAGAGAGATGGTGGGGTGAAGAGGAGAGAGATACATACAGGAGGAGAGGGAGAGAGAGAAGGTGGGGGTACCGAATAGAGATACATACAGTAAGAGAGGGAGAGAGAGAAGGTGGGGGGACAGGAGAGAGATACTTACAGTAGGAGAGGGAGAGAGAAAAGGTGTGGGGACAGGAGAGAGATACATACAGCAGGAGATGGAGAGAGAGATGGAGGGAGGAGAAAAGAGAGATACAGGCAGCAGGAGAGGGAGAGAGAGAAGGTGGGGGGGCAGGAGAGAGATACAGGCAGTAGGAGAGGGAGAGAGAGAAGGTGGGGGGAGAGGAGAGAGATACAGGCAGTAGGAGAGGGAGAGAGAGAAGGTGGGGGGAGAGGAGAGAGATACATACAGTAGGAGAGGGAGAGAGATAAGGTGGGGGGACAAGAGGGAGAGAGAGATAGAATGTGTGGGACAGGAGGGAGACACATCTAGTAGGAGAGGGGGAGAGAGAGAAGGTGGGGGGACAGGAAAGAGATTCATACAATAGGATAGGGAGAGAGAAGGTCGGGGGACAGGAGAGAGATACATACAGGAGAGGGAGAGAGAGAAGGTGGGGGGACAGGAGAGAGATACATACAGGAGAGGGAGAGAGAGAAGGTGGGGGGACAGGAGAGAGATACAGGCAGTAGGAGAGGGAGAGAAGGAGGGGGGGACAGGCGAGAGGTACAGGCAGTAGGAGAGGGAGAGAGAGAAGGTGGGGGGACAGGAGAGAGATACATACAGGAGAGGGAGAGAGAGAAGGTGGGGGGACAGGAGAGAGATACATACAGTAGGAGAGGGAGAGAGAGAAGGTGGGGGACAGGAGAGGAGAGAGATACATACAGCAGGAGAGGGAGAGAGAGAAGGTGGGGGGACAAGAGGGAGATACATACAGTAGGAGAGGGAGAGAGAGAAGGTGGTGGGGGGATGCAGTCAATATACCGACTGTTGAGATCCCGGCGTCCAGGAGACCGACGCCAGAATCCCAACAGCCGCTGAAATACCGACACATGGCATCCTGACAAATGCTCAGTATTTCAACTCGGTTGGTGGGTCCACGCCCACCGACCGAGTGGGAATAGAACCTGTGGTGAGTGAAGCGAACCAATGGGTCTGATGTGTGGCGAGCAAATCAAACCCATGAGGGGATTCGCTGTCGGGATTCCGCCAGTCGGGATACCGCTGACAGTATAGTGACACCCAGCATCCCGTCCAGTGGGGCGATAGGAAACAGATATATAGTAGAAAGATGCAGAAAAAGTAAGAGAGAGACAGAGAGACTTTCACACGGGAAAGTGAGAGTTCATGTTAGTGGTGAGAGAGAGAGAGAGAGACAGACGGGGGTGGGGGGGGGGGGTAGGAGAGGAATAAGAGAATAGTGAATGAGAGTGAGGGGGGGACTAAAATGACAAAAAAGAAATGGAAATAGATATTAGAAGGAAATAAGTGAGAGAGAGGGGTAACGAGAGAGAGAGAGAGAGAGAGAGGGAGAGGGAATGGGAGGTAGGAGAGGAATAGAGAAAGAGTGAATGAGAGTGAGAGTGGTGGTAAATAAAAGAGAGAAAAAGGAGATTCAAATAAATTTTAGAAGGCAATAGGGGAGAGGGAGAAGTAGAGATAGAGAAAGAAAAAAAAAGAGAGAAACAGGAGAAAGAGAAGAGAAAGAGGAATAGTGTAAGAATAGGCAGAAGTGGGAGTAAGAGGGATGGATAAAACAAAAAGCAGAGGAGCATAATGATGAGAATGACACAGAAAGAGAGATGAGAGAGAGAGAGAGAGAGAGAGATAGCGAGAGAGAGAGAGAGAGAGAGAGAGAGAGAGATAGGGAGAGAGCGAGAGAGAGAGATAGGGAGAGAGAGATAGGGAGAGAGAGAGAGAGAGAGAGAGAGAGAGAGTCATTTGCTATTCAGCCAGAGCCACCAAATCAGGGAGCAGTGCTGATCTCATTGGAGGAACAGCACATTCAACAGCAAGTAATCCTGTCATAGTGTAAGAGAATTGTAAATGCTCTGTTCCCAGACAGCCTGCCCATTGCAGCTCATCGGACATACATCATTGCCACCAAGGCAGCCAGGAGCTGGGGATGCTAAACACCCAGCCCCTGCCCAGCAGCCCTGAGCCTGTACCTGCAGAGGTGGCAGCTGCCCCCTCCTTACCTTGCACATCAGATGGATGAATTACTCCTAACCACCTCCTCATTTCTCCCAGATAGCCATCAGTGAAGCCTGACACAGACAGCACCAAGCCCTGTCCCTCCACACACATTGCATTGCCTGAGAGCACATTAAGTTGGCAGTGCCCTGGCAGAGGCGTGTCTGAGTATTGCCAGCAGGGATGTGACAGGGAGAAGAATCCATCAGCCAGGATAATGCCACCTCTCTGACGCCTCTCGCAGTCCTCCCTTTGCCAGTGTTTCTGCATTACTCCTGCTCCTGGGAAGACAAGATGGGAGAGGGAGACAGACACCTCTGCTCTGTGCTATGACTGGGTGCCCGCTGCATCAACAGCATCTCACTGGGGAGCCCAACTTGCTGCAAACTCTTTCCCAGGTAGGCATGCGTCTCCAATTCTTGTTTACCCTGCACCGCATAGCCAGGCATTAAATCCCCTGTCCTCGCAGCCTGCAGAGATAATTGGGACTAGTTGCAGTCAGTGGCACCCTGTGCTGCTGGGGGGAGAAGGTGCTGCTGTAGCAGACTGATATAGAACCGCCAGATGCTCTCTCTCTCTCTCTCTCTCTCTCTCTCCGAGCAGCAGTGCAGAAATCCAGGGAATTCTGTAGTCATTTGTCATCCACCCAAGGCAAACACTCCTCTATTATTTCATGGCAGTCCAGTCCAAATGACAAACCACCTTTTGCATTGCAGCTGTTTAACACTTTCGCCTACCCCCACTCAACTGGTGTGAAGTGTCAGCTCTGTGGTCGCTGGGCTTGGTGGGTCCCAGGTGCCTAGACATGTGCTGCTGATTCTGGGGCTCAGGATGTGGCTGGATTTCTGTTCTGAATCCACGGCCACAGGGCACCAACAAATAGCCTTTCATACGGTGCTGATGGGGTTAATTCTCTTTTTGTTCCCTTATCATATCTAGCAATTCATTGTTTTGCAAGATGCACCTCTGACCTTCGCTTCCATCCTACCCGATATTTTCCTGCATGTTCCTGTCTCTGTGGATTCTAAATATTTTTGCACCCCCCCCCCCCCCATTGTTTCCCGTTCGTACCCCCACTTACTATTTTTTATTTCCTGTGTCAGCCACCCTTCCCTATTCTCTTGCTCTCTTCATCTGCCCCTCTTTGTCCTTTTTCTCCATCCCACCCCTCCTCGACGCTCTCCCTAATCTTGCAAAAACATTTTTGCTGATGGTGACTTTATAAGGACAAGTAGGTTAAACCCATTACCCAAAGAACCTCTATTTCATCCAAGCCCCTCTCAGCCTCCCCATTAGAGAGAAGTTAGGGGGAGAGCGGAGGGGAGTCAAGCAACTCCGAGCTATGGCCAGGGGATCTCACACACACATTAATGTATGGACAATTACCTTGGGGTGTTGATCTCCTAATTAAAGGGATGAAAAAAAGCTTCAAACCACATCCAAGTCCATGAATGATTTATACGTGGGGAGCGGATCTCTTTAACATTACTGATCAGGAGCATTAGCTGATGATCTCTTTATACTTGAGGGATTATTTTGTTTTCAGCCAGGGAAGACACCTTAAACGTGAGCAAATTGAAAGCATTAAGGGATTAATCTTGGCAGCCTTTGATCTTTTTTTTTTTTTTTTTTTTTTTGCCGTTTGCATAATGTCCCTCCCGGCCAGACTGAGCCATGCGCACGGTAATGGCAGAGACATTGGCTCAGGTCACTAGTTGCTGTCCTGTGTACACGTACAGATAATGTCAGCATCGCTCAGTGACTCTAAGATAATTGGCATGTGCAAAAACTCATGGGTCATTTTTTTTTATGGATGCTGATAAACCTGGGGGCGTAAGAATGTGTACAGCTGTGGCAGGGTCTGGGGAAGGGAGTGGGGGGGATTGTTTCAGTCTGGGCTTCTGGTAGTCACCCCCTTTATCCTCAACTGTAATACTATTCTCAGTTGCCCAAACAAAATGCTGTAAATTGCAAAATATACAGTTATTAAATATCTATCTATCTATCTATCTAGCTCATATCTATATATAGATATATAGATATGTCAATCTATATATCTATCTCTAGTCTCTGTCATAGATAGTCTCTGTCATCTATCTATCTATCTATCTATCTATCTATCTATCTATCTATCTATCAATCATCTATTTATCTATTTATTTATTTATCTCATATATATGTCTGTGCATTTATCTATCTGTCACAAATCTATCTACCTATCACATATCTATCTATCTATCTATCTATCTATCTATCTATCTATCTATCTATCTATCTATCTATCTATCTATCGTCTATTACATATACATGTCTGTCCATTGATTGATCGCTCTATCTATCTATCTATCTATCTATCTATCTATCTATCTATCTATCTATCTATCTATCTATCTATCTATCTCATATACATGTCTGTACATTGATCTATCT
The DNA here is from genome assembly GCF_028390025.1 of Pseudophryne corroboree. Classification (NCBI taxonomy): domain Eukaryota; kingdom Metazoa; phylum Chordata; class Amphibia; order Anura; family Myobatrachidae; genus Pseudophryne; species Pseudophryne corroboree. Next base: position 806,882,414 of record NC_086449.1, on the reverse strand, counting down.
ATCTATCTATCTATCTATCTATCTATCTATCTATCTATCTATCTATCTATCTATCTATCTATCTCATATACATGTCTGTACATTGATCTATCTATCTATCTATCTATCTATTTATCTCATATACATGTCTTTACATCGATCTATCTATCTATATATACATGTCTTTACATCGATCTATCTATCTATCTATCTATCTATCTATCTATCTATCTATCTATCTATCTCATATACATGTCTGTACATTGATCTATCTATCTATCTATCTATCTATCTATCTATCTATCTATTTATCTCATATACATGTCTTTACATCGATCTATCTATCTATATATACGTCTTTACATCGATCTATCTATCTATCTATCTATCTATCTATCTATCTATCTATCTATCTATCTATCTATCTATCTATCTATCTATCTATCTATCTCATATACCTGTCTTTACATTGATCTATCTATCTATCTATCTATCTATCTATCTATCTATCTATCTATCTATCTATCTATCTATCTATCTATCTATCTATCTATCTATCTATCTATCTATCTATCTCATATACATGTCTTTACATTGATCTATCTATCTATCTATCTATCTATCTATCTATCTATCTATCTATCTATCTATCTATGACAAATGACACATTAAACCTTATTAGCATAATGCCTATTTACCTGAATGCCTGATCTCCTGGTCCCTATATAATTACAGATAAAGTTCTGTATGGTATTCATTGTAGCCAGTAAACTTTCTGCACTTGCAGATGTACAGGATCTTTGCTGTACAGAACCAGTCTCAGTTGGTTTGCATTATTGTAAAGATGTTTGTAAAGAGAACTGAATCCAATAATTTGTCTATTACAGTATTTGACCTTGTATTGTGCTGCAATATTTGGGAATGCTATCCTTAGGCTTCTGCATAGAGTCACATGTATACTGTATCTTGGCAGTATCTGTGCTTACCACTGGTCCCCACTTAGTGCAGAGCTCAATGAAAACGGTTTTCGTTATTTTACCACTTCCTTTTCTAATTGTTTGAAATATGTGTTGCACTCCGATATGGTAACGTTATGTCTCATGTCTGCGTTTGTCATCTCTTTGTTGGACATTTTTTTCTATAGTCATATAAAAAAAAAACTGCTGATAAAAATATATCAAATGTATTTTCTTTCCTGTGACTCCAAACACTACTTTGCGCCAATATATAACTAAAATGTAAATATTGGATGAATTATTGCAGCTTTGTGAAACTTATCCAGCCAGTTACACCATGGGCCACTGACATGAGCAAAAAGCAAAGAAGAAGGTGTTTTAATTCAGATTTATCAAGCCTTAGAGAGTGATAAAGTGAACGGAGATAAAGTACCAACCAAACATCTCCTGTCATTTTTCAAATACAGCCTGTAACCTGACAGTTAGGAGCTGGTTGGTTGGTACTTTATCACCATGCTATCTATCACTCTCCAAGGCTTGATAAATCTGGGCATAGATTTTAATAGACTAGCAAATACCTCACTTCCCGTGGTCCATAAAGGGTCTTATGTTGCCTGCCCTTGGCCATATATCCAATTGATATTTCTGCTCTGGTATCAGTATTGTTTTCCATACCTTATGGAATAGTTAAAACTGCTTATACTATCACCAGGAGTTCTTGGTATACAGGTAACATGGTCGTAGTTGGGTGAGTTATATTGATGATATATTTAGTTAACCCTTGGATATCGTCCATGGGTTCCAGCGACGAAGCAGACGATGAAACAAGAACACTGTCTGGTTTAGAATAAAGCAATACAATTAGAATCAAAACACAATTTTGCAGAAAGTTCTTGTGTAGTGAATGAGCTGCTGTGTAATGTATCGTGCTTCTACAGCACAGTTTGCTACCACCGTGTCAAAATCAACAGTGAGGAATCATACAGTTATGATGTGGATATGTGAATCCCAAATATAATTACTGCAGAGCCGTGTAGCCATTAACATAAAGGCAGGCTTGTTTTTCAGGCAGCATGCTTTTATGATCTACATGTTAATGTCCATCCTTTTGTTGTTGCGGTGGATGAAGCCATGTAACAAATCATACCAGGTTTTCAGTATGACTCAACGGTCAAGTAAAAAAATGGTAATCATTCTTAATATCTGTCCAGCTGGATTAGTGATTGTATCAAGGAGCGTTGCTTAAGAAGGAACAGCCTTTTCTACAGTCCTCGCTCGTAAGGGTAAGAGGGAGACGTAATACATTTTATTGCTGTGTGTATATAAAAGGCAGTACACTATAAATACAACATGAGAGAAAATCGTTGGGGAGAGTTAGTTTATACACGGGAAATATTCTACAGTGTTTGTTCTCTAAAAGGCCAAAACAACGCACTGCAGGAAGAACCCCATGTGCAAATGGTAGAGTGCAGTCAACAAGTAGAGAAGTTTGGGAGGGATATTCACGCGTCGCATCCTGTGCAGACAGTGCACGACGATAATGCATTTCTCTGCAGAACGTCCTATCAGCAGTGTACCGTATCTGCAGATTTATGAAGTCAGTAGCGTGTGCCAAGCTGGATCCGACTCAAGACACTCAACAAATTAATACTGTAATGGCTCTCAGGCAAAACATTCTGAACTCCATGGCCGCTATCAGTCTGGATCTCGTTCTCTTTGAAAAACAAAAACGGTTCCATTCAAACAAAGTTGCTGCGCTGTCTCCAGGGGCTTTGAACCACCGAGAGAGGTGTTAGATCTAACTTGGTAAACCACCAGGCAAGAATTGATGGGGGTTCGGATAGCAAACTCTTTATGTTTCTTTTGCGTTGCTTGCTTAGTTATTGCTCATTTATAATATTCATTTGCATTTTGCTGCAGTGCCGGTTATAGTGGGATTATTCATTTTGATAATGAATAAGTAGGGTAATAGTCAGGCTTGTACGTGCCCAGGATTAGTTGGGCTACAGTGTAGTCCTGCTGTGTACAGTGTAGTCCAAGCTGCTGACTCTAGGGATGACCATCGACCATCAATGATTCAAAATCATTGATGGTTTATGGTCAATGTTGAATAGTTTTGCCATCGATGGGAGAGAACCAGATGGTTTCTCACCATCGATGGTATAGAACCACCTGATGTTCTTCCCCAATCCCCCTACAGAGTGCAGAGACACGGTGCAATATCTCCACCCTCTGACTCCTGCGAATCCCTGCCCCCAGCTTCTGATTGCCCATTGGGCCAGTCAGTGAAAATACCGGGATGACCATCGGGTTGTGTAATCATTGATGGTCATCTATTGCATAGTATGCAACCATAGAAGGAAACATGCTATTTCTCCATCGATGTAAACCATCGATAGTAGGCACACAAATGGACATCCCTAGCTGACTCTCAGCCGGTTTGCAGAGTGGATTTTCTATGTTATTGCACTGTGCATATTCCTTAACTGAGCATACGCATGTATGTGTAATGGGGGTGGAACGAGGTGTAACTACTGTAGGCTATAATGTTTTCATGTAAGCAAAGTTTAGAGAAGGCATGTTGGCGGTACAATGGGCTGCAGAGATTTGGATATGTAGGGGTGAGGGGCCTGGACTGCACAACTTAAATAAACATAATGAGATGTGCTACCATGCTGAGACTTATAGTACCACACACACAAAAAGAATCTAGTTTCACTCTCCCAATATTACTAATAATTGTAATAAACTCTGCAATTTAACATCGAGTAAAATTGAGGTTATTTGCATAATTTTGGCCAAAAATATGGGCCTACCCACGGCGTCCAGGTAACCTCATCATCAGGTAGGTCTTTAACATTCTAAGCACGCAATGCGGGGGCGCATAAGGACAATTTGCGTTCAACTCCGCATGAGTCCATATATGGAAATGGGAGGAGCCAATTCAAAACATTGAATGGGAATTTTTTCTTACACCATATCACGGTCTTTGCTTTATTTGTCATTTTAAAATAGTTTCGGTTTGTGACACAATCACTAGGGGTCTTATATTTATCACAGACTGTGTTATGATTGGGATGTAATAATTACAACCTTTGCAAAAAAGTGATGAACATTTTATCTAGAGTGTGTGGTGACGCTTTTACACCTACTGTCATGTGGGCTGCTTGTGCACACTTGTTACAGTATATCCTCTTTTTCTTTTATGCATTAATGAAAATTACTGCAATTATTGTTGGGGCTCTGAAAAAGACTCTGTCCCGTCCAATGCCTAGAAGCAAAGTCATTTCTACTGCTATCACTCCGCTTCGAGGTCAGGACCTGTTTCGCAAACTATGCATGCGCAGACGTCAGTCTGTGAATGCATCAGTGAGGACTGATGGAAAGAGGGATTGGGAAGATCCCTCTCCGTGAAAATATATCAGCTGCCGGTGCCAAGCTTCTGAAATCTTTGCATTCCGTACTTTGGTAAATCCAACAGGTCCCACGGAAACATATGTTTTTGCCGGACATAAAGAGGCAGTGGCACATATGGGAGATACCTCCTTCTTACCTCCTGAGGATGCTCAGGTTTGCTGAAATGTAACTTTAAGAAATATTCCCCTAGGACTCCATTAAGCTTAAAGGCTAGTACTGTATATTCCTGAATACATAGCTATATATAGCCTAATAATGGTGGTCATTATGACCCGATTGCACGCTGCAGTTTTTCGCAGCGTAGCGATCGGGTCAGAACCGCGCATGCACCTACGCCGCAGTGCGCCGGGGCATGGCCACCCGTCGCTGTGCAACGATCGCCTCTGCCTGATTGACAGGCAGAGGCTATCGATGGGCGGTAGGGGGTGAAAGGGCGGTGTTCGGCCACCGTTTCGTGGGCTCGGTCCGGCCAACGCGTGTCCGGACCGTGCGGGGTGCGGCCCGCAGCGGCTGCGTGACGTAGCTAAAGCTGCACAGGTTGGGAGCTACTCTTGAAGTGCGAAGGCATCGCCGCTGTGCGATGCCTTTGCACTTCTGCGGGAGGAGGGGGGGCACTGACAAGCGGGGCGGACTAGCCCTGTGCTGGTCGTCCCCCCGCATGTCTGTTCATGATCGCAGCTCTGCTAAATTTAGCACAGCTACGATCAACTCGGAATGACCCCCAATGTGTCAGTAAATACAAATGTTTGCCAACAGTTTTTTTTTAAAAAGCTCAGTTTAAAAAACAGAGGGTTTGCAATTGTCGGCAGCTACAGTAAATTATTATTCACACCTGTCTTAAATCCACTTTCGACATCAATTAGCATCTTCTTGAGTCACTGATTGCAGGAAAGGCTCTCGTTACAAGGACTTTACTTGCTACTAAACTATCTCGTCTCTCCCTAAACACGTAAAGACAGGAAATTGTGTGTCGGTGACAGCAGCAGCTACAGATTAAAGGCACTTGGAGGATTTGTAGACAAACATGAAACAATTTGAATTCAGAAAATGCAGAAATAATACCAGTCAGAAATGGCACCTTTGCTTCATCTTGTCACTCCATCCGTTCTCAGAGACCTTCAGTGATGTCTTCTTGGATACCTTTATCCCACCGACCAGCGTTTTCTTCTCTCAATTTGGGAATTTCAAGGCTCAAACTGCATTTTGGAACAGCTATTAAATCTGCCTTTGAATCCCAGGATTTTTCCCTACAAGAGCTCGATATATATTGTTCTTGCTTGATGCTGACAAGGTAGCTGCAAGATATGTCTGATGGCTTAGCAGCCTCCATCTCTCAGAGTCCGCTCCAACAGCGAAGCTTAAGGAGCACCTGCTGCTAAAAATAAATGGAAACATATATAGTTATGAATACTATTTTTTATTAATTACAAACAATTACTATTTTAATGGTTAAGTGGGTTGTACATTCAATTGATGCCCATCCGAAAGGATGTGCCATTCACTTTTCCATGCAGTGGGACGTCGCCTAAGACACGCAGTAAACAGGTGCTGTCGGACAGAAGCCATGCCACCCCCTCGGCGCTAGAGGCATGACTCGAATAAACATTAGGATTTTATTTTCACCATGATAAATACAAAAAAATTATATTACTATTATTTTATTCAGGTTTAGTCTTTAGGTGGTAGGTACACTTTAAAGAGAACCTGTCTGGGTACAACCATTTATGGTCTTGAATTTACTGTATATTCCTGACAATGCAGCCTACCAGTTCATGTGACAGGGGCAGTGACATGATGTGGCGAGGGAGCTAGAGGCAGCAGGAAGCCACAGACTGAGCGTTATATAGTGGGAGGAGCAGGATCCCCCAGCAGCACAGAGTATATCAGGAGATGAGTGATGTGTCAGTGAGGACAGGGCTGCATGTGACAGGGGCAGTGACATGATGTGAGGAGGGGAATGGAGGCAGCAGGAAGCCACAGACTGAGAGTTATATAGTGGGAGGAGCAGGGTCCCCAGCAGCACAGAGTATATCAGGAGATGAGTGATGTGTCAGTAAAGACAGGGCTGCATGTGACAGGGGCAGTGACATGATGTGAGGAGGGGAATGGAGGCAGCAGGAAGCCACAGACTGAGAGTTATATAGTGGGAGGAGCAGGGTCCCCAGCAGCACAGAGTATATCAGGAGATGAGAGATGTGTCAGTGAGGACAGGGCTTCATGTGACAGGGGCAGTGACATGATGTGAGGAGGGGAATGGAGGCAGCAGGAAGCTGAGAGTTGTATACTGTGTAGTACAACAAGCAAGGGCCCCCAGCAGCACATAGTATATCAGGAGGGTCAAAATAAAAAAATAAAGTGATAAATGATTCGCACGGCCTTACTTACAAATGTTACATATTATTGAGGATGTCATTGATAGCAGTAGAATAAAATTAAAGCTGTTGTGTTGGATACAGTATAGAGCTGCATATGTAATTCTGACTTTTATTTATAACTAGGTGATTCATCGCGCCCTACGGGCGCTCTTCACACCGTCGTAAGGGGCTATGCCCTCTTAACCCTTGCACGTCCTTGTGGCATGCAATATTTTTATTATCTGGAGTATTACCGCCAATCAAAATTGTGTGACTGGTCAAATATTGCACGGGCAAAGGGCGTGCGATGGTTAATGGGTCGAAGCCCCTTGCAACTGCGTGAACAGCGCACGCAGGGCCTGATGAATGATGTAGTAGGTGCTGTGGTTGGGGGGGGTGGCGGGTGCGGGGGAGACGCGGATGAGGTCCAGGGGTGCCGCGTGTTTGGGAGGGGCGGTTGCAGGGGTGCCGCAGGTGGGGGAAGGACTGGTGTGGTGGTGTCGCGGGGGGGGGGGGGATGCATGGGTGCCGCAGGTGGGGGTCCAGAGCCACCGTGGGTGGGGGAGGAGCGGTTTGCCGGGGAGTCGCGGGAGGGGCTGGTGCGGTGGGTGGGAGAGGGGCGGGTGCGGGGGTGCTGCAGGTGGGGGAGGGGGTCCAGAGCCACCAAGGGTGCTGGAGGGGGTGTGTGAGGGTTGCCACGGATGGGGCCCGGAGGTACTGCGAATGGGGGAGGGGTGGATAATGCTTCTCCTCCTGGAAGCAGCTAAGCTGCTGTCCTCCCTTTGGCAGTGGCTCTCCCGGAGACTCGCACAGCAGCCAGTCACTATTGTTAGCGCCGGTGTCCCAACGCGCCGCATTACAGGGAAGAAGATGCACTCAATAAACTACAGCTCCCAGCAGCCCTAAGGGCCGGAATGCTCCTGCGCTAAGGGCTGCTGGGAGCTGTAGTTTATTTAGTGTGTCTACTTCCCTGTAATGTGGTGCGTTGGGACACCGGCACTAACAATAGTGACTGGCTGGCAGAACTGACTGATTCACTGAATCAATGTAAGAGGTGAGAGTGCTGTGCAGTGTCAGTGACACTGCACACCCACTGCACTGCACAGCACTGCCACCTTTTACATTGATTCAGCGTCCAGACATTACCCTCCGCGATATCACCCACTCTATCCGTTACATTAACCATCTCGGGGCTTCTAGGCTGGCAGGCCAGGTGCTGTGTTGCGGAGTCAGGGCCTCTTGGGATCTTGGCGCGGCGGTTGTGGCGGTGAGGCACTTCTGTGACATCACGCGCAGAGGAGGCTCTGAGGCTCAGAGAGCCTTCCGCTGCGCCGCTTTCATACACATCTATGCCGGTGGCCGCAGCAGCTTTTGATCCACCTGCGCCGCGGCTAGGGAGTGGGGATTGTTGAAGCCGGAGGGGGTAGGCGGACTGGCAGCAGGACATAGGACGCTGCAGTAAAAGGATTTTTTCCCCCTATCTACAGCACAGAGCCTTGCTGCAGATGCATTACCTTTTTGGCAGGTACAGGACCTTTTTTTTATGGTCTATCCGATTTTTGGCTTTGCAAACTTCCATTGAAAAGTGTAGGAAAAGGGGCGTGGTCACATCACTTTACCCGTGGCCACGCCCCTTTTTGAATTTGCCGCCATTTTTCTGTGTACATTGTTGGAGGGTATGATGCTGCAGATGCGGTGGGCCTATTTTGGGGTGTGGACCTGGAGCTGCAGCTCCATCAGCCCCATTGTTAATCCTGCTCTGGGAACACACAGCAGCCAAAGGGCAGAGCCTTCAATTGGATGTAACCTGTGTGGGAGGGCGTTTCTCACCCAATCAGCTGTGGACTGGGTGTGATAGACCTGCTGCTAACCCAATGAGAGCTCCTAGCCACGCCCAGCATTATACACACAGGCACAGACTGACAGATCTGGGCTATTATATAGGAGATTAATTAATTGTTTCATGCAGTACATTTGATAGAGAAAGTGTAATGACACCAGAAGTGTTTGCTGATGAGTAGATGTTAAGCCTCTCATAGCATCTTGGTAAGTGTGCCGCACGTACGATAGCAGTATTTGTAAGAAGATAATGAGTGTTCGTTTGCATAGGAAATCAATTATAATGTGATAATGTTTTTACCTCTATACTTACAAAGTGTTGCGCTTACACAGCAGGTTACACCATGTCATTGCCAACTGAGATTACAATTATTTAGTATTGCTGCCTGGAACACAGGGATATAAAGTCATTTGTGTGTGGTCAGGAGAAGATCCTGATATCCAGTAAGTGTTGGAAGTGATATATGTGTGTGCAGGTATTGATACTGTAGAGTTATATAGGCACACATCATAAGGTGACCCACACTATGAAACAGTCCTGTTACTTACCCAGTGGTGTTGGAATATTGATAGATAGCAGGTACAGCCGTACTCACTGTTACATGTACACTTGTAATGGAGCGGAGCTCAAACAAAGTGTGAGTTTCATACAGGTCACTAGCCAGTATGCTGCAAATGGGTAGCGGTGCAGGGTGCTGGATAGAAGACTTCTGTTTCCCACCATGCACAAGATGGCTTTCACACATGCTCAGTAGTGATCTCAGTGGCCATTTTGGGAGAAGGTATGATGCCTCCCTGAAGAATAGGAACACTGGGGCAGATGTGTTAAGCCTGGAGAAGTGATAAATCACTGATAAGTGCAAGGTGATAACGCACTAGCCAATCAGCTCCTAACTGCAAATTTACATATTGGAGCTGATTGGCTGGTGCGTTATCACCTTGCACTTATCAGTGATTTATCACTGCCTTCTCACTTCTCCAGGGTTAATACATCTGCCCCACTTGAGTCTGTGCAATAGCGCACTCCTCTTTCAACAGTAAGGAACACAGAGTAACAACTGGAGTAAAAGTAGACAAATCTTGCAAAAACTGCAGTATGTGGTTTTATGGGGGTCATTCCGACGCGATCGCTCGCTGCAGTTTATCGCATCGCAGCGATCGGGTCGGAATTGCGCATGCGCCGGCGCATGCCGGATGGCCGAAGGCCATCGTTCAGTAGCAATCGCCTCTGCCTGATAGACAGGCAGAGGCGGTCGCTGGACGGCGGTGTTAAGCTGCCATTTTGGGGGTATGGTCCGGCCAATGCAGGCATGGCTGGACCGTTGGGGGGGGCGGGCCGCGGCGGCTGCGTGATGGCTCACGCAGCCGCTGCGGCCAGTGGCAGCGACGATCAACTCTCGGCCAGCCGCACGAGCTGCGCTGGGAGTTACTCCACAAATACAAAAGCATCGCCGCTGTGCGATGCTTTTGTATTTGTGCCGGGGGGCCGGACTGACATGCGGGGCGGACTAGCCCTGTGCTGGGCGTCCCCCCGCATGTCAGGGAAGATGATTGTAGCTGTGCTAAATTTAGCACAGCTACGATCAACTCGGAATGACCCCCAATATCTGCAGCAAATCTCATAGGCCTCAACTTATTTAGGTTAAAAAAAGTGGGCATGACCTGTTTTAAAAATACTTGGTTTGGCATATGGTAGGCGTGGTCTGATTTGTCCCAATTTTTTTTTTTTATTAGTCGTAGGTTTATACAAGTGGGCGGGGATTAATAGTACACTGATTGTGGGAATGCCGCTGGTAATCAAGGAATCAGATTGCAGGACGGAGCACGGCAATGCAAAATCCATCCTTCGTATCGCCCCCTTTTGAACGCCCACTACTGGGAACTAGCAAGAGACACGGGGCACAAATCTAGGTAGGCAGCTGGTGCCCTGTAAATGGTATACGCTTGCAATTCAACAATATTGGTCAGCTTCAAGTATCCATTTATAGTGATTCTTTTTTCCAACTAGAATGATCGATAGGTAAAACCTAATTTTGCGTGAAGCAAGTTATGTAATAGTTTGATAACCAAATCATGCTACATACATGTTCCGTTATGACCATTTACACATGCGGAGGAAGAGGAAGCATATGACGAATGTATTAACAAATGCTTTAACACCTAATGAATAGTTTAGTGAATGTTAGCAGGTGGCGCGTCACAGAACAGATTTCTGGGATAAAATATATAGCCTGTGGAGAGTTAATTAAAGTTAGTTTATATATTTCGGCAACGCAGACAAGCTGTTGAACATCAACATTATATCAGATGGGAACATTGTCTATTTAGCGGAATGTCTCTTGAAGTTTGTAAAACAATCCTGCTATTGACAAATGCTTTGGGTAGAGAGATTTGACATAATATTTAAGAATAGAAAGCAGTGGGATAAATATCTTTGTTAGTGTATGTAAGTCACTGTTTCTAACTGGCATAAATGGTACACAATAAATATCAGGTAATATCAACTAATAATACAGTGTGAATGGCATCTAGATAGTATCCTGCTGCCTCCATTCCCCTCCTCACGTCATGTCACTGCCCCTGTCACATGCAGCCTTGTCCTCACTGACACATCACTCATCTCCTGATATACTCTGTGCTGCTGGGGACACTGCTCCTCCCACTATATAACTCTCAGACTGTGGCTTCCTGCTGCCTCCATTCCCTCCTCACATCATGTCACTGCCCCTGCAACATGCAGCCCTGTCCTCACTGACACATCACTCATCTCCTGATATACTCTGTGCTGCTGGGGACCCTGCTCCTCCCACTATATAACTCTCAGTCTGTGGCTTCCTGCTGCCTCCATTCCCCTCCTCACATCATGTCACTGCCCCTGACACATGCAGCCCTGTCATCACTGACACATCACTCATCTCCTGATATACTCTGTGCTGCTGGGGACCCTGCTCCTTCCACTATATAACTCTCAGTCTGTGGCTTCCTGCTGCCTCCATTCCCCTCCTCACATCATGTCACTGCCCCTGTCACATGCAGCCCTGTCTTTACTGACACATCACTCATCTCCTGATATACTCTGTGCTGCTGGGGACACTGCTCCTCCCACTATATAACTCTCAGACTGTGGCTTCCTGCTGCCTCCATTCCCTCCTCACATCATGTCACTGCCCCTGTCACATGCAGCCCTGTCCTCACTAACACATCACTCATCTCCTGATATACTCTGTGCTGCTGGGGACCCTGCTCCTCCCACTATATAACTCTCAGTCTGTGGCTTCCTGCTGCCTCCATTCCCCTCCTCACATCATGTCACTGCCCCTGACACATGCAGCCCTGTCATCACTGACACATCACTCATCTCCTGATATACTCTGTGCTGCTGGGGACCCTGCTCCTTCCACTATATAACTCTCAGTCTGTGGCTTCCTACTGCCTCCATTCCCCTCCTCACATCATGTCACTGCCCCTGTCACATGCAGCCCTGTCCTCACTGGCACATCACTCATCTCCTGATATACTCTGTGCTGCTGTGGACCCTGCTCCTCCCACTATATAACTCTCAGTCTGTGGCTTCCTGCTGCCTCCATTCCCCTCCTCACATCATGTCACTGCCCCTGTCACATGCAGCCCTGTCCTCACTGACATCACTCATCTCCTGATATACTCTGTGCTGCTGGGGACCCTGCTCCTTCCACTATATAACTCTCAGTCTGTGGCTTCCTGTTGCCTCCATTCCCCTCCCCACATCATGTCACTGCCCCTGTCACATGCAGTCTTAGGAGCAATCCTTAGGGGCATACAGTATGTATTATAAATTGTGGTCTGCCCCCTAATATTAAGAATCCTTATCAATGCATATTGTACCTTATAGACATTCTTAAATCGCTTACATGTATTAGTATAAATCACCGCGAACGGGCACAGATAAGAGCCCGTCCTGGTAATCAGGACTCACTTACTGGTCATACGTAATGCAGAAAAAGCCGTGGCGCACAATGGAACCTCCTGCAGCCTAACAGAGAGAGATCGCAAGATTGCTCTCAGGAAAGGCTGCCCTATTGCAGTCAATGGGCTAATGTCTGTAGATGATGTTAGCGTACGCAGGCAAGATCTTGTTAAATATGGCCCCCATAGAAAACTATTGGGACGACTGCTGTGGGGGCTTTATGTATTGTTGCACTTTATGTATTGTTGCACTTTATGTATTGTTGCACTGAGTTGCACTTTATTTTGTCTTTAAGCTCTGGAAGAGAATCCCGGTCTCATTACACCCCTGTTATTAGGTAATTAGGACAAGATGAACAATCCAACAAATATCGAAATAATTAGGAATAGCGCTGCTGGGTTGTGATAACACAATATATCATAGATGAAAATGTATGTATTCGGGTCATGTTGACTGAGTCAGGGCAAATGATTAAGCTGTTACAGTGGGTGGAGATCCCATCAGGGTGTTGTGAATTTTATTAATCCACCATAGTATGGCACACTGCAGGGGGGGGGGGGGGGGGGGGCAGGATGAATCTGCGGCCTCCAGTATCTTCAGTTGAACAGCTTTGGGCCCGTCATGGTACCAGAGTGATGAAATTAATGAATAGTTGCCGCCTTACTACATATATATTTTTTTGCCTTATTTTCTTAATTTTTTTTAATTAAGTGTCCCTGTAACTGAAATACAGTAATAGACATAAATGAAAGCGCCCCTTTAAAAGATCCAATGTCCCCTATTTAATAAAATGTTATAAATGTGCCCTCTTAGGGTCGGTCTCAGAGGTGGGCACTCTTGCGTCTATTGCCGGAGGACCCAGTGTGGTAATATGCAAATGTTAAGGGCCCCATACACTACAACCATATGTCTGAGGCTGAAGTCGGATGTAATTTCCCTTGATCTCCCCCGGGACCTTCCCAGGAGTGATTCCATTACGATTTGGTACTTTTGTGCTATTTTTGCATAAGATATATCGCTGCGATCGATGAAGCCGCTATACATCGCATGCAATATATCGTACGGCATACAATTGTACCGTGAGATATATCTGATGGGCTGGATAGAGGGCTACGGCGGCTGGGAGTGTCCTGAGAATGCCAGTCACACGTCCCTGTGATACATCGCACGTGATATACCACATGCACAAATAACACACTTTTTTCATCCGATTCCACCCAATTCCGATATATCATTAGTGCAGCGCCCAACGACCTAGGGAATCCTATCTGACAGCCACGGGGACGCACATCAGATTGGATACGATCTAAAACACATACGATTGTACACAATTTCATACAATATATCAGACGGATATATCGGAATTGTATGAGATCGTGTAAAATCGTACTAGTGTATGGGGCCCTTTAGATTCAGGCCGCCTAAGACGTCCACTTTCTCACACCCACTTTCCCAATTTTCTGAGGAGCTGAAGAGGGACCTTAGCCAGGGGGTGTGGCCTCATGTCAGCTAGAACACACCCCTCTAGTGGATGATGTTTTGGGTGCAGAGCAGCTGGGTGGGAGTGCTCTCCTCAACTTCACCCTCTTCCCTGGCGGGACACTACAGCCCGCGGGTGGAATAGCGGGAAAGACCCCGAAAAGCTAGACTGTCCTTCCCAAAGCAAGGAAGTTGGGAGGTATGTATTATTGACCTCTTCTTTTTTTTTTTTTTAATGCCTCCATTTACTAAGAAAAAAACCAACAAATCTTCTAACTTCATAGACCCGTGCTCCTGTCTTGATCTGGCGAGGATGACGGCCCAGAAATTGCATATTTATATACATGCTAGGAATCAGTCTCTTTTCTTTAAGAAAATGAATGACCTGAGGCTTTAATAGACTGACCAGGGCCACATTTATCACATAAATAATAATTTCTCTATGGAGAACGGAAATGGCACGCCTCTATACATCCAGCTGGGGAATCCTGTTAGAACACAAGAGGAGGAAAAGCCTCCTACCCTATTACTGTGGCCAGACACCGTCCACGGAGACTACACAGTTCTTCACAATTAATAATATGTGTCATTCCGCTGTCCTTGGGTGGAGAGGACATCTCCCCTCTCCAAGTCACGGAATTCCGCTCTTGGCTCAACACAGATAAATCCCAGCAGAATATTCCCCGACTGCAGAAACTAGTTCAGCCTGTGCTTCTGCTTGTTCTCAAGAGGCTTCTGTAGCAGAACATACTCCAGTAGTAGCAGCTGTGACAAGGTCCTTTCCGTGTGTGTGTGTGTGTGTGTGTGTGTGTGTGTGTGTGTGTGTGTGTGTGTGTGTGTGTTGCTATATCGGCAAGGCTCTGTATTTTACAGCAGCCATTTGAATACAAAGAAACAGAACCCATAATTGCAATTAGAAAAAATATTTTAACCTTCGTATGTGCGACTTGTTCCGCAATATTTATCGCAAGACCAGTTGTCTACATACAGGTGGTCATTCTGAGTTGATCGCTAGCTGCCTTTGTTTTCAGCGCAGCGATCAGGCTAAAAAATGGCAGTTCTGCGCATGCATATGCGGCGCAATGCGCACACGCGATGTACGGGCACAACGAACGATGAAGGTTTGCACAGGGTCTAGCGATGCATTTCAGTCGCACTGCTTGCCGCAGAGTGACTTGAAGTGGGCGTTTCTAGGTGGCAACTGACCGTTTTCAGGGAGTGTTTGGAAAAACGCAGGTGTGCCAGGGGATAAGTGAACGCTGGGCGGTCGTGTGACGTCAAATCCGGAACTGAATAGTCTGAAGTGAACGCAAGCGCTGAGTAGGTTTTGAGCTACTCTGAAACTACACAAAATTTTTTGCAGGAGTTCTGCGATAAAAACGTTCGCACTTCTGCTATGCTAAAATACACTCCCAGTGGGCGGCGGAATAGCATTTGCACGGCTGCAAAAAACTGCTAGCGAGCGATCAACTCGGAATGACGTGTCGTGTTTTGGTTTTAGTTTTGGCCAAACCACCCTCAAGTGTTTTGGTTCGGATTCAATACAAAAATCGATCATCATTGCTAAAAATTGACACAGAATTTGAATTAAAACCTGAAATTCAGATTTAAAATCCGAATTCCGAATCGCAGTAAGATTCGAACCTGGAATCAGTTTGTATCGGGCCTCTTTTGGGATCCGGACTGAGTTCTGGTTCGGTTCGCATCCACAAAATTTGGATGGATTCTCATTTCTGGAGAACCAAACCACACATCTCTAATCAAAAGCTACATTTGGGGGGACAAAAACACTGGGGGTCATTCCGAGTTGTTCGCTCGTTATATTTTTCTCGCAACTGAGCGATTAGTCGCTAATGCGCATGCGCAATGTACGCAGTGCGACTGCGCCAAGTAAATTTGCTATGCAGTTAGGTATTTTACTCACGGCATTACGAGGTTTTTTCTTCGTTCTGGTGATCGTAATGTGATTGACAGGAAGTGGGTGTTTCTGGGCGGAAACTGGCCGTTTTATGGGTGTGTGCGAAAAAACGCTACCGTTTCTGGGAAAAACGCGGGAGTGGCTGGAGAAACGGGGGAGTGTCTGGTCGAACGCTGGGTGTGTTTGTGACGTCAAACCAGGAACGAAACTGACTGAACTGATCGCAGTTGCCGAGTAAGTATCGAGCTACTCAGAAACTGCTAAGAAATTTCTATTCGCAATTTTGCTAATCTTTCGTTCGCAATTTTGATAAGCTAAGATTCACTCCCAGTAGGCGGCGGCTTAGCGTGTGCAAAGCTGCTAAAAGCAGCTAGCGAGCGAACAACTCGGAATGAGGGCCACTATAATAAACACTATGATAATGAAATCCACTCACTAAACAGGGTCCTATAGTAGGGGTTTCAGAGGCAGGGCTACCATCAGGAATTGTGAGGCCTGGGACTAACAAAAGAGACAGGGCCCCTCCCCCCCAAAATAATAAGATTTTGCCACACCACTCCACACCTACAGTATGTGATGTCATATGTTGTGATATTACATATAGGTGGAGTGTTGCAACTTACAGGAATGGTTCACAGAGAGCTGATGCAGATTTGAAGGCTTGTGTTAAGAAGTCTTCACTCTGCAGCTCTACAGGTATTGGTAGTGAGAGCCTGGGGTGGGCCCACCTCTCTGTAAGGGCATGGGACACCAGTCCCTAGAGTCCCCCCCTGGTGGCTGCCCTGTTCAGAGGCGTTGCACACAACAGGGAAATCTAGGCTTATGCAAACGATTCGTTATTTGGGTATTTCTCCATGGCTGTAATAATACTCATTACCCAATACCTAACTTACATTGAATATATATAAATAATCAAATATCATTGCTATAGTCTCATTGAGGTTTCCAGGATGCAGAAATCTAAATCTAAACTTATAGCAGCCAGATGTTTGTGTGACAACCAGTTTATTGGGGCTGTGGTTTCTTGTTGAAGGTGTGAAAATGACAGTGATATTATAGGACCTAATGTGTTCATCATGATTAAATTAAGTAATCAACTCGCTGCGAGTTGCGATGAGGAAAACATAATTACCGGAGCAATTCAGCATTGCTCCGGTGTGGGGGAAGCTGCTTCGAAAAACATCTGCCCCTGCCATCAATAAAATCAATAAATAGCAGTGATACTTACCACTGTGCTGGCCTTCTGCACACGTGTGACCTGAGGATATGCATACGCACAGCCAAAGGTCGCATGGTGAGGAGGCGGCGGAGGGATTTGGTAACCCCTGACCTCCTCACCATATGAAGGATTTGAGATCTGGGAATAAACGATACCTGAAGATAAATATTATCTATCGGGCCCCTAATGATGAATGAGCCTGTTACTTAAAAACATGCAGATATGCTATTTCCACGTGTGTAATGGACATATAAGGGATGATGAAGAGGTCCCTACTGTATAAGTTTTAATACCAATATTTTTTTTTTATTTTTTTGGCCAAATTTTTTTCTTGGATTCTGTGTGCGGGATGTACTATCAGTGATCATGAACCATCGCCGGTCATCGCAACGATGCTAATTGCATAGTATCGCTGATGCTCCTGTGAAGAGGGTTTGCTGTGGCCTCCGTCACCTCCCAGCACCGGATGATGACTTGTTCTGGGAGTTCCTGGGCTCCATCTCCCTGCAGCCAGAAGGAGATATTTCTGTGATGCGGGGGAGGAAGAGGCGGGGGATCCTGGAGCAGGACACAGGTGAGAGGGTGTCGGCAAGAGCAGTGAGTGGGGCAACTGCGGCGGATTGCGGAAGGAAGCCAATAGGCTTCAATAGGGTATCGCCATAAATAGATAGTGATACCCTCCGCGGCGAAATATGGGCGGCTGGGTCTTAGTACATTTGAAAATGCGGTCTGGAGTAGGGTTTTTTCTGTGCATCAATACTTCCAATGTTCAATGTACCTCATGCGCAGTTTCTTGTGAGAGTAGGGTGGGGCTTCAGGGGAGGGGAACCCACAAGCCCTTTAACAGCCACACCCCATTTACTTCTGCACTGCCAATGGATGAACGCTTATTTTATAATATTCTGATTTTGATTTAGTCTTATTACTATTACTTTGACTCATTTTCTGGTGAATCACAGTTATATTAATATTAAAGATTGGTGCAGTCTATTCAGGAATGTTAGTATAATAGTATAATCATTACTCTCTTCCCAGCGTTCGCAGAGGTCTATTAATCTTTCATTATTTTTGTTAGCAAAAGAATTATTGCCATGAAAGGTATTTTATTTTTTGTTGAAGTCCCTTAAAGCAAAGGAGCCGTTTTCTAATAATACATAACGATTAAATAGGAGAAGGAAAACTGGAACAAATTCTAAAGATCGCATTTGTCAGTCTGGAAGTTTCTTGGAGGATAAATGAACAACTCCCTTACACACCAGGTTATTAATTTTTTCTCTTAAATCATTTTTTTCCTCCCCTCTTTCCGCTACCTTATAAACGGGTCTCCATTTCTTTTCGGACTCCCAAGAGGTCCATATTTATTAGAATTATGAAATTCTTCCAGCCAATCCCTGTTTGTTTGTTTTTACTAGAAAAAGTTTACAACTTATAGGCCCTCATTCCAAGTTGATCGCTAGCTGCTTTCGTTTGCAGCGCGGCGATTACTTGAAAAAGCGGCACTTCTGCGCATGCGTACGGGCCATAGTACGCATGCGCGAAGTACTTTCACACACAACTATGTAGTTTTACACAAGGTCGAGCAACGCTTTTCAGTCGCTGTATTGAACGGTGAGTGATTGACAGGAAGTGGGAGTCTCTGGGTGGTAACTGACCGTTTACAGGGAGTGTGCTGAAAAACGCAGGCGTGCCTGATAAAAACGCAGGAGTGGCTGTAGAAATGGGGGAGTGGCTGGCTGAACGCAGGGTGTGTTTGTGACGTCAAACCAGGAACTAAACAGTCTGCAGTGATCGCAAGGTAGGAGTAAGTTTCGAGCTGCTCAGAAACTGCATGAAAATCCTTGCAAGCGGTAAGACTATTCTTATCTCTGATTGCTGGTGATACCAAGGAGCTGAGCACCCCTTCACCCTGGAGGATTCACTGGGCAAAAGAAAACAGGATGTGTGCTACAACAAAATGGCTGCCGCTCTCTAGGCCATTGACAGCTACATGAGTGACTGTACCCTTAAGGATGTGTGCTGATTTACTGGGGATGTGTGTTCCATTGCAGGTGATGTGTTATGAATTGCATGAACTTGGTGGAAGGGAAAGAGTTAGCGCAGGTAATTAATGATATTTGAAAATAGTAGCATGCCACATATTTTAATGCGCAGACACACCTGTGGTAAAACATCTTGTGTTTATGGGCTAAAGAGCAGACCTATTGGCCATCTGTGAAGGCTCTTTCTGTTGCCATTGCAGATTTATTGTTATATGACAACTGTGAATGGTTTGCTAACTTAAACCTTAAGCATAACGGTGTGCGATGTGGGGGGCGTGGCTTGTCATAAGGGTCATGGTGCTGCAAAAGAGGCAGTGGGTGGGGGCTCGGCTAAGCGTTCATGTTAAATTGCCAACATTGTAAAGCA
This sequence comes from Pseudophryne corroboree, assembly GCF_028390025.1. Taxonomy (NCBI): domain Eukaryota; kingdom Metazoa; phylum Chordata; class Amphibia; order Anura; family Myobatrachidae; genus Pseudophryne; species Pseudophryne corroboree. Next base: position 806,862,901 of record NC_086449.1, on the reverse strand, counting down.
GTGACCATGGCTACGATGCCGCAATTGAGCGCGAATCACGACATCAACCCCCCCTGGAGTCCGGAGCACCAGCCAATTTTCGGGAGCCTCCCGGCTGTTCCGGGAGAGTATGTAAGTAAGTCTTAAACACTTGATGCAAAACCAAGTCTCCTGTCACGTTTGCACCTTACTCCCATTATGTTCCCCTCTTTGTGACCCTGATCTTGCCACAATGAAAAAGTGTCGCCTGGTGATTTGGCGCCTGGCTGAGCGGATCATAACCGTGCCTAATATGCAACGGCATGCAAATAGTGAATTTCGTGAGGTAACAGTTGTGTATAATTATATTTTCATAAGTACACAGTTAAGAAATCAGTTTTGAGTCCTTTAAAAATCATTTTCAGTATTAGTGTAAGTGCACACACGTCTGAGATAGGCTTTGCTGAATATTATAGCCCTATAAAATCATGCTTGCTGTACAGCATTTAAATGATCATTTGATGAGCGAGTGGCGCTACAGTATTCCATAGCTGGCAGTGGATAATAACTCTGAGATGCAGGGAATGAAAGCTAAAATGGATAATGTCCATGTGTTTTACCAAACATTTAGTTTAAAAAAAAAAAACTACATTAAAAATAAGGTATGAGATCCTGAAATGACCGCAGATCCTATACAACTATAGTGCTGTATGTGTTGCCCATTGTAGAAGAATTACACAAGGGAAGCCATTTTTATGAAGCCTTGGTCATCTTCCCCCGAGTCGTCTTAGAAATAAACTATATTTGGAGCAAGCGCGAGACACAAATATCTGTCCTTCAGTCAGGGGCGTTTCTAGAGAGGAGGAGGCCTATGTGCAGTGTCCGTCTGGGCCTCCTCCTCTCTAGCTTGCGGCAGCGCTGTGACTTCCTGGTGGACCCTAGTGCTGTACCTGAGTTTAGAGCACATGCGTGGATCTCCGGGAAAATGGCGCGATAGCCATTTTTCCAGAGATTTTTCCTACTGTGCTTGCACGAAACACCGGGAAAATGACGCTTTGCCATTTTCCCAGTTATTTCTGCAGCACTGCTGCTGCGCCGCAGGACTCTGAGGGTAAGTATGAAAAATAATGGGTGCAGGGTGTGCGGTGTTGGCCCCCCTTGGACATCGGGGGCCAACGTGCACCGCACACACTGCACCCATTATAAATACGCCAGTGCCTTCATTCCACACAATGTATTAGAGCAGGAGTATGAAAGAAGGACATTTCTACATGAAATGAATCAAGCCTTGGAGTGAGATAAAGTGGAAAGAGATATAGTACCAGCCAATCAGCTCCTAACTGTCATGTTACAGGCTGTGCTTGAAAAATAACAGCTAGAAGCGGATTGGTTGCCAGTTTATCTCTCTCCACTTTAACTCTCTCCAAGGCTTGATTTAACATCTCCCCCTATGGCGTGATTTAACTGTGTCAGTTCTAAAATCTGTTGCTGGTGATTACAGCTGTGTTTCAGAATAACCCTATTAGATATTACATATTAGACATTCAAAGTATCCAAAGGATAGGTATCACATTGCACCAAACTGGCCATTAAGGGCAGTGGCAAACGCAGGATTTTGAAAGGGGAGGTTCCAAATAATTGGGTATACCATCGCCAATGGCTTACAAACTCGCCCACCATCAACTTACCCAGCCCTCCGCCACTAATTGCATCTCAGTCCAATGCCGCCAATGCCCACTGCCTGCCTGCTCATCATACTTGTGATATATTGTACATTTTTATAGAAAAAAAAATTATTGTTTGGGAAGGGAGTGGGAGGAGGACATGAATGCAATTTTGTTGTCCAGGGCTTCCATTAACTTAATGGAAAAGGGTCTGAATGGGTTAAAAAATGTTAAAAAAAATGCGTGAGGTCCCCCCTCCTAAGTATAACCAGCCTCGGGCTCTTTGAGCCGATCCTGGTTGTTTAAATACTGGGGGGAAAATTGGACAGGGGTTCCACGTATTTAGACAACCAGCACCGGGCTCTTAGTCCGGTCCTGGTTCCAAAAATACTGGGGGGCAAAAGATGTAGGGGTCCCCTGTATTTTTAAAACCAGCACCGGTCTCCACTAGCCAGGGACATAATGCCACAGCCGGGGGACACATTTATGTAGGTCCCTGCGGCCGTGGCATTACCCCCCCAACTAGTCACCCCTGGCCGGGGTTCCCTGGAGGAGTGGGGACCCCTTTTAATCAAGGGGTCCCCCCTCCAGGCACCCAAGGGCCAGGGGTGAAGCCCGAGGTTGTCCCCAGCACCCCCGGGCAGTGGGTGCCGGGCTGATAGCCATAAGTGTGTTAAAAAAAGAATATTGTTTTTTGTTGTGGAACTACAAGGCCTAGCAAGCCTCCCCCGCTTGCTGGTACTTGGAGAACCTCAAGTACCAGCATGCGAGGAAATAATGGGCCCGCTGGTACCTGTAGTTCTACAACAACAAAAAAAACCAAATAACAACAGAACACACACACCGTGAAAGTAAAAATTTATTAAAACACACTTACACACTCACACATACTTACCTACATCCCACGCCGGTCATGTCCACTTGTCCATGTAGAATCCAATAGGGGTACCTGTAAAAATGAGAGAGATTACTTACCTATATCCCACGCCAATCACGTCCACTTGTCCAGTAGACTCCAACAGGGCCGATACCTGTAAAAATGACAATATTTACAAACTTTGTTCTTGAGCAATACACAGGAGGGGGAAGAGAGAGAGAGAGAGAGAGAGAGACCATGATCATTACCCCCATTACTGGCAGCATAACCATTCCCCCCCCCCCCCTCCCCTACACAGACAAACAGCACACACAGGAAGCATGATCATTCCCACCAGCACCACCACGCATAGATAGTCAGCAGGGACGCTCACTCATGTATCAGTATAATGCAGAGCCAGCGTACCCCCCCCCCCTTCCCCCCAGGTTCCTGCACTCATTGCTGGCCACTGGCGGCGTCCGATGACCGCATCAGTTATTATGCAGAGCCTGCATGCCCCCCCGTTTCCCTCACCCATGCTGGACGCGGCGCCGGCATCGTTTATTATGCAGACCCGGGCGGGGCGGCGCACCCCACCTCTCTCTCTAGCCCCCCCACCCCCGCTTCCCCGGTCCCGCACTCACCGCTAGCCTCAGCATACAGCGATCACGATCCATCCTGGTCCGGGTCCCCGCTGACTGCGACGCTGGAGTCCGCTCACTCAGTCCCGTGGCACGGCGCTGGCTGCTTGCAGGGAGTGACTCAGCCTGAGAGGAGCTGCTGCAGCTCCCCCTACATGCAGTAGCCAGCTGCCTCTCAGTGTGCAGCTGCGCAGAGGGAGACACTGACTGCCCGCGATGTAGATTAAAAATAAATAAATTAAACAGCTGTTCGATAGATCGGCGGCTTGGGGGGGGGGGGTTTGGGTACAAGGAAACCCCCCCTGCGTGTGCTCCTGAAGGGGTCTATTCATGAAGCAGTGAAAAGAGTGGAGAAGGGAGCCTGTGGAGAAATCGCCCCATGGCAACCAATCAGCTGCTACGTACAATTATGTAGTATGCAAATTATAATAAGAATTTACTTACCGATAATTCTATTTCTCGGAGTCCGTAGTGGATGCTGGGGTTCCTGAAAGGACCATGGGGAATAGCGGCTCCGCAGGAGACAGGGCACAAAAAGTAAAGCTTTACGATCAGGTGGTGTGTACTGGCTCCTCCCCCTATGACCCTCCTCCAAGCCTCAGTTAGGATACTGTGCCCGGACGAGCGTACACAATAAGGAAGGATTTATGAATCCCGGGTAAGACTCATACCAGCCACACCAATCACACCGTACAACCTGTGATCTAAACCCAGTTAACAGTATGATAACAGAGGAGCCTCTGAAAGATGGCTCCCTACAACAATAACCCGAATTAGGTAACAATAACTATGTACAATTATTGCAGATAATCCGCACTTGGGATGGGCGCCCAGCATCCACTACGGACTCCGAGAAATAGAATTATCGGTAAGTAAATTCTTATTTTCTCTATCGTCCTAGTGGATGCTGGGGTTCCTGAAAGGACCATGGGGATTATACCAAAGCTCCCAAACGGGCGGGAGAGTGCGGATGACTCTGCAGCACCGAATGAGAGAACTCCAGGTCCTCCTTAGCCAGGGTATCAAATTTGTAGAATTTTACAAACGTGTTCTCCCCCGACCACGTAGCCGCTCGGCAGAGTTGTAATGCCGAGACCCCTCGGGCAGCCGCCCAAGAAGAACCCACCTTCCTTGTGGAGTGGGCTTTTACCGATTTTGGCTGTGGCAGGCCTGCCACAGAATGTGCAAGCTGAATCGTACTACAAATCCAGCGAGCAATAGTCTGCTTAGACGCAGGAGCGCCCAACTTGTTGGGAGCATATAGTATAAACAGTGAGTCAGATTTCCTGACTCCAGCTGTCCTTGAAATGTATATTTTTAAAGCTCTGACAACGTCCAACAACTTGGAGTCCTCCAAGTCGCTTGTAGCCGCAGGCACTACAATAGGCTGGTTCAGATGAAATGCTGACACCACCTTAGGGAGAAAATGCGGACGAGTCCGCAGTTCTGCCCTGTCCGAATGGAAAATCAGATATGGGCTTTTGTAAGATAAAGCTGCCAGTTCTGACACTCTCCTGGCCGAAGCCAGGGCTAGTAGCATGGTCACTTTCCATGTGAGATATTTCAAATCCACAGTTTTTAGTGGTTCAAACCAATGAGATTTGAGAAAGTCCAAAACAACATTGAGATCCCACGGTGCCACTGGAGGCACCACAGGGGGCTGTATATGCAGCACTCCCTTAACAAAAGTCTGGACTTCAGGAACTGAAGCCAATTCTTTCTGGAAGAAAATCGACAGGGCCGAAATTTGAACCTTAATAGATCCCAATTTGAGACCCATAGACAATCCTGATTGCAGGAAATGTAGGAATCGACCCAGTTGAAATTCCTCCGTCGGAGCACTCCGATCCTCGCACCACGCAACATATTTTCGCCAAATGCGGTGATAATGTTGCGCGGTTACTTCCTTCCTTGCTTTAATCAAAGTAGGAATGACTTCTTCCGGCATGCCTTTTTCCTTTAGGATCCGGCGTTCAACCGCCATGCCGTCAAACGCAGCCGCGGTAAGTCTTGAAACAGACAGGGACCCTGCTGAAGCAAGTCCCTTCTCAGAGGTAGAGGCCACGGATCTTCCGTGATCATCTCTTGAAGTTCCGGGTACCAAGTCCTTCTTGGCCAATCCGGAACCACTAGTATCGTTCTTACGCCTCTTTGCCGTATAATTCTCAATACTTTTGGTATGAGAGGCAGAGGAGGAAACACATACACCGACTGGTACACCCAAGGCGTTACCAGCGCGTCCACAGCTATTGCCTGCGGATCTCTTGACCTGGCGCAATACCTGTCCAGTTTTTTGTTGAGGCGAGACGCCATCATGTCCACCATTGGTCTTTCCCAACGGGTTACCAGCATGTGGAAAACTTCTGGATGAAGACCCCACTCTCCCGGGTGAAGGTCGTGTCTGCTGAGGAAGTCTGCTTCCCAGTTGTCCACTCCCGGGATGAACACTGCTGACAGTGCTATCACATGATTCTCTGCCCAGCGAAGAATCCTTGCAGCTTCTGCCATTGCACTCCTGCTTCTTGTGCCGCCCTGTCTGTTCACATGGGCGACTGCCGTGATGTTGTCCGACTGGATCAACACCGGTTTTCCTTGAAGCAGAGGTTCTGCCTGGCTTAGAGCATTGTAGATTGCTCTTAGTTCCAGAATGTTTATGTGAAGAGACGTTTCCAGGCTCGACCACACGCCCTGGAAGTTTCTTCCTTGTGTGACTGCTCCCCAGCCTCTCAGGCTGGCGTCCGTGGTCACCAGGATCCAATCCTGTATGCCGAATCTGCGGCCCTCCAATAGATGAGCACTCTGCAACCACCACAGAAGAGATACCCTTGTCCTTGGAGACAGGGTTATCCGCTGGTGCATCTGAAGATGCGACCCTGACCATTTGTCCAACAGATCCCTCTGGAAAATTCTTGCGTGGAATCTGCCGAATGGAATTGCTTCGTAAGAAGCCACCATTTTTCCCAGGACTCTTGTGCATTGATGTACAGACACCTTTCCTGGTTTTAGGAGGTTCCTGACAAGTTCGGATAACTCCTTGGCTTTTTCCTCCGGGAGAAAAACCTTTTTCTGAACCGTGTCCAGAATCATCCCTAGGAACAGCAGACGTGTTGTCGGAATTAACTGGGATTTTGGAATATTCAGAATCCACCCGTGCTGTTTTAGCACTTCTTGAGACAGTGCTAATCCCATCTCTAGCTGTTCTCTGGACCTTGCCCTTATTAGGAGATCGTCCAAGTATGGGATAATTAATATGCCTTTTCTTCGAAGAAGAATCATCATCTCGGCCATTACCTTGGTAAAGACCCGAGGTGCCGTGGACAATCCAAACGGCAGCGTCTGAAACTGATAGTGACAGTTCTGTACGACGAACCTGAGGTACCCCTGGTGTGAGGGGTAAATTGGAACGTGGAGATACGCATCCTTGATGTCCAAGGATACCATAAAGTCCCCTTCTTCCAGGTTCGCTATCACTGCTCTGAGTGACTCCATCTTGAACTTGAACTTCTTTATGTACAGGTTCAAGGATTTCAGATTTAGAATAGGTCTTACCGAGCCATCCGGCTTCGGTACCACAAATAGAGTGGAATAATACCCCTTTCCTTGTTGTAAAAGAGGTACCTTGACTATCACCTGCTGAGAGTACAGCTTGTGAATGGCTTCCAAGACCGTCACCCTGTCGGAGGGGGACGTTGGTAAAGCAGACTTCAGGAAACGGCGAGGTGGATCCGTCTCTAGTTCCAACCTGTACCCCTGAGATATTATCTGCAGGATCCAGGGATCTACCTGCGAGTGAGCCCACTGCGCGCTGAAATTCTTGAGACGACCCCCCACCGCCCCCGAGTCCGCTTGAGAAGCCCCAGCGTCATGCTGAGGCTTTTGTAGAAGCGGGGGAGGGCTTCTGTTCCTGGGAAGGAGCTGCCTGTTGCAGTCTCTTCCCCCTTCCTCTGCCTCGTGGCAGATATGAATATCCCTTTGCTCTCTTGTTTTTAAAGGAACGAAAGGGCTGCGGTTGAAAAGTCGGTGTCTTTTTCTGTTGGGGAGTGACTTGAGGTAAAAAGGTGGATTTCCCGGCTGTAGCCGTGGCCACCAAATCCGATAGACCGACACCAAATAACCCCTCCCCTTTATACGGCAAAACTTCCATATGCCGTTTTGAGTCCGCATCACCTGACCACTGTCGCGTCCATAAACTTCTTCTGGCCGAAATGGACATAGCACTTACCCGTGATGCCAGTGTGCAAATATCCCTCTGTGCATCACGCATATAAAGAAATGCATCCTTTATTTGCTCTAAAGACAGTAAAACATTGTCCCTATCCAGGGTATCAATATTTTCAATCAGGGACTCTGACCAAGCTACCCCAGCACTGCACATCCAGGCTGTCGCTATAGCTGGTCGTAGTATAACACCTGTATGTGTGTATATACTTTTTTGGATATTTTCCATCCTCCTATCTGCTGGATCTTTAAGTGCGGCCGTCTCAGTAGAGGGTAACGCCACTTGTTTTGATAAGCGTGTGAGCGCCTTGTCCACCCTAGGAGGTGTTTCCCAGCGCGCCCTAACCTCTGGCGGGAAAGGGTATAAAGCCAATAACTTCTTTGAAATTAGCATTTTTTTTTTATCGGGGGCAACCCACGCTTCATCACACACCTCATTTAATTCATCTGATTCAGGAAAAACTATAGGTAGTTTTTTCACACCCCACATAATACCCTGTTTTGTGGTACCTGTAGTATCAGCAATATGTAACGCCTCCTTCATTGCCAAAATCATATAACGTGTGGCCCTACTGGAAAATACGGTTGATTCATCACCGTCGCCACTGGAATCAGTGCCTGTGTCTGGGTCTGTGTCGACCGACTGAGGCAAAGGGCGTTTTACAGCCCCTGACGGTGTTTGAGGCGCCTGGACAGGTGCTAATTGATTGTCCGGCCGTCTCATGTCGTCAAACGACTGCTTTAGCGTGTTGACACTATCCCGTAATTCCATAAATAAAGGCATCCATTCTGGTGTCGACCCCCTAGGGGGTGACATCCCCATATTTGGCAATTGCTCCGCCTCCACACCAATATCGTCCTCATACATGTCGACACACACGTACCGACCCACAGCAGACACACAGGGAATGCTCTTAAAGAAGACAGGACCCCACTAGCCCTTTGGGGAGACAGAGGGAGAGTTTGCCAGCACACACCAAAAAGCGCTATATATGACAGGGATAGCCTTATAATAAGTGCTCCCTGTATAGCTGCTTTAATAATATAATTTTGCCACAATTTTGCCCCCCCTCTCTTGTTTTACCCTGTTTCTGTAGTGCAGTGCAGGGGAGAGCCTGGGAGCCTTCCTGACCAGCGGAGCTGTGTGAGGAAAATGGCGCTGTGTGCTGAGGAGATAGGCCCCGCCCCTTTTTCGGCGGGCTCGTCTCCCGCTCTTTAGTGGATTCTGGCAGGGGTTAAATATCTCCATATAGCCCCCGGAGGCTATATGTGAGGTATTTTTAGCCAAAATAGGTTTTCATTTGCCTCCCAGGGCGCCCCCCTCCCAGCGCCCTGCACCCTCAGTGACTGCCGTGTGAAGTGTGCTGAGAGGAAAATGGCGCACAGCTGCAGTGCTGTGCGCTACCTTAAGAAGACTGAGGAGTCTTCTGCCGCCGATTCTGGACCTCTTCTCGTTTCAGCATCTGCAAGGGGGCCGGCGGCGAGGCTCCGGTGACCATCCAGGCTGTACCTGTGATCGTCCCTCTGGAGCTAATGTCCAGTAGCCAAGAAGCCAATCCATCCTGCACGCAGGTGAGTTCACTTCTTCTCCCCTAAGTCCCTCGTTGCAGTGATCCTGTTGCCAGCAGGACTCACTGTAAAATAAAAAACCTAAGCTAAACTTTTCTAAGCAGCTCTTTAGGAGAGCCACCTAGATTGCACCCTTCTCGGCCGGGCACAAAAATCTAACTGAGGCTTGGAGGAGGGTCATAGGGGGAGGAGCCAGTACACAGACACCACCTGATCGTAAAGCTTTACTTTTTGTGCCCTGTCTCCTGCGGAGCCGCTATTCCCCATGGTCCTTTCAGGAACCCCAGCATCCACTAGGACGATAGAGAAAAAATGTTACATCAATGTCGATTGGTCGTCATGGGCAACTTCTCCACTGGCTCACTTCTCCACACTTTTCACTGCTTCATGAATAGGCCAGTTATTTACATACCATTTACAGCTGGCCACACACAAGCTGATCCCAGCATGGCCGCCGAGACAACCGCGGGACCAGGGTAATGAAGGGGGGCAGAGCCAAATCCAAAAGGTGTGGCCGCGCCCCCTTAAAGAAAAAGTACTGGTCCAGAGACCTGGCTGCTCAGTATTCAGGTGGAGCAGCAAGATTACTTTTGGGCCAAGGGCCACACTGATGACCTATTGCCGTGGTCAGAAGATGGTCGCAGGCCAATGACACTCATCTTCCGGAAGAATTTCTAGGCGTGTCTGGCAATAAGCCAAAATTGAAATTGCCTTGAACAGTTTCAAGCATTGCGCATGATCTGGGTCTACACAATTGCTTCTATGAGGCCGGTGGCGTATATCTACAGTATAATGGGACAGGGTTTGCAGTGCACGCAGGCCCTCTGGGTCCTGGGGCCCCCCACATTGCACAACCCAGTGCACCCATTCAGTAAACTTACCATTTGCAGATGAAAAGTCTGGGAAAATGGCACTGCCTCTGTTTTCTCATAGAAATGCGTGTGCACAGTAGAGAAATCACCGGGAAAATGACGTTGGCACATCGGCGCTGGGCAGCGGGAACTGCTGAGACACTGCACTGAGGCTCGCTCCCCTCATAAGACACCCCTATATCAGGTCATGGTGTAGCTCCGCTGTCAGACTAGACCAGGCTTAAGAACCCACTGGAACTGAAGTACATGAGGTGCCAATCTGCAATTTTCCTTGAGATGCCACTCTAACCCTTTTTCCATAGGATGCTGAACCGAGCGTTAAACATTCCTCACAGCGATCTCTCCCAGCGTGGAGAAAACACCTGTTACGTATAGTGGAGAAGAGCAGGTAATTCCTGTCATCACATTCTGCTAATTAGTAATTGCTGGTAAATACTTATCATTATGCTATATTGTAAAGGTGGTGAAGGTAATTAGTGGGGATCTGGCAACCTGATTAGCTGTGTACGGTGTTTAGCCCCTGGAATGTGTACTGAGTGTTCCGCGCTACACAGTAATCATCACTTCTCTGCTACCTTCTCGGCAGAGGCACGTGAGAAGCGTACTGGCGACGTTTCAGGGAGGGGTGGGGGGTGTTCAGGCCTCAAGTGCTATAAGTATTGTGGGTTTCCCTAAATAGAACCTGTTAAGAGTAACGCTGTTTATTTCATATGTAGTAGAAAGAAAACAGTGTCCTCTTGGAGGGAGCCTGTAATCTACAGTCCTCTGTAAAGGAATTACTTGGATGGGCTTCTGAATTACGCTTCAGTCGGCGCTGCTCTCTCTGGCCTGATTCCCCACCCGTACAGGGGGTGCAAATGGGGCACTTTATTCCTTCTTTTTTGTCTTTCTTGTTCTAGATCAGTGGTTCTCAAACTCGGTCCTCAGGACCCCACACGGTTCATATTTTCCATGTCACCCAGCAGCTGCTACTGTATGTGTATCACCAACTGTCATATTTCAAAAATCTACAGGTGACCTGCAAAACATGAACCGTGTGGGGTCCTGAGGAACAAGTTTGAGAACCTGTGTTCTAGATAAATGCACAGTGAAAAAGGTTCTCTGTAATGAATAAATAAAACACCAATCCCGCTCATCTTTAAAGTAAATCTAAACATTACAACCAAATGTTCTGGCCGGAGTGGATTGTGGTTGACGCAGTTGTCCCGGTTACAAAGGTCATTTCAAAGTGCAATTTAAGTCATACTTTCCCTCTCTCCTGAACCGTCTGGGAGACCCCACAAATTTGCGGGAAGTTCTTCGGACTCCAGAAAAATTGGCGGCCCTCCCGCATCCTGCCCACTTCCTATGAAGTGATCAGGGCATGGAGGAGCGGGTGGTGCCAATGTGACGAAATTCTGACACCTGTGATTCACAGCAGTGCACCGTGAAGGGGGCAGGGCCTAATGAAGCAAGGCATCCTGCCCCGCCTCCATCGCCAGTCAGCTGAATTTCCCCACTGGGCTTCTCTGGTGGAGAGAAATCAAAAGTAAGTTTGTATGCAATAAGTGTACACATAGGGGACAGGTACTAAGCCTTAAAAAGAGATAAAGTGGGCGGAGATCAAGTACCAGCCAATCAGCTCCTAACTGCCATGATACAGGCTGTGTTTGATAAATGACAGTTAGGAGTTGGTTGACTGGTACTTTATCTCCATTCACTTTATCTCTCTCCGAGGCTTAGTATATATATAGACCCCAATGTGTACAACTATGCATATGGGGAAATACATGCATTCTTTTCCATGTACACATTGTGGCAGCACATACTGTATGCTTCATTACTGTTCAACTGCGAATCCAGCCCTGAATATTCCAACAGCTGACGGTACCGCGGTGAGCGGCAGCGCCTAGAGGAGGACAGAATTTAGGATCACATATCCCACGTTACACTTTTTACCCATTCCTGAAGGAAAACTAAAATACCTCATATGAATATTTAGTTGAGACATGAATACACCCAGAACCTCACAGGGGAAATTCACCCAGCTTCAGGAGAGGGAATCACTGGGTTAAATGCTTGGATGCAGTATATTTATAGCCTTCAAAGGATTCTGAAGCTTATACACAGAAGATGAAAACACAACCCAGACAGAGAAGAGTGTGCATGGGAAATGCTTTCCTCCTTCTTTGAAGAGTCAGGGAACAGCTGGTGGATTCTGAGGGGACTTCGTTTACCTCCCTTGTACACTGAAAAGTGGAGACTAGCGGAATCTCCAGAATGGTTGCACGGTACATCGTGCTGATTCCGTATTGGGATGCTGAATTTCTTACCTCTCACTTGTAGCATAGAGTGTCCTATGCAGAATCCATCCCTTGCTCCAAACACACCACAGCATGCAATGAATAGACTCCACAAATACAGTACGGAGCCGTCGTTCTGCAGGAAGGCAACGCAGCAGTGGGACTCACAGCCTGCATCACAGGCAAAACGCTGCAATATTCAAATCGCAGACAGTTCAGCCACAGGTTTGCTCAGCTCTGTTGGGCAGCTGGGGATAGGTGCAGGAGTTTACCGCAATAAGGTTGTAATTGCACCAGCATTGAGCAGCCAGACCTAAACGCGTGTATTTGCCCATGTGCTGCGTTGTACGGAAAGCCATGTTGGAAGACAAGCGTTATTTTGTGTATGCACAACTTTGTGTGGTTTTAATTAGAGATGAGCGAGGTTCGGTTTTACTCGGTTTTACTCGGTTTTACTCGGTTCTCAAAACGGCATCTTATTGGCTATCCAAAACACGTGACATTCGTGAGCCAATAAGATGGCGTTTTGAGAACCGAGTAAAACCGAGTAAAACCGAACCCGCTCATCACTAGTTTTAATTTATTCCTAGTATCCCTGTCACGGGGACGTGTCGGGAGTCATAGGAGCGTGGCCTAGTGACATGTCCCAGTCTAAGCAAGTCGGCCGAGCAGAGTGCCGGGAGACTGAGCTGTTTGGCCAGGCCATCCAGTGACGTCCCTTCAGCCACAAGTGAACATGTGACTGAGATGCATATGACTCTGCGTCGCCTGTAGTTTGCGCGCTCGGCTCTGGAGCTTGCTCAACGCAGAACCACACAATGGGGGTCATTCCGACCCGATCGCTCGCTGCAGTTTGTCGCAGCGTTCGGGTTGGAACTGCGTGTGCGCCGCAGTGCGCCGGCGCATGGCAGCTTTCGTTGCCTAGCGATCGCCTCTGAGACAGAGGGAGCTGAACGGCGGCGTTAAGCCGCCGTTTAAGGGTTGCGGTCCACCTAATGCAGACGTGGCCGGACCGTTGGGGGAGCGGGCCGTGTGGCAGCGACAACTCCCTGCCAACCGCAGGAGGTGCGCTGGCCGGGAGTTACTCCTCAAATACGAAGGCATCTCCGCTGTGCGATGCATTTGTATTTGTGCGGGGGGGGGGGAGGGGGCCGGATTGACATGCGGGGCGGACTAGCCCTGTGCTTGGCGTCCCCCCGCATGTCAGGGAAGATGATCGTAGCTGTGCTAAATCAACTCGGAATGACCCCCAATATACGTCTGCAAAACAAACACGTTTAATCCCCTTAATGTTGCGGTTAAACTAACCTAGGTGTAATTGCTTGGGTGTTGGGGATTCACATAGTATGCCCGCCCTAGGCTGAGCTTCATGACAGAACAGCCTTTAAATTAACTAGGGACTAGCGCTGAGGCTAGTAGTGGATTTCCACTAGGCAGGTGTCAGGTATCTTATTGAACCGCTCCGTCTAAATCAATGAGTTTGATTCGTTTTGTTCCATCCATAACACGAATGAAAGTGTGTTCAAATAGGGGTTAGATTTACTAAAGTTTCTGGAATCAGGTGCTTGCCCCTATCACGGACAAACAAACACAGAGAAAAGAGAGAAAACGAAGGTGCACACTCTAAATACTAAACACTGCTAATCAGAATAATTAGAATACTCTCTTCAATATAACATACAGTAGTGTAAATTTGAGGAGCTCAGCATAATTTTGGCCTAAAAAAAATGTGGGCCCTCCCACTGCGGTCAGGTGACCTCATCTGGTGGGTCCCTAACATTAAGGTTCATTGGCTCATATTTTTTTGTCCAAAATTATGCTAAGCACCTCAAATTTACTCTATGTTATATTGCAGAGTTTATTATAATTATTCTGATTAGCAGTGTTTAGTATTTAGAGTGTGCGCCTTCAGTTCCTTTTTTTTTCTATGTGGAACTTTTGCATGGAAGTACCTCTAATCATATTTGGAATTAGGGTGTACAATTCACTCCACCCTCACGTATGGACAAATAAACATACTGTTATGCCCTTCATTTCCTCTTTGTATAAAACAGCACGTCGTTTCTTACAAGTGCCGCGGCTGACTCCAATTATTTCAGCTTCATTTAAGCACATTCCTGCTCTAACAGGTAATGCTATTTTACGCACCATTGCTTCGTGCTGATGGTCAAGTTCTATGTTAATATTTTGTGACGTGCAGTAAATTGCTTCTGCTAGCGATAACTGCTTCATAGCGCATCAATATAATAATAGCCTGGGAGAGCGCAGCAATGCGGCCTGCTGAGATATCAATACAATGACAACATGTGACACCGCGCTGCAGCATAAGATTAATCCTAGGAGAGAACGCAAGGGACAAGACAATCTTCCTTTCCCTCTGATTGTTATTATATAAGGCAGTGGAAGGTTCAATATCCATCGCGTGTCACTTATATATCATGTAATATATTTTACCTGACTTTGCTCTGTCAGCCATTTGTTAATGGCTGTGACATTTTAGCAGCTGCAAAAGATGGTTCCTGTCAGGGCAACATTATAAGAACTTTATAATGTGCCAGTGACAGGTCCAGTTTATTCTCACAAGTGCCGTTTTACCTCATTAATATTCCACTGAGGTAAATTAAGTTGTGCGTTGAGGCAGGTCTGTGTAGTGTTGACTCATTTTCCATGAGGTGGCAAATAAGAAAGAAAGATGATGGAAATTTGCCAGTAGGGCACAGAACCTTATACGTCCCTGTTTTTTTGCTGATCTTTGTAATGAAAAGCAGCAGGGACTACCGATTCTTCAGGAGAGTAACTGGGCAGATCATGGACTAGGTCAACATGTCTTTGGGAATGCCAAGGGGTGTTTAGACCAGCGCCCATGTGCAATGGGCTGTGTCTGTGGGAAAGTTTTCCACTTGTGGATGGCAGGTTTTGTCCGTCTTGGGCCGGCTTTACTCCTAGTTTGTGCCCAATTGGTAGGGCATGATTATGTGAATTAGTTGCCATGGGTGACCATTAAAGATGCACTACCATCCTAGAGCATTATACAGTATCTCTGCCAGGGCAGCCATCCGGAGGGGGGGGGGGGAAGTGGGGACTGGTGTCCTGGGTCCTTACAGAGAGGGGTGCCCACCCCTGGCTGCTACCACCAATACCTGGGGAGCTGCACCAGACTTTGAATGAACAGCAGACTGATGCCCGGAGAGGACTTCTTAAAACAAGCCTTCTCTGTACATCAGCTCTCTGTGAACTGTTCCTGTAGGTCCACAACACTCCATCTTTATGTAACATCACAATGTATGACATCACTTAGTGGTGGAGCGGTGTGGCAGAATCTTTTTTGGGCTGGGAGGGGCCCTGTCTACTTTGTCAGTCCCGGGCCCCACAATTTCTGATTGCAGCCTTGATCTCTGTCCCCTCCTTGGATCCTGGTGTATGCTCAGTGCAGCCATTATTGCCACAGCCAGACAAAATCTGGGGGTTTGTGCCACTTTGGCCCTATGCTAACCAGGGCTGTAGAGAGATTGTCAGGGCCCCAGTAATCACTGACGTGTGGCCACACACCCCTTAAAAAAAAAATGAAAAAAGCACTGTGTCACCAATCTAGGGATCTAAGGTGCCATGAGCCCGCACGGGGAGTTCCATGAGCTACACAGGGGGGTGCCATGGGAGGAGCATGAGGAGGAGGGGACCTGGGGGGGGGGGGGTGCAGGGTGCAGAGGCGACTGCTGCACTCAGTTTAAAGGGCTAGTATGGTCAGCCTAGCTTATAGAAGTGGAGATATTGCCATGGCAACCATTCAGCTTCTACTTATCATGTATCTACCCCCTTCTAGAAGATAATAGCTATAATATGGTTGGTTGCCATGGGCATACCTCCCAACTCTTGGGAGGTATAAAGAGGGACTCCCTGTGTAGCATAGCCGGGCCCGTTGGGAAAAAGAGGTCGTGGTCTCAGAAAAGGGTTGTGGCCTCACGGTAAAGCCACGAACGCGATCTACGCCCTATGGGGGCATGGCTAGCGCTCTGTGAGCTGCTGGCATGCCCCCTGAGTTGGGAGCACTGACTTATCTATGATGGGTGCAGTGTGTGCGGTGCACACGGGCCCCTGCGTCCAGAGGGGGGCCACACCACACACACTGCACCCATTTCTTCTATATACTTACCTTTCTGGTGTCTCGGTGTGGGTCCCTTCTTCTCCCGTAGCCGGAAGCCGCAGCAGCGCTGTTAGTGCTTTGCCTGAGCACTAGAGACTCTGGCACAGTGCTAGAGTCTACAGCGCATGCGCAGGTCTCCGAAAAAATGTCTACCGAGCCATTTTTTCGGAGACTTGCGCATGCGCTGTAGACTGGGCACTGTGCAGAATCTCTAGCGCTCAGACAGAGCGCTGACAGCGCTGCTGCCGACTACGGGACGGGAGAGGAGGGGGCCCCCACCCGGAGACTACACACGGGTCCCCTCCTCTCTAGATACGCCCCTGGTTGGGAGGTATGGCTATGTGTAACATCACTTCTATAAACCCGCACTTTAGTAAATATACACCCTTGGCTCTGCTCTTTCCAGAACGAGGGCCTGTGGGGCCACTGCTGGTACTTGTGCTGGCCTCAGAGGACCCCTCTTCCCGTAGTGGCCGTACACACACCCTCCATCTAGGACTTTTGCACCGAGACAGATCCACTGGAGAATATCCGGTAAAGTGTGTAGAAGCTTTAGCTGTGATGAATCACATGGACACAGCAGTAACTGAGGAGCTTGTGAGCCAAGGTCACGTCAACTTGACATTTTAGTAAATCACTTTCACTGACACAAATTTCCAGCAAATGCTTAGGTCACAGTCTGGACCATTTTCTCTCGCGAAACGCTACGGTTGATAAACAATGAAGCCAGAGACGTTCTCATCCTCGCTTCAGCCCTCCAGGCTGGATGAGGTCCCCAGAGGATTCCGGAAGCAGATTCAGTCTCTCCGAGTTTCCCAACGTTTTACATTATTCCTTTTGAACATTATGATGATGTGGAACGTGGCTTCTGGTACCTGCCAGCACCTCCTAATATCACCCCCTCCCAAGTACCAAACTTCCTCCTGATAATTGTGACCTATATGGAGAATGATAATCTATTCCGGTCCCGTTTCCATGGCGATAAAGAGCGGAGAACATGGGGGGACTCCAAACCAGAGCAATTTCTCCTGCTGTTCTCCATGACAGAACAGACACTGCTCAATCCACAGAGTGAGTTCTCCTTGGGTGGGGAGGTGGAGAGACACTTAATCATGGCTGGCCTGAGGAAAGCGCAGGGGGACCGGCATGTGGGCGGAGGCGGATGGAGAGGTTGCCGTGAACAAGCGACGAAAGTCTCATCTCTATGCATAATACAAAACTACTCACTGTGTCTAAGGGTGTATGTACTAAGACTGGAGAGAGATAAAGCGGACGGAGATAAAGTTCCAGCTAATCAGCTCCTGTCATTTTTCAAACACAGACTGTAACATGGCAGTTAGGAGCTGATTGGTTGGTACTTTATCTCTCTCCATGACTTGGTACATATCTCCTGCGGTTCCTCCATTTCCAAGAGCAGCCGCAAACCCCATAGATTTCTATGAGGGCTGTTGTGCTGCCGGATTTACCAAGCACTCCGGAGTGCGAGTATATAATTGTCCGGTTTAGGACCTGATAATAAATGGGCCCCAAAGAGTTTGGAAGCTGAAAACAAACATTTACAGTACTTACATGCTGTGGGTTATAGTACCTTTTTAACAGGTGCGGCAGTTTTGAATATCCATATACTGTAGATTTATACGCTGACACTATCCCTATAACACTGACCCTGTCCCTAGAACGCTGACACTATCCCTATAACACTATGGGAAAGGGGACAAAGTGTTCCCCGGTATTGCAAACTAGAGATGTTTGTGAAGCCTCTTGTTTTGGTTTTGGTCCTAGTTAGATTGTCGTGCTTTGGTATTGGTTTTGCAAAACCACCGTCAAGTGTTTCGTTTAGGAATTCAGATTTAAAATCCGGATCTTGGGTTTTGTATTTCTTTAACCACTTGCCTGGCATGGTGGCAACAGATACGACCATACCAGCAAGTGCTTTATCTGACCTGGACGCACAGGATGCGACCAGTCAGATAAACAGTGTTAGCAGCGGCAGGGAAGGGAAACTTCCCTCCGGTGCTGCTGTCAGAGGGACCGAAGCGGCTGCAGACAAGAGCAGCAGCTGGTAAGTGTAAATCATTGCCCCCAAGCCCCCACTGGTCAGGGCTCTAAAAACGAAAGTCGCAATGTTACCAATGTTCCAAATGTCACAATGTTCCTGATCGATGTTCCGATGTTTGGGTAAAGATATTTAAAAAAAAAAAAACAGGAAAATTTATAGATAGAATTGGATGCTGATGCGGCACTCATAACCGATTGGCAAAGAATGGAGTCACACAAAGGATGCTTTCAACGTTTCAATCTGTAATAAGATTGTCTTCAGGAAATATACAAAACGGCAGTCAGGGCCGGTGCTAGGGTTTTCGGCGCCCCCCTGCAAACTATAAATTTGCGCCCTCCCATATTCCTTTGGGGCGCGCCGGTAAAAGGGGTGTGGTCTCACAAGTAAGGGGCATGGCCACACAGTAGTACCCCCATTTAAAATTACGCCACAATGTAGAACAATCTTATTAATCTTGGCCCTCATTCCGAGTTGTTCGCTCGGTATTTTTCATCGCATCGCAGTGAGAATTATCTTAGTGCGCATGCGTAATGTTCGCACTGCGCATGCACCAAGTAACTTTACTAAGAAGAAAGTATTTTTACTCACGGCTTTTTCATCGCTCCGGCGATCGCATTGTGATTGACAGGAAATGGGTGTTACTGGGCGGATGTACGGCGTTTTAGGGGCGTGTGGCTGGAAACGCTACCGTTTCCGGAAAAAACGCAGGCGTGTCCGGAGAAACGGTGGGAGTGCTTGGGCGAACGCTGGGTGTGTTTATGACGTCAGCCGGGACCGAAAAGCACTGAATTGATCGCACAGGCAGAGTAAGTCTGGAGTTACTCTAAAACTGCTAACTCGTTTTTGATCGCAATATTGCGCATACATCGGTCGCACATTTAAGAAGTTTAGATTCACTCCCAGTAGGCGGCGGCTTAGCGTGTGTAACTCTGCTGAAATCGCCTTGCGAGCGAACAACTCGGAATGAGGGCCCTTATACGTAATGCCCCACCCGTAGTAGTGGCGTCCTTATATGTAATGCACCCCAGTAGTAGTAGCATCCTTATACATAATGCCCCCCCAGTAGTAGTAGCATCTTTATACATAATGCACCCACAGTAGTAGTAGCGTCCTTATACGTAGAGCACCCCCAGTAGAGGACGCGTCCTTATACGTAATACCCCCCAGTAGTAGTAGCATCCTGATATGTAATTCCTCCCTAGTAGTAGTAGCGTCCTTATACGTAATTCCCCCTTAGAAGTAGTAGCATCCTTATACGTATTGCCCCCCCCCCAGTAGTAGTAGCATCCTTATACGTAGTGCACCCCCAGTAGTAGTAGCGTCCTTATACGTAATGTCTCCCCAGTAGTAGTAGCATCCTTATACGTAATGCCCTCCCAGTAGTAGTAGCGTTCTTATACGTAATGCACCCCCAGTAGTAGTACCGTCCTTATACATAATGCCTCCCGCAGTAGTAGCATCCTTATACGTAATGCCCTCCCCCCAGTAGTAGTAGCATTGAGATACGTAATGCCCTCCCAGTAATAGTAGCGTCCTTATACATAATGCCCCCAAGTAGTAGTATCGTCCTTATACGTAATGCCCCCCCCCCAGTATTAGAAGCGTCCTTATAAGTAATTCCCCCCTAGAAGTAGTAGTGTCCTTATACGTAATGCCCCCCCCCCAGTAGTAGTAGCGTCCTTATACGTAGTGCACCCCCAGTAGTAGTATCGTCCTTATACGTAATGCCCCCCCCCCCAGTATTAGAAGCGTCCTTATAAGTAATTCCCCCCTAGAAGTAGTAGTGTCCTTATACGTAATGCCTCCCCCCCCAGTAGTAGTAGCGTCCTTATACGTAGTGCACCCCCAGTAGTAGTAGCGTCCTTATACGTAATGTCCTCCCAGTAGTAGTAGCGTTCTTATAAGTAATGCGCCCCCAGTAGTAGTACCGTCCTTATACATAATGCCCCCCGAGGTAGTAGCATCCTTATACGTAATGCCCTCCCCCCAGTAGTAGTAGCATTGTTATACGTAATGCCCTCCCAGTAATAGTAGCGTCCTTATACATAATGCCCCCAAGTAGTAGTATCATCCTTATACGTAATGCCCCCCCCAGTAGCAGTAGCGTCCTTATACATAGTGCACCCCAGTAGTAGTATCGTCCTTATACGTAATGCACCCCAGTAGTAGTAGCGTCCTTATACGTAGTGCACCCCAGTAGTACTATCGTCCTTATACGTAATGCCCCCAGCCCCAGTAGTAGTAGAGTCTTTACACGTAATGGCCCCCCTGTAGTAATAACGTCCTTATACGTAATGCCCCCACCAGTAGTAGTAGCATCCTTATACGTAATGCCCCCACCAGTAGTAGTAGCATCCTTATACGTAATGCCCCCCACAGTAGTAGTAGTGTCCTTACATGTAATGCCCCCCCGTAGTAACGTTGTTATACGTAATGCCCCCCCAGTAGTAGCGTCCATAAAGTGAGTGCACAGACATACCTCACACACACACACACACACACACACACACACACACACACACACACACACACACTTCTCTCTCACCCTCCACTTACCTAAGCCAGTCTCCCTCTGTACAGCAGCCAGGTCCGTTTAGCTCCGCCCCTTCTGTCCCGTTTAGCCACGTTCTTTCCGTCCCATGTAGCTCTGCCCCCTTATGTCCTGTACTCGGCGCTGTCACACAGATGAGGGGAGGGAGGAGGCGTTTCATGCTGCAGGTGCCCGCTGCCAGTGCCTGTCATACAGTGACTGACACAGCACTGGCGGCAGCAGCAGCAGCAGGAGGGGGGACAGGACGGCGCAGCAGGGAAGGGATGAAGAGCAGGGGAAGCGCCTATCCATCCCAGCGCCTCCCTGCACTGCATCCCTTCGCTGAGCGGGTAGCGCCGGGCCTGACGGCAGTGTTTCTTACCTTATATCCCTTCACAAATCACCCAGACAAACACAGATTGGCTGCAATCACGGGCGCGGGAGTCCTGGCCCGAGATTCTGGTGCAGATGGATGACGTCATCACGCACTCCCGCGATGCACGTCAGTATTGTTTACAGGCAGGGCTGTACTGGCCCACAGGGGTACAGGGGAAACCACCGGTGGGCCCTACTGCCTGGGGACCCACTCCCTCCTCTAGGGATCAGGTTCCAGACTGTGCTGTTACTAATCTAGTACATTATCATGCATGCACTACAATATTTACTGTATATATTTATCTAGGGGACCAACCCATGCAAAATGGTTAGACAAACCAATGTGGCCGCTGGGCACACCTCCTCTAGAGAATGGCCCCACCCCTAAATGTGGGCCCCTACCACTGCATTTCCCCGGTGGGCCCTACATGTCCCAGTCCGACACTGTTTACAGGTAACTAAGCAACCCCATACTAATGCCGGTATATGAAGAGAGGAGACAAGAACGATATCTAATTCCTCCCTTAGCAAATTAACACATGATCAAGACATCTTGATAGCATAAGGATAATCCATCACAGAGCTACTTTGTTGCAAAACATGGTGTAGACACTCCTGGATAAACATTCCTAACGATCTTATAAGCAACAAAGTGTCATAAGCACCAAACATAAACGTCACTTAAACTAATCGGAAACAATTTGACTAGCACATACCAAATAAATAGTGAAAATTGTATCATGTAGTTCTGTATACATAAAAGACACTGCATCCAACACTCAAAGAAATAAGCAGCAGATTAACCGCCAACCCAATCCTCAGTAATTAGAGAAAGCTAGCAAATGAATTGTGATCATTGAGGCCCCGAGGACTGACAACATCTAATCTGTGGATCCATTCTGTTTCCTTTCTTAATAGTAATAAATTACGATCTCCATTTTTTTATTTTTTTTTACTAAAATCATTTTGGATAGGGTCAAATTCATGTTCTTCACCTAATTCGCTCATAAAAAAAACCTGACAATTTCTTAGCGTTTTTTTTGGGGGGTGGGGAAATCGTCAGTTAAGTGGTTAAACTTAAAATGGATAAAAACAGCTAAAATCAATTAAATTTTTGCAATCCAAAACCCGAAATTCGGATTTAAAATCCTAAGAACCGATCTGGGATCAAATAGTTGCCATCCAGAAATAGAGGGAAAATGGCCATTGCAAAAATTATGAATGCAGCGCAATATTCAGGCTGATCGCAAAACCATACGCAAGTACCGGAACATCAACGTTTTTTCCTATTTGCGCCAGGTGAGGTCATCCACAATTCTTGCGACACAAGAGGCTGGAAGTGGTCATCACTGATGTCAAACACCCTCCTTAAAAACGCCTGGGCACGTCACCGTTTATTAAGACACACCCAGAAAACAGGAGGTTTCCGCCCAGAAACACCGGTTTCCTGTCATCCAAACAGCTGCTGCATTGCAATCACGGTGTACACATTTTCTGTTGCAAATATCGCACGTGTGCAATGCGAATGCAGTGCATGCACAGTTGTTCGATAATCAGCAAGATTGCGATTTGCAAATTTTGCAATCCTTACTGAATAAGGTCCTCAGTTCGGATCGGATCTCATCAGGAGATCCGAACCGGGTTTTGTGCCGTTCAGTTTACAAAATTGTGGTGGGTTTGGTTTTCTAGAAAACCGAACTGCACATCTCTATTGCAAACATATAAAATAGAGTAAAATTTAGTTTACTGGTATTTTTCAGTTACTTACTCTCGTTGTATGTTTATCCAGCATGATCTACTGGGAGAAAATATAATAATACAAGACCTATCGCTCAACAGAGCAAGTGAAATGCGTTAGTAAAGAGGTGACTTCTACTTTTTTAGGCAAGCAGCCAGTCAGGAGCAGTCCCTCAGTCGTCAAGAGACTCTGGCAGATTTTTAAAATATAGAGGGCATTAATAATTAAAAAATAATAATATAATATTGAAATTATTTAAATAATATAAAGTGCCACTGTCATCATTATTAATACATAGGGGCCAGGTATTAGCTGTTTACAATACCGTGGCACACATTTATTTGAATGCAGTACAGCGGCAACGTGAAGGACGGGGGGGCGGGGGGCTATGTTTCATATTATTTTATTTTTACAGAGATGGACAAGTAAAGAGAACTTAAACTGAGTTGGCCATTTTTAAAGTGGTGCTTTGTGAAATTATCATAAAAATCGTGCAGTTTTTCAAACTGCAGAGAAAAAAATAACCCCAAAAGTTGCGGTTTTACAAAAGCGCCATAGCAAAAGTCTAGCCCCAAAAACGTCAAAAACAGAAAGCATGACGTGCTATTTATATCTTCTTTAAACTTGCTGTGTCGCCCCTGACCGTGTCCCTGCCACTCCACCCACCAATATGTCCAGACTATTTCTGTTAGCAAGGAGACTGCAAGACCGTCAGAATGATTTCTGCACTGCATCTGAGTAATGATTGACAAAGCAGCACCATCCTCCTACACAGTTTAATCATTATGGTCATCAATGGCAATGTGGTTATGTGGGGTGGGGTAGATTACAGCAAACACTTCTCTTATATTTCTGTATATGCTTTTCAGTTACATAGCAGTGATATTATACATACAGTGCCAGAACCATTTATGTGATATGTATGAACAATCCCAAGAATGTAGCTTAGCAAATCACTAGTAACATCACTGAGGCATGAGGCACGTAGTGGATGGATTTGTGCTCTTAGTTGACCTTAACGTAACACACAGTAAGAAAAGAAAATATAACATGAAAGAAAAGCAACAGAGAGAAATGTCTAACAGCCCCCTGTATTCTGGCTATTACTGTACTACAGCTCCCAGCATCCTCAGTCACGGCTGGCGAGTGCGGTGATGATATCGGTACTCACACTACAGCACTCCTGTATACAGCAACTCACACTACAGCACTCCCGTATACAGCGACTCACACTACAGCCCTCCCGTATACAGCAACTCACGCTACAGCACTCCCGTATACAGCGACTCACACTACAGCACTCCTGTATACAGCGACTCACACTACAGCACTCCCGTATACAGCGACTCACACTACAGCATTCCCGTATACAGCGACTCACACTACAGCCCTCCCGTATACAGCGACTCACACTACAGCCCTCCTGTATACAGCGACTCACACTACAGCCCTCCTGTATACAGCGACTCACACTACAGCCCTCCCGTATACAGCGACTCACACTACAGCACTCCTGTATACAGCGACTCACACTACAGCACTCCTGTATACAGCGACTCACACTACAGCCCTCCCGTATACAGCGACTCACACTACAGCACTCCTGTATACAGCGACTCACACTACAGCCCTCCCGTATACAGCGACTCACACTACAGCACTTCCGTATACAGCGACTCACACTACAGCACTCCTGTATACAGCGACTCACACTACAGCACTCCCGTATACAGCGACTCACACTACAGCATTCCCGTATACAGCGACTCACACTACAGCCCTCCCGTATACAGCGACTCACACTACAGCCCTCCCGTATACAGCGACTCACGCTACAGCACTCCCGTATACAGCGACTCACACTACAGCACTTCCGTATACAGCGACTCACACTACAGCACTCCCGTATACAGCGACTCACACTACAGCCCTCCCGTATACAGCGACTCACACTACAGCCCTCCCGTATACAGCGACTCACGCTACAGCATTCCCGTATACAGCGACTCACGCTACAGCACTCCTGTATACAGCGACTCACGCTACAGCACTCCTGTATACAGCGACTCACACTACAGCACTCCCGTATACAGCGACTCACGCTACAGCACTCCTGTATACAGCAACTCACGCTACAGCACTCCCGTATACAGCGACTCACACTACAGCCCTCCCGTATACAGCGACTCACACTACAGCCCTCCCGTATACAGCGACTCACGCTACAGCCCTCCCGTATACAGCAACTCACGCTACAGCACTCCCGTATACAGCGACTCACACTACAGCCCTCCCGTATACAGCGACTCACACTACAGCCCTCCCGTATACAGCGACTCACGCTACAGCACTCCTGTATACAGCAACTCACGCTACAGCACTCCCGTATACAGCGACTCACGCTACAGCACTCCTGTATACAGCAACTCACGCTACAGCACTCCTGTATACAGCGACTCACACTACAGCCCTCCCGTATACAGCGACTCACACTACAGCCCTCCCGTATACAGCGACTCACACTACAGCCCTCCCGTATACAGCGACTCACACTACAGCACTCCCGTATACAGCGACTCACACTACAGCCCTCCCGTATACAGCGACTCACACTACAGCCCTCCCGTATACAGCGACTCACACTACAGCCCTCCCGTATACAGCGACTCACACTACAGCCCTCCCGTATACAGCGACTCACGCTACAGCACTCCTGTATACAGCAACTCACGCTACAGCACTCCCGTATACAGCGACTCACGCTACAGCACTCCTGTATACAGCGACTCACACTACAGCATTCCCGTATACAGCGACTCACACTACAGCACTTCCGTATACAGCGACTCACACTACAGCCCTCCCGTATACAGCGACTCACACTACAGCCCTCCCGTATACAGCGACTCACACTACAGCCCTCCCGTATACAGCGACTCACGCTACAGCACTCCTGTATACAGCAACTCACGCTACAGCACTCCCGTATACAGCGACTCACACTACAGCCCTCCCGTATACAGCGACTCACGCTACAGCACTCCTGTATACAGCGACTCACACTACAGCATTCCCGTATACAGCGACTCACACTACAGCACTTCCGTATACAGCGACTCACACTACAGCCCTCCCGTATACAGCGACTCACGCTACAGCACTCCCGTATACAGCGACTCACACTACAGCCCTCCCGTATACAGCGACTCACACTACAGCCCTCCCGTATACAGCGACTCACGCTACAGCACTCCTGTATACAGCAACTCACGCTACAGCACTCCCGTATACAGCGACTCACACTACAGCCCTCCCGTATACAGCGACTCACGCTACAGCACTCCTGTATACAGCAACTCACGCTACAGCACTCCCGTATACAGCGACTCACGCTACAGCACTCCTGTATACAGCAACTCACGCTACAGCACTCCTGTATACAGCAACTCACACTACAGCCCTCCCGTATACAGCGACTCACGCTACAGCACTCCTGTATACAGCAACTCACGCTACAGCACTCCCGTATACAGCGACTCACGCTACAGCACTCCTGTATACAGCGACTCACACTACAGCATTCCCGTATACAGCGACTCACACTACAGCACTTCCGTATACAGCGACTCACACTACAGCCCTCCCGTATACAGCGACTCACACTACAGCCCTCCCGTATACAGCGACTCACACTACAGCCCTCCCGTATACAGCGACTCACGCTACAGCACTCCTGTATACAGCAACTCACGCTACAGCACTCCCGTATACAGCGACTCACACTACAGCCCTCCCGTATACAGCGACTCACGCTACAGCACTCCTGTATACAGCGACTCACACTACAGCATTCCCGTATACAGCGACTCACACTACAGCACTTCCGTATACAGCAACTCACGCTACAGCACTCCTGTATACAGCAACTCACGCTACAGCATTCCCGTATACAGCGACTCACACTACAGCACTCCTGTATACAGTGACTCACACTACAGCCCTCCCGTATACAGCGACTCACACTACAGCACTCCTGTATACAGCGACTCACACTACAGCACTCCTGTATACAGCGACTCACACTACAGCCCTCCCGTATACAGCGACTCACACTACAGCCCTCCCGTATACAGCGACTCACACTACAGCACTCCCGTATACAGCGACTCACACTACAGCATTCCCGTATACAGCGACTCACACTACAGCCCTCCCGTATACAGCGACTCACACTACAGCCCTCCCGTATACAGCGACTCACGCTACAGCACTCCTGTATACAGCAACTCACGCTACAGCACTCCCGTATACAGCGACTCACACTACAGCATTCCCGTATACAGCGACTCACACTACAGCCCTCCCGTATACAGCGACTCACACTACAGCCCTCCCGTATACAGCGACTCACACTACAGCATTCCCGTAAACAGCGACTCACACTACAGCCCTCTCGTATACAGCGACTCACACTACAGCACTCCCGTATACAGCGACTCACACTACAGCCCTCCCGTATACAGCGACTCACACTACAGCACTCCCGTATACAGCGACTCACACTACAGCCCTCTCGTATACAGCGACTCACACTACAGCACTCCTGTATACAGCGACTCACACTACAACACTCCCGTATACAGTGACTCACACTACAGCACTTCCGTATACAGCGACTCACACTACAGCACTCCCGTAAACAGCAACTCACACTACAGCACTCCCGTATACAGCGACTCACACTACAGCCCTCCCGTATACAGCGACTCACACTACAGCACTCCCGTATACAGAGACTCACACTACAGCACTCCCGTATACAGCGACTCACACTACAGCCCTCTCGTATACAGCGACTCACACTACAGCACTCCTGTATACAGCGACTCACACTACAGCATTCCCGTATACAGCGACTCACACTACAGCACTTCCGTATACAGCGACTCACACTACAGCACTCCCGTATACAGCGACTCACACTACAGCACTCCCGTATACAGCGACTCACACTACAGCAGCTACTGCACGTACAAGATGTGTAATTACTTCCCAGAGCTTTCATACGCTTATAACATCTGGCTACCGGGCATTGCCCCCGTTCTGCTATACCGGGTTATATTGGGTACACGCTGTGGATGGAACATGTGTAGTGTGTTGTGAGTGTAATGTTTATGTGATACGTTATTAGGTCATTATTAGATTATTATTTGTTGCCTCCTTTAAGGGTGTACAGCTGGTGACCCCTGGACAAGGCCAGAGAGAGGTGCAGGTATATATAGCCCTCTCCTGATTTACATATAGCCCTCTCCTAATTTACATATATCATTCTCCTGATTTACATATAGCCCTCTCCTCATTTACATATAGCCCTCTCCTGATTTACATATATCCCTCTCCTGATTTACATATAGTCCTCTCCTGATTTACATATCCTGATTTATATATATATCCCTGTCCTGATTTACATATAATTCTGCCCTGATTTACATATAGCCCTCTCCTGATTTACATATAGTCCTCTCCTGATTTACATATCCTGATTTATATATATATATCCCTGTCCTGATTTACATATAATTCTGCCCTGATTTACATATAGCCCTCTCCTGATTTACATATAGCCCTCTCCTGATTTACATTTATCCCTGTCCTGATTTACATATGTCCTGATTTAAAATATCCCTGCCCTGATTTAT
Source organism: Pseudophryne corroboree (assembly GCF_028390025.1). NCBI lineage: Eukaryota > Metazoa > Chordata > Amphibia > Anura > Myobatrachidae > Pseudophryne > Pseudophryne corroboree. Next base: position 806,834,299 of record NC_086449.1, on the reverse strand, counting down.
ATATATATAGCCCTGTACTGATTTACATATAATTCTGCCCTGATTTGTCCTGACCGTGTGTCTCCCACTCCTGTCAGTGTGTCTGTTCTGTCAGTGTGTCTCCCACTCCTGTCAGTGTGTCTGTTCTGTCAGTGTGTCTCCCACTCCTGTCAGTGTGTCTGTTCTGTCAGTGTGTCTCCCACTCCTGTCAGTGTGTCTGTTCTGTCAGTGTGTCTCCCAGTCCTGACAGTAGGTCTGTCCTGTCAGTGGGTCTCCCAGTCCTGTCAGTTGGTCTCCCAGTCCTATAGGGTTAGGGTCACAGCGCAGCACATGGGAGCAGCGGACACTGTAGCTGATCACTGGAGCCGGGTCCCGCACAGCTTTCTCTGCCAGGGGGCAGAGAAATCTGGGCAAAAGGATGCAGATCGCAGTGCTGCCCTGAGCCTGAGCTGGCGAGATTATCACAGGACACACTGCGGTATTTTTTCCCTTTTTTTTTTAGTAAATTTGGCCACATCACATTTCCCATTATAAGTATGGAGAGTGCGATGTGGGTTACTAAAAAAAAGAGTGAATTAAAGGGTTCGGAGCAGTTTTTCATGAACACTTGCCAAATGCCCTTTAATACATTCATGTGATTCTAAAATAATGTGAAAAGGGTGTGAAAACAGAAAACACCCTTTTCATATTATTTTAGTAAAAATAATGTTAATAAATAGATCTCTATGTGGTGATAATTCAAACATGAAAAATGCACAAATTATTTATTTATTTATTAACAGTTTCTTATATAGCGCAAATTCTGTTGCGCTTTACAACTGGACACAGAAGATAAAACTGGGTAATAACAAACAGTCATAGAGGTAGGAGGGCCCTGCTCGCAAGCTTACAATCTATAGGGAAATAGGTGTTGATACATAAGGATAGGCGCTATTTATGACAAATGAGACACAGGCGCCTTTTCAGATCACACTATTAAATATCATTTGTTATGTCAATACAATTATTCCACCTCTTTTATACACTACTTTTCTCACAGGATTTCAGTAAATAATTAAATCAAAGAAAAGGTCAATGGGCCTAATTCAGAACTGATCGCTAGGATGTGTTTTTTTTATCCCTGCGTTCAGGTAGTCGCCGCCTACAGGTGGAGGGTATGGAGTGTGTGTGCAGGGGTGCGATCGCATTTGCAGCAGAACTGCACAAACATCAGATTCTGCAGTTTCTGCCCAGCCCAGGACTTACTCTGCTGCGATGATTGGGGCCGGAGCTGAAGTCAGAAACCCTCCCTCCAAACGCCTGGTCCCGCCTGAATTTTCCCGGACACTCCTTGAAAATGGTCAGTTGCCAACCACAATCGCCCTCTTCCTGTCAGTCACCTTGAGATTTCTTGTGCGTTCTGTATTTTCGCACCATCCCGTCACTGACCGGCGATCCCCATTGCTGCGGTCCGCCACGCCTGAGCATTGCGGTCCATACGCATACACAGGGCAGACCTGATCGCAGGCTATGAGAAAACACATAGCAGCGATCAGGTCGGAATTACCCCGAACGCCTGATTTCTACTAGTGGGAATAAATGGTCTCCTGTTTAAGGTGTGTTTCAGGCAGAGTTAAACATAAAGCATAGATAATGTGTCATCCCAAACACTATGCAAATCACACCTGAATAAATTGTCTCCTATGTTTCATGCAAAGTTAAATATAAAGCATGGATAATCTCAAACACTATGCAAATTACACCTGTAAGATGTTCACTGAATTCAAATGCATTGAAGGGTTGAATACAAAGCCTTTACCGCCTTTAACAGTGATGTTGTAATGGGTCTATGAGTATAGTTATAGGTAAAGGAGAGACCCGGTGTTAATGTGTGCGCTCCCTTCTGCTGCCACCCGTCTTCAATGAGCGGACGGGGGTGAGAGGGGCCGCAGACGCGCTGGTAAAAAGGAGTAAGAAAGTGGTGCCGCTCCGTTGTCCCGTTTGCGGTGTTAGGCTGCCCCTGTTATATGTGCATCGCCGGTGCTGGATTCGCTGCCGGGACAGGAGCGTGCACCACCGTAAAAACACCTGTGAGTGTGTGCGGAGAGGGGTGGGGGGGTCATCAGCAGTCTGAGCATGGCTTCCCCTCTGCAGCGGGGAACCACCGTTTGAGCCATAGAACGCATTTCACCGCGTGGGTTTGGTCACCTGACAGCTTGTCTCCCAGTCCTGTCAGTGTGTTTCCCAGTCCTGTCAGTGGGCCTGTCCTGTCAGTGTGTTTCCCAGTCCTGTCAGTGGGTCTGTCCTGTCAGTGGATCTCCCAGTCCTGTCAGTGGGTCTCCCAGTCCTGTTAGTGGGTCTGTCCTGTCAGTGTGTTTCCCAGTCCTGTCAGTGGGTCTGTCCTGTCAGTGTGTCTCCCAGTCCTGTCAGTGGGTCTGTCCTGTCAGTGGGTCTGTCCTGTCAGTGGGTCTCCCAGTCCTGTCAGTGGGTCTCCCAGTCCTGTTAGTGGGTCTGTCCTGTCAGTGTGTCTCCTAGTCCTGTTAGTGGGTCTCCCAGTCCTGTCAGTGGGTCTGTCCTGTCAGTGGGTCACCAAGTCCTGTCAGTGTGTCTCCCAGTCCTGTTAGTGGGTCTGTCCTGTCAGTGTGTCTCCCGGTCCTGTCAGTGTGTCTCCTAGTCCTGTCAGTGGATCTCCCAGTCCTGTCAGTGGGTCTCCCAGTCCTGTTAGTGGGTCTGTCCTGTCGGTGTGTTTCCCAGTCCTGTCAGTGGGTCTCCCAGTCCTGTTAGTGGGTCTGTCCTGTCAGTGTGTATCCCGGTCCTGTCAGTGTGTCTCCCAGTCCTGTCAGTGGGTCTGCCCTGTCAGTGTGTCTCCCAGTCCTGTTAATGGGTCTGTCCTGTCAGTGGGTCTCCCAGTCCTGTCAGTGGGTCTGTTCTGTTAGTGGATCTCCCAGATAGGGCCTGCAGCAGATATCATGGGGCCTGGTACACTGATGACTCTGGGGCCCCCATCACCATCATCGACCGCCACCACCCTCAACCCCTTCGCTCACACATCCATATTATTGAAAAAAACAACAACCTAGGCTTGTAATGGAAATGAAACAAGAAATACACTTACCACACCATGTCACTGTCTGATGATGATGATGATGCAGCCTGTCACCAGTCAGCGTGTACTTCTGTTGAGTCTGACAGTAGACATGACTCAGTAGTATCAGTGGTCAGTATTAGTAGACAGGTACCACCAGCCTGATACTGGTTCTGCTGTTGTGCTGCGGACGGTGCTGCTTACGCTGCTTGGTTTGTTGCAGCCCAGTCAGCGCCACACTTTTGCTCCCGCCCAGCTCGTGCCGGGGGGGGGTGTTACTCACAACTGTTTATATTTGCTTAGTATTGAGCCAACCATAAAGTAGAGAGAGATAAAGTTCTAACTAATCAGCTCCCAACTGTCATGTTACAGGCTGCGTTTGAAAAATGACAAGCCTCTACAAGGCTTAGTACATCTTAAGTGGCTCTGTCCTGTCAATGTGTTCCCCAGTATGTCTGTCCTTTCAGAGTTTCCCCCACCATCGTGCCAGCAAGTCCCCCAGTCCTGCCAGTGCGTTTGTAGCTCTCTCTCTCTGTGTGGTGTAGAGAATTAGCCCACTAACACAAGTGTCACATGTAGTATTATCGCTGTGTCAGCTTTCTGCACATTCCATGTAGTAATTAACGCTGACCATAATAGGATATTTGTATGTTTACCTTTAGGGTGAGAGTAGATTGCATTCATTTGGCAAATGTAATTGCACATCCATTGCTTTAGGGTTTTTTGTGTGTTGTATTAAAATAAGAGCATTTGCTGCAAAGGCCTCAAACACACAAGATAACTATAAACAATAGCATGTTGTGTAGTCAGCCACACAAAGGACGCAGCCAGGAAAGGGGTACATATAAAAATATTGGGTAAAAGTGTTTCCCTTTTTCCCAATATAATACTGTATATACACTGCACACACGGAGGCTGACTCAGTGTTGCCCGAACGCCCATTTGCAAAGTGTATCTTGCATGTTGTCAGAGCTGCACAATATCCACAACCAAGTGGATGTACTGTAAGTACCAGTGACGTGCAGTGAGCAATTCCCATCCATGGTGGAGCTTCCTTATCTTTTACCTGGGCTCCATCCAGCCAAGGCATAAACCTCCTAATGATACTCTGTGGACCCCTTCATTCAAAGTAAAGCATTCATTACCTCAAGTACCAAGAAATAATGACACGGAGACTTGAATTTGGCAGAAAATTGTTAGCTATTTATTGTACCCTAACCATTAGCAAACCTCTAAATTGAAAATTTTGTTAACATGCCGATTCAGCCGACATATGGTGGCAGAAAAAAGAACGGCTCTATTGAACTGACGCTGACCTTAAAAACGTTAAAATTCAAAACTATCCTAATTTAAATACAAACTATAAAATCGGTAATAGGTGCCCAACTCAACCCCCACGGTGACTACCCACCCTGATGGGTGCGTGCCGCTGCCCCCGGACGGGTAGTCGAGTGGCCTTAAAAGTCGATGGAGGTGAGTACACCTAAACCACACCAAACTGTAAATCACTACAGCTAACAAGACAAACTACAACCTGCCGTTCTTTTCCGCCAACAAAATAGCCAACGATAAAACCAGCCAACAATTCAACGCCAAGGCACTCCGTGCCAGAACCTCTACCAACAGGGCGGGAGGGCGGGAAGGCAATTCAGCAGCAAGAGAGACCGAGCTGGCCTAGCATTCCCTATATATATTAACCCTCCCCCTTTTCCAAAGGCTGTACTTTCCTCACAGCTAGGTCCACCCCTCACAGGATGTTTAACTCTTTCCATTCCTATGCAGTCATTTCTCTCTCCTACACAGTCCAGCAGACAGGATATGCTGTTATTTTTATTATGTCCTGGAAAGTATATAGTTAGCTTTTAATCCGTTAAGCACTTTTTTTGGGGGGGGACCATTGCCTGTGTGAGGTACAGTAGTCAATGTAAGTCCCCCTCTCTAGGAATTTGTTAGTGGGGCCAAGGAAGCTGATATTATTCTTAAGAGGCCACAGATATTTTGTCCCAAGATAAAAGGACGTCAAGGCCCAGTGCTACTGAGGATGTGACACGGTTTCTGATTTTTGGCATTTGATTTTTATCGAATGAAGTGTTTTGCATTTGGCTTTGATAATTGTGGGTAAGAGAGGGGTTAAATTTGTGCTGAGATGATGGTTGTGTGAAAGTCAATAGGATTCCGTGGTGTTTCAAGGTTCCTTATTGAGAGTCAGGGTTTTTGTATTTCTCTTGGGTCTTGGGTTTTCCGGTTGAGTAGATGGATCTCCCACATCTTACCAGCTTCCTAGTCAAGTGGGCAGGATAGGAAAATAATCACCGGAATCCGTGTCAAGGGGGCGGGGCTAATGATGTGAGAACCCTGCACCACCCCCCAAAGTGTCCAGCGATGTTTTCTCTCCGGGAGAAGGAGAGGAGACACAAAAAGTTGTAACTATGGCTAGATCTCAGCTCAAGAGTGGGATCTGGTGTGTAGGAGATCTACCTGTGCAACTCTGGAAGCCTGATGTATCTTGTGAACACAATAATCCTTTTTAGACTATGAGCTCTCACGAGCAGGGCCCTCATCCCTTACGTGCTTTTCCTTTTCATGATGCAGCAATGTGTATAAGCCTTGTCCATGCAATGTTCTGTACTGTAAGTCAATTTTTTTTTCTTGTTTTGTTCATACTGTTTACGTACGTTGCAAGGCGCTGTGGTCCCCTTGTGGCGCCATATAAATAAAAAATAGCAATAACACTTATAATAATGATTGTCAGTAAATACATGTGGTACAAGAGGTGGTTGCAGGTTTCAGTTATGTGTGAGTTTGGTCCTGCAAGTCGAATTCATGGAAAATTCACATTGCGAATTACATTTGCAATTGAATTTGGCTATTTTTGTTTGCTCCCCCCGAAGAATGTGAAAATTGAAAAGCTAGGGAAAATCTTTATTTTAAGGTAAAAATGTTGCTTCAGAACCCCTTGGACACCCCTAATGACTAAATAGACATTTGGAAGTCTTCAATTAGCTTTATTGGGCAAATAATTACATGTCATATTGGGGTTGAAAAAACTGGACTTAAATTACCACCAAATCAACTTTTTGTTAGCATATGCAGCCCAAATTTTATGAAAGTTTTTATTTCAATGACCAATAATTGCTTTTTATAATTTTTTTTAAATTAAAAAAATAAATAAAAAGTGTGGCCTCAATTTACCCCCAAATCACTTTTCTCCTTTCTTTTTTAACCATTTTTTGTTTCTTTAAAATTAAACAAAAGTCATAAGCTTTTTTCATTATTTTCCTTTTTTTTTTAAATGCACAAATCAGCCATTTGTCACCTTTTGTCATCTTTTATTTGCGTCCATAATTTTCCTTATGCTCACTAACAGCCTTCTATATGGTCCTGCTAATAAGGTTAACACCTTTTTGGGGTCCAGGAAGGTCTCACCACTTTTTCATGCTCTTTCCCAAGTTGGCTCTTTGGACAGAATTTGCATAACCTCGCTGTGAGTAGTACAAATGGGTGTGAGTAGTACAAATGGGTGTGAGTAGTACAAATGGGCTTTGAACTGTCCGAATCTCGGGTGCACGGATGAAGGCGAAGTTTGCGAGTTCCTCCCAAAGACTGAAGAACAGATACTCTAGGTGACATTTACTATGCAAATGTCTGAGGTAATGTAAAACCTCCGACAGACTGACCTTGTAATGCAGCGCGGAGAAAAGGCACACTCTAGTATTTGTACAGAAACATGGAAATGAAAAACAAAGAAATCAGATAAAGTCGCATTTGATATGGAAATTACACCACTTTATAGCTTCATACTTTGACTTATTTTATATGAGACGTCACAGCAGGCAATTTATCCATGTATCCACTATCGTCAACTGAGTTCTGTGTCTACTGATAAATCTCTTTCTAGCCATGCTGAGCCTCTCATACAGTCGTAGGCAACCTGTGACTCTACAGTTGGGACTTGTAGTGCTTTACAGCAGCATGAGAGCTAATGGAGGGGGGTGGAGTGGGCCCAAACCATAGTCAGATTAAGGGGGAAGCAAATTGGATACTGTACCCCGGGCCTCCCTCTGACAGCCCACCCCCACCCGTCCCTTCCTGGCTGAAGCACAACAAGCTCTCCCTCTTGTGTAGCAGCAAAACCAGGCAGCCAGAATACGAGAAGGACCATATCCAGTGTAGGCAGAGATACAGGAGTATCAGGTTTCATGTCCTACTGATGGAGCTTCACGACCAGAGGAGAAGTAGGAGGGGGGTGAGAGCTGTACGTGACCAAGGGATCCCACTATCACCTCCTCTTCTGTCTTGAAATACCTTTCATATGAATTAAATAGTTTAACACAGGTGATGCCATTCATATATTAAATAGAAAGTCAAGGAGCAGAGGCATGTACAATCTAATATACGACCCACCCGCTCCCCGGACCCCCTTGTCTTAAGTGCCGCGGGCCCACCCAAGGCTTAATCCAGCCCTGACCCACACCAGTATAATGTGTTGAGCCTCCTAGGCATAGTTACTGATATTTCCATTTTCCCCTCAGGGAAACCCCAGGAGAGGGGTATGAGGGGTGTGACGATGCATATTGCAGTAGGTGAGAGAGATCTAGAACTCATTAATCCCCAGGACATTGCAGAAGAGTAGGCTCTGGATACAGTACATTTTTGTTTTGTTTTTGAATTTACACATTTTTATGTCGAGGATACGGAAGTTTTATAAAGCGTTAGTGTTCGAAAATGATCTTCGTGGAATTAGAATGATCAGCTCTGATTTTTCACTTATTCTAGTTTTTAAAGTGGCTCAGTAACATCTGTTTATCATTCATTATACCGTCTTACTTTGTATCTAGGCTAATAAGATGCACTTGCACTGTAGTGAGAATACCAGGCAGCCTGCGATGTCTATCAATCATACGCATGTACCCTGCTGGGATGAAGACATGTTGACATTTTCTGGCATAAAAATACATATATCATTTAAACATGTTTATGCTAATGAGCAAAACTCCACAGCCATTGTCTCGCATTCTGCACGCGAACCATCATTGCTGGCGGTCTAGAACAGAACATTCTGTGCAGACAGTGGACATGTGATCCCGTTAGCATAATCGACTGAGCGTCTCCTAGAATTAAACCTTAATGCCATAATTGATGAAATCATTCAATACTTTAATAAAGAATTGATTTGTGGGCAAATGGCTGACTGCTCTGACTGCAAGAACCGCTCTGCTAACCTCATGATCCATCTTACACTGTTTCGGGCTGTGAAAACAAAAATTATGACGCTGTCTCTTTCTTGAGTTGAAAAAAACCTGACCCAAAAGTAGGTCTGCACCTCTGTTTTACCTTCTAAAACAGAATTTTGCACAACCAAAAGAAAACAAGCAAATGTGCCATTCGCAAAGGGCTTCAACATCATGGTGCCCCAGGATCAGTGGCGACTCCAGAGTTGGGGCTGCAGCGCAGTCCAAATTTCAAATAAGGCAGCCACACCAACTGCCAGTGAGTCAGTTTGGGATGACAGTTGGTGGCAGTTGGTGTGGCTCTCCGATTTGAAATTTGAACTGCGATGCAGCACCACCTCTGGACCTGCCAATGGTCCAAGGAGGGTCAACCCAGAGTAGGTCAAGGTTGACGTTGATTCTCTACTGTCGAAGTGCTTCCCTCTCTGGCAAACTGATTAATGCCCATATTTGCCCTGTGTTTTGTAAATAACCCAATGTGCCTTTTAGAACATTTCACCATCCCAATCTGATATACTGTATACATATAAAACCATGCACACTTTTTTTTAAAAAACATTTGGTCTACTGTATTCCATTGAGCTTGTTTCATCATCTCACTAAAATGAAAAAAGGTATAAATGTAGCTTTTATGTGTTATGTTGGTACTGATCTGGTTTGAGAAAACCATTAGCATTTGTTATGTTAGTACTGAGCTAGAGCTTGAGAAAGCCATTGTCTAGGATGAAATGTGGCCTTCACACTGCATGACAAAGGACAGTTAGATAAGTATCCAGAAGCAGCTGTTGATCAGACCATAAAAAATTCCAGCTTCTTTGTTCTAACCTCCTATAGCTCATGATAACATCAATTATGGATTTATTTGTTTCCAATACCTGTGCTCTATTCATGAGCTGACAATGCAGGGCTTGCCTGTCTCCAGGAATACATGAACTTTGCAAAGGCTTCCTAAGACCTCTCGTTTGCCTGTAAACAATCAGCCGACCTGACGAGTCAGTTCTGATTTTGATTGTTTGGTGGGACCGTAATGGGCACAAATATGTGGTGGCGGTTTTAGACTTAACTTAGCAGCTGGAAAGGCATCTTTGCTATGGTTGGGTTGCACTGCAGGAACAGTTGGCAAAGAGCTCACCCTCTAAAGCCAACAGGTCTCTTTTAGATTCTAGATTCTATTATTAACAGCATGTAGATAAATATGGGGTCAACTTCATAGTACAAAATGGCTGCCTCCAATATGAAAAGCAACATGTGACCTTCTATAAGTGATGCCATTGGCTCTCAGCGAATTCATAGACGGCATGTAGATGTATACTGGCTCATAGCACAAAATGGCTGCCTCCAATATGAAAAACAACTCGTGACCTTGCCTATGTAGATATTTCCGGTTATGAAACCTGTTAGAATTTTTTGTCTGTGTGAATCTAAGTAAGGACGTTATGAATTCCATTAATTGCTGTCTGTTGCTGGGACCAAGCCAAATAAATTTGACTTTCACTTCAAAGCTAGGTAAGGGCATATGGTTGTTGTAATTCACGGCGCTAAGTAGTGCCATTTCCATCACGGATTATCGTAAGAAATGAGAATGTAGTTTAGACATTTTGTTTGATGAGGGTGAGTGAACTTGTACTTCTCCAACATAAAACAGATCCTTTGTAGTGGCGGCTGGCCTGAAACCAGATTAAAACAAAACAAAAAAACAATTAAGCCTGAACTTTCATGTTTATTGCACTTTTTCCCAGTGATAAAACCAGACAACGGACTAGGGGAGAGAGTTATCAAAGCATGGAGAGAGATAAAGTGAAGAGAGAGAGATAAACTACCAACCAAACAATCAGCTCCTAACTGTAATTTTTCAAACACAGCCCGTGACAGAGCAGTTAGCAGCTGATTGGCTGGGACTTTATCTCTCTCCACTTTATTTCTCTCTAAGCTTTGACAAATCACTACAGGTACCAAGTTTGGCTGTAGTAATGCTGATTTGCCATGTGGTGCAGAGTACTTTTTACCATAATTTGCCGACTCTCCCTCATTGTCAGGTAGACTCCCTGAAATAGCAGCGATCTCCCAGACTCCCTGAAGAGTGTAGAAATTCCCCTGTTGCACTTTACCCACATTATGAATATGTTATATTCTTGGGAAAAAGGAAATCAGAGCTATATACATTCAAATGGGATCATCCATGCCAGAGTTGTATCTCCATCTGGGCCCCCTCTCTCTAGCCGACAGCGCTGTAGCTCTGGGCACTAGGATCACTAGGGGACCCTAGCGCCAGGCCCGCCATCAGGGGGATGCTGCGGGCACAGTAGTCCCGGAACTGGCCTCTCTAACAGAGAGGGGAGGGCCTGGGCCTTTCATGCCGCTGTCCGCCCGCCACTCTGCTCCGCCCAGAGCCGGCCATAGGCATAGGCAAACTAGGCAATTGCCTAGGGCATTTGATATGCCGAGGGGCATCAGCAGCTTCTGCTGATTAAAATGATATGCAGCATGCCTATATACTGTGTGAGACTGTGGCTGTATCTGCATATGAAATGCTACACACAGAATATAGGCATGCCGCATATCATTTTAATCAGCAGAAGCTGCTGATGCCCCTAGGCATAGCAATGCAAATAAGATGCATTTTCATAAGAAAAAGGTGCCCGACATCAGCATTGAGGCAAGATTTATGAGGACACATCTGTATCCAAGCAGAGGCAGAGGTCACAGTGTTAGTGGAAGTGTGAGTGCTGTGTGCATGTGAGTGGATTGGTTGTGCAGTAGTGTTCGGAATATGTATAAGGAGCATTATGTGTGCCATGTAAAAATGCATTAATAATGTGCAACATATGTGTAAAGGGGCACTATGTGTGTCTTTATGTGTATAAGGGCATTAATAATGTGCGGCATATGTGTAACAGGGTACTACTGTATGTATATCATTATGTGTATAGGGGCACTAATAATGTGTAACAAATGTGTAGGGGGCACTATGTGTGTCATTATGTGTATAAGGGCATTAATAATGTGTGGCATATGTGTAAGGGAAATTATGTGTAAAAGGGCATTAATAAAGGTTGTCATAATGTGTAAGGCGCATTATGTTTATAAGGACATTAATGTGTCTCATATGTGTAAGGGGCATTACTGTGTGGAATTGTGTATAAATGCATTACTAATGTGTGGCATTATGTGTATAAGGTGCTCTACTATGTGGCGTTGCATATAGAAAGGGCACTACTGTGTCGTCTAATGTGAATAAAGAGCAATAGGGTATGGTGTAATGTGAATAAGGAGCAATTCAGTGTGATGTAATGTGAATAAGGGGCTCTACTGTGAGGAGTAACGTTTATAAGGTAAAGTAATATTACTGTGGGATGTAATATGAATTATGGACACTATCGCATGATAAAATGTTAATAAAGTTGCAGTACTGTGTGGTGTAATTGGAATTGGGGGTACTATTGTGTGGCCATGCCCCTTGCCAGCAAAAACACACCCCTTTTTGGGCTGTGTGCCAAATCTGCGTACTGTTCCTATTTAAAATATAGGGGGTACAAACACCAAAATAGGGACTGCTATGGGAGAGGGGTGATGGTGCTGGGAAAGAGGTGCAAGGTCAGAGGCGGAACCAGCGGTGGTGCTAGGGTGCACCAGCCAAAATCTTGCCTAGGGCATCATATTGGTTAGGGCCGGCTCTGGCTCCGCCCCCTTTTTGTGCCCGAGATCTGTCACAGGAGGGGGAGAGGATGCTGCAAGCATCAATTGTAAGAGTTCCTCCAAAAATGGCCGCCACCTCATAGGAGACAGTTATTAAAGATACTAGAGGAGGCTCCTCTCGTATCTATAATAACTGTCTCCTTTGAGGCAGCGGCCATTTTGGGAGGGACGTTTTCAATTGAAGCTTGCAGCATCCTCTCCCCCTCCTGTGACAGTGTCGGGCATGAAACGGGGGCGGAGCTACAGGAAAGGAGGGGGCAGGGCTACACGGTACCAGGCTGGTTGCTACCACAGGGAGAGTGAGTAAGAGAGAAAGTGTGTGTGTTTGTGTGTGTGTGTGAGTGTGTATATATATATATCTGTGTGTGTGTGTGTGTGTGTGTGTGTGTGTGTGTGTGTGTGTGTGTGTGTGTGTGTGTGTGTGTGTGTGTGTGTATGGGTATGTGTGTATCTGTATGTGGTCATTATGTTTAAGCGGTGCTACTATTGGAGGCATGTATAAGCGGCATCGCTACAGGGGGAAGTTTGTGTTTAAGCGCTACTGAGGCAGTTTGTGTGTAAGCGGCATCGCTATTGGGGGGCATTATGTGTATAAGCAGTACCGCTACTGGGGGCATTAATATGGTGCAGGGGGCATTAATATGGTGCAAGGGGCATTAATATAGAATTGCGCCGTATGTGCACAGGGTTTATTTATTTATTTTTTAAATATATATTTATTTATTTATTTACTTTTTCTATAAATATATATTATTGTTTTAAAGGGGGGAGGAGGGGCCCTGCCTATTTTGTCAGTCCCGGGCCCCACAATTTCTGATGGCAAGTCTAGAGTGCATGCGCAAATCTCCAGGAAAATAGCGCAGAGGCCATTTTCCCAGTGATTTTCCTACTGCACATGTGCAAAACCCCGGAAAAATGGCTGCCATACCATTTTTGGAGGGTGAGTATTGAAAATAATGGGTGTAGGATTAGAGATGAGCGGGTTCGGTTCCTCGGAATCCGAACCCCCCCGAACTTCAGCCTTTTTACACGGGTCCGAGGCAGACTCGGATCTTCCCGCCTTGCTCGGCTAACCCGAGCGCGCCCGAACGTCATCATCCCGCTGTCGGATTCTCGCGAGGCTCGTATTCTATCGCGAGACTCGGATTCTATATAAGGAGACGCGCGTCGCCGCCATTTTCACACGTGCATTGAGATTGATAGGGAGAGGACGTGGCTGGCGTCCTCTCCGTTTAGACTGTAGACTAGAGAGAGAGTAGAGAGTGACACTTGATTTACTAATTTTGGGGAGCATATTAGGACGGAGTACTACTTGCTGATAGTGTGACCAGTGACCACCAGTTTAATTAATCCGTTCTCTGCCTGAAAAAAAACGATACACAGTGTGACACAGTCACATACCATATCTGTGCTCAGCCTCAGTGTGCCCTCAGTGTGCTGCATCATCTATGTAATACTGTATATCTGACTGTGCTGAGTGCTCACTGCTCACACAGCTTAATTGTGGGGGAGACTGGGGAGCAGTTATAGCAGGAGTACATATTTTAACAGTGCACACTTTTGCTGCCAGAGTGCCACTGCCAGTGCCAGTGTGAATGACCAGTGACCACTGACCATCAGTATATTGTGATTGTCTACCTGAAAAAGTTAAACACTCGTCGTGTGGTGTTTTTATTCTATAAACGCATTCTGCTGACAGTGTCCAGCAGGTCCGTCATTATATAATATATACCTGTCCGGCTGCAGTAGTGATATATATATATATTTTTTATATCATTATCATCCAGTCTATATTAGCAGCAGACGCAGTACGGTAGTCCACGGCTGTAGCTACCTCTGTGTCGGCAGTCGCTCGTCCATCCATAATTGTATACCACCTACCCGTGGTGTTTTTTTTTTTTTTCTATCTTCTTGATACTAGTAGCTTACTTTAGGAGTCTGCAGTGCTGAGCTGACAGTGTCCAGCAGGTCCGTCATTATATAATATATACCTGTCCGGCTGCAGTAGTGATATATATATATATATTTTTTATATCATTATCATCCAGTCTATATTAGCAGCAGACGCAGTACGGTAGTCCACGGCTGTAGCTACCTCTGTGTCGGCAGTCGCTAGTCCATCCATAATTGTATACCACCTACCTGTGGTGTTTTTTTTTTTTCTATCTTCTTGATACTACTAGTAGCTTACTTTAGGAGTCTGCAGTGCTGAGCTGACAGTGTCCAGCAGGTCCGTCATTATATAATATATACCTGTCCGGCTGCAGTAGTGATATATATATATATTTTTTATATCATTATCATCCAGTCTATATTAGCAGCAGACGCAGTACGGTAGTCCACGGCTGTAGCTACCTCTGTGTCGGCAGTCACTCGTCCATCCATAATTGTATACCACCTACCCGTGGTGTTTTTTTTTTTTTTTTTTCTATCTTCTTGATACTACTAGCTTACTTTAGGAGTCTGCAGCGCTGAGCTGACAGTGTCCAGCAGGTCCGTCATTATATAATATATACCTGTCCGGCTGCAGTAGTGATATATATATATTTTTTTTATATCATTATCATCCAGTCTATATTAGCAGCAGACGCAATACGGTAGTCCACGGCTGTAGCTACCTCTGTGTCGGCAGTCGCTAGTCCATCCATAATTGTATACCACCTACCTGTGGTGTTTTTTTTTTTCTATCTTCTTGATACTACTAGTAGCTTACTTTAGGAGTCTGCAGTGCTGAGCTGACAGTGTCCAGCAGGTCCGTCATTATATAATATATACCTGTCCGGCTGCAGTAGTGATATATATATATATTTTTTATATCATTATCATCCAGTCTATATTAGCAGCAGACGCAGTACGGTAGTCCACGGCTGTAGCTACCTCTGTGTCGGCAGTCGCTCGTCAATCCATAAGTATACTAGTATCCATCCATCTCCATTGTTTACCTGAGGTGCCTTTTAGTTGTGCCTATTAAAATATATAGAACAAAAATGTTGAGGTTCCAAAAATAGGGAAAGATCAAGATCGACTTCCACCTCGTGCTGAAGCTGCTGCCACTAGTCATGGCCGAGATGATGAAATGCCAGCAACGTCGTCTGCCAAGGCCGATGCCCAATGTCATAGTACAGAGCATGTAAAATCCAAAACACCAAATATCAGTAAAAAAAGGACTCAAAAATCTAAAATAAAATTGTCGGAGGAGAAGCGTAAACTTGCCAATATGCCATTTACCACACGGAGTGGCAAGGAACGGCTGAGGCCCTGGCCTATGTTCATGGCTAGTGGTTCAGCTTCACATGAGGATGGAAGCACTCAGCCTCTCGCTAGAAAAATGAAAAGACTCAAGCTGGCAAAAGCACAGCAAAGAACTGTGCGTTCTTCGAAATCACAAATCCACAAGGAGAGTCCAATTGTGTCGTTTGCGATGCCTGACCTTCCCAACACTGGACGTGAAGAGCATGCGCCTTCCACCATTTGCACGCCCCCTGCAAGTGCTGGAAGGAGCACCCGCAGTCCAGTTCCTGATAGTCAGATTGAAGATGTCAGTGTTGAAGTACACCAGGATGAGGAGGATATGGGTGTTGCTGGCGCTGGGGAGGAAATTGACCAGGAGGATTCTGATGGTGAGGTGGTTTGTTTAAGTCAGGCACCCGGGGAGACACCTGTTGTCCGTGGGAGGAATAGGGCCATTGACATGCCTGGTGAAAATACCAAAAAAATCAGCTCTTCGGTGTGGAAGTATTTCAACAGAAATGCGGACAACATTTGTCAAGCCGTGTGTTGCCTTTGTCAAGCTGTAATAAGTAGGGGTAAGGACGTTAACCACCTCGGAACATCCTCCCTTATACGTCACCTGCAGCGCATTCATCATAAGTCAGTGACAAGTTCAAAAACTTTGGGCGACAGCGGAAGCAGTCCACTGACCAGTAAATCCCTTCCTCTTGTAACCAAGCTCACGCAAACCACCCCACCAACTCCCTCAGTGTCAATTTCCTCCTTCCCCAGGAATGCCAATAGTCCTGCAGGCCATGTCACTGGCAATTCTGACGAGTCCTCTCCTGCCTGGGATTCCTCCGATGCATCCTTGCGTGTAACGCCTACTGCTGCTGGCGCTGCTGTTGTTGCTGCTGGGAGTCGATGGTCATCCCAGAGGGGAAGTCGTACTCGTAAGCCCACTTTTACTACTTCCACCAAGCAATTGACTGTCCAACAGTCCTTTGCGAGGAAGATGAAATATCACAGCAGTCATCCTGCTGCAAAGCAGATAACTGAGGCCTTTTCATCCTGGGCGGTGAGAAACGTTGTGTCGGTATCCATCATTACTGCAGAGGCAACTAGAGACTTGTTGGAGGTACTGTGTCCCCGGTACCAAATACCATCTAGGTTCCATTTCTCTAGGCAGGCGATACCGAAAATGTACACAGACCTCAGAAAAAGACTCACCAGTGTCCTAAAAAATGCAGTTGTACCCAATGTCCACTTAACCACGGACATGTAGACAAGTGGAGCAGGGAAGGCTCAGGACTATATGACTGTGACAGCCCACTGGGTAGATGTATGGACTCCCGCCGCAAGAACAGCAGCGGCGGCACCAGTAGCAGCATCTCGCAAACGCCATCTCTTTCCTAGGCAGGCTACCGCTTTCCAGAATACGCACACAGCTAAAAACCTCTTACGGCAACTGAGGAAGATCATCGCAGAATGGCTTACCCCAATTGGACTCTCCTGTGGATTTGTGGCATCGGACAACGCCAGCAATATTGTGTGTGCATTAAATCTGGGCAAATTCCAGCACGTCCCATGTTTTGCACATACCTTGAATTTGGTGGTGCAGAATTATTTAAAAAACGAGAGGGGCATGCAAGAGATGCTGTCGGTGGCCAGAAGAATTGCGGGACACTTTCGGCGTACAGGCACCACGTACAGAAGACTGGAGCACCACCAAAAACGCCTGAACCTGCCCTGCCATCATCTGAAGCAAGAAGTGGTAACGAGGTGGAATTCAACCCTCTATATGCTTCAGAGGTTGGAGGAGCAGCAAAAGGCCATTCAAGCCTATACAACTGAGCACGATATAGGAGGTGGAATGCACCTGTCTCAAGCGCAGTGGAGAATGATTTCAACGTTGTGCAAGGTTCTGCAACCTTTTGAACTTGCCACACGTGAAGTCAGTTCAGACACTGCCAGCCTGAGTCAGGTCATTCCCCTCATCAGGCTTTTGCAGAAGAAGCTGGAGACATTGAAGGAGGAGCTAACACAGAGCGATTCCGCTAGGCATGTGGGACTTGTGGATGGAGCCCTTAATTCGCTTAACAAGGATTCACGGGTGGTCAATCTGTTGAAATCAGAACACTACATTTTGGCCACCGTGCTCGATCCTAGATTTAAAACCTACCTTGGATCTCTCTTTCCGGCAGACACAAGTCTGCTGGGGTTCAAAGAACTGCTGGTGACAAAATTGTCAAGTCAAGCGGAACGCGACCTGTCAACATCTCCTCCTTCACATTCTCCCGCAACTGGGGGTGCGAGGAAAAGGCTCAGAATTCCGAGCCCACCCGCTGGCGGTGATGCAGGGCAGTCTGGAGCGACTGCTGATGCTGACATCTGGTCCGGACTGAAGGACCTGACAACGATTACGGACATGTCGTCTACTGTCACTGCATATGATTCTCTCCCCATTGAAAGAATGGTGGAGGATTATATGAGTGACCGCATCCAAGTAGGCACGTCAGACAGTCCGTACTTATACTGGCAGGAAAAAGAGGCAATTTGGAGGCCCTTGCACAAACTGGCTTTATTCTACCTAAGTTGCCCTCCCACAAGTGTGTACTCCGAAAGAGTGTTTAGTGCCGCCGCTCACCTTGTCAGCAATCGGCGTACGAGGTTACATCCAGAAAATGTGGAGAAGATGATGTTCATTAAAATGAATTATAATCAATTCCTCCGTGGAGACATTGACCAGCAGCAATTGCCTCCACAAAGTAGTACACAGGGAGCTGAGATGGTGGATTCCAGTGGGGACGAATTGATAATCTGTGAGGAGGAGGATGTACACGGTGATATATCGGAGGATGATGATGAGGTGGACATCTTGCCTCTGTAGAGCCAGTTTGTGCAAGGAGAGATTAATTGCTTCTTTTTTGGTGGGGGTCCAAACCAACCCGTCATTTCAGTCACAGTCGTGTGGCAGACCCTGTCACTGAAATGATGGGTTGGTTAAAGTGTGCATGTCCTGTTTATACAACATAAGGGTGGGTGGGAGGGCCCAAGGACAATTCCATCTTGCACCTCTTTTTTCTTTCATTTTTCTTTGCGTCATGTGCTGTTTGGGGGGGGGGTTTTGGAAGGGCCATCCTGCGTGACACTGCAGTGCCACTCCTAGATGGGCCAGGTGTTTGTGTCGGCCACTAGGGTCGCTGAGCTTAGCCATCCAGCGACCTCGGTGCAAATTTTAGGACTAAAAATAATATTGTGAGGTGTGAGGTGTTCAGAATAGACTGAAAATGAGTGGAAATTATGGTTATTGAGGTTAATAATACTTTGGGATCAAAATGACCCCCAAATTCTATGATTTAAGCTGTTTTTTAGGGTTTTTTGAAAAAAAACACCCGAATCCAAAACACACCCGAATCCGACAAAAAAAAATCGGTGAGGTTTTGCCAAAACGCGTTCGAACCCAAAACACGGCCGCGGAACCGAACCCAAAACCAAAACACAAAACCCGAAAAATTTCCGGTGCTCATCACTATGTAGGATGTGCCTGGGGGCCAGGGCCGGATTAAGCCTTTGGGGTGCCCAAGAAACTTAAGACAGGAGGGCCCCCGGTGTAAGGTGGGGGATGTATATTAGATTGTGCATACCTCCCAACATGTCCCATTTCAGGAGGGACACAATGCTCTCTACCTGGACTTAACTCTTAATATATGATTGATGTCACCTGTCTTGAACTATTTAATTGATAAGAAAGGTTTTTCAACACAGGTGTTTGCAATCATAAATTAAGAAGGAAGTCCAGGAAGAGAGCATTGTGTCCCTCCTGGAATTGGGTCATGGTGGGAGGTATAGATTGTGTATATTAAATTTAAACCAATGGTGTATATTAGTTTTAAACTAATAGTTTAATAATACCTGGGTACTGTTTATACAATGGATCCACTTAATTGAAATACAACTATTTTATACAATTGTCTTGTAGTGGAACAAAGGCAACTTAAACAATCTTAAAATACACATAGAAAAATAAAATAATTTATCTTGTCACATGCAAGAATAGCAGCAGCCTCTGTACTACTTACACACTGGGACAGGACTCAGGAGGACTCTCTGTGTGTGTCTCTATCTCTAGACCCAAATGGTTTAGTTGCATGACAGTTTACACAGGACTCAGACACCCAGGCAGGGAGGAGGAGAAGCTGGGATCCCTGTGTCACTTACAGCTCTCTCCACCCTCCTATCATTCCTCTGGTCGGAAACCTCTGTCGGTAGCTCATGAAACATGATATTCCTGTGTCTCTGCCTGCACTGCATACTGGGGGTCATTCCGAGTTGTTCGCTCGGTAATTTTTTTCGCATCGCAGCGATTTTCCGCTTAGTGCGCATGCGCAATGTCCGCAGTGCGACTGCGTAAAGTAAATTTGCTATGCAGTTAGGTTTTTACTCACGGTTTTTTCTTCGTTCTGGTGATCGTAATGTGATTGACAGGAAGTGGGTGTTTCTGGGCAGAAACTGGCCGTTTTATGGGTGTGTGCGAAAAAACGCTACCGTTTCTGGGAAAAACGCGGGAGTGGCTGGAGAAACGGAGGAGTGTCTGGTCGAACGCTGGGTGTGTTTATGATGTCAAACCAGGAACGACAATGCACTGAACTGATCGCAGATGCCGAGTAAGTCTCGAGCTACTCAGAAACTGCACAGAGATGTCTTTTCGCTATATTGCGAATCTTTCGTTCGCAATTTTAAGAAGCTAAGATTCACTCCCAGTAGGCGGCGGCTTAGCGTGTGTAAAGCTGCTAAAAGCAGCTTGCGAGCGAACAACTCGGAATGACCCCCACTGTCCTGCTGGCATTCTGGTTGCTGGTTCTGCTGCTGCTTAAGAGGGAAAGCTAGTGATGTCAATGTGCTTTGGCCAGGGGGACCCTGACACAGGGGGGCCCGGGGTACAGTATGCCCTAAATCCCCCCCTTAATTTGGCTACGCTGGGGGACAGTGTGCACCTCAAACACTGCACCCATTATAAATACACCAGTGATCAGTGCCGTTTCCCTGCATCAGTAGGCTTTTACCATACAATGGCCCTCATTCCGAGTTGTTCGCTCGCTAGCTGCTTTTAGCAGCATTGCACACGCTAAGCCGCCGCCTACTGGGAGTGAATCTAAGCATATTAAAATTGCGAACGAAAGATTAGCAGAATTGCGAATAGACACTTCTTAGCAGTTTCTGAGTAGCTCCAGACTTACTCGGCATCTGCGATCAGTTCAGTGCTTGTCGTTCCTGGTTTGACGTCACAAACACACCCAGCGTTCGGCCAGACACTCCTCCGTTTCTCCAGCCACTCCCGCGTTTTTCCCAGAAACTGTAGCGTTTTTTCGCACACACCCATAAAACGGCCAGTTTCCACCCAGAAACACCCACTTCCTGTCAATCACATTACGATCACCAGAACGAAGAAAAAACCTTGTAATGCCGTGAGTAAAATACCTAACTGCATAGCAAATTTACTTGGCGCAGTCGCACTGCGGACATTGCGCATGCGCATTAGCGACTATTCGCTCCGTTGCGACAAAAAATTACCGAGCGAACAACTCGGAATGACCCCCAATACCTTTAAACCGAGACACTCATGGATTACACAGGTTCTGTGGCTGATTAACAAGGAGAAATGCAGGCTTGCAGGTGCATACACACGGAGAGATTTTGGCTATGAGAGATTTTGACTAACTTTTCCCTTGAACTGGCAGTAGGAGATTTTGACTAACTTTACCAGAGATTTTGTCTAACTATGCAAGAGATTTTGGCTATGGGAGATTTTGACTATCTCATTTAAATAAGGGGATGAGTGTCATATATAGGACGATTTTACAGGGTGGCTGGTATTTAAATAGCTGAAAGTTAAAAAAAAAATTTGCGTGGGGTCCCCCCTCCTATGTAAAACCAGCCTCGGGCTCTTTGAGCCAGTCCTGGTTGTTAAAATACAGAGGACAAAATGAGTAGGGTTCCCCCATATTTAGACAACCAGCACCGGGCTCTGCGTCCGGTCCTGGTTTAAAAAATACGGGGGACAAAAGACATAGGGGTCCCCCGTATTTTCCAAACCAGCACCGGGCTCCACTAGCCAGGGAGATAATGCCACAGCCGGGGGACACGTTTATATTGGTCCCTGCGGCCGTGCCATTACCCCCCCAACTAGTCACCCCTGGCCGGGGTACACTGGAGGAGTGAGGACCCCTTAAATCAAGGAGTCCCCCCCCTCCAGCCACCCAAGGGCCAGGGGTGAAGCCCGAGGCTGTCCCCCCCATCCGTGGCCCGGTGGATGGGAGGCTGATAGCCTTTCAATAGTAATATTGTTCTTTACAGGAGGCCTACAGGTCCCAGCAAGCCTGCCCCAGCATGTTGGCACTTGGAGAACCACAAGTGCAAGCATGCCCGGACATAAAGGGCCCGCTGGCACCTGTAGTCCACCTGTAAAGAAAATATAAAAAAAAAAACACAACACATTCTTTTAAAAATCCTTTATTAAACTGGGTCTTCACCTGGGGGCGGCAGCCTTTAAGCTCTTTTGCATGGCCGCCGCCTTCCCAGGGCTTCCGGCGTCTTCACCTGGGGGGGCGCCACCTCCCCAGGGCTTCTGTGGTCTTGCTCCGGCATCTTCACCTGGTGGGCGGCGGCTGCTAAGCTCTTTTGCATAGCCGCCGCCCATCCAGGACTTCCACGGCGTCTTCACTGACAGCCGCTGCCTCGCGCTGACTTATATAAGTCAGCGGGAGGGGGCGGGGCGATGACGCGGCGAGCCGTGATTGGCTCGCGGCGGCCATCTTGAATTTAAAAAATGACGCTGAGGCGCCATTTTTGAAACTGGTACCGCTCCGCTGCCAAACTCTGCAATAGAAAGGTAAATTTCCCCCGCCCGCACCGCTGCCGCAACCCGCCGCCGCCCACACCGCAACCCGCCGTCGCCCACACCGCCACCGCAACCCGCCGCCGCCCGCACCGCCGCCACAACCCGCCGCCGCCCGCACCACCGCCGCCTGCACATCGCTATCGCTGGGCAAAATCGCTGGCCTCTTAAAGTGTTAGCGATTTTGCCTAACTTTTGCAGCGACATAGTCAAAATTGACTTGCCTGCACTGACTATTTTTCCCAGCGATAGCGACCTAGCGGGGACGCGCATCGCTATCGCTGGCTGTGTACACACGGAGCGATCTGCACTAACTTTCTGAGCGATTTTGACTATATAGTCAAAATCGCTCAGTTATATCGCTCCGTGTGTATGCACCTTTACTGAGGTGTGTCCCAGTTTAAAGAGATAGTATGGTAAGCCTTATCACTGGTTATATGATATCAAGGCACAATGATCCCTATGGCTACATGCATTTTCAAATAAGTTTCTTGTGACCACTTATATAGAACCACTTGCAGGCCCGCCATCAGGGGGGTGCTGCGGGCACAGCTGTCCCGGGCCTGGCCCCTCTGACAGAGAGGGGAGGGCCCGAGCCGCTCATGCCGCTGGCTGCCGCCGTCCGTCTGCCGCCGTCCGTCTGCCGCCGTCCGTCTGCCGCCGTCCGTCTGCCGCCGTCCGTCCGCCGCCACTGCCTTTGTGTGCCCACTACCCAGCGCCCCCAGCAGGCTATTGAATATGTCCCTCTAAAGATGGCCGCCGCCTCAGAGGAGATGGTTATTAAAGATACTTAGAGGAAAAGGCCATTTTGGGAGGGACATTTTCTTAGTTTTACTAAAAGCAGGCTGCGGAACTGCCTGCTGCGGCGGAAGGGAAGGGTGGAGGACGAGCAGAACCCCTGACAACGCGATTAGAACCCCATTACAGGTGCTGGGGCATGGAATAATATGATAATATGATGATGGGGCATAGGAATTATTATTCTTATTATTATTAGTACTATTTTTATATATAAATGTTTTTTATTTTTATATATATATATATATATATATATATATTACATTTAAAATATTTTTTTGTGGGGGGGGGCCTGCCTATTCGGCCAGTCCCGGGCCCCATAATTTCTGATGGCAGCCCTGACCTCTTGTGAAACACGATACACGAGCAAGCACTGAACGTATCATCGTCTTCTCATCATCCAGTAGATCATAGTAACTGCTTTAGGTCTCATTTACACTTGGATGTAAGTCATGTTTATGTAGCAGCACGCGTCCGCGCGGATAGGTGTTACTGTCACATCTCCCTGACACGCTCTATCAGTGGTACGCATGTATGACTTATACTCACTGCATTACTGGAACAACATGGTGTCTTATCTAGATCAGTGCAAGGTTCATATATATTTCTATGTAAATGTATACTATGTAAAGAACAAAAAAGAAAGACAGTATTCAACAAAAACATGAAATGGTCACCATGCACATGGTGTGTGATTTCCCTTATTCCCTATTCCTGCATCTGCCCCATTCCTGCATCTGCCCCATTCCTGCATCTGCCCCATTCCTGCATCTGCCCTATTCCTGCGTCTGCCCCATTCCTGCATCTGCCCCATTCCTGCTCTGCCCCATTCCTGCATCTGCCCCATTCCTGCATCTGCCCCATTCCTGC
Source organism: Pseudophryne corroboree (assembly GCF_028390025.1). Taxonomy (NCBI): domain Eukaryota; kingdom Metazoa; phylum Chordata; class Amphibia; order Anura; family Myobatrachidae; genus Pseudophryne; species Pseudophryne corroboree. The sequence continues at coordinate 806,810,553 of NC_086449.1, read as the reverse complement.
ATCTGCCCCATTCCTGCATCTGCCCTATTCCTGCGTCTGCCCCATTCCTGCATCTGCCCCATTCCTGCTCTGCCCCATTCCTGCATCTGCCCCATTCCTGCTCTGCCCCATTCCTGCATCTGCCCCATTCCTGCATCTGCCCCATTCCTGCTCTGCCCCATTCCTGCATCTGCCCCATTCCTGCTCTGCCCCATTCCTGCATCTGCCCTATTACTGCATCTGCCCCATTCCTGCATCTGCCCCATTCCTGCATCTGCCCATTCCTGCGTCTGCCCATTCCTGCATCTGCCCCATTCCTGCGTCTGCCCTATTACTGCATCTGCCCCATTCCTGCATCTGCCCCATTCCTGCATCTGCCCATTCCTGCGTCTGCCCTATTACTGCATCTGCCCCATTCCTGCATCTGCCCTATTACTGCATCTGCCCCATTCCTGCGTCTGCCCTATTACTGCATCTGCCCCATTCCTGCATCTGCCCTATTACTGCATCTCCCCATTCCTGCATCTGCCCATTCCTGCGTCTGCCCCATTCCTGCATCTGCCCCATTCCTGCGTCTGCCCTATTACTGCATCTGCCCCATTCCTGCATCTGCCCCATTCCTGCATCTGCCCATTCCTGCATCTGCCCTATTACTGCATCTGCCCCATTCCTGCATCTGCCCTATTACTGCATCTGCCCCATTCCTGCGTCTGCCCTATTACTGCATCTGCCCCATTCCTGCATCTGCCCTATTACTGCATCTGCCCCATTCCTGCATCTGCCCATTCCTGCGTCTGCCCCATTCCTGCATCTGCCCCATTCCTGCGTCTGCCCTATTACTGCATCTGCCCCATTCCTGCATCTGCCCCATTCCTGCATCTGCCCATTCCTGCGTCTGCCCCATTCCTGCATCTGCCCCATTCCTGCGTCTGCCCTATTACTGCATCTGCCCCATTCCTGCATCTGCCCCATTCCTGCATCTGCACCATTCCTGCGTCTGCCCCATTCCTGCATCTGCCCTATTACTGCATCTGCCCATTCCTGCGTCTGCCCCATTCCTGCATCTGCCCTATTACTGCATCTGCCCCATTCCTGCGTCTGCCCCATTCCTGCATCTGCCCCATTCCTGCATCTGCCCTATTACTGCATCTGCCCCATTCCCGCATCTGCCCCATTCCTGCATCTGCCCATTCCTGCGTCTGCCCCATTCCTGCATCTGCCCTATTACTGCATCTGCCCCATTCCTGCGTCTGCCCTATTGCTGCATCTGCCCCATTCCTGCATCTGCCCCATTCCTGCGTCTGCCCCATTCCTGCGTCTGCCCCATTCCTGCGTCTGCCCTATTACTGCATCTGCCCCATTCCTGCGTCTGCCCCATTCCTGCTTCTGCCCCATTCCTGCATCTGCCCCATTCCTGCATCTGCACCATTCCTGCATCTGCACCATTCCTGCGTCTGCCCCATTCCTGCGTCTGCCCCATTCCTGCATCTGCACCATTCCTGCATCTGCCCCATTCCTGCGTCTGCCCCATTTCTGCGTCTGCCCTATTCCTGCATCTGCCCTATTACTGCATCTGCCCCATTCCTGCGTCTGCCCTATTACTGCATCTGCCCCATTCCTGCGTCTGCCCCATTCCTGCATCTGCCCCATTCCTGCATCTGCACCATTCCTGCATCTGCCCTATTACTGCATCTGCCCCATTCCTGCATCTGCCCTATTACTGCATCTGCCCCATTCCTGCGTCTGCCCCATTCCTGCATCTGCCCCATTCCTGCGTCTGCCCCATTCCTGCATCTGCCCTATTGCTGCGTCTGCCCCATTCCTGCGTCTGCCCCATTCCTGCGTCTGCCCCATTCCTGCATCTGCCCCATTCCTGCGTCTGCCCCATTCCTGCGTCTGCCCCATTCCTGCGTCTGCCCCATTCCTGCATCTGCACCATTCCTGCATCTGCACCATTCCTGCGTCTGCCCCATTCCTGCATCTGCCCTATTACTGCATCTGCCCTATTGCTGCGTCTGCCCCATTCCTGCATCTGCCCTATTACTGCATCTGCCCCATTCCTGCATCTGCCCCATTCCTGCATCTGCCCATTCCTGCATTTGCCCCATTCCTGCATCTGCCCCATTCCTGCATCTGCCCCATTCCTGCATTTGGGCTGATAGAAGGGATAGCCTTACAAATAGGTGCAATTATATCACTTCAGGCATCTCCCCTGACAAAATAATGTGTCTCTTCTCAACGGAGGCCCAGATGCCCGCACCATGGTATTGCAGACGCCCCACCGTAACCTTGTATTATCCAGTAATGACAGAACCTCTCGCCGCCCTCAGTGTCAGCCACAAATGTCTGACAGGGCCGGAATGTGCCGTGACTGAGCGGAACGCAGCGATACAATCACTCTCGTAGATGGATAAAATAAAAACGCATTATAAGAGTGTCGGGAGCTACGTGTGACGGGTGATAAAGCAGATAGCATTGTGATAATAATAATGACATGGAAACTGTGCAGGAGGCTGGATTTCCCTGTGGGCTTTCCAGTCGACCTTTTGTTGATGTGACAGCCGCCTCCTCATATAGGGAGGTTATGGGAAGTTTTATTTCTCTGGTATAATAATAACACGACAGGACCCCCAGCTCACAAGCGCTGCCTCTGTTTCACGTCCTCACTTCCTCTCTCACCTCATTCTCCTCACCTTCCTCTCTCACCTCATTCTCCTAACTTCCTCTCTCACCTCATTCTCCTCACCTTCCTCTCTCACCTCATTCTCCTCACTTCCTCTCTCACCTCATTCTCCTCACTTCCTCTCTCACCTCATTCTCCTCACCTTCCTCTCTCACCTCATTCTCATCACTACCTCTCTCACCTCATTCTCCTCACCTTCCTCTCTCACCTCATTCTCCTCACTTCCTCTCTCACCTCATTCTCCTCACCTTCCTCTCTCACCTCATTCTCCTCACTTCCTCTCTCACCTCATTCTCCTCACTTCCTCTCTCCCCTCATTCTCCTCACCATCCTCTCTCACCTCATTCTCCTCACTTCCTCTCTCACCTCATTCTCCTCACCTTCCTCTCTCACCTCATTCTCCTCACTTCCTCTCTCACCTCATTCTCCTCACTTCCTCTCTCACCTCATTCTCCTCACTTCCTCTCTCACTTCATTCTCCTCACCTTCCTCTCTCACCTCATTCTCCTCACTTCCTCTCTCACCTCATTCTCCTCACCTTCCTCTCTCACCTCATTCTCATCACTACCTCTCTCACCTCATTCTCCTCACCTTCCTCTCTCACCTTATTCTCCTCACTTCCTCTCTCACCTCATTCTCCTCACCTTCCTCTCTCACCTCATTCTCCTCACTTCCTGTCTCACCTCATTCTCCTCACTTCCTCTCTCCCCTCATTCTCCTCACCTTCCTCTCTCACCTCATTCTCCTCACTTCCTCTCTCACCTCATTCTCCTCACTTCCTCTCTCCCCTCATTCTCCTCACCTTCCTCTCTCACCTCATTCTCCTCACTTCCTCTCTCCCCTCATTCTCCTCACTTCCTCTCTCACCTCATTCTCCTCACCTTCCTCTCTCACCTCATTCTCCTCACTTCCTCTCTCACCTCATTCTCCTCACCTCTCACCGAGGTGCAGAGCGGAGTATACCTCTGTGGGGGTGTCCTTGCTCCTTAGCATCTCATTAATCTGCGGCCCAGACAGCTCGCTCCTGGCTTCCCACCGGGACGCCGTCGCTTAGCGGGGGGGACTGATGCTGAAGGATTTGTGTGTGAAGTAATGTGAGGCCGTGATACCTATTATGTGTCTGATGGCACTTGCCGTCATTACAGAAATCATTTCAAGGCTACTTTTGTTCACGGGCTACTGGAACAATCTATTGAAGTCCTCTCGTTATTTGCCTCTAGTGCTTGGGATGAATACACAAACTGACGGCGGAAGATCTGCAGTAACGCTTTCACTGCTGGAGAGAAATGGCCGCTGGGTATTCAGAGACTGAGGGCTGTTTAGCAGGATGTGAAGAGCTGTTCCGCAAACGTAGGCAAAGGGCTCTGTCGCCGCTTTTCTGTATTTAAGAAAAGATTAACAGTGGAGAAATCAGAGATTCCTCTGGGCTCACCCTTCGTTGCGCACGTTATACCGCCATTCCCATACGCTCTATGAGGACGGCGACCAAACTCTATTTATGAAAGACTTTGGAGCAGCCAATCAGCTCCTAACTGTCATTTTTCACACACATGACAGCTGGGAGGTGATTGGCTGGAGCACCACTTATCATTCGTTACGAGTGATAACAAGAATATCGCTCATTGTTAAATCTACCACATGGATTTGGTCACTAGCAGGGCCGGTTCTGGGGCTCTGTGCGCCCCGGGCGGCATTAGGGGGCGTGGCTTCGTAGAGGGGGCATGGTCATTTACGCCCCCTGTACAGACTGAAATGATATGCGGTGCGCGATGACGTCATCGCGCACCGCACAGTAAAGGACCTCTCCACGAAGGGAAACTAGACGCGTACGCGTCTAGTTTCCCTTCACAGCGGCAGCGGGCAGCACAGCAGCAGCGGATCTTGCCCTGGTGCGGCACCCTCCGGATGGCGCCCTGCGCCCTCCTGAAGGCGACGCTCCGGGCAAAAGTCCAGCTTGCCCGTGGCAAGATCCGCTACTGGACACTAGGTAACATCATCCTCCTCAGAGGCATTACCTCCACCTTACCTATTGGTAGCAACAGGGCTGCCATCACAAATTGCTGGGCCCAGGAATGACAAAATAGACTGACACCCCCCCCCCCCCCACACACACACACACACACAAAAAAAGATTCTGCCGCACCACTCCACCCCTTTGTGATGTCATACATTGTGACATTACATGCAGGTGTAGCAATGGGGACCTGCAGGAATTATTCACGGAGAGGAAATGCGCAGGGAAGGCTTGTTTTAAGAAGTCTCATCAGCCCGATGTTGTTGCGCAGCCTGGTGAAGCTCTCCAGGTATTGTCGGTAGGAGCCAGGAGTGGGCTCCCCTCTCTGTCAGGGCCTGGGACTCCAGTCTCCGCAGTCAGGGCCGTCTTTTCGTATGGGCTCAATGGGCTCTTGCCCAAGGGCCCCAGGAGTATAAGGGCCCTAGGCTAATAGCTGAGGGTCCCCTCTTTCCAGGGGTACCAGATTTTTTGCAAATCGGCCCTGGGGAACCAGAGATATCCGACTTCAAAGCAGTGGTCCCCATCCAAGCCTGTTAATTGCTCTTCCCAGCCTGATATCTCAGGGTCTGTCTGACTTAGAGTTTTTCTGAGGGTATACTCCAAAAGCTGGCACTCTACCCTTTCAGTGGACACTGGCAGCTTGTCTCTACTATGCCCAAAACTAGAGATGAGCGCCGGAAATTTTTCGGGTTTTGTGTTTTGGTTTTGGGTTCGGTTCCGCGGCCGTGTTTTGGGTTCGACCGCGTTTTGGCAAAACCTAACCGAATTTTTTTTGTCGGATTCGGGTGTGTTTTGGATTCGGGTGTTTTTTTCCAAAAAACCTAAAAAACATGTTAAATCATAGAATTTGGGGGTCATTTTGATCCCAAAGTATTATTAACCTCAAAAACCATAATTTCCACTCATTTTCAGTCTATTCTGAATACCTCACACCTCACAATATTATTTTTAGTCCTAAAATTTGCACCGAGGTCGCTGGATGACTAAGCTAAGCGACCCTAGTGGCCGACACAAACACCTGGCCCATCTAGGAGTGGCACTGCAGTGTCACGCAGGATGTCCCTTCCAAAAAACCCTCCCCAAACAGCACATGACGCAAAGAAAAAAAGAGGCGCAATGAGGTAGCTGTGTGAGTAAGATAAGCGACCCTAGTGGCCGACACAAACACCGGGCCCATCTAGGAGTGGCACTGCAGTGTCACGCAGGATGTCCCTTCCAAAAAACCCTCCCCAAACAGCACATGACGCAAAGAAAAAAAGAGGCGCAATGAGGTAGCTGTGTGAGTAAGATAAGCGACCCTAGTGGCCGACACAAACACCGGGCCCATCTAGGAGTGTCACTGCAGTGTCACGCAGGATGTCCCTTCCAAAAAACCCTCCCCAAACAGCACGTGACGCAAAGAAAAAAAGAGGCGCAATGAGGTAGCTGTGTGAGTAAGATAAGCGACCCTAGTGGCCGACACAAACACCGGGCCCATCTAGGAGTGTCACTGCAGTGTCACGCAGGATGTCCCTTCCAAAAAACCCTCCCCAAACAGCACATGACGCAAAGAAAAAAAGAGGCGCAATGAGGTAGCTGTGTGAGTAAGATAAGCGACCCTAGTGGCCGACACAAACACCGGGCCCATCTAGGAGTGGCACTGCAGTGTCACGCAGGATGTCCCTTCCAAAAAACCCTCCCAAAACAGCACATGACGCAAAGAAAAAAAGAGGCGCAATGAGGTAGCTGTGTGAGTAAGATAAGCGACCCTAGTGGCCGACACAAACACCGGGCCCATCTAGGAGTGTCACTGCAGTGTCACGCAGGATGTCCCTTCCAAAAAACCCTCCCCAAACAGCACATGACGCAAAGAAAAAAAGAGGCGCAATGAGGTAGCTGTGTGAGTAAGATAAGCGACCCTAGTGGCCGACACAAACACCGGGCCCATCTAGGAGTGTCACTGCAGTGTCACGCAGGATGTCCCTTCCAAAAAACCCTCCCCAAACAGCACATGACGCAAAGAAAAAAAGAGGCGCAATGAGGTAGCTGTGTGAGTAAGATAAGCGACCCTAGTGGCCGACACAAACACCGGGCCCATCTAGGAGTGTCACTGCAGTGTCACGCAGGATGTCCCTTCCAAAAAACCCTCCCCAAACAGCACATGACGCAAAGAAAAAAAGAGGCGCAATGAGGTAGCTGTGTGAGTAAGATAAGCGACCCTAGTGGCCGACACAAACACCGGGCCCATCTAGGAGTGTCACTGCAGTGTCACGCAGGATGTCCCTTCCAAAAAACCCTCCCCAAACAGCACATGACGCAAAGAAAAATTAAAGAAAAAAGAGGTGCAAGATGGAATTGTCCTTGGGCCCTCCCACCCACCCTTATGTTGTATAAACAGGACATGCACACTTTAACCAACCCATCATTTCAGTGACAGGGTCTGCCACACGACTGTGACTGATATGACGGGTTGGTTTGGACCCCCACCAAAAAAGAAGCAATTAATCTCTCCTTGCACAAACTGGCTCTACAGAGGCAAGATGTCCACCTCATCATCATCCTCCGATATATCACCGTGTACATCCCCCTCCTCACAGATTATCAATTCGTCCCCACTGGAATCCACCATCTCAGCTCCCTGTGTACTTTGTGGAGGCAATTGCTGCTGGTCAATGTCTCCGCGGAGGAATTGATTATAATTCATTTTAATGAACATCATCTTCTCCACATTTTCTGGATGTAACCTCGTACGCCGATTGCTGACAAGGTGAGCGGCGGCACTAAACACTCTTTCGGAGTACACACTTGTGGGAGGGCAACTTAGGTAGAATAAAGCCAGTTTGTGCAAGGGCCTCCAAATTGCCTCTTTTTCCTGCCAGTATAAGTACGGACTGTGTGACGTGCCTACTTGGATGCGGTCACTCATATAATCCTCCACCATTCTTTCAATGTTGAGAGAATCATATGCAGTGACAGTAGACGACATGTCCGTAATCGTTGTCAGGTCCTTCAGTCCGGACCAGATGTCAGCATCAGCAGTCGCTCCAGAATGCCCTGCATCACCGCCAGCGGGTGGTCTCGGAATTCTGAGCCTTTTCCTCGCACCCCCAGTTGCGGGAGAATGTGAAGGAGGAGATGTTGACAGGTCGCGTTCCGCTTGACTTGACAATTTTCTCACCAGCAGGTCTTTCAACCCCAGCAGACTTGTGTCTGCCGGAAAGAGAGATCCAAGGTAGGCTTTAAATCTAGGATCGAGCACGGTGGCCAAAATGTAGTGCTCTGATTTCAACAGATTGACCACCCGTGAATCCTTGTTAAGCGAATTTAGGGCTCCATCCACAAGTCCCACATGCCTAGCGGAATCGCTCCGTGTTAGCTCCTCCTTCAATGTCTCCAGCTTCTTCTGCAAAAGCCTGATGAGGGGAATGACCTGACTCAGGCTGGCAGTGTCTGAACTGACTTCACGTGTGGCAAGTTCAAAGGGCATCAGAACCTTGCACAACGTTGAAATCATTCTCCACTGCGCTTGAGACAGGTGCATTCCACCTCCTATATCGTGCTCAATTGTATAGGCTTGAATGGCATTTTGCTGCTCCTCCAACCTCTGAAGCATATAGAGGGTTGAATTCCACCTCGTTACCACTTCTTGCTTCAGATGATGGCAGGGCAGGTTCAGTAGTTTTTGGTGGTGCTCCAGTCTTCTGTACGTGGTGCCTGTACGCCGAAATTGTCCCGCAATTCTTCTGGCCACCGACAGCATCTCTTGCACGCCCCTGTCGTTTTTTTAAAAATTCTGCACCACCAAATTCAAGGTATGTGCAAAACATGGGACGTGCTGGAATTTGCCCATATTTAATGCACACACAATATTGCTGGCGTTGTCCGATGCCACAAATCCACAGGAGAGTCCAATTGGGGTAAGCCATTCCGCGATGATCTTCCTCAGTTGCCGTAAGAGGTTTTCAGCTGTGTGCGTATTCTGGAAAGCGGTGATACAAAGCGTAGCCTGCCTAGGAAAGAGTTGGCGTTTGCGAGATGCTGCTACTGGTGCCGCCGCTGCTGTTCTTGCGGCGGGAGTCCATACATCTACCCAGTGGGCTGTCACAGTCATATAGTCCTGACCCTGCCCTGCTCCACTTGTCCACATGTCCGTGGTTAAGTGGACATTGGGTACAACTGCATTTTTTAGGACACTGGTGAGTCTTTTTCTGACGTCCGTGTACATTCTCGGTATCGCCTGCCTAGAGAAGTGGAACCTAGATGGTATTTGGTAACGGGGGCACACTGCCTCAATAAATTGTCTAGTTCCCTGTGAACTAACGTCGGATACCGGACGCACGTCTAACACCAACATAGTTGTCAAGGCCTCAGTTATCCGCTTTGCAGCAGGATGACTGCTGTGATATTTCATCTTCCTCGCAAAGGACTGTTGAACAGTCAATTGCTTACTGGAAGTAGTACAAGTGGGCTTACGACTTCCCCTCTGGGATGACCATCGACTCCCAGCAGCAACAACAGCAGCGCCAGAAGCAGTAGGCGTTACACGCAAGGATGCATCGGAGGAATCCCAGGCAGGAGAGGACTCGTCAGAATTGCCAGTGACATGGCCTGCAGGACTATTGGCATTCCTCGGGAAGGAGGAAATTGACACTGAGGGAGTTGGTGGGGTGGTTTGCGTGAGCTTGGTTACAAGAGGAAGGGATTTACTGGTCAGTGGACTGCTTCCGCTGTCGCCCAAAGTTTTTGAACTTGTCACTGACTTATTATGAATGCGCTGCAGGTGACGTATAAGGGAGGATGTTCCGAGGTGGTTAACGTCCTTACCCCTACTTATTACAGCTTGACAAAGGCAACACACGGCTTGACACCTGTTGTCCGCATTTCTGTTGAAATACTTCCACACCGAAGAGCTGATTTTTTTGGTATTTTCACCAGGCATGTCAGTGGCCATATTCCTCCCACGGACAACAGGTGTCTCCCCGGGTGCCTGACTTAAACAAACCACCTCACCATCAGAATCCTCCTGGTCAATTTCCTCCCCAGCGTCAGCAACACCCATATCCTCCTCATCCTGGTGTACTTCAACACTGACATCTTCAATCTGACTATCAGGAACTGGACTGCGGGTGCTCCTTCCAGCACTTGCAGGGGGCGTGCAAATGGTGGAAGGCGCATGCTCTTCACGTCCAGTGTTGGGAAGGTCAGGCATCGCAACCGACACAATTGGACTCTCCTTGTGGATTTGGGATTTCGAAGAACGCACAGTTCTTTGCGGTGCTTTTGCCAGCTTGAGTCTTTTCAGTTTTCTAGCAAGAGGCTGAGTGCTTCCATCCTCATGTGAAGCTGAACCACTAGCCATGAACATAGGCCAGGGCCTCAGCCGTTCCTTGCCACTCCGTGTGGTAAATGGCATATTGGCAAGTTTACGCTTCTCCTCCGACAATTTTATTTTAGGTTTTGGAGTCCTTTTTTTACTGATATTTGGTGTTTTGGATTTGACATGCTCTGTACTATGACATTGGGCATCGGCCTTGGCAGACGACGTTGCTGGCATTTCATCGTCTCGGCCATGACTAGTGGCAGCAGCTTCAGCACGAGGTGGAAGTGGATCTTGATCTTTCCCTAATTTTGGAACCTCAACATTTTTGTTCTCCATATTTTAATAGGCACAACTAAAAGGCACCTCAGGTAAACAATGGAGATGGATGGATACTAGTATACAATTATGGATGGACTGCCGAGTGCCGACACAGAGGTAGCTACAGCCGTGGACTACCGTACTGTACTGTGTCTGCTGCTAATATAGACTGGTTGATAATGAGATGTAGTATGTATAAAGAAGAAAGAAAAAAAAAACCACGGGTAGGTGGTATACAATTATGGATGGACTGCCGAGTGCCGACACAGAGGTAGCTACAGCCGTGGACTACCGTACTGTACTGTGTCTGCTGCTAATATAGACTGGATGATAATGAGATGTAGTATGTATAAAGAAGAAAGAAAAAAAAACCACGGGTAGAACTAGGTAATATACAATTATGGATGGACTGCCGAGTGCCGACACAGAGGTAGCTACAGCCGTGGACTACCGTACTGTACTGTGTCTGCTGCTAATATAGACTGGTTGATAATGAGATGTAGTATGTATAAAGAAGAAAAAAAAAAAAACCACGGGTAGGTGGTATACAATTATGGATGGACTGCCGAGTGCCGACACAGAGGTAGCTACAGCCGTGGACTACCGTACTGTACTGTGTCTGCTGCTAATATAGACTGGATGATAATGAGATGTAGTATGTATAAAGAAGAAAGAAAAAAAAAACACGGGTAGGTGGTATACAATTATGGATGGACTGCCGAGTGCCGACACAGAGGTAGCTACAGCCATGGACTACCGTACTGTACTGTGTCTGCTGCTAATATAGACTGGATGATAATGAGATGTAGTATGTATAAAGAAGAAAGAAAAAAAAAACCACGGGTAGGTGGTATACAATTATGGATGGACTGCTGAGTGCCGACACAGAGGTAGCTACAGCCGTGGACTACCGTACTGTACTGTGTCTGCTGCTAATATAGACTGGATGATAATGAGATGTAGTATGTATAAAGAAGAAAGAAAAAAAAACCACGGGTAGGTGGTATACAATTATGGATGGACTGCCGAGTGCCGACACAGAGGTAGCTACAGCCGTGGACTACCGTACTGTACTGTGTCTGCTGCTAATATAGACTGGATGATAATGAGATGTAGTATGTATAAAGAAGAAAGAAAAAAAAAACCACGGGTAGGTGGTGTACAATTATGGATGGACTGCCGAGTGCCGACACAGAGGTAGCTACAGCCGTGGACTACCGTACTGTACTGTGTCTGCTGCTAATATAGACTGGTTGATAATGAGATGTAGTATGTATAAAGAAGAAAGAAAAAAAAAACCACGGGTAGGTGGTATACAATTATGGATGGACTGCCGAGTGCCGACACAGAGGTAGCTACAGCCGTGGACTACCGTACTGTACTGTGTCTGCTGCTAATATAGACTGGATGATAATGAGATGTAGTATGTATAAAGAAGAAAGAAAAAAAAAACCACGGGTAGGTGGTATACAATTATGGATGGACTGCCGAGTGCCGACACAGAGGTAGCTACAGCCGTGGACTACCGTACTGTACTGTGTCTGCTGCTAATATAGACTGGATGATAATGAGATGTAGTATGTATAAAGAAGAAAGAAAAAAAAAACCACGGGTAGGTGGTATACAATTATGGATGGACTGCCGAGTGCCGACACAGAGGTAGCTACAGCCGTGAACTACCGTACTGTGTCTGCTGCTAATATAGACTGGTTGATAATGAGATGTAGTATGTATAAAGAAGAAAGAAAAAAAAAACCACGGGTAGGTGGTATACAATTATGGATGGACTGCCGAGTGCCGACACAGAGGTAGCTACAGCCGTGGACTACCGTACTGTACTGTGTCTGCTGCTAATATAGACTGGATGATAATGAGATGTAGTATGTATAAAGAAGAAAGAAAAAAAAACCACGGGTAGGTGGTATACAATTATGGATGGACTGCCGAGTGCCGACACAGAGGTAGCTACAGCCGTGGACTACCGTACTGTACTGTGTCTGCTGCTAATATAGACTGGATGATAATGAGATGTAGTATGTATAAAGAAGAAAGAAAAAAAAAACCACGGGTAGGTGGTATACAATTATGGATGGACTGCCGAGTGCCGACACAGAGGTAGCTACAGCCGTGGACTACGTACTGTACTGTGTCTGCTGCTAATATAGACTGGATGATAATGAGATGTAGTATGTATAAAGAAGAAAGAAAAAAAAAACCACGGGTAGGTGGTATACAATTATGGATGGACTGCCGAGTGCCGACACAGAGGTAGCTACAGCCGTGAACTACCGTACTGTGTCTGCTGCTAGTATAGACTGGATGATAAATAATGATATAAAAAATATATATATATCACTACTGCAGCCGGACAGGTATATATTATATAATGACGGACCTGCTGGACACTGTCTGTCAGCAGAATGAGTTTTTTAATTTTTATAGAATAAAAAAACACCACACAAGTCACACGACGAGTGTACTTTTTCAGGCAGACATTCAATCACAATATACTATACTGGTGGTCAGTGTGGTCAGGTCACTGGTCACAGTGGTCAGTGGTCAGTCACACTGGCAGTGGCACTCTGGCAGCAAAAGTGTGCACTGTTTAATATGTACTCCTGGCTCCTGCTATAACCTATAACTGCTCCCCAGTCTCCCCCACAATTAAGCTGTGTGAGCAGTGAGCACAGTCAGATATTATACATAGATGATGCAGCACACTGGGCTGAGCACAGATATGGTATGTGAGTGTGACTGAGTCACTGTGTATCGTTTTTTTCAGGCAGAGAACAAGAACAGAACGGATTATTAAATAATAATAAATTATAAAACTGCACTGGTGGTCAGGTCACTGGTCATCAGTCACTAGTATAACTCCTCCTAAGCTCCAGTAAGTAAATGAAGTGTCTCACTCTCACTCTCCTATCTATTTTAATTTCTAAACGGAGAGGACGCCAGCCACGTCCTCTCCCTATCAATCTCAATGCACGTGTGAAAATGGCCGCGACGCGCGGCTCCTTATATAGAATCCGAGTCTCGCGATAGAATCCGAGCCTCGCGAGAATCCGACAGCGTGATGATGACGTTCGGGCGCGCTGGGGTTAACCGAGCAAGGCGGGAAGATCCGAGTCGCTCGGACCCGTGTAAAAAAACATGAAGTTCGGGCGGGTTCGGATTCAGAGAAACCGAACCCGCTCGTCTCTACCCAAAACCAGAGATATCAGCCTTCAAGCAGCTGGTCCCTGCTCCAGCTCCACATGTTTAATATGCAGTTTTATATTTTTGTTGGTGGATTGCTCTGGCTCCTGAACTCTGATCCTCAAGTCCCCAGAACCTCGTGAAAGGTGGGACTCTCTAGTCTTTTTTTATCCCATTAAAGCTAAGAAATCTATTTCCAGGAACTGGAGTTATCTGCAGTAAAGCAAGCTGCCCTGACCCCCGGAAAATGATGAATATTAAGCCCACTCCACTATCCACCCCTCCCCTGTGTATTAAACACCCCCTACCACCCTGGAAGTCATGTACCGAGCCCCTTCATTCAGCACAATGTCCCCTTCTACAGTTTAGTGTTCTCCCTCTTGTCCCATCTGTGCAGTAAAGGAGTTATTAGCAGAAATTACTGCTCCAGGTCCTACATGCTGAGCGAAAGATAGATCACCCCCTACCGCCCGCAGGACATCAAAGCTGCCGCTGATAGCACCCCCCACCCCTACCGCTGATGGGTGGGTAGGGGCCCCAGTGCATTGCTGTGCCCAGGGGCCTACACTGCTGTTAAGACGGCTCTGCCCGCAGTCCCCCACCTGGTGGCTGCCCTGGCCAGCAAAATGGACCAGTGAAGAGAAGCACTCTGGGACGTTTGCCACACATACACAGCAGTTGCCACATTTGTATCACTGTGAGAGGCAGCTATACAATATGAAAGACAACGCTGTATGCAGCTCCTGTTAATTAATAGAACCCATAGGCTAGAGAACCCGGGACTTAGACGGGTGCTTTACTACCTGTGTATATTTTCTTAAATATGGGGCCTATGGGGGTCATTCCGAGTTGATCGCTAGCTGCATTTGTTCGCAGCGCAGCGATCAGGCTAAAAAACGTCAGTTCTGCGCATGTGTATGCAATGCGCACGCGCGACGTACAGGCACAACGAACGATGCAGTTTTGCACTGGGTCTAGCGATGCATTTCAGTCGCACTGGTGGCCGCAGAGTGATTGACAGGAAGTGGGCATTTCTGGGTGGCAACTGACCGTTTTCAGGGAGTGTGCAGAAAAACGCAGGCGTGCCAGGGAAAACGCAGGCGTGGCTGGGCGAACGCTGGGCGGGTGTGTGACGTCAAATCTGGAACTGAGTAGTCTGAAGTCATCGCAAGTGCTGAGTAGGTTTTGAGCTACTTTGAAACTACACAAAAAATGTTTTGCAGGCGCTCTGCGATACAACCGTTCGTACTTCTGCTAACCTAAAATACACTCCCAGTGGGCGGCGGCTTAGCGTTTGCACGGCTGCTAAAAACTGCTAGCGAGCGATCAACTCGGAATGACCCCCTATGTTCTAAGCATTGGAGAGAGATAAAGTACCAGCTAATCCGCTCCTAACTGCCATGCCATAGGCTTTGTTTGAAAAATGACAATCAGGAGCTGATTGGCTGGTACTTTATCTCTGTCCACTTTATCTCTCTTATCTCTGTCCACTTTATCTCTCTCCAATGCTTAGTACATAGACCCCGTATCACTTACACAGCACAGTTTCGTGGCACAGTTGCTGTGGCATTTATACTGCCTGTTATCAGGGCCTGCATGAAGGGTGTTAGGGTCCATAGCGGCCCCCTCCTTGGACAGTACCACCCCCGTCTACCCCAAGTGACAAACAAAGGCTCTGAAATGAGTGCTTTTATGTGCACACAAAGAATAGGACGGTGAAGAGGGATCTGAAAGGATCTTTCGCCACTCTCCGATAGCTCTTTACATAGGAAACATCAGCTAACGCCATCTGAATATGGCATTATTGTGGCTATGGTAGACAATCTGCAGAGTGTGGACAAGACCGCCATTCTCATACAGGACAGTGGATGGCGGGATTCGGCGGTGCAGGGGTTAAATACCCCACTTACCTAAATGTGAGTTATCCATGTGGAAACAGCTGCTGTCACAGAAAGTTTAGGGGGAAGAAAAGGTTAATAAATAGGAACCATGGTCTCTGCCCTTTTCCCATACAGGGTTGAGTTTTGGTCCTCGTCTCTAGGCTTGCAATCTATTTTCGCTGTTAGTTATTGTAATCAGAGTTGCTTACAGTAGCATTGTATCGGCCAATATAAAGCTCTGTCTTTTATGCTGTCCCGTGCCACTGTATATGGCCTTATAATCAGGAACACAAGGCTTTGGTTATACCCGGGGAGGTGTATCAAGTCTTGGAGACACAAGTGGAAAAGGTGCACAAAGCAGCCAAACAGCTTGTGACTGTCATAGACCGCCCTATATAAATGACAGCTAGACTTTTGGGCAACTTCTCCACAGTGGGTGCTACAGGGACCTCCGTGCGGCGATCACTAGTGACCCCCGATGGCAGGGAACACAGCGCTGTTGTCCATGAATTACAGATAAAGGAATCCTATCCTCATGGTGCTGGATGGTGACACTACCAACATTTATCAGGCATGTTACACTATGAGTCAGAGTCTCTGAGCCCTAATGTCCTGTGTGTCACGCTCAGCATGGGAACAGTGGCGCTGACCTTGGCGACTGCTCATTCCTGAGGCTGCGACCCATAGAGGACACTCTGTCGGACATCTGCTCACTACGTCCGGGACACATATGTTCACAGCAGCTTATAACACTCAGTAACACTTCCCGTTCTGAGATGTTCCATAATATACACTGCTATTATATGTCTGTATGAGCGGCGAGTTCTGATGTCATAGCTTACAGTCAGCGAGTTCTGATGTCATAGATTACAGTCAGCGAGTTCTGATGTCATAGGCTACAGTCAGAGAGTTCTGATGTCATAGCTTACACTCAGCGAGTTCTGATGTCATAGCTTACACTCAGCGAGTTCTGATGTCATAGATTGCAGTCAGAGAGTTCTGATGTCATGGCTTACAGTCAGCTAGTTCGGATGTCATAGATTACACTCAGCGAGTTCTGATGTCATAGCTTACAGATAGCAAGTTCTGATGTCATAGCTTACAGACAGCAACTTCTGATGTCATAGCTTACAGTCAGCGACATCTGATGTCATAGCTTACAGTCAGCGGGTTCTGATGTCATAGGTTACAGTCAGCGAGTTCTGATGTCATAGCTTACAGTCAGCTAGTTCTGAGGTCATAGTTTACACTCAGCGAGTTCTGATGTCATAGATTACAGACAGTGAGTTGTGATGTCATAGGTTATAGTCAGAGAGTTATGATGTCATCATTGCTTACAGTCAGTGAGTTCTGATGTCATACTGTAGCTTACAGTCAGCGACTTCTGATGTCATAGCTTATAGACTACAAGTTCTGATGTCATAGCTTACAGTCAGAGAGTTCTGATGTCATAGCTTACAGACAGCGAGTTCTGATGTCATAGCTTACAGTCAGATAGTTCTGATGTCATAGCTTGCAGTCAGTGAATTCTGATGTCATAGCTTACAGACAGCGGGTTCTGATGTCATAGCTTACCATCAGCGAGTTCTGATGTCATAGTTTACAGACAGCAGGTTCTGATGTCATAGCTTAGTCTGCGAGTTCTGATGTCATATCTTACAGTCAGTGAGTTCTGATGTCATAGTTTACAGACAGCGAATTCTGATGTCATATCTTACAGTCAGCGAGTTCTGATGTCATGGCTTACAGTCAGTGAGTTCTGATGTCATATCTTACATTCAGCGAGTTCTGATGTCATTACTTACAGTCAGCGAGTTCTGATGTCATAGCTTACAGTCAGCTAGTTCTGAGGTCATAGCTTACACTCAGCGAGTTCTGATGTCATAGATTACAGTGAGCAAGTTCTGATGTCATAGCTTAAAGTCAGCGAGTTCTGATGTCATGGGTTACAGTCAGAGAGTTCTGATATCATCATTGCTTACAGTCAGTGAGTTCTGATGTCATAGCTTACAGTCCGCGACTTCTGATGTCATAGCTTACAGACAGCAAGTTCTGATGTCATAGTTTACAGTCAGAGAGTTCTGATGTCATAGCTTACAGACAGCGAGTTCTAATGTCATAGCTTACAGTCAGAGAGTTCTGATGTCATAGCTTGCAGTCAGTGAATTCTGATGTCATGGCTTTCAGACAGCGAGTTCTGATGTCATAGCTTAAAGACAGCGGGTTCTGATGTCATAGCTTACAATCAGCGAGTTCTGATGTCATAGCTTACAGTGGGTTCTGATGTCATAGCTTACAGTCAGCGAGTTCTGATGTCATATTTTACAGTCAGCGAGTTCTGATGTCATAGTTTACAGACAGCGAATTTTGATGTCATATCTTACAGTCAGCGAGTTCTGATGTCATAGTTTACAGACAGCGAATTCTGATGTCATATCTTACAGTCAGCGAGTTCTGATGTCATGGCTTACAGTCAGTGAGTTCTGATGTCATATCTAACAGACAGCGACTTCTGCTGTCATAGCTTACAGTCAGAGAGTTTTGATGTCATAGCTTACAGACAGCGAGTTCTGATGTCATAGCTTACAGTCAGCGAGTTCTGATGTCATAACTTACATTCACCGAGTTCTGATGTCATAGCTTACAGACAGCAAGTTCTGATGTCATAGTTTAAAGTCAGCAAGTTCTGATGTCATTACTTACAGACAGCGAGTTCTGATGTCATAGCTAACAGACAGCGACTTCTGATGTCAGCTTACATTCAGTGAGTTCTGAGGTCATAGATTACAGTCAGCTAATTCTGATGTCATAACTTAGTCAGCGAGTTCTGATGTCATAGCTTACAGTCAGCGAGTTCTGATGTCATAGCTTGCAGTCAGCGAGTTCTGATATCATAGATTACAGTCAGTCGTTTCCTCGGATACAGATGTGTCTGGGGTCTTATTGAGAGGTGAATGCCATAGGGCAGGAGGAAGTGTGGATGGTGCGCTGGTGAAGGACTGATGAAGGACTGTCTACAACCACCAGCAGGGTTCCTGCATGCACAGGGCCTCAGGGCTGTACATTCATGCGCACGTTTGTACACAAGGGCAAGCTCTGTCACTCCCAATGGTTTTATTTATACAAATAAAATGCACAGTTTGTGCCAAAAAGACACTTGGTGCAGCCTGGTCACGCAGAACATGAGGAGAAGGGCTTCTGGAGCGACTAAGGCCACATTAAAAAGCATACATCTGTAGGCATAATTTCTTATCGCCACATATGGAGGTACCATAGAGGTGCGTATGGAGGTACAGTAAGGCAGCATATGGAGGTACCATAGAGCAGTGTGTGGAGGTACAGTAAAGGCAGCATATGGAGATGCCATAGAGCAGCATATGGAGGTACAGTAAGGCAGCATATGGAGGTACCATAGAGCAGGGTATGGAAGTACAGTAAGGCCGCATATCGAGGTACCATTGAGCAGCATATGGAGGTACCATAGAGCAGCGTGTGGAGGTACAGTAAGGCGGCATATGGAGGTACCATAGAGCAGCATATGGAGGTAAAGTAAGGCAGCATATGGAGGTACCATAGAGCAGCGTATGGAGGTACAGTAAGGCAGCATATGGTGGTACCGTAGAGCAGCGTATGGAGGTACAGTAAGGCAGCATATGGTGGTACCGTAGAGCAGCGTATGGAGGTATAGTAAGGTGGCATATGGAGGTACGATAGAGCAGCGTATGGAGGTGCAGTAAGGCAGCATATGGTGGTGCCACAGAGCAGCATGTGATGGTACAATAGAGCAGCGTATGGAGGTACAGTATGGCGGCATATGGAGGTACCATAGAGCAGCGTATGGAGGTGCAGTAAGGCAGCATATGGAGGTACCATAGAGCAGCGTATGGAGGTGCAGTAAGGCATTATATGGAGGTACCATAGAGCAGCATATGGAGGTATAGTGAGGCGGCATATGGAGGTATCGTAGAGCAGCAGAAGTGTTATAGGTAAAGAACACTAATAGCTATGTATGCTCTGTTACATATCACAAGGCACGTCTGCTCCTCAGTCTGTCTGATCCCGGGCTGATCAGCCAGGTCACGTCCTACATCAGTAAGGAAACACAGACTGATAGCGGTCACCTTATTACCATATTATTCCACATACAGTATAATAAATTATATATGCTGATATGGTGCCAGCTGTCAGCGTTGTCGTGGGTTCCTGCACAAGACTGGGTCATCGCTACGTCAATTCCATCTTCACACCTGCCAATATTCTGGATTACTAAAGCAGAACATGAATAGAAAAGTGGAGATGTTGCCCATAGCAACTTATCAGTCTCTGTCATTCATATACCTAGTACATTCTACAAGATGATAACTAGAACCCTGTTATGGAAGAGTGGACAAGTCTCCTGGACCCAGCCTCCACTTGCCTCCAGCCTCCCATTTTCCAACAGAAGCGGGCGGTGCAGATGGAGGGTGGTGCGATTCGCTGTGAATTGCATCATCATAGCCACATCTCAGCATTGTCCAGTGGGGGCGTAGCCATAATGATGCAAACGTGCAACCACGCCCCCCACCTAATAGGCCACGCCACTCCCGAACCTCCCCCTTGCTCCACATCACCAAAAAGTATTTTCCAAGTTGTTGCATAACATTTGGATGTCATGTGTGGCGCTTATGAAGCACCCAGCCCCCCCAACACCCTGCGGAACAATTTTGAATGGCTTGAGGTGTGGTCCGGATGAGCGGGAACAAATACGCAACATACAGTATGTTGTGACTGCGAGAAGACAGGACAGCCGCCTGAGGTGGATACTGTTGCAATGAACTGGCGTAGTTGGGTGATATGCAATGTCTGAGGGCCAGATGTACTAAGCCTTGATAAGTGATAACTTGCACGGTGATAAAGTACCAACCAACCAGCTCCTAACTGTCATTTTTCAAACCCAGCCTGTAACATGGCAGTTAGGTGCTGATTGGCTGGGGCTTTATCGCTGTGAAATGTATCACTTTTTAAGGCTTAGTACATCTCCCCTAGTCATTAATCATTTGTTAGTCATGTATTGAGTGACGAGCGAAGCCTCTGTATTACAGCCAGGGAATTGTATTGAGTGACGAGCGAGGCCTCTGTATTACAGCCAGGGAAGCCGGCAGAGCCGTCTCTGATCAGTACATCAGTAAAACGCGTTCTCAGAAGATTCATGGGAACATAAACTCCCCACAGTTCTCCTTCTTGTCCTGCATCCAGACATAACAGATAACAGTCTCTGATGAATATCAGGTCTTTTACCAGCGTAGAAACTGGAATACATTACACCCGTGCAAATAAACACTTTCTAGTGACATGTGTTCGGACTCTGTCACTCCTTATACAGTCTGTTGTTATTCCAAACACAGATCCGCTGTCCGCATTCTGTAGGACCTAATTCATGTTTGTAGTATGCACCCGACGCAATCGCAAGCGCGATATTCTAGGCTTCACTTGATAATGTTAGCAAGTGATGCCCAGTAATGAGAAAAGTCGTCCTCCGGAGCCATCACAAACTCATTCGCAATTGCGCACACATTCGCAGTCTATATGCAAAAATGAGGAACATCGGGTCTAAGGGTTGGACTATGGCTATGCAGACTGGACATGGCAGTAGCGACGCAGGCGGCATGTATTTGTACGAACAAGCTCTCAACGCACCCCGCAAACGACAATGACGACTTCGTCTGCAACCACTTCCCGTTAACACCTCCAAACGGCCACTTCCTGTCAATCCCTTTCCCATGCGATCCTCATTACGAGCAAGAATGCACATGTGCAGTGAATTGTGTCCATATTGTATACTGTATATAGAGCACTGAATGAGTTAGGTCTAAGTTTAAATTACATACAGTATTGGACCGGAGGGATCTCTTAGCATGGACGCAAGTGGAGAGTTTTTGCGCAGATGTTTGTATACCCATTTTGCGTCTCTCCATCCTATTGAGATGGTACATGGCTGGATCAGCCTTTTTATGAAATAGAGCATTTCCGGGAAGGAACTGGCGGTGACAATCCGATAGCACGTAACCCCCCTGACTTGTGTGTCGTCACGCCTGCACTGGACAAACCACTCCCCCGCAATGCCATAATGACGCCCCCCCCATTATCCCGCCATTGTCAATCAAATTAGATAGCATTGTCGCCGCCCACGGGGGAGTGTATATTTGCTGTGCAAGTGTGCGATCGCATGTGCAGCCGAGCGGTACAAAAACAGTTTGTGCAGTTTCTGAGTAGCTCTGAACTTACTCAGCCGCTGCGATCACTTCAGCCTGTCAGGTCCCGGAATTGACGTCAGACACCCGCTCTGCAAACGCTTGGACACACCTGCGTTTTTCCAACCACTCCCTGAAAACTGTCAGTTGACACCCACAAACATCTTCTTCCTGTCAATCTCCTTGCGATCGGCTGTGCGAATGGATTCTTCGTTAAATCCATCGCCCAGCAACGATCTGCTTTGTACCCATACGACGCCCCTGCGCATTGCGGTGCCAACACCACCGCCTTGCTTCATAAACCTGTGTGAAAGGTCAGTAGTGACTTGATCGCAGCGCTGCGAAAAAATGGCAGCGTGCGATCAGGTCGGAATGACCCCCTTTGTCCCTTTGAAATGACTGCACATCAGAGAAATCTAAAATTGCGCCTCTTTACGCCTTCATTTTATTTTAATACTTTTATTTCTGAAAGTTAGATCTCGTATTTGAAATTGTCTGCAAAATTAGGCACGCCCCATTCTCCCCAAAGAGCCCACTAATTGCACCCAACCATGACCTACGCAATGCTCTGCTGTGATGCCAACACCACCGCCTTGCTTCATAAACCTGTGTGAAATCTAGACTACACACAAATGACCCATGAGGTCTCCAAATAAACTTCCTTGGAGTCATGAAAACATTAGTGGAACTCTTGCGTTGCATCCCCGGTTAGTAAATGACCTGCAATGACTGCAGCACCGGTCCCCGCATGCACTTAGCGCTTGATGCAATATTTACACTACAGACACTCTCGCAGCTACAGTACTTTCCGGTGACCAATGAGACAAGCGCCAGCAATCAATATAACACAGGGGTAGCTTGTAAAATTATACGGAGGTGTTTATGACTGGTGTGTAGAAAGTGCTGGCACACGGCAGCTCATTAAACTTTTACACTCGGCAATCAGCTGCTGCAAATAGTAGGATTCCGAGTCTGCGACACCCGAATAAAAACCTTCAAGAACATTTTCAGGAAGTTGTCTGATATTAAAGAACAAACATCTGTTGGTTCAAAGCATTTCAATTTTGTTTATTAAAGAACAAAAGATTCACTTCAGTTAGGATTACTGCTATATTATTTATTCACATGTATTTATAGCATTAGCATACTGTACTGCGTTGTGCTTGACAACTGCCAATTATATTCACATCTGTAGTGCCAAACATTTACAGGTCTATGGGGTCATTCCGAGTTGATCGCTCGCTAGCTACTTTTATTAGCCGTGCAAACGCATAGTTGCCGCCCATGGGGAGTGTATTTTCGCTTTGCAAGTGTGCGAAAGCGTGCGCAGCCGAGCAGGACAAAAAAGTTTTGTGCAGTTTCTGAGTAGCTCTGGACTTACTCAGCCCTTGCGATCACTTCAGTCTTTATGGTCCTGGAATTGACGTCAGACACCCGCCCTGCAAATGCTTGGACACGCCTGCGTTTTTCCAACCACTCCCTGAAAACGGTTAATTGACACCCACAAACGCCCTCTTCATGTCAGTCTCCTTTCGATTGGCTGTGCGAATGTATTCTTCGTTAAATCCATTGCCCAGCAACGATCCGCTTTGTACCCGTACGACGCGCCTGCACATTGCGGTGCATATGCACGCGTAGTACTGACCTGTTAGCTGCGCTGCGAAAAATGGCAGCGTTCGATCAACTCGGAGTGACCCGCTATATGAAATAGACTTACACAAAATTTGCGTGCTTTATGGAACTACAATGCCCTGCAGGGATTCCTGGGACTTACAGTTCCACAACGACGGAGAATCAGATGCTCTAAAGCTGGACATAGACTATAATATATTATCTGTCCAATCTGGCTGGTTGGAACAAAAATCTGGCAATGTCTGGGAGCAAATGGGATTCAGTATGATTTACCAGTGGCCGGAATGCCGGCTGTCAATATACCGTTACCGGCGTCTCGGCCGCCAGTGTGACGGCAGCGGGGCGAGAGCAAAGAGTTCCCTTGCGGGCTCGGTGTTGTGGACACCCACGAGTGGGAATAGTCCTCTAGCGGTGGAATTCCGGCTGGCAGCAAACCACAAAAACAAATGTGTCTAATTGCACATCAAGTGTATTTCAAAGTGTATTGCCCAGTAGCCAGGCTTTGCAACTTGTACAAGTGGGCTTTGGGGGTAATTCTGAGTTGATCGCAGCAGCAAGTTTGTTAGCAATTGGGCAAAACCATGATGGTCATTCCGAGTTGTTCGCTCTGTAATTTTCTTCGCATCGCAGCGATTTTCCGCTAATTGCGCATGCGCAATGTTTGCACTGCGACTGCGCCAAGTAAATTTGCTATGCAGTTAGGAATTTTACTCACGGCATTACGAGGTTTTTTCTTCATTCTGGTGATCGTAATGTGATTGACAGGAAGTGGGTGTTTCTGGGCGGAAACTGGCCGTTTTATGGGTGTGTGTGAAAAAACGCTGCCGTTTCTGGGAAAAACGCGGGAGTTTCTGAAGAAACGGGGGAGTGTCTGGGCGAACGCTGGGTGTGTTTGTGACGTCAAACCAGGAACGAAACTGACTGAACTGATTGCAGTTGCCGAGTAAGTCTGGAGCTACTCAGAAACTGCTAAGAAGTGTCTATTCGCAATTCTGCTAATCTTTCGTTCGCAATTTTACTATGCTAAGATTCACTCCCAGTAGGCGGCGGCTTAGCGTGTGCAAAGCTGCTAAAAGCAGCTTGCGAGCGAACAACTCGGAATGAGGGCCCATGTGCACTGCAGGTGGGGCAGATATAACATATGCAGAGAGAGAGTTAGATTTGGGTGGGTTATATTGTTTCTGTGCAGGGTAAATACTGGCTGCTTTATTTTTACACTGCAATTTAGATTTCAGTTTGAATACACCTCACCCAAATCTAACTCTCTGCACATGTTACGTCTGCCCCCCCCCCCCTGCAGTGCACATGGTTTTGCCCAACTGCTAACAAGTTTGCTGCTGCGATCAACTCAGAATTAGGCCCTTTGTCTACATTTGTGGGTTTATGGGTCCTTTGGAAAACTCTGGTGGTGAAAATAGTGAAAACATGCAACGTATTCCCATTTAAAGATCGTTCCCTTAAACATTTCTGAGGTTGTAACAAAAACACTGCTCAGTTTCCCCCGGAGTTGTGTCTTCTGTAACCTGCCTTTGTTACTTGTGTCAGTTTGCCGCGTTTCAACGTTTTCATTACATTGATCGAATTGTTTCCGTCACCTCTGACCGGCCGTGGGAATCGAGTTTGTTTTCTGCAAGAAATAAAGTTGGAAACGTCAGATATATAAACCAGTTCCTATTCCTCCAAGACGTCTCTGTACTGTGAGCAACTTTTTTTTTTTGTTTTGTTTTGGAGCACAGATAAATGACTTGTGAATTGAGTTGATAAATATAGAGCTGTTAATGAGATATCACAAACTATTTCTCCCAAAAATAAAAACACAAATGGCAGGAGATTTACATCTCTTTAATATATCGCTTTTACCAGTATATTTGTTTTATAAGATGTACACAGAAAGAGCTGAGGGCAAAGATTTGTCTCGTAGTACTTGATACTGTCTCAAATATTATTGCAACTTCTCCTTCAGCGGAACATTGTATAAACACTGGGGTAAATTTACTAAGATTCGTAATTTCCGAAAAAAGGTCAAAGTTCAATCACGAATGACATCGACAGTGTAAAACTGCAACTTTTTGAATTGATTACGATGGATTTACTAAGCTGTCGTAATCGGGTTTTTCTTTTCTTCCGATGTCGATGTCATTCGTGGTTTTTTACCTATTTTTACGGCAGTGATTAGCAAAACACTGCCGACTTTTTTTACAATCAATCTCGGCCGGATCTGTGTGATCCGTGCTGGGGTTTATTTATTTTTTTTTTTTTTATTAAACACTGTAAAATAATAAAAAAAAATGCGTGGGGTCCCCCCTCCTAAGCATAACCAGCCTCGGGCTCTTTGAGCCAATCCTGGTTGCAAAAATATGGGGGGAAAAATGACAGGGGTTCCCCCATATTTAAGCAACCAGCATCGGGCTCTGCGCCTGGTCCTGGTCCCAAAAATACGGGGGACAAAAAGAGTAGGGGTCCCCCGTATTTTTAAAACCAGCACCGGGCTCCACTAGCTGGACAGATAATGCCACAGCCGGGGGTCACTTTTATATAGTGCCCTGCGGCCGTGGCATCAAAAATCCAACTAGTCACCCCTGGCCGGGGTACCCTGGGGGAGTGGGGACCCCTTCAATCAAGGGGTCCCCCCCCCCCAGCCACCCAAGGGCCAGGGGTGAAGCCCGAGGCTGTCCCCCCCCCATCCAATGGGCTGCGGATGGGGAGGCTGATAGCCTTTGTTGTAAAAGAAAAGATATTGTTTTTAGTAGCAGTACTACAAGGCCCAGCAAGCCTCCCCCGCATGCTGGTACTTGGAGAACCACAAGTACCAGCATGCGACGGAAAAACGGGCCCGCTGGTACCTGTAGTACTACTACTAAAAAAATACCCAAAAAAAGACAAGACACACACACCGTGAAAGTAAAGATTTATTACATACATCCACACAAACATACATACATACTTACCTTATGTTCACACGCAGGTCGGTCCTCTTCTCCAGTAGAATCCAAGGGGTACCTGTTGAAGAAATTATACTCACGAGATCCAGGGGTCCAGGCTCCTCGGGAAATCCAGGGGTAATCCACGTACTTGCATAAAATAAGAAAACGGAAAGCCGAGCCACGAACTGAAAGGGGCCCCATGTTTTCACATGGGACTCCTTTCCACGAATGCCAGAAACCCACTCTGACTGATGTCTAAGTGGGTTTCTTCAGCCAATCAGGGAGTGCCACGTTGTAGCACTCTCCTGATCGGCTGTGTGCTCTTGTCCTCACTGACAGGCAGCACACGGCAGTGTTACAATGTAGCGCCTATGCGCTACATTGTAACCAATGATGGGAACTTTCTGCCCTGCGGTTGACCTAAAGTGACGTCACCGCTGAGCAGAAAGTTCCCATCATTGGTTACAATGTAGCGCATAGGCGCTACATTGTAACACTGCCGTGTGCTGCCTGTCAGTGAGGACAGGACCACACAGCTGATCAGGAGAGTGCTACAACGTGGCGCTCCCTGATTGGCTGAAGAAACCCACTTAGACAGAAGTCAGAGTGGCTTTCTGGCATTCGTGGAAAGGTGACCCATGTGCAAACATGGGTCCCCTTTCAGTTCGTGGTCGGGACACCGTTTTGTTTTTTTTGTCAAGTACGTGGATTACCCCTGGATTTCCCGAGGAGCCTGGACCCCTGGATCTCGTGAGTATAATTTCTTCAACAGGTACCCCTTGGATTCTACTGGAGAAGAGGACCGACCTGCGTGGGAACTTAAGGTAAGTATGTATGTATGTGTGTATGTATGTAATAAAATTATACTTTCACGGTGTGTGTGTCTTGTCTTTTTTTGGGTATTTTTTTAGTAGTAGTACTACAGGTACCAGCGGGCCCGTTTTTCCGTCGCATGCTGGTACTTGTGGTTCTCCAAGTACCAGCATGCGGGGGAGGCTTGCTGGGCCTTGTAGTACTGCTACTAAAAACAATATCTTTTCTTTTACAACAAAGGCTATCAGCCTCCCCATCCGCAGCCCATTGGATGGGGGGGGACAGCCTCGGGCTTCACCCCTGGCCCTTGGGTGGCTGGGGGGGGGGACCCCTTGATTGAAGGGGTCCCCACTCCCCCAGGGTACCCCGGCCAGGGGTGACTAGTTGGATTTTTGATGCCACGGCCGCAGGGCACTATATAAAAGTGACCCCCGGCTGTGGCATTATCTGTCCAGCTAGTGGAGCCCGGTGCTGGTTTTAAAAATACGGGGGACCCCTACTCTTTTTGTCCCCCGTATTTTTGGGACCAGGACCAGGCGCAGAGCCCGATGCTGGTTGCTTAAATATGGGGGAACCCCTGTCATTTTTCCCCCCATATTTTTGCAACCAGGATCGGCTCAAAGAGCCCGAGGCTGGTTATGCTTAGGAGGGGGGACCCCACGCAATTTTTTTTGAAAAAATAAGCACTTTCCCACCCCTTCCCACTGATATACATGCACGGATCTCATGGATCCGTGCATGCCTATCCAATCACGAATAAAAAAAGCAGGTCTGTTTTTTTTTAGCACTTTTTTACGAGTTGTAATTTTTCACGGCAGTGTTTGTTCTTTTTTTGCTTTGCACTTCTTAGTAAATGACAGAGATTCATACTTAAACAGCCGCGTTTTGACCGATGGTGTATTCATTCGTAATTTTTTACCTGAACTTGCAAAAAATTACGAATGCCCTCATCACTGCCGTGATTAGTGCTTAGTAAATTACCGAGATGACACTTTGATGAAAAAACGGCATCTCGGTCAAAATCGGGAGCTTAGTAAATTTCCCCCACTGTGTCTGCTCTGCGCACGGCAAATACGGTGCTCTGCGGATGAAACCACCAGCAAAACTCAAGAGCTTATTATTGTAGGCATGGTACTGGGGGGTGCAGAGGATGGATATTCCCTTATGCTGCTTTCACATCGCAAAACCTGCTTTTGAAACGGTCCTTTAAACGGTTCTTAAAACGGGTCTGAGCAGTTAAACCCCCTTCACATCGCATGTTGTAACCAGTAAATTACCATTTCATTACCGTTTTGGTACCTTTCACACTGAACCCATTTCACCCATACAAAACAGTGGTTGTCATTATAAATGGACTTTTCTGGCCCATACATTATTAATAATTATTAATTAATTATTAATAATTTGGATGGTCGTACGATGGAACCCAGCAGCTTCAAGCATTTTAACCATGTTTTTATATATGAGTGCATCCTTGACTGTCCCAGTTATTTGTCTGCAGATTTCCTCATCCCCTCTGATTCTTAGCAGCTCCCTCACCTCTTCATCACTCCAAGTTGCCATTGTATAATGTATTTGCACTGAAAACGCTTCTAAAGCCACTCTCATTTGTCTCCTGTGTTTAACAACCAGTTTTTTGGTTCTGCCTGGTGACATCACACATGGAGACAGCCTATCACCTTCTGGGGCTTGCAAATACCGTTTCAGACCCTTTCACACTGCACAATGAAACGGGTCTGAAACGGGTAGGACCCTGCTTTTTTACCGTTTCAAAATACCGGTATTTTGAAAACGGTAAATTAAAGGTGACCCTTTCACATCGCAGCTCGAACCGTTTAGGAAGCCTGAAAAATCTGCCATTTACCAGGTTCAAGCTGCGGTGTGAAAGGGGTATCAGTGGAGGACATCTTTGATGGTCGTTTCCCAGCTATCATGCCATTTCCCAACATATAGATGGTGAATTAATGACCAGCTGCCTTTCTTCCTTCTTAAATCTTTTTTTTATAATTTTTTATTGCATACAGTATATCACATTATAAATTTAGTGAAAGAAACATACAAGAGGGTATATCCAGTTCCCTCATATTACATACACTTCCTTCTTAAATCTAATCACCACCCACCATAATTATCTTGTGAGAGGATGCAGTAGTTCTGAGTTTCCTGGACCAATCACGATACACCCTATGATGCAGTTTCCGGGAGACTTCTGAATTTAGGGGAGAGTCTACCTACCTGGGAAATTAGATAAGTGTCCCATATCCAGGTGCTTTTTGGGTAAAGTGTGCGGTGCAAGAGGCCTGATGTCACAATATGAATTGCAGCAAATTATTGCTGGAAAGCAATGGCGCAGGACTAAGAAGGATGATGGAGAAAATCGAAAGCAGCTCTGAGCCCCTTTCCAGCCAAAGACCCTTACAAGTTCCCTATACCCCATACCTCCCTGAAGGCAGGGCCGGCTTTAATATTAGGCAGCTGCCTAGGGTGCCAGGCAATGGGGGCGTGCGAGTCCACCATATATGCCTATATTCTGGATGCACCTCTCCAGGACAGGACACAGAAGGGAGGGTGGTGCGCATAGATGCATGTGATGCTACGTAAAGCCAAGATAACCGTCATTGGCCACCCGGACTGCCCACTTCACTTAGGTAGCGGCCCGCGTGGCACCAGGTGGACGTGGGCAGCTCCAGGAGACTTCCACCCAGGATTCGAGGGAGTAGGTAACTGTGGAGTTTACCTAAAACAACATTTAGGGTGGTCATAGTAAAATTGTCCACACCGAGGTCCTCACTTCCAGACATGAAAGAAATGTTGAAAACAAATAACTTTACATATAAAGTCTGCACAAAGGACGTTTAGCGCTCACCTCCGCAGTGCCCAGGGGGGTTGTTTCCATGTCTCTGACCTGAAATACTCTGCTATTTAGCTGTTTAGTAATAGAGACTAATGTACATTAGGGAACATCAGACAGAAGCATGGAGAGGCTGCCATCGGAGCAGCGGAAATGCTTCTATCCAGCTAAACAACCTGATTTTCTGCCATTAATGCAAACGTATCATCTGTCTCTTATCCGTAGCGTCTGTACTTACTGTATGTAACGCGGGGTTCAGCTTGCAGCAGTCGGACCCCCCCCCCCCCTCGCCCACACCTCTTCCCTAGGTTACAGCAGACTCTGAGGTTTAGGTGATGGTGGAAGAGCAGAAGAAAGAAATGCACAAATAAGGCAAAACAAAAAGATATAAGTAACTCAGCATAAATATTGTATTGTTTTATAGGATTAAGAAGACGTATTGTGATAATAATGATAATAATATTACCGGTCTCAGAAACAATTTCCCTGTAAGGCGACTTGTTGTTTATCTTAGCGCAGTTTGGTATGTTTAAAGAACCTGCCATCTAGCGCTCTTGAACGCTTGTCTTAACAAATGAGTTGTTCAAATGAAATAAATATCAGTCAATCCTACAGTACTGCACGCTGCGTATTTATTACATCTGAGCCAAAACGTTTATCTACTTGTTGCTATTATCAATGTGTGTGAATATGTCACCCTAGCTGACCCCACACAGATGCGTAAGCTGACGACAGATCCACACTGACACCCCTTTTCCACTAGCTAAATTTACCCGCGTTTATGCACGGGGGTGCGCATCAACACGGATTTTTAGTAATACCCCTTTTACACCACCTGAAATATCCCGGGATTTTGCACAGGAGCACATGAAATTCCGGGACTGCAGACAGTGTAAAATGGCCCTTTTCCTAAACTCCGGGTCCACTTTCTCGGGAATCCAACTCGGCTTGTACGCAGGGTTGTACACGGGTAAGACCCGGAGTAGGAGGCGGTGTAAATGGGTAAGCCGGGTCAGCCGACTCGGCACCCATTTCTAGCATGGCAAACCTCCCGTACCGCAGTGTTCGGCGGGCGGTTGGGAGGCTGGGGGTCACGGCGCACGCTGTCTATGCAGACAGCAGCACCATGTCTGGAGCCTGGAAGCGCCGGAGGCTGCGGGCAGCACAGCAGCTTCCAGATTGTTGTGCTTGCCCCCGGCGAGACGCTTCCGGAGTCCCGCTCTGCAGTGTTTCGCGGTGCTTGGAGATGACATCATCTCTAAGCGCCGGCCCACACCCGGGTGTAGGGTAAACGGTGCCGATCCGGGAATATCCCAGATCGGCACTTCAGTGTAAATGAGGGGAGTCCCGGGTCTGACCCGGCTTGAAACCGTGTTCCAAATCCTGGGTCAGACCCGGGATTTTGGTGTAAAAGGGGTATAAGTGGAAACGGCTCAACACGGGTTGGGTGACCCTGGAATCCTACACGGGTAGCTACCTGGGTTGAGCACGGCAACACGGTAATGACCCGGGTAATTGTGCCGTGGAAACGGTCATTACCCGTGTTTTCAGACCCGAGTAGCAAGTGACATCAATAGGCTTTTACAGAGCTTACCCGGGTTAAGTGGAAACAGATCCGACCCGGGAATAACCCGTGTCGAAGTGCAGTGGAAGTGGCGGGGCCGACACGGATTGTAGCCGGGTTAAACATCCTGGATCGGACCCGGTACTCAGGTGGAAAAGGGGTTTTAGTGGGAGTACAGGCAAGTATCAAAATAAACGGAGTAGTTACTGCAGGACCTGGGGGCCTGAATCAGCGGTGAACGCATGAGTCTGGTGTTTTAAGTCTGACACAGAATTGCCTGGAGATCCTTCCAGTTCCGATAGACATTCCTGGCTGGTGACTGGGGGCTGGTGTTCATCAGCAGGCATGTTGGCGGCATCAGAAAATGCAGTGCCGCTGGAACTGGCTGCCATGTACCGTGGGATATTCTGAGCACAGTTGCTGTATTGAGTGATGGCGCAGCCCATGTCTCCTTAATGGTGTAACTGTTTTCGCACCGCAGTGGATTTCGCACCGCAGTGGATGTGAGTCACAGCCGGGGACCTCTCAGTAGACAGTCCATTGTCTGCGGAATTAGCATAAATTTGCAGTAGCAGCTGTGACAAAAGTCATTGCAGTGCCCCTTATAGGGTCCGCAAAGCTGTCTGATTTACCAAGCTCCGGCACTCTCTCCGTCGGCACCCTGTGACGTATGCACCAGCTGATATCCGCACATGCGCACTGGCTGCCAGGGACCAGAACCAGGAAACAGTGTGATAGCATTGCGTTACTATATCACACTACTTCCAGCTGTTCTCCAGGAAGGGCTCCTATCGAAGCTCATCTCCTGGCAAGAGATTGTCTGTAAATTCATGTAAAAATATTATTTCAATGCAGATTTACACAAAAATATTTATCACATCTGCATTAAAAATGCGGAGTGTGATACATATGCTCCAGGGGGGGTAACTCAGATGGGGTTGAAGTTACTTAGTCCATCACAAAGTACCGATTATCGGTACTTTGCACATGTGCAGAACCTGTTCCGCGCATGCACAAATGGGTCCAGCGATGAAGGATGGAGGACGGAATCAGACCATCAGTGATTGACAGCCTGATGCCATTTGGGCGCCGGGATGACTTCCGTTTCTTCAAACGGTGGTGTGTCATCGCCATTGCAGGGGAGGGAAGAGGCCAAGATCTCCATCAGAGGTTGGAGATTTCCTGGCCTCTAGGTAGCAGCTACAGTGGCCAGCTTGCGCAACCCCATGAGTTCAATGGTGTCGGAGCTGACGTGCTACTGAGTCCGAGGACGCAGCTGGGAACAGTAATGCAGCAGGAGATGTGGCGCCCCCTACTGCATTACCGTATTAGAGCTATCGCTGCTGCTTCCATGTAATCATCAGCGATAGGTTCTCCACCCACATGTGAATGAGGCCCGGGTTCCCTGTTTCCCCCCAGCTGAACTCTTCCTGATGTATTTAAGTAGCCAAACGCCGAGCTTGAATCTTTCCCAGAAGGATAATTGACTAAGAATTGTTCTCTAGAGCCAAGTATTTCCCAGCTCTGTGCTGGCAACCTGCGCGTCTGATCTAAGTCTCACCGATGAAACGGGTTCCGCTTGGCTGGCATTCAGCACAACATCTCCGTTCCTTTCTCCTTGTAAGTCTGTGTAATACAGGGCTGATGCTTAGATAGTACGTCGGGAGACATTGTGTAGTCCTAAAACTCTAGAATACAAAGGAGGCGGGGATGAGCGTAAGTCGGCAGTGATTGGTCGGATACCTCCTGACTGGTGTTTAGAGACGCGCCTGTATGAATAACATACTGTAGGTTTTAGGCTGGGCAGCTGCAGTAATTCTCTGGATGTCTTTAAGACTACAGTAACTTGATGCTGACGCTTATTAGCTGAGTGAGGATGTTGGTAAAGGTCTGCCTTTAATAAAGAGCCACTGATTTGCTGACTATCTCCCAGCATATTATACAGATTCCATTGCTAGCTAAGAACTGCTCAGCTCCGTGTGTGTGGTGGAAGGTACTGACTGACCTGATCCCGTGATCAGCACCAGAGATGTGGGGACAGCTCTCAGCAGACAGTCCTGCCTCCTCTTCCCTCAGCTGAATGGATGCTACAGTACCTTTGCTGGGTCCTGTCCTCCATTGATGCCCCTTCTCTGATCCAGCTCTCACAGAGCCGGAGGGAATCCATATGTGCCGTAACCTCCTCTGCCCGCCTTGTCCCCCGGTGCACTGTGGTTAGCAATCCGTTGCCAGCGGCTTCTAGTCAGGTCTCA
Organism: Pseudophryne corroboree; assembly: GCF_028390025.1. NCBI lineage: Eukaryota > Metazoa > Chordata > Amphibia > Anura > Myobatrachidae > Pseudophryne > Pseudophryne corroboree. The sequence goes on along the minus strand of NC_086449.1, from coordinate 806,776,916 downwards.
TTCAGCTTCTGGCCAAACAGGCTTGCAAGTTGCAACCAGCCTTGCTATAGACTCTTGGGTCTCCACTGCTGCTCATGAGTCCCTGTTTGCCTTCTCGGATTTGGCCACGCCCCTCCAGTACCCAAGCCCGTCTATGCTCTCAATGGAGGGCACAGGTTTAGCATGCTCTAATAGCAATACTGTGGCAGGGAATGCTGGAATGTGCAGTTCCACAGCAGTTGGAGGACCATATGTTGAATACTCCTGGCCTAGTGGAAGCAAATAACACCACCTATAGGATACCTGTATAATGCATGTAGGGGCTTGATTCATGTTTGTAAGTAAAGCAAAAAATGCAAGTTACTTTGTGTCTGGAACAAATCATGTTGCAGTGCAAAGGGAGAAAATACATTTACTGTATATTGTTTCTGTGCAGGGTAAATACTGGCTGCTTTTGCATGTAGCCCACACATGTTAGACAGCTTTATTTTCGCACTGCAATTCAGATTTCAGTTTGAACATACCCCACCCAAATCTAACGCTCTCTGCACATGTTACAGTGCAGTGCAACATGGTTTTGTTCAGTTGCTTGCTTTTTTGCTTTACTTGCAAACATGAATCAGGCCATAGTGTACCTAAGAGTAGATCTCTGTTAATTATACACTAGAGAGTCAAGAGTGACAAAATAAGCACAAGACATAATAAGAGTATCAACCTGGGTTTTAATTTCATGTAAGATGAATTAAAAATAAATAAATAATAATAATAATAATAGTTATGGGATGGCTGAGGTAGCCATTATGTGGGGGAACCACTGATCAGCCTATCAGATCAGTAGGACCTGGTGACATCACTCAGGATTGAGGCCCAAAATGATTGGCTGGATTTTCATAAACTTTGGTTCCCCCCCACAAAATGGCTGCCTCTACTGTGTGCATCAACATTCAGGTCTCATAAATTCAGGGAAACTTGGTGACAGTATGTGTTTGTTTTGCCCTGGCTCCTGCTTTCCTCTAATTGCTACATTTGATTTGTGACTTAAATTAACTATTGATTGCATCCTAATTAAAGATGTGTGTGTGTGCGTGCGTGCGTGCGTGCGTGCGTGCGTGTGTGTGTGTGTGTGTGTGTGTGTGTGTGTGTGTGTGTGTGTGTGTTGCAGGTTGTCTACCACCGACAATCTCACATCATACCATCACAATTACTATGTAATTTGTGGCTGAACCCTTGCCCATGAAACGGCAGAGTGCGTAATTAAAAATCACCGTCAGGGATTCTTGCATCATTAAGGCGTCTCACACGCGTATTACTGTGGCTTTATAGACCTAGATATTACTCAGGGAAAATATTTTCATTGATCATTTAATAAAAATTTAATCAGAACTAGCATTAAGTGCTGATATTAATAGAATCATAAATCCGATCACAAATGCAGACTGGCCTGCTCTCCAGGAATGTCTGGGAGGCTCACAAATTTCGGTAAGCTTCGCCGGAATCCTGAGAGACCATACCAGGCTCCCGGATTACCCAGTTCCCAAGAGCAGTAATCGGTCCAGGGACTCGATGGTGCTGTGAATCATTACACTGTAAAGTGGTGGGAGGAGGGTGCTGTGGGCATGGTGCCATGCCTGCCACACCTCTCACCTTAGCCTCCAACTCCAGCATCTCCTGGAAGGGGCCTGGGTAAAATGTTGCCAAGTGTGCCACAAAAAATTGCAGATTACTGAGGATTAAAAAACAAAAATGTTTGACCCATGCAGGGTCGCTGAGATGTCTGCAGGGACTGAGTGATATTGAGAGGGTGTGGCCAAATCCAGGAGGCGTGGCCACACCTCCTCAGAAAATAAAAACATGTAGTATACGCGCTGCATGCTGCAAAGAGGGACTTTAAATGTCTTACACAGCAGCTGGCTTGTGCCCATGTTGCGCTCCTCTGAATGGCGCTGGGCAGGGGCGGATTGGCCATAGGGCTCACAGGGAAGTTTCCTGGTGGGCTGATGTACATGCGGGGCCTGTTTTGTTTGTTGACATGTGAGGGGAGGTGCTGTCGCCATGGTTACATGGTATTCCTGTTGTGCTGACCATGTATGGCCACTTGCACAAATTTTCCCAGGGCCACTTTCAGTTCCCAATTCACTTCTGGTGCAGGGTAATTGCTACCCGCCCTCCCCCTCGGCGTTCCTGGGTCCCAGGCTGCGTGAGGGATGGTGTCTTCTGGTGAAATCCTCGTGCAGGCTTGGACAGTGCTGCACCCCGGCCCTGCATTGCATTTTGCCAGTACCAACAGGTTTCCAGCATGACAAGTTTCGTCCCATAATAAATTATTAACATAAACTTGCGAATATTGGCCCTCATTCCGAGTTGATCGCTCGCTAGCTACTTTTTGCAGCCATGCAAACGCATAATCGCCGCCCACGGGGGAGTGTATTTTCACTTTGCAAGTGTGTGAACGCCTGTGCAGCCGAGCGGGCCGAAAAAGTTTTTTGCAGTTTCTGACTTACTCAGCCGCTGCGATCACTTCAGTCTATTTGGTCCCGGAATTGAAGTCAGACACCCGCCCTGCAAACGCTTGGACACGCCTGCATTTTTCCAAACACTCCCAGAAAACGGTCAGTTGCCACCCACAAATGCCCTCTTCCTGTCAATCGCCTTGCGATCGGCTGTGCGAATGGATTCTTTGTTAAATCCATCGCCCAGCAACAATTTGCTTTGTACCCATACGACGCACCTGCGCATTGCGGTGCATGCGCAGTAGTAACCTGTTCAGTGCGCTGCGAAAAACGGCAGCAAGCGATCAACTCGGATGACCCCCATAGGCCATTAATATGGAAGCCTCCTGTATAGCCGGAGATAACATGCTCCAGCTCTTGCCTCACATAAACTAATGTAATCAGTCCTGCTGTCTCCGCGTGTTATTTTGCTGCAGTGTACTACGTGCAGAAAGCTCCGCTGATTTATTAGTGTCAGGGATTCTAAGACATTTCCTTGCAGGGGAAACCCTTTCAGGTACAAATCCCGTGATGGCTTACCGCTGCGCCTCCGTGCCACGACACTTCCCTGCGCTGGCTCAGAGACACTGTAGAGGAGGTGCGGCACAATAATAGGTGACAGCAGATAAGAGCCTCTGGGTGCTGCGCATTGTCACACGCGGCTGGTGCAACCTTAGATAATGTTTGATCTCTGGACGTCTTCCATATCACAAATACTTCAAATGTCCATCCCAAGTGTGACGGTTCCACAGTTCCCTGCCAGCGGGCTAGAGAGAGCTCGCCCGCTGCCACCGTGCTAGAGAGAGCTCGCCCTGTAATGATTACTAGGCCTGACGATATGGGAACGGGTTGAGTGGAGTAGGTGAGACAGCTTCGTTATTTTACTCTACCTGGACCATTACTATGAGGCAAATGTAATAATTATCGGGACAGACAGGAGCGTGTTCCTGTGATATCTACAGTGATCACTAATGTGACATCCTGGTTACTTCCTGGCTTGGGGACGGGCTGTGCAGTAATGCTTACGTGTGAGCAGCATGGATGGTGTAATGGTTAGCATTGCTGTTTCACGGCACTGAGGTCTCAGGTTTGATTCCCACTATGGCCCTACCTGTATGTAGTTTGTATACTCTCCCCATTCTTTCCACCCACAATCCAAATATATGCTGGTAGGCAGAGCCGGCCATAGGCATAGGCAAACTAGGCAATTGCCTAGGGCATTTGATATGCCTAGGGGCATCAGCAGCTTCTGCTGATTAAAATGATATGCAGCATGCCTATATTCTGTGTGTAGCATTTCATATGCAGATACAGCTACAGTCTCACACAGTATATAGGCATGCTGCATATCATTTTAATCAGCAGACGCTGCTTGTGCATCCTAGCCACATAGCAATGCAAATTAAGATGCATTTTTATAAAAAAAAGGTGCCAGACGTTAGCATTGATGCAAGATTTATGAGGACACATCTGTATCCAAGCAGATGCATAGGTCACAGTGTTAGTGGCAGTGTGAGTGCTGTGTGCATGTGAGTGGGTTGGTTGTGCAGTAGTGTTCGGAATATGTGTAAGGAGCATAATGTGTGTCCTGTAAAAATGCATTAATAATGTGCAACATATGTGTAAAGGGGCACTGTGTATGTCATTATATGTATAAGGGCATTAATAATGTGCGGCATATGTGTAACAGGGTACTACGGTATGTGTGTCATTATGTGTATGGGGGTACTGTGTGTGTCATTATGTGTATAAGGGCATTAATAATGTGCGGCATATGTGTAAGGGACATTATGTGTAAAAGGGCATTAATAAAGGTTGTCATAATGTGTAAGGCACATTATGTTTATAAGGACATTAATAATGTGTCTCAAATGTGTAAGGGGCATTACTGTGTGGAATTATGTGTATAAATGCATTACTAATGTGTGGCATTATGTGTATAAGGTGCTCTACTATGTGGCATTGCGTATAGAAAGGGCACTATTGTGTCGTCTAATGTGAATAAAGAGTAATAGGGTGTGGTGTAATGTGAATAAGGAGCAATTCAGTGTGATGTAATGTGAATAAGGGGCTCTACTGTGAGGAGTAACGTTTATAAGGTAAAGTGATACTACTGTGGGATATAATATGAATTATGGACACTATCGCATGATAAAATGTGAATAAAGTTGCAGTACTGTGTGGTGTAATTGGAATTGAGGTTACTATTGTGTGGCCATGACCCTTGCCAGCAAAAACACACCCCTTTTTAGGCTGTGCGCCACATGTGCGAACTGTTCCTATTTAAAATATAGGGGGTACAAACACCAAAATAAGGACTGCTATGGGTGAGGGGTGATGGTGCTGGGAAAGAGGTGCAAGGTCAGAGGCGGAACCAGCGGTGGTGCTAGGGGGCACCAGCCAAAATCTTGCTTAGGGCATCATAGTGGCTAGGGCCGGCTCTGCTGGTAGGTTAACTGGTTCCTAAGAACAATTAATCCTGTATGTGTGTGTCTATGAGGTAGGTAACAGAGTGTCAGATTGGATGCACAGCGACACCGCTCTTGTTTTTCTCTATATTTGCTGTAGAGCTGCATAGTATAACTTCTCTTATTCTGTAGATTGGATGTTAAGCTGCACAGTACCATTTCTCTAATTCTGCATATTGCAGGTATAGCTGCATAGTACAACTTGCTCCATGTATTGACTGTAGAGCTGCATAGTACCACTTCTCTTGCTCTGTATATTGGATGCTCAGATGCACAGTGCAACTTATCTTGTTCTGTATATTGGATGTAGAGATGCATAGTACCACTTCTCTTGCTCTGTATATTGGATGCTCAGATGCACAGTGCAACTTATCTTGTTCTGTATATTGGATGTAGAGATGCATAGTACCACTTCTCTTGCTCTGTATATTAGATGCTCAGATGCGCAGTGCAACTTATCTTGTTCTGTATATTGGATGTAGAGATGCATAGTACCACTTCTCTTGCTCTATATATTGGATGCTCAGATGCACAGTGCAACTTATCTTGTTCTGTATATTGTATGTAGAGATGCATAGTACCACTTCTCTTGCTCTGTATATTAGATGCTCAGATGCACAGTGCAACTTATCTTGTTATGTATATTGGATGTAGAGATACATAGTACCACTTCTCTTGACATTTGGTAAAAGTTGGCGATGTTTGTACAGTTGAGGGTGTGGCTTTTATGTTTCCCGATTTTGCAGGTGAGAGGGCGGACTGATGCCAAACATCCCTAAAACATTGCCCCCGGCATAATATTTTGTACACAGATCTCTCACCCCCCATCATGCAGGTGTCTGTGCCAATTGTGCCTCATTGCCAGACAAACCTCCCTCTGTCTGTATATGATGTAGGCAGTACCACAGTTAGATGTAACACCAGTAGCTCCTGGCAGAAGAAACCCCATTGCCTCCCCTGTGCAGTACTCCCTCTCATCTGCCTAGGCAAGGCCAACAATAGCCACATGAATCACTCTGTACTAATGCTGTGTGTGTAAATGAGGATAAAAGAGGATTTAAGGGATTATAGAAGGACAGACAAGAGCTTAATGCAGGCAGCTTTCTGCGGAGGGAGAGCGGACTTCCTCAGCAGCGGGAGTGAGCGGTACCCTGCTCTCTGCACACATACTGTATGAATAAATCACGTTCTCATTTTAACTCAGCCCTCCCGTAATAATTACTGCATCGCCCTCTTTCCCTCTCCGATCAGAATGGGGCGCTCAATGTGCAGCACAAGATATCTGCAGTAATGCGCTGGATTCTGTGCAATATCTTAATCGGAACCTCCGGAACTGCAGACGGCTTATTGGCAGCAATCCGGCACTATGGAGGACATTCTCTAAGCAGCAGTTTATATGCAAATGTAGCATTTATCTGTTTATTTCTTAGCAATTATTTATATAGCGCCAGCAAATTCTGTTGCACTTTTTTATTATTATTACATTTTATTTACAAGGCGCCACAAGTGTTTCGCAGCGCCGTACAAAGGACAGTACAGGGAGACAAAACTTAGCATTACAGTAAATAAATAACAGAAATCGAGTACAGGTAACAAAGAGCACCACAATTCTCAATACACAATACAGCTAAGATGTAAGTAGCGAGGGAGTAATCATTGTACTACTAGGAGCTGGTGACCATAGATAGAGATGAGCCTTTACCAGTAGGAGAGAAAGCGGGTGAAGATGGTCGCTGAGTAGGAGAGGGCTGCGAGTGAAATGTGTCGAGAAGAGGGCTTTGACAACAAGAGGAAAGAGGGCCCTGCTTTGAAGAGCTAACAATCTAGTGGGAAGGGGCGACAGACAGATGACATGAGCTGCAAGCAAGCGGGAGGTAGACTGATGGCAGGGTGTAAGCAAAGCAGAGATGGTCAAGACATGAGGCAGGGGGATGAAGGAGCAGCCTCAGGACTGGGTTATGCATCGGGAGGGTATGCTTTGATGAATAGGTGGGTTTTCAGTGCCCGTTTGAAGCTTTGCAAGGTCGGGGAGAGTCTAATGGAGCGGGGGAGCGCGTTCCACTGAATGGGTGCAGCACGGGCAAAATCTTGAACTCGTGAATGGGAAGCAGTGACCAGGGCAGAGGAGAGGCGACAGTCATTGGCCGGCCGCAGAGGGCGGGAGGGAGTATGAAGGTTGGAGATGTAGGGAGAAGTGGAATTAGAGATGGCCTTGTATGTGAGGGTGAGGAGTTTGAAGAGGATTCTGTAGGTGAATGGGAGCCAGTGTAGATTTTGTCGAAGTGGAGTGGCAGAAGTGGAGTGACGGGAGAGGAAGATGAGCCTAGCTGTGGAGATGAGGACAGATTGGAGGAGAGCAAGATGGGAGCAAGCGAGGCCAGTGAGGAGAACATTGCAGTAGTCGAGTCGTGAGATGACCAGTGAGTGGATACGTTTAGTTGCACTATAGGAGAGAAATGGCCTGATGCGAGCAATGTTGCGTAGCTGGAACCGACAAGATTGCGCCAGAGCTTGGATGTGGGGTGCAAAGGAGAGGGAGGAGTCAAGAGTGACGCCCAAGCAGCGGAGTTGGGGAACGGGGGAGATGATGGTGTTGTCAACAGTGATAGAGATATTGGTAGGGGGTGTTATTCTGGCTGGGGGAAAGATAATGAGTTCAGTTTTGTCCATGTTGAGCTTCAGAAAGCGCTCAGCCATCCAGGAGGAGATGGCAGAGAGGCAGCTGGAAACCTGAGAGAGATCCGAGGGGGACAGATCAGGAGAGGAGAGGTAGAGTTGTGTCACTTTACAACTAGGAACAAAATAGAAATAAAATGAGACTGGGTAATAACAGACAGACAGAGAGGTCAGAGGGCCCTGCTCAGAGCCTTACACTATAGTGAATGTGCAGCTTTACATCATAACCATAGGATTTCCAATGAGTAAAGTAAAGAAATACATAATAATGAAATCAAACAAATAAAAAAAATGGCCCAAAAATAAATAATGAATATCCCAATAATAAAGAATTAATGAATGAATGCACCAAAAGTAAAAATAAATAAGTAAAGAATGGGATGATAATAAAAGAATGAACAATGACTGGCGCAATAGTTAAGGAATAACCCACGGACAGCATTGTCCTGCAGCGTTGAACGAATGCACCAGGGAGAGGGACTGGGGTCAACTCAACTCAGCAGCTTGGAAAACTCTTGGCAGTGTGACAAATAAACGTGGGTGTGACACACAGCCACGCCCCGTACCGCTAGGCCATGCTCCCATAACATAAGACCACACCCCTTTTTTACATTCGTAAAATGTCCCGCTTCCCTCTTTCCCAATATTGGGCCTAATTCAGACCTGATCGTAGATGTGCTAAATTTAGCACATCTACTATTAGTCACACTGACATGCGGGGGGACGCCCAGCACAGGCCTAGTCTGCGCCGCATGTCAGGCCCAACCCCCCCCCCCCCGAACAAGTATAAAGCATCACTACCAGCGCAGCTCGAGCTACTCATCCCTGTGAGGGTAGCAGTGGCTGCGTGTGACGTCACACAGCTGCCCCCCTAATGGTCCGGGCACGCCTGCATTCCCCGGACCGCGCCCCCTAAACGGCGGCCAACCCCCTCCCCAGTGGTGCAAGTAGAAATATATTCTTAGTGCTACTGAGTACCGAAAAATGGGCGTGGTCATGTGTTGTGTGGGGGCGTGACCACATGCTGCTAGTGGGAGTGGCTACATGACACTAGCAGCGAGACAACACGACAGCCCCTTTTTTTTGGGGGTGGGGGGGAATCTGGAGGCAAGGCTACAAATATATAGTAATGCCTCCAGTATAATAGAAATATATAGTAATGCCTCCAGTATAATAGAAATATAGTGATACCTCCAGTATAATAGAAATATATAGTAATGCCTCCAGTATAATAGAAATATATAGTGATACCTCCAGCATAATAGAAATATATAGTAATGCCTCCAGTATAATAGAAATATATAGTAATGCCTCCAGTATAATATAGATATATAGTGATACCTCCAGTATAATATAAATATATAGTAATGCCCCCAGTATAATAACAATATATAGTAATGCCTCCAGTATAACAGGAAAATACAGCCACTGTCGCACTCCCAGTAACCATGACAAAGTGGGAGGAGCCGTCATGCTGCCAAGCACCATGGTCTTGTTGCTTTGTGGCACTTATAATTGTGGTAATGGCAGAGTGTGTGGCAGGTGGTACTGAGTACCCGCTGCCAAATTCTTAAGGGTACTCGGTACCTGAGCGTGCCCGCATACTTGCACCACTGCCCCTCCCGCTCAGCGACCGCCTCTGCCTGTCAATCAGGCAGAGGCGATTGTAGGGCTGAGACCGCCATCAGCTGTCTGGCATGCGCCGGTGCACTGCGGCACCGCCACCTGCGCAGTTCAGACCTGATCGGCTGCTGTGCAATCAGGTCTGAAATAGGCCCATTGGGAGGCAGGTAATATGGCAATCCTTCAAAAATGGCTCTTTACATTGTTGACTGCAAACATTTTTTACTTTAATAAATAGGCCCCATAGGGACAAAATGGACCTGCGCAAAATCATAAAGTTACTTTTTTTTTTTTTTCATGTTAGAGTCTTTTTATACGACCTCTCTAGCGACACGCCTCAAATTGCCATTATTATGCAGACAGGAATGAAATAATTCAGAGAGATGCGACAATTGACCTTGGTTCGTTTATGCGAGGACAGAAATATGTCTTATTAATCAATTTAATGCTGCCAGTCTCAGCTTGTTATTGATATATATGGCGACAGGACACCCGACCAGCCTCGGATGAAAGTCTACGTGATGAGTCATACGGTACAGGTTAACCTTTAGCGCTGCTTAAAACGCCGGTGCTTCGTATGATCATTATGGCCAGGATGACGATGTCTTGGGGATCTGTGAAGAAAATTCGGATCTCTGAGCGGAGGCACATTTCCACATCTTGCTACATTGTTATTTTTAGGCCCGGTTAAACACGGTGGCTGCTTTAGAGTCCCCGTCCTCTGCAGGGGTAATTGGGTCACTTACAAAGTTTTGTTTTATGGTCGTTACCGATTATTTAACTTTTACCTTTTATGCGAACCATAAAAAGATGGATTGTACTGGATTAAAAATGGGTTTAGGACAATGAGAGGTAAAAAATATCCTGCTGGTAAGGGAAAGTAACGTACTGGTCTCAGGGCCAGATTAAGCTTTAGGTGGGCCCGGGGCATTTAAGACGGGTGTGGTTCATCAAATCGACAGTGTCTAGGTCGACAATGTTTAGGTCGACCACTATAGGTCGACAGTCACTAGGTCGACATGGATGGAAGGTCGACAGGGTTTCTAGGTCGACATGTGCTAGGTCGACAGGTCTAAAGGTCGACATGAGGATTTTTTTTTTTTTGTGTCGTTTTCTTCGTAGAGTGACCGGGATCCCAAATTAGTGCACCGCGTCCCCTCGCATGGCTCGCTTCGCTCGCCATGCTTCGGGCATGGTGCCTTCGCTTCGCTCGGCACACTTTACCGTTCCAATCGTAGTCCACGTGGATCGTTAAGTATGAAAAAATTCAAAAAAAGAAAAAAAATGTGAAAAACTCATGTCGACCTTTAGACCTGTCGACCTAGCACATGTCGACCTAGAAACCCTGTCGACCTTCCATCCATGTCAACCTAGTGACTGTCGACCTATAGTGGTCGACCTAAACATTGTCGACCTAGACACTGTCGATCTTCAGACCGGATCCCTTTAAGACAAGGGGGTCCGAGGAAGTGGTGGGGCGTATATTAGATTGTGCATACCTCCCAACATGACCCATTCCAGGAGGGTCAAAAAGCTCTGCTCCTTGACTACCTTTTTAATATATGATACCTGTGTTGAACTATTTAATTGATATGAAAGGTATTTCACTTACAGCTCTCTCCCCACTCCTACTTCTCCTCTGGCCGTGAAGCTCCATCGGTAGGACATGAAACCTGATACTACCGTGTCTTTGCCTGCACTACATATGGTCCTTCTCGCTTTCTGGCTTCCTGGTTTTGCTGCTGCACAAGAGGGAGAGCTTGTTGTGCTGCTGCCAGTGGGAGGGGCTGACAGAGGGAGGCCCGGGGTATAGTATCCCCTGGGCTCCCCCCTTAATCTGGCTATGACTGATCTACACGAACTGAATGGAGAAAAGGGTATTATTTATACACCAGAGGTCTTACAAGGGGTTTATTCAATTAGTGGCAATTTGCACGCAAAGTCATTTTAGCCCCACCCCCTCCTAGCGTTGCCATGATTGCCAATGATTATCTCTCCAACCTGCCGCTTCACAAAGATGCGGGTGATCAGCGTGCTCTTCCGGGAGTGCCGGGGACTACCCAATAAATCGTGAGTCTCCCGCAATTTTCAGGAGAGTAGGTAAGTATGTGTTAGGGTCTATTTACTAAGCCTTGGAGAGAGATAAAGTGGAGTAAATAGACCGCTAAATTGGCATGGATTTTCTAACTGGGTATGTTGAGCGGCAGAAAATATGTTGGATATGTGTTTCTAGGACGGATTCCTGCACCAAATGAATGGCGGTAAATCCTAAATCTGTCCAGATTGTTCAAAGCTAAAGAGGGCAGAACTAAAATATAATCTTGTAATAAAATGATACCCGATGAAACCAACATAATACGGGACACATCTCCTTGTACATTTCTTATTTGGGATTACACATACCTGTCACGTGCTCACAGGGAAGTAGTTGGCGGTGCTGCGACAATTCATGATAGTGCAGCCAATCAAATCACTAGTAACCAGTGGCATCACTTGCGCACCTGGGTCAGGAAGCTGTGTACCATTCATTACTGGACGTAAATAGAATTCATTATCATACCATAGTTTTGATCATTAAATCTATGATAAATGCATTATCAATAATTTACCAGTATCACCTTGAATTCCTAATATATTTTTCGCCACGTGGGGGCCAATGTACGAGCCGCCACCTTTCCCTGGGTGATAAGGCGGAGTCTATTATCACCTTTATCGCTGCAATCTCTAAATATTTACCTATATACAGTATCACAAACAATATTAAGTTGCCATTGCGGACCTGGATCAGTAAGGGTTAATTTACCGTGTGTATATGTGTATGTGTTGCGCACGGCACAGATCTTGCCTTTCAGTTCAGCTAATAACAAACAAAAATAATAATAAAAGTTATAGAACAGATAAAAATGATGAGAAAAAAAGAATTATTTTTTTTAAAACCTCCACACTTTACAAAATGTTTTATTCAAGGATGAATGCAGCTTTTTGAATAATTTTCACCTCTTATCTCTATTCTGAGAGGATGATAACAGACAAGGTATAGATCAATATTTTGTTATAAAGGCTTCCCCAAGGGCATAAGGAGAGTGCTGAATTTACCATCGGCGGCAAACCTTCGCTACCAGGGTAACCTCCGATAATAACCCATGGGGGGACATTTACTAAGCAGTGATAAGAGCAGAGAAGTGAGCCAGTGGAGAAGTTTCCCCATCAACCAATCAGCAGCTCTGTATCATTTTACAGTATGCAAATTATAGATGTTACTTCAGTGCTGATTGGTTGCCATGGGCAACTTCTCCACTGGCTCACTTCTCCATTCTTATCACTGCTTAGTAAATGTCCCCCTTAGCTGTTTACGGTGAGAAAAAGCCCTACTGCTGAGGATACACAAGATAGATAGATATATATATATATATATATATCTATCACACAACACAATCCGCAGTACAGTACGGAGCTCTGCTCAGTCCCGCCAGTCCCCAACTGACTGGAGTTTATGATCTCATTTCCCTACCACAGGCACAGACACAGCAGGTGCCATAAACCGGTCAGCCTGGCCGTATGTCTTGGGCTCCTCGGAGGATAACAGAGCGCGCCAAGAATATAGAATCACCACATCGGTAGCAGCCCGGCAGCAATGCAAACCCTAGGCAACAAGGCAAACAACAGTGCCTTGTTATATATACACAGTCACAGCGTATATACTGGCAGTAACTTACTCTATTCCTAGGTGCCTCATCTAACGCTGCATTCATGAACAACTGCACAGAGCAGTATGCTCTGATTCAGCATACTGCATGCAGTTCTCAATACGTCTTCCCTTTCTGTGTGTACAGGCAGCTGCACAGTACTACCTCTATAGTTCTACATGCTAGGTGCAATTCTCATTTTGGGAGGGATGTACTTACAGTAAAATGCAGTCAGACCTCTGAAAAACGACTGCTGGGCATGCATAGCTGGACTCACGGGTCATAAATTTGTAAGTCCTGACACCGCTAAGGACAAATCTTATTGGAAGAGCAGTCCTTTGTGTAAATAAATGCGAAGTTTGCAATAGGCTGGCAGTTAATCCCATCTAACCTTGAGTTGTTGGCGGTGGATTGGCAGTTATCTCTCATCTAAGCCTTGAGTTATTGATGATGAACTGACAATTGTCCTCTTTCTAAGCCTTGAGTTGCTGGTGATGAGCTAGCAGTTGCCCCCATCTAATCTTTAGTTGTTGGAGATGGGCTGGAATTTGGCCCCCATCTAAGCCTTGAGTTGTTGGCGATGGCTTGGCATTTGGTCCACATCTATGCCTTGAGTTGCTGGTGATGAGCTAGCAGTTGCCCCCATGTAATCTTTAGATGTTAGAGATGGGCTGGCATTTGGCCCCCATCTGAGCTTGAGTTGTTGGCAATGGCATTTGGCCCACATCTAGGCCTTGAGTTGTTGGTGATGGGCTGGCAGTTGGCCTCCATCTAAGCAATGAGTTGTTGGTGATGGACTGACAGTTGGCCTCCATATAACCTTGAGTTATTGGCGGTGGGGTTGGCAGTTGGCTCCCATCTAAGCCTTGAGTTGATGGTGATGGGCTGGCAGTTGTCCCCATCTACGCCTTTTGTTGGATTATTTGACAAGATGGCGATTCTTTCTTCACCACCATACTTTTTCCCTCCTTTTAATGCATAGCTAAATGAAGCTGACCCTTTTCCCCACCAATACATCTCAGTGACTTTATTGTAGATATGTTTTTTTCCTCTATTCACCGGATGTAGGCCCTCATTCCGAGTTGTTCGCTCGGTATTTTTCATCGCATCGCAGTGAAAATCCGCTTAGTACGCATGCGCAATGTTCGCACTGCGACTGCGCCAAGTAACTTTACTATGAAGAAAGTATTTTTACTCACGGCTTTTTCTTCGCTCCGGCGATCGTAATGTGATTGACAGGAAATGGGTGTTACTGGGCGGAAACACGGCGTTTCAGGGGCGTGTGGCTGAAAACGCTACCGTTTCCGGAAAAAACGCAGGAGTGGCCGGGGAAACGGTGGGAGTGCCTGGGCGAACGCTGGGTGTGTTTGTGACGTCAACCAGGAACGACAAGCACTGAACTGATCGCACAGGCAGAGTAAGTCTGGAGCTACTCTGAAACTGCTAAGTAGTTAGTAATCGCAATATTGCGAATACATCGGTCGCAATTTTAAGAAGCTAAGATTCACTCCCAGTAGGCGGCGGCTTAGCGTGTGTAACTCTGCTAAATTCGCCTTGCGACCGATCAACTCGGAATGAGGGCCGTAGAGTTGTAGGCTGACACCAGTATAAGTGTATTATTTACCATCATTTTCTCAGCTCTATTCAACTCCAAGACATTCTGCAAAATGTGAATTTATAAATATAATGCCTTATTGGTATTCCGCAGAACTTCAAGATTCCCCTGATCGTCGCACCTGAGAAACGGCCATATTCCTTCCTAGTGGCAATGCCCTTTATACTCGCATCTTGAACAAATAGGTTGATTTGCACATAAAGAATTGACTTCCTCATCTGCATATTCTGCTGCTGTTAAATGGACCTTATTAAATTCATTTGTGAGGAAGAGATCCCGTAGCTAATAGTAATTCATATTTGGTAAAATTCACTTCATTAGATGTTGCAGAACATATACAATCACATATATCACATATACAAAGGAACATGGACATGAGGGGCCCACAGGTGCAATACAATCACAATAGATAAGGGATGACCTCTGCGCACTTGAAGCAGCTATAGTCAGTATGGGCGGAAATGTGTCACCAATCACTTATAAAATCTAAACCAACAAATATATGCTCACACTTTCAGTAGCTCTTCAGACATATGGTACAGATAATACAATATACAGGCCTGAATTAATTCAAAAGGCGTCTCTTGGGCCCAATCTTACTTTCTTCCAATAGGCTATTACCGTCTATACTCGAGTATAAGTCGACCCGAATATAAGCCGAGGCCCCTAATTTTACCACAAAAACCTGGGAAAACTCATTGACTCGAGTATAAGCCTAGGGTGGGAAATGCAGCTCTAGCCGTACACAGCCCTCATAGTGGCAGATATGCCCTCATACTGCCAGATATGCCCCACAGTGCCAGATATGCCCTCATACTGCCAGATATGCCCCACAGTGCGAGATATGCCCTCATGCTGCCAGATATGCCTCACAGTCAGAGGCGGAACTACCGCCAGTGCAACCAGTGCGTTGCACTGGGGCCCGCCACTGTCCAGGGGCCCAAAGCATGTAATGAGTCAATCTGACTCATTACATGCCGCTGTGTGCTGCGGGCAACCGCTGCCCGCAGCACACAGCCGCCCGAACAGGAGAGGAGAGCAGCGCAGGCAGCGGACACGGGGGGGAAGGAGGAGGAGGGGGGTGGAGGAGGGAGCCGCAGCAGCGCTGTGTTATAGGTTGAGGCGCTGCTGCTGCTCTCCCTCTCACTGGTGCACGCGTACCCAAAAAAAAACCCTGATTAACTTAATAGATTTTTTTCGGATCGCGGGTCATGATCGTAGCTCCGCCCACTCGCGGCATTAGGCTCCGCCCACTCGCAGCATTTTACCCGCGATTCGCGTGCCTGTGGGGAGGGGATGTCATCATTCCAGGCAGGATCCCTAGTGCTGGAGAGAAGATTCAACTGGCTTCCTAGCCCTGCCAATAAGAGCCATAAAAGCAGGTGAATTAATCCATCAAAGCAGCAGAGTACACTGTGGTTGCTAACTTGTGTGTGTGTGTGTGTGGGGGGGGGGGTGTAAAATAGGTCTGTGCATTATGGTATAGTTCAGTTATACACCCAGAATGCACATGTGCACAGATGTTCATTATGCTCAAATCTGCCTATTTGTCCTAGAGCTTGTCACATGGGCCCTGAAACGTTGGTTATTTCATGACACCTCAATATACGATCGATTATTTGCAGGGGGCGCATGTTGTGGCTGGGGGGGCTGTCTGCCGTAATGTGTAAAAAGGCACGCTGTCTGCCATTATGTGTAACAAGGGCACGCTGTCTGCCATTATGTGTAACAAGGGAACGCTGTCTGCCGTTATGGGTAACAAGGGCACGCTGTCTGCCGTAATGTGTAAAAAGGCACGCTGTCTGCCGTTATGTGTAACAAGGGCACGCAGTCTGCCGTTATGTGTAAAAAGTATGTGTAAAAAGGGGACGCTGTCTGCCGTAATGTGTAAAAAGGGGGATGCTGTCTGCCGTTATGTGTAAAAAGGGGGACGCTGTCTGCCGTAATGTGTAAAAAGGCACGCTGTCTGCCGTTATGTGTAACAAGGGCACGCTGTCTGCCGTTATGTGTAAAAAGGGGACGCTGTCTGCCGTTATGTGTAAAAAGGGGGATGCTGTCTGCCGTAATGTGTAAAAAGGGGGATGCTGTCTGCCGTAATGTGTAAAAAGGGGAATCTGTCCGTGTAATAGGGTCTCTACCTGGTGTAGTGATGCTACTGTGCGGCGTAATTTGAATAATGGAGACTACTGTGCACAGTTTTATGAATTGGTATTATTTTGTGGCCACACCCCTTCCCCATGAAGCCACGCCCCTATGTATTTTTGCACGCGCCTACGGCGCGCACTGCCCCTGTTTTGCATGCAGGGGTGGGGCTCCAATGCTGTTTATTGCACACAGTGTTAAAATGTCTAGTTACGGCACTGTTGCTAAGTATCCATTTCTCTGGCCCTGAGCAGGTCCCCCTCACCAGATCCTCTCCAGGGGTGGGGGGTGGACTTGGATGGGATGAGAGGGGGGGGCAAAGCATTTTGTCGCACCTGGGCCCACCGCTCGCTAGTTCCGCCACTGCCCACAGTGCCAGATATGCCCTCATGCTGCCAGATATGCCCCACAGTGCCAGATATGCCCCACAGAGCCAGATATGCCAGATATGCCCTCATGCTGCCAGATATGCCTCACAGTGCCAGATGTGCCCTCATGCTGCCAGATATGACAGATATGCCCCACAGTGCCAGATGTGCCCTCATGCTGCCAGATATGTCAGATATGCCACACAGTGCCAGATGTGCCCTCATGCTGCCAGATATGCCCCACAGTGCCAGATGTGCCCTCATGCTGCCAGATATGCCAGATATGCCCCACAGTGCCAGATGTGCCCTCATGCTGCCAGATATGCCAGATATGCCCCACAGTGCCAGATGTGCCCTCATGCTGCCAGATATGCTAGATATGCCCCACAGTGCCAGATGTGCCCTCATGCTGCCAGATATGCCCCACAGTGCCAGGAAGGGTACTTACCCTCCATCGCTCCCGCGTTGTCTTCTGAAGGAGGGACACGGAGGGCACAGCGCGCGGCTCTCCTGTGTCCCTCCTGCGTCTCCGTCTCCGGCGGCGTGTATGTGTTAAATGAAGTGCCGGTTCGTGAGCCAATCAGAGCTCACGAACGGGCAGTTCATTTAACACACACACACACACACACGCCGCCGGAGACGGAGACGCAGGAGGGACACAGGAGAGCCGCGCGCTGTGCCCTCCGTGTCCCTCCTTCCACTGACTCGGGTATAAGCCGAGGGGGCTTTTTCAGCACAAACAAACGTGCTGAAAAAGTCGGCTTATACTCGAGTATATACGGTAGTTCTTGAATCTCCGTGAGGGGAAGATATGTAAAACAAAAATACATACAGTGTCTCGGTTCCTATTTTCCATATATATGCCGCAAATGTGGATGTTATTGGGAAGTCCTATTTCTTTCCCACTATGGGTGGTGAACAGAAACTTTATGGGTTCACTTCTGTGTCGAGTGTTCACTAGTTGCTCACACTGTTCTTACACAGAGCATGTAGATGGCATATTCATAAAGGTATCTTTTCTAAGCGATTTTTCTTATATCCACTTTAGGAATATCACTCTCCCCTGCAAATAACTGTCACAGTTTCCAGACCACCCAGCAGGTCACATGTTCAAGGTCAGCCAGTAGGTGCACAGGGAGAGTTCACCAACTGTCACATTTTCCAGAGCACAATGGTGACGTATTGTAAATGGCAGGCGGACTTCTTTCCACATAATTCTGAAACGAAGCAACCAATTACAACGCCAATATTTTTCTGCAAATCTACGAACCAAGAATTTTAATTTGGTATAGGATGTGCTCAGACAACTGCATCATAAAAATATGTCACTAATAAATATATAGATATTCTGGGTAGGGGGAGAAATATAAATCAGACAGTGATCATGCTGACACATTTAGCTTTCACGCCAACTGACAATTCTCTTAATGCCGATATAAGTGTTTATGCATCTTTATTATCGCAGTATTTTTGTGAATATGCTTAACAGCCTTTTCAATGCCTATCGGCTAGCCATTCGGGAGGGGTATTCTGTGCTAGGTATCTTGCAATGACATCTGCCCCCGCGCCTCGTTCTTACAGACCGCCATTATGCAAGTGTATTAATCTCAGTCATTTACTATATTGTGATAAAATGACTGGGTTTTAAAATGAGGATGCTAATGATGTCTATTTATCAAACTCCAGATGTGACACTTGTATATAAACTGGTAATTGGGACAGATTTGCGTTTAACACTTCAGTCAGAATTTCTTTCAGATTGATGTGATTTGTAGTGATTACCATGGGACGCAACGGGTTTGAGAAATGAGTCCACAATAACAGTAAACCCTTCACTCTATTATATATTGTTATCAGGTGTAGCAGCCGAGCAGTGGATAGGACTTTACAAATTTGTTTTTGACTCATATCCAAAAACTGATACTGATATAGGGGCTAATTCAGGTTGGATCGCAAATCGCGATCCAACCGGAATTATTGTGATTGCCCCTGCCTGTCAATCAGGCAGAGGCGGTCGCGGGGCGAGGCAGGGGGGCGGCGACGGAGCGTTGCGGGCCTGTGCCAGCCAAATGGGGGGAAGTGCTGCACAAATGAGGGCGTGGCGGGGGCGAGATCGTGGTGGCTGCATGACGTCACACGCAGTCGCCTCGATCAGGAACATGGCGATGGGCGTCCTGCAGGCGCAGCTAGGCTGCGCTGGCAAGAGGCATAACTACTTCCAGCATTGAACCAGAAATTGCGATGCGATCGCAATTTCTGGTTCATCAAGGAGGGGGGGGGGGGGATGCGGCGGTCAACATGCTATGCGACTTTGCCCTGCGATGGGTGGCCCAAAGCAAGGATTGCAAATTCTGCTAATTAGCAGAATTTGCAATCCTTACTGAATTAGGCCCATAATTCATTATTTAACACATCCCCCCCACATCCTCCCGTCTTAATTTTGAAAACAGTGGTGGTTCCAGAGGAGGAGCTGCAACACGGTTCAAAATTCAAAAAGGGGAACCGCACCAACCGCCACCAACTGTCATCCCAAACTGACTCACTGGCAGTTGGAGAGGCTCCTCTTTTTGAAATTTGGAGGTGCCACTGATTGAAAATCATTTAAACAAATCTACTTTCCTGTCGTGCTGGGTTTAATGCATAGGGCGACAGGTAGAAAAAGGCTTGACAAGTTCGAAAGGTTGACGTGACAATGGCCAACACACAATTGGTCAACACATGTTTTGTTTTTTTCCATGTTTTCTCAACGTTATTGATTTACTGTCCATGTGGCCTACAACTGGGAATAGTAAACTGTAGCGAGTGCAGCGGTATCGGAACGAAGCGTGGTGAGCAAAGTAAATACACGAAGGTATACATTTCTACTGTGGGTAGTTACATATTACCAAACATATAAAGAGTTGGCTCAAAAAACGGAAAAGAACCTGTGTGTCAACCATTGTCATGTCGACCTTTTGACCATGACAACCTTTTGACCCCATTGACCAATTGTACCTGTCGACCTAAATCCTGTAATTCTTTTATACCACACCCGCCACAATGACGATTGTTATGTTTCTTCTCTAAGTTCATACTTAGCTACTTTTTGGGTCTCGGAGATCCATGGGGAGAGGTCTAAAGGTAAGTGTGAGTGGGCAAGGGGGTGTGATATTGCAATTTGTGCCATCATGGCCCCCGCTCTATAATGGCAGTTGTTATCACTGTGATGACAATACTATGTGCAGTAATCAAGGCCCTGTCTACATCAAAAGAGAGTGGCACGCATTCCCGGGCGTGTGGGTGGACTCCCCAAAATTCAGGAGTATTTTATTCATTTCTTCAGAGCCAGATTAAGGAGGGCGCAGGGACACGGTACTCAAGCCCCCCCGACCAGAGCACACTGACATAACTGTCTCTCCCTCTTGTGCAGCAGCAGAAGGAAGGACCAGGCAGCCAGAATACAGGAAGAACCAGGCAGACAGTATGCAAGCAGGACAGTGTACACTGCAGGCAGACACAGGAGTTATCTGGTTTCATGAACTGCCAACAGATTCCCGACCAGAGTAAAGAAAGGAGGAGGGAGAGGGCTGTAAGTGACCCAGGGAGGGATGAGTGGGGCCCTCCATGTTTTAAGTGCCCCAGGCAAGTCTTAATCTGGCCCTGCTTGCATGTAGTACTGCAACCCAGTGGTTACTCGGCTAAGCCTGGGAAGAAACAACTGACACCATCTCTATGTCGTAAGTCATAAACAGCTCCAAGCTGACCTTACCGCTGTTTGCTAAATACTGAATGGCGGTCATAACTCCTTAAGCGAGTGCTAAAGGGGTTATGACTTGTTCTACAATGGAGTCCTTGGGCAGCACGATTGGTGTAATGGTTAGCATTACTGCCTAACAGCAATGAACTCTTTCAGGATTCCAATCACGGCCCTATTCGTGGCATCCATAGGTTCACCCCGCAATTGCTTGGGCTTCATCCAGGAATCCAGTTTTCTCTCAATGTCCACAAACATACTGGTACAGTAGGATAACTGGCTCCTGACTAAAAATAAACCCTAGTCTGTATGTGTGAGTTCATGCGAATATAGATTGTAAGCTCCTGTAAGAGGGTAGCGGCGGTGCGTGTAGTGCCTGCTGCCGTACAGGTGTCGGTTCACCACTTACCAGGCGCCGCACTCTCTCACCTTCTGGTACCGGAACCATCAACGGACCTGGAAAATCTTCAGTCGGACCCGAACACGATAACCTAGGAGGAAGGAGATTGCTGAGTGCCGTCCTCCTGACTGTGGACCGAAACGCCCTCCGGAACCAAGGAAAATTGCGCTTTCGGGCTAGGTGAGGGTCATCCCAGGCGTACGCCTCAGAGCCCGAATTTCACCTATTGGCACTCTCGCACCAGGTAGAAATTCTACCTTGCACCGGTGTACAAGGCTCACCGTTCGCCCTGAAGGAAGGGACACAGATAGGGACAAACACAGAAGGAACACACGGACAGATGTTACTCACCTTCCTACGTTTTGTACTCCGATCTTCTCCACTTACAGGTCCCTGTAAGGAGGCAAAGAGAGAAACAGCCATGCAGGGCCTAACTCTACCCTAGTGTGCATCCGCTACACTAGCTACATAAACAAAGCCCTCGAACTGGCTCAAGTGTGGGTGGTGCAACACAAACTATGCACAAACTCTAAAACAACACTTTGCCCTGCACGGTAACAACGCACATACCAGAGTACAACATCAAATGGTGCTGTTCCTTTAAATCCCTACCTACCGCTGGAAGGGGGGTGGGCGCCGCACAGCCTGCCCACCTCCTGTACACTTCCTTCTATGGTGCTCAGGTCAAGCGGACCTGCCTACCTAAACACCTCAGGGTGGCCTGGGCCTAGTGCCCAGTGCCACCTTTATTCACCTTGGGGGGGCACTTATTCACCGGGCCTAGCGCCCCCTGACTGCACACAGGCCGTAGGCCTGACTTTTATTCACCTTGGGGGGGGGGGGAGGCACTTATTCACCGGACCTAGCGCACCCTGACTGCACACAGGCCGTAGGCCTGACTTCACCCACGGGCCTAGCGCCCGCCTAACTTGTCGCCCGTTGGGTGACCTGGGCCTAGTGCCCAGGGTCACCTCATATGTACCTACTCTGCCAAAACGCACTAGAGCCTAATGCCCTCTAATGCCCCACAGGCCTAGTGCCCGATGTGCCCCTCGGGCCTAATGCCCGCCTACTGCGCCGTTGAGGTGGCTTGGGCCTAATGCCCAAACCACCTAATCAAATGGTGGCCCCAACCTCCTATCTTCGCCCCAGGTCTAGTGCCTGAATTGTGCCCCCGGGCCTAATGCCCGGCCCTGATGGTCTAGGGAGGAAAGGAGAGGGGGGTGGAAGTAGCCTCACTGAGGCCTCACCTGATCCGGGGGTCTCCGGCACCCTCTTCTGCCGCTGACCCGTCCTGGCCAGCGGCGTCGCCTCCACTCCTCCGCGTCCAGCCGCCGCTGGACATCTTCTGTCAGGAGCCCGACGTCTTCTGGCCTCTTCAGCGGCCTCCGGAGCTCCTCTTCAAACGACCGTCGTCTTCTCCTCCGCGCCGGTCTCTCTTCTGCGCTCCTGCGCGCCGACTTCCTCCTCCGGGTCCCGGCCGCTTCTCCTCCTTCAGCGCTCCCGCGTGCGCCTCTCCTGACCTTTGGCTCCCGCCCGGCGTCTGACGTCAGATGCCGGGGGCGGGGCCTATGACGCGGCGAGCGCCGATTGGCTCGCCGCGCCCTCCTCAGATTGGCCGGCGCCTCACGAGCCGCGATTGGCTCGCGGACGGCGCCAGGATTTGAAAAGCCGCGGGCAGTGCTTTTCATTGGCGGCCAGAATGGCGCCAAGTTTAAAGCGCCGCTGCCGCGCCGCTACCCGACGCCGCTCCTCGTCCGGTGCAGGGAAAAGTCTAATCCCTGCACCGGACACCCGCCGATGTTGCTCACTGACAGGCGCTGGGGACAGACAAGCTGCCCCAGCGCTGTCCGCAGCTGCCCTCTGCAGGTGATGCAGATCCCCAGCACCCTGTCGTTGGGATGTGTCCTGGGGGAACAGGACACATCTCCACACTCCACTGGCCAAAAAATAGTCTCTGTAAAGCACTGCAGAATATGTGTGCCCTATATAAATAACTAGAACTAATAAACTGGTAAGTGTTCTGATATGGCAATGAACCATGGGGCAGATGTATTAACCTGGAGAAGGCATAAGGAAGTGATAAACCAGTGATATGTGCAAGGTGATAAAGGCAGCAGCCAATCAGATCCTAACTGTTAATTTACATATTGGAGCTGATTGGCTGGTGCCTTTATCACCTTGCACATATCACTTCCTTATGCCTTCCCCAGGTTAATACATCTGCCCCATATTCTTATGCCACTACAGAAACAATGGGGCCTAATTCAGACCTGATCGCAGCAGCAAATTTGTTAGCTGATAGGCAAAACCATGGGGGTCATTCAGACCCGATCGCACGCTTGTTTATTTTGCAGCGGTGCGATCGGGACTGAACTGCGCATGCGTATGCATCGCAATGTGCAGGCGCGTCGGCCGCCGGCGACGAAGATCGCCGCCCAACGACGGAGTTTACGAAGAAATCGATCGATTGACAGGAAGAGGCCATTTGTGGGTGACGGGTGTCAACTGACCGTTTCTTGGGAGTGTCCGGAAAAACGCAGGCGCGCCCAGCCGTTTGGAGGGAGGATACCTGATGTTAGCTCCTGGCCGGATCATCGCAGCGGCTGAGTAAGTCCTGAGCTGTGCAGAGGCTGCACAAACAATCGCACCGCTGCACAACGTTTACCTGATCGCAGCACTGCACAAAACCATGCGATCAGATCTGATGTAACATGTGCAGAGAGAGTTAGATTTGGGTGGGTTATATTGATTCTGTGCAGGGTAATACTGCCTGCTTTATTTTTACACTGCAATTTAGATTTCAGTTTGAACCCATCCACCCAAATCTAACTCTCTCTGCACATGTTACATCTGCCCCACCTGCAGTGCACATGGGGGGTAATTCAGACTGCATCGCTGCAGCAATGAATTATTATGCGCAGTGCGCATGCGCGTCGTGCGCACTGCGTATGTGCAGCTAGTGAGATGCGAAAGCATCTCACTGGTGCGATCGCCTCTGCCTGATTGACAGGCAGAGGTGGTTGCGGGGCGGGAGGGGGCGTGCCAACAGCGTTAGAACACCGTTGGCGGGGCGCGGTCCGGACAACGGAGCCGTGTCCAGACCATTGGGGGGGGGGGCGCGGCGGCTGTGTGACGTCACACGCAGTCGCTGAGACCCGGGACGTGGCGGTTAGCTCCTTGCCAGCGCGTAGGAGCTACTTGTCAGGTACAAAAAAATTGCCGCAGTGCGATGCTTTTCATACTTACCTACTTTCCTGCCTCCTCCTCCGGGAGGAGGCAGCGTTGTAGGTGCATAGGGGCGTGGCCGGCAGCAGGACGGGAGGTTCGGGGGCGTGGCCGGCAGCAGGATGGGCGGTTCAGGGGCGTTGCATCAGGGTCGCGTCATCGTGGCTCCACCCCCCGCTGTGCCAAGAAACGCGGGGGGCGGAGCTGTGATGATGCGAATCGCGTCATCAGACCCCCTCTGGCCGCCCACTTGTTCTCTGCTGCGGGCGGCCGAGGGGGAAAGCGGGAGGCTTGCCCACCTTTCCGGGGGGCCGGGAGGGTCACCCGATTTTCGGGAGCCTCCCGGCCATTCCGGGATGGTAGGCAAGTATGATGCTTTTGTACCTGTGTGTGTGTGTGTGGGGGGGGTAGGACCTGACATGCGGGGCAGACTAGCCCTGTGCTGGGCGTCCCCCCGCATGTCAGAGAAACTGATCGTACAGGTAGATGTGCTAAATTTAGCATATCTACGATCAGGTCTGAATTACCTCCATGGTTTTGCCCATTAGCTAACAAATTTGCTGCTGCAATCAGATCTGAATTAGGTCCAATGGCCCTCATTCCGAGTTGTTCGCTCGCAAGCTGCTTTTAGCAGCTTTGCACACGCTAAGCCGCCGCCTACTGGGAGTGAATCTTAGCTTATCAAAATTGCGAACGAAAGATTAGCAGAATTGCGAATAGACACTTCTTAGCAGTTTCTGAGTAGCTCCAGACTTACTCGGCATCTGCGATCAGTTCAGTCAGTTTCGTTCCTGGTTTGACGTCACAAACACACCCAGCGTTCGCCCAGACACTCCTCCGTTTCTCCAGCCACTCCCACGTTTTTCCCAGAAACGGTAGCGTTTTTTCACACACACCCATAAAACGTCCAGTTTCCGCCCAGAAACACCCACTTCCTGTCAATCACACTCCGATCACCAGAACGAACAAAAACATCGTAATGCCGTGAGTAAAATACCTAACTGCATTGCAAATTTACTTGGCGCAGTCGCACTGCGGACATTGCGCATGCGCATTAGCGACTAATCGCTCCGTTGCGAGAAAAAAATAACGAGCGAACAACTCGGAATGACCCCCATGATCTGTTCTTATCACACAGTAAGCTGCACCCACA
This sequence comes from Pseudophryne corroboree, assembly GCF_028390025.1. Taxonomy (NCBI): domain Eukaryota; kingdom Metazoa; phylum Chordata; class Amphibia; order Anura; family Myobatrachidae; genus Pseudophryne; species Pseudophryne corroboree. Next base: position 806,751,356 of record NC_086449.1, on the reverse strand, counting down.
TGGTTTTATGCCTTTTAAAGGCAAAACAATCCATTGTTGTAAAGAGGACATTAGAAATATGTATTTCCTGTAAGGAGGATTGTGTGGGCGAAGGCCATTCAGTTGTATTTAAATAGATTCAATTCTGTAAATGGGAGAGCAGTGGAAAAAACTATTCATTGTTTTTTTAGAATGCCAATGCAGACTGAGAGGGAAGGGGGGGGGGGGGTTGCATCTTTTCCCAATATTTTTATTCCACATCCCGGCTGTGTTCCTGCGCCCGCACTGTGTGCTCTGAGAAATGAGAGTAAGGGGGAGACAGGGGGGTTCTGTAGCCTTGGTTGACTTGCAATGAGATGCAGTGGTAAATACGATTATCATTGCATCTCAGGCGAGTGTGACATTTAATAAACCGCAAGAGCCAGGACGATGTGACAAAGCCGGTTAATGGAATTATTTTCTTGTAATTTACTGAGCCGTATTTATTATCGCTAAAGGCGCTCGTCATTGGAAAGAGCACATTGCGTTTACTTGTGCAGCAAGCTGCTCGCTGTAATCTTATTGCCTGCTGCTCTCGGGCAGAGAGGATCAAAACTCTCGCAGTTTGGTGACACCCCATTTTTGCAATATTGGGGTAACACCGCGTAATTTGTCAAATCGTTTCACATCACAGAAAGAGAAACATTGCAGACAGAGGGGGACATTTATTAAGCAGTGATAAGAGCAGAGAAGTGAGCCAGTGGAGAAGTTGCCCCATCAACCAATCAGCAGCTCTGTATCATTTTGTTGTATGCAAATGATAGATGTTACTTCAGTGCTGATTGGTTGCCATAGGCAACTTCTCCACTGGCTTACTTCTCCGCTCTTATCACTGCTTAGTAAATGTCCCCAAGAGAAACCTTTTTATGGTGCTGAGATGTCCGGGTCAGGCATTCCTTTTCTTTATTAAATTACAGATAGTAAAATAGAAAACTTATCCAGTGTGAGCCTGATTGTGAGTCACTGGCAAGACCGCATGCGGTGCCATCTAGCGATGTTTTTGCAGACTGCGCACACATACGCATCTTTACGTACAGTGGGGGTCATTCCGACCCGTTTGCATGCAGCGGTTTATCACTGTGGTGCGAACGGGTGCGGCATGCGCGGTGGGCGCAGTGCGCGTGCACGACGTTGCGGGTTATGTCGCGTCTAAAGAAGAAAGCGGTCGCAGGACGGACCGCAAAGAAGATTGACAGGAAGAGGGCGTTCCAGGGTGAATCCGGACCGTTTGTAGCCGTTTTCGGGGAGTGGTGAGTGAAACGCAGGCGTGTCCAGGAGAACGGAGGGCGGAGGAGTGACGTCAAAGCCGAGCCCATCATCGCTGGATCCATCGCACAGGGTAAGTAGGTATAGGCCTAGTCTTGTTTTGTGTGAAAAAATTTTTTGCTTAGCAGGGCTGCACAAGCGATCGCAGCCCTGCTAAGCTAAAATACACTCCCCCATAGGCGTGGACTAGTTGATCGCAGCAGCAGCAGCAAAAAGTTGCTGGCTGCGATCAACTCGGAATGACCACCAGTATCTCCAAGTGGTTCCAAGTTGGTTGCAACCTGCCCATTACTTTTCGTCTGAGAAATGAGCAACAGTGGGTGGCAAATCGGCGCAAAGGTTTAAGTGAACCGTCTCACAAACATGCGGTTGCGCATAATGGGCCATACTTGCTCTCCGGGAAAGTGGGCAACTCTCCCGCATCCAGCCGGCCGACCCATGAAGTGGGTGGGAAATGGATCATGATGACGTGAGTTCCGCGCTATCTCCAAAATACAATATTATCACAAAAGATCCCCAGGCGCAGTACTTCCTTCTGCTTGTTCAGCCAATCACAGGGGCCTGCTAATGTTTTATCCTAGAAATAAACACACTAACGTGTTGTATTTACAGCAGAAATACAATCCTCGCGTTTTCATATACAAACCAACCCCGAATGACTGCAGTTTAATAAATTATAAACGAGAAACTATTGTTAACATTTGAAAACATTCCACTCCGCCTATTAAATAGATGACGGTTCTTGGCAAGGCCTCAGTGACCGAGGGAGGATAGCTGTATCAGCCACCTGCCGTAGTGCCAGGTGGGTACTTACTGCCCTACTGTATCAACCAGTCATCAGCATTGGCTTTCCAAGCACTCCATGCCCCCAGAGAAGTAAAAACATCCAGTATAATAAAATATTAATCCAATGGTTCACTTTATTTATTAAAGCAGATTAGAATATTCCAACAACAGCCAAGAACTTGATAGGGAGCTGAACCTTGAACTCATCTGCACGGTCAAAAAACAAACTTCGAACCATCATAACATCTAAACCTACACAACTAAAATACTCAAAAACCACTACTCAGATAATTGTGATCAGCGATTCCATTAGCTTGGCCGTACCTCATATACCCCATGACAACAAATGAGATACAACTCTTTTCATTGTAATCCTCACTCTGTTTAAAGCTGAAGAAAAAATATAATTGATTGAACATCAGAGTGGAACCATTCCCAACCATATCTTTATAAAACTAGGCTGCTTTATGGAGCACCGATCACACTGTAGCTTTCACTTATCTAGTACATTCTATACAATGGTAGCTGAAATGTGATTGGTTGTTACCACTTGTCCCCTTTAGAAGGCTTGATAAATCCAGTCCCATCTAGTAACCTATCCAGAATGAATATGACAGACCCAAACCTTATTGGCGTTTGTTTAGACTGGGAAGTAAAATGAAATCTAAGCAATGATGGACCATCTATCTATGGCGGTAATTCTGAGTTGATCGCAGCAGAAACTTTGGCCCTCATTGCGAGTTGATCGCTCGCTGACGTTTTTCGCAGCGCAACGATCAGGTAAAAAAAGGCATTTATGCGCATGCGCATGGTACGCAACGCGCATGCGCTAAGTACTTTCTCACAAAAGTTTGCAGTTTTACAGACGCTTGAGCGACGTTTTTAAGTCGCTTGAGTGATCGTAGTATGATTGACAGGAAGTGGGTGTTTCTGGGCAGTAACTCAGCTTTTTCAAATAGTGTGCTAAAAAACGCAGGCGTGCCAGGAAAAAACGCAGGAGTGGCTGGAGAAACGGGGGAGTGGCTGGCCGAACGCAGGGCGTGTTTGTGACGTCAAACCAGGAACTAAACAGTCTGCAGTCATCGCAAGATAGGAGTAGGTCTGGAGCTACTCAGAAACAGCATGAAATTTTTCCTGTGCAGTTCTGCTAATCTTTCGATTGCACTTCTGCTAAGGTAAGATACAGTCCCAGAGGGCGGCGGCCTAGCGTGTGCAATGCTGCTAAAAGCAGCTAGCGAGCGATCAACTCGGAATGAGGGCCTTTGTTAGCAGTTGGGCAAAACCATGGCCCTCATTCCGAGTTGTTTGCTCGCTAGCTGCTTTTAGCAGCTTTGCACACGCTAAGCCGCCGCCTACTGGGAGTGAATCTTAGCTTTGCAGAATTGCGAACGAAAGATTAGCAGAATTGCGAATAGAATAGCGATTAGAAATTTCTTTGCAGTTTCCGAGTAGTTCGAGACTTACTCTGCCACTGCGATCAGTTCAGTCAGTTTCGTTCCTGGTCTGACGTCACAAACACACCCAGCGTTTGCCCAGACACTCCCCCGTTTCTTCAGACACTCCCAGCGTTTTTTCCAGAAATGCCAGCGTTTTTTCACACACATAAAACGGCCAGTTTCCGTCCAGAAACACCCACTTCCTATCAATCACACTACGATCACCAGAACGATGAAAATTCTTCGTTACGCCGTGAGTAAAATACCTAACTTTTTTGCTAATTTACTTGGCGCAGATGCACTGCGAACATTGCGCATGCGCAGTTTGCAACTTATCGCACTGATGCGAAGAAAAAGAACGAGCGAACAACTCGGAATGAGGGCCCATGTGCACTGCAGCGGAGGCAGATATAACATGTGCAGAGAGAGTTAGATTTGGGTGGGTTATTTTGTTTCTGTGCAGGGTAAATACTGGCTGCTTTATTTTTACACTGCAATTTAGATTGCAGATTGAACACACCACACCCAAATCTAAAGGGGGGTACTCACCGAGCGATATTCTAAGCAATCTGACTAGATTGCTTAGAATTTAAGCATTATCGCTCCGTATGTACCCCCCTCAGCGATAGCGATGCGCAGCCCCGCGCATCGCTATCGCTGCTGCTAGATTGGCCAATCTAGCGGTTCGCTCACTTCACCCGCTGGGTGAAGTGAGCGCCCCCCCGTCTCCCCCCGCACGCTCAGCACAGATCGGGCTGTGCTGAGCGGCGGGAGAGATGTGTGCTGAGCGGTTCGCTCAGCACACATCTCTCCTGCATCGACCCGTCTATATGGGCCTTAACTCTCTCTGCACATGTTATATCTGCCCCCCCTGCAGTGCGCATGGTTTTGCCGAACTGCTAACAAAGATCCTGCTGCGATCAACTCAGAATTACCCCCTATATGCACTGGTTGGGAGCAGATACAGTATCTGATCTTTCTTAGAACCCAAGAACACCATGGACGGAAGAAAGTGTAATAATAACCCAGCCAGTCTTTGACTTGTATATGGTAATACTGTATATATAATGCTATCCCAATATATTATATTATAGAACTGTAGCCTCCTCCAATGTACTGTTAGCATTAATTTGCTTACCCTAAAGATGTTGCAAAAAGAACGTTAAAAGGCATCTTTAGCAATGAGCAGAATGGCCAATCAATCGCCATTGATTAAATTAACTTTCCAATTCTCCTAACTACTGCCAATAACTCCTTTTTTCAAGCCTTTCACAGCATTTCACAAAGAAAGTGCCAGTCACGTTCCCTGCTCCCCTGTGGCCGAAAAACCAAAGCTCTGGCAAACCCTGATTTCTGGAGGAAGAGAGATGCGGATGTACACTCCTAGAACTAAGAACACTGGGGGTCAAAATAATTTAAATAAACTCTCACAATTAAAATAGAGTATAATTGAAGTTCTTTGCGCAAAAATGCGGGCCCATGTACCACGGCCAGGTGACTTCATCACATGGGTCCCTAACATTCCTAATACTATCACATTATATAAATTTATACAGGACTTACCTCTAAATAGGGCCTTATCAATATGTGATCTGAAATGCAGGAACCCAGCTAATTAAAACACTTGAGGGTAAATGGGAGGGGTGCCAATACCAGAGGAAGGAAGCCTTGCCTTCCAGTGTACAACCCTGATTTTCCCCTGACCCCCATTTGCTCATTACACAGTAACTACAAAATGAATTATTTACCCCATTCCCCTAAGTTGGAACACTGTCTACCCTAAGGGGCTGACACAGCATCTGCTGCAATTGTGCTGCAAAATTTAAGCCACACTTTGCGAACATTAAAAAGCCAGTATTGCGACTACGGGTCTAATTCAGCGTTCGCAGGCTGATGCCCTGTGAAGTGTGCACACGCGCAGAAGCTGCACTGCGCGTGTGCCCACCTTTGATCTGCTACGGCATCTCACGTCTGCGAACGCCTCTGTCTGATCGACAGGCAGAGGCGTTCGCAGGGCAGGAGGCGGCGTTGCAGCGGCGTTTAAGGGGCATCGCTGCGGTGTTGGGGGGGCATGGTCTGGACAATGCAGGCGTGTCCAGACCGTTTGCGGGGCGGGCAGCGGTGGCTGCGTGATGTCATATGCAGATACTGCAACCTAAACATGGCGTTTAGCCGCCTGCCTTAGTTTCGCATGTGTGCAGGGGGGCTGGATCCAGCATATGGGGCGGACTTGCCCTGTTTCACCCCGCATATTAGAGTAATGGGTTGTCGATGTGCGATTTTTCGCTCATCTACAATCCATGCTGAATTAGGCTCTATGGGGGTAATTCCAAGTTGATCGCAGCAGGAAATTTTTTAGCAGTTGGGCAAAACCATGTGCACTTCAGGGGGGGCAGATATAACATGTGCAGAGAGAGATAGATTTGGGTGTGGTGAGTTCAATCTGCAATCTAAATTGCAGTGTAAAAATAAAGCAGGCAGTATTTACCCTGCACAGAAACAAAATAACCCACCCAAATCTAACTCTCTCTGCCCCCCCTGCAGTGCACATGGGCCCTCATTCCGAGTTGTTCGCTCGGAGTTTTTCATCGCATCGCAGTGAGAATTCTCTTAGTGCGCATGCACAATGTTCGCACTGCGACTGCGCCAAGTAACTTTACTATGAAGAAAGTAAGTTTACTCACGGCATTTTCATCGCTCCGACGTTCGCATTGTGATTGACAGGAAATGGGTGTTACTGGGCGGATGCACGGCGTTTTAGGGGCGTGTGGCTGGAAACGCTACCGTTTCCGGAAAAAACGCAGGAGTGGCCGGAGAAACGGTGGGAGTGCCTGGGCGAACGCTGGGTGTGTTTATGACGTCAGCCAGGAACGAAAAGCACTGAACTGATCGCACAGGCAGAGTAAGTCTGAAGCTACTCAGAAACTGCTAACTCGTTTGTAATCGCAATATTGCGCGTACGTCGGTCGCAATTTTAAGAAGCTAAGATTCACTCCCAGTAGGCGGCGGCTTAGCGTGTGTAACTCTGCTACATTCGCCTTGCGAGCGAACAACTCGGAATGAGGGCCATGGTTTTGCCCAACTGCTAAAAAATTTCCTGCTGCGATCAGCTTGGAATTACCCCCTATATGCGCAATTCCAATGACGTGTGGTTAGTGGCAGACATACATTACCTCATTACAAACACTTATACCTCACCTGTGCCCATCCTAACCATTTCTTTTATTTGTAAAACACAATCAGCATCAATAAAAAAGCCAAAACCTCCAGAATACAGCAGAAGCAGTGGGATACTGATAGCTTAGGTCGACAGTCATTAGGTCGACCATTGAAGGTCGACATGCATTCAACGACCCATACCCTAAGCAGTTCCCCCTCTCATGTATGGGGGGGGGGGGATTTTGCTATTTGAAGAGCGCGCAAGCATTACATACAGTACACATGGGCTGCAGAAATCACCAATTGGTGTAAAGGGAGCATTCGCAAACACCCAATCACAAGCAGTTCTCGCGTGCTAAGGCTCGCCATCATCATTATTTATCTGCCTATATTTAGTTAGTGAGAGCTGCCATACTTTTTGTTTGGCCAATGTTAATTATACAGCAGCACTGGACATATGGCAGCAGAGGACACCACCACTGTGACTGATACAGCACAACACACCACCACTGAACTGATGCAGCACAACACAGCACCACTGGACAGCACTGGACATATGGCAGCAGAGGACACCACCACTGTGACTGATACAGCACAACACACCACCACTGAACTGATGCAGCACAACACAGCACCACTGGACAGCACTGGACATATGGCAGCAGAGGACACCACCACTGTGACTGATGCAGCACAACACACCACCACTGAACTGATGCAGCACAACACAGCACCACTGGACAGCACTGGATATATGGCAGCAGAGGACACCACCACTGTGACTGATACAGCACAACACACCACCACTGAACTGATGCAGCACAATACAGCACCACTGGACAGCACTGGATATATGGCAGCAGAGGACACCACCACTGTGACTGATACAGCACAACACACCACCACTGGACAGCACTGGACATATGGCAGCAGAGGACACCACCACTGTGACTGATACAGCACAACACACCACCACTGAACTGATGCAGCACAATACAGCACCACTGGACAGCACTGGACATATGGCAGCAGAGGACACCACCACTGTGACTGATACAGCACAACACACCACCACTGAACTGATGCAGCACAACACAGCACCACTGGACAGCACTGGACATATGGCAGCAGAGGACACCACCACTGTGACTGGACAGATGCAGCACAAGACACGGACACTGAGAGAACGGAGACACGTCCTCTCTCTACACTCTCCAATGCCGGAGTGAAAATGGTGGGGACGCGCGGCTCCTTATATGGAATCCAAACCCCGTGAGAATCCGACAGCTGGATGATGACGTTTTGCCTCGTTCGGGTTTCTGAGTCTGGCTCGGAACCGGACTCGAATGGTGAAGTTCGGTAGGGTTCGGTTCTCTGAGAGCCGAACCCGCTCATCTCTAGTTAATTATAACATGAAACATGGCGCCCTGTGAAGTGACTGCCTCATAAATAATACTGTACCTTTTCTAGAAAAACCACCTCTCAGACATCAGAGTACCGGCGTTTTAATCAACAACAAAAACGTCATTACACATTGCTGTATAAGTCATATCCCAGCGTCTTGTCCCTTTAACTGGGAGCTCTCAGAGAAGATAGGCAATAGAAAAATGAGCCTCCAGGCCTATTATTTTGCTTGTCACACAGAATTGGTTATTATTTTTTCTCGGTTAATTGAGCAAGGATGAATGTGATGAGATCTTGTCCTGATTCCTCCCTCTGCAGAGAGAGATGAAAAACAAAGCGTTATGTGGGGTGCTCTAACGAAAGTAAAATAAGCCAGGGGATTAATGTTTTGTCAGTACATTTGGGGGTGAAGGCGAGAAAGGGGGGGCCCTGGTATCATTCCGTACATTCCACCCACCCCTCCCATTTCCAGTCTTACTCACAACCCTTTATTGAGTTTGTGGCTCTGCTGATCGTATCCTTAATGCACTTGTCAAACATCACTGCCCCGTAATTGATGGAATTCCATTTAAGGTATAATACAGGAACGGAGGAGGCGGGTGACAGCGGGCTGCTAGAGAAAATCTCTGCCATTTTTGAAGAATTCGTCATTTGTTATCAGCATCATTCTGCGCTGTGACACCGCTATCTCGCAGATCACGTGCTGCACTTATTATAAACTCAATATTTAATGCATGCAAGGTATGATATCGCCAGCTCGCTTAGCCAGAGGATGGCAGTCCTTCCAAGTGATGCACGGATTAAGTATGACATTTTTATTACACGGTCGCTATATTTTCATTTTGCATCCAAGTTTATTGCCATTCAAGAACCTGTCTGGATTTTTTTTAATTTTAATTTTTTTTTTTTTGCACATTAATTGCTTATTGGCATTCACTCGTCGCATTTAATATTGACTTTCTGTTTTATACTCGAGCAGCACCGTTTGGTATTTTCTTGTACAATATTGGGGGTCATTCCGAGTTGATCGTAGCTGTGCTAAATTTAGCACAGCTACGATCGTAAACTCAGATATGAGGGGGGCTAGTCCGCACCGCATGTCAGGCCGCCCCCCGCCCCCCGCACAAATACAAAAGCATCGCACAGCGGCAATGCCTTTGTATTTGAGGAGTAACTTCCGGCCAGCACAGCCCCTGCGGCTGGCCGGGACTTACTCGTCGCTCTCGCTGGCCGCAGCGGCTGCGTGACACGTCACGCAGCCGTCGCGGCCCGCCCCAACCAACGGTCCGGCCACGCCTGCATTGGGTGGACCGCTCCCCCTAAACGGCAGCTTAACGCCGCCGTTCAGCCCCCTCCCGCCCAGCGACCGCCTCTGTCTCAGAGGCGATCGCTGGGCACCGACGACTGCCATGTTGCGGCGCCGGCGCATGCGCAGTTCCAACCCGATCGCTGCGCTGCGACAAACTGCAGCGAGCGATTGGGACGGAATGACCCCCATAGTTAAATCTGAAGATGATTTAATTGTCCAGGCAATTTGGTTTAGTTTAATTGTCCTCCTAGAACAGGACAGATTATTGCATCTGTGCTTTGGATACAATTGTAAAAAAAAAAAAAGACAAAAATTGATCGGTTGTCATATCCGGACAACAGGATTCTTGCCCAAGGTGTTACGGCTGTGAGTTGTCCAGCTCCCCGCCATGTATCTGCCCCGGCCAGATGTAGAAGCCTTGGTTGCATTGAAGAGGAAGGAACGTTGACGCGGGTTAATGGATCACTTTTGCTCCGTTGCTGTGAAAACACAATAAGCTGTGTACTGGTGCAGAAAATAAAATATTCTTCGACGTCAGGTTCTGAGGCTCCTCATGCCAGCGCCTTAATGAGGAATTTTATATTTATTCCATACCGCTAGTTTCTTGTATGGAACATGTCAGGGAGAGAGTGAGATATATATGCCTCTCGCATCCTGCGTTGATGTGTCAGGGACAGTGCACCTCAGGGAGGTGGTCACCCTAAGCCGATTTCCACCTATGAAGCCCCCGCTGTCAGGTGTTTGCCTGTCAATCCTTTAACCCTTCAATGCTGAATTGCTATTTAATCCGGAAATGTAACAATACCAGTTTAGGAAAACCTGCTGTATCGTCTGTGGGTCCCGGGTGATGCTTCTGAATACCCCTATCACCAAAGAGATTCATACCATCCAATTGCCAATTGGCATGGTCCATACTGACACCAAAAGACTGAACCGTTCCTTCTCTTTAATAACAATGTTTAACCATTTTTACAACTGCGCAACGTAAGCATTTTCCATGGAAATGACAAATACAAATAGGTTGGACACTTCTCCGAGTCTTAGGGGGTCATTCCGAGTTGATCGCTCGTTAGCTGTTTTTAGCAGCCGTGCAAACGCTATGCCGCCTCCCACTGGGAGTGTATCTTAGCTTAGCAGAAGTGCAAACGAAAGGATCGCAGAGCGGCTACAAAAAAAAATTGTACATTTTCAGAGTAGCTCCAGACCTACACAGCGCTTGCGATCACTTCAGACTGTCCAGTTCCGGATTTGACGTCACAAACACGCCCTGCGTTCTCTCACCAACGCCTGCGTTTTTCCTGGCACGCCTGCGTTTTTCCGAACACTCCCTGAAAACGGTCAGTTGACACCCAGAAACGCCCACTTCATGTCAATCACTCTGCGGCGGACATTGCGAATGAAAAGCCTCGCTAGATCTTGTGTAAAACTACATCGGCTGTTGTGAAAGTACGTCGCACGTGCGCATTGCGCCACATACGCATGCGCAGAAGTGCAGTTTTTTTCACTTAATCGCTGAGCTGCGAACATTTTTATCTAACGATCAACTCGGTATGACCCCCTAAATCCACTGTGTCACTTTTGGGATCCTGTATACAGGGGTGCTGAGAGGGGGGGAGTGGATACCGATAACATGGGCCCGGGGCACTTGGAGGGGCCAGGCACCAACTGTTGAATGAGACAAATGTTCATCTTTGAAGTGACCATAGTATTCTTCAGGGGTTTATATGTTAAGGGGGGGGGGGGGGGGAGTGGCCATCCCTCCCAGATTTGGCCACGCCCCCCAGAATCCTGGGCCCATTAATCTTTCAACTGCCTGGACTAGTTACACTTTGGCAGAAAATAACCTTAGTGTGTAGATATCCAGCTGTAGACAGCAGTGTAGTGTGTTGCATTATTTAAAATAATGGGTGTTTACTATTTTTGGTCATTTGAATGCTTAACTGAAGCTTAGCATGCAGCATGTGCCACGATGGACTTGCGACGAAGTTCACGGTGAGGGTTTAGTCGCATTGATGGTCAGGGAACGTTTATGGGAGGTAACGGGGGAGTGGTGACTCAAACGCAGGTATGTTGCGACCATTCTGGGGGCACGTCACAGCTTGCGGCTGCGATCCCATAATCCCATACGCAGTTACAATGGCTTTGGTGTCTTATTTTACACACCCATGCTATGTGACCATAGGATTACTCCGACCAATGTGTGTCCTATATATGCATCTTCATACACAAGCGGCAGATGCTTCCAGTGGGCGTCTCAATACAAATGTGGCATATTTTTGCACAGCCACTGTGTACAGAATCACAGCTGCGATGGCATTTGCATACATTTCTGTACCAGGCCCTCTGTCTCTTCATATCCTCAATATGGTTCACCTCTCCTAATACTACTGAGACTGACTTAATATTACCAAACAAACTGAGCCATCCTTCATCCCTGATACTGGGGGTAATTCAGACCTGATTGCTAGGCTGCATTTTCGCACAGTGGACGATCAGGTCTAAACTGCGCATGCGTATGCACCGCAATGCACAGGCGTGTCGCACAGGTACAAAGCAGATCGTCGCTCAGCGATGTGTTTGTGCGAAGAATCCATTCACACGGAGATTGACAGGAAGAGGGCGTTTGTGTGTGTCGACTGACTGTTTTCAGGGAGTGGTTGGAAAAACGCAGGTGTGTCCATGCGTTGGCAGGGAGGGTTCCTGACGTCAATTCCGGTCCAGGACAGGCTGAATTGATCGCAGCGGCTGAGTAAGTCCTGGGCTGCGCAGAGACTGCACAAAATCAGTTTGTGCAGCTCTGCTACACATGCGTTCGCACACTTGCACAGCTAAAATACACTCCCCATATGGGCGGTGACTATGATCGCAGCAGTGCAAAAATCGCTAGCTAGTGATCAGGAATGAATTAGGCCCACTGACAGTGGAAGTTGCCCTTGTACTACCTGTAATACTGGCACTTCCTACTTCCCTTAGCAATTCTGCATCATCCTCTTAAGAACGAGCCCAACTCTTGCTACCACCTTTCCCAGCTTCATGGATTATAGTCTTCCATACAACTATTGTATATGAGCCTTATGTTACCAAAGAGTTTTCCTGCCTCAGACCAGTCTGACCATCCTACGTAGGAGACGGAACATTCCTACTACAAGTATGGCTATATAACTCTCCAGCCTGACTAACCCTTACCTCCTATAATGATCATGGCCTTCTCTATTACTAATGGGACAATCCCTTCCAGTTACCAGAGGACATGACCTTGTACGGTCCTACCCGAAAGAAAATGACCCCATGTACCATCAATAAAAATAATCCTTCCTACAAACCAAGACAGCTAACATTTCCTTCCTTTAATAAGAGTTATTGCTCCTACGACCAAAGAGCATCACCTTTCCTAGCTCTAATGAGTCTAATCCATCCTACATCTAATGGGTCTGAGCCGTCTTTGACCAATAAACCCGACCTTTCCCACCTTTGAGTCAGTTTGACCCTTCTTACCACTAATGAGTATGATCCTTCCTTACAACTAATAGACCTGAACCTTCTTAGACTCAAGAACCTGACCTTTCTCACGTTGAGTCACCTTGCCACCACTAATGGGTCTGATTTTTCCTTCAGCCATAGTATAAGACCCTTTCTGCATCAATTGAGCCCAACCCTCTTGACACCAGTGAGGCTGTTCCTTCTATCTACAGTGACCTTTTTTATCTCCAATTAAACTGGCTTTTCCCATCACCGATGAGTCTGAGACTAATCAATTCTACAAAGAATCCTTTTTTATTGCTGTATATCTCTTGTTGCTTTTATCAACAGTAGGTTATTTGTTAATGTCTGAATATTTATCCCAAAGCTCAACCAGAAAAAAGGACCTTCTTTTTTCAGCAGCAGAACAGACATTTTTAAGCTTTAATGTTTTTTGTTTTACACAATTCAGTAGTGTTTTTTTACGAGCCAATTAGATTAGAATTCATCTCTGAATGCTGTTAGAACTCAGTATTCAAAAATCAACCTTGTTCCTACAATCTATGAAATAGCTCCTTTAACCCCTTTTGTTCATTACTTTGACTCTGGTGATGCGAGAGAGATTCATTGTCCTAGCGGAGTAATTAACTATATTTAAGTTGTGTTGAAGGCACAGTTTTTATTGCAGTCACCCTTCTTCCCGTCACACCTCTCTGCCTTTTCCACTGGAAAGTGTATTGGTTGAGACAAGGGCGATGGCTTAACTGCCATGAGTAAAAGGAACGAGGGGATCTAAATCAGATGGGCCGCAGGTGCCAAGGTCAAACCGTTTCCATTACAGCTACAATAATATATCTATGGAGTGAGTTATTTCTGGTAATGGAGACTGTGACCACAGCTCTGGAGATGTGTAAGGAATTTCAATATCTCAGCGCGTGCCTCCACGGCTGAGCGGGGAAAGATGTTCCCTGCTCTGCTGCAGCTGCCACAATAGGTGTAGATACAAGATGATTACATATGACGATCCATAAAACAGAGTCTATGAAATGTGGGGCCTGTACGAGCCCAGAGTGGGCACTAGTCACCGACTCAGCCATAACAATTAAGCATCCAGAAGTGCCAATTTTGGTTTCGTATATCCAGTGTGCATTCTGGCATAGAGGGTTACGTGGGTTATCAACTGGAACTGGGAAGTGGACCGATTAGTTGCATTGGAGGTGGAAAGCAGAGCTGTGACCCATAGCGACGTAGCGAACAGTCAAAGTAGTCTTCATTGATCACTGAACCAATCAGATTGCATCTTTTATTTATTTATTTTGCACAGTGCAGAAAATGGTAACAAGTCATCTTTATAGTTTGCTTTGCTGTTTATAAGGATACCGAATTAGGGTGAGAGTCTAATTGGGTGGTATGGGATACTATGGGAGTTATTCAGGCATTGGGTATGTGTGACCGGCGGTCAGGAGACCGCCAGTCACAATACCAATGCCTAAATCCCGGCAGGTAGATGGGCGGCAGGGGGGAGAGCGCAACAACGCCCCTTGTGGGCTCGATGCGCTCACCACGAGTGGGAGAAGTCCCTGTTGGTTGGCATGCCAACCGGCAGGATTGTCAGACACCAGGATCCCGGCATCGTTATTGTGATCGGTGGTCTCCTGACCGCCGATCATATAAGCGTATTCCTTATTCAGATGCGGAAGCAAACCAAGAATGCAAGCAACTGTGAAAATCCATGCTGCACTGAAGGGGGGGCAGATGTAACATGTGCAGAGAGAGTTAGATTTGGGTGGGTTATATTGTTTCTGTGCAGGGTAAATACTGGCTGCTTTATTTTTACACTGCAATTTAGATTGCAGTTTGATCACACCCCACCCAAATCTAACTCTCTCTGCACATGTTACATCTGCCCCACCTGCACTGCACATGGGCCTCATTCCGAGTTGTTCGCTCGCTAGCTGCTTTTAGCAGCATTGCACACGCTAAGCCGCCGCCCTCTGGGAGTGTATCTTAGCTTAGCAGAATTGCGAACGAAATATTAGCAGAATTGCGAATAGAAATTTCTTAGCAGTTTCTGAGTAGCTCCAGACTTACTCCTACACTGCGATCAGTTCAGTCAGTTTCGTTCCTGGTTTGACATCACAAACACACCCAGCGTTCGCCCAGACACTCCCCCGTTTCTTCAGACACTCCCGTGTTTTTCCCAGAAACGCCAGCGTTTTTCCGCACACTCCCATAAAACGGCCAGTTTCCGCCCAGAAACACCCACTTCGTGTCAATCACACTCCGATCACCAGAACGATGAAAAATCTTCGTTAGGCCGTGAGTAAATACCAAACTTTTGTGCTAATTTACTTGGCGCAGGCGCACTGCGAACATTGCGCATGCGCAGTTTGTGAGTAATCGCTCCGTAGCGAAAAAACTAACGAGCGAACAACTCGGAATCACCCCCATTGTTTTGCCCAGTTTTGTGCTTTTTTGGTTTGCTAACAAACCTGAATAAGGCCCAATATGACCCCAGTGTGTGTTGTGTGTTGCACAGAGATAGTGGCCTGATGGTGGCAAGCGGTGACATTGTTGACATTTCCATACTGTTGAAATGGCACTTCACCCCACTTATCTCTAACTTGAAGTGACCTCAATATTGCGTATTTAAACATGACTATAGCTACCAACAAGGCAAATACTACTTATTTTGACTTTTTTTTTATTAATTTCCTTCATTTTGCTGTTCAAAAACTGTATTCCTGAGAAAGCTACCTCAGGTAATGTTGCCTTACTATAGACACACAGGTGTGGTAAAGAAGATCTGCAGTGTTTAGGTCGACGGTCAGTAGGTTGACACCAAATAGCCGACATGCTATAGGTCGACAGGTACAAAAAAATCGACAGATAAAAGTCAACAGTACTTAAGGTCAACAAGTGCAAAAGGTCGACAGGGGTCAAAAGGTTGACATGACAATGGTCGACGCACAAATGGTCGACACGAGTATTTTTTCCAGTTTTCTGGGGTCAAATCTTGTACGTTTGGTAATATGTCACCACCATCAGTCGAAACGTGTACCCTCACGGGCTAACTTGGCTCGCCGCGCTTCGGGCAAGGTAGCTTGCTCTGCTCGCCGCACTTTAGTATTCCCAATCGCAGTGGATTGAAAATCAAGCAAATGTTGGGAAAACGTAAAAAAGACCAAAACAAAGAGTGTCACCCATTTGTGTGTCGACAGTTATCACGTCGACCTTTTTGAACCTGTTGACCGTAAGCACTGTCGACCTTTCACTCTGTCGACCTTTTGCCTTGATGGCCTAAAGCATGTCGACCTATGCACTGTAAAGATCACATGACACAGTACGTGCGTGGGGTAATGACATTCAGCACTGAATACATCTCACAGAGATATAATACATGCAGTCAGGAAAGAATAGGTGGATATCACACAGGCTTCATACCATGAAGAATCTCTTTATCTGCTGTGAGATTTGGTAATGTATTAATAAAGGGTTCCGATGCATCACAGAATGTTTCTTTTCCCTTGTTCATGGATGGATCATGCCTCTAGCCAAATCATTAAAGATACATGAAAACATAGGACCAGAATCATACTAATCCTAGCTGCTGCTGAGAGTGTTAGTAATAGGTTTCTACTAGCCGTTGCGGTATGAATACTATACCCAGTATTACCCGCTATGGAGACAGCGGCACAGACTTTTCCATTGAATATTGTGTCAAGTATCCAGAACTGCTGTACGCAATGATGATAAATTAGCTTCAATAGCACATGCTTGCCTACTGAATGGGACCTTCCAACAGGAGAGCCCTGTACAAATCCAGGGGTTCTGTCCACTAATACACAAGGCGAAACGCGTCATAAAGTATAGCCCGTATCAGCACATTCCACTGGAGAAGCAGGCAGGATCCGGGAGAAGTCCATGAAATGTGTGTGTTAAGGTGAGAAGCATCACCAATCGAACATATTTAGGGCTATTCCCTATTCCTTGGTACCTGCGAACTGGCAACATATATAGGTTTTATTTATGTATACTTACCTGCTCTGCAGCAATGTCCAGAAGACTCCCAAATTCCTGCGCGCTCTCCCAGATGCCAGGTCAAGTGGGCGGTCCACAGACTTGCTCCCTCCCTCCTGCAGAGCGATGTCGCGATGCATGGGGCTTAAATATGCATATTGCATGTTGGACAGCACAAAAAGCCTACTTATAGAATGAGACGGTACCTCCTTTGGCACCCAGATACCCGGGTACTACTGGAGCTCCATGTACAGGAAGAGGTAGAGCAGAGGTAGGATCTGATCATGTGAACTGCGACGCTTCACAAGAAAGATGAGCTGAATCTGGTGAAGTAGCTTATTCCCCCAGAAGTCCAGGAGGTCTCCCAGAAATTGTAGAGTCTCCCGGAGCAAAAAGGTAGGTATGTAGTGGCATATCCATAATCAGGGGTGTAGAGAGCCAAGCCAGGCCCTGGTAATGAATGGGGATGTGGCCTAATAATTGCACGCTCCACTGGGGGGGGGGGGGGGGGTCGCCATTCTAATGAAAGGGGGGTGGCAGGAGGGCATCCGCTTCAAACCTTGCTTGCGGGAAGTGGGTGGCCCTCATCCTCGGCCGTTGACAGTTTATTTGGGAAGATGGCGCATGTGCACTAGAGAGTGCCAAAGTCTTTGCTTTTAATGTGGTGGTGCCATCTTCCCGAAGATATCACTGAGGAGTTGGCGCCGGTCTTAAATATAGGCATACTCAGGAGTGGGGAGGGAGTAGCGGACCCAGGCCCCGCTGGGCCAGGGTAATTAGCACCCGCCCCCTCTCAGCGCCACTGTCAATAAGGTGCAAGAAGTACAGCACACAAGGACCCTGAGACAATGGGCTCCACACCGCACACCTCACACCTGCACCCAAACTTACCTTGTTCCACCGTAGCCATATTTTATGATAGACCACCAGAAAAATGCCAGCCTGCAGCGCATGCGCCAAACGTCTCCCGACTGAGCGTAAAGTAAACGCGCTATTTTTATGGGCAGCTTTTCGAGAATCTCCTTTTTTGATACATTCAGCATGCATCCAGTTCCGTTCTACAGAGGGAGTTGCGAAAAATTGTAATTTAGATTTCCTCTTCTTTTTTTACAGCAAATTGTGCAAAAAAAATAACAAAATGAGCAGATTTTTTATTTTTCTTTACCCTCAAAACATCTTTTTAAACAATTGGAATAAAAGATTTGAGGGTGGATTAACGGATGAATGAGCTGGTCCCAAAAGGAGATTTGCTCATCTGAGCTTTTGGTTGGTGGGCCATGCTGGGATGTGTAGTCCCACAGCAGCTGGAGAGTTACAGTGCGTGTTCTCTAATCTCCCTCTGCAGTCAAATGTATATAGCCTGCGCCTCCTTCTAAATAGGTGAAATTCAAGGGTGGTTTTTTTCCGCAGTAATTACCAATGGTAATCCGTCAACATTAAAACCTACAGACAGATCTGTGGATATATTGATCCGTTTCGGTCGGTTTGCTAATCACAGCAATAAGACTGTATGGGACAGCCTGACGTTCATCTGTGGAAATAATGGCTCATTAAGCCTTAGAACGCCCCGGCTTCATTACTGAAGCAGATACACTAGATAGATGAGTAGGTAAATAAATATATATTATATGAATTTCATCTGTGAATTGGGAGGTTACATGCCAGGATTTCACTCGCTAATGGCTCAGCCCTCAGTAAATACTGATTTCTCTATGTGTCTACTCACTTGACGATCTGCTACTAATTACTGTTTTCCAGCTCTCCTGTCAGATCGGACCGTGGTTATCCCACATACAGTATGCTGTCAGAGAACGTTGTGTAGCCAAACTGATGGTGGGGAGAAATGGAATATATTAATAGATATTCCAGCTTCTCAGCATTCACCTATCGCCTCCACTCCCTCCTGCAGTCTGTTCTATATACAGCTGCCAGAATAATCTCCCTTTCAACACACTGCAAGTAACACACAAATCCCTCCAATCACTATCCTCCGTCACACAGCGCACACTGCAAGTAACACACAAATCCCTCCAATCACTATCCTCCGCCACAAAGCGCACACTGCAAGGTTCCCCCTAAATGAAACGCTCTTCGCTCAGAAGCAATACCCAATCCAAGAAATTATATATATATAGCATATGGAATATGTAATACACATTATGTGATTTCCATACTGGATTTATGATCATCATTTTCCGAGTCCTGGAGCGCTGTGCTGAAGCCTGCCACTGGGAATATATATATATACTAGGTGCTTCATCGCGCCCTACGGGCGCTCTTCACACCGTCGCAAGGGGCTACGCCCCCTTAACCCTTGCATGCCTTTCTGGGGTTTAATATTTGTATTATATGGAGTATTACCTGCATTCCTTTGTTAGTGGTTAAATATTGCACAATGAAAGGGCGTGCGATGGTGAAGGAGGCGCAGACCCTTGCGACGGCGTGAACAGCACCTGCAGGGCACGATGTACAGAATGTAGCGGGTGCGGGGGGGACTGCGGATGGTGTCTGTAGATGCTGCGGGTGGAGGGGAGGCAGAAGTGGGGGTGGGGCCCGGATGGGGAAGGTTCGGGAGGTGCTGCGCATGGGGGAGGGGCAGAGGAGTGGGGGATGCAGATGGGGGAGGGGTCCGGAGGTACTGAAGGTGGGGGAGGGGCAGGGGTGCCACGGGTGGGAGAGGGGCAGGTGTGGGGATGTTGTGGATGGATGAAGGGTTCCGGAGGTGCTGTGGGATGGGAAGGGACGGGAGTGCCGGGGGTGGGGTAGGGGACCGCAGGCACCATGGGTAGGGTAGGGGCAGGTACGGGTGTTGCGGCGGATGGGAAAGGAGGTCCGGAGGTGCTGCAGGTGGTGGAGGGGCCGGTGCGGGGGTGCCATTGGTGGGTGAGGGGTTGGTGAGGGGGGGACCGCTGATGGAGGAGGGTGTTTGCAGATGCTGCGGGTGGAGGGGGGCAGGTGTGGGGGGAGACATATAAGGGGGGTGAATGGTGGAAGGGGCCTGGAGGTGCTGTGGGTGGTGAAGGGGTGGAGGAGTGGGAGCCACGGGTGGTGGAGGGGGTCTGGAGGCACAGCATGTGGGGGAGGGGTGGAGTGCCGCATGTGGTGGAGGGGAAGGTGCGGAGGTGTGGTGCATTGGGGAGAGGTCTGGAGGTGCTGCGGGTACTGTATATGCCATAAAAGGTAGTTGGAGGGTATGCAGTAACAGGGCCAGGACAGGGGTGACAGGGTCAGTACAGGGTTGACGGGGCCAGGACAGGGGTGACAGGGTCAGAACAGGGGTGACGGGGCCAGGACAGGGGTGACGGGGCCAGGACAGGGGTGACGGGGCCAGGACAGAAATGATAGGGACAGGATAAGGGTGACAGGGCCAGGATAAGGGTGAAAGGGCCAGGATAAGGGTGGCAGGGCAAGGCCAGGGGTGACAGGGACATGACAGAACACAGGGCACGGGAGAGATTGGTATTAGGGACAAAACAGTAGTGACAGACAGATGTGTCTTACCGGAGTCACTGCTTCTGGCTGCTGCTGTTCCACTCCAACCTGTTGGGATCTGCTGCTGCTGGAGACTTGGCATGGCTGACTCTCTTAGGCTGTAGTCCTGCTTCCTCTGCCCGTCCGCATCCCTCCCCCCCTCCTCAGTCACACACTGCAGACCTCGCGCAGCTGCCGGGCACTGTGGTAAGGGGAGACTGGGAGTGACTGGTTAGCCCCCAGGAGACGCTGCGGCTGGAGGGAGGAGTGGGTCAGAGCCTGCAAGCAGCTCGGATTTCTGTAGCGCTACCCGCCAGCTAAAGTGTGTGAAGGAGCTGGGTGCACCTCACTGCGGGTGGCAGTGCTGCAGCTAGCGGTGGGGTTGCTGGGGCTGGAGATAACAGAGGCAGTATGGAACCTGCACAGCGGCAGGTGCCCCACTAAACTGCAGCTAAGAAGCGTGGAGTGTGCTAGAAAGTGACGCTCCTCCGCACCAGAGAGACCCTGCTGAGTATGCCGATGTGGGGGGTCAAGCACACAGTGAGCCGGTGCCCGTCTGTCTGTATGACATACCCCTCACACCCCCCCCATACCTCTCAAATGTCCCAATTTTCGTGGGACAGTGCCATTATTTGGGGTCTGTCCCGCTGTCCCACCCGCGGGTCGCAGTGTCCGGCGGTGGGGGGGGGGGGGGGGGGCAGTTGGAAAGCTCCTGTACTCGCTGTTCTGCTTAGCAGAGCAGCGGTGAATAGTGGAGACAGAGGGAGAGGGGGCATCAGGGGGTACGGATTAATGGGGGGGTTCCAGCAGCAGAGCCGGATTAAGGTGGGGGGGGGCAGGGGATACGTAACGTTGGCCCCACAGTTTTAGGGGGCCCCCCGGCTGGAGTAGCTCTGTCCCAGCTCAGAAGCTCCCCCCCCCCCCCCGTCCTGCCAGCAACAACGGCAGCATTGTGCTACAGTCAGCACACGCTGCTGCATATTGGCAGGTCTGTGGTGTTGCAGGGAGGCAGCAGTCTCCCTGCTTTCTTCTGCCTGTGCGGGTGTGTAGTGGGGAGCGACCACCTCCTCTGGATTTAGCCCTAGCTGAGGGGCCAAAATCCCATCAAAAAAATAACAATAAAATTCGAAATTTGCATAAGGGGGCGTGGCCGCGCGGGCCGCGATTAGGCCACGCCCCCAGTCCCCCAGCAGGCACAGCAATGAGATAGGGCTCCCCTGTCTCAAGTGCCCTGGGCCCCCCGGACTCATAATCAGCCCCTGGGAGCATGCCAGCAGCTCACAGAGCGCTGGGCATGCCCCCTCACTGACGAAAACGGGGACCTCCCGTGAAGCCACGCCCCCTTTTCGCCGAGTGTGTGTCCCTCCTTCTGCCTGGATAAAGCTCCTGCAGAAAGCTGGGAGGTATGCCCCCCTGCCTGTGCCATGCCCATACCTTCTGCTCCTAGTCTCCTATAGATTTGGCCAGATCTCTGTGACTCATTTGACTAACTCCGCCCACTGTTGTGACTCCGCCCAGCGTTAGCAAATGAATCACAAGGTCACAGAATAGGGCTATTATATAGGAGATATCGACCAAATACTCTCCTTCTGCGCTGTTCTAAAGATATTAGATAAAATAAGATATAGTATTCCTTAAGATGGGCTGCCTGTTTCACTAAGTTCCTTGTTAGGAGGAACTGAATACAGATAATATGAGAAAAGAAAGGAAATTGGCGCCCAGAGGTTATTGAAACCTATGAAGTATAGAGAACCCTATGGGTTTCACAATTATCATTGATCTTAAAACATAAACATGAACTGTTCTTTCATAAAAAATTATTAAAACATACAAAAGCAAAGTAGCATGTCCATCATATTACACAGACATTATGATGTAATTTCTCTTCGAATGATCCATCATTGAAGTTGATAGAGGAATATGGGCAACTTAATGCAATATCTTTATTCTTCCTCTTAAGATATTCAGAGATAACATCAAATACAACAACCCAACGCGTTTCGTCTATTAACTAGACTTCATCAGGGGTATGTCTTTTGGTATTAACGCCAATCTAAATGTAATCAATCAAGGTGGATAATCGGGATTTTTCAAAGAATGATTTCAGAACATCACTAAAAAGTGCTGCCGAGGCTTGTAGCCGGTCTCATATGTTCAATTAATCAGAATTCATATACTTCCTATATTTCTAGCTTTCAAAAGGAAGGTGAAATCTGCAAGATCCTGCCAAAATGGACGTCATGGGTCAAATATAGGCGTGAAATACAGATACAGGTAGGATGTCCTTACAGTTTCACACAGGAAAAAAACTTTCCAAAAAGACAGCCAGTAGTGCTCCAGTATCTTTGCAGACTGTCTGTCATAGGTTTCAATAACCTCTGGGCGCCAATTTCCTTTCTTTTCTCATATATATATATATATATATATATTGCAAAGGATGATACGGCGCCACTTGTGGGGTATGACCTCAGTAATAATTTGAATATAAATTAGTTAAAAGATACTAAAAACACAACGATCCTTGTTATAGGCGTCTGCCACCCCTTAAGATTGCAACGCTAGTACAGTGCTGCCAAAGAGATATACAGTGGGGGGATAAGGGTACCGGCGACCAATGTTGTGTGAGTGTACTGAAATCTAAGATTTATAAGCCAAAAAATATAGAATTTGAACAAACAGTTTAATAGCACGTATAAATAAAATACATAAAATTTCCAGATAAAGAAATTTTAAAACACACAGGTAAAAGATTAAGTAAAAAATGTAAAGGTAAGGACTTAGCTTTTTAAAATAGGCAAGGGGGTCACTGCAGGGAGCCCCTTGCCTATTTTAAAAAGCTAAGTCCTTACCTTTACATTTTTTACTTAATCTTTTACCTGTGTGTTTTAAAATTTCTTTATCTGGAAATTTTATGTATTTTATTTATACGTGCTATTAAACTGTTTGTTCAAATTCTATATTTTTTGGCTTATAAATCTTAGATTTCAGTACACTCACACAACATTGGTCGCCGGTACCCTTATCCCCCCACTGTATATATATATATATATATATATATATATATATATAATATAGATAGATAGAGATAGATAGATAGATAGATAGATAGATAGATAGATAGATAGATAGATAGATAGATAGATAGATAGATAGATAGATAGATAGATAGATAGATTAGAGAGGTGCAATTCGGTTCTCCAGAAACCCAGTCCCGGTTCAGAATTTGGATTTTAGTTCCTTAATTTGGGATTTTGTATTGCAGAAATTACATTATCTTATCTGCTTTTATCTATTTTTAGGAATGATTATCAATTTTTTGAGCTATTTTTAACCGAACCAAAAACCAAATCCGAACCATAACACTTGAGGGTGGTTATGCCAAAACACATTGATGAATTAGAACCACAACTCCAATAAATATACTGTAGTGCACCTCTCTAGAAAAATAAGCATCTTCCATTTTTTTAAAACAAAGGGGGTCATTCCGAGTTTTTCGCTCGGTAAAAATCTTCGCATCGCAGCGATTTTCCGCTTAGTGCGCATGCGCAATGTTCGCACTGAGACTGCGCCAAGTAAATTTGCTATGCAGTTAGGAATTTTACTCACGGCTTTTTCATCGTTCTGGCGATCGTAATGTGATTGACAGGAAGTGGGTGTTACTGGGCGGAAACAGGCCGTTTTATGGGCGTGTGGGAAAAAACGCTACCGTTTCCGGAAAAAACGCAAGAGTGACTGGAGAAACGGGGGAGTGTCTGGGCGAACGCTGGGTGTGTTTGTGACGTCAAACCAGGAAGGACAAGCACTGAACTGATCGCAGATGCCGAGTAAGTCTGGAGCTACTCAGAAACTGCTACGAGGTGTGTAATCGCAATATTGCAAATACATCGTTCGCAATTTTAAGAAGCTAAGATTCACTCCCAGTAGGCGGCGGCTTATCGTGAGCAAATCTGCAAAAATCAGCTTGCGAGCGAACAACTCGGAATGACACCCAAAGTTTTCGTGTGTGTGTGTGTGTGTGTGTTTTGCTGTTACCATTTACTTCACTTTTAATTGACTTTAAAAGTGTAATTTTATTGATTGTCTAGGAATTTTAGTGCTATCCATTTATTCTGGGCAAATTTAGCAATTTTACTACTATACTTTTATTTGCTACAGTGGCGTAACTAGAAATTTTTCTCCCCCAAGCCAAAAAATGATCCACGCACGCGCCACAAAAAGGGCGTGGCTTCATTGAAATGGGCGTGGCTTCGCATAAAGGGACGTGGCATTACAGGAAAAGACTACCTTATATCCCAGTTTTGCAACCTGCACGCCCAGACGTTGGCCACCACAGGAAAGAAAAATATTCCTGATTCATTCCCCTTACATTTGTCATTTTTCCTCCTTATAGTAATGCCCAGTATACATTATGCCACATACTGCAATGGCCCTTAGACATTATGCCACACACAATAATGCACATGACACAATATGCACACACCATAATGCCCCCGACACATTATGCCACACACCGTAATGCCTGTGACACATTATGACAGGAATCGCAATGCCCGTTATACATTATGCTACACACTGTAATACCCCTGATACATTATAGCACATACAATGTCTGTGACACATTATGACACACACCGCAATGATCCTGAGACATTATACCACATACCACAATGATCGTGATATAGTATACAACACACCGTAATGCCTGACACATTATGACACACACCGCAATGTCCGTGATACATTATGCCACACACCGTAACGCCTGTGACACATTATGACAGGAATCGCAATGCCCGTTATACATTATGCTACACACTGCAATGCCCCTGATACATTATAGCACATACAATGTCTGTGACACATTATGACACACACCGCAATGACCCTGAGACATTATACCACATACCACAATGCCCGTGATATAGTATACCACACACTGTAATGCCTGACACATTATGACACAGACAGCAATGATCCTGAGACATTATACCACATACCACAATGCCCGTGATATAGTATACAACACACCGTAATGCTTGACACATTATGACACACAACGCAATGTCCGTGATACATTATGCCACACACTGCAATGACCCTGAGACATTATACCACATACCACAATGCCCGTGATATAGTATACCACACACCGTAATGCCTGTGACACATACAGCAATGCCCGTTATACCCTATGCCACACACCGCAAAGCCCGTTATAGATTATGCCACACACTGCAATGACCCTGAGACATTATACCACATACCACAATGCCCGTGATATAGTATGCCACACACCGTAATGCCTGTGACACATTATGACACACACCGCAATGTCCGTGATACATTATGCCACACACCGTAATGCCCATTACACATTAAGTCCTACAGTAAGGCTTCTAATTACTTTTAAATTACCTGCTCGTTGCCAGGGGTTTCATGCTCTTGGTTCCATGCACGGTGCCAGGGGTTTTCATGCTCAGGGTGTCATGCTCGTTGCCAGGGGTTTCATGCACTGGGTGTCATGCTCGTTGCCAGGGGTTTCTTGCACTGGGTGTCATGCTCGTTGTCAGGGGTTTCATGCACTGGGTGTCATGCTCGTTGCTAGGGGCTAGTGCTTGGTGCTAGGGCTGTGCCCCCAGTGCCACATATGCCCCCAGTGCCAGATATTCCCCCACAGTGCCAGGTACTCACATGCCCCCAGTGCCAAATATAGCCCCCCCCCCCATGTGCCAGGTACACATATACCCCCCCAGTGCCACATATGCCCCCTCAGTGCCACATATGCCCCCCGAAGTGTAAAATATGCTCCCCCTCCCCCTGTGCCGAATATGCTCCCGCAGTGCCAGTTAAATCCCCCCCGCTGTTTTGTGATGGAGGGACACGGAGGGCACAGCGCGCGCCTCTCCTGTGTCCCTCCTGCGTCTCCGGCGGGTCTGTTAAAGGAAGTGCCGATTCGTGAGCCAATCAGAGCTCACGAACGGCACTTCATTCAATAGACCCACCGGAGACGCAGGAGGGACACAGGAGAGGCGCGCGCTGTGCCCTCCGTGTCCCTCCTTACAGCAGCGGAGGGAAGGAGGGAGAGGAGACAGCAGACTGACATGTGGACGCTCATCCGCATGTCAATCTGCGCTAAATCAGTGGCGGCGCCCCCGCAGCCCTGCGCCTCCAAACAACCGCGAGGACTGCGGGGGCAGTAGTTACGCCACTGATTTGCTATATCTGTTTAAATAAATTCATCTTATACTTTTTATCTAATATATCAGTCATAATTTTAAAGAATCTAAGACACCTAATGTAGCTTTTATACCCTAGCATTTGTTTTATGCATTTTAAAACAATGCGCATCACCACCATCTGAATCTTTTAGGCAGAGCCGGCCCTAACCAATATGATGGCCTAGGCAAGATTTTGGCTGGTGCCCCCTAGCACCACCGCTGGTTCTGCCTCTGACCTTGCACCTCTTTCCCAGCACCACCACCCCTCATCCATAGCAGTCCTTGTACCCCCCATATTTTAAATAGGAACAGGTCGCACATTTGACACACAGCCCAAAAAGGGGCATCTTCTTGCTGGGAAGGGGCATGGCCCCACGATAGTAACCCCAATTCCAATTACACCACACAGTACTGCAACTTTATTCACATTTTATCTTGCGATAGTGTCCATAATTCATATTACATCACACAGTAGTATCACTTTACCTTATAAACGTTACTCCTCACAGTAGAGCCCCTTATTCACATTACATCACACTGAATTGATCCTTATTCACATTACACCACACCTTATTGCTCTTTATTCACATTAGATGACACAGTAGTGCCCTTTCTATATGCAACGCTACATAGTAGAGCACCTTATACACATAATACCACACATTAGTAATGCATTTATACACAATTCCACACAGTAATGCCCCTTACACATATGAGACACATTAATGTCCTTATAAACATAATGCACCAAACACATTATGACAACCTTTATTAATGCCCTTTTACACATAATGTCCCTTACACATATGCCGCACATTAATAATGCCCTTATACACATAATGACACACATAGTGGCTTTTTACACATATGTTGCACATTATTAATGCATTTCTACATGACTCACATAATGCTCCTTACACATATTCCAAACACTACTGCACAACCAACCCACTCACATGCACACAGCACTCACACTTCCACTAACACTGTGACCTCTGCCTCTGCTTGGATACAGATGTGTCCTCACACACCTTGCCTCAATGCTAACGTCGGGCACCTTTTCTTTAATGAAAATGCATCTTATTTGCATTGCTATGTGGCTAGGTTGCACGAGCAGCTTCTGCTGATTAAACAGATAGGCAGCATGCCTATATACTGTGTGAGACCGTGGGTGTATCTGCATATGAAATGCTACATACATAATATAGGCATGCCGCATATCATTTTAATCAGCAGAAGCTGCTGATGCCCCTAGGCATATCAAATGACCTAGGCAATTGCCTAGTTTGCCTATGCCTATGGCCGGCTCTGCTTTAGGGTTAAGCTGACACCCAGTTATCCGAATATTTATTACTGAAGCAAGTTACATACCCACTGGGAGTGTCCCACATGACTGCACCTTGCATAACTGTGATAAAGACGATTGTACTGCTCAATTTAGGAGCTAAGTACTGCATGTACAGTATACACAGCACTGTATCACTCTACACAGTAAAGATGGCTACAGTCTACAGTAGCACATCAGGTCGGAGGTTACACCTCCCTGCAAAATCTGGGTCCTAGTTTCCAGCATGTATACACACTGTTACACAGACAGAAGACAGTGCTGCAGTGCACTGCTCTCTAGCAGGCTGTGCAACTTATGACTCTTCCAATCCAGTACAGTGCAATGAAATTTGCAGACTTTGTGGGTGATACTGTGTTGAATGTGTGCCGGTTTGGTGGAGCAAATTTTGCAAGCATGGGTGATGTCATACACATTTCAGCCGCAATCTACAGCACAACTGAAGAGAGGTAGCTGGGATATAACTGGGCGATCTGATGTAGGAAAAGCTCAGTGAGGATGTGTTGAAGGAACAGCGGGCTCTGCAGTGTACAGTTTACCGATAATCGCTCAATTGCAAAAACATCGGCATATCGTACGACTCTGAGGCAGGCCCTTGGTTAACATTTTTTGTCATCCTCAATGCAGTGATCCTGGATTGAAGTATCCTGCCTGCAGCCTGATTCGTTATTTGATTTATTTATTAATCTTGTCCTAGGCATGGCCTGACAGGACCCTTGGTTGGGGGAAAGAGCAATGACCCTCGTGTTTCCTCTATGGGGTCACTATCTGTTTCATAACTCCGCTTTTGTTTGATCTATTAGGATTGGCCGGTGAGTGGAAGGCTTAGGTGAATGGCAAAACATTTTCTGTTTTTAAAAGTCTGTCTATTGACATTTATTTCATACATTAAAACAAAAAAATGATTAAACATGAGGATAAATGATCTTTCTGCACATAAAACCTGTTTTCAAAGTAATTCTATTTTCTTAATACTAGATGGTTCTGATATACTTCATAACAAATGTAAAGCAAAACATTTACAGTACCATCATTTTTCAGAACAGCGCCCCCCAGTGGTCACATTACTGTGAAAATGAGGTTACTTAGCTACGTTTTAATGCTGGACATTAGGGTGTATTAGTTTTGGTTAAATATATTATTTTTTTTGCATTTTAATAATCAGCGGACAAACATCGCTATTTATCGGCAGCATCGAAATGAAAATACATTTCTGTGATTGTGTTTTAGTTAAGACTTGGTGAAGTTGGTGATGATGCATCGTAAAAGAATGGCCTGGATGCCTTTCGCACAAGATATTGTGTATCTATAGCTGTAATAACTAAAGGACATTACGAGTCAGGGAATTTAGCAGACTGCCATTTTTGGTATCAGGGAATAACTTTCTTTTGCCGTCAGGCTAAATTGGCAGCTGTTACACTGGGGGTTTTGTTTTCACTTCCTCTTACTAAACGCAATTAGACTTTTTGGAAAGTTGAGACCTGTGTGTTTTGTTTTTCTTTATTTCTCAACCTTAATTACGATATGACACATTATTTTAATATCACCTGAATATATTAATGGGCAATTGGAGGAAAAATCTCAAAATTCTCCTCCAAGCCCTTTATTTCGCATTTTTTTTTGGTAATGGAACATTTAAAAAAAAAATACTGGAGGGAGCCCTGTGATAATAACACTATCTTGAGATAGCCTTATCCAGGCTTCCCACCAGTACCCCTGCTCCTGCATTGCCTTTGCTGCCTGCTGGCAGTGAAGGCTGAGCTCGGAACTGGCCTGTGTGATCAGCCATGTGTGTCTGATACAAAGGCATCACTTACTTTGTTTGCACCCAGTGTAGCGCCGGTAAAAAAAAGGTGGGTGTGGCTTCCAGAAATTGGGCGTGACTTAGCGGGAGGGCCGAGTCTTTGCCTCCCGACCTCCGTTTTTTGTCACTTGCGGTGTTCGGAAGGTGCGGGCTGCCTCCCGCGGAGAGTTTTATATGCAGTGCTGGCTCCTGCTCAGTGACCGGAGCTGAGTGCTGCACATAATTTAACAGTGCAGCACTCTGCTCCTGTCACTGAGCAGGAGCCGGCATTTTGGTGTCAACCCTCGGCGGGTGACACCCGGTTGCGGGCCGCACCCCCGTTGTGACGCCACTGGTCTAATAGACCACAGTCCAATCACTTTGTGAAAAAAAAAGGTTAGAGAAAAAAAGTAATACTTACCTGCACCCAGGGAACATTAATAGTCGCTCATCTGATCGCTGTGCTCCTGCTGTGACCCCTGGTGCCGTAAAGTGATACTGTGAAGCCGGCATCTCACTTTACAGCACTGGGGGTCACAGCGGAACACAGGACCCGATGATCGACTGCCCTCCCCAGAGCATGCATGCTCTGTCCCTGCATGTGATAATTGATGTATCCCTGCGATTTATTCAATTATTGCATGCAAATTTGGGCATCTGAGATTCGAATTGTGATAAATAGGCCCCCAAGGCTTAGTACATCTGCCCCATTGTCAATAAATAAGTCTCATTACTTTAAAAAAAAAATACTAACTACCAGAGAAGCTTGAACCATTTTTAAAAAATGCTGGAAATTCTTAAACATTTAGCTGTAAAAAAAGATGGGGCGTCTAAATGGGGAGTGAGGGCGTCTAAATGGGGAATGAGGTTTAATATAGAAATATAGAAAAATGCAAAGTTATGCATTTTGGGACAAAAAACACACATGCATCCTACACTCTAAATGGGGAAAATATAGGGGTAACCGTGGTGGAAAAAGATTTGGGGGTGCTCATAGATAATAGGCAAATAAAGTCATAAAACGGGGCATTGAGACAAGGAACGAGGATGTAATCCTGCCTCTGTACAGATCATTGGTGCATCCGCACCTGGAATATTGTGTTCAATTTTGGGCACCATATTATAATAAAGATATTCGGGAGGTAGACCGAGTTCAAAGGCGAGCTACTAAATTGATTAAAGGTTTAGAGACACTGGAGTATGAGGAAAGGCTTACTAGGTTAAATATGTATACACTAGAAAAGAGGCGTCTAAGAGGAGACATTATTAATATCTTTAGACAGAGGCGGATTGGCCATAGGGTTCACAGGGAAGATTCCCAGTGGGCCGACGCACCCGTGGGGCCTGTTTTGTTTGAGGACATGTGGTCCTTTTTATAGACATAATGAATAAAATACAAAATAATTTGCATATATGAAAATGACTTTGCCACTTAGCCTGTGGTTGTAGATGATCTAGTGTATGCTCTGTCTGCCTGCTTGGCTGACATACTGTATAAGATAGAGTGAATAGTGATTGGGATACGGTTGGTGTAATAAGCAAGAAAATATATCTTTCTAAAGAATTATATAGTTTCCTAAATTCTGAAGGTGGATCATATAATGTGCTCATAATATTTAATTTTTTTTTTTTTTAACTTCCCCCTTGATGCTGGACATGCCCACTATCTGGAAAAGTCTTGGGGGGAGGGTGCTGCTGCCATGGCCCATGGCTAGACCTTACACCTCTGGTGCTGCCCATGTGGGGCCACTAGTACTAATTTTGCCAGGGCCGCTTTTTGTTCCCAATCCGCCCCTGTCTTCAGATATGTAAAGGGACATTATAAGGAGTTAGCAGCGGATTTGTTTACTAATAGAACTCTGT
The DNA here is from genome assembly GCF_028390025.1 of Pseudophryne corroboree. Classification (NCBI taxonomy): domain Eukaryota; kingdom Metazoa; phylum Chordata; class Amphibia; order Anura; family Myobatrachidae; genus Pseudophryne; species Pseudophryne corroboree. Next base: position 806,719,819 of record NC_086449.1, on the reverse strand, counting down.
ATAGGACACGTGGGCACTCGCTGAGGCTTGAGGAGAGAAAATTCCGTACACAACGTAGGAAAGGGTTCTTCACGGTAAGGGCAATAAAGATTTGGAACTCCCTGCCGGAGAAGGTAATAATGGCAGACTCTGTAAATGCATTTAAAAACGGATTGAACACATTTTTAACTGGAAAAAGTATCCAGGGTTATAGCATTTAGCACAGTGACATTAATATCTGGGAGTGGTAAGAATCATAGTTGTCAATTGGTACTAAACCATTACCCCAGCAGGTGCATTATAATAGGAACAGCGTAACACAGAATATAGGTTGAACCCGATGGGCATTTTGCCTCTTTTCAACCTCACTAACTATGTAACTATGGTGGTCATTCCGAGTTGTTCGCTCGCTAGCAGTTTTTAGCAGCCGTGCACACACTATGCCGCCTCCCACTGGGAGTGTATTTTATCTTAGCAGAAGTGCAAACGAAAGGATCGCAGAGCGCTACAAAGTTTTTTTGTGCAGTTTCAGATAGTGATGAACGGGTTCGGTTTCTCGGAAACCGAACCCCCCCCCGAACTTCACCCTTTTTACACGGGTCCGAGCCATACTCGGATTCTCCCGTATGGCTCGGGTAACCCGAGCGCGCCCGAACGTCATCATCCCGCTGTCGGATTCTTGCGAGATTCGGAATCTATATAAGCAGCCGCGCGTCGCCGCCATTTTCACTCGTGCATTGGAAATGTTAGGGAGAGGACGTGGCTGGCGTCCTCTCCGTTTATGTTGATGCATTGCAAATATTTTGTGCTTGCTTATTACTTAATTGTGGGGACTGGGGAGCAGCTGTATTATATAGGAGGAGTACAGTGCAGAGTTTTGCTGACAGTGACCACCAGTAATACGTTGTCTGCCTGAAAAACACTCCATATCTGTGCTCAGTGTGCTGCATATATCTGTGCTCACACTGCTTTATTGTGGGGACTGGGGAGCAGCTGTATTATATAGCAGGAGTGCAGTGCAGAGTTTTGCTGACAGTGACCACCAGTATACAATGTCTGCCTGAAAACACTCAATATCTGTGCTCAGTGTGCTGCTTTATTGTGGGGACTGGGGACCACCAGTATAATATTATATAGGAGGAGTACAGTGCAGAGTTTTGCTGACCAGTGACCACCAGTATATAATATATAGCATTACGGTACAGTAGGCCACTGCTGTACCTACCTCTGTGTCGTCATTAAGTATACTATCCATCTAGATTCTATACCTGTGGTGCATTTCAGTTGTGCAGTTTGCTGACACAGTGACCACCAGTATATATAGCAGTACGGTACGGAAGGCCACTGCTGTACCTACCTCTGTGTCGTCATTAAGTATACTATCCATCTACATTCAATACCTGTGGAGCATTTTAGTTTTGCAGTTTGCTGACACAGTGACCACCAGTATACTATATATAGCAGTACGGTACGGAAGACCACTGCTGTACCTACCTCTGTGTTGTTATTAAGTATACTATCCATCTACATTCTATACCTGTGGTGCATTTTAGTTTTGCAGTTTGCTGACACAGTGACCACCAGTATACTATATATAGCAGTACGGTACGGAAGGCCACTGCTGTACCTACCTCTGTGTCGTCATTAAGTATACTATCCATCTACACTCTATACCTGTGGTGCATTTTAGTTTTGCAGTTTGCTGACACAGTGACCACCAGTATACTATATATAGCAGTACGGTACGGAAGGCCACTGCTGTACCTACCTCTGTGTTGTTATTAAGTATACTATCCATCTACATTCTATACCTGTGGTGCATTTTAGTTTTGCAGTTTGCTGACACAGTGACCACCAGTATACTATATATAGCAGTACGGTACGGAAGGCCACTGCTGTACCTACCTCTGTGTCGTCATTAAGTATACTATCCATCTACACTCTATACCTGTGGTGCATTTTAGTTTTGCAGTTTGCTGACACAGTGACCACCAGTATACTATATATAGCAGTACGGTACGGAAGGCCACTGCTGTACCTACCTCTGTGTCGTCATTAAGTATACTATCCATCTACATTCTATACCTGTGGTGCATTTTAGTTTTGCAGTTTGCTGACACAGTGACCACCAGTATATATAGCAGTACGGTACGGAAGGCCACTGCTGTACCTACCTCTGTGTTGTCATTAAGTATACTATCCATCTACATTCTATACCTGTGGTGCATTTTAGTTTTGCAGTTTGCTGACACAGTGACCACCAGTATACTATATAAAGCAGTACGGTACGGAAGGCCACTGCTGTACCTACCTCTGTGTCGTCATTAAGTATACTATCCATCTACACTCTATACCTGTGGTGCATTTTAGTTTTGCAGTTTGCTGACACAGTGACCACCAGTATACTATATATAGCAGTACAGTACGGAAGGCCACTGCTGTACCTACCTCTGTGTCGTCATTAAGTATACTATCCATCTGCATTCTATACCTGTGGTGCATTTTAGTTTTGCAGTTTGCTGACACAGTGACCACCAGTATATATAGCAGTATGGTACGGAAGGCCACAGCTGTACCTACCTCTGTGTCGTCATTAAGTATACTATCCATCTACATTCTATACCTGTGGTGCATTTTAGTTTTGCAGTTTGCTGACACAGTGACCACCAGTATACTATATATAGCAGTACGGTACGGAAGGCCACTGCTGTACCTACCTCTGTGTCGTCATTAAGTTTACTATCCATCTACACTCTATACCTGTGGTGCATTTTAGTTTTGCAGTTTGCTGACACAGTGACCACCAGTATACTATATATAGCAGTACGGTATGGAAGGCCACTGCTGTACCTACCTCTGTGTCGTCATTAAGTATACTATCCATCTACATTCTATACCTGTGGTGCATTTTAGTTTTGCAGTTTGCTGACACAGTGACCACCAGTATATATAGCAGTACGGTACGGAAGGCCACTGCTGTACCTACCTCTGTGTCGTCATTAAGTATACTATCCATCTACATTCTATACCTGTGGTGCATTTTAGTTTTGCAGTTTGCTGACACAGTGACCACCAGTATATATAGCAGTACGGTACGGAAGGCCACTGCTGTACCTACCTCTGTGTCGTCATTAAGTATACTATCCATCTACATTCTATACCTGTGGTGCATTTTAGTTTTGCAGTTTGCTGACACAGTGACCACCAGTATACTATATATAGCAGTACGGTACGGAAGGCCACTGCTGTACCTACCTCTGTGTCGTCATTAAGTATACTATCCATCTACACTCTATACCTGTGGTGCATTTTAGTTTTGCAGTTTGCTGACACAGTGACCACCAGTATACTATATATAGCAGTACGGTACGGAAGGCCACTGCTGTACCTACCTCTGTGTTGTTATTAAGTATACTATCCATCTACATTCTATACCTGTGGTGCATTTTAGTTTTGCAGTTTGCTGACACAGTGACCACCAGTATACTATATATAGCAGTACGGTACGGAAGGCCACTGCTGTACCTACCTCTGTGTCGTCATTAAGTATACTATCCATCTACACTCTATACCTGTGGTGCATTTTAGTTTTGCAGTTTGCTGACACAGTGACCACCAGTATACTATATATAGCAGTACGGTACGGAAGGCCACTGCTGTACCTACCTCTGTGTCGTCATTAAGTATACTATCCATCTACATTCTATACCTGTGGTGCATTTTAGTTTTGCAGTTTGCTGACACAGTGACCACCAGTATATATAGCAGTACGGTACGGAAGGCCACTGCTGTACCTACCTCTGTGTTGTCATTAAGTATACTATCCATCTACATTCTATACCTGTGGTGCATTTTAGTTTTGCAGTTTGCTGACACAGTGACCACCAGTATACTATATAAAGCAGTACGGTACGGAAGGCCACTGCTGTACCTACCTCTGTGTCGTCATTAAGTATACTATCCATCTACACTCTATACCTGTGGTGCATTTTAGTTTTGCAGTTTGCTGACACAGTGACCACCAGTATACTATATATAGCAGTACAGTACGGAAGGCCACTGCTGTACCTACCTCTGTGTCGTCATTAAGTATACTATCCATCTGCATTCTATACCTGTGGTGCATTTTAGTTTTGCAGTTTGCTGACACAGTGACCACCAGTATATATAGCAGTATGGTACGGAAGGCCACAGCTGTACCTACCTCTGTGTCGTCATTAAGTATACTATCCATCTACATTCTATACCTGTGGTGCATTTTAGTTTTGCAGTTTGCTGACACAGTGACCACCAGTATACTATATATAGCAGTACGGTACGGAAGGCCACTGCTGTACCTACCTCTGTGTCGTCATTAAGTTTACTATCCATCTACACTCTATACCTGTGGTGCATTTTAGTTTTGCAGTTTGCTGACACAGTGACCACCAGTATACTATATATAGCAGTACGGTACGGAAGGCCACTGCTGTACCTACCTCTGTGTCGTCATTAAGTATACTATCCATCTACATTCTATACCTGTGGTGCATTTTAGTTTTGCAGTTTGCTGACACAGTGACCACCAGTATATATAGCAGTACGGTACGGAAGGCCACTGCTGTACCTACCTCTGTGTCGTCATTAAGTATACTATCCATCTACATTCTATACCTGTGGTGCATTTTAGTTTTGCAGTTTGCTGACACAGTGACCACCAGTATGCTATATATAGCAGTACGGTACGGAAGGCCACTGCTGTACCTACCTCTGTGTCGTCATTAAGTATACTATCCATCTACACTCTATACCTGTGGTGCATTTTAGTTTTGCAGTTTGCTGACACAGTGACCACCAGTATACTATATATAGCAGTACGGTACGGAAGGCCACTGCTGTACCTACCTCTGTGTTGTCATTAAGTATACTATCCATCTACATTCTATACCTGTGGTGAATTTTAGTTTTGCAGTTTGCTGACACAGTGACCACCAGTATATATAGCAGTACGGTACGGAAGGCCACTGCTGTACCTACCTCTGTGTCGTCATTAAGTATACTATCCATCTACATTCTATACCTGTGGTGCATTTTAGTTTTGCAGTTTGCTGACACAGTGACCACCAGTATATATAGCAGTACGGTACGGAAGGCCACTGCTGTACCTACCTCTGTGTCGTCATTAAGTATACTATCCATCTACATTCTATACCTGTGGTGCATTTTAGTTTTGCAGTTTGCTGACACAGTGACCACCAGTATACTATATATAGCAGTACGGTACGGAAGGCCACTGCTGTACCTACCTCTGTGTCGTCATTAAGTATACTATCCATCTACATTCTATACCTGTGGTGCATTTTAGTTTTGCAGTTTGCTGACACAGTGACCACCAGTATACTATATATAGCAGTACGGTACGGAAGGCCACTGCTGTACCTACCTCTGTGTCGTCATTAAGTATACTATCCATCTACATTCTATACCTGTGGTGCATTTTAGTTTTGCAGTTTGCTGACACAGTGACCACCAGTATACTATATATAGCAGTACGGTACGGAAGGCCACTGCTGTACCTACCTCTGTGTCGTCATTAAGTATACTATCCATCTACATTCTATACCTGTGGTGCATTTTAGTTTTGCAGTTTGCTGACACAGTGACCACCAGTATATATAGCAGTACGGTACGGAAGGCCACTGCTGTACCTACCTCTGTGTCGTCAAGTATACCATCCATCCATACCTGTGGTGCATTTCAGTTTTGCACAGTTTGCTGACCACCAGTATATAATATATAGCATTACGGTACAGTAGGCCACTGCTCTATCTACCTCTGTGTCGTCATTAAGTATACTAGCTTAGTCACACAGCGACCTTGGTGCGCCTCTTTTTTTCTTTGCATCATGTGCTGTTTGGGGACAATTTTTTTGAAGTGCCATCCTGTCTGACACTGCAGTGCCACTCCTAGATGGGCCAGGTGTTCGTGTCGGCCACTTGTGTCGCTTAGCTTAGTCACACAGCGACCTTGGTGCGCCTCTTTTTTTCTTTGCATCATGTGCTGTTTGGGGACTATTTTTTTGAAGTGCCATCCTGCCTGACACTGCAGTGCCACTCCTAGATGGGCCAGGTGTTTGTGTCGGCCACTTGTGTCGCTTAGCTTAGCCATCCAGCGACCTCTGTGCAAATTTTAGGACTAAAAATAATATTGTGAGGTGTGAGGTGTTCAGAATAGACTGGAAATGAGTGGAAATTATGGTTATTGTGGTTAATAATACTATGGGATCAAAATAACCCCCAAATTCTATGATTTAAGCTGTTTTTTAGGGTTTTTTGAAAAAAACACCCGAATCCAAAACACACCCGAATCCGACAAAAATTTTTCGGTGAGGTTTTGCCAAAACGCGTCCGAACCCAAAACACGGCCGCGGAACCGAATTCAAAACCAAAACACAAAACCCGAAAAATGTCCGGTGCACATCACTAGTTTCAGAGTAGCTCAAAACCTACTCAGCGCTTGCGATCACTTCAGACCACTCAGTTCCTGTTTTGACGTCACAAACACGCCCTGCATTCGCCCAGCCACGCCAGCGTTTTTTTCTGGCACGCCTGCGTTTTTCCGAACACTCCCTGAAAACGGTCAGTTGCCACCCAGAAACGCCCACTTCATGTCAATCACTCGGCTAGGCCAGCAGTGCGACTGAAAAGCTTCGCTAGACCCTGTGTGGAACTACAATGTTCGTTGTAATAGTACGTCGCGCGTGCGCATTGCGCTGCATACGCATGTTCAGAAGTGCCGTTTTTTTGCCTCATCACTGCACATCGAAAGAATGCAGCTAGCGATCAACTCGGAATGACCACCTATGTCTGTTGTACATTGAATACAGTCAATGAACATGAAACACGTATGTCAAACGTGAACAATTGGCCTTCGTGGACCTAATTTAGGTTAAACCAATGGACAACTGTCCCCAAATCGCAAGTGAAGCGTTAACGAGTTAGATGCCAACTAGTTTCCCAAATTCCCTACTTGCTGAAACAGTTTGAGCCTCTCTCCGAATGCCATCTCTGCATTTAGGAGCAGCTTCACTTTTATCTATATATTCCCGTTATAGCTAATTTCCTGTAATTAATCTATGTTTGTTTCCACCCGCACCAACCAGAGCAGAACCCGCCCCAAGAGAAGCGAGCCCGGGAATGCGCCTGGAAGACCGTAATCCGAGCAGGTGCTCTCTGCTAATGTCCTTTGTAGACAGATTACCAATTACAGGGGTTTGAACAGATGCAAAATATAACAAAAAAGCTACAATTAGCCTGTGGGTGAAATGAAACCTCAGTAATTGAATTTTATCCGTTTCATTAAAAGTTTGTGCAGTGTTGGAATAATATCCGGCTTGAAGCTGGAACAGACGAACCCAAGCTGCAACCAACAAAACAAAACAAAACCAAATTAACCTCTTAATTATATTTACTAAATGATATCAGAGTCTTTTTGTTTTGTTTTGTTTTTTAAATGCCACCGCGGGGCTCTTGGTTTAACATACTGGAGTATTCATAAGGGCTTTCTAGTATTCCATGATGAAACTATAGGGGTCATGAACTGTCCCACCATAGACCATTCATTGGTTCACCTTGGCGTCCCTGTATGGCGGCCACTTCCAGCACCTTCTTAGCTGTGTAGATGGTGGCTGCTGTTCCTACATGTGAGTAATGAGCTGTGGGTATGGGGCTGGACCTGTGGAATATGCCCTAGAAGAGAATATGCCATGGGGATTGGGCAGAGGCAGCCCTAACCAATATGATGCCCTAGGTAAGATTTTGGCTGGTGCCCCCTAGCACCACCGCTGGTTCCGCCTCTGACCTGGCACCTCTTTCCTAGCACCACCACCCCTCATCCATAGCAGTCCTTATTTTGCTGTTTGTACCCCCTATATTTTAAATAGGAACAGTTCGCACATTTGGCGCATAGCCCAAAAAGGGATGTGTTTTAGCTGGCATGGGGCATGGCCACACAATGTGACCCCAATTCCAATTACGCTACACAGTACTGCAACTTTATTCACATTTGATCATGCGATAGTTTCCATAATTCATATTACATCCCACAGTAGTATCACTTTACCTTATAAACGTTACTCCTCACAGTAGAGCCCCTTATTCACATTACATCACACTGAATTGCTCCTTATTCACATTACACCACACCCTATTGCTCTTTATTCATATTAGACGACACAGTAGTGCCCTTTCTATACGCAATGCCACATAGTAGAGCACCTTATACACATAATGCCACACAGTAATGTCCCTTACACATATGAGACACATTATTAATGTCCTTATAAACATAATGTGCCTTGCACATTATGACAACCTTTATTAATGCCAATTTACACATAATGTCCCTTACACATATGCCGCACATTATTAATGCCCCTATACACATAATGACACACATAGTGCACCCTACACATTTGCTGCACATTATTAGTGCCCCTATACACATAATGACACACATAGTGCCCCTTACACATATGTTACACATTATTAGTGCCCCTATACACATAATGACACACATACAGTAGTACCCTGTTACACATATGCCGCACATTATTAATGCCCTTATACACATAATGACACACATAATGCCCCTTACACATATGTTGCACATTATTAATGCATTTTTACACGACACACATAATGCTCCTTACACATATTCCAAACACTACTGCACAACCAACCCACTCACATGCACACAGCACTCACACTGCCACTAACACTGTGACCTCTGCCTCTGCTTGGATACAGATATGTCCTCATAAATCTTGCCTCAGTGCTAAAGTTGGGCACATTTTTTTAAATGAAAATGCATCTTATTTGCATTGCTATGTGGTTAGGATGCACAAGCAGCTTCTGCTGATTAAAATGATATGTAGCATGCCTATATACTGTGTGTGACTGTGGCTGTATCTGCATATGAAATGCTACATACATAATGTAGGCATGCCGCATATCATTTTAATCAGCAGAAGCTGCTGATGCCCCTAGGCATATCAAATGCCCTAGGCAATTTCATAGTTTGCCTATGCCTATGGCCGGCTCTGGGATTGGGTGCCCATCTCACGTTTGCCAGCCTATGTAATACATTGAGTCAACCACTAATACTTTCCAACGTTTTGCCCTTCAACGTTATGTTATAGGATTATTCCAGCTAAAAAAACATTGCACCCAATGTACTGTACCACCTGCTCCCAAGTAAATGAACATTGATAGTAGCTTGCTACACCCAGAACCAACAGTGCGTAGTTACTGCTCAATGTATATTGTAGAAATATTTAAAGAGTGGGCGTGGTCTAATGTACAGTATGTAAATACTGTTGCAATTCTACTCTTGTGCATGGAGTGACAGACTTTCACAGAAATAAGGCAACGGTCACGGAGCAACGTGTGAATGCTTTTCTCTGAGCAGTTACAACAAAAAGGAAATCTAATGCAGCCAAGGTATAATTTATGACCTATCATGTATGCTTCATGCTTCAGTGATGTCACTAGTTCCTAGTTAATTGATATTATTATTATCCTTTATTTATATGGCGCCACAAGGGTTCCGCAGCGACCAATTACAGAGTACATATGCACATAATCAAAACAGTGGCTTACAGTTGAAGACAATATAGGACAAGTACAAGGTAACTAAGCATAACCACTGTACCTCAGTAGACGACACTGAGACAAGTATCAAGGTGGCCCGAAAACTATAGGATTTGGGCAGTTTGAGGTTATTAAAGTAAGAAAAGGATAAGCACAAGAGGGAAGAGGGCCCTGCTTGTGAGAGCTTACATTCTAAAGGGGAGGGGCAGACACAGATTGGGTAGACCGAGCGTGGGCAGAGGGTTAGGATGAGATTCGGATGGGTTTGGTGAAGAAGTGGGTCTTTAGAGCCCATTTGAAGTTCTGTAGAGGGGTGGAGAGTCTGAGGGGGAGAGGTAGAGAATTCCAGTTTAAGGGAGCAGCACATGAAAAATCTTGGAGATAGGAGTGGGAGGAAGGAGTCAGAAGAGAGGAGAGTCGGCGTGCATTAGCAGAGCGAAAAGGATGGGTGGGAGAGGTCGTCTTCTCACAGAAATTGGTTTAGTCTGCAAAATGGCTGCCTCTGAGATGGGTACAGAGCCGGCCCTAACCAATATGATGCCCTAGGCAAGATTTTGGCTGGTGCCCGCTAGCACCACCGCTGGTTCCGCCTCTGACCTTGCACCTCTTTCCCAGCACCACCACCCCTCATCCATAGCAGTCCTTATTTTGGTGTTTGTACCCCCTATATTTTAAATAGGAACAGTTCACATATTTGGCGCACAGCCCAAAAAGGGGTGTGTGTTTGCTGGCAAGGGGCTTGGCCACACAATAGTAACCCCAATTCCAATTACGCCACACAGCACTACAACTTTATTCACAATTGATCATGCGATAGTGAGCATAATTCATATTACATCCCACAGTAGTATCACTTTACCTTGTAAACATTACTCCTCACAGTAGAGCCCCTTATTCACATTACATCACACTGACTTGCTCCTTATTCACATTACACCACACCACACCCTATTGCTCATTATTCACATTAGACGACACAGTAGTGCCCTTTCTATACGCAATGCCACATAGTAGAGCACCTTATACACATAATTCCACACAATAATGCCCCTTACACATATGAGACACATTATTAATGTCTTTATAAACATAATGCGCCTTACACATTATGACAACCTTTATTAATTTATTAATGCCCTTTTACACATAATGTCCCTTACACATATGCTGCACATTATTAATGCCCTTATACACATAATGACACACATACAGTAGTACCCTGTTACACATATGCCACACATTATTAATGCCCTTATACACATAATGACACACATAGTGCCCCTTACACATAAGTTGCACATTATTAATGCATTTTTACATGACACACACAATGCTCCTTACACATATTCCGAACACTACTGCACAACCAACCCACTCACATGCACACAGCACTCGCACTGCCACTAACACTGTGACCTCTGCCCAGAGCCGGCCCTAGCCACTGTGATGCCCTAGGCAAGATTTTGGCTGGTGCCCCCTAGCACCACCGCTGGTTCCGCCTCTGACCTTGCACCTCTTTCCCAGCACCATCACCCCTCACCCATAGCAGTCCTTATTTTGGTGTTTGTACCCCCTATATTTTAAATAGGAACAGTTCGCACATTTGGCGCACAGCCCAAAAAGGGGTGTGTTTTTGCTGGCAAGGGTCATGGCCACACAATAGTAACCCCAATTCCAATTACACCACACAGTACTGCAACTTTATTCACATTTTATCATGCGATAGTGTCCATAATTCATATTATATCCCACAGTAGTATCACTTTACCTTATAAACGTTACTCCTCACAGTAGAGCCCCTTATTCACATTACATCACACTGAATTGCTCCTTATTTACATTACACCACACCCTATTACTCTTTATTCACATTAGACGACACAGTAGTGCCCTTTCTATACGCAATGCCACATAGTAGAGCACCTTATACACATAATGCCACACATTAGTAATGCATTTATACACATAATTCCACACAGTAATGCCCCTTACACATTTGAGACACATTATTAATGTCCTTATAAACATAATGTGCCTTACACATTATGAAAACCTTTACTAATGCCCTTTTACACATAATGTCCCTTACACATATGCCGCACATTATTAATGCCCTTATACACATAATGACACACACAGTGCCCCCATACACATAATGACACACATACCGTAGTACCGTGTTACACATATGCTGCACATTATTAATGCCCTTATACATATAATGACATACACAGTGCCCCCTTACACATATGTTGCACATTATTAATGCATTTTTACATGACACACATAATGCTCCTTACACATATTCCGAACACTACTGCACAACCAACCCACTCACATGCACACAGCACTCACACTGCCACTAACACTGTGACCTCTGCCTCTGCTTGGATACAGATGTGTCCTCATAAATCTTGCCTCAATGCTAATGTTGGGCACCTTTTTTTTATGAAAATGCAGCTTATTTGCATTGATATATGGCTAGGATGCACGAGCAGCTTCTGCTGATTAAACTGATATGCAGCATGTCTATATACTGTGTGAGACTGTGGCTGTATCTGCATATGAAATGCTACACACAGAATATAGGCATGCCGCATATCATTTTAATCAGCAGAAGCTGCTGATGCCCCTAGGCATATCAAATGCCCTAGGCAATTGCCTAGTTTGCCTATGCCTATGGCCGGCTCTGCCTCTGCCTCTGCTTGGATACAGATGTGTCCTCATAAATCTTGCCTCAGTGCTAATATTGGGCACATTTTTTTAATGAAAATGCATCTTATTTGCATTGCTATGTTGCTAGGATGCACAAGCAGCTTCTGCTGATTAAAATGATATGCAGCATGCCTATATACTGTGTGTGACTGTGGCTGTATCTGCATATGAAATGCTACACACAGAATATAGGCATGCCGCATATCATTTTAATCAGCAGAAGCTGCTGATGCCCCTAGGCATATAAAATGCCCTAGGCCAGTGGTTCTCAAACTCGGTCCTCAGGACCCCACACAGGTCACGTTTTCCATGTCACCGGCAGCTGTACTGTGCATCACCAACTGTCACATTTGAAAAATCTACAGGTGACCTGCAAAACATGGACCGTGTGGGGTCCTGAGGACCGAGTTTGAGAACCTGTGCCCTAGGCAATTGCTTAGTTTGCCTATGCCTATGGCTGGCTCTGGATGGGTAGACAACTTAGTGAAGTGGTAATGCTTCTATCCAGTCGGGTCCTGCATTTAGACCTTTGCTCCTTCTCCCGCCCTCCTCCTTCTGAGTGACAGATACAGAACTGGAGTGTTTGGGAGACACATAGATATTTGCTGTAACATGTAATGTGCATCCACAATGGAGCCCTTGACTGACGACACACCCGCCGCGGCCTCAGGGCTGCTATCTCTCCAGCCTGGGCTTCAGGCCTGTACATTCCTCCGGGCCGTTATCTTTGGGCAGTTGGTGAGAAGAGGCCTCTGGAATTCTTGGAGACAAGGTGTGAGGAAAGAGGACTATTTTGGGGCTGTGATGTGAGACGCATACATTCCGAGCATTGTAGGGCTCTGCAGCTTCACAGCACTTGTTGTTCTTCATTCCCATTGAACGAACTCAGTTCTTTTTCTTTTGAACATGACTTTTAGCTCGTACGGGATCCGGTCTGAAGATCGACAGTCTCTAGGTCGACAATGTTTAGGTCGACCTCTATAGGTCGACAGTCACTAGGTCGACATGGATGGAAGGTCGACAGGGTTTCAAGGTCGACATGTGCTAGGTCGACAGGTCTAAAGGTCGACATGAGTTTTTCACTTTTTTTTTTGGATTTTTTCATACTTAACGATCCACGTGGACTACGATTGGAACGGTAAAGTGTGCCGAGCGAATCGGTAGCGGAGCGAAGGCACCATGCCCGAAGCATGGCGGGCGAAGCGAGCCATGCGAGGGGACGCGGTGCACTAATTTGGGATCCCGGTCACTCTACGAAGAAAACGACACCAAAAAAAAAAAAATCCTCATGTCGACCTTTAGACCTGTCGACCAAGCACATGTCGACCCAGAAACCCTGTCGACCTTCCATCCATGTCGACCTAGTGACTGTCGACTGATAGTGGTCGACCTAAACATTGTCGACCTAGACACTGTCGATTTGATGAACCACACCCGCTCGTACGCCCCCTAATCTCAGACTCTGAAACCACACAACCTCAGCAATCTCCACTTCGCGTGGCCCCCCCTAATTGTCAGACACCTATCCTGCTTATGTCCCAGTGTTCTGGAGAAATGAGAACAATTAAATTAAAGCTGGACATTCCTCTTTTTTTTGTTATTTAAAAGGTATTTGACTCATTTTCGAGTGGACTATTAATCCTTTAAGTATCCTGGGCAGATTTCACTGTAAATCCCGCAGTGGAATAAGATCAGTTTAAACTGAAGTAAATTCCGGCAGTATAGTTTGGGAATTACACAAATTACATCGTATCTGTACTATTTTACACAGAAGCATTCACAGTAAACAGTAAGACCTGGAGAATCTCCTACTGTATATAATAGCCCAGATCGGTCACTCTGTGCCTGTGTGTCTAACGCTGGGCGTGGCTAGGAGCTCTCATTGGGTTAGTAGCATGTCTATCACACCCAGTCCACAGCTGATTGGGGGAGAAACGCCCTCCCACACAGATTAGATCCAATGGGAGGCTCTGCCCTGTGTGTTCCCAGAGCAGGATTAACAATGGGGCCAATGGAGCTGCAGCTCCAGGTCCACACCCCAAAATAGGCCCACTGCATCTGCAGCAAGTCTCTGGCCCTCATTCCGAGTTGTTCGCTCGCTAGCTGCTTTTAGCAGCATTGCACACGCTAGGCCGCCGCCCTCTGGTAGTGTATCTTAGCTTAGCAGAATAGCGAACGAAAGATTAGCAGAATTGCTACTAAATCATTTTTTGCCGTTTCTGAGTAGCTCCGGATCTACTCACAGATTGCGATCTTGCGATCAGCTCAGTCCGTTTAGTTCCTGGTTTGACGTCACAAACACGCCCTGCGTTCGGCCAGCCACTCCCCCGTTTCTCCAGACACTCCCGCATTTTTCCCTGACACGCCTGCGTTTTTTTTTTTAAAACGCCGGGAAAACGCTGAGTTACCACCCAGAAACGCAGTTTGCAACAAATCGCAGCATAGCGAAAATCAGCAACGAGCGAACAACTCGGAATGACCCCCACTGTGCGGTAGATAGGGGGAAAAAACAACCTTTTACTGCAGGTCCTATGTCCTGCTGCCAGTCCACCTACCCCCTCCAGCATCAACAATCCCCACTCCCTAGCCGCGGCGAAGGTAGAACAAAAGCTGCTGCGGCCACCGGCATAGATGTGTATGAAAGCGGCACAGCGGAAGGCTTTCATAGCCCTCCCTCCGCCACATACTCTCTGAGCCCCGGAGCCTGCTCTGCGCGTGATGTCACAGAAGTGCCTCCCCACCACAGCCACGCCCAGATCCCCAGAGGCCCTGACTCCACAACACAGCACCTGGGCTGCCAGCCTGGAAGCCCCGAGATGGCTAATGTAACGGATAGAGTGGGTGATATCGCGGAGGGTAATGTCTGGACGCTCAATCAATGTAAAAGGTGACAGTGCTGCGCAGTGCAGTGGGTGTGGTGTCACTGACACTGCACAGCACTCTCACCTTCTACATTGATTCAGCCAGTCAGTCAGTTCTGCCAGCCAGTCACTATTGTTAGCGCCGGTGTCCCAACGCGCCGCATTACAGGGAAGTAGACGCACTAAATAAACTACAGCTCCCAGCAGCCCTTAGCGCCGAAGCATTCCGGCCCTTAGGGCTGCTGGGAGCTGTAGTTTATTGAGTGCATCTTCTTCCCTGTAATGCGGCGCGTTGGGACACCGGCGCTAACAATAGTGACTGGCTGCTGTGCGAGTCTCCGGGAGAGCCACTGCCAAAGGGAGGATAGCTTCCAGGAGGAGAAACAGGAGAAGCATTACCCGCACCTCCCCCACTCACAGTACTTCCGGGCCCCATCCGCGGCACCCCCCCCCTCCAGCACCCACGGTGGCTCCAGACCCACTCCCCCACCCGCAGCACCCACGCACCGGTCCCCCCCACCCGCGATGGCTCCAGACCCCCACCTGCGGCACCCACGCACCCTCCCCCACCCGCGGCACCACCGCACCAGTTCCTCCCCCACCCACGGCACCCCTGCAACTGCCCCTCCCCTGCCCACGGCACCCCCGGACCCCATCCGCGTCTCCCTCGCACCGGCCAGGGTGATTCATCAGGCCCTGCGTGCGCTGTTCACGCCGTTGCTTCGACCCCTTAACCATCGCACGCCCTTTGTCCGTGCAATATTTAACCACTCACACAATTATGATTGGTAAAAATATTGCACGCCACAAGGGTGTGCAAGGGTTAAGGGGGAGTAGCCCCTTATGACGGTGTGAAGAGCGCCCGTAGGGCGCGATGAATCACCTAGTTAAAGTTAAGAGTGAAATCTAGGGAGGACCCCGAATAATAACATGCACAGCTGTATTACTTCTGATATAAGCCGTGGCTCAGTGATGCTGAAGTGTCGCTGACATTCTGATAATCATTTTTGGGCAGGGTGGTATTTATAATAATGAATAATTATTACTAATGTAATAACCTTTAAATGATACATATAATAAAACTGTAAGGGCCATAGGCCTGATTCAGGTTGGATCGCAACACGAGATCCAACCGCAAAATCTGGTAAGAGGAAGCGGGCGCATGCGGTGCCCCTGTCAATCAGGCAGAGGCGTTCGCGAGGCAGGGGGCAGCAACACTCCATTTCCAAGGCGGAGACGGAGCGTTGCAGGTGCGCGGCACAAACACGGGGGTGTGGCGGCGCGAATGGTGGGCATGACGGGAGCGTGATCGGGGTGGTTGCGTAGCGTCACACGCAGCCGCTGCGATCACTAAAATGGTGGTGGGTGTCCTGCAGGTGTAGCATTTTTTGCGATCACACTGAAATTGCAGTGCGACCGCAATTTCAGCGTGATGGGGGGGGGGGCGATTATCATGCGGTGCGGCTTTGCCCTGCGATGGGTGGCCCCCAGCATGTGATCCAAAGGATTGCAAGTTTTGCTACTTAGCACAATTTGCCATCCTTACTGAATCGGGCCCTGTGTGTCTGTACATACTGTGGTATTTTTTATTTTTTTGGGGAGAAATATACTTCTAGGGACTGTTTATGAGCTATGGATATGGAAAAAAAAATCTGAATTTATGTCTGTCTATTCATTCCGGCATCACACAAAAACTACTGGATGAATATGGATGGCATTTTCACTATTGTATAGCTTAGTCACCTAGAAAGTAATTGAGGTATGTATCGCCCAAGTTATGCAACGGAACTCAACTTACGGTGATTGCTCTGCAGAGGCACCTAATTGATGCAGAGATTCTAACGGGATGTGACGTTGGTAAGTCTGTGATTATACCACGTATACCCCTTATCCCCAACAATTTTCCTTTTCTGTCCAAGTGCCTTCAGTTTCCTGTAAGGGTCTGCTTCGCTATGACGATCAACAAGTCGCAGGGGAAACGCTCAGGGCTGCAGGCGTAGATCTCAGGACCAGCTGCTTCTCCCATGGGCAGCTTTACGTGGCTTGCTCACCAGTTAGTCGCCCCAACCATAGTTTTGTGCTAATCCCTGAAAGAAAAAACTACAAATATTGTTTCTAAAGATATTTTGTGATCAATGTGTACACTATAAAAAAATATACAGCACAATATTAGATGGCACTACTGTCTATGTAAAATTAGTTCCACTGAGCAATAACAGACATCAACGCAAGTGAAGTCGTGGGCAAATGGCAGTTAGTGAATAATTTACTGATAATAGCTTAATGTTATTATTTAGCGGTCAGTAGATTAGTCATGAGCGGTAACAATACCACTGAGATGTGAGTGTGTATGTTTGTATGTATGCGGTGGGGTGGAGTGAGTGGAAGTGGAAGCTTTGACATGTCAGGAAAATGGAAAGGACTTTTTGAGTATATGTGGCATCTGTGGGCATGTAGGGTATTTTGGGGTTAGTGGACACATTTTGCGGTAACTGGGAGGTCCAAATGGCTTGTTGGGGACATTTTCAGGCAATTACAGGTGTGATGGCATGTGGAGGAATTTTGTCGCAAACGATGGTATTAATTGAATAGACAGGATGCAGTGGCCAATTAAATTTCCCATCACCTAATTTTAGACATGATCACATAGTGGTACAGTATATCTTGCTTACATCTGCTTGTTCAGGGAACCCTGCACAATTTTTTTTTTTTATAGTTTATATTTTAACGAGATGTAGCTATGTGACTGGCGGTCAGGAGACCATCAGTCACAATAACAACCCCTGCAGCCGCCCGCTCTAAATCCCGACAGTCGGCATACCGGCTAGGAGGGACTATTCCCACTCGTGGATGCCTGTAAGGGGCTTCGTTGCGCTTGCCACCCCCGACGGCATGCTGCTGCCGGGATCCCGCGGTCGGTATACTGACCGCCGGGATTCCCGGTACAGCACACCCAACTCCATTTTAACGCCATGATTCCAAATTTGCTCATCTTGGAGGGTCCACCAGGGACGTGCGGTGAGCTAAATGGCTCAGAAGGCACTGGATAGCACCAGAGCCAGATTTAAATGCAATATATGAGCCAAAGGGTACATCTGGGCATTATACACAGGTGCAGAGGTATTAAATTCTGGAAATTTGGTGAGTTTTGATGTGAGAAGAGCGGAAAAGGTCTGCAGGTGAGGCACTGCCTCACCTGCCATAGAGTTTTTACTCTAGAGATTTGACTATACAAATGATTCGAATAATGGAAAGATATTTTAAACATATTCTTTGTATTTTTCATATACCTTATACAATCAAAACTCTGGTACAAACGTTAGTATGACAGGAAAGGCTCTGCCTCACCCCACCGCACGTCACTGGGGTCCACTGCCTTATTGAGCACATACCAGCGGGCCTACAGGCCCACACCGAAACTAGCGCAACTCTCCTGTGAGGTAACACTGACTGACCAAAACAGCCAGCATGCCTTTCAGTCAGAAATCGGCAAAAACAAAAATCAAAAACACGCACTTAGTTGATAAATAACACAACTATAACGTAAACATCTTGAGTTGTGTCAAGGTATGGAATTTACCGGAAGTTGGCTTTGTAGAAAGACCCCACCATCACCCCTTGCTCCTTATGCTCTATCTCTTATAGCCTTACCTCAGCTCTGATGAGCTCCTGACACATATCTATGTATGTACGTATTTGTGGCTATTATAGTAGCTCTTTTATACAAGGCAACACAATTATTTGCTTTTTAATGGTCCTTTAATAATGTATATTTGTAGATAGGTATCTGCCCGTACACACAGGCAGTAAGGAGCGATTGCCTATCAGTGATGCAGCTGGATTTGTTAATGGAAAGTCACCAGGACTATTAAGCATTCCTTCCACTCTGTGCATTAACACTTGCTGATTTTTAATGCAGACATGTGTTACCATTTGCCCCCCAAATGTGTATCCTGAGACGGAGATTTACAGAAAGGTTATTTGTCCTTCACGCGAGAGGGGAGAAAAAGTGCTCCTGGATAAAAAATAAAAAAAGGGATTAAACATGAATTGTTTAACAGCAGCAAATGGCCTGGAACTTCATCAAAGCACCATCCATAATATCGCTCTTCAAACGCTCTTCAGGTTAACCCCTCCGGCACCATCCTGCTCTGAAGTACGCTCCGTACAACACTGTCACAGACGGTAACATGGGTCCATTTATAGGGTGAAATGAGCAGGAATAGCTGTGGATGATGCAAATAAAAAAAAAGAAGAATCCAAGAAATGATTATAGTAAATAAAGTGTGTAGCACAGCAGGAGCGTTGGTTCTGAGCTGAAGAGCTTACAATCAGAACTACGTCTGCAGGACTCTGGTATTGAAAGCTTGAAAAATCTCAGGCAAAATAACCGCCATCCGTGGACAGGATCCTAGGCCACGTTCAGTCATCATATTTAAGCCTCTATTTAGAATTATATTTTGCCGTAGACAGTATATGCCATACATTATCGCAGCCACTCGTGGTGCTAGGTCATAGGACACCAGTGGTATATACCTAACAGTGTAAAGCCTCACCATATCTGCACTCCTTCCCTGGGTGAGAAGACATTTCCCCAATCCTCCGCTGTGAAGGAACGGGAAATGTACAGTACATCGGTCAGAGGGAGTAATTCAGAGTTGATCGCAGCAGCAAATTTGTTAGCAGTTAGGCAAAACCATGTGCACTGCAGGTGGGGCAGATGTAACATGTGCAGAGAGAGTTAGATTTGGGTGGGTTATATGGTTTCTGTGCAGGGTAAATACTAGAGATGAGCGCCTGAAATTTTTCGGGTTTTGTGTTTTGGTTTTGGGTTCGGTTCCGCGGCCGTGTTTTGGGTTCGAACGCGTTTTGGCAAAACCTCACCGAATTATTTTTGTCGGATTCGGGTGTGTTTTGGATTCGGGTGTTTTTTTCAAAAAACCCTAAAAAACAGCTTAAATCATAGAATTTGGGGGTAATTTTGATCCCAAAGTATTATTAACCTCAAAAAACATAATTTACACTCATTTTCAGCCTATTCTGAACACATCACACCTCACAATATTATTTTTAGTCCTAAAATTTGCACCGAGGTCGCTGTGTGAGTAAGATAAGCGACCCTAGTGGCCGACACAAACACCGGGCCCATCTAGGAGTGGCACTGCAGTGTCACGCAGGATGTCCCTTCCAAAAAACCCTCCCCAATCAGCACATGATGCAAAGAAAAAGAAAAGAAAAAAGAGGTGCAAGATGGAATTATCCTTGGGCCCTCCCACCCACCCTTATGTTGTATAAACAAAACAGGACATGCACACTTTAACCAACCCATCATTTCAGTGACAGGGTCTGCCACACGACTGTGACTGATATGACGGGTTGGTTTGGACCCCCCCCAAAAAAGAAGCAATTAATCTCTCCTTGCACAAACTGGCTCTACAGAGGCAAGATGTCCACCTCATCTTCACCCTCCGATATATCACCGTGTACATCCCCCTCCTCACAGATTATCAATTCGTCCCCACTGGAATCCACCATCTCAGCTCCCTGTGTACTTTGTGGAGGCAATTGCTGCTGGTCAATGTCTCCGCGGAGGAATTGATTATAATTCATTTTAATGAACATCATCTTCTCCACATTTTCTGGATGTAACCTCGTACGCCGATTGCTGACAAGGTGAGCGGCGGCACTAAACACTCTTTCGGAGTACACACTTGTGGGAGGGCAACTTAGGTAGAATAAAGCCAGTTTGTGCAAGGGCCTCCAAATTGCCTCTTTTTCCTGCCAGTATAAGTACGGACTGTGTGACGTGCCTACTTGGATGCGGTCACTCATATAATCCTCCACCATTCTATCAATGTTGAGAGAATCATATGCAGTGACAGTAGACGACATGTCCGTAATCGTTGTCAGGTCCTTCAGTCCGGACCAGATGTCAGCATCAGCAGTCGCTCCAGACTGCCCTGCATCACCGCCAGCGGGTGGGCTCGGAATTCTGAGCCTTTTCCTCGCACCCCCAGTTGCGGGAGAATGTGAAGGAGGAGATGTTGACAGGTCGCGTTCCGCTTGACTTGACAATTTTGTCACCAGCAGGTCTTTCAACCCCAGCAGACCTGTGTCTGCCGGAAAGAGAGATCCAAGGTAGGCTTTAAATCTAGGATCGAGCACGGTGGCCAAAATGTAGTGCTCTGATTTCAACAGATTGACCACCCGTGAATCCTTGTTAAGCGAATTAAGGGCTGCATCCACAAGTCCCACATGCCTAGCGGAATCGCTCCGTGTTAGCTCCTTCTTCAATGCCTCCAGCTTCTTCTGCAAAAGCCTGATGAGGGGAATGACCTGACTCAGGCTGGCAGTGTCTGAACTGACTTCACGTGTGGCAAGTTCAAAGGGCATCAGAACCTTGCACAACGTTGAAATCATTCTCCACTGCACTTGAGACAGGTGCATTCCATCTCCTATATCGTGCTCAATTGTATAGGCTTGAATGGCCTTTTGCTGCTCCTCCAACCTCTGAAGCATATAGAGGGTTGAATTCCACCTCGTTACCACTTCTTGCTTCAGATGATGGCAGGGCAGGTTCAGTAGTTTTTGGTGGTGCTCCAGTCTTCTGTACGTGGTGCCTGTACGCCGAAAGTGTCCCGCAATTTTTCTGGCCACCGACAGCATCTCTTGCACGCCCCTGTCGTTTTTTAAAAAATTCTGCACCACCAAATTCAAGGTATGTGCAAAACATGGGACGTGCTGGAATTTGCCCATATTTAATGCACACACAATATTGCTGGCGTTGTCCGATGCCACAAATCCACAGGAGAGTCCAATTGGGGTAAGCCATTCCGCGATGATCTTCCTCAGTTGCCGTAAGAGGTTTTCAGCTGTGTGCGTATTCTGGAAAGCGGTGATACAAAGCGTAGCCTGCCTAGGAAAGAGTTGGCGTTTGCGAGATGCTGCTACTGGTGCCGCCGCTGCTGTTCTTGCGGCGGGAGTCCATACATCTACCCAGTGGGCTGTCACAGTCATATAGTCCTGACCCTGCCCTGCTCCACTTGTCCACATGTCCGTGGTTAAGTGGACATTGGGTACAACTGCATTTTTTAGGACACTGGTGAGTCTTTTTCTGACGTCCGTGTACATTCTCGGTATCGCCTGCCTAGAGAAGTGGAACCTAGATGGTATTTGGTAACGGGGGCACACTGCCTCAATAAATTGTCTAGTTCCCTGTGAACTAACGGCGGATACCGGACGCACGTCTAACACCAACATAGTTGTCAAGGACTCAGTTATCCGCTTTGCAGTAGGATGACTGCTGTGATATTTCATCTTCCTCGCAAAGGACTGTTGAACAGTCAATTGCTTACTGGAAGTAGTACAAGTGGGCTTACGACTTCCCCTCTGGGATGACCATCGACTCCCAGCGGCAACAACAGCAGCGCCAGCAGCAGTAGGCGTTACACGCAAGGATGCATCGGAGGAATCCCAGGCAGGAAAGGACTCGTCAGACTTGCCAGTGACATGGCCTGCAGGACTATTGGCATTCCTGGGGAAGGAGGAAATTGACACTGAGGGAGTTGGTGGGGTGGTTTGCGTGAGCTTGGTTACAAGAGGAAGGGATTTACTGGTCAGTGGACTGCTTCCGCTGTCACCCAAAGTTTTTGAACTTGTCACTGACTTATTATGAATGCGCTGCAGGTGACGTATAAGGGAGGATGTTCCGAGGTGGTTAACGTCCTTACCCCTACTTATTACAGCTTGACAAAGGGAACACACGGCTTGACACCTGTTGTCCACATTTCTGGTGAAATACCTCCACACCGAAGAGCTGATTTTTTTGGTATTTTCACCTGGCATGTCAACGGCCATATTCCTCCCACGGACAACAGGTGTCTCCCCGGGTGCCTGACTTAAACAAACCACCTCACCATCAGAATCCTCCTGGTCAATTTCCTCCCCAGCGCCAGCAACACCCATATCCTCCTCATCCTGGTGTACTTCAACACTGACATCTTCAATCTGACTATCAGGAACTGGACTGCGGGTGCTCCTTCCAGCACTTGCAGGGGGCATGCAAATAGTGGAAGGCGCATGCTCTTCACGTCCAGTGTTGGGAAGGTCAGGCATCGCAAACGACACAATTGGACTCTCCTTGTGGATTTGGGATTTCAAAGAACGCACAGTTCTTTGCGGTGCTTTTGCCAGCTTGAGTCTTTTCAGTTTTCTAGCGAGAGGCTGAGTGCTTCCATCCTCATGTGAAGCTGAACCACTAGCCATGAACATAGGCCAGGGCCTCAGCCGTTCCTTGCCACTCCGTGTGGTAAATGGCATATTGGCAAGTTTACGCTTCTCCTCCGACAATTTTATTTTAGGTTTTGGAGTCCTTTTTTTTCTGATATTTGGTGTTTTGGATTTGACATGCTCTGTACTATGACATTGGGCATCGGCCTTGGCAGACGACGTTGCTGGCATTTCATCATCTCGGCCATGACTAGTGGCAGCAGCTTCAGCACGAGGTGGAAGTGGATCTTGATCTTTCCCTAATTTTGGAACCTCAACTTTTTTGTTCTCCATATTTTATAGGCAGAACTAAAAGGCACCTCAGGTAAACAATGGAGATGGATGGATTGGATACTAGTATACAATTATGGACGGACTGCCACGGTTAGGTGGTATAAAAAAACCACGGTTAGGTGGTATATATTATAATAATAATACAATTATGGATGGACGGACTGCCTGCCGACTGCCGACACAGAGGTAGCCACAGCCGTGAACTACCGCACTGTACACTGGTTGATAAAGAGATAGTAGTATACTCGTAACAACTAGTATGACACTATGACGACGGTATAAAGAATGAAAAAAAAACCACGGTTAGGTGGTATATATTATAATAATAATACAATTATGGATGGACGGACTGCCTGCCGACTGCCGACACAGAGGTAGCCACAGCCGTGAACTACCGCACTGTACACTGGTTGATAAAGAGATAGTAGTATACTCGTAACAACTAGTATGACACTATGACGACGGTATAAAGAATGCAAAAAAAACCACAGTTAGGTGGTATATATTATAATAATAATACAATTATGGATGGACGGACTGCCTGCCGACTGCCGACACAGAGGTAGCCACAGCCGTGAACTACCGCACTGTACACTGGTTGATAAAGAGATAGTAGTATACTCGTAACAACTAGTATGACACTATGACGGTATAAAGAATGAAAAAAAAACCACGGTTAGGTGGTATATATTATAATAATAATACAATTATGGATGGACGGACTGCCTGCCGACTGCCGACACAGAGGTAGCCACAGCCGTGAACTACCGCACTGTACACTGGTTGATAAAGAGATAGTAGTATACTCGTAACAATTAGGATGACACTATGACGGTATAAAGAATGAAAAAAAAACCACGGTTAGGTGGTAGGTATATAATAATAAATAATACAATTCTGGTCGGACGGACTGCCTGCCGTGTGCCGACACAGAGGTAGCCACAGCCGTGAACTACCGCACTGTACACTGGTTGATAAAGAGATAGTAGTATACTCGTAACAATTAGGATGACACTATGACGGTATAAAGAATGAAAAAAAAACCACGGTTAGGTGGTAGGTATATAATAATAAATAATACAATTCTGGTCGGACGGACTGCCTGCCGTGTGCCGACACAGAGGTAGCCACAGCCGTGAACTACCGCACTGTACACTGGTTGATAAAGAGATAGTAGTATACTCGTAACAATTAGGATGACACTATGACGGTATAAAGAATGAAAAAAAAACCACGGTTAGGTGGTAGGTATATAATAATAAATAATACAATTCTGGTCGGACGGACTGCCTGCCGTGTGCCGACACAGAGGTAGCCACAGCCGTGAACTACCGCACTGTACACTGGTTGATAAAGAGATAGTAGTATACTCGTAACAATTAGGATGACACTATGACGGTATAAAGAATGAAAAAAAAACCACGGTTAGGTGGTAGGTATATAATAATAAATAATACAATTCTGGTCGGACGGACTGCCTGCCGTGTGCCGACACAGAGGTAGCCACAGCCGTGAACTACCGCACTGTACACTGGTTGATAAAGAGATAGTAGTATACTCGTAACAATTAGGATGACACTATGACGGTATAAAGAATGAAAAAAAAACCACGGTTAGGTGGTAGGTATATAATAATAAATAATACAATTCTGGTCGGACGGACTGCCTGCCGTGTGCCGACACAGAGGTAGCCACAGCCGTGAACTACCGCACTGTACTGTGTCTGCTGCTAATATAGACTGGTTGATATTTAAAGAGATATTAGTAGTATACAACAATACTATACTGGTGGTCAGGCACTGGTCACCACTCCTGCAGCAAAAGTGTGCACTGTTAATTAATATAATTGTACTCCTGGCTCCTGCTAACAACCTGCAGTGCTCCCCAGTCTCCCCCACAATTAATTATAAGCTTTTAATTTATACATTGATGACTGTGCAGCACACTGGGCTGAGCTGAGTGCACACAGACTGAGTCACACTGTGTGACTGACTGTGCTGTGTATCGTTTTTTTTTTCAGGCAGAGAACGGATATAGCAGAGAGAAGTGAACGGATATATTATATTAAATAAAAGTTAACTAGCAACTGCACTGGTCACTGACTGTGGTAAACTAACTCTGTCTGCGACTCTGCACAATCTCTCTCTATCTAATCTATCTATCTCTATTCTAATGGAGAGGACGCCAGACACGTCCTCTCCCTATCAATCTCAATGCACGAGTGAAAATGGCGGCGACGCGCGGCTCCTTATATAGAATCCGAGTCTCGCGATAGAATCCGAGCCTCGCGAGAATCCGACAGCGTCATGATGACGTTCGGGCGCGCTCGGGTTAACCGAGCAAGGCGGGAAGATCCGAGTCGCTCGGACCCGTGGAAAAAAAAGTGAAGTTCGTGCGGGTTCGGATTCAAAGAAACCGAACCCGCTCATCTCTAGTAAATACTGGCTGCTTTACTTTTACACTGCAAATTAGATTTCAGTTTGAGCACACCCCACCCAAATCTAACTCTCTCTGCACATGTTACATCTGCCCCACCTGCACTGCACATGGACCCTCATTCCGAGTTGTTCGCTCACTAGCTGCTTTTAGCAGCATTGCAAACGCTAGGCCGCTGCCCTCTGGGAGTGTATCTTAGTTTAGCAGAATAGCGAACGAAAGATTAGCAGTTCTGCTACTAAATAATTCTTGCAGTTTCTGAGTAGCTCCAGATCTACTCCTAGATTGCGATCAGCTCAGGCCGTTTCGTTCCTGGTTTGACGTCACAAACACGCCCAGCTTTCGGCCAGCCACTCCCCCGTTTCTCCAGCCACTCCTGCGTTTTTACCTGGCACGCCTGCGTTTTTTAGCACACTCCCTGAAAACGCCGAGTTGCCACCCAGAAACACCCACTTCCTGTCAATCACACTACGATCACTCGAGCGTTGAAAAAACGTTGCTCGAGCTTGTGTAAATCTACTAAGTTTTGTGTTAAATTACTTAGCGCATGCGCGCTGCGTACCATGCGCATGCACATTTTTGCCGTTTTTTCACTTGATCGCTGCACTGCGAAAATCGGCAGCGAGAGAACAACTCGGAATGACCACCATGGTTTTGCCCAACTGCTAACAAATTGGCTGCTGCGATCAACCCTGAATTACCCCCAGAGACGGCACAGCATACACTGCACAAATTGTACTTTTAAAATATCGCAACGGATGAATATGCTGGACGATTCGGAATGTGCAACCTAGTGATATTTTAGGATTAGTCACTCGTATACATAGTTCAATTATGTGGGCGATCTGCCACTATCAGGCGGATTGCCCAGATAATTATATAATGTATGCCCACCATTAGGGATGCAAAAGTATTTTTGGGAGAAGGAATTATAGTTTGGGTGCGGCCCAGTACAGTCTGTACTAGAGATGAGCGCCTGAAATTTTTCGGGTTTTGTGTTTTGGTTTTGGGTTCGGTTCCGCGGCCGTGTTTTGGGTTCGAACGCGTTTTGGCAAAACCTCACCGAATTTTTTTTGTCGGATTCGGGTGTGTTTTGGATTCGGGTGTTTTTTTCAAAAAACACTAAAAAACAGCTTAAATCATAGAATTTGGGGGTCATTTTGATCCCAAAGTATTATTAACCTCAAAAACCATAATTTACACTCATTTTCAGTCTATTCTGAATACCTCACACCTCACAATATTATTTTTAGTCCTAAAATTTGCACCGAGGTCGCTGTGTGAGTAAGATAAGCGACCCTAGTGGCCGACACAAACACCGGGCCCATCTAGGAGTGGCACTGCAGTGTCACGCAGGATGTCCCTTCCAAAAAACCCTCCCCAAACAGCACATGACGCAAAGAAAAAAAGAGGCGCAATGAGGTAGCTGTGTGAGTAAGATTAGCGACCCTAGTGGCCGACACAAACACCGGGCCCATCTAGGAGTGGCACTGCAGTGTCACGCAGGATGGCCCTTCCAAAAAACCCTCCCCAAACAGCACATGACGCAAAGAAAAAAAGAGGCGCAATGAGGTAGCTGACTGTGTGAGTAAGATTAGCGACCCTAGTGGCCGACACAAACACCGGGCACATCTAGGAGTGGCACTGCAGTGTCACGCAGGATGTCCCTTCCAAAAAACCCTCCCCAAACAGCACATGACGCAAAGAAAAAAAGAGGCGCAATGAGGTAGCTGTGTGAGTAAGATTAGCGACCCTAGTGGCCGACACAAACACCGGGCCCATCTAGGAGTGGCACTGCAGTGTCACGCAGGGTGTCCCTTCCAAAAAAACCACCCCAATCAGCACATGATGCAAAGAAAAAGAAAAGAAAAAAGAGGTGCAAGATGGAATTATCCTTGGGCCCTCCCACCCACCCTTATGTTGTATAAACAAAACAGGACATGCACACTTTAACCAACCCATCATTTCAGTGACAGGGTCTGCCACACGACTGTGACTGATATGACGGGTTGGTTTGGACCCCCCCCAAAAAAGAAGCAATTAATCTCTCCTTGCACAAACTGGCTCTACAGAGGCAAGATGTCCACCTCATCTTCACCCTCCGATATATCACCGTGTACATCCCCCTCCTCACAGATTATCAATTCGTCCCCACTGGAATCCACCATCTCAGCTCCCTGTGTACTTTGTGGAGGCAATTGCTGCTGGTCAATGTCTCCGCGGAGGAATTGATTATAATTCATTTTAATGAACATCATCTTCTCCACATTTTCTGGATGTAACCTCGTACGCCGATTGCTGACAAGGTGAGCGGCGGCACTAAACACTCTTTCGGAGTACACACTTGTGGGAGGGCAACTTAGGTAGAATAAAGCCAGTTTGTGCAAGGGCCTCCAAATTGCCTCTTTTTCCTGCCAGTATAAGTACGGACTGTGTGACGTGCCTACTTGGATGCGGTCACTCATATAATCCTCCACCATTCTATCAATGTTGAGAGAATCATATGCAGTGACAGTAGACGACATGTCCGTAATCGTTGTCAGGTCCTTCAGTCCGGACCAGATGTCAGCATCAGCAGTCGCTCCAGACTGCCCTGCATCACCGCCAGCGGGTGGGCTCGGAATTCTGAGCCTTTTCCTCGCACCCCCAGTTGCGGGAGAATGTGAAGGAGGAGATGTTGACAGGTCGCGTTCCGCTTGACTTGACAATTTTGTCACCAGCAGGTCTTTCAACCCCAGCAGACCTGTGTCTGCCGGAAAGAGAGATCCAAGGTAGGCTTTAAATCTAGGATCGAGCACGGTGGCCAAAATGTAGTGCTCTGATTTCAACAGATTGACCACCCGTGAATCCTTGTTAAGCGAATTAAGGGCTGCATCCACAAGTCCCACATGCCTAGCGGAATCGCTCCGTGTTAGCTCCTCCTTCAATGCCTCCAGCTTCTTCTGCAAAAGCCTGATGAGGGGAATGACCTGACTCAGGCTGGCAGTGTCTGAACTGACTTCACGTGTGGCAAGTTCAAAGGGCATCAGAACCTTGCACAACGTTGAAATCATTCTCCACTGCACTTGAGACAGGTGCATTCCACCTACTATATCGTGCTCAATTGTATAGGCTTGAATGGCCTTTTGCTGCTCCTCCAACCTCTGAAGCATATAGAGGGTTGAATTCCACCTCGTTACCACTTCTTGCTTCAGATGATGGCAGGGCAGGTTCAGTAGTTTTTGGTGGTGCTCCAGTTTTCTGTACGTGGTGCCTGTACGCCGAAAGTGTCCCGCAATTCTTCTGGCCACCGACAGCATCTCTTGCACGGCCCTGTCGTTTTTTAAAAAATTCTGCACCACCAAATTCAAGGTATGTGCAAAACATGGGACGTGCTGGAATTGGCCCAGATTTAATGCACACACAATATTGCTGGCGTTGTCCGATGCCACAAATCCACAGGAGAGTCCAATTGGGGTAAGCCATTCCGCGATGATCTTCCTCAGTTGCCGTAAGAGGTTTTCAGCTGTGTGCGTATTCTGGAAAGCGGTGATACAAAGCGTAGCCTGCCTAGGAAAGAGTTGGCGTTTGCGAGATGCTGCTACTGGTGCCGCCGCTGCTGTTCTTGCGGCGGGAGTCCATACATCTACCCAGTGGGCTGTCACAGTCATATAGTCCTGACCCTGCCCTGCTCCACTTGTCCACATGTCCGTGGTTAAGTGGACATTGGGTACAGCTGCATTTTTTAGGACACTGGTGACTCTTTTTCTGAGGTCTGTGTACATTTTCGGTATCGCCTGCCTAGAGAAATGGAACCTAGATGGTATTTGGTACCGGGGACACAGTACCTCCAACAAGTCTCTAGTTGGCTCTGCAGTAATGATGGATACCGGAACCACGTTTCTCACCACCCAGGATGCCAAGGCCTCAGTTATCCGCTTTGCAGTAGGATGACTGCTGTGATATTTCATCTTCCTCGCAAAGGACTGTTGAACAGTCAATTGCTTACTGGAAGTAGTACAAGTGGGCTTACGACTTCCCCTCTGGGATGACCATCGACTCCCAGCGGCAACAACAGCAGCGCCAGCAGCAGTAGGCGTTACACGCAAGGATGCATCGGAGGAATCCCAGGCAGGAGAGGACTCGTCAGACTTGCCAGTGACATGGCCTGCAGGACTATTGGCATTCCTGGGGAAGGAGGAAATTGACACTGAGGGAGTTGGTGGGGTGGTTTGCGTGAGCTTGGTTACAAGAGGAAGGGATTTACTGGTCAGTGGACTGCTTCCGCTGTCACCCAAAGTTTTTGAACTTGTCACTGACTTATTATGAATGCGCTGCAGGTGACGTATAAGGGAGGATGTTCCGAGGTGGTTAACGTCCTTACCCCTACTTATTACAGCTTGACAAAGGGAACACACGGCTTGACACCTGTTGTCCGCATTTGTGGTGAAATACCTCCACACCGAAGAGCTGATTTTTTTGGTATTTTCACCTGGCATGTCAACGGCCATATTCCTCCCACGGACAACAGGTGTCTCCCCGGGTGCCTGACTTAAACAAACCACCTCACCATCAGAATCCTCCTGGTCAATTTCCTCCCCAGCGCCAGCAACACCCATATCCTCCTCATCCTGGTGTACTTCAACACTGACATCTTCAATCTGACTATCAGGAACTGGACTGCGGGTGCTCCTTCCAGCACTTGCAGGGGGCATGCAAATAGTGGAAGGCGCATGCTCTTCACGTCCAGTGTTGGGAAGGTCAGGCATCGCAAACGACACAATTGGACTCTCCTTGTGGATTTGGGATTTCAAAGAACGCACAGTTCTTTGCGGTGCTTTTGCCAGCTTGAGTCTTTTCAGTTTTCTAGCGAGAGGCTGAGTGCTTCCATCCTCATGTGAAGCTGAACCACTAGCCATGAACATAGGCCAGGGCCTCAGCCGTTCCTTGCCACTCCGTGTGGTAAATGGCATATTGGCAAGTTTACGCTTCTCCTCCGACAATTTTATTTTAGGTTTTGGAGTCCTTTTTTTTCTGATATTTGGTGTTTTGGATTTGACATGCTCTGTACTATGACATTGGGCATCGGCCTTGGCAGACGACGTTGCTGGCATTTCATCGTCTCGGCCATGACTAGTGGCAGCAGCTTCAGCACGAGGTGGAAGTGGATCTTGATCTTTCCCTAATTTTGGAACCTCAACTTTTTTGTTCTCCATATTTTATAGGCAGAACTAAAAGGCACCTCAGGTAAACAATGGAGATGGATGGATTGGATACTAGTATACAATTATGGACGGACTGCCACGGTTAGGTGGTATAAAAAAACCACGGTTAGGTGGTATATATTATAATAATAATACAATTATGGATGGACGGACTGCCTGCCGACTGCCGACACAGAGGTAGCCACAGCCGTGAACTACCGCACTGTACACTGGTTGATAAAGAGATAGTAGTATACTCGTAACAATTAGGATGACACTATGACGGTATAAAGAATGAAAAAAAAACCACGGTTAGGTGGTAGGTATATAATAATAAATAATACAATTCTGGTCGGACGGACTGCCTGCCGTGTGCCGACACAGAGGTAGCCACAGCCGTGAACTACCGCACTGTACACTGGTTGATAAAGAGATAGTAGTATACTCGTAACAATTAGGATGACACTATGACGGTATAAAGAATGAAAAAAAAAACCACGGTTAGGTGGTAGGTATATAATAATAAATAATACAATTCTGGTCGGACGGACTGCCTGCCGTGTGCCGACACAGAGGTAGCCACAGCCGTGAACTACCGCACTGTACACTGGTTGATAAAGAGATAGTAGTATACTCGTAACAATTAGGATGACACTATGACGGTATAAAGAATGAAAAAAAAACCACGGTTAGGTGGTAGGTATATAATAATAAATAATACAATTCTGGTCGGACGGACTGCCTGCCGTGTGCCGACACAGAGGTAGCCACAGCCGTGAACTACCGCACTGTACACTGGTTGATAAAGAGATAGTAGTATACTCGTAACAATTAGGATGACACTATGACGGTATAAAGAATGAAAAAAAAACCACGGTTAGGTGGTAGGTATATAATAATAAATAATACAATTCTGGTCGGACGGACTGCCTGCCGTGTGCCGACACAGAGGTAGCCACAGCCGTGAACTACCGCACTGTACACTGGTTGATAAAGAGATAGTAGTATACTCGTAACAATTAGGATGACACTATGACGGTATAAAGAATGAAAAAAAAACCACGGTTAGGTGGTAGGTATATAATAATAAATAATACAATTCTGGTCGGACGGACTGCCTGCCGTGTGCCGACACAGAGGTAGCCACAGCCGTGAACTACCGCACTGTACACTGGTTGATAAAGAGATAGTAGTATACTCGTAACAATTAGGATGACACTATGACGGTATAAAGAATGAAAAAAAAAACCACGGTTAGGTGGTAGGTATATAATAATAAATAATACAATTCTGGTCGGACGGACTGCCTGCCGTGTGCCGACACAGAGGTAGCCACAGCCGTGAACTACCGCACTGTACACTGGTTGATAAAGAGATAGTAGTATACTCGTAACAATTAGGATGACACTATGACGGTATAAAGAATGAAAAAAAAAACCACGGTTAGGTGGTAGGTATATAATAATAAATAATACAATTCTGGTCGGACGGACTGCCTGCCGTGTGCCGACACAGAGGTAGCCACAGCCGTGAACTACCGCACTGTACACTGGTTGATAAAGAGATAGTAGTATACTCGTAACAATTAGGATGACACTATGACGGTATAAAGAATGAAAAAAAAACCACGGTTAGGTGGTAGGTATATAATAATAAATAATACAATTCTGGTCGGACGGACTGCCTGCCGTGTGCCGACACAGAGGTAGCCACAGCCGTGAACTACCGCACTGTACACTGGTTGATAAAGAGATAGTAGTATACTCGTAACAATTAGGATGACACTATGACGGTATAAAGAATGAAAAAAAAACCACGGTTAGGTGGTAGGTATATAATAATAAATAATACAATTCTGGTCGGACGGACTGCCTGCCGTGTGCCGACACAGAGGTAGCCACAGCCGTGAACTACCGCACTGTACTGTGTCTGCTGCTAATATAGACTGGTTGATATTTAAAGAGATATTAGTAGTATACAACAATACTATACTGGTGGTCAGGCACTGGTCACCACTCCTGCAGCAAAAGTGTGCACTGTTAATTAATATAATTGTACTCCTGGCTCCTGCTAACAACCTGCAGTGCTCCCCAGTCTCCCCCACAATTAATTATAAGCTTTTAATTTATACATTGATGACTGTGCAGCACACTGGGCTGAGCTGAGTGCACACAGACTGAGTCACACTGTGTGACTGACTGTGCTGTGTATCGTTTTTTTTTTCAGGCAGAGAACGGATATAGCAGAGAGAAGTGAACGGATATATTATATTAAATAAAAGTTAACTAGCAACTGCACTGGTCACTGACTGTGGTAAACTAACTCTGTCTGCGACTCTGCACAATCTCTCTCTCTCTATCTAATCTATCTCTATTCTAATGGAGAGGACGCCAGACACGTCCTCTCCCTATCAATCTCAATGCACGAGTGAAAATGGCGGCGACGCGCGGCTCCTTATATAGAATCCGAGTCTCGCGATAGAATCCGAGCCTCGCGAGAATCCGACAGCGTCATGATGACGTTCGGGCGCGCTCGGGTTAACCGAGCAAGGCGGGAAGATCCGAGTCGCTCGGACCCGTGAAAAAAAACATGAAGTTCGGGCGGGTTCGGATTCCGAGGAACCGAACCCGCTCATCTCTAGTCTGTACCAGTAACAACACAACCCTTATGATGTAGTCCCACCCCCTCATTATACATTCACACCACCCACTGCAGAATAGCTACTCCCACATCCCAGTCCCAAACACTGGATCATCGGGAAGTACGCAAGTGTACTGATTTTTTACAGCAAGTGCCGCGCTACAAGTGGTTTTCAATAAACAAGAACCCCAACTTAGGGGCCCAATTATCAACAAGTTTTAGCCTTTTAAAACTCATTGCGTATGATAAATGGTGCTCCAGCCAAACAGCTCCCAACTGTCATTTTTTCAAACACATGACAGTTGGGAGTTGATTGGCTGGAGCACCGTTTATAGGGGGTGATTCCGAGTTGTTCGCTCGCTAGCTGCTTTTAGCAGCATTGCACACGCTAGGCCGCCGCCCTCTGGGGGTGTATCTTAGCTTAGCAGAATTGCGAACGAAAGATTGGCAGAATAGCGAAAAGAAATTTCTTAGCAGTTTCTGAGTAGCTCCAGACCTACTCACAAATAGCGATCAGCTCAGGCTGTTTCGTTCCTGGTTTGACGTCACACACACGCCCAGCGTCCGGCCAGCCACTCCCCCGTTTCTCCAGACACTCCCGCGTTTTTCCCTGGCATGCCTGCGTTTTTCCACACACTCCCAGAAAACGGTCAGTTTCCGCCCAGAAACACCTACTTCCTGTCAATCACACTCCGATCACTTCAACGATGAAAAATCTTCGTTCGGGCGTGAGTAAATCTACCAAGTTTTGTGGTAAAATACTAACCACGGGGGTAATTCCAAGTTGATCGCAGCAGGAATTTAGGGGGTCATTCCGAGTTGTTCGCTCGCAAGCTGCTTTTAGCAGCTTTGCACACGCTAAGCCGCCGCCTACTGGGAGTGAATCTTAGCTTCTCAAAATTGCGAACGAAAGATTCGCAATATTGCGAAAAGACTTCTCTGTGCAGTTTCTGAGTAGCTCGAGACTTACTCTTCCAGTGCGATCAGTTCAGTGCTTGTCGTTCCTGGTTTGATGTCACAAACACACCCAGCGTTTCTCCAGCCACTCCCGCGTTTTTCCCAGAAACGGTAGCGTTTTTTCGCACACACCCATAAAACGGCCAGTTTCCGCCCAGAAACACCCACTTCCTGTCAATCACATTACGATCACCAGAACGAAGAAAAAACCTCGTAATGCCGTGAGTAAAATTCCTAACTGCATAGCAAATTTACTTGGTGCAGTCGCACTGCGGACATTGCGCATGCGCATTAGCGACTAATCGCTCCGTTGCGACAAAAAAATAACGAGCGAACAACTCGGAATGACCCCCTTAGTTAGCAATTGTGCACTGCAGGGGAGGCAGATATGACATGTGCAGAAAGAGTTAGATTTGGGTGGGTTATTTTGTTTCCGTGCAGGGTAAATACTGGCTGCTTTATTTTTACACTGCAAATTAGATTGCAGATTGAACACACCACACCCAAATCTAACTCTCTCTGCACATGTTAAATCTGCCTCCCCTGCAGTGCACATGGTTTTGCCCAATTGCTAACTAAATTCCTGCTGCGATCAACTTGGAATTACCCCCCACATGCGCACTGCGAACCATGCGCATGCGCATTTTTGCCTTAATCGCTCCGTTGCGAAAATCGGCAATGGGCGAACAACTCGGAATGACCCCCATAATACGCAATAAGTTTTAAATAGCTAAAACTCCAGATAGTCGTCGCCCATAGGGGAGTGTATTTTCACTATGCAAGTGTGCGATCGCATGTGTAGCAGAGCTGCACAAACAGATTTTGTGCAGCCTCTGCGCAGCCCAGGACTTACTCAGCCACTGCGATCACATCAGCCTGTCCGGGACCGGATTTGACTTTAGACACCCGCCCTGCAAACGCTTGGTCACGCCTGCGTTTTTCCAGACACTCCCTGTAAACGGTCAGTTGTCAGTCACCCACAGATGGCCTCTTCCTGTCAATCTCCTTACGAACGCCTGTGCGAATGGATCCTTTGCACAAACCCGTCGCTGCCCGGCGATCTGCTTTGCAGCCGTCCATCGCGCCTGCGCATTGCGGTGCATATGCATGTGCAGTTCAGATCTGTTCGCCCGCTGAGCGTAGACGCACAGCAGCGTTCAGGTCTGAATTACCCCCTTTATTCAGAGACATTACACGATGTGCTGATGGAAAAAGGGCAGCCATTCCACTTTGGAGATAAATTACTGCTCCGTCACAATGTGCAGCGTTAGCCAGTTTGTGCTAGGCTTTATCTGCATTGCTCCGGATTGTGCACTTAGTGGGTCTATCTAGTGATTGTTTTCACAAGCAAGCTGGTATGTGATGGAATGTATAATCACTGTGTTTCATCATACTGGTCAGATAAAATAATCTCACCATAGCTGCTTAACCCCTGGGAGGCCAACACTTGGTACTATTACATTACTGGGACACTGCATGGACCAAAATGTTGAAGCATGTGTTACTGAAGCCTGTGTTTTATAGTATATTCATACTTACCTACTTTGAATGTCTCCTCTCCGGGAGAAGCCCGTAGAGGAGACGCTGCAGGAGACTTCAGGAGGCGGGCTGTGACATCATCAAGCCCCGCCCCCACATCAGTCCGGAAAATGCAGCTATTCGTGAGTCCGCGGGAAGGGGGTGGGGCTAAAATGACACGATAAGCGTAATTTTAACCCCTTCCCCACTCCACGGACCCGCAAACTCAGGAGAGTATCTCTCCATCCTGCCCCGCATCACTAGGATTGAAGCATGCTTACCTACATTCTGGCTGCTCTCTGCGGGAGAGAGGAGCCAGGTCGGCTCAGAGGGCGGGCAGGGGAGGCTGTGACGTGGCTGAGGGTGTGGGACGGAGGCGGGATGGGGGCGGAGTCACTGTGACACCTCATTTAAGCCACGCCCCCACTCTGTAATGCCGCGATCACCGGCATTACACTGCAGGGGGCGTGGCTATGATGACGCGATTCAGCAAGAATCGCGTCATCAACTGCCCGGACCGCCCACTTTACACACTAAGTGGGCAGACGGGCAGGGGGACCCCGCGAATCGGGAGACTTGCCTGCTCTTCCGGGGGGCCGGGAGGGTCACCCGATTTTCGGGAGCCTCCCGGCCATTCCGGGAGAGTAGGCAAGTATGGATTGAAGCAGGATGCGGGAGACCTGCCTACTCTTCCGGGGGGTGCGGGGGGCTACCCCCAAATAACAGGATCCTCCCGCAGCTTCTGGGAGAGTAGGCAAGTATGAGAGTATATTACAGGGGTAAGCAATCTGTGGCACTACAAATCCCAGCTTGCATGATGATGCAGCACTACCACAGTTGTAGCATGCAACCAGGGCCCTGTGAGCCGTGGCCCCTTGTCGTGTGTGCTTGCACAGTGACATGCAAGGGCAGCTTCACAGCCCCAGTCTGTCCCTGCATGCAGTCCTGTGGTAGGGCATGCTGGGATGTGTAGTCCCACAGCAGCCTGAGACTTGAGTATTATTCTGATGGCCACATTTTGCTTGAAATCCAGTACAGAACAAAAACTCCTAAACATCACATGGTGTAACATACTGTACAGCTACGTTACCCTCCCATGCCATTATCCACACCCCTGACCAGCTAGTTATAAAGTGCCCACCAGTAGCTTCTATTTAATGTGCTGACAGCTGGCAATGCAGAACCGCAGGATGGTGGATGGGCATAAATAAACATTACATGGCATCAAACAACCAAACATGAATTGGTGTTACAGGAAACCTTCTCAGAAGGGGGTGACGCTCACGTTCATCTCTCTGCATGGTCCTCTCGTGGCGCCAGCACCGCGCAGCTTGCGGAGAGCTGTAGAGCGCTTTACCATTGATTAGGGAGACTGAAGAGCCAGTTACGGCCAGCGCTGCGGGGAAAAGCAGCGAGCACCGCTGTAAAAGACAACGCCGGCAGGCTCTCCCTGCTCCAAACACAGATCATACTAAATTAAATTGATCTTTGAGAAATAGAGAAATCTACAGAAGTCTGGCTTATTCCTGCAAGCACTGAGAACCGGAGACATAACGAGCTCGTAAGCGTTTGTGCTTAGCGCAGCTGACATATTACCCTTCACCGCGGCGTTAAAGCGCTCGGGGCCTTAAAGGCGAATTCAGCCTAACATTCATTTTTGCCGTATATCTCAATATCTGTCCAGAAAAACAGCCGGATTACTCTACGCATGGAATCTTACTGCTCCTCATCTATAGTTTGTCATGTATATTTGTTGCCAACTAGGATAAAGGCAATTACTGTGCGTCTCCAATGTACATGAGAGCGAACTAGTGCAACACATACTGGGCGGGATGTACTAATGTACATCGCCGCCCTGCGCCACGATGCTGATCGCATATGTACTAACATATGCGATCAGCATTGCGCAGGACAGCTCTTCCGATAAGAGCTGTCCTCCGCGATGCGCAGCGGCAGCCTGACTTCCGGCATTCGGCCCCAGGAGTCAGTCTGCGCATGCGCGGGGTGGCGGGGGCGGCCGCAGGGCATGCTGGGAGGGATCCGATCGGATCCCTCACACAGCGCCGCGGAAAGAAGCCCATAGGCTTCTATGGACTATCGCCAACTAAAGCTGGCGTACCCCGCAGCGGTGCTGACCTGCCGGACGTGGGTTAGTACATCAGGAAAATGCGGTAAACAGGAGGTTTACCGCATTTTCCGCTTAGTACATCCCGCCCACTGTAGGGGCTTATTCTGAGTCCGACGGACGCAAATGACAAGTTGTAGCATACAGCGATCCCCAGCCGCATGGAACTTGTCTCTATCTGTCTTTCTGTGTCATACTGTATAGTGGTAATACTTCATGAATGTTCCTCACGGGTGCTGTTTGTGAGGGCACTGGGCAAAGCTTGTGCACGTGGGCACTGGTGCAAGTACACCAATGTACTTGTACTCTATGAGCGTGTTGCACAAAAGTGGGTGTGGCCACGCGTCACGAGGGGCATGGCCACTCATAACAGGGGAGTGTCAGCATGACACGCCACCCGTTTCTTGTCATTCTAGGAACATTCCTCTCCATTCTATTTCAAATACACCTTACCTACAGTATATGAAGGTTTCACTGCAATGGGGAACCTCAGAAGAAACGGATCCTCCCTGGGCAGACAGTGTCGGTATTCACTATTCATGTAGGAGATCGCCTGGTCTGGAAGATGTTCGTTGGCGTAGGAAATAAATACAAGGAGACTTCCTGCCCCCTGTATCCCGTCCAGACTCCTGCCCCTTATGTCTCTCCACAGTGGTGTCAAGAAGGGGAGGAGCAGGTACTCTTTTACTGGGCCCAGGATGGCTGGAGGGGCCCGGCAGTGGTCCGGACCCTGATGCCCCCCTTATCCTTTTCCGTTGCAGACATTAGGCATTTTGGGCATGCAGAGATAGGACGTGTTGCCGGGTGCTGGGCGAGAGGCAGAATCAGTTAGTCCTCTCTCTTCCACGGTCACACCAGCCCCGCAGCCTCCGGCCCACCAAACCCTTTACCGGCACCCCCCTATGCGGTGTGCGTGACCACTTCACAGACGCACATAGCTTTTTATTTTGCAGATTTTCTGAGGAGGGGGACTGGCCACACCTACCTGTATTGGCCATGCCCCCTCCCAATACCGGGGCCCAGCAGAGCTGTTGGTGCCCCTGTCTCTCCAGCCTCCTGCTCTTTGTGTCTCTCCAGCCTCGTGCCTCGTCTCTCCAGCCTCCCATCACTACTGAACCCCCTCCCCTGTGTCAGACACAAAAACATAACAAACTGTGTCCCGACGGCGGCATTGGGGTCGAGCGGTACAGCATAGCAGCTACTAATTTCTTAATGAAATGCCATACCACCCCGTACTGCCATACTTTCACCACTGCACGTGGGTCACTTCCAAGTGGAGCCAGGTAGTAGGATTGGAAGATGTTCATACTGTACATACAGGCTGATAGAGGCCGTGAGGTGGAAAAGGGTAAGATAAGAGCCTAATTTTACCAGAAATGCTCTGCGTATGGCAATCGTCTCATGTTTTATTAACTAAGAAGAACATATAGTGGGAGATTCGTTCACTAATTTGAGACTGACGGTCCTATCAACTGTTTTCCCTCCAAAAAATATGTATAAAAAAAAAGCACTTTATGTATGTTTTTTGTTTTTTTTCAGTATGGGCCAAATGTATTAAAGAGGTAACGTATGAGATATCAGTATACCGACAGCGGCATCCCACCTGCCGGTATACCGCTCGCCACAGGTTCTGTTCCCACTCGGTTGGTGGCGTGGACCCACCAACTGAGTGGGAATTACGGGGGAGGGGGGGGGTGTCGCCATCCTGACTGCCGGCAATATGTCGGCTGTCAAGATTCCGGCGTCAGGCTACTGAACGCCGGGATATCGACAGCCGGCA
Source organism: Pseudophryne corroboree (assembly GCF_028390025.1). NCBI lineage: Eukaryota > Metazoa > Chordata > Amphibia > Anura > Myobatrachidae > Pseudophryne > Pseudophryne corroboree. Next base: position 806,679,434 of record NC_086449.1, on the reverse strand, counting down.
TTATAACTACATCCTCTAAGAAAACCGCTGTTCCTATGTCCTCTATGGCAACGTCAATTTTTCAAGTCCGCCCGTCTCCAGAAAAGCTTTTATTGTCAGTGTTTGAAGGATCTGCAGGTGGTGTTAGCTGTCAGTTCTGCAGAGGCTGCATTGGTGAGAGGGAATCTATTTTTGGGGGGAGTAGACATCATTTGTCAAATGGGTGGAGTCACGATAACAGAACTGCATCAATATGCCTCCTGCACTTGCAAGAGCCCAGTGAAAAACACTATAGAACAGTAGTTCCCAAACTCGGTTTCATTTCACCCTTATTTACTAAGCCTTGGACGGAGATAAAAGTACCAGCCAATCAGCTCCTAACTGTCATTTGACAAACACAGCCTGTAACATAGCAGTTAGGAGCTGATTGGCTGGGACTTAATCTCTGTCCACTTTATTTCCGTCCAAGGCTTAGTAAATATAGACCCTTAACACTTCAGGTTTAAAAGATATCAGTGGCGCAGCACAGATAGTTAAATCATATTGACTGATGTACTAATTAATACCCCTTTTACACTCGCAGAAAAATCCCGGGATATTGCACGTGAACGCGCATCATCCCGGGATTTTTCTCAGTGTAAATGGGTACAGGGACAATTTCCCGGGACGAGCATCCCGGGATTTCATCCCAGGTCTAAAGCAGGGTTGAACCCGGGACCGTCCCGGGAAGCTGCCAGTGTAAACGGGTATACCGGGTCAAGGCGACCCGGCACCCGTTCTCTTCATAGGAGGAGGCGGTGCTTGGAGAAGATTATCTCCAAGCACCGCCTCTGGGAGACTCAGCGGTGACGTCACTGACCCGGCAATATGCCGGGTCAGACCGCTAATGTGAAAGGGTCATTCCCAGGAATGTGTCCCGGCAAATATACCGGGACACATTCCCGGGAATGAACTTTCCTGCGAGTGTAAAAGGGGTATAAGTGACCTGTGGCCAAGCATGGATATACTTAAAACGTGGACAGTTAGGGTGCCTTGAGGACCAAGGATTGGAAACCTCTGCTATAGAAGCTGTTCACTAACGCAGGTCTAGTATTGCAACAGTACGGCAACTCACAGCATCCAATCAAATACTTGCTTTCATTAGTTTGCCTTGCACTAGACTAGACCAATCAGAAGCTGCACCTATGCTTTGTAACTAACATCCTGTGCCCCCTAGTGGCCGAAAGGTAATACTAAACCTGCTGCACATGAGGCAGAGATCTGAGTCGGCCTTTTGACCTAATGTTGCAATAATCTACAATAATTGACAAAACTGACCTTTTGCTGCCTCTTCGGAGTTTATATAAGTTCAGTGACTCCGTCTAGTACCAAAACCATCAAAATCAGCAGCTGTACTGAAAAAACTATAATCACTCGTTCGCAGAGAAGCAGCGAGTGCCGCAGATTCGCGGAAACGTCTTCAGCTGAGGTAACTAAGTACAAGGGTAATGATAATGTGTCAGGTCATTTTATAATCATTTCATAGCAGATAGTGCAAGACGGGTAATTGCTTGGCAATGTTATAAAGTAGAATATTCTATAAAAAGATATAATAATGTAGTACTTTTATTAGAGGTAAAATAATAATAAAAATATACTTTTGTGCCACAGAAAAATATTAATTAAAAAAAATCAGGGATTAATTGTTCACAAGGATGTGTTATTGCCGTCTTTCTAATTTCTATGCAGTTGGGTTATGTAAATGCGCCTTCCTTCCCTTTTATTAATATCTGCCATATGCACCAGTGTGAAAGTGGGAGTGCGCTACCTTAAACATCTTGTGCATGTGGGGTGCATGTCATTTGCTGGAACAAGTTGTCATAATAAACCAATAATAATAACTGTACTTGATAATCCTCACACAAAAGCACAGTAATCTCTGCGAACCTGTATTTATTCTCTCCTGCGTCCCGTCTGCTAGAACATTTATTTCGTTTTACGTGAGTTTTTCCAGTTGTCCCATTTCTTTGTGCACTATTAGGGTTTGTCGCTATGAAAGGTTAATACATCTCTGTATTTTGATAAATACAGATGTATCCTCATACAGCTAGCCATGTGACGCAAAACACCTGACACGGGTGAGCTGGCAGGTCCAGTACGACTTTACTAGTGCCGGGTGTCTTTTTGGAACCCTAACCTCCCCCTTCCGCAGCTTAACCCTAACCGTTCTCTCCCGCAGCCTAACCCTAACCTTCCCCTCCAGGAACCTTAACGCTAACCCCGCGTAGTCTAACCCTAACTTTCTCCTTCCCCAGCCTAACCCTAACCGTTCTCTCCCGCAGTCTAACCCTAACCTTCCCCTCCAGGAACCTTAACCCTAACCCCGCGTAGCGTAACCCTAACCTCCCCCTTCCGCAGCCTAACCCTAAACGTCCCCTCCCACAGTCTAGCCCTAACACTCCCCCTCCCCCCGCTCCCGCATGCCTAACCTAAACCATCTCCAGCCCTGTAGCTTAACCCCATACCTCCCAACTTTGTAGATAATAGGGTCGGGACGCTTGCGCGGTGTAGCCGTGCGCCCCGAAAAAGGAGTCGGACGTGGCTTGATGTTATAGGGCGTGGCCTCTGCAGAGTGGGCATGGTTGAGCATCACGGACCCGTTTTTAGGCATTTTGGGGGCGTGCCCAGCGCTCCCCGAGCAGCTGGGCAGCCCCCTGCTCCCCTCTCAGCATTGAATAGATGCTGTGCGTGTGCGCACAACATCTATTCATATTCAGAGATCACTTGCTGCTTTGCAGAGCAGCGGGTGATCAAAGCCTCCCCAACTGCCCCCTCCCCGCCCCCGCGGGACACTGCGACCCGCGGGAGGGACAGCGGGACAATGTCCGAAAATCGGGACAGTTGGGAGGTATGTTACCCTGACCCACCGCCTCGTACCTGACCTTAACCCCAGGGCAGGGGCGCTTCTAGAGAGGAGGAGACCCGTGTGCAGACTCCGTTTGGGCCCCCTGCTCTTTAGCTGGCAGTGCTGTAGACTCTGGTCACTAGGGAACACTAGCGCTGTCCCAAAGTCTCGTGCGCATGCGCAAATCTCTGGAAAATTGGCTGCCGCGACATTTACCGGAGATTTGCTTAGAGAAACTGCTGCCGACGTGTGTGGGACCCCCTTGCACCGCACACACTGTAAATACGCCAGTGCCCCAGAGCCAGTACCTATCTCTGGGATGTGTCGGGATTCTGACCATCGGTATCTGGTTGTTGATATTCTGTTGGTATCCTGACTAATCAGATCCTGACTTCATCCACTGAGGGCACATCTGTATTCCACCAATTACTCAATCTTCTAGGCACTGGCGTATCTATAATGGGTGCAGTGTGTGCGGTGCACACGGGCCCCTGAGTCCAGAGGGGGCCCACACTGCACCCTTTTCTTCTATACTTACCTTTCCGCCGTCCATCGGCGACTGTGTGTGGGCCCCCTCCTCCCCTGTAGCCGTCACTGCCGCTGCTAGCGAACTGAGCACTAGAGACTCTGGCACAGTGCCAGAGTCTACAGCACATGCGCAGGACTTCGGAAAAATGGCGCAGCGGCCATTTTTCAGAGTCCTGCGCGTGCACTGTAGACGGCTACAGGAGAGGAGGGGGCCCACACACGGGTCCCCTCCTCTCTAGAAACGCCGCTGCTTCTAGGGTGCTGCCAAAAGACACTTATGGGGGTAAATGTAAGGGTTTTATTTCCCCTTCACCCTACACAGGAAGGGGGATTCGGCCTTTGCATGGTGTAGCTTATATATAGAGTGACAAATAGAAAGTGTTGAAATATATATATATATATATATATATATATATATATATATTAATTATACTGGATTTTTTAACGTTTGTCATATCTACTTTGTACATTTTTATATGTAGAGTTCCTGTAGAAATCCTGCCTAGAGGATGGAGGTGGCATTTGTATTATGCCACGAGTAGACTGGATGCCCAATGTCCGCCCTGGCTGCCTCCTTTCCCTGTCATTGGGCCACTAATGCAATGCTCCCGCCATGACAGGGACCAGCAGGGGGCTCCCTTTGCCACCTACTTCAAACAGGGCCCTCATCTGTGTGACATAAAATTCTATGGTAAAAGTATAGGCCAAATTCTGGTGAATGTTATTTCCTCACCCAATATGGCTGCCTACACTGTGTGGCGCGTCATTCCTCAGTGATGTCACTCTTCTTATTGTAAATACATATTGCAGCCATTCCTTACAAGATTCCATTGCCACCTGTTTTTCTAGCATTTTTAGGCCAGAAATGAGGATTTGGACTGTGTCTGGGGGCTCATTATGGTGTTGGCACAGGCATTATGAAAATACATTTGCCATTTCTTTGTAGCTAGATGACTAAATCAAGCTGTTTCAGGCCTCGGCGGTCTCCTTCATGCCTCATGAATCATTGACTTGATTTAATAATTGCAAAAAAAATTTCACTCTTCTATCAATAACCCCTATGACTCCATGTCAGGAGAGCCGTTCATATTTCTCAAAACACTTGTCGACTCTCATTGATTTTCACATTAATTTTCATTTTTAATATAAGAAACCTTGTTAGAGCGTGGTTTGGGAATCAGCACCCTCTTATGAAGTTATTTACATATTTGTGGGCAAACAGAAGGTCAGGAGTTCTGTAACAGTCTGTCTTATGAGGCATTAGCAGAGCAACGGAAAACAGGTGCCTCACTCATCTACTGTAGCGAACGTTATGTTCATGGCCAAGCCCCATTACTGCTGACTATGACCATTTATCTTGCAATTCTACATCAGGAAAAGTTGGGAGTTATAGTAGAGGCAGCCATTTTGTGTCCTGGCTATACCTGTGGTCTACATACAACTGAGGCAGCCATTTTGTGAGCTGAAGTAGTATCTACATTAGTATGGCTTCAGCCCACAAAATGGCTGTTGGGTCATATTAAACCATGACAGGGGACTAGGGACAGTGGTTATTTTGCACACTCCGAAGGAAAGGGTGCTCCTGGAAAAGTGGGTGTGGTCTCACAACAAGGGCATGGCCTTGCAACAAGGAGCCTGGACTCACTTGGGAATGCCGTATCCGTATGTCGGGGAGAGGGTTATGCCTTGGAGAGGCAGAGGGTGGCAGGAGAGAGAGGGCAATGAAAATATAACGACACAGGGGAGAGGTAGAGAGTGAGGCAGTAGGTGAGAGGGAGAGGCAGTGGGAGAGAGGCAAAGGGTGATGGAAATAGGCAGTGGTGACAGGGAGACAGTGGATGACTGGGGAAGCAGTATATGACAGCTGTGTGCCCTCAGCCAGGGGCAGTTTGGAAGCGGGGGTGATCATTGCGGCAGCAGTCTCCCTTTACCCACAGCTTCTGTGTGCTGGGCTGTGGACACGGGTTGCTGTGCTGCCACTGACAGGCAAGGGGGAAGGGGATTAGTACTGGCTCCCCCCCCCCTCTCTTGGTGCCCCTGCTCCATTTCTGCCCCATTGCACTGTGCCCCCCTGTCTCTGCCCACTGTTCTTTCTGTGGACCCTCTCAGCTTCCCAGTTCCCTGTACTCGCTTCTCCTGCTCGGGTCCCGGTGTACAGTGATCACATACTCTAGCCAGAGAAGACTAGGATCCTAGATTTTGGGAGGGGCTGACAGAAAGTCGCTCGCTGACTGAAGTTTTCCGTTAAAGGGATATTTGGAATCGCAAGTGGTAATCAGTTGGAAGACGCACATTTCTCGAAGTCGCTTCCTATTGTTTATTTTCTTTGGAGAAACCGAATTGCGGCTTTGACAGACGTGCCTGATCCACGGCCCACTTTGTACAACATCTTTAGCTGTCATGATTTTTAAAAATTTCTTCTGTCCAGAACTATGAATAATTACTGGGTGATCCATTAAGGGCTGTGACAAACCGCAGAGCGTCATTTCCCCTCAGGTGAAATACAACTTGCTAAAACTCAGTGTTACACTCCTTAATCTCAGGAGACTTCTTCCCATTGTTACCAACTGCGGCCTGTCTGTTGGGTTTATCAGACGGACCAGTGCACATCGGCGTTCCGTGGCAGGATGCAGTGTGGTGCGGTCTATTGCAACAGCTCCATGCTCTGTCACTAGACGTCTGCAAACACTGTGATAATACGAGACGGCTTCCCCTTCAGGCTAGAGATCTAAAAATATATAACGCTTCTCTAAAGCCCATTCCCTGATCTGGCATATGTCCTTTCTCAGGCAGAGTAGCACTCAGCACCGCGGCACAGTATATATCTGATAATATGTACAGGAATTAACTATCTCGGCTCACTGCGCTGCATGTCAGGACCACAGATAAAGAGCAAGTGATGCATTCATTCCAGGGGCCAACATTACCATCTGACACCCATCCATTGCACCTTTTATATATACGCTGTGCTGATGTACAAATGGAACTGGCTTCCACCAAACTTTCATTCCCACGAGCAGCGAATGGGAACATGAGGAAATATTTTTTTTTACATTTTTATATCTCTCTAGGGGCTAGATGTACTAAGCTCCTAACTGCCACGTCACAGGTCCTGTTTAAAAAAATGACCATTAGGAGCTGATTGGCTGGTACTTCATCACTCTCCGCTTTATCACTTTTTAAGGCTTAGTACATCTGGCCCTAGCTCATCATTTCTCAGCCGGAGGTATCCTCACAAGCAGAGCCGGCCCTAACCAATATGATGCCCTAGGCAAGATTTAGGCTGATGCCCCCTTGCACAGACGCTGGTTCCGACTCTGACCCTGCACCCCTTTCCCAGCACCATCACCCCTCACCCAGAGCAGTCCTCATTTTGGTGCGCCTACCCCCTATATTTTAAATAGGAACAGTGTGCACATTCGGTGCGCAGCCCAAAACGGGGCGTGTTCTTGCTGGGAAGGGGCATGGCCACACTATAATACCCCCAGTTGAAATTACGCCACACAGTAGTGCTACTTTATTCACATTATATCATACAATAGTGTCTCTTATTCACGTCACATCAGTACCACATTACTCCTCACAGTAGTGCCCTTTATTCACATTACACCACACATATTGCTCTTTATTCACAATAGACCACACAGTAGTGCCCCTTATTCACATTACACCACACATATTGCTCTTTATTCACATTACACCACCCTATTGCTCTTTATTCACATTAGACCACACAGTAGTGCCCTTTCTATACGTTACGCCTGTAGTACACCTTATACACATAATGCCGCACATTAGTAATGCATTTCATATACAGATAGAGCCGCAGTCGCACACACAGAATATAGGCATGCCACATATCATTTTAATCAGCAGAAGCTGCTTGTGTCCTTAGGCATTTGCCTAGGTTGCCTATGCCTAGGGCCGGCTCTGCTCACAAGGAGTAATTGACAGCACTTATTGTAGGATGGGGGATTATTTTGCCCAGGGTCAGGGGACCCGGGTGGGGGTGCGGATACAAAGTATCCATGCTCCAGGGATGTCATGGCGCACAATTTCTGTAGCGGACACTGGCATTCCCAATGGGGCATAGGCACGCCCATACAAATTTGGCTATGCCACCTATACCAGCGCCCAGCAGATCTCATGGCAGCCCTGCCCATGATTTTGGAAGGAGATGTTCCACAAGCACATTCAGTACGCTTGTGATGTTCGGGTGGTCGCATACTTTTGGCCGTGAAGTTTATCTGCTGTACGTGGTATCATCAGTGAACTGAGGGGGGCATTTACTAAGCAGTGATAAGAGTGGAGAAGTGAGCCAGTGGAGAAGTTGCCCCATCAACCAATCAGCAGCTCTGTATAATTTTATAGTATGCAAATTCTAGATGTTACTTCAGTGCTGATTGGTTGCCATGGGCAACTTCTCCACTGGCTCACTTCTCCACTCTTATCACTGCTTAGTAAATGTCCCCCTAAATGCTATTCAATGTGAACACTGCCCCCCTCGTAAATGCTGTTCAGTGCATGCTTTATTACTCTCCCGGACACCCGGAAACAGGCTTGGACTGACTCACAGGGGTACAGGAGAATCCACCGGTGGGCCCCACTGCCTGGGGGCCCTCTTCCTGCTCTAAGGATTAGGTTCCAGACTGTGCACTTGAATTATACATTATACATATGTTACCTTATACTGTACTATGGTGTATTGTCTACAGTACATTGCTGTTATTAATCTGGTACATTATCATGCAGCAGCTGAATTTACTTATATATTAATGAAGGGGCCCAGACGTTGCACTCTCTAATGGTTAGTCAAACCAATTAGGTGTTAGGCCACATCCCCTATGCAGACTGGCCACACCCCTAACATGGGTCCCTACCACTGCATTCCCCCGGTGGGCCCTACATGCCCCAGTCCAACACTGCCCGGAAAGGTCCTGGCGGCTTGATAATGAGATTCCAACTCAATCTTGTCATCATGACCTCGCCCCCAGCTATACAAATGCCGGTAACCGCGACATTGTAAAACACCGATATTTTACGATCAAATGTTGCTTTTGTGGAATGAATATCATTTAGATCCATCATTTGTATGTAATGCATACCTCCCAACAGTCCTGATTTTCGCAGGACAGTCCCTTTTTTGGGGACTATCCCGCTGTCCCACCCGCGGGCCGCAGTATCACATGACCGTCATCATCCCAACTGCCGCTATGCTACCCGCATCCCATATAAAGGTTGATACTGAGTTTGTATCATACTTACCTACTCTCCCGGAAGCTGCGGGAGGCTCCCTTTTTTGGGGGGGGTAACCCTCCGCACCCCCGGAAGAGTGGGCAGGTCTCCCGCATCCTGCTCGCACCCTAGTGATGCGAGCAGGATGGAGAGATAACCTCACGCATTCGCGGGTACGTCAGGTGGAGAAGGGGTTAAAATGACGCAAATTGCATCGTTTTAGCCCCGCCCCCTTCACGCGGACCCGCGAATAGCGGCATTTCCCGATGCGGGGGACGGGGCTTAGTGATGTCACAGTCCGGCCCGGCCCCCAAGACACCTGCAGCGTCTCCTCTCCGGGCTTCTCCCGGAGAGGAAAAATACAATGTAGGTAAGTATGGTTTGTATTCAAACTGGTAGATGTACCAAATACACAATGGTATGTGTGTATGCGACAGCGCACAACTCTCAACGTGCCTGCCGGTCTGCACCTGTATCATATGCGCAAGGTTAGTGTCACACATATACAGGACACCCATGTTATAAAACATTTGTAATCAGTGAAATACACATTGACAATTACAATGTCATAAGAGAAAAAAGATAATACAATATAAAGAAAAACCTTACGGAATATAGCAGATAAATGCCTTGTATATTAAACATACAAAATCATACAGGGGGAGAGATATCAAAACTTGGAGAGAGATAAAGTAGACAGTGATAAAGTACTAGCCAATCAGCTCCCAGCTGCCATGTTACAGGCTGTGTTTGAAAAATGATAGGTAGGAACTGATTGGCTGGCACTTTAGCTCTCTCCAAGGCTTGATACATCTCCCCCACAATATGTTCATGAGCTGGCAAAAAAAAAAAACAACAACACCCAGCTTCCGAGGGGAAACCACAATCAGGGGTGATTAGGTATTGCATCATCAGATTACTGACAGCCGCAATCAGTCAGACTTTGGCAGGCATATACAGTGTACAGTGTATATTACACACATCCCCTTCAATCTGCTTGCAATTATGCAAACATGACCTGACTAAATTTGGTCTATGTAAGTACGCCCCTTCCCTCGCCTGCCCCACTGCACCAGTTGCAAGCAGGCATCAGATTACAGCTAATCTACATACTCCCATCCATATTTTTTTTGAAATGGGAATGCGCAGAACCAACATCTGTATTTGGCGCTATGCTAAATGGCATAAACTCCGCACGCTGCACACTGTATCCAGTAGAGTGTAGAAAATACATCCGCCTAAATTATTGCTTAGAAGCTACGTACTGTATATGGGAACAAGGGAATAAAGACTGCATTCTCCTGCGTAGGGTAAGATCAATCCTTATAAACAAGCATGGGCAAAAGGTCAGGGAGGTTAAATTGAGAACATCTTTGTTCTAAAATCAATACAACAATCTTTGTGCAATACAGTATCTCTGAAACACGCATTATAGAGCTGAATATGTATCCACTTGTGAGCTCAATATTGGCTCCCGTTTGTGCGAGATACAGTAGAGACTTCCATAATGATTGCGGAAATAATCTTGTAATCCTTTCATACTGCTGGGACTGAGACACTTGTAGCTGGGCAGAGACGTGAGCTTCACTACGCGTTTCATGTGGAACCTTTGTAAATCCTCAGGGAAACTAGATGATTTTTCAAGCACGAAAAATGAAATGCAACCTTTACACAACTATTTGTTTGGATAATACATATTCCTCATATGGTGTTTTAGATGTTTAATCTGTGCTGTTCTGCAGGGTAATAGTATCTATTATATAATGCTCTAAGGCTGTGTGTCTAGCCCCACCCCCTTTCTCCCCTCACAGCTCTCACTGGCTGCCTGCTAGGCAAAGCTGCATTTGTCCCACACCAAGCAGCGTTGACAGTGCCTGCAGCAGGCCATGGGGGTAGCTTATTCTCCAGAGAGCCCAGGAGGACTCTCTAATGCCCTTATTTATCAATGAGTGATACATTTCACTGTGAGTGATAACTTACACCAGCCAATCAGCTCCTAACTGCCATGTTATAGACTGTTTGAAAAATGAGAGTTAGGGGATGATTGGCTGGTGCAATTTATCACTCACAGTGACATTTTTCACTCATTGATAAATAAGGGCGTAAGTCTGAGGAGTAAATTTACTTAGGGTTCTAATAATGAAAAGTGATGTTGCCCATAGCAACCAATCGGATTCTGTCTATCATTTCCCTATTGCATCCTAGAAAATGATAGACAAAATATGATTGGCTGCTATGGGCAACATCACCACTTTTCATTTTTAGAACCTTTAGTAAATTTACCCCTGAGTCTCACGGATATTCTGGGAGAATAGGCATGCTTGTTTAATAATAAGACATTTTAAATAGCACATGGTGCATGTTTTATTATGTGAATACTTAGTGAATTAAAATAAGGAAATAATCACTGCTTGGAGATGTGTTATGTAAAATGACATACCTCCCAACTGTCCCGATTTTCGCGGGACAGTCCCGTTTTTTGGGGACTGTCCCGCTGTCCCACCCGCGGGCCACAGTGTCCCACGGTAGGGGGGGTCAGTCAATCGCTGCTCTGCTTAGCAGAGCAGCGGTGAATAGACGCTGTGCGCATGCGCACAGCGTCTATTCAGTGGAGTCAGAGGGAGAGGGAGCATGCCAGCGGCTCACAGAGCACTGGGCATGCCCCCTCAGTGACGAAAACGGGGGCGTGGCTCGCGATCGCGGTCCTCCCGCGAAGCCATGCCCCCTTTTCATAGGCCACATCCCTTTTTCGGGAGCGCGCGCTCCACAAAACAACAAAGTTGGGAGGTATGAAATGGACTCATCATAATAACACTACACACTGTGAAGGCAGACATTTTGTGGGCTGAGCCAATGTTTATGACACTGCAGGTTGAATATTGGTTCAGGCCACCCACAAAATGGCTGTCTCCACTGTGTGTAAGCAAAGGGCCCACTTCAGGTGATGCCATGGCACAAGTCTGTGATAACTGTGGGGAAAGTGATCAGTGATCACCTCATCCAGGGACAGTGAATACAATAAGCAATCAAAGCCATATATCTCCCTTTACAGCCTACATCACTGTGATAACATACTGTAGGGGTCTATTCATGAAGCAGTGAAAAGAGTGGAGAAGTGAGCCAGTGGATAAGTTGTCCATGGCAACCAATCAGCATTGACGTAACATTCATAATTTGCATACTTTACAATTATACAGAGTAGCTGATTGGTTACCATGGGCAACTTCTCCACTGCTTCTTGAATAGACCCCATATTCTGTTACAGGACATCTCCTGCCACTAACTGCTGATCTGTAATACAGTACTGGTATTAAATGGTTTTAGCAATTTTGGAATGATAACAGAAGTGTGTTACTGGTGCTGCTGTTGCTCGTGACGACCACTAGAGGAGGATCACTGCTAATCAGTATTCCACAGCTATCATTTGTACAGATCCACATTTCATTCTGAGGCTGGAGTCAGCATTAGTATTCCGATGTGATTGCTGGGGGTTTAGCAGAATAATATACTGTATGTCCTGGAAATAATTCCGCACGACACAATGTGAGACCTGCAGCAAGTAGAGAAAAAAAAAGAGACTAAAAAAAATATATATAAAAAGAAACCACAGATTGGAAATTCCTTTAGCACCTTATGTTATACATAATAATAATAACAATAATAATAATTAAAATTCTAATAATATTTGTGTTGCTATTATGCCTATTATTATTACAGTTATTAATTGCAGACTATGATCAACTTTTGTAAATATTTTTGTTATTCACACGGGTTCCTGGTATTATCCTTGCACAGTTTAATACTGACATATTATATCCCCTCTCTGGGTTCAATCCAACCAGGTGTGAGGTGCGAATTGCAGAATGCGAGGTGCAAGTTGCAGAATGCGAGGTGCGAGTTGCAGAATGCGAGGTACGAGTTGCAGAATGTGAGGTACGAGTTGAGTTGCAGAATGTGACGTGCGAGTTGCAGAATGAGAGGTGCGAGTTGCAGAATATGAGGTGCGAGTTGCAGAATGTGAGGTGCGAGTTGCAGAATGTGAGGTGCGAGTTGCAGAATGTGAGGTACGAGTTGAGTTTCAGAATGTGAGGTGCGAGTTGCAGAATGTGAGGTGCGAGTTGCAGAATGTGAGGTGCGAGTTGCAGAATGTGAGGTACGAGTTGAGTTTCAGAATGTGAGGTGCGAGTTGCAGAATGTGAGGTGTGAGTTGCAGAATGTGAGGTGCGAGTTGCAGAATGTGAGGTGCGAGTTGCAGAATGTGAGGTACGAGTTGAGTTGCAGAATGTGAGGTGTGAGTTGCAGAATGCGAGGTGCGAGTTGCAGAATGTGAGGTACGAGTTGAGTTTCAGAATGTGAGGTGCGAGTTGCAGAATGTGAGGTACGAGTTGAGTTGCAGAATGTGACGTGCGAGTGGCAGAATGAGAGGTGTGAGTTGCAGAATGCGAGGTGCGAGTTCCAGAATGTGAGGTACGAGTTGAGTTTCAGAATGTGAGGTGCGAGTTGCAGAATGTGAGGTGTGAGTTGCAGAATGTGAGGTGCGAGTTGCAGAATGTGAGGTGCGAGTTGCAGAATGTGAGGTACGAGTTGAGTTGCAGAATGTGAGGTGTGAGTTGCAGAATGTGAGGTACGAGTTGAGTTGCAGAATGTGACGTGCGAGTGGCAGAATGAGAGGTGCGAGTTGCAGAATGCGAGGTGCGAGTTCCAGAATGTGAGGTACGAGTTGAGTTGCAGAATGTGACGGGCGAGTTGCAGAATGAGAGGTGCGAGTTGCAGAATGTGAGGTGTGAGTTGCAGAATGTGAGGTGTGAGTTGCAGAATGTGAGGTACGAGTTGAGTTGCAGAATGTGACGTGCGAGTTGCAGAATGTGAGGTGTGAGTTGCAGAATGCGAGGTGTGAGTTGCAGAATGTGAGGTGTGAGTTGCAGAATGTGAGGTGTGAGTTGCAGAATGTGAGGTGCGAGTTGCAGAATGTGAGGTACGAATTGAGTTTCAGAATGTGAGGTGCGAGTTGCAGAATGTGAGGTACGAGTTGAGTTGCAGAATGTGACGTGTGAGTTGCAGAATGTGACGTGCGAGTTGCAGAATGTGAGGTGCGAGTTGCAGAATGTGAGGTGCGAGTTGCAGAATGTGAGGTACGAATTGAGTTTCAGAATGTAAGGTGCGAGTTGCAGAATGTGAGGTACGAGTTGCAGAATGTGAGGTGCGAGTTGCAGAATGTGAGGTACGAATTGAGTTTCAGAATGTGAGGTGCGAGTTGCAGAATGAGAGGTGCGAGTTGCAGAATGCGAGCTGCGAGTTACAGAATGTGAGGTGCGAGTTGCAGAATGTGAGGTACGAATTGAGTTTCAGAATGTGAGGTGCGAGTTGCAGAATGTGAGGTACGAGTTGAGTTGCAGAATGTGAGGTACGAGTTGAGTTGCAAAATGTGACGTGCGAGTTGCAGAATGAGAGGTGTGAGTTGCAGAATGCGAGGTGCGAGTTACAGAATGTGAGGTGTGAGTTGCAGAATGTGAGGTGCGAGTTGCAGAATGCGAGGTGCGAGTTGCAGAATGCGAGGTGCGAGTTGCAGAAATGTTTCAGAATATGAGGTGCGAGTTGCAGAATGTGAGGTGCGAGTTGCAGAATGCGAGGTGCGAGTTGCAGAATGTGAGGTGCGAATTGCAGAATGCGAGGTGCGAGTTGCAGAATGTGAGGTGCGAGTTGCAGAATGCGAGGTGCGAGTTGCAGAATGTGAGGTGCGAATTGCAGAATGCGAGGTGCGAGTTGCAGAATGCGAGGTGCGAGTTGCAGAATGTGAGGTGCGAATTGCAGAATGCGAGGTGCGAGTTGTCATTTTTTCTGCAAATTCATTTGCAACCCAATTAGAAACTCGCAGTGACCCAGGCAGAGTAATCGCGCATTTTTCCATTCGCACCTCCCTGAGGATGAGAGATGGTAGGGAAAATCCTTAAGCGCCCTACGCACTGGGTGCTGGTGGCGGGCGATATGAACGATATCGCTCAGAAACGAATGAGCAATATATCGTTCATATCGTTTAGTGTGTAGGCACCAACGATGAACGATGCGCTTCCCCGAGGTCGTTCATCGTTGGTTTCCCGTCGTTTTGCAATGGAGAACAATTTGGACGATAACGATCATCATTCAGATCGTTCATCGTCCAAATTGCTGCCGTCGCCCAGTGTGTAGGGCGCTTTATTTTAGGGTTAAGGTTCCTCCCCAGTGACTAATTAGGCAATTGAAAGTTTCAAATTAGCTTAATTAGTCCAGTAATTACTAGAGATGAGCGCCTGAAATTTTTCGGGTTTTGTGTTTTGGTTTTGGGTTCGGTTCCGCGGCCGTGTTTTGGGTTCGAACGCGTTTTGGCAAAACCTCACCGAATTTTTTTTGTCGGATTCGGGTGTGTTTTGGATTCGGGTGTTTTTTTCAAAAAACACTAAAAAACAGCTTAAATCATAGAATTTGGGGGTCATTTTGATCCCAAAGTATTATTAACCTCAAAAACCATAATTTACACTCATTTTCAGTCTATTCTGAATACCTCACACCTCACAATATTATTTTTAGTCCTAAAATTTGCACCGAGGTCGCTGTGTGAGTAAGATAAGCGACCCTAGTGGCCGACACAAACACCGGGCCCATCTAGGAGTGGCACTGCAGTGTCACGCAGGATGTCCCTTCCAAAAAACCCTCCCCAAACAGCACATGACGCAAAGAAAAAAAGAGGCGCAATGAGGTAGCTGTGTGAGTAAGATTAGCGACCCTAGTGGCCGACACAAACACCGGGCCCATCTAGGAGTGGCACTGCAGTGTCACGCAGGATGGCCCTTCCAAAAAACCCTCCCCAAACAGCACATGACGCAAAGAAAAAAAGAGGCGCAATGAGGTAGCTGTGTGAGTAAGATTAGCGACCCTAGTGGCCGACACAAACACCGGGCCCATCTAGGAGTGGCACTGCAGTGTCACGCAGGATGTCCCTTCCAAAAAACCCTCCCCAAACAGCACATGACGCAAAGAAAAAAAGAGGCGCAATGAGGTAGCTGACTGTGTGAGTAAGATTAGCGACCCTAGTGGCCGACACAAACACCGGGCCCATCTAGGAGTGGCACTGCAGTGTCACGCAGGATGTCCCTTCCAAAAAACCCTCCCCAATCAGCACATGATGCAAAGAAAAAGAAAAGAAAAAAGAGGTGCAAGATGGAATTGTCCTTGGGCCCTCCCACCCACCCTTATGTTGTATAAACAAAACAGGACATGCACACTTTAACCAACCCATCATTTCAGTGACAGGGTCTGCCACACGACTGTGACTGATATGACGGGTTGGTTTGGACCCCCCCCAAAAAAGAAGCAATTAATCTCTCCTTGCACAAACTGGCTCTACAGAGGCAAGATGTCCACCTCATCTTCACCCTCCGATATATCACCGTGTACATCCCCCTCCTCACAGATTATCAATTCGTCCCCACTGGAATCCACCATCTCAGCTCCCTGTGTACTTTGTGGAGGCAATTGCTGCTGGTCAATGTCTCCGCGGAGGAATTGATTATAATTCATTTTAATGAACATCATCTTCTCCACATTTTCTGGATGTAACCTCGTACGCCGATTGCTGACAAGGTGAGCGGCGGCACTAAACACTCTTTCGGAGTACACACTTGTGGGAGGGCAACTTAGGTAGAATAAAGCCAGTTTGTGCAAGGGCCTCCAAATTGCCTCTTTTTCCTGCCAGTATAAGTACGGACTGTGTGACGTGCCTACTTGGATGCGGTCACTCATATAATCCTCCACCATTCTATCAATGTTGAGAGAATCATATGCAGTGACAGTAGACGACATGTCCGTAATCGTTGTCAGGTCCTTCAGTCCGGACCAGATGTCAGCATCAGCAGTCGCTCCAGACTGCCCTGCATCACCGCCAGCGGGTGGGCTCGGAATTCTGAGCCTTTTCCTCGCACCCCCAGTTGCGGGAGAATGTGAAGGAGGAGATGTTGACAGGTCGCGTTCCGCTTGACTTGACAATTTTGTCACCAGCAGGTCTTTCAACCCCAGCAGACTTGTGTCTGCCGGAAAGAGAGATCCAAGGTAGGCTTTAAATCTAGGATCGAGCACGGTGGCCAAAATGTAGTGCTCTGATTTCAACAGATTGACCACCCGTGAATCCTTGTTAAGCGAATTAAGGGCTGCATCCACAAGTCCCACATGCCTAGCGGAATCGCTCCCTTTTAGCTCCATCTTCAATGCCTCCAGCTTCTTCTGCAAAAGCCTGATGAGGGGAATGACCTGACTCAGGCTGGCAGTGTCTGAACTGACTTCACGTGTGGCAAGTTCAAAGGGCATCAGAACCTTGCACAACGTTGAAATCATTCTCCACTGCACTTGAGACAGGTGCATTCCACCTCCTATATCGTGCTCAATTGTATAGGCTTGAATGGCCTTTTGCTGCTCCTCCAACCTCTGAAGCATATAGAGGGTTGAATTCCACCTCGTTACCACTTCTTGCTTCAGATGATGGCAGGGCAGGTTCAGTAGTTTTTGGTGGTGCTCCAGTCTTCTGTACGTGGTGCCTGTACGCCGAAAGTGTCCCGCAATTTTTCTGGCCACCGACAGCATCTCTTGCACGCCCCTGTCGTTTTTTTAAAAATTCTGCACCACCAAATTCAAGGTATGTGCAAAACATGGGACGTGCTGGAATTTGCCCATATTTAATGCACACAGAATATTGCTGGCGTTGTCCGATGCCACAAATCCACAGGAGAGTCCAATTGGGGTAAGCCATTCCGCGATGATCTTCCTCAGTTGCCGTAAGAGGTTTTCAGCTGTGTGCGTATTCTGGAAAGCGGTGATACAAAGCGTAGCCTGCCTAGGAAAGAGTTGGCGTTTGCGAGATGCTGCTACTGGTGCCGCCGCTGCTGTTCTTGCGGCGGGAGTCCATACATCTACCCAGTGGGCTGTCACAGTCATATAGTCCTGACCCTGCCCTGCTCCACTTGTCCACATGTCCGTGGTTAAGTGGACATTGGGTACAACTGCATTTTTTAGGACACTGGTGAGTCTTTTTCTGACGTCCGTGTACATTCTCGGTATCGCCTGCCTAGAGAAGTGGAACCTAGATGGTATTTGGTAACGGGGGCACACTGCCTCAATAAATTGTCTAGTTCCCTGTGAACTAACGGCGGATACCGGACGCACGTCTAACACCAACATAGTTGTCAAGGCCTCAGTTATCCGCTTTGCAGTAGGATGACTGCTGTGATATTTCATCTTCCTCGCAAAGGACTGTTGAACAGTCAATTGCTTACTGGAAGTAGTACAAGTGGGCTTACGACTTCCCCTCTGGGATGACCATCGACTCCCAGCGGCAACAACAGCAGCGCCAGCAGCAGTAGGCGTTACACGCAAGGATGCATCGGAGGAATCCCAGGCAGGAGAGGACTCGTCAGAATTGCCAGTGACATGGCCTGCAGGACTATTGGCATTCCTGGGGAAGGAGGAAATTGACACTGAGGGAGTTGGTGGGGTGGTTTGCGTGAGCTTGGTTACAAGAGGAAGGGATTTACTGGTCAGTGGACTGCTTCCGCTGTCACCCAAAGTTTTTGAACTTGTCACTGACTTATTATGAATGCGCTGCAGGTGACGTATAAGGGAGGATGTTCCGAGGTGGTTAACGTCCTTACCCCTACTTATTACAGCTTGACAAAGGGAACACACGGCTTGACACCTGTTGTCCGCATTTCTGGTGAAATACCTCCACACCGAAGAGCTGATTTTTTTGGTATTTTCACCTGGCATGTCAACGGCCATATTCCTCCCACGGACAACAGGTGTCTCCCCGGGTGCCTGACTTAAACAAACCACCTCACCATCAGAATCCTCCTGGTCAATTTCCTCCCCAGCGCCAGCAACACCCATATCCTCCTCATCCTGGTGTACTTCAACACTGACATCTTCAATCTGACTATCAGGAACTGGACTGCGGGTGCTCCTTCCAGCACTTGCAGGGGGCGTGCAAATGGTGGAAGGCGCATGCTCTTCACGTCCAGTGTTGGGAAGGTCAGGCATCGCAACCGACACTATTGGACTCTCCTTGTGGATTTGGGATTTCGAAGAATGCACAGTTCTTTGCTGTGCTGCTTTTGCCAGCTTGAGTCTTTTCATTTTTCTAGCGAGAGGCTGAGTGCTTCCATCCTCATGTGAAGCTGAACCACTAGCCATGAACATAGGCCAGGGCCTCAGCCGTTCCTTGCCACTCCGTGTGGTAAATGGCATATTGGCAAGTTTACGCTTCTCCTCCGACAATTTTATTTTAGGTTTTGGAGTCCTTTTTTTTCTGATATTTGGTGTTTTGGATTTGACATGCTCTGTACTATGACATTGGGCATCGGCCTTGGCAGACGACGTTGCTGGCATTTCATCGTCTCGGCCATGACTAGTGGCAGCAGCTTCAGCACGAGGTGAAAGTGGATCTTGATCTTTCCCTAATTTTGGAACCTCAACATTTTTGTTCTCCATATTTTAATAGGCACAACTAAAAGGCACCTCAGGTAAACAATGGAGATGGATACTAGTATACAATTATGGACTGCCTGCCGACTGCAGACACAGAGGTAGCCACAGCCGTGAACTACCGTACTGTACTGTGTCTGCAGCTAATATAGACTGGTTGATAAAGAGAAGATGTCTATGTAACTATGTATGTATAAAGAAGACTGAAAAAAATCCACGGTTAGGTGGTATACAATTATGGACGGACTGCCTGCCGAGTGCAGACACAGAGGTAGCCACAGCCGTGAACTACCGTACTGTACTGTGTCTGCAGCTAATATAGACTGGTTGATAAAGAGAAGATGTCTATGTAACTATGTATGTATAAAGAAGAATGAAAAAAAACCACGGTTAGGTGGTATACAATTATGGACGGACTGCCTGCCGAGTGCAGACACAGAGGTAGCCACAGCCGTGAACTACCGTACTGTACTGTGTCTGCAGCTAATATAGACTGGTTGATAAAGAGAAGATGTCTATGTAACTATGTATGTATAAAGAAGAATGAAAAAAATCCACGGTTAGGTGGTATTACAATTATGGACGGACTGCCTGCCGAGTGCAGAGACACAGAGGTAGCCACAGCCGTGAACTACCGTACTGTGTCTGCTGCGACTGGATGATAAATGATATAAAAAATATATATATATCACTACTGCAGCCGGACAGGTATATATTATATATTATATAATGACGGACCTGCTGGACACTGTCTGTCAGCAGAATGAGTTTTATTTTTATAGAATAAAAAAAAAAAAAACACACAAGTGAAGTCACACGACGAGTGTTTAACTTTTTCAGGCAATCACAATATAAGTATACTACTAACTATACTGGTGGTCAGTGTGGTCAGGTCACTGGTCAGTCACACTGGCAGTGGCACTCCTGCAGCAAAAGTGTGCACTGTTTAATTTTAATATAATATGTACTCCTGGCTCCTGCTATAACCTATAACTGGCACTGCAGTATTGCTCCCCAGTCTCCCCCACAATTATAAGCTGTGTGAGCTGAGCAGTCAGACAGATATATAATATATATAGATGATGCAGCACACTGGCCTGAGCCTGAGCAGTGCACACAGATATGGTATGTGACTGACTGAGTCACTGTGTGTATCGCTTTTTTCAGGCAGAGAACGGATATATTAAATAAACTGCACTGTGTGTCTGGTGGTCACTCACTATATAATATATTATGTACTCCTGGCTCCTGCTATAACCTATAACTGGCACTGCAGTAGTGCTCCCCAGTCTCCCCCACAATTATAAGCTGTGTGAGCTGAGCAGTCAGACAGATATATAATATATATAGATGATGCAGCACACTGGCCTGAGCCTGAGCAGTGCACACAGATATGGTATGTGACTGACTGAGTCACTGTGTGTATCGCTTTTTTCAGGCAGAGAACGGATATATTAAATAAACTGCACTGTGTGTCTGGTGGTCACTCACTATATAATATATTATGTACTCCTGGCTCCTGCTATAACCTATAACTGGCACTGCAGTAGTGCTCCCCAGTCTCCCCCACAATTATAAGCTGTGTGAGCTGAGCAGTCAGACAGATATATATAATATTATATATAGATAATAGATGATGCAGCACACTGGCCTGAGCCTGAGCAGTGCACACAGATATGGTATGTGACTGACTGAGTCACTGTGTGTATCGCTTTTTTCAGGCAGAGAACGGATATATTAAATAAACTGCACTGTGTGTCTGGTGGTCACTCACTATATAATATATTATGTACTCCTGGCTCCTGCTATAACCTATAACTGGCACTGCAGTAGTGCTCCCCAGTCTCCCCCACAATTATAAGCTGTGTGAGCTGAGCAGTCAGACAGATATATATAATATTATATATAGATAATAGATGATGCAGCACACTGGCCTGAGCCTGAGCAGTGCACACAGATATGGTATGTGACTGACTGAGTCACTGTGTGTATCGCTTTTTTCAGGCAGAGAACGGATATATTAAATAAACTGCACTGTGTGTCTGGTGGTCACTCACTATATAATATATTATGTACTCCTGGCTCCTGCTATAACCTATAACTGGCACTGCAGTAGTGCTCCCCAGTCTCCCCCACAATTATAAGCTGTGTGAGCTGAGCAGTCAGACAGATATATATAATATTATATATAGATAATAGATGATGCAGCACACTGGCCTGAGCCTGAGCAGTGCACACAGATATGGTATGTGACTGAGTCACTGTGTGCTGTGTATCGCTTTTTTCAGGCAGAGAACGGATTATAAAGTAAACTGCACTGTCCTCACTAGTAAACTCTCTCCACTCAGTCTCTACACTTCTACAGTAACAGTACTCCTCCTAGTCAGCTCCAGTAAATCTCTCTCAGTCTCTTATAATCTAAATGGAGAGGACGCCAGCCACGTCCTCTCCCTATCAATCTCAATGCACGTGTGAAAATGGCGGCGACGCGCGGCTCCTTATATAGAATCCGAGTCTCGCGATAGAATCCGAGCCTCGCGAGAATCCGACAGCGTCATGATGACGTTCGGGCGCGCTCGGGTTAACCGAGCAAGGCGGGAAGATCCGAGTCGCTCGGACCCGTGAAAAAAAACATGAAGTTCTGGCGGGTTCGGATTCAGAGAAACCGAACCCGCTCATCTCTAGTAATTACATGGGTTTCAAAAAAATGGCCTCAAATTACCACAAAATCAACTATTTCATTGCTTGATGTGGCCGCATTTAATTAGAGGGTTTTTTTTGTTTTGTTTTTAATAATTGCTTTTTATATTTCTTTTTTATAGTTCACAAGTCACCTCAAAGTACCCTTAAAAGCATCTTTTTTTTCCTACTTTTTTTCCTACTTTTTTTTGCATTTCTTGACATTTCACACAGCAACATACAATTTCTGAGGATGTCAGCATTGTGCTACAGACAAGTGGAATTATGTTGACATTCTAGTATCGACATGATAACTGATGAAAATATGACCAGGTACCATACACTTAAATGGGAATCTGATGTGAATTGAAATTGTCTAACTGCTATTCAGTTGTATTAATTTATAGTACACAAATGATAATAGTATTTAAATGATTATAACACGTTCCTTGTAGGAACAGCGTGGACGTCATTGCTTGTAACGGGTTAGTTCTGGAGTCATTCTCCTTTAGTTACTCCTTAGCATCGGGACACTCTGCCGCTGTCTGCACCAGAGTATATAAGCCTCAGGAACTGGTATCCAGTCTCACCAGTGCTAATGCGCTGTATGAAGACTGCAGGCAGGGCCAGCTCCAGACCTACTAGCACCCTGAGCGAGAAATTTTGAAGCGCCCCCTACCCCTCTAGCGCTCCTGATAAAGTGGGCGTGGCCTCGCAACTTTATATGATCAAACTCTAAATATATATTTATTTTCGCGGCCCAGCAGCCAATCAGGAGCCGCCGCTGCTGGTCTGCGAGCTCTGATTGGCTGACGGCCGGCACCATATTTGAAATGTCCGGCGCCCTTAAATAGCCAGCGCCCTGCGTGGCCGCTCCGGTTAGTTTTATTTCTTGGACTCTGCATGATCTGGTGTGGTTCGTTGGGTCGACAGTATCTAGGTTGACAGTCATTAGGTCGACCACTATTTTTCGACAGTGACAAGGTCGACAACTGAAATAGTTCGACACAGTCATCAGGTCGATATGGAAAAGGGCGACATGACAAAAGGTCGACATGAGAGTTTAAAAAAGAAAAGAAATTGGTGTCGCTTTCTTCGTAAAGTGACCGGGAACCCCAATTAGTGCACCGTGTCCCCTCGCATGGCTCGGTTCGCTCACCATGCTTCGGTCAAGGTGCCTCGCTACGCTACCGCTGCGCTCAGCACAGGTTACCATTCCCAATTGTAGTCCACGTGGATCGGAAAGTATGGAAAAGTAAAAAAAAATGAAAGAAAAGAAAGTGAAAAACGCATGTCAACATTTTCATGTGTCGGCCTTTGCTATGTCAGCCTAGTGACCACGTCGACCTAAAGAAAAATGTCGACACAAAGACCATGTCGACCTAATGCATGTCGACCTATAGTGGTCGACCTAATGAGTGTTGACCTAAGTGCTGTAGACCTAAAGACCGGATAATATGTGATCTGTTGCCAAGCAACTACGGAGAATTTAGGGTCTATCTGGGATGCATCTCCATTTGGGCCTGAGTGTCTGGAACATGATTGGCATATAAATGGAGCTAAAAATAAAATACATACTAAAACAAAAACGCTTCAATACCGATACTAAAACAGTTACGTCTTTGCCAAAAACTATCCAGCCTCTCTTTTATTATCTGGAAAAAGTGCTAGCTATGAAGGATACTAGAAGCCACCTTGCCCTTTAATGCTGTCTATAAAGGGCAATACGTTTTCCAAGGCTGTATATAGGGGTCCGGGCACCCGTGGCAAAGGGGAGGACCTGACCGACTAAAAGTTCTATTTAGCTGTGTCGCTCCACTTTATCTCTCTCCAAGGCTAAGTACGTAGACCCCTAAGTCAGGTGGCACCCCCTACCTTGGCCAGCGCCCCTGTCAAGTGCCATCCTGGCCAACCGGTGCTTACGGCCATTATGTTTTCATACTGACACAAAATTCCTCAGTGACTTGTATCATCCTTATATTATACAATAAATAGTGCATTTTACCATATACATTTCCTGTAACTTTGCACAGAATGTCCCATTTCTTGTTACCGACGTAGGAGTCTATGTACTAAGCACTGGAAAGAAATAAAGTGGACGTAGATAAAGGACGGGAAATACTAAAGGGAAAATGCGGTAAAACCGCCGAGGGTATCTTTATCTCCGTCTTTCTCCAAGGCTTAGTACATAGACCTCATAATTAGAAAAAAACTTGACTAAATTACGCTGAAGTCATGAATACAGTATCTATGACCATTGCTGATCTCAGGCAGTGTAATTCCCCTTCCGTTGGCAAGACCCTGTCCTGTATTTGCAGCACTCTCCCAGAAAGCGCCTTCCCCATTTATCCTGCCCCCAGTCACAGCCGCCATTTCTGCAGATGAAGTGAAATGTCCTCCTGAGTCTTCATCCTCCCAAGTGCTGTGACTAAAAATTCAGAATCCTGGTGAAATCCGGTAGAAGCGAGCTCATGAATCATTCATGCCGGGAGGAGAGCAGCTAAAGGGAGCCGCTCTGGTAGAAAGTGCGAGGCCATATGCTCCCTGAAGAGGAGAGATTTCATTTATCCTGCCGTGCACACATTTATAATGGCGACAGAGACATCCCTGTCCCTCATACGCCTCCCAATCTCTCACATTTCCTGCATGGTAGGTCATGGCGCTACGTTCTCCGTGTAGACTGGGGCTTAGGGCAGCAAAACTCTATTACAGCATATCATTTTTATTCAGTTCTAATTGTTTTATATTTGGTATCTGGTGTGTGACATGTGGCCAGTATAAAGACACAGCCAGGATCTAGGGAGTGCAGAGCTAAGGGTCTGCAGGACTGAGATGTCCACGTCCAAAGGTCGCTTCCCTAAAGCCCTCCTCAACCTCACGGTAGTGTTGTACACCCCTTCTCCTGCACATCCTCCACTCTATCAGACTCTGTGACTTCACTCCTCCGCCTATACTCCTACCTCACCTCGCCTTCTCTTCCCCTTCCCGTTGGTGTGCCTCAACATTCTGTCCATGGTCCCCTCCCTGCTCTTCTCACTTTACTCTTCTTCCCCTGGTAAGCTCATCAGCTCCTTCGGCCTCCAATAACACCTGTCTGCTGACGATACCCAAACTGACCTCTCATCCCCTGACCTCTCCTCTTCAGGCTCCTCCTGCATCACCTGCTAACTATCACTCGGCTCCACCTGAATGTCACAATGCTTCCTTAAACTCAATGAAGTCATTATTTTCCCCCCAGCCAAGGTCCCCTATCTTCCTACCCACTCTCCCTGACCATCACCAACATCTCCCTCCATTGTCGCCAACATCTCCATCCTTGAATCTTGTCTTCTCTACCTCTCCCCCATATTTAGTCCCTCTCCCTCTTTAGTCCCTCTGCAACGTTCTCCTAATGACTAAAGACCTGATTCAGAATTGGACACAAGCCGACTGCCTTGCGGTGACAACTTTGAATGAGCGTGCAGTATTTGCCTGATTTAAGAGTTCACCTTATGCATGCAGCCCCTCCCAATCCATCAGCTTGTTTAAGTAGACTATACTGCTATCAATTATTATTATTATTATCCTTTATTTATATGGCGCCACAAGGGTTCCGCAGCGCCCAATTACAGAGTACATATGCACATAATCAAAACAGGAAGACAGTGACTTACAGTTGAAGACAATATAGGACAAGTACAGGGTAACTAAGCATTACTACAATAGTAAACGACAGAGATAAGTTCCAAGGTGGCCAAAAAACTGCGGGATTTGGGCAGTTGAGGATTATTAAAGTAAGAAAAGGATAAGCACGTGAGGGAAGAGGGCCCTGCTCGTGAGAGCTTACATTCTAAGAGGAGGGGTGGACAGACAGGGGTGACACAGATGGGGTACATAGAGAGCGTGGAACAGAGGGTTAGGATGAGATTTGGCTGGGTTTGGTGAAGAAGTGGGTCTTAAGAGCCCGTTTGAAGTTTTGTAGAGAGGTGGAGACTCTGAGGGGGAGAGGTAAAGAATTCCAGAGAAAGGGAGCAGCACGTGAAAAATCTTGGAGATAGGAGTGGGAGGTATCAATGGGAACATAAACCAGCCTTATCCTTCGTGCAAGAGATTGTCTGAAATCATCTAGATCTCTGAGCACACCCAACTCTTAATAGTGATAATTATGGCCCATTGCACACTTAGCGTATGTGCATTCGCCATTACATTATTGAGGTATGTGGCACACCTGTATTTGAAAACAGTTTTGCAAAGGACATCATTAAAAAGGGACTTTTTCGCCAGTTTGAAATGTAAGTTTTTTCGGTAAAGTGAGGAATGAGAGAGTAACTCCTCTGACGTGTACCATCTCAATCATCCACAGTTCTGCCCAGCTCCTGAAAAAGTTCTAGGTACTTGTGAATCTTCTAAAATCTCATTCATACACCCATAATCTGTATTGTAGGTTCAGTAGTTCTTCTAAGAAAAGAAATACTTCTACTTATACAGTAAGTTAGTGACTTGGAAGCTTCACCCTTCCGAACCTAATTACTCATCTCTATCATCCTCATCCCCACCTATGCTCCATCTGCTCTATCATCCTCATCCCCACCTATGCTCCATCTGCTCTGTCATCCTCATCCCCACCTATGCTCCATCTGCTCTGTCATCCTCATCCTCATCCCCACCTATGCTCCATCTGCTCTGTCATCCTCATCCCCACCTATGCTCCATCTGGTCTGCCATCCTCTTCCCCACCTATGCTCCATCTGCTCTATCATCCTCATCCCCACCTATGCTCCATCTGCTCTGTCATCCTCATCCCCACCTATGCTCCATCTGCTCTGTCATCCTCATCCCCACCTATGCTCCATCTGGTCTGTCATCCTCATCCCCACCTATGCTCCATCTGCTCTATCATCCTCATCCCCACCTATGTTCCATCTGCTCTATCATCCTCATCCCAACCTATGCTCCATTTGCTCTATCATCCTCATCCCCACCTATGCTCCATCTGCTCTGTCATCCTCATCCCCACATATGCTCCATCTGCTCTATCATCCTCATCCCCACCTATGCTCCACCTGCTCCATCATCCTCACCTTTGCTCCATCTGCTCTGTCATCCTCATCCCCACCTATGCTCCATCTGCTCTATCATCCTCATCCCCACCTATGCTCCATCTGCTCTATCATCCTCATCCCCACCTATGCTCCATCTGCTCTGTCATCCTCATCCTCACCTATGCTCCATCTGCTCTGTCATCCTCATCCCCACCTATGCTCCATCTGCTCTGTCATCCTCATCCCCACCTATGCTCCATCTGCTCTATCATCCTCATCCCCACCTATGCTCCATCTGCTCTGTCATCCTCATCCCCACCTATGCTCCATCTGCTCTGTCATCCTCATCCCCACCTATGCTCCATCTGGTCTGTCATCCTCATCCCCACCTATGCTCCATCTGCTCTATCATCCTCATCCCCACCTATGCTCCATCTGCTCTATCATCCTCATCCCAACCTATGCTCCATCTGCTCTATCATCCTCATCCCCACCTATGCTCCATCTGCTCTGTCATCCTCATCCCCACATATGCTCCATCTGCTCTATCATCCTCATCCCCACCTATGCTCCATCTGCTCCGTCATCCTCACCTTTGCTCCATCTGCTCTGTCATCCTCATCCCCACCTATGCTCCATCTGCTCTATCATCCTCATCCCCACCTATGCTCCATCTGCTCTATCATCCTCATCCCCACCTATGCTCCATCTGCTCTGTCATCCTCATCCTCATCCCCACCTATGCTCCATCTGCTCTGTCATCCTCATCCCCACCTATGCTCCATCTGCTCTGTCATCCTCATCCCCACCTATGCTCCATCTGCTCTATCATCCTCATCCCCACCTATGCTCAATCTGCTCTATCATCCTCATCCCCACCTATGCTCCATCTGCTGTCATCCTCATCCTCACCTATGCTCCATCTGCTCTGTCATCCTCATCCCCACCTATGCTCCATCTTCTCTGTCATCCTCATCCCCACCTATGCTCCATCTGCTCTGTCATCCTCATCCCCACCTATGCTCCATCTGCGGTATCATCCTCATCCCCACCTATGCTCCATCTGCTCTGTCATCCTCATCCCCACCTATGCTCCATCTGCTCTATCATCCTCATCCCCACCTATGCTCCATCTGCTCTATCATCCTCATCCCCCACCTATGCTCCATCTGCTCTATCATCCTCATCCCCACCTATGCTCCATCTGCTCTATCATCCTCATCCCCACATATGCTCCATCTGCTCTATCATCCTCATCCCCACCTATGCTCCATCTGCTCTATCATCCTCATCCCCACCTATGCTCCATCTGCTCTATCATCCTCATCATCCCCACCTATGCTCCATCTGCTCTATCATCCTCATCCCCACCTATGCTCCATCTGCTATGTCATCCTCATCCCCACCTATGCCCCATCTGCTCTATCATCCTCATCCCCACCTATGCTCAATCTGCTTGTGACCACTCTCAATGGAACAACTCTATGGCAAAATTCCAAATGTGAACACTCAGCTGCGGTGCGAGGACCAGAAGAATTGGGATTCTCTCCACGGGGGACGATGAAGAACAATGAGGTAACACGCAGTTAGCAATGTATTTACTTCTATTCACTTGTAAAGAGAAGTTAATATATTGTTAGCTGTGCATTAACCAACTTCTCTCTGCACTGCAGAATGGAACGCCAGGAGACTCAGACATTCGGACGCCACAAACGCCACGTGGTTTCTACGTGTCCTGCATTTTGTTTACAGGATAAGCAGCGCAAACGCTAGAAATAAAACAAATTCCACCTTTCGTATATAAATTCATATAGATTTTGGTTAGGGAGGGGCACATTTATAGAGAGTTACGGCCTGATGGTAGAATACAAGTGTGGACGGTGCTGCAGCTGCATTTTGTAAAATAATTTAATTAGCAGAAAAAGAAAGGACCTCGGGTTGTTTTTATCCCATTTTGTTGGTAAAAGGTATGTACAGTACAGTAAGTGGGGTGAGTGAAGGGCAGTCATCTAAGTACAAATGTTTAAAAATAAAGAAATTAGATATATCCCTGTGATTTCCTATGTTAGCCATTGGGCCTTTGGACTTGCAGCAAGTTGTCAATGCACCAGACCTCTGATTGCAAAACACTGCCAAATGCCTCTCTGTTGCCCCATTCACTGTAATGCCTGAACCTGCTGCCACTACAGACTACACCTACTTCAGCCTCCTGGTCTAGATTTAGAATTGAACCAAGAAAACGTGTCTGTTGGTGCTTCTCCAATGTCATCATTGTACTGTATACCTGTCAGATCATTCTATCATCCTCATCAATGCTGCTGACCCCCATTCCCATTCCCTGAAGAAACAGCTGTTCGGCCAGTGATCCCTACTCCTTTTCCTGCAGTAACACCTGTCCAGCTGGTGACCCCCACTCCTGTTCCTGCAGTAACACCTGTCCAGCTGGTGACCCCCACTCCTGTTCCTGCAGTAACGCCTGTCCAGCTGGTGACCCCCACTCCTTTTCCTGCAGTAACACCTGTCCAGCTAGTTATCCCCACTCCTTTTCCTGTAGTAACACCTGTCCGGCTAGTGATCCCCACTCCTTTTCCTGCAGTAACACCTGTCCGGCTGGTGATCCCTACTCCCGTTCCTGCAGTAACACCTATCCGGCTGGGGATCCCTACTCCCGTTCCTGTAGTAACACCTGTCCGGCTGGTGACCCCCACTCCTCTTCCTGCAATAACACCTGTCCGGCTAGTTATCCCCACTCCTTTTCCTGCAGTAACACCTGTCCGGCTAGTTATCCCCACTCCTTTTCCTGTAGTAACACCTGTCCGGCTAGTGATCCCCACTCCTTTTCCTGCAGTAACACCTGTCCGGCTGGTGATCCCTACTCCCGTTCCTGCAGTAACACCTATCCGGCTGGGGATCCCTACTCCCGTTCCTGTAGTAACACCTGTCCGGCTGGTGACCCCCACTCCTCTTCCTGCAATAACACCTGTCCGGCTAGTTATCCCCACTCCTTTTCCTGCAGTAACACCTGTCCGGCTAGTTATCCCCACTCCTTTTCCTGTAGTAACACCTGTCCGGCTAGTGATCCCCACTCCTTTTCCTGCAGTAACACCTGTCCGGCTGGTGATCCCTACTCCCGTTCCTGCAGTAACACCTATCCGGCTGGGGATCCCTACTCCCGTTCCTGTAGTAACACCTGTCCGGCTGGTGACCCCCACTCCTCTTCCTGCAATAACACCTGTCCGGCTAGTTATCCCCACTCCTTTTCCTGCAGTAACACCTGTCCGGCTAGTGATCCCTACTCCTCTTCCTGCAATAACACCTGTCCGGCTAGTGATCCCTACTCCTGTTCCTGCAATAACACCTGTCCGGCTAGTGATCCCTACTCCTGTTCCTGCAGAAATACCTATCCGGCTGGTGAAGAAGAAAAGCAGAGCAGTTGCTAACCGCAACCACGCAACATCTAGATAGCATTCATCAGTAACATTTGATAAAATTACAGCTAGAATTTGATTGTTTGTTAGGAGACAGTTTCTCCAATCGTCCTCTTTATAAGGTTTGGTATATTTCCACCCAGTTGCATTGTCCGTAGCTGCGCCCGCCAGCCTCCAGAACACGCACAAAGTGCATCTCACTGTAAATATCTCTGGGATACAGAAATGTAGGCAGCCACCAGTTCCCCAGAGATCTCAGCCCCATTGTACATGCAATCTCAATAAGGTTTAATGCTGTTGATGCTTCCAGCAGTCCCAGATGCCTCTCATAAGACGGCATGCTATGTTTTTACACCATAAACCTAACAAGCCCTATGGCAGGCACAGAGCACACTTGCAGCTCCTGCCTATACACTGTGGTGACGGCGGTGACTGGAATTCTTTTTACAGGATCATTTCTCTTTAATGTATAATGCTGGGCTCTCCGCTGTCCCTCCTGCAAACTGCGCGGCCTGCGCTCTCCTGCCGCCTAAATCACACAGACGTCCGTGAGTCACACCGGTCCCACAAAGGCACTGATTAAGCTTTAGTTCAGTCTCTAGAAAGACCTGCAGCCCCCAGTTCCCCTGCAGATATATGCCATGCAGTAAAAACTGAGTGCATGGTCTCAAGCCAGCATAGTTTGTTACCGTGAGCCTGAACGACCAGCGACTCCAATGTACTGTTCCTGTTCTTTATATTTAATAGTGCAAACCACTAATAACAGACTTCTTTTCATGTGTGTTTGGTTGTGTGCTATTCAGCCCAAGGTTCTTCGGGCCTAATTCAGACCTGATTGCAAAAGCAAAATCTTTCTCTAATGCAGAGGTTCCCAAACTGTGTGTCGTGGCACCCTGGGGTGCCTCAGGACACTAGCAGGGGTGTCTTGGATTGCTGGTCCAGGACCAATTCAAACTATTTTTGGTCAAAGTAATAGACAAAACCAGTGCTTGTGGCTGCCAGTTATTAAATCTGAGGACAAACAGAAGCAAATATTGTCCCTCACCTCACTAATACCCCTTTTCCACTAGCTCAAAAAACATGGGTAAATGCACGGGGGCGCGCATTTACCCGTGTTTTTTGCAAGTGGAAAAGGGTAAACCCGGATCAAGTGACCCGTGAATCCTACCCGGCTATTTACCTGGGTAGGACACGGGACTGATCCGGGTAGGGTTGTAGTGTAAACGGGAGCCGTGTCGATGCGACACGGCTCCCATTTACACTGTATGGAAGGGCGGTGCTGGGAGATCATGTGATCTCCCTGCGCCGCCCCTGCAGCGTCACTAGAAGCGTCACCAACCCGGCATATGCCGGGTTGTGACTGCTGATGGGAAAGGGGCCGAGCACGGGTCGCAGCAGGGGGCAGCTCCCGTGTCAGGCTCCCGGCTGCGACCCGTGCTCGTAAGTGGAAAAGGGGTATTAAGGAACTAAGGATGACGCATAAACATAATTTACTTATTGGTGGTCATTCCGAGTTGTTCGCTCGTTATTTTTTTCTCGCAACGGAGCGATTAGTCGCTAATGCGCATGCGCAATGTCCGCAGTGCGACTGCGCCAAGTAAATTTGCTATGCAGGTAGGTATTTTACTCACGGCATTACGAGGTTTTTTCTTCGTTCTGGTGATCGTAATGTGATTGACAGGAAGTGGGTGTTTCTGGGCGGAAACTGGCCGTTTTATGGGTGTGTGTGAAAAAACGCTGCCGTTTCTGGGAAAAACGCGGGAGTGGCTGGAGAAACGGAGGAGTGTCTGGGCGAACGCTGGGTGTGTTTGTGACGTCAAACCAGGAACGACAAGCACTGAAGTGATCGCACTGGCAGAGTAAGTCTCGAGCTACTCAGAAACTGCACAGAGAAGTCTTTTCGCAATATTGCGAATCTTTCGTTCGCTATTTTGATAAGCTAAGATTCACTCCCAGTAGGCGGCGGCTTAGCGTGTGCAAAGCTGCTAAAAGCAGCTTGCGAGCGAACAACTCGGAATGAGGGCCATGGTTTTCTAAAATACTCAAATAAATTTTTGGCCTTGGGGTGCCGTGAAAGAATTCTGATACTCTGGGGCGCCATGATTCCAAAAAGTTTGGGAACCACTGCTCTAATGGAAAAAAACGTGTGCAGTGCAGGGGGGGGGGGGGGGGGGGGTAGGTTGCAGATGTAACATGTGCAGAGAGAGTTAGATTTGGGTGGGTTATTTCGTTTCTGTGCAGGGTAAATACTGGCTGCTTTATTTTTACACTGCAATTTAGATTTCAGTTTGAACACACCCAACCCAAATCTAACTCTCTCTGCACATGTTACATCTGCTCCACCAGCACTGCAGATGGGGGGTAATTCAGGCCTGTTCGCTAGCAAGCTGTTTTTGCACTGCTGCGATCAGATAGTTGCCACTTATAGTGGAGTGTATTTTTGCTTTGCAAGTGTGTGATCGCATGTGTATCAGAGCTGTACAAACAGATGTTGTGCAGTCTCTGCGCAGCACAGGACTTACTCAGCCGCTGCGATCACTTCAGCCTGTACGGGACCGGAATTGACTTTAGACACCCGCCCCAGAAACACGCTTGGACACGCCTGCGTTTTTCCAGACACTCCTAGAAAACGTTCAGTTGCCACCCACAAACGCCTTCTTCCTGTCAATCTCCTTGTGAACGCCCGTGCAAATGTACGTGCGAATGGATCCTTCGAACAAACCCATCGCTGAGCGGCGTTCCGCTTTGTACCTGTGCAACGCGCCTGTGCATTGCGGTGCATACGCAGTTTATACCTGATCACCCGCTGTACGAAAAATGCAGCCTAGCGATCAGGTCTGACTTACCCCTATGGTTTTGCCCATTAGAGAAAAATGTTGCTGTTGCGATCAGGTCTGAATTAGGCCCTTTACCAGGTGGTTGGTCTATTTAAAGTGTAGCAGTAGATGTTTGTACAGCCGTACTCAAAGTTACACACTTGGGGGGTAATTCAGAGTTGATCGTAGCAGCAAATTTGTTAGCAGATGGGCAAAATCGTGTGCACTGCAGGGGGGGGCAGATGTAACATGTGCAGAGAGAGTTAGATTTGGGTGTGGTGTGTTCAATCTGAAATCTAAATTGCAGTGTAAAAATAAAGCAGTCAGTATTTACCCTGCACAGAAACAATATAACCCACCCAAATCTAACTCCCTCTGCACATGTTACACCTGCCCCACCTGCAGTGCACATGGGCCCTCATTCCGAGTTGTTCGCTCGCTAGCTGCTTTTAGCAGCCGTGCAAACGCTAAGCCGCCGCCCTCTGGGAGTGTATCTTAGCTTAGAAGTGCGAACGAAAGGATCGCAGAGCGGCTACAAAATAATTTTGTGCAGCTTCAGAGTAGCTCCAGACTTACTCCTAGCTTGCGATCACTGCAGACTATTTAGTTCCTGTTTTAACGTCACGAACACGCCCTGCGTTCGGCCAGGCACGCCTGCGTTTTTTCACTCACTCCCTGAAAACGGTCAGTTACCTCCCAGAAACACCCACTTCCTGTCAATCACTCTGCGGCCAGCAGTGCGACTGAAAAGTGTCGCTAGACCTTGTGTGAAACTGCATTGGCTGTTGTGAAAGTACGTCGCGCGTGCGCATTGCGCCGCATACGCATGCGCAGATGAGCCGCTTTTTTACCTAATCGCTGCGCTGCGAACGAAAACAGCTAGCGATCAACTCTGAATTACCCCCTTTGTCATGTATGTGGGTAGCACAGAAGGGGAGTGGGGGGTGCTTATGTTGCAGCACTGGGAACGGGGCGAGGATGCTCCATCCTTCAACAGTTTATGCATTTCTCCATTGCATATTGCTTTGTGCTATGTTGTGATTTTAACTATAGCAAAGGCATGTGGGTAAAATAAATAGAGACAATTTTGACAGCATGGTTGGTGTAATGGTCAGCATTGCTTCTTCACCAACTTGAGGTCATGAGATCAATTCCTGACCAAGGCCCTATATGTGTGGAGTTTACAAGTTCACTCACGTTTGCGTGGGTTTTCCCTCACAATCTCCACACTTGCGTGTTTTTCCATGTGGTAGGGTATAATAGGATTTTGATAACCTACCGGTAAATCCTTTTCTCCTAGTCCATAGAGGATGCTGGGGACGACATCAAGACCATGAGGTATAGGCGAGATCCGCAGGAGACATGGGCACTCTAAAGACTTTTCATTGGGTGCAAACTGGCTCCTCCCTCTATGCCCCTCCTCCAGACCTCAGTTGTAGGAACTGTGCGCAGGGAGACTGACATTTCGAGGAAAGGAATTACTTAACTAGTGGTGAGATATCTACCAACTCACATCCTCAACCATGCCGCACAACATGGCATTCAACATAACACACGCCAACAGGCATGAACCAATTGCAGCAACATGCTGAAACCAAGATAACACAACTTGTGTAACTAATAACTAAACTGCAGGTAAAGTACGCACTGGGACGGGCGCCCAGCATCCTCTACGGACTAGGAGAAAAGGATTTACCGGTAGGTTATCAAAATCCTATTTTCTTATACGTCCTAGAGGATGCTGGGGACGACATCAAGACCATGGGGTCTATACCAAAGCTCCAGTACGGGTGGGAGAGTGCGGATGACCCTGCAGCACCGATTGACCAAACTTGAGGTCCTCATCGGCCAAGGTGTCAAACTTGTAAAACTTAGCAAATGTGTTTGACCCTGACCAAGTAGCTGCTCGGCAGAGTTTTAATGCCGAGACCCCCGGGCAGCCGCCCAGGATGAGCCCACCTTCCTAGTGGAGTGGGCCTTTACCGGCGTCGGTAACGGCAATCCAGCCGTAGTATGAGCTTGCTGAATCGTATTTCTAATCCAACGTGCAATAGTCTGCTTGGAAGCAGGACAGCCAATCTTGTTGTGATCATACAGGACAAATAGAGTCTCTGTTTTCCGTATACGAGCCGTTCTAGCAACATAGATTTTCAAAGCTCTAACCACATCTAGAGATTTTGAATCAGTGAATGTGTCAGTAACTACTGGCACTACAATAGGTTGGTTTATGTGGAAAGATGAAACTACCTTCGGAAGAAAATGTTGACGAGTCCTCAACTCTGCCCTATCTTCATGGAAGATCAGGTAAGGGCTCTTGTGAGACAAGGCCCCCAATTCAGACACCCGCCTTGCGGATGCCAATGCCAAAAGTATCACCACTTTCCAAGTGAGAAACTTCAACTCTATCTTTTGTAGAGGCTCAAACCAATCCGATTGATGGAACTGCAATACCACGTTAAGGTCCCATGGTGCCACTGGAGGCACGAATGGAGGCTGGATGTGCAGAACCCCTTTCACAAAGGTCTGAACCTCTGGAAGAGAGGCCAATTGTTTCTGGAAGAACACTGACAAGGCCGAAATCTATACCTTGATTGATGCCAATCGGAGGCCCGCCTCCACACCATCCTGCAAAAAATGGAGAAAACATCCTAAATGAAACTCTTCCGTAGGAGCTTTCTTGGATTTACACCAAGATACATATTTTCTCCAAATACGGTGGTAATGTTTCGACGTTACTCCCTTTCTGGCCTGAATAAGGGTGGGGATGACCTCCTCGGGAATACCCTTCCTGGCTAGGATACGGCGCTCAACAGCCATGCCGCCAAATGTAGCTGCGGAAAGTCTTGGTACGCACACGGCCCCTGCTGCAGCAGGTCCTCTCGAGGTGGAAGAGGCAGAGGATCAACTATGAGTAACTGCTGAAGATCTGGGTACCAAGCCTTCCTTGGCCAGTCTGGGGCAATGAAGATTGCTCAAAGTCTCAAACCCTTGTTTTTCTTATGATCCTGAGTACTTTTTTGGATCAGCGGAAGTGGAGGGAAGACATACACTGACGGAAACACCCACTGGGTCACCAGAGCATCCACTGCTACTGCTTGAGGGTCTCTCGACCTGGAACAGTATCTCTGAAGCTTCTTGTTGAGACGAGACGCCATCATGTCTATTTGAGGAACTCCCCAAAGACTTGTCACCTCTGCGAAGACTTCTTGGTGGAGGCCCCAGTCTCCTGGATGGAGATCGTGTCTGCTGAGGAAGTCTGCTTCCCAGTTGTCTACTCCCGGAATGAATATTGCCGACAGAGCTTGTAGATGTTTTTCTGCCCAGCGGAGGATTTTTGTCGCCTCTGCCATTGCCGCTCTGCTTTTCGTTCCGCCCTGCCTGTTTATGTATGCGACTGCTGTTACATTGTCCGCCTGGATCTGCACGGGACGGTCTTGAAGAAGATGTACCTCTTGTTGAAGGCCGTTGTAAATGGCTCTTAGCTCCAGAACGTTTATGTGAAGGCAGGCTTCCTGTTGTGACCAACGTCCCTGGAAGTTTTCTCCCTGAGAGTCTGCTCCCCAGCCTCGGAGACTTGCATCCGTGGTTACCAGGACCCAGTCCTGAATCCCGAACCTGCATCCCTCTAGTAGGTGAGAACTGTGTAACCACCACAGGAGCAAAATCCTGGTGTTTGACGACAGGATTATCTTTCTGTGCATGTGTAGGTGTGACCCCGACCACTTGTCCAACAGGTCCCACTGGAATACTCTGGCATGGAACCTGCCAAACTGTATGGCCTCGTAGGCCGCCACCATCTTCCCCAACAACCGAATGCACTGATGGATCGACACACTTAATGGTTTCAATATCTGTTTTACCATTTTCTGGATTTCCAGAGCCTTTTCCAGCGGAAGAAATACTCTCTGAACTTCTGTGTCCAGAATCATCCCGAGGAAAGACAACCTTGTCGTCGGTTCCAACTGTGACTTTGGCTAATTTATGATTCACCCGTGTTGTTGGAGTGTTGACAGAGAGAGTGATATGTTTTGTAACAACTGCTCCCTGGATCTCGCCTTCATCAGGAGATCATCCAGATAAGGAATTATATCGACTCCTTTTTGACGAAGGAGGACCATCATCTCCGCCATCACTTTGGTGAATACCCTCGGCGCTGTGGAGAGACCGAAAGGTAACGTCTGGAATTGGTAATGGCAATCCTGAACTGCGAATCTCAGATAAGCATAGTGAGGAGGATAAATGGGAACATGCAGGTAAGCATCCTTTATGTCCACCGACACCAAGTAGTCCCCCTCCTCCAGACTGGCAATCACTGCCCAAAGTGATTCCATCTTGAACTTGAACCTTTTTAGGTAACAATTCAGATCCTTTAGATTTAGGATCGGTCTGACCGAGCCGTCCGGTTTCGGAACCACAAAGAGGCTTGAATAAAAACCCCTCCCTTGTTGTGACAACGGTACCAGGACTATGACCTGGTCTTGACATAATTTTTGGATTGCCGCTGTTACTGCTTCTCTTTCTGACGGAGAAACTGGCAAGGTCAATTTTAAATATCGGCATGGGGAAACATCTTGAAACTCCAGCTTGTACCCCTGGGATACTATTTGCAACACCCAGGGATCCAGGCCAGACAGAATCCAGTCCTGGCTGAAGAGTCTGAGACGTGCCCCCACCCGAGCGGCCTCCCGCAAGGGAGCTCCAGCGTCATGCTGGGGATTTGGCAGAAGCAGGGGTAGACTTCTGCTCTTTGGAACCAGGAGCCGCTGTGGGCTTCTTACTAGTGATGAGCGGATTCGGTTTTACTCGGTTTTACTCTGTTCTCAAAACGGCATCTTATTGGCTCACGGATGTCACGTGTTTTGGATAGCCAATAAGATGCCGTTTTGAGAACCGAGTAAAACCGAGTAAAACCGAATCCGCTCATCACTACTTCTTACCCCTTCCCCTACCTGCAAAGAAGGGGGAACCTCTCGTCTTTTTGTATTTATTGGGCCGAAAGGACTGCATTTGCAGGTGATAGGTCTTTTTTGCCGGTGCAGGCACAGAGGGCAAAAATGACGACTTACCTGCGGTAGCCGCCGAGACTAACGCATCCAGGCCATCGCCAAATAAGGCCTCACCTTTATATGGGAGAGCGTCCATGTTTCTTTTGGAATCTGCATCCGCGTTCCACTGGCGTATCCACAACGCCCGCCTAGCCGATACTGCCATGGTAGCGGCCTGTGAACTCAAGAGTCCAATATCCTTCATTGCTTCCGGCATGTAGGTGGCAGCGTTCTTGATATTCCTTTACTTAAGGAGTATCTCATCTTTATCAATCGTGTCAATCTCTGATGACACGCTTTCTGACCATTTTTCAATAGCGCGACTCACCCATGCGCAGGAAATAGTGCGCCTAATCAGTGTACCATTGGTAACATAAATGGATTTCAATGTCGTTTCAATTTTGCGGTCTGCCGGCTCTTTAAGAGAAGCCGTGCCAGGAGCAGGGAGAATTACCTTCTTTGTCAACCTGGAAAGTGCACTGTCTAACACAGGGGGTGACTCCCACTTTTTCCTTTCTTCAGCCGGGAAAGGGTAAGCTATGTGAATCCTTTTGGGAATACGAAATCTTTTCTCAGGATTCACCCACATCCCTTCAAACAGCGCATTTAGTTCGTGTGAAGGGGGGAACGTGATTTTGGACTTCTTTTCCTTACATAAATATGCCTTCTCCTGAGGTACAGGAGTGGTTTCTGTAACCTCCAACACGTCCCTTATAGCCACAGTCATATATTGTATATTTTTTGCCAATTTATGATCTATCTCTCTGGATTCACTATTGTCGACAAAAGAGTCAGAATCCGTGTCGGTATCAGTGTTTACAACATTTGCAAATGGTCTCTTATGTGACCCAGAGGGGCCGCCCGCATAAGGAATAACAGCATCCTGAAAAATCACATCTTCCACAGATTTTCTCCAGCATGCAGCCTTAGATTCAGACTTCTCTAATCTATGGTTAATCAGATGCATACTCTCACGTATCTCTTTCACCCATGCAGGCTCTTGGTGTGCCAGTAGCGCCACCGCATTACAACTTTGTGTCCCTAAAATGGCTTCCTCCGGGGAGGAACTCCCTGCCTCAGACATGCCTCACACGTGTACAGCACACCAACAGACACACTGGGACTTATTTTGGGGACAGACCCACAGTAAAATCTGTCAGAGGGACACAGGATAGGAGCAGCCAGTTCACAATCCCAGCGCCAGTATTTCCTGTGAACACAGTATGTCCACAGCCTAACAGTGCTTTTTAAATAGTAATATACACTATCAATTGCACCACAATCGCTTTGTGCCCCCCCCCTCAATAGCACCCTGTACTTGTCTGAAGTGGAGGAGAGGACCAGCGTGTTCTCTGCAGCCTGAGGAGAGAGAGAAAATGGTGCTGAGTAGTGTGCTGGCTGCCTGAGGAAGAAGCTCTGCCCCCGCAATGGCGCATCCTTACACTCATACAAACACTGTAATATTTATACAGGCAGGGGTAGGGCTGTGCCAGCGGCAACTTATGCCCCCTATTAGCCAGTTTGAGGTATTTTTCTTGCTGCCCAGGGTGCCTCCCCCCCCATCTGCGCCCTGCAGCCTGCCTGTAGTGCCTGTGTGTGTGGGCAGCAATGGCGCGCTGCGCTCCCGCCAGCCGCACAGCACCTCAGCCGTCACTTACTTGATAGAAGATCATGCTTCTTATACTCACCTGTCTTCTGACTTCTGGCTCTGTGAGGGGGTGACGGCGTGCTGTGGGAGTGAGCATCTAGACACGGCTAGCGTTCAGTTCCCTTCAGGAGCTAATGGTGTCCTGTCAGCCAGCAGCAGAGCCATGAAACTCTGAGGAAGTTGGTTCTGCTTCTGCCCCCTCAGTCCCACGAAGCAGGGAGTCTGATGCCAGCAGATCTCCCTGAAAATAAAAAATAAAAACCTAACATAAGTCTTTTCAGAGAAACTCAGTAGAGCTCCTCAGAGTGCATCCAGTCGACCTGGGCACATTTCTAAAACTGAGGTCTGGAGGAGGGGCATAGAGGGAGGAGCCAGTTCACACCCAATGAAAAGTCTTTAGAGTGCCCATGTCTCCTGCGGATCCCGTCTATACCCCATGGTCTTGATGTCGTCCCCAGCATCCTCTAGGACGTATGAGAAATGGAGTGTAAACTCCACTGGGACAGGAACTGATGTGAATGACTGAAATGTTCTCTGTGAAGCGCTACGGAATATGTGTGCGCTATATAAATAACTTTGTAGACATATACATAGGATTGCTGCTACACTGTTCCAGGATTTATGCTGGATTGCCATGTTACTAGAGCCGACTTCCTAAGTTTTCCATTGGGTTTCCACCCAAAACACACTTATTAGTAATATTAGTATGTATCTGACTAACTTGGCTCTGGCGAGTGTGACCAAGTGCCTTCTGTGGTGACATAAGAATATTCCAGATAGCCATGATAATAATGGATATTAGGAATATTCTTATGGGTGTTTGACAAAGAGCCTGACTGTAGAGTGGGCAGGCAGAGGTCATCAGTCATTCTTATTTTTGCACAACCGTTGCTATAGTGCAGCACAAATGAATCCAACCATTACCATAGCCAGATTAGAGGGAGGGGGGGCTGGGCGCAGGGCTTACTGTGCCCTGGGCCCTCCCTTTTGTCAGGGGGTCTCCCGGCCGAAGGACACTGACATCACTAGCTTTCCCTCTCATGCAGCAGCAGAACAAGGCAGTATCGGGTTTCATGAACGACAGTACCTACAGAGCTTTCTGACCAGAGGAGAGATAGGAGGGTGGAGAGCTGTAAGTGACACAGGGACCCAGCTTCTCTTCCTCTCTGCCTGGGTGTCTGGGTCCTGTGTAACCTGTTACCTAATGAGGGTCTAGAGAGAGAGAGAGAGAAAGAGACACAGGGGTATATTTACTAAGGTCCCGATTTTGACCGAGATGCCGTTTTTTCATCAAAGTGTCATCTCGGTAATTTACTAAGCAATAATCACGGCAGTGATGAGGGCATTCGTAATTTTTTGGAAGTCCAACAAAAAAAATACGAATGAATACACCATCGGTCAAAACGCGGCTGTTTAAGTATGAATCTCGGTAATTTACTAAGAAGTGCAAAGCAAAAAAAAAAACAAACACTGCCGTGAAAAATTACAACTCGAAAAAAAGTGCTAAAAAAAAACAGACCTGCTTTTTTAATCCGTGATTGTATAGGCATGCAGGGATCCATGAGATCCGTGCATGTATATCAGTGGGAAGGGGTGGGAAAGTGGTTATTTTCTTTAAAAAAATTGCGTGGGGTCCCCCCTCCTAAGCATAACCAGCCTCGGGCTCTTTGAGCCGATCCTGGTTGCAGAAATATGGGGGAAAAATTGACAGGGGTTCCCCCATATTTAAGCAACCAGCATCGGGCTCTGCGCCTGGTCCTGGTTCCAAAAATACGGGGGACAAAAAGAGTAGGGGTCCCCCGTATTTTTAAAACCAGCACCGGGCTCCACTAGCTGGACAGATAATGCCACAGGCGGGGGTCACTTTTATATAGTGCCCTGCGGCCGTGGCATCAAAAATCCAACTAGTCACCCCTGGCCGGGGTACCCTGGGGGAGTGGGGACCCCTTCAATCAAGGGGTCCCCCCCCCAGCCACCCAAGGGCCAGGGGTGAAGCCCGAGGCTGTCCCCCCCATCCAATTGGCTGCGGATGGGGGGCTGATAGCCTTTTGTGAAAATGAAAAGATATTGTTTTTAGTAGCAGTACTACAAGGCCCAGCAAGCCTCCCCTGCATGCTGGTACTTGGAGAACCACAAGTACCAGCATGCGGCGGAAAAACGGGCCCGCTGGTACCTGTAGTACTACTACTAAAAAAATACCCAAAAAAAGACAATACACACACACCTTGAAAGTAAAGTTTTATTACATGCATCCACACAAACATACATACATACTTACCTTATGTTCACATGAGGGTCGGTCCTCTTCTCCAGTAGAATCCATGGGGTACCTGTTGAATAAATTCTACTCACCAGATC
The DNA here is from genome assembly GCF_028390025.1 of Pseudophryne corroboree. Lineage (NCBI taxonomy): Eukaryota > Metazoa > Chordata > Amphibia > Anura > Myobatrachidae > Pseudophryne > Pseudophryne corroboree. The sequence goes on along the minus strand of NC_086449.1, from coordinate 806,637,310 downwards.
CAGGGTACCAGGCTCCTCGGATAATCCTTTTGTAATCCACGTACTTGATTAAAAAAAAAAAACGGAGAGCCGAGCCACGCACTGAAAGGGGACCCATGTTTTCACATGGGACCCCTTTCCCCCGAATGCCAGAAAGCCACTCTGACTTCTGTCTAAGTGGGTTTCTTCAGCCAATCAGGGAGCGCCACGTTGTAGCACCCTCCTGATCGGCTGTGTGCTCCTGTACTGTCTGACAGGCGGCACACGGCAGTGTTACAATGTAGCGCCTATGCGCTCCATTGTAACCAATGGTGGGAACTTTCAGGTCAGCGGTGAGGTCACTTTTGGTCAACCGCTGACTACAAAGTTCCCACCATTGGTTACAATGGAGCGCATAGGCGCTACATTGTAACACTGCCGTGTGCCGCCTGTCAGACAGTACAGGAGCACACAGCCGATCAGGAGGGTGCTACAACGTGGCGCTCCCTGATTGGCTGAAGAAACCCACTTAGACATCAGTCAGAGTGGGTTTCTGGCATTCGGGGAAAGGGGACCCATGTGAAAACATGGGTCCCCTTTCAGTGCGTGGCTCGGCTCTCCGTTTTTTTTTTTTAATCAAGTACGTGGATTACAAAAGGATTATCCGAGGAGCCTGGTACCCTGGATCTGGTGAGTAGAATTTATTCAACAGGTACCCCATGGATTCTACTGGAGAAGAGGACCGACCCTCGTGTGAACATAAGGTAAGTATGTATGTATGTTTGTGTGGATGCATGTAATAAAACTTTACTTTCAAGGTGTGTGTGTATTGTCTTTTTTTGGGTATTTTTTTAGTAGTAGTACTACAGGTACCAGCGGGCCCGTTTTTCCGCCGCATGCTGGTACTTGTGGTTCTCCAAGTACCATCATGCGGGGGAGGCTTGCTGGGCCTTGTAGTACTGCTACTAAAAACAATATCTTTTTATTTTCACAAAAGGCTATCAGCCCCCCATCCGCAGCCAATTGGATGGGGGGACAGCCTCGGGCTTCACCCCTGGCCCTTGGGTGGCTGGGGGGGGGGACCCCTTGATTGAAGGGGTCCCCACTCCCCCAGGGTACCCCGGCCAGGGGTGACTAGTTGGATTTTTGATGCCACGGCCGCAGGGCACTATATAAAAGTGACCACCGGCTGTGGCATTATCTGTCCAGCTAGTGGAGCCCGGTGCTGGTTTTAGAAATACGGGGGACCCCTACTCTTTTTGTCCCCCGTATTTTTGGAACCAGGACCAGGCGCAGAGCCCGATGCTGGTTGCTTAAATATGGGGGAACCCCTGTCATTTTTCCCCCCATATTTCTGCAACCAGGGTCGGCTCAAAGAGCCCGAGGCTGGTTATGCTTAGGAGGGGGGACCCCACGCATTTTTTTTCTCAGTTTTACAGTGTTTATTTTAAAAAAAAAATGAACCCCAGCACGGATCACACAGATCCGGCCGAGATTCATTGTGATAAAGTCGGCAGTGTTTTGCTAATCACTGCCGTAAAAAACGGGAAAAAAACACGAATGACATCGACATCGGAACAAATGAAAAATCCGAATACGACAGCTTAGTAAATTAGGCGTAATAAATTCAAAAAGTTGCAGTTTTACACTTTCGATGTCATTCGTGATTGAACTTTGACCTTTTTCCGAAAATTACGAATGTTAGTAAATATACCCCACAGTGTCCTCCTGAGTACTGTCCCAGTATGTAAGTAGTACAGAGGCTGCTGATATTTATGCATGTGACAAGATAAATTCTAGATTTTATTTTTCTATGTCTATTTTAAGGTTCTTTAAGTTGTCCTTGTTCCACTACAAGAAGACTTTATAAAATAGTTGTCTCTCAGTTACAGTAGGTGAAGCTATAACCAGTACCCAGGCATTATTAGACTATTAGTTTAAATCTAATATACCCTATTGGTTTAAGTTAAATATACACAATCCATACCTCCCACCATGACCCATTCCAGGAGAGACAAAATGCTCTTAATTTATGATTGCCATCACCTGTGTTGAACACCGTTCTTATCAATTAAATAGTTCAACACAAGTGACGCCAATCATACATTAACTGACAATTTCCCCTCCAAAAAAACTACTCAGAAATGGGGGGGGGGGGGGGGGGGGGGGGTTATGAGTGAATTAGGTGAAGAACATGAATTCTTGAATTATCCAAATTGATTTTAGTGTAAAAAAAAAAAAAGATTTTTTTTTTTTTAAATATTTGTAAAAAGTAATTTATTCCCTCAACATCGGAACATCGGTCAGCACCGTTGGAACATTGGAAACTTTGCGACTACTGCGGCTTTCGTTTTAACAGCAGGGACAGCTGCCAGGTACACAGAGGGGGCTTGGGGGGGGGGTTTGATTTACACTTCCCCAGCGGCTGCTATTGTCTGCAGCCACTGGGTGGGGGATCCTGCCGCGCTGACCGTTCGGCAATGATCGGCACCATGGCAAACATTCCATCCGGTTCCTCTGAGAGCAGCAGCGGAGGGAAGTTTCTCTTCCCTGCAGTTGTAAACACTGTTTATCTGACTGGTCGCCACCTGTGCGACCAAGTCAGATAAAGCACTTGCTGGTATGGTGGCATCTGATGCCATCATGTCCAGGTAGAGAGCATTTTGTTCCTCCTGGAATAGATCATGTAGGGCAGTATGCACATTCTAATATACCCCCCCTTCAACCAGGGGCCCCTTGTCTTAAGAGCCCCGGGCACCCCCAAGGCTTGAGCAAGCCCTGGGTTTTGGGTCTGTGAAGCTTTGTGCAGCAGGAAGAGCAGAAAGCTGTCACCCATAAGCAATTGAGTCTGCTAGGACGGAGGAGCCGAGTGAATGTAGAGCCTTGTGGCGATGACTCACAGTTGTTTATTTAAAATAAGGATCATCTCTGCCAAATAGAATGACACAGATCAATCAAGTGTCGGACTGGGGCAGGAAGGACCCACCGGGGTAATGCAGTGGTAGGGGCCCATGCATAAGGGTGTGGCCAGGCAATAGTGGAGGTGTGGCCAACCACCACAGAGGCCCGGCTAACTGTAAGAGAGTGCATGGCCTGGGCCCATAGTCCTATGCAGTATAAGGGAACATGTATAATGTATAACTAAAGTGCACTAGGATACAGTTTGGAACTTAATCCCTAGAGGAGGAGGTGGGCCCACAGGCAGTGGGGCCCACTGGTGGTTTCCCCTGTGGGCCAGTCCAACCCTGTATCCAGGCCTTTATGGAGAAAGTCTGCTTTACGTATTCCACAACCCCTTAGACATTCAGTATGGCCCACTAGAGGGCAAGGGTGTTCAGGCCTCTCTTTGCCACAAGACTAGGGAAGACCCCTTCAATCCTGTATTCTGTGAAAGCATCACCCAATAATCCAGAACACATCAGTTTGACCTAAAGGGGGAGTCTACTGAATCTTAAGTGCGATGGGAACCTAAGGACACATCAGCTCCTCTAGGATGGGCAGTCCCCCACATGGGTATGCTCTGCGGAGTGCAATTCATTTGCCGACTGTTGGGATCTCGGCGGTCAGGATACCAACACTGGAATCCCGACAGCCGACAATACCGACAGCCGGAATCCCGGTGCGCAGGGACTATTCTCACTCATGGGGGGATCCCACCCCTCGCCTCGCTGCCGTCATTCTGGCAGGGATCTTGACAGCTGGCATCCCGCCTGCCAGGAAATAATATGTATTCCTGCTCTGCTACCCTACCCATGACATGTGACACAAAAACCAAGTGAGCCTACTGAAAGTGGCGTGTTAATGCCTGTTGCCTGTTTTATGAAAGATCTCCCCAGCTATCTTACACACTGCTCTTTATCTCTGCCATAAGGCTGAAAAGCGCTGGGATATGGCCGGGACAGCGACACTTTTGCAGGAACATATGTATCCACATAGTGAGATTAGGATAAACCTATGCACCTTCATCCTAAAACTAACCTTCCCCCACAGCCTGACTCTACCCTCCCTACCGCAGCCTAACCTTACCCCCTCCACAGTCTAATCCTAACCTCCCCCGCAGCTTAACCGTAACTTCCCCCGCAGCCTACCTCTACCATCCCCTGCAACCCGACCTCACCCCCTGCAGCCTAACCTTAACTTCCCCCGCAGCCTAACTCTACCCTCCCCAGCAACCCAACCTCCCTCCCCCTGCAGCCTAACTTAAACTTCCGCCACAGCCTAACCTCCCCTACCTGCCATAGCCTAACCTTCCCCTGTAGCCTAACCCTCACCTTCCACCCTCCACCCACAGCCTGACCCTACCCCCCCACAGCCTAACCCCAACCTCACCACACGGCCTGGCCCAACCCCCCCCCCCCCCCCCCACAGCCTAATCCCACCACACAGCCTGAACCTACCCCCCCCCCCCCCACAGCCTAACCCTAACCTCACCACACGGCCATACCCTAAACATACCCCCCTCCTCGGCGCCTAACCCTAACCTCACCACGCAGCCCTACTCTAACCCCCCTCCTGCCTAACCCTAACCTCACCACAAAGCCTTACCCTACACCCCCCCCCACACAGCCTAACCCTAACCTCACCACACAGCCTGACCCTACCCCCCCCCCCACAGCCTAACCCTAACCTCACCACACACCCGTACCCTAATCATACCCCCCCCCCCTCCCTCTCCGGCACCTAACCCTAACCTCACCACGCAGCCTTACCCTAACCCCCCTCCTGCCCAACCCTAACCTCACAACGCAGCCTACACTAACACCCCTCTCTTGCCTAACCCTAACCTCACCACACAGCCTACACTAACACCCCCCCTCAGCCTAACCTTAACCTCACCACACAGCCTACACTAACACCCCCCCCCTCAGCCTAACCCTAACCTCACCACACAGCCTACACTAGCACCCCCCTAGCCTAAGCCTATCCTCCCCCCAACGTAACTGTAATGTTGACATTTTGACAATGTCAACATAATACCTGTCGACACAGTCATTGCTGCCATTTTTTTTACATCCTGACATCAACATAGGGGCGTAGGCACAAAACTAACACACTTGGGCACAAAGGTGACCCGTGATCACAAAACTGGATATGCCTATTGTCTGCTGGCCGTCATAAGGATACAAAGCAATATTTATTACTTATACCCATATGTGTTTATAGGACTGTTATTAGAATATGAAAGCTCAGACAATTCTGGTTTACATACATTCTACTGTAACATGTAACAACCACAGCTAATATGTATATTTTGTATATAGCATATTCCTCATTGAAAACTATACCTTGCCATAATAACAAAGACCCCATGCTTACCAATAGCACTAGCTGCTAGTTAGGGGGATATATTACAGCTACTGTACGTAACACTCAAGTGCGATCATGTTCGGCTCCTGTTTCTCCCCATTCATTTTCCATTTTCAATAACCTGGCCCAAGTCAGGTTTAGTAAGTGAAGACCTTTAATATAAAAAAATGGGAAATTCTGACAAATCTAGCGGGGAGGGGGGTACAAATGAAATTGCTTGGTACTGTATCTATGTAAAATATTGCCGTTATTAACATGAGGTGCCAGCGGCCTGGGATGGATTGGCGGCACTTAGAATTCCATTAAGAAAACTGCTGCCATTCACAGAGTAAATGGGTAACAGGGTCAACTGATTAGAGGGGGGGGGGCGCTCTTCCCGTTTTGCGCAGGAGCGAACAGAAACGCAGTGGTGCGGCCGAATGTTGTCGTCAGAATTGACCCCACTTCCCATAAACGCCGCCAGCGCAATTCATACCAGGAACTTAATCCTCTCTGCAGATAACACATTGTTTTGTCTTTGTATTGTGGTGACAAGTTCCCATTAAATCTTCCTCCCCATCAGGCAGAAGTGAATTGAAGCGTAGTGTGTATGAGGATGACATGACCAGCTGCTAGCTGTCCCTTTAAACCCCTCCTGCGTGCTAAACTCCCATTCAGTGTAATAAGCCTTGATAATAGACCCCCGCAGTTTGTGGGCAAGGGAGACAGTTCCATCATTATAGTGGAGATGAGCTCGTGTAGTGTAAAGGTGACTTGAAGGACGCTAGAGGGCTTCAGGGAAGAGTGTCCAGGGAAGCTCATTATCATTGGATCATACTGTGGAAGTGACTGCTGTGCGGTGTCTTATGTGCATTCGGCTAAGCTACTGTACGTGCCAGCGGCGAGCTGGATGGGGCTGCAGCTTGTTTGGCCCCAGGGGACATCAGAATCCCGTGCCAGACAGACCTCTATCGTTTCCTAAAGTCGCGTTTGTTTTTGTTTTGTTTTTGTGCTTTTTTATTTTCCGTTTCTTCTGTTACTCTCATGCGTCAGCGCCAGGCGTTTCTCTGTCACTCTAAAGCAGAGGTTCTCAAACTCGGTCCTCGGGGGCCCACCCAGTGCATGTTTTGCAGGTCTCACAGAATCGCAAGTGAAATAATTAGCTCCACCTGTGGACCTTTTAAAATGTGTCAGTGAGTAATTAATACACCTGTGCACCTGCTGGGTTACCTGCAAAACATGCACTGTGTGGGCTCCCGAGGACCGAGTTTGAGAACCTCTGCTCTAAAGCGTCAGATCAGTGGAGATAAACAGGGATAAAAAGTTCCCTGCACTGTGGACAAATCTACCTGGTAAAGATCGAAAATGGGCAGAATCTCAGGGAAATTGTTTTATTTTTGTTATTTATTTATTTATTAACAGTTTCTTATATAGCACAGCACATTCCATTGCGCTTTACAATTGGAACAACAGTAATAAAACAAAACTGAGTATTAACAGACAGACATAGAGGTAGGAAGGGACATAGGCACTGATACACAAGGATAGGCGCTATCTATTGCGTAATGGTCCACCAGATTGCAAAGGTTCTTGGTGGGCTGTATGATAAGGTCACACAGTGATGTTCGCCAAGGGAAAGTGAAGAAAGACAAAATATGTGAGGATGTGTGTGGACTATACAGAGAGGATGTAATTAGATAGGGAGGCATTGAAAGTTATGTGGGTGGGTCCAGAATTTGATAAGCTTGTCTGGAGAGGTGAGTTTTCAGGGAATGTATGAAGGTTTGGAGACTAGAGGAGAGTCTTATTGTGCGTGGAAGGGCATTCCGCAGAGTGGGTGCAGCCCAGAAAAAGTCCTGTAATTTTGAGTGGGAGCGAGTAATGCGTGTGGATGAGAGACGCAGATCTTGTGAAGAGCAGAGAGGACGGGTCGGGAGATATTTTGAGATGAGTGTAGAGGTGTACTTTGGTGCAGTTTGGTTAATAGCCTTGTACGTCAGTAAAAGTATTTTATATTGAATACAGTAGAATACCGGTAACCAATGGAGGGACTGACAGAGCGGAACTGCAGGCGATGAACGTCTAGCAAAGAAGATTAGCTGCATTCAGAATGGATTGTAGTGGTAAGACTCTCTTTTTGGGAAGTCCAGTAAGGAGACTATTGCAATAATCAATGCAGGAGATGATGAGAGCATGGATCAGAGTTTTTGCTGTGTCTTGTGTAAGATATGATCGTATTTTGGATATGTTCGTTCGATGTATGTAACATGATTTTGAGACAGATTGAATGTGGAGAACAAAGGACAGTTCAGAGTCAAGAATAACACCTAGGCAGCGAGCTTGTGGGGTTGGACTGTTTGTCGAGTTCTCAACAGTGATAGAGATATCAGGTTGGTAACTAATAATGGTTGGTGGAAATATATATAATTAATTCTGTTTTGGAAATATTACGTTTGAAGTGCCGAGATGACATCCAAGATGAAATAGCAGAAAGGCATTCAGTGACACAGACCAGATGGTGACAAATCTGGGGAGGATAGGTAGATTTGAGTATGATCTGCTGCATACAGATAATACTAAAATCCAAAAGAGCTGATTAGTTTACCAAGAGATGAGGTATAGATAGAGAAAAGCAGAGGACCTAAGACTGAGCCTTGTGGTACTCCAACTGATAGAGTTAGCGGGAGGTGGTGATAGAGGAGGTGAATTCAGATACTGAAAGAGTGATTAGATATAGTAGGTAGGATGAAAACCAAGAAAGGGCTGTGTCTTGAAGACCTAGGGATTGTAGTGTTTGTATGAGAAGAGAGTGGTCAACAGTGTCAAAAGTAGCAGAGAGATCTAGAAGAATAAGAAGTGAATGATGGCCTTTAGACTTCACAGTGACCAGATAATTCACTACCTTAGTCAGTGCTGTCTCTGTGGAGTGTTGGGAACGAAAGACTGAGTGAAGTGGGTCCATTAAGTTTTGTCATTTTAACAAATGAATGTGCACAATGAAGTGTGATTCTGCTCCTGAATATGTCTTCTCTAATACCACAAGCCCCCCTCCCTGTCCCCTCCTCCGGGCCACCCCTCTATTACCGGGATCTGGAATCAGGATTGTGCAGGAAGCTGATAAGATTTCCCGCAGGGAAAATGCACACTTTACCCCACTCTATGGGATCAAGGCAATTAGGGGCAAGATGGCAGTGACACCCACAATGATATTGAAATGGCGTTGGAACACCAGTAACAGCAGCCTTCAGCACCACTAAATGGAACCGATTTCACCCCTAAATTGCGCATTTAAGTTCACTGAACCTTAAGGGTACTTGCAAAAAATAAACAAATTAGTGGCTACCATAAGTGCACACACTGCATCACTGGCATCGTTCCTAATTTAGAAACATAGAATGTTACGGCAGATAAGAACCACTTGGCCCATCTAGTCTTCCCCTTTTTAACCATATTGTTACTTCAAACCTCATTTGTTTCTTATTTCTTTGTAAGGATATCCTTATGTCTATCCCATGCATGTTTAAATTGCTCTACTGTCTTAGCCTCTACCACCTCTGATGGGAGGCTATTCCACTTGTCGTCTACCCTTTCTCTGAAGTTTTTTTGCCTCAAATTTCCCCTGAACCTCCCCCCTCCAGTCTCAGTGCATGTCCTCGTCATTTGCTTCTCTTCATTTGAAGAATGTTTTCCTCCTGGACTTTGTTAAAACCCTTTCCCTTCTCTGCTCCAAACTATACATATCTAGATTTTTTTTAGTCTTTCTGGGTATGTTTTGTGATGTAGGCCATGTACCATTTTAATTGCCCTTCTTTGTACAGTCTCTAATGTATTAATATGCTTTTGAAGATATGGCCTCCAGAACTAGACACAGTATTCTAGATGAGGCCATACAAATGACCTATACAGTGGCATTATTACTTCTTTCTTTCTGCTGCTTATTCCTCTCCCAATGCAGAGAAGCCTTCCTCACTGCTGTGTTACATTGCTTACCTGCCTGTATGTCACCTGAAATAAGTCACTCCTCAGTAGTTTCCAGTATAGTGCCATTAATACTATATTTAGCCTTTGGATTTTTGAGACCCAAGTCCATGATTTTGCATTTTTTGGCATTAAACTGATTTGCCACGCTCTTGACCATTCCTCTAGTTTACCTAGATCCTCAATCATTGTTTTACCCCTCCCGGTGTGTCTACCCTGTTGTATACGTTTGTGTCATCTGCAAAAAGGCATACTTTCCCTTCAATACCATTTGCAATGCCACCAATAAAAATATAAAAAACTGCTGTTCCAAGTAAAGAACTCTGGGGTACTCCAATGGTAACATATCCCTCCTGTGAAAGCACTCCATTTACTACAACTCACTGTTTTCTATTCTGCAACCTAGATCTAGTCCATTCAATCATCTTAGTATCTAATCCCATGTTTTCAAGTTTATTTAAAAGTATGTGACTTATTAAAGTGTAGATAAGCTATATATATGCCCCCCCCCCCCCTCCCTTTTCCCTTTATTTGTCACTTTAGTCACCTAGTCAAAAAAGTAAATATGAATTGTTTGGCATGATCTCCCCCCAGTAAATCCGTACTGTTTGGGATCCTGTAAATTGCTGCATTTGAGATAATCTACAACTTTTATTTTAAGAGTGTTTCCATCAATTTCCCAACTACTGATGTAAGGCTAACTGGTTGGTAGTTGCTTTCCCCTTCCTTGCTTCCACTTTTGTGCAGTGGGACTACGTTCGCTCTTTTCCATTCCTCTGAAGTTACTCTTGTAGCTAGTGACTGGATGAATAATTCTGTTACTGGTGCTACCAGCACACTTTTAAGATCTTTTAGTATCCTTGGATGTATCCCATCTGGCCCCATTGATTTATCTACTTTCAGTTTTGAGAGTTCTGTTAGGACCTCGTCCTCTGTAAATGTACTTGTTTCTACCTCATTTTTCTGACTATGCCAACAACTTAACTGTGGCCCCTTCTTTCTCTCTTTCACTAGTGAATTCTAAGCAAAAAAGAATTATTAAGATGGTCTGCTATTGCATTGTCTCCTAAGCGTAAGGGAGCAGAGATAATGCGTTGGATAGTAGGGAAACCCCCACTAACACCACTATCTACCTATTTGCTAAATACGGTGGCGCATGTTCTATTGCAGAAAAAAGCCCATTTACCCTCTCCTATTATATCAAAACTGTCTATACTGTATTTGAAATCCTGCTGAATTTGTTAATTTGAGAAATTAGTACCAAACTGCCATAAAGTAAGGTGCAAACCTGAAAAAAAATTAAAAAATATTATGTTAATATGCAAAAATATAACTTTAACTCATTTTAAAAATAAATGGTAATGGCATATAACGTGACTTTACTTTTTATTAATAAGAGCTGTATTATTTTGCTTGACTAATGATAAATAGCAATTGTAGCTTAACTATGTTTGTGCATTTTAGTATGGACGTTTCTGTTTCGTACTCCAGAGACAGAAATTTAAAATACTCCTTTTTAGTTTTGTCCGTAAGAATTAAAATATTGATTACTGTTCAATAACCCATTGTTGTTAGTGCATTTTTTTTCCTGTGAAATTCTATAAAGGTTTCTTTTTTTTGTTTTGTTATCTCATACATGCTTCAAAAATACCATTTCATAAGGTAGATGAACTATACAGTAGAAATTGCACAGGTAAATGCCATTGCATTAACATTATCAGATGGTGTAAAACCCTATGAAGGGCAAAGGTTATATTAACTCCTACCTTGGTCTGTCTGATTCTGATAACAGGATTAATGTATTTTATATTTGTATGCATGGTCGTTAAATCATCAACTGGGAGGACTGGCCAATATAGATAGGGGTGTTTATAAAGAGAGCAACGTATAACTGGTTTGGTATGGTTAACACATCCTTGTGGTAAGAAAATTCCTGGCGACAAGCAATATTGATGGGATAGGAAAGGGTCTGTGTTGATACAGGATGATGATGATCTCAGACTGCATGCACCACAGAAAGCCATCTCAGACTGCATGCACCGCAGAAAGCCATCTCAGACTGCATGCACCGCAGAAAGCCATCTCAGACTGCATACACCGCAGAAAGCCATCTCAGACTGCATGCACCGCAGAAAGCCATCTCTGACTGCATGCACCACAGAAAGCCATCTCTGACTGCATGCACCGCAGAAAGCTACAGTATCTCAGACTGCATGCACCACAGAAAGCCATCTCAGACTGCATGCACCTCAGAAAGCCATCTCAGACTGCATGCACCACAGAAAGCCATCTCAGACTGCATGCACCACAGAAAGCCATCTCAGACTGCATGCATCACAGAAAGCCATCTCAGACTGCATGCACCGCAGAAAGCCATCTCTGACTGCATGCACCGCAGAAAGCTATCTAAGACTGCATGCACCGCAGAAAGCCATCTCTGTCTGCATGCCCCGCAGAAAGCCATCTCTGACTGCATGCACCGCAGAAAGCTACAGTATCTCAGACTGCATGCACCACAGAAAGCCATCTCAGACTGCATGCACCACAGAAAGCCATCTCAGACTGCATGCACCGCAGAAAGCCATCTCTGACTGCATGCACCGCAGAAAGCCATCTCTGACTGCATGCACCGCAGAAAGCCATCTCTGTCTGCATGCACCACAGAAAGCCATCTCAGACTGCATGCACCGCAGAAAGCCATCTCTGACTGCATGCACCGCAGAAAGCCATCTCTGACTGCATGCACCGCAGAAAGCCATCTCTGACTGCATGCACCGCAGAAAGCCATCTCTGACTGCATGTACCGCAGAAAGCCATCTCAGACTGCATGCACCGCAGAAAGCCATCTCTGACTGCATGTACCGCAGAAAGCCATCTCAGACTGCATGCACCGCAGAAAGCCATCTCTGACTGCATGCACCGCAGAAAGCCATCTCTGACTGCATGTACTGCAGAAAGCTATCTCAGACTGTATGCACTGTAGCAAGTCATCTCAGACTGTGCATGCACCAATAGGTGTCGGCCGCTGTGGGAGAGGCTTTGGGAAGCTCCTTACCTCATGCAGATCTCATTTGCATTCAGGGGCGGATTGGCCATAGGCAGTACAGGGAAGATTCCTGGTGGGCCGGTGCGCATGTGGGGCCCATTTGGTTTGTTGACGTGTGAGGGGTGGTGCTGCCGCCATGATTACATGGTATACCTCTGGTGCTGCCCATGTGAGGCCACTTCTACAATTTTTTCCAGGGCCACTTTCAATTCCTAATCCATCCCTGTTCACATTCACTTCCACCACCCCAGCAGCACCCAGACAGGGAGAGGGAGGCCCTTGATTAATCCTTTGGAGAAGGTCAGTGTGCCCCCTTCAGGGCTGGAGCCTGGAGGCAACTGCCTTCCTATGTCTCCTGTATTTATGCCCCTAACTCTGCTGATAATCATCTCATCTGTCCCTGTTTGGTCATTAAAAACATCTAGGGATCGATTCTGAGTCGGACGCATTCTGTACGCTTCTTTTGCCACAGCCTCATCTGCACCTTTATGTTAATGCCACTATCAAGCCCTTTGCTGGTGTAAATCCATGCATCCAAATGTGCGCCCATAAGATGCAACATCAACCCCCCCGTTACCTCCCAGTCACCGCCAATACATTTACAATACACTTCTGCTTCCATGCGCCCAAATCTGTACTGCGACCCTGTACATACAAAATCGAAACGCATGTTCAGCGCAACTCGGATACATGCATGGGTGATAAACTCCACTCCACTGCGTCTGGTATCACCGCAGCATCCAACTCAGAATCAAGCCTCTAATGTGATAGATTGTTGCACACTTCTCTTTACATATGTGTATGAGATGTATCGTGGCATGTAACTCATGTGTAATATCTTTTCTTCTTTTTTTTTTTTACAGGTGTAAATGAAAGTAGTCAAATAAGAGTTGACTTTAGACGTAATCATGAATAACACCAGCTACGCCAATGTGTCCTCGGCAGACAGGACCATGATGGGGAGCCCATACAAGACTGTGGAAGTAGTGTTCATTGTCATCGTGGCCGGCTCCCTGAGCCTGGTCACCATCATTGGAAATATCCTGGTCATGGTATCTATTAAGGTCAACCGGCATCTACAGACGGTCAACAATTATTTTCTGTTCAGCTTAGCGTGTGCTGACTTAATTATTGGTGTCTTCTCCATGAACCTCTACACCTTATACACTGTGATTGGTTACTGGCCAATAGGGCCTGTAGTGTGTGATCTGTGGTTGGCCTTGGACTACGTTGTCAGTAATGCTTCGGTCATGAACCTCCTCATCATCAGCTTTGACCGTTACTTCTGCGTCACAAAGCCCTTGACGTATCCAGTGAGAAGAACCACCAAGATGGCTGGCATGATGATCGCTGCAGCCTGGGTGCTGTCCTTCATCCTGTGGGCACCAGCTATTCTCTTCTGGCAGTTCATTGTTGGTGGAAGAACTGTTCCAGAGGGTGAGTGCTACATTCAGTTCTTCTCAAACGCCGCCGTCACATTTGGCACAGCTATTGCAGCATTCTACTTGCCAGTCTTCATTATGACAGTGTTATACTGGCAGATATCTCGGGCCAGTAAGAGTAGGATAAAGAAAGGCAAAAAGGAACCCACCCCTAATCAAGATCCCATATCACCAAGTAATGTCCAAGGCAAAATAGTGAAACCAAATAATAATAATCTATTAGCCATTGAAGATAATTTGGATCACAGCAAAATCCAGAATGGGAAAGCATCTAGGAATTCTGTAACTGAAACCTGTGTTTTGACAGAAGGGGAGGAGAAAGAAATCTCCAATGACTCTACGTCAGTAAGCGTTGTAGGCACAAATGCGAAGGAAGATGGAACTGCTAAAAATGCTCCTCAACCTTCAGGATCTCAACCCCTTCCAAAAGTGGAGAACTCCAAGATGACGTGTATAAGAATTGTTACAAAGTCGCCTAAGGGAGACTGTGGATCCACTAGTGGCACCACGGTGGAGATTGTCCCTGGGACTAACGGCCGCAATGGAGAAGACAAGCAGAAAGTCGTAGCCCGAAAAATTGTAAAGATGACAAAACAGCCCCCTAAAAAGAAAATTCCTCCGTCAAGAGAAAAGAAAGTGACAAGGACTATCTTGGCGATTCTCCTAGCTTTCATAATCACCTGGACACCTTACAATGTAATGGTTTTAATCAACACATTTTGCGACGTATGTGTGCCCAACACAGTATGGACAATTGGCTATTGGCTTTGCTATATTAACAGTACCATCAACCCTGCTTGCTACGCCCTCTGCAATACCACTTTTAAGAAAACTTTCAAACACCTCCTAATGTGTCAGTACAAAAACATAGGCTCGAGGTAGAAGAAGAGGAAAAAAAATAACGAGGTGGAGCTGCCATTAAAATATTATGCCATAGCACTTTACACTCGATTATGGAATGTGCAATCTAGGGACCTATCTGGTACATACCTGTGGATCTATTCCATCCACTGCACTTATAGCTAAGAATGAAGAGTTGCAAACTCTCATGGATAGAGATCGGTATATAAATCTAGGTGGACCAGTCTACTGCTCTTTGATCCAACCGAAAAACTTCAAAGGGCTTTTTGAGGTTCACGTGTTTTCCATATCTGTATTATTATAACATACCTATTTTTGTGGGTTTCGATGTCTGTAGGAGACAAGGTCTTCAGACACAGATTTTGAAACATCTACTTATCAGACTGAACAAATGAAGAAAAAAAATATCACTTTATAATGCTTTTCTTTTCTGTGATGGGAAAAAAAAAAAAACCCGCCAGTTGACTTTTTTTTTTTTTTGCAGTAGTTCCATGGGACAATGGAAATGCTGATAAACCTCAAAGTTTTACGCAGAGTTTTCACTGTTATCCTAGCGTTAAAACTGGCTCTTCTGTGCCTCTGTGTTTCTGGTGACTGTATCGAAATATAACTCAAGTTTTAGCCCTTGTGTTACAAGGGTATATGTTAAGCGCTTCCTGAGACATAACTAGCCAAACAAATAATATATAAATATATATATATAAGACGTTTTGTGTTCATGGTATAGATAAGCCACCTTTGGTACTCCAGTCGCTGATGAGCCTCATCCCTCATGAAGGTGAGTTCTAGCTGACTGAGCGTCACAAGATATGAAGTTCACCAGCAGCTGGCGCACAAAAGGTACATTATCCATCCACCATTAAAGATTGACACTTTCTTGGTACTTTCCAATGTGAAATGACTCTTTCCCATCGATAGTTACTGACTGTTTGCAATCTGGTTGGTTACATCCTGCATTCAAGGTAGAGAAAGTGATGTTTTGAGGTCTTGCTACAAGGTCCTGAGGCTACAAAAATGGTTTTATATGGAAGAAATCAATGGAGAACGTTGTATAGCTGCTATTCATTCACGCATGGAAATAACAATGACAGAGAAAGCATTTACTGCAACCTACTGTGGAAGAATCAGAACAGCTCATTTTGAATATGTCTGTATTATTTAAGCTACTGTATCTGAATAGTGCAATCAAGTGTTAATTGGCATTTATTTTCTGATAACACCTCCTAGTGGAAGTATCCATACCTAATAGTCTCCTTAATTAAGTGCATTATCCCTTTTAAGGGAACGAGAAGTGGGTGTGTCACTTTTACACAGTGTGGTCAGCCATTTTGTGAGCCTATCACCTTACTAGAAACTGGTGACATCAGCATGAGTCAGACCTCGATGATGTCATCTTTTCCTAGTACGTCGATAGGCTCCTTTCTCTTGAACATTGGGTTCAACGTGAAAAATGTCTGCTCCCACCAGCGACGGATCCACAATAATCCGAAAAATGGTAGTGTCATATTGGTTATGAATATACATTTAATTTACCCTATGATCTCCAACATATTCACAATTGTTTGTGTCACGGCAGATGCTCCAACCACCATCCCCCTTGTAGTTAGATATTCAGTGGGGTGTTATTTTTATTGTCTTGAACTGCACCAGTGTTTTTTTAATGGCGCCCAACTATCAGACACAATGGGACCGCAAGTATTGGGAGTCACCATTAAGTGCACCGTCACATGACCATTTAATGGTTGTCGTTTGATATCAACACTTCCTGCAACCATACTTTAACCCACAGCAGCCAATAAGGTGTTAGCGTTCATTTTCTAAATTGAAAAAAATGAAGCCTATGATATGATTGGATGCTGTGGGTTCCAGCACGTTTAAGCAGATTGCAACATGTTATTAAACAAGCTACTGTGGTGCTTTATTTTTTACAATCCAACAGAAGACATTTTGTGAAAGCTGCTCTATAGGTGTTGTAGCAAACTGTGGTATTACCCGTAGCAACTAATCAGATAGTTGATTTCATGGTCTGAAGTAAATTAGAGAAGCCTCAGATTCTGATTAGTTACTACAGGCATTAAGGCATTTTGTACAAAGTTACCTGGGAAACGAGTCATGAATATTCCCTATTCCGTTCTCCGGTTGCTAAGCAACAGCACAGAATCCAAAAAACAATGATAGTAAACTTAAGCAACAGTGTTAAAATGCCAAGATAACCTGTTATCAGCAAAATAAAACATTTATTGTATAATTGTAACAAGTGTTATCAAAGGGACGGGAAATTCCTTGTAATATTCTACAGGTACAAGTAATGTAAAATCTCTAAGCAATATGACTATTTGTCTTTTTGAACTTTTTTTTTTTCCATGTATGTACTAATGACAATTATTACGAAATGTTTGAAATGTGTTTTAAGCTTGCACTTGACAAGATGATAAATATAATGGACAACCCAGTGCGTGCTGTAAATCTCCTAACTACGGGGCAACACGGGATCGCAGAGCAGACAGTACAAAATACTCCTTGGATTTATGCCAGGATAAGCCGGTTATATCTTAACAACTGTGCCAGCCACATAACTAATGAAATAGTTTCATCAATGACACTACAGACAAGATACTGTGCTGATTCAGATGTGGATGGAGAGGGTATCTGCTTCAGGGGGCGTCACGCTTCCCGCATGCAGTACTGTTCCTAGGACACACCATCGGGTCATCTGTGACACTATCGGCTGTCTGCGTGACCTACGGGCCACCGCATTTACAGGGTGATTCAAAAGTCGCAGTATACCCGTTTCAAAAACTGTGCAGGAAATGGGAAAACTGAATACTCCGGTAAGGTATGGGTGAGGTGGGCTATCTTTTAGGGTATGTACCGAACATGGGCGCCATCTTGAAATCGGCCATCTTGAATCTAAGTCAGTTTTTTTCAAATGGAAAGGGGGTTGTGGAACATATCAAACAACATCAGAATTTGCTGAAAAGTTGCTGCAACCAGATTTGAAATACCAGTTATGGTTCAAAAGTTACAATACTTTCTTTGTTGCAGGTAATGGAAGATGGCTGTGACAAAAGAGGAGAGAACTGAGGTCATTTTGATGTCTGGAGAACAAAGTTTCAGTGTCATAGTTGCAGATTTTAACAACCGGCACCCAGAAAGACCTCCAATTTCACATAACACTGTCGGGTGCCTAATTTCCAAATTCCGAGAAACTGGGACTGTGGCTGACAAGTCACGGAGTGGTCGTCCAAAAAGTGCTACTGATGAGACAACCTCAACAATGGTTTTGGCATCCTTCGTGAAGAGCCCACAACGCAGCACACAACGTTTGTCAGCAGAATGTGGAATCAGCCAGTCATCGATTGTACGAATCCTTCATGCCCATTGATGGCATTCATTCAAGATTCAGCTATGTGAAATTGCATGTCTTTCTGGGTGCCGGTTGTTAAAATCTGCAGCTATGACACTGAAACTTCATTCTCCAGACATCAAAATGACCTCAATTCTCTCCTCTTTTGTCGAAGCCATCTTCAGTTACCTGCAACAAAAAAAGTCGTAACTTTTGAATCGTAACTGCTATCTCAAATCTGTTTGCAGCAATAAACTTTTTAGCAAATTCTGACGTTGTTTGACATGTTACACGACCCCCTTTCCATTTGATAATACTGACTTATATTCAAAATGTCCGATTTCAAGATGGCGCCGATGTTCGGTACATACCTTAAAGATAGCCCACCTCACCCATACCTTACTGGAGTATACAGTTTTCCCATTTCCGGCACAGTTTTTGAAACAAAAGGGTGTACTGCAAATTTTGAATCACCCTGTACTACAAAGAGGCCAGGAAGTCTCTGTCCTTGGGACAAAGAAACTGTCCCAGTCCCTCCCCCAACGATGGCGCTGACACTCCAGCTCCGGGAGACTTGCCCATTCTTCCGGGTGTCCGGGAGTGCCACCTCAGTTTCGGGAGAATGGTCAAGTATGAGGTAGAAATAACATGGTACAGAGGTTTACATTGTCAAAACAAAACAGAAAATAGCAAAATATAACAAAGAACATTTGGGGTCATCAGCTGCAGGATTATTCATCCTACCCACGAAGGATTCAGGTGAGGCTTGCATTTTAGGCGCACTACGTAGGCTCACACTGGACAGAATAGGCAATACCCGGAATCAATGGCATATAATGGGGATGATCACAATGCTTCATGAGATCTTTGCAAGTTCCTCATAACCAATCATTTTTCTATTCCTCCCATTGAACCAGCTGAGGCAGCCATGTTGGGCACACTACATGGGTTGCAATGCGTGAATAATTAATACATGGAGATAAGACATGCAAGGATAGGACATAGTTAAGATAATATTAAAGTCTATGGGAGACCTTTATGCAAAATGGTGCAAACTTTTAAAAAAAGGTGGCATAACATACGTACCTACCAGCTACCACAAATTCTGAGGGGGACTGCCTCACGGTCAGCACGATTATCCCTAATTGAGGGTAGCTGGAAGGTAATTCATTTTGTGCGATATAGGCTTACTTACCATTGTTACTTGCCTCCCAAACCACAAACAGCATTGCACTAAGTAACACCATTCTTAAATCAGTATTTTAAATTGTATATATCACCGAAGGAGACAGCATTGCAGTTTGTCTTATTCAGGTCTTGCAGTTGTCACTGAGCCTCCAGTAAATCCATCCCCACTTAGCTGTGACAAAAGCCTGAAACATTACAAGCTGTGTAGTATTTGCAAAATGTCTATAAAGGAAAAACACATCAAAATTACATTTTGAACACATTTTGAAATTTAGCTCCAACAACTTTACTGATTAGCATTGGTTCCAAAACATTAAAAAACATTTTTATTTTTTTTTATTTTTTTCTCTTACAGAAATGCAAATTTTGCTAAATAAAATAATGGCCGCCCAAGGGCAGAGTCTGAGAGATTTGTTATCAAGCAGTTACAGTATAGCATGTGTAGCTAAGTGTTATTCATGTCTTGTAACACTAGGGGTGCTGTTCCACTGTAATCTGTCTCCAAGGTTCTGTTATTTGTCTGGCCCATATATTTGTGGTCTCTCTAGGTATTCTTATGCCAATGTGTTTTACTGAATCTTTACACCATTTTTTAATCTACCCTGGGTTCATGGTGGGCGGGGCCCTACTTAACTCAAAGTGTACACCACTGGCCCGGCACCCATTCAGAGCTGTCGAGAGATCAACAAGGCCAGGGTACTAGGGGATGTGACCAAGTCTGTGAGGCGTGTCCATGGACCTTCCATAATAAAAAGTTGAAAAATACCACATTTGTCCCAATCAGCCGATGGCCAAGTGCCACGGTCTGGGTAATCAGTTTTCGCTTCCCTCCTATTAGCGCCCCGGCATCCATTTTAGAAACGCCATTGTGCCACACATTTTGGATGTTCACTAATGGAACTTAGCATTCAGCTCTGATGATGATAAGTGGCACAACGAGAGTTACTGAAGGCGAATCTCGTTTTTTCTCCACGTTTGTATTTACCTCTTCTTACATTGGAAGAATCAGTGCTAACCCCTTTCTCTGGCGTTTTAGCTGACACTGCTTCATAAATAGAGCCCTTAAATTGAAGTATACACAGTAATTTGTTTTTATGCAAAATGCCTTTTCCAATCTGTATGTGTAATAAAAATTCCCAGTCCTTCCATGCTCTCTCCAACCTGGAAGAAAGCCTAGAACATTGATTGACAACCTGATACCAGACATGGCAGAGCTCAATGGATGGAACGGTAACCTTCAAAAGGGCCACACATTACACTTAATCTCAGCAATAATTAAAACAGTGCATTAAAGAAAGCACAAAAGTGTCTTTAATAGCAGATACTGTATGTATAGTATGTAGCAACGGGTGATGCATTTATTGCAAAGAATTCTATGGTAACATTTGATTCACCTCACTATGAGGAAGATTGATCAAATCTTGGAGATAAAGTGGAGAGAGATAAAGTACCAACCAATCAGCTCCTAGTTGTCAGTTTTCAAACAGTCTGTAACATGACAGTTAGGAGCTGATTGGCAATCAGCAGCTCCTAACTGCCATTTAAAATTCTATTCAGTTGCTTTTTACAACTTCTCTACTTTATCACACTCCAAGGCTTGACACATCTACCTCTTAATGAGTGACATCCTGTCACGTAGACTGTGACTTTATTTTCACCATGGTGTCCCATCACTATGACATGGAGTAGGAGCACCCGGGGCAACTTCTTTCCTGCGAGGGTCTGTCTGCTGCTCCTTAATTTCAGCAATGGCTATGAACACAGTACTGGACCATGAACATCACAGCCTGGTGCCACAATCCTAAGAGAAGACCATGGTGCCATGTACTTAATGAAAGAAGGGGAGACAGGGTAGTGCCAATATGGTGGTGGTGTTGCGAATATGGGAAAAAGAAGAGAAGTAATGGTAACTGTACCATATGAGGTGCTCAGTGAGCAGATTATAACAGGTGGAAAATGAAGGTGCAGTCTCTCAGTTAGATTGATTCCCAAAGTCTAACACAGGGCAATATACTCCTGTACCTTTTATCAGCTTCACCCCCAAGTGAGATCATAACCAAGTCGCTAATGACTGGCTGACCAGTTAATTCAATCAGAATCCATACCAGGAGTGCCCATGTACTTTTTAATTGAAGTACAAATAACTGCACATACTTTCCCATGTGTAATAGCTACATGAAATATGGTATGTTCACCTTAATCTATATTATCTATATTATTTAAGCTATCAAATGAATATAAATACGACTACACTATGCAGTGTGATTGGGTTGATACCTGACTTTTCTCAAACCATAAATCCCAGGTGATCTCAAGTCACATCCAACCTGTGTACAGACCTAAGATATTATTTCTATGATTTTAGGAAACGCCTAGCTATCACAGAAAATAGGATTTGGATAACCTACCGGTAAATCATTTTCTCCTAGTCTGTAGAGGATGCTGGGGATGACATCAAGACCATGGGATATAGACGGGATCCGCAGGAGACATGGGCACTCTAAAGACTTTTCATTGGGTGTGAACTGGCTCCTTCCTCTATGCCCCTCCTCCAGACCTCAGTTGTAGGAACTGTGCCCAGGGAGACTGACATTTCGAGGAAAGGAATTACTTAACTAGTGGTGAGATATCTACCAACTCAGACCCTCAACCATGCCGCACACATGGCATTCAACATAACACACGCCAACAGGCATGAACTAATTGCAGCAAAATGCTGAAACCAAGATAACACAACTTGTGTAACTGTAATAACTAAACTGCAGGTAAAGTACGCACTGGGATGGGCGCCCAGCATCCTCTACGGACTAGGAGAAAAGGATTTACCGGTAGGTTATCAAAATCCTATTTTCTCATACATCCATACATTCTCATACATCCTGCCCGTACTGGAGCTTTGGTATAGACCCCATGGTCTATACCAAAGCTCCAGTACGGGCAGGAGAGTGCGGATGACCCTGCAGCACCGATTGACCAAACTTTAGGTCCTCATCGGCCAAGGTGTCAAACTTGTAGTACTTAGCAAATGTGTTTGACCCTGACCAAGTAGCTGCTCGGCAAAGTTGTAATGCCGAGACCCCCCGGGCAGCAGCCCAGGATGAGCCCACCTTCCTAGTGGAGTGGGCCTTTACCGACGTCGGTAATGGCAATCCAGCCATAGTATGAGCTTGCTGAATCGTATTTCTAATCCAACGTGCAATAGTCTGCTTGGAAGCAGGACAGCCAATTTTGTTGTGATCATACAGGACAAACAGAGCCTCTGTTTTCCGTATATGAGCTGTTCTAGCAACATAGATTTTCAAAGCTCTAACCACATCTAGAGACTTTGAATCAGTGAATGTGTCAGTAACTACTGGCACCACAATAGGTTGGTTTATGTGAAAAGCAGAAACCACCTTTGGAAGAAAATGTTGGCGAGACCGCAACTCTGCCCTATCTTCATGGAAAATCAGGTAAGGGCTCTTGTGAGACAAGGCCCCCAATTCAGACACCCGCCTTGCGGATGCCAATGCCAAAAGCATCACCACTTTCCAAGTGAGAAACTTCAACTCTATATTTTGTAGAGGCTCAAACCAATCCGATTTAAGGAACTGCAATACCATGTTAAGGTCCTATGGTGCCACTGGAGGCACGAATGGAGGCTGGATGTGCAGAACCCCTTTCACGAAGGTTGGAACCTCTGGAAGAGAGGCCAATTGTTTTTGGAAGAACACTGACAAGGCCAAAATTTGGACCTTGATTGATCCCAATCGTAGGCCCGTCTCCACACCATCCTGCAAAAAATGGAGAAAACGCCCTAAGTGAAACTCTTCAGTAGGAGCTTTCTTGGATTCACACCAAGACACATATTTTCTCCAAATATGGTGGTAATGTTTTGACGTTAGTCCTTTCTGGCCTCAATAAGGGTGTGGATAACCTCCTTAGGAATACCCTTCCTGGCTAGGATACGGCGCTCAACAGCCATGCCGTCAAACGTAGCCGCGGTAAGTCTTGGTACACACATGGCCCCTGCTGCAGCAGGTCCTCCCGAGGAGGAAGAGGCCGAGGATCTCCTATGAGTAACTGCTGAAGATGTGGGTACCAAGCCCTTCTTGGCCAGTCTGGGGCAATGAAGATTGCTCGAATCCTTGTCTTTCTTATGATCCTGAGTACTTTTGGGATCAGAGGAAGTGGAGGGAAAACATACACTGACGGAAACACCCACTGGGTCACCAGGGCATCCACTGCTACTGCTTGAGGGTCTCTCGACCTGGAACAGTATCTCTGAAGCTTCTTGTTGAGACGAGACGCCATCATGTCTATTTGAGGAACTCCCCAAAGACTTGTCACCTTTGCGAAGACTTCTTGGTGGAGGCCCCACTCTCCTGGATGGAGATCGTGTCTGCTGAGGAAGTCTGCTTCCCAGTTGTCTACTCCTGGAATGAATTTTGCCGACAGAGCTTGTAGATGTTTTTCTGCCCAACGGAGGATTTTTGTCGCCTCTGCCATTGCCGCTCTGCTTTTCGTTCCACCCTGCCTGTTTATGTATGCGACTGCTGTTACATTGTCCGCCTGGATCTGCACGGGACAGTCTTGAAGAAGATGTACCGCTTGTTGAAGGCCGTTGTAAATGGCTCTTAGCTCCAGCACGTTTATGTGAAGGCAGACTTCCTGATGTGACCAACGTCCCTGGAAGTTTCTCCCTGAGAGACTGCTCCCCAGCCTTGGAGACTTGCATCCGTGGTTAGTAGGACCCAGTCCTGAATCCCGAACCTGCGTCCCTCTAGCAGGTGAGAGCTGTGCAACCACCACAGGAGCGAAATCCTGGTTTTTGAGGACAGGATTATCTTTCTGTGCATGTGTAGGTGTGACCCTGACCACTTGTCCAACAGGTCCCACTGGAATACTCTGGCATGGAACCTGCCAAACTGTATGGCCTCGTAGGCCGCCACCATCTTCCCCAACAACCAAATGCACTGATGGATCGACACACTTGATGGTTTCAATATCTGTTTTACCATTTTCTGGATTTCCAGAGCCTTTTCCAGCGGAAGATATACTCTCTGAACTTCTGTGTCCAGAATCATCCCGAGGAAAGACAACCTTGTCGTTGGTTCCAACTGTGACTTTGGGTAATTTATGATCCACCCGTGTTGTTGGAGTATTGACAGGGAGAGGGATATGTTTTGTAATAACTGCTCCCTGGATCTCGCCTTTATCAGGAGGTCGTCCAGATAAGGGATTATATTGACTCCTTTCTGACGAAGGAGGACCATCATCTCCGCCATCACCTTGGTGAATACCCTCGGCGGCGTGGAGAGACCGAAATGTAATGTCTGGAATTGGTAATGGCAATCCTGAATCGCGAATCTCATATAAGCCTGGTGAGGAGGATAAATGGGAACATGCAGGTAAGCATCCTTTATGTCCACTGACACCAAGTAGTCCCTCTCCTCCAGACTGGCAATCACTGCCCGAAGTGATTCCATCTTGAACTTGAACCTTTTCAGGAAGAAATTCAGATTTTTTAGATTTAGGATCGGTCTGACCGAGCCGTCCGGCTTCGGAACAACAAAAATGTTTGAATAAAAACCCCGCCCTTGTTGTGACAACGGTACCAGGACTATGACCTGGTCTTGACATAATTTTTTGGATTGCCGCTGTTACTGCTTCTCTCTCTGGCGGAGAAGCTGGCAAGGTCGATTTGAAAAATCGGCATGGGGAAACGTCTTGAAACTCTAGTTTGTATCCCTGGGATACTATTTGCAACACCCAGGGGTCCAGGCCAGACAGAATCCAATCCTGGCTGAAGAGTTTGAGACGTGCCCCCACCCGAGCGGCCTCCCGCAAGGGAGTTCCAGCGTCATGCTGGGGATTTGGCAGAATTAGGGGTAGACTTTTGCTCTTGGGAACATGGAGCCGGTGTGGACTTCTTTCCCCTTCCCCTTCCTGCAAAGAAGGGGGAACCTCTCATCTTTTTGTATTTATTGGGCCGAAAGGACTGCATTTGCGGGTGATAGGTCTTTTTTGCCGGTGCAGGCGCAGAGGGTAAAAATGTTGACTTACCTGCGGTAGCCGCCGAAACTAACGCATCCAGGCCATCGCCAAATAAGGCCTCACCTTTATATGGGAGAGCCTCCATGTTTCTTTTGGAATCTGCATCCGCGTTCCAATGGCGAATCCATAACGCCCGCCTAGCCGATACTGCCATGGTAGCGGCCTGTGAACTCAAGAGTCCAATATCCTTCATTGCTTCCAGCATGTAGGCGGCAGCGTCCTTGATATTCCCTAACTTAAGGAGTATCTCATCTTTATCAATCGTGTCAATTTCTGATGACACGCTTTCTGACCATTTTTCAATAGCGCGACTCACCCATGCGCAGGCAATAGTGGGCCTGAGCAGTGTACCATTGGTAACATAAATGGATTTCAATGTCGTTTCCATTTTGCGGTCTGCCGGCTCTTTAAGAGAAGCCGTGCCAGGAGCAGGGAGAATTACCTTCTTTGTCAACCTGGAAAGTGCACTGTCTAGCACAGGGGGTGACTCACATTTTTTCCTGTCTTCAACCGGGAAAGGATAAGCTATGTGAATCCTTTTGGGAATACGAATTTTTTTTATCAGGATTCACCCACATCCCTTCAAACAGAGCATTTAGTTCGTGTGAAGGAGGGAACGTGACTTTGGATTTCTTTTCCTTACATAAATAAGCTTACTCCTGAGGTACAGGAGTGCTTTCTGTAACCTCCAATACGTCCATTATAGCCACAATCATATATTGTATACTTTTTGCCAATTTATGATCTATCTCTCTGGATTCACTATTGTCGACACAAGAATCAGAATCCGTGTCGGTATCAGTGTTTACAACATTTGCAAATGGTCTCTTATGTGACCCAGAGGGGCCGCCCGCATAAGGAATAACAGCATCCTGAAAAATCACATCTTCCACAGATTTTCTCCAGCATGCAGCCTTAGATTCAGACTTATCCAATCTACGGTTAATCAGATGCATACTGTCACGTAGCTCTTTCACCCATGCAGGCTCTTGGTGTGCTGGTAGCGCCACCACATTACAACTGTGTCCCTAAAATGGCTTCCTCCGGGGAGGAACTCCTTGCCTCAGACATGTCTCACACGTGTACACCACACTCACAGACACACTGGGACTTATTTTGGGGACAGACCCACAGTAAAATCTGTCAGAGGGACACAGGATAAGAGCAGCCAGTTCACAAACCCAACGCCAGTATTGCCTGTGAACACAGTATGTCCACAGTCCAAAAGCGCTTTTAAATAGTAATATACACTATCAAATGCACCACAATCGCTTTGTGCCCCCGCCTCAATAGCACCCTGTACTTGTCAGAAGTGGAGGAGAGGACCAGCGTGTTCTCTGCAGCCTGAGGAGAGAGAGAAAATGGCGCTGAGTAGTGTGCTGGCTGCCTGAGGAAGAAGCTCCACCCTTTTTACCTCAGAAACTTTTCATAATAATTATACTGGCGGGGGTATGCTGTGCCTGGGCATCTTATGCCCCCTTTTAGCCAGTTTGAGGTATTTCTCTTGCTGCCCAGGCCCCCCCCCCGCGCCCTGCACCTTGCAGTGCCTGTGTGTGTGAGCAGCAATGGCGCACTGCGCTCCTTCCAGCCGCGCCGCACCTCAGCCGTCACTTACTTGATTGAAGATCATTCTTCTCATTCTCACCTGACTTCTGGCTCTGTGAGGGGGGTGACGGCGTGCTGTGAGAGTGAGCATCTAGACACGGCTAGCGTTCAGTTCCCTTCAGGAGCTAATGGTGTCTTGTCAGCCAGAAGCAGAGCCATGAAACTCTGAGGAAGTTGGTCTGCTTCTGCCCCCTTAGTCCCACGAAGCAGGGAGTCTGATGACAGCAGATCTCCCTGAAAATAAAAACCTAACATAAGTCTTTTCAGAGAAACTCAGTAGAGCTCCTCAGAGTGCATCCAGTCGCCCTGTGCACATTTCTAAAACTGAGGTCTGCAGGAGGGGCATAGAGGGAGGAGCCAGTTCACACCCAATGAAAAGTCTTTAGAGTGCGCATGTCTCCTGCGGATCCCGTCTATACCCCATGGTCTTGATGTCGTCCCCAGCATCCTCTAGGACGTATGAGAAATATTAAACTTTAGGCAGAAACAGATATAATACGGTAAAGTTTTGATCTCTGCTCTTGGTCCGAATACCTTTTAAGGTATACAGCTGTTTGTTTACATCTGTATATCTCTTGTCATTAGCCATTATAAACTGCGGGCTATCTTTTGCAGATTTTTTCAGGCAAGAAAACAAAAGGATCCTACCCCTGTACTGCTCACTAGCACATACACAAAGGACATCAGCAAATGCACAGCAGAGGTCTGAAGCAGGAAGTAAATTGATTGCATACACTTTACTTCTTACCGAATGCTGGGATGGGCTCTCGTCCTAGCGACACAGAGAAAAAACATTCAGGTGAACAAAGATTCTTTACTGCCACAAATCGATATGGAATCTATAACATCGGGGGCAGACCGCAGTTGATATAAAAATGCACCTAATTGTAGGATTAAGAAACCAAAGCACTCCAGATCTTAATCCAAAGTAAGTATAGGGGTGTGATACGGGATTCCGGCGTTCGTGTTCCAGGCGGTCATATGACTGACACCGGCATCCAGAATATTAGAATGCTGACACCGGACGGGGTAATTATTTTACCACTCCCCTGTCCCCTACCCTAACCTACCTGGGGTGGTGGCTAGGGACAAGATAGTGAGGGTGGCAGCTAGGGATAAGTCTCAGGGGTGGTGTCGGCTAGGACTAAGATATTGGGGGTGACTGTTAGGGCTAAGACTATGATGGGGGTGTGGCAGTTATAGCTAACACTCCTCTCTAGTGACTAAACCCAAACACCCCCCACACACACCTAGGACCTAACCCTAACAGTGTCCCCGATACTTACCTTCGGGATGTTGGCGTTTGGTGTTCCGGCGCCAGGAGTCCGAGCAGTGTCGAGATTACAGCGATTACCGCATCCCGAATATAGTGCTACCAGCCGACAGAAAAGCATTTTCTGGACAATAAATTGTGGATAGAAGCAACCAGTTAATACTGCACAACAGATGGAGTATGAGTTGATGCCGAACACTGGAATAAGCTCTTTTTAAGGATTAATATTCTTCGCCAACACTCAGCATGGCTCACGACCTATCTGATCTCCAACAATACGGAGGAAGGACTCTGCTGCTTCTAGAGCACAGAGATTCTTGTTATTATGTCTGAAGATGTTGAACACAGAATATCCTTTCTTGAATGTCAATGCTCCGTGAGTCTGGCTGGAATTCAAAAAGCATTTTTCCAGTGAGAGGCATTTTTTTCATGTTGAGAAGTGTTTGAAAGAATGATGTGCACCACTTGACTTGTGGATGAGTATCACTGCGAAGAAACTGGAGGAAGAAGATGAAAGGATTACGACGCAGTTGTAGCAGAACTCGTAGTAGCTGGTGTCTTTATAAAGAGCGGATTCAGCATCACACAGCTGGCGGTCTACTCTGAAATCCTCATCTAAGGCATTAGTAAGATGCTAACCTCAAAACGCTGCTGTGTTTAATTGCACCAAGCATGGGGAAGCGTATACGCCTGGAATCGGTTTATGTGGTCCGTTTGTGTGGGTTCAGAGCAGCTCACAATGGGCTGATTCAAATGCATCCGAATCTGCGGCCTAATTGCGTTCTTCTGAATATCCGTCTGTATTCAAAGATGGCCGCATCTCTGGGAAGACAATGAATTTTGGGGAGGAGAAAGTAAAAATACACCCGTATTAAAGTGTGAGCTCTGCTGGCAAACTTCCTAGCATTATAGAAACTAGGTCAAGTCCTATTACAAGATAGAAAAAAAAACCATCCAGACAGATTTTTAATTAAATAAAAATGCCACAGAGAAGTCCTCACTTTATTAGAGAGAGCCAGGAGAGGTAGGTGTAATCTACAAATTGCCCTAGACCATCGATGGCTGCAAAACATCAATGGTTGACAGACAATGGGGCTAATTCAGACCTGATCGCTGCTGTGCGTTTTCGCACAGTGGGCGATCGGGTCTGAACTGCGCATGCGTATGCACCGCAATGCACAGGCGCGATGGTCCACAGCGACGGGGAGCGATGGGATGGTGCGAAAAATCCGTTCGCACTGGCGATCGCAAGAAGACTGACAGGAAGAGGGCATTTGTGGGTGGCAACTGACCGTTTCTAGGGCGTGTCCGGAAAAACGCAAGAGGGACCCGGCGTTTTGTGGGAGGATTCGTGACGTCAGCTATGGCCCCGATCATCGTAGTGGCTGCGTAAGTCCTGGGCTGTGCAGAGACTGCACAAACTGCTGTTTGTGCAGCTCTCATGCACATGTGATCACACACCTGCACAGCGAATTCCCCCTCCCCCTGTAGGCGGCGACTACCTGCAAAAAACTTACCCTAGTGATCAGGTCTTAATTAGCCCCTATGACAGATCATTTTGTCGTTGATGGTAGAGAACCAATGGTTCTCCGCCATCGATGGTACAGATGCCCTGATGGTTTTGTTGTTTTGTTTTTTTAACTTAATGCCAGGACACGGAAGCTAGCTCTGCCTCCCATTGCTCCTGTGAAGCCCTTCCCCGGTTCTGATTGGCTGGCACCTCACTATGTCATACAAAAGGAACAACTAGGAGTAATCAGATTAATTGTCTGTTTACTGAATTATAAATAGTCAAATAAAATAAAACAGTAAAAACAGTCAATTACAGTAATGTTAAAATATGTCAATGACATGGGCCTCTACAGCAATCATACATAATGTACTGCACAGTGAGCACAAAGGGATCTATTCAGGACTAGTGATGTGCACCGGAAATTTTTCGGGTTTTGTGTTTTGGTTTTGGATTCGGTTCCGCTGCCGTGTTTTGGATTCGGACGCGTTTTGGCAAAACCTCCCTGAAAATTTTTTGTCGCATTCGGGTGTGTTTTGGATTCGGGTGTTTTTTTACAAAAAACCTCAAAAACAGCTTAAATCATAGAATTTGGGGGTCATTTTGATCCCAAAGTATTATTAACCTCAATAACCATAATTTCCACTCATTTCCAGTCTACTCTGAACACCTCACACCTCACAATATTATTTTTAGTCCTAAAATTTGCACCGAGGTCGCTGGATGGCTAAGCTAAGCGACCCAAGTGGCCGACACAAACACCTGGCCCATCTAGGAGTGGCAGTGCAGTGTCAGACAGGATGGCACTTCAAAAAATAGTCCCCAAACAGCACATGACGCAAAGAAAAAAAGAGGTGCACCAAGGTCGCTGGATGACTAAGCTAAGCGACCCAAGTGGCCGACACAAACACCTGGCCCATCTAGGAGTGGCACTGCAGTGTCAGACAGGATGGCACTTCAAAAATTTAATAAAGCTGGTTATCTTTACAGGAAGGAAAGCTATACCTTAAACATACCTTAAATACACTTTAAACCTTTAGCCGCAGCGGCCGCAATACTTAATTCACACTCTACGCACCTTCTACGCTATTAGCGTACAGAGTCCCGTACAGGGTACGGACTTTGCGTACACACGCCGCGCTGACGGTACAAAGTACTCACAGCGCGTACACACCCAGAGATACACTTTAAACCTTCTACAGCAATGCAATGCAATAATAATAATACACTTTAAACCTTAGCAGGGCAATGAGCACACAACACCAATTGTGATTTTACCGCTGGGTTCCGACACCACAGTGGATTATTTCTGAAAGGGGGTTTACAATACAAATTATACACTACAATACAAGACAATATATAATAGAATAATGGCTACAGGTCAATATACATACGTGAGTATATTCGCGTGCGCTTCCCGGTCCGGTCCTCCGTCATCAAATAGATAACATGTGAGTCTTGTGTCAGGCCGGGCTGCAGCAGGCTTTATTTATACAAGTCTTCCAAAAGCAATACAATGGATACTGTAATCCCTTTGTCCATTGGACACAGGAATGCCCTTTTACAGTACAAGAGAGGTCATAGGTTGATTTGAAAAGGTAGGCAATGTCTTTCTCAACTGCTCTGGTGGGTGGTCTCCTCTGGATTCCCGCCGCATACATAATATACAGTAAATACAGTTTATATCTATATTCTGCTTCTGCACATAACTATCTGCAGGAACATGCGATCTTCCGCAGACCAACACCGGAATGTTACCCTTAAAATACCCTACAGCTGGATACCAAATATCACCTTATAACCTTAGTCTGTCCCCTCTTATCCTGTAAAGGTGAATCCCTTTGTTCTGCAACCATTTAAACAGCTATAACTTTCTGATGTGGTGCAAGGAGACTATGTGTACATTGTGCACTATTTGGATTAAATATGTAATGTGTTTTGATGGCTCTCCATGCGTACACAAACTCTGCCGTAAATACCCATACCACGCGCCGATGCGCAGAACCGCGGGAGCGACCATACGCAAATTGCGGATATGTGCACGCATGGCAGAACAAGTGCACGCGCAGAGGGCATGTGTGTGCAGTTTGTACGTGATGTGTGTTCTGCAATATTTTTCGACTTTGACAGTCCACCCTTTGGCAGTCACCAATAACTGCCACTATCTAATCACTAAACAGAAAAATATCAATACAATATCTACAGACGATTGGATGGTCGGAGGAGAGTTGTAGGCGGGAAATGTATGACCTAGTGGGATAGTAAAAAGCATGTATGTATGAATCCAGGTCTGAGGTGCATGTATCATCGTGCCGTATATGTTCTAGATAAGCTTCGAGGTATTGCGAAGTATACATTAAATCCTTCTTATCCCGTATTAAGGGTCTGTAAGTGGGCTGACAAACACTACCAAGCTCTTTTCGGCTTCTTGTTCCAACAAATGGGGTGCACATTTAGTTGATGATACATGGAGGGGGAACATATGTGAGTGCTAGTATATGTGGATATCACCTGTCGACTATGTGTGTCATTAACTGAAGGTTGTAGAGATGAAGATAAGACACATATCTAAAATACATTCACATAACATTTACATAAACATTCTTGGGTAGGGCTGATGTCTTTTCCGGATGGGTGTATCTGGGCAGAGGGGGAGACAAAGGAAAAACGGGTGAAAGAAACAGGCCATGGAATTCATTTGCAATCCTTATCATAACACTGTCTCTATGGATGGGTTGTAAATTAAATCTGCTATGACAATGCCCTCGCTCCTTAAACTCATCAAATTTGTGCCGTGCTTGCGCCACATCAGAATTCGAACACACCTAAATATCAAGAAAGAGCAATATATACAGCGCTTATAAACTGGACATGGAAAAAACAATTAGGTTTTATTATATAGAATTTGTTGCAACAATTAATTTAAAAATCAATTCATAGATGTACATCAAGTATATATAAAAAATAAATTAAAAGATAGGGCAAGCACAGCAATTAGTTTGGTATATTACCATACAAGAAGTTGGGCAGAGTTGGTTTGTATATACTCCAAGGAACTTATGCCACAGTCCTGGGGGCAATTTCCAATGCTGGCAGATAAAAGTCCACAGAAATCTTGAGGACAGACCTTTGCTTTGTTCCGAGCAGCAACCCAGTCCTATTTGAAACTTGGTCTCCTGTATTTTTAGTGGATGTCTGCCGAATCCCCGTTTTGGCTTGTATAAGGACTTATAATAAAACCTAATTGTTTTTTCCATATCCAGTTTATAAGCGCTGTATATATTGCTCTTTCTTGTTACTCTCAGGGGCTAACTACCCCTTTTTAACAGCAGCTTTAATGAGAAGCATCTCACCTTAACAAGCGCCGAACTTATTACCTTGGTAATTTTCCCTTTGCAGCTACACCTAAATATCAAGCCAATAATTTTGACGACTCCAAGAATACAAATGAGAAACTTCCCTACACTCATAATAACATTTTGAGCCCACTCTCCTAATCCTAAGAACCAATTTCGTGGGTTCAACCATAAGACCCAGCCGGTCAGCTCATTACCCACAGCGGTCAGGGTAAGCTTGTGTCTCCTCCGAACTCCCACTTCAACTGCAATATATCATCCATCTTTTGATCGATAATCTCTGTGGGGTCGTCAGTGCTGTTTGTAATATACGTACAGCACTTCACACCATACTGAGTTGCCAAAGTGACACAGTACCCACCCGTCACGGCTGTGATATAATTAAGGACCATCCTGTGCTGGATCAGTTCCGTCTTGTAAGCTTGTAACTCCCTTACCGTATACCTGAAGTTGTCGTCATACATCTCAGTGATATTATCTATCAAGTTTGCTAGCGCATGGATATACCTATAATTTATCATTCCTCTGGCAGTACGGGTGATGTCTAATGCGAGAAGGAATTGAATCCCGGTAGATTCGTGGATCAAATCAGAGGCTACGTGCTCTGTCCTCTCTATGAGGTGTCTCTTGACGATGTGTTCATAGTGAGTATGAGTATAAGGAGCGTGAGCACTGTGGTGAACATCTTTCATTTTATCATGGGTTATGGTTATGACCTCTGGCAACACTCTTCCAACATAACACAATCCCTCTGAGTTCGGGGCAAGCCACTTGTACGCCTTCCTCCCATATATGAAATAGGCATCATCGGGGAGAACATAGGGGACAGAATATGACATTACCATATTACAAACTTTCCAAGTGAAAAACCCAATCCCTAGTTTTCCCATCTGCTCAGTACTAGTATTAGGCTGGATGATATGAGCACAGTACCCTGGTGATACTTCTCCAACCCACATGGTCTTGCATCCTCGAGTATACCTATACCGAAAATACCTCCCACTGTTGGCTATTTGGCGTACAAGTTCAGAGTCTATGGGTATCCTATCAGCTCTGTGCGAGAAGGCCATTGTCTGGTTATTCCACGTCACTTCCCAATTTCCCGGTTTTCGGTAATTGGAAATATTGAAACATAATAAGGATCTATCTACATGATACTGGTGGAGCTTCAAACTAGGGGGCCTAGAAATATTGAATTTCTTGTCCACCGGTCTCCCACCCCGTAATTCGAGTACCTCATCTATTGCTAAAGGGTACGGCACTAATCCTGACTTGCTCTGACCTTGAGGTACTTGTGAGCACACCCAGCATTCTGTCTGGTTTAAGACCTTACCCACTAGTGAGTGGTAATCACTCAATGGATGACGGTCCATGTTGATATTAAGGCTGGACTGACATCTCTGGATGCACCCATCCTCGACTATGTTCTCACAATTCCTACAAATGCAATTTTCCTCAGACAATAACCCTTCACAGTGCCTCCGAGCTCCCTGACTACCAGATCGCTTTCTGATACTCGCCTTTGCTCGAGTGATGTGTTGCTCTTGAGATTCTACAAATCCATCCATGCCATCAGAACCCATTCCAGATCCTCTCTCGACCTCTCTGGAACCCTCACCGAAACAGACTGTCCTGGTCAACAACAGGATTAACAGGAAAACCCGGAACGCAGTCTCTTGGGGTAAGTCCATCTTGTTAAGGGAAGAGAAGGGAAACAAGAAGGGGGAGAAAGAGAAGGAGAGAAGGAGGGTAGTGGGGGATGGAGAAAATAAAAAAAAACTGGTGCGACAACCGCCTCTGGTCTTGTTGTTCTCCGCGCTCAGGTGCCGTCTCAACAGTACTGCCTCCCAACCTTCCCGGAACAGACACTCCAGTGATACGATGTTCTCTACACTCTGCTCTTTGTCACGGGTTCTCTCTGGGTCAGCGACCTTCTTACAGTGGGACGAGTGGACCCAAGTCTCTCTTTCGGCAACCTTTAATGCTGTCGTGCTAGTTAGCAAGACTTGGTAAGGTCCTTCCCACCTGTCAATGAGGCAACCTGAGCGTAGAAAATTTCGAATCATTACATAATTCCCAGGTTCAATGTCATGACAGTTACTGTTCGGTAGGTCAGGAATCACCAGCTTTAGATTTCTATTTTGATTCCTCAGCTGCTGGCTTATCCTAACCAAATATTTTACAGTCACTTCGTTATTGCATTTCAAATCATCCTGGGGGTCTATCATTACATGAGGTTGTCGACCAAAAAGAATCTCAAAGGGTGATAGGTTAAGGGGGGACCTGGGAGTGGTTCTGATGCTGTACAATACTAGTGGCAAAGCTTCTGGCCACAACAATCCAGTCTCAGCCATCACTTTGCTCAGCTTGTTCTTAATAGTGCTGTTCATTCTCTCCACCTTCGCACTCGCCTGTGGTCGGTACGGAGTATGCAGCTTGCTATTAATTCCCATCAGTTTGCACATTACCTGAAAGACTTCACCTGTAAAATGGGTACCCCTATTGCTTTCAATTATTCTAGGGATACCATATCTACACACAAATTCCTGCACAATTTTCTTTGCAGTGAACGTAGCAGTATTTGTGGCAGCAGGGAACGCTTCTACCCAATTGGAAAATACATCAATACAGACTAACACATATTTTAAATTCCTACAGGGTGGTAACTGTATGAAATCAATTTGTATTACCTGAAAAGGGCCGTCTGTCGGAGGGATATGAGATGGATCTGTTGGTATTGACTTTCCAATATTCTTCCTCAAGCAAGTAAAACATGTCATTGCTCTCTTACCTGCATGAGAAGAGAATCCTGGCGCATACCAGTAGGCTCTTACCAGCTTGCACATAACCTATTTACCCAGATGAGTCAGACCGTGTGCCGCCTCAGCTAAGCTTGGAAGATATGCTCTGGGGGCCACTGGCTTACCGTGTCCACCTGTCCAGAGTCCTGAGGACTCCTGGTCATACCCATTTGACCTCCAGACCGCCTTTTCCTGGAGAGAACACAAATTTTGCATTTCAATTAATTTTTGTGTGTTGATTGTGTTGAATGTCATCAGTGATGTGATGTTCGTTTGTATGGGGGTGCTGGCTGCTGATTTAGCAGCTTCGTCTGCCCGGCTGTTACCAAGTGAGATTGGGTCTTGGTTGTAAGTGTGTGCTTTGCACTTGATAACAGCCACTCTGTCTGGTTCTTGTATCGCTGTTAGAAGCCTTTTTATGTGGGATGCATGCGCTACAGGTGTGCCAGCTGCCGTCATGAAATTTCTGAGGCGCCATAGGGCCCCGAAATCATGCACTACTCCAAAGGCATACCTAGAATCTGTGTATATATTGGCTGACTTACCCTTGGCCAATTCACACGCTCTGGTTAGGGCGACCAGCTCAGTAACTTGTGCTGAGTGCGGTGGGCCCAGGGGTTCAGCTTCTATGATACCTCTGTCATCTACGACTTCGTATCCAGTACACAAGTCTCCCGAGTCCGTCTGTCTATGGCAACTACCGTCAGTATAAAAGGTAAAGTCTACGCCTTCCAGTGGGTTGTCACTGATGTCAGGTCTCGCAGGGAAAGTCTGATTCAGGTATTCCATACAATCATGCGTATCAGTATCTGCACTAAATCCTCCTTCACCATCATTCTCATCCTCCACCCTTTGTGCCTATCCAGGCACACTTGGCAGATAAATTGCAGGATTTAGTGCGCTGCATCTTTTGATGGTGATGTTTACAGGGGCCATCAGTGATAATTCCCACTTTGTAAACCGTGCTGCTGAGACATGTCTGGTTTGGGCGGAGTTCAGTAAGGCTGATACTGCATGAGGTGTATGGATGGTCAGGTTGTGTCCTAACACTACGTCTTTGCTGTTACTTACTAGCAAAGCTATCACTGCAACACTTCGCAAGCATGTGGGGAGAGAGCGTGCTACGGTGTCCAACTGTGGACTGTAGTAAGCTACCGGCCTGCTGGCATCACCATGTCTCTGGGTTAAGACTCCTGCTGCGCACCCTGCACTTTCTGTACCGTATAATTCAAAAGGCTTCCCATAATCTGGCATACCTAATGCCGGTGCCTGTTATAGGCACTGTTTGAGTCTCTCAAAGGCCAATTCGGACTCATCTGTGTGCGAGATCCGATCTGGTTTGTTCGAGGAGACCATTTCTTGCAAAGGTAAAGCTAGTATGGAGAATCCTGGGATCCAGTTTCGGCAGTACCCACACATTCCAAGGAAACTGCGGATCTGTTGCTGGGTTTGTGGGAGGGTCATGTCGCGAATCGCCTGTATTCTATCAGCGGTGAGATGTCTAAGTTCTTGAGTCAAGCAATGTCCCAAATATTTTACCCTGGTCTGGCACAGCTGCAACTTATCCTTTGAAACCTTGTGTCCCGTATTGGAAAGATGAAACAGAAGCTGTTTCGTGTCTTTCAAGGACGATTCGAGTGAATCAGAACACAGCAATAAGTCATCAACATACTGTGTTAATACTGACCCGCTCTCAGGTTGAAAGGATTGTAAACAGTCATGCAAAGCCTGGGAGAAAATACTTGGGCTGTCAATGAAACCTTGGGGAAGACGAGTCCAGGTGTACTGTACTCCCCTGTATGTAAATGCAAAGAGGTATTGGCTGTCAGGGTGTAGAGGGACAGAATAGAAGGCAGAACAGAAGTCAATGACAGTGAAAAATTTTGCAGTAGGGGGAATTTGCATGAGGATGACAGCTGGATTGGGCACTACGGGGAATTGGCTCTCAACTATCTTGTTTATCCCCCTTAGATCCTGCACTAGCCTGTAACCCCTCCCCCCACTCTTTTTCACAGGGAAGATGGGACTATTGGCAGTGCTGGACGTCCTGACTAGTATGCCCTGCTGTAGCAGCCGCTTTATGACGGGGTACACTCCTAATTCTACCTCTGGCTTCAGAGGATACTGAGGGATTTTTGGAGCTATCCTACCATCTTTTACTTGCACAACTACCGGAGCTACATTCGCCATCAATCTAGTGTCTTGTCCATCTTTGGTCCAAAGGGAACCCGGTATTGTGAGATCATTTCCTCTACCTTTGATGGACACTTGTCTATAACAGCAGAATGCGACATTAGCCTTTGAGGAGTGTCTAATATATCTTGCACTTCCTGAACGTGATTCTCAGGTATATCCAAGAAGACACCCTCAGGAGTACAGTATATGACACACCGCATTTTACACTATAAATCTCTTCCAAGCAGGTTAGTCGGAGCCGCTGCAGCCAGCAAAAAAGAATGCTTGGTTTGCAAGGGCCCTATCGTAATCTCTGCAGGTCTACTCAAAGGGTAGTGTTGCACTATTCCTGTTACTCCCATTGCCGAAATTGTTTTACCCGTGGTTTTCATACCTACAGTTGAATTTAACACTGACCTGGCCGCCCCTGTGTCTACAAGAAAAGGTAATGGTACACCAGCTAAATCAACCGTGACCTCAGGTTCACTACCAAGGCTAGCAATCAACTTCACTGGCTGCAGACTACAGGTGTGGCCCAACCCCTATTGTGTGGCGAGACCCTCCCGCAGCGCGTTGGCAGCTACGATATGTGGGGAAGGTAGCTGAGAATTTCCGGAGGTCTGCCCCCTCCTTGTTTCCCCTGCATGTGGCTCGTAACTTCTCCTATGTGGTCCCTGATCCCAATTATGTGAGTAGTGTGGTTCGTATTCTCTGTCTAGGGTTCTATCTTGTCTATGCGCTCTACTACTCCTACAGTCTTTGGCAAAATGCCCTCCCTTCCTACAAATGAAACATGTTCTAGGTCTGTCCCAAACAACAAGGGTCCGGGTTTTTGGCTGATGGGGTTTTGCTGTAAGGGCCTGTATACTTACCGTCATCAGTTTTTCCCCCTGTGACTCCCTGTGTTTAATGATGTTCCTATCATGCTCGACAGCGGACTCTCTCAATGCAGCCACTGAGATACCTCTCCAGTTTGGTAGAGAGGTCTGTACCCTTGTTCTGAGTGCCTCCTTCAACCCGTCCATTAATACTGAAACAGCTACCTCCCTATGATGTGCATTGTCTCTAATGTCCTCGATCCCAGTGTATCTAGTCATTTCCTGCAGTGCTCGATGGAAATATTCGGATGCCGTTTCACCTTCCTTTTGTCTTATGGAAAAGATTTTATTCCATTTGACAACAGTAGGGAAATATATTCCTAATTGCAGATTGATTTGTCGTACGTTCTCCTGAGTGTACTCGTCAGTGATAGGTACTTCTGCGTCTAAATTGCAATCAGTTATGAACTTCGCGGGGTCAATATTGGAGGGTAAACATACCAGTAGCACTGTTAGCCAATCTTTGTTTGTGGGTTCGGTGGCGTTACCTAACTCTTTAATGAACCTCTGAAATGCGGCTAGATCCTTTCTGGGATCGGGAAATTCTGACATAATTGACCTCAATTCTGTCCAGGACCAGGGACAATGCATGGCAATGTTCCTGATGGGAGTGACTCCCTGAGCGTCAGTCTTCCCATTGGGGACTGCAATCACCCTGACAGGATTTAATTCAATTACAACATTCTGGTTTGATTCTACAATGTGGGTTGCTATGGTTTCTGCATAATGTACGGTACCGTACTTACCTGTGGACACGACCTCACTTATCCCTCCGCTAGGGGGCCTGACTACTGCTCTAGTTGGTTGGGCCGTGCCCACCTGAGTGTCTTGTATGGTGGCTGCTAGAGAGAGTGACGATATCATGCTGGGCTCATCATCTTGTTCGCGCATCCTGGGGAAAATTTAAAACAGGGTACAACTGGCAAGGGTTAGGGTTAGTACATTTTGCAATTACACTCTTATTCTGTACCAATGTATCATTGCCTGTAGCCATTTTCTCCCCAACAATATATGGTGGTGGTGGTGCCGTCGCCATTGTTTTCCCGCTAGGTTTGGAACCTGCTGCGCGAGCTAATTCCTTTTGCTTATCCCCCTCCTGTTGCCATAAATTTAAATAGTCTGTATGTTTAATCCTTTGTTTCTTGGATTTTATCAGACATATCCTTAACCTTAAGTTCTGTAATACCTCTGGTTCAAAGCTGCCCACTCTAGGGAATGGTTCCCTATCATTGTTGGTCATACATATCCACTCATTACATAAACCTTCTGTGTGTGAACCATATTTTTCACACATGATAAACCTTGCTGAGCCTTTTGGCCACAATTCTGCCTGAACCCTGTCTAAACGTCTCTTACTTGAGCAACTGGCTCCCATATTTGTGGGTCTCTTCTAATACCTTTAAAAAATTCCCACAAACACCAAAATACTCAATATAAGTAGACGGTGATAGTATACCTGAGCGCCTTCCACTCGCTCGCGCCCACGCTGGCCAATACAACGATACACTGTTGATAGCGGATCGCAATGTACCCAACTTAGGGCTTCTATCAGACCTTACACCGTAATTTCTTTCGGTGGAAGTTCTGTTTGGAATATTTTCCTGAGAGAGGCAGTGAAAATTTCCTTTTCGGTATCTTTCAACTAGAATTGTTTGTAGGGTGAAAAACAGAGAAATTAGATAACTATCCTTCACCCTTTCCAGTGAAGCCCACCAGGGAGATTTCCCGAAGTTATCAAAGAAAAACCCCTTTGTCTATACAATCACGTCTGCGTATGCTCTTCCACAGCAAATGTGACACAATAATATCACGTTGCGCTATGCAGAACAAACGGACATGTGATGCAATAGCACAGCCTATAGATACTAGTTATCTATATGCCCTACGATTGTTGTAGACCACCTAGTAGACCACCTAGAGTTGTATGGGATACCACTCAGTCCACCAAGACCACCTAGTCCACTTTTTTTAATAACGTAGGGTTGCAAACCCTACGCCACCGGGTCTCTACTAACCCAGTGTGTACACCTAGACCACCTAGCAGTCCACCTAGTCCACCTAGTTATTGGGTTCAGTATCCACTCACTCCTGCACTCGCTCACTCAGATACACTTTATTTTTCTGTACAGAAAATTTTCATTCAGACAAGCAGCTTTACTCCCAGAGGCAATACAGTAAATAAGGGTTTTATACAAAATTTTGGAAAACTGGGCAATCTTGTGTTATTGTAGCATGGCTACTGTCCCACCTTTAAACTAAATGAACTATCGTGTGGTTTTATTATGCGTACACAACGCTACGCAAGCTTGCGTAATTACGCAACCGTGCGTACCTTTATGCCACGTGTGCGGCCTTGCGCTACGTGCACGTTTTGTGTACGCTGTCCTCACGTTCTGTACCACGTGTACCAATGTGCGGACGCAATAAAACAACTCACACAATTTCTATAAATGTGAGCAATATTAACTATAATCGCTCACTTAACACGCCACACAGTTTCTCTTCTGTATAAACCCTTATAACTAGGCCAGACTGCGTTTGTGTTTTACACTTACTTCCTTAATATTTATATTATGAATCTAGTAATCTGAATGTTATGGCAACAATGTGGGAAAGTATGCACAGAGTATGGGTGTACGCTTTTGTTGTGTACGCATTTGGCGCCAAAAAATAAATTCACAGATTTTAAATAGCTTTTTTCCTGCTTACCTTACGAGTTCTTACCAGCATCCCTACAAACCATACAGAGCAGACACCATCTAATCAGCAATTAAGTAGGGTTTTCAGTGTATCCACCGACCAAGAAAAGGATACGTAGGATCCCTGTCCACCCTTATGCTGATAGATTATGTCTGCTTGTGACCTGTTAAGCAGTACAAATGTGGAAAATCGGACGATGCCCGCAATTGATAAAGCTGGTTATCTTTACAGGAAGGAAAGCTATACCTTAAACATACCTTTAGCCGCAGCGGCCGCAATACTTAATTCACACTCTACGCACCTTCTACGCTCTGTAGCGTACAGAGTCCCGTACAGGGTATGGACTTTGCGTACACACGCCGCGCTGACGGTACAAAGTACTCACAGCGCGTACACACCCAGAGATACACTTTAAACCTTCTACAGCAATGCAATGCAATAATAATAATACACTTTAAACCTTAGCAGGGCAATGAGCACACAACACCAATTGTGATTTTACCGCTGGGTTCCGACACCACAGTGCATTATTTCTGAAAGGGGGTTTACAATACAAATTATACACTACAATACAAGACAATATATAACAGAATAATGGCTACAGGTCAATGTACATACGTGAGTATATTCGCGTGCGCTTCCCGGTCCGGTCCTCCGTCATCAAATAGATAACGTTGTGAGTCTTGTGTCAGGCCGGGCTGCAGCAGGCTTTATTTATACAAGTCTTCCAAAAGCAATACAATGGATACTGTAATCCCTTTGTCCATTGGACACAGGAATGCACTTTTACAGTACAGGAGAGGTCATAGGTTGATTTGAAAAGGTAGGCGATGTCTTTCTCAACTGTTCTGGTGGGTGGTCTCCTCTGGATTCCCGCCGCATACATAATATACAGTAAATACAGTTTATATCTATATTCTGCTTCTGCACATAAGTATCCGCAGGAACATGCGATCTTCCGCAGACCAACACCGGAATGTTACCCTTAAAATACCCTACAGCTGGATACCAAATATCACCTTATA
Organism: Pseudophryne corroboree; assembly: GCF_028390025.1. Lineage (NCBI taxonomy): Eukaryota > Metazoa > Chordata > Amphibia > Anura > Myobatrachidae > Pseudophryne > Pseudophryne corroboree. Next base: position 806,594,846 of record NC_086449.1, on the reverse strand, counting down.
ACCTTAGTCTGTCCCCTCTTATCCTGTAAAGGTGAATCCCTTTGTTCTGCAACCATTTAAACAGCTATAACTTTCTGATGTGGTGCAAGGAGACTATGTGTACATTGTGCACTATTTGGATTAAATATGTAATGTGTTTTGATGGCTCTCCATGCGTACACAAACTCTGCCGTAAATACACATACCACGCGCCGATGCGCAGGACCGCGGGAGCGACCATACGCAAATTGCGGATATGTGCACGCACGGCAGAACAAGTGCACGCGCAGAGGGCATGTGTGTGCAGTTTGTACGTGATGTGTGTTCTGCAATATTTTTCGACTTTGACAAAATAGTCCCCAAACAGCACATGATGCAAAGAAAAAAAGAGGTGCACCAAGGTCGCTGGATGGCTAAGCTAAGCGACCCAAGTGGCCGACACAAACACCTGGCCCATCTAGGAGTGGCACTGTAGTGTCAGACAGGATGGCACTTCAAAAAAAAGTCCCCAAACAGCACATGATGCAAAGAAAAATGAAAGAAAAAAGAGGTGCAAGATGGAATTGTCCTTGGGCCCTCCCACCCACCCTTATGTTGTATAAACTGGACATGCACACTTTAACAAACCCATCATTTCAGCGACAGGGTCTGCCACATGACTGTGACTGAAATGACTGGTTGGTTTGGGCCCCCACCAAAAAAGAAGCAATCAATCTCTCCTTGCACAAACTGGCTCTACAGAGGCAAGATGTCCACCTCCTCCTCATCGTCCGATTCCTCACCCCTTTCACTGTGTACATCCCCCTCCTCACAGATTATTAATTCGTCCCCACTGGAATCCACCATCTCAGGTCCCTGTGTACTTTCTGGAGGCAATTGCTGGTGAATGTCTCCACGGAGGAATTGATTATAATTCATTTTGATGAACATCACCTTCTCCACATTTTCTGGAAGTAACCTCGTACGCCGATTGCTGACAAGGTGAGCGGAATGACCTGACTCAGGCTGGCAGTGTCTGAACTGACTTCACGTGTTACAAGTTCAAAGACACGGACACGGTAGCTGAAGTTAAAGGTCAGACGATTTTTATTGATCGCTGACCAACTCTTTAAACTATAATTGTGATCGAATTGGAATTAATTTAGATTGTAGAGTTAACTTTAGAATGGAGGATGGCAAAAAGAAAGTCGCTACCAGACACCAGCTCCAGTCACCTAGATGAAAACCAACAAACCAAGGAGGGGAGTACCCAAACCCCGCCTCCTTCCTGCATAACCCGCATTGTGCTGGCCTCACCACTCTTTTCTCTGGCAAACGTTCGGTTCCCGCAGGGGAACGTCTAAATGTCCAACCGCAAGAGAAGGACACGCCTGCCGTCCTTCTAAAGAGGGTGCCCCACAATGACCACTTATGCCTGTTTGACCGCTGGTTGGTAGCGACTTCCCGCCACCAAAGGTTTACAAAACCGCCACCGCCATCCGAACCAGCAAACAATAACCAACTAAGAACAAACTAAATAGCCCTAACGAAAAGGACCAAAAACATCCTCCAGGAAAATCTGCACTCCGTCCGGAGAAAGATGAACCCCATCCTCCTTGTAGAACTGCCGATTACGCAGCACAAGTTAAGGATGCCTGACCGCTACTCCACCTATGGCCCTGACAAAGAGAGACACTGCCGAATTCACCTTCTTGCGAGCCTTCTCCAGAGCTGAGAAACGCACCGCACCACGCCAATGAAAACGCGGAACTTTCTCCGACCACACAATGCGTACTCCTGGCCAGTGACAACGAATCGCCACCAAATCCGCCTTAATGGACAAAATTAAATCTATGCCCTTAACTCGTCCCAAATCATTCCCACCTAAATGCAGGATAATACAACTGGGGCGACCCCAGCGGCGCTCACGGTGAAAAAGGAGCCGCAACAAATCACCCCACAGCATGCCCCTGACACCTAACCAACGCAACTCCCTGGATCCAAAAACATCAGCTGCCCTAAGTGCCATGGGATGCCTCGCCGCCCAAAAAATATAAGAATGGCCAACCAGCCATACATGCTCCCCAAAATCAACGACAGCTGAAAAAGAAAAACACCCTAACATCAGAAATGTGAACACAAAAAACATATATAATGCAATAAACAGAATAACCCAAGTGAAGGAGAAAACTCAAAAAAACTCCCGTGGACCTTAAGAGAACAGCCAATTGAAATTAGGCCCCCTCGGAGGAAAATTTAAAAATTCACTTCACACCCTCGATTCCTGAACGGTAAGCATTCAAAAACCGACGAGTAAACACGTTTTTGGGTTAGCGCAACAGGCGCACCTACAACTTATCCAAACGGACATAAGACCTATAGGAGGCAGACTTCCAACGGCCCAGCTCCCGAATAGCCGCCGGGGATGAACCCGTAGCCGCTGCATGGGTAGCCGCCCCAATCCGAAAGGAATGGGTACCGAAGTCCGCCCCCCGCAAGCCCAATGCCGCCAAACATTTCTTAAACACTGCAGCAAATTGAAACTTCGTCAGCAGGCCAGCGTGCGCGTGCACCAGCAACTGGTCGCCCCTAGAAGGCCTCAACCGGATATACTCCTGCGTCAACCGCAGCGGGCAAACACTTGTTTCCTCCCGGGCCTCCAAGGACACCCTGCGACCCCGACCTGTTTGATCTGTCTTGGACCGCACAATCCTACAGAGCAACAGGCCATCCTGCAGGCACACATTCTCGTAAAGCAGACCCTACTCCCGAGATGACTTGCTGCACGCCACTAACTCGCTCACTCGGAAAGCCCCAAAAAAGGCTAGGGCATACGCACAACTAAACAGGGCCACCTCGAACTCCGAGGTCGCAATTCGAGGCAGCACACCCAGCAACTCCGTTAGAAGCTGCAAAGTCACGGGTCTACGGGAGTCCACGGGCGCCGGTCGCATCCTAGCCCCACCTTTAAGCGCTCTGGAAAGGACAAAAGACCCGGTGGGGTCCGTCATCCCGTGGAGCCGAGAGTGAAAAGAAATGCCCGCAAGGGCAGAAGACATGGCCGCTTTTGACCTACCCGTTTGATAATGTTCCCAAACAAAGGCCATCAAAACGTCAGCCGGGGACTCACCTGCCACGCTGTACCTACTTTGAAAGGCCGACCAATCCCGCCAGGCCGCATCATACGCCCTGAGCGTGGAAGGAGCCAACGCACACCTGGCCAGAGCAGCTAACCCGATTCGACAATCTGCCAGACAGAAGGCGGGCACGGTAAACCCTCCGCCGCCGCTCCCGGAACCAACGCCCGGAACTTATCAAATTGGAACCGAGACAATGCATCCGCAATTCCGTAGTCGATTCCGGGAACGTGACGGGCCCTGAAATTAATATTGCGCCGCAAGCAAACTAACACTAGATGCCGTAGAAGCCGCAAAGCCTGCGGAGACAAAGAATGCTGATTATTGATCGCGTGTACCACCCCCAAGTTGTCGCAACGGAACGAGATGTCCCGATTCGCGAACTGGCGGGCCCACAATTCAAGAGCAACTATGATCGGGAACAACTCCAGCAAAAGGAGGTTCTTGGTGAAACCCCGCGCTACCCAAGAGGCTGGCCAGGCAGTGGCGCACCATGCCCCGGCAAAAAATGCCCCAAAACCCTGACTGCCCGAGGCATCCGTGAAAAACTGGAGCCAACTGCTGGAACAACAAGGCGGAGGCCACAAAACCTCCCTGTTAAAGGACACCAGGAAAGAAACCCAAATCCGCAAATCATCCCTGATCTCGCGGGAAAGGTACACGGTGTGATGCTGCCGGACCGTCCCTGCCGTGGCCCGTTCAAGTTTGCGACAGAAAACCCTCCCCATGGGGATAATCCGGCACGCAAAGTTGAACGAACCCAGCAAAGACTGCACCTGCTTAAGCCGAACCCTGCGCTTGCCTAAACAATCGTGAATTAAACCCGAAAGCTTACGCACTTTATCCTCGGGTAGGCGACAGCAACCCGCCACCGTGTCTATTTCAATTCCTAAATAGCTAAGACAAGTGCAGGGGCCCTCACACTTGTCCTGCGCGACGGGCACCCCCAAACTTTCAAACAAGGACCTAGCCACCGACACAATATATCCCAACAGATCGAACTTCCCCCTGGGCCCACAAAGAGAAAGTCGTCCAGGTAGTGAGCCACCCCGAGTTGGCCGGAGGCGGCCTGGACGCACCAGTGCAAAAACGTGCTAAATCTCTCAAAATAGGCGCAGGAGACCGAACAACCCATGGGGAGACACCGATCCACGTAAAACTCGTCCCCCAGTTTGAAACCCAGAAACCGCAGGGAATCCGGGTGCAGGGGAAGGAGCCGAAAAGCCGATTCCACGTCCAATTTTGCCAACAGGCCCCCCGGACGACAGTCCCGCACCAAGTGCAGAGCGTCATCAAAAGACTGATAACGCACCCTGCACACGGCCTGAGGAATGGAGTCATTAACCGAAACGCCCGGAGGATGCGACAGGTGCTGTATCAGGCGGAACTTGCCCGGGGCCTTCTTGGGCACCACCCCAACGGGGGAAATGCACAAGGAGGGCATAGGGGGAAAGGCGTAGGGCCCACACATGCGCCACAAGCCGATCTCCGCGTCCACCTTCCGCCGTACCTCCTGTGGGAATTCGCGATTGCTGACAAGGTGAGCGGCGGCACTAAACACTCTTTCGGAGTACACACTTGTGGGAGGGCAACTTAGGTAGAATAAAGCCAGTTTGTGCAAGGGCCTCCAAATTGCCTCTTTTTCCTGCCAGTATAAGTACGGACTGTGTGACGTGCCTACTTGGATGCGGTCACTCATATAATCCTCCACCATTCTTTCAATGGGGAGAGAATCATATGCAGTGACAGTAGACGAAATATCCGTAATCGTTGTCAGGTCCTTCAGTCCGGACCAGATGTCAGCATCAGCAGTCGCTCCAGACTGCCCTGCATCACCACCAGCGGGTGGGCTCGGAATTCTGAGCCTTTTCCTCGCACCCCCAGTTGCGGGAGAATGTGAAGGAGGAGATGTTGACAGGTCGCGTTCCGCTTGACTTGACAATTTTCTCACCAGCAGGTCTTTCAACCCCAGCAGACTTGTGTCTGCCGGAAAGAGAGATCCAAGGTAGGCTTTAAATCTAGGATCGAGCACGGTGGCCAAAATGTAGTGCTCTGATTTCAACAGATTGACCACCCGTGAATCCTTGTTAAGCGAATTAAGGGCTCCATCCACAAGTCCCACATGCCTAGCGGAATCGCTCCGTGTTAGCTCCTCCTTCAATGTCTCCAGCTTCTTCTGCAAAAGCCTGATGAGGGGAATGACCTGACTCAGGCTGGCAGTGTCTGAACTGACTTCACGTGTGGCAAGTTCAAAGGGCAGCAGAACCTTGCACAACGTTGAAATCATTCTCCACTGCGCTTGAGACAGGTGCATTCCACCTCCTATATCGTGCTCAATTGTATAGGCTTGAATGGCCTTTTGCTGCTCCTCCAACCTCTGAAGCATATAGAGGGTTGAATTCCACCTCGTTACCACTTCTTGCTTCAGATGATGGCAGGGCAGGTTCAGTTGTTTTTGGTGGTGCTCCAGTCTTCTGTACGTGGTGCCTGTACGCCGAAAGTGTCCCGCAATTCTTCTGGCCACCGACAGCATCTCTTGCACGCCCCTGTCGTTTTTTTAAAAATTCTGCACCACCAAATTCAAGGTATGTGCAAAACATGGGACGTGCTGGAATTTGCCCATATTTAATGCACACACAATATTGCTGGCGTTGTCCGATGCCACAAATCCACAGGAGAGTCCAATTGGGGTAAGCCATTCCGCGATGATCTTCCTCAGTTGCCGTAAGAGGTTTTCAGCTGTGTGCGTATTCTGGAAAGCGGTGATACAAAGCGTAGCCTGCCTAGGAAAGAGTTGGCGTTTGCGAGATGCTGCTACTGGTGCCGCCGCTGCTGTTCTTGCGGCGGGAGTCCATACATCTACCCAGTGGGCTGTCACAGTCATATGGTCCTGACCCTGCCCTGCTCCACTTGTCCACATGTCCGTGGTTAAGTGGACATTGGGTACAACTGCATTTTTTAGGACACTGGTGAGTCTTTTTCTGACGTCCGTGTACATTCTCGGTATCGCCTGCCTAGAGAAGTGGAACCTAGATGGTATTTGGTAACGGGGGCACACTGCCTCAATAAATTGTCTAGTTCCCTGTGAACTAACGGCGGATACCGGACGCACGTCTAACACCAACATAGTTGTCAAGGCCTCAGTTATCCGCTTTGCAGCAGGATGACTGCTGTGATATTTCATCTTCCTCGCAAAGGACTGTTGGACAGTCAATTGCTTACTGGAAGTAGTACAAGTGGGCTTACGACTTCCCCTCTGGGATGACGATCGACTCCCAGCAGCAACAACAGCAGCGCCAGCAGCAGTAGGCATTACACTCAAGGATGCATCGGAGGAATCCCAGGCAGGAGAGGACTCGTCAGAATTGCCAGTGACATGGCCTGCAGGACTATTGGCATTCCTGGGGAAGGAGGAAATTGACACTGAGGGAGTTGGTGGGGTGGTTTGCGTGAGCTTGGTTACAAGAGGAAGGGATTTACTGGTCAGTGGACTGCTTCCGCTGTCGCCCAAAGTTTTTGAACTTGTCACTGACTTATTATGAATGCGCTGCAGGTGACGTATAAGGGAGGATGTTCCGAGGTGGTTAACGTCCTTACCCCTACTTATTACAGCTTGACAAAGGCAACACACGGCTTGACAAATGTTGTCCGCATTTCTGGTGAAATACTTCCACACCGAAGAGCTGATTTTTTTGGTATTTTCACCAGGCATGTCAACGGCCCTATTCCTCCCACGGACAACAGGTGTCTCCCCGGGTGCCTGACTTAAACAAACCACCTCACCATCAGAATCCTCCTTGTCAATTTCCTCCCCAGCGCCAGCAACACCCATATCCTCCTCATCCTGGTGTACTTCAACACTGACATCTTCAATCTGACTATCAGGAACTGGACTGCGGGTGCTCCTTCCAGCACTTGCAGGGGGCGTGCAAATGGTGGAAGGCGCATGCTCTTCACGTCCAGTGTTGGGAAGGTCAGGCATCGCAACCGACACAATTGGACTCTCCTTGTGGATTTGGGATTTCGAAGAACGCACAGTTCTTTGCGGTGCTTTTGCCAGCTTGAGTCTTTTCATTTTTCTAGCGAGAGGCTGAGTGCTTCCATCCTCATGTGAAGCTGAACCACTAGCCATGAACATAGGCCAGGGCCTCAGCCGTTCCTTGCCACTCCGTGTGGTAAATGGCATATTGGCAAGTTTACGCTTCTCCTCCGACAATTTTATTTTAGGTTTTGGAGTCCTTTTTTTACTGATATTTGGTGTTTTGGATTTGACATGCTCTGTACTATGACATTGGGCATCGGCCTTGGCAGACGTCGTTGCTGGCATTTCATCGTCTCGGCCATGACTAGTGGCAGCAGCTTCAGCACGAGGTGGAAGTGGATCTTGATCTTTCCCTAATTTTGGAACCTCAACATTTTTGTTCTCCATATTTTAATAGGCACAACTAAAAGGCACCTCAGGTAAACAATGGAGATGGATGGATACTAGTATACTTATGGATGGACTGCCGAGTGCCGACACAGAGGTAGCTACAGCCGTGGACTACCGTACTGTGTCTGCTGCTAATATAGACTGGATGATAATGATATGAAATCAATATATATATGTATATATAATATCACTAGTACTGCAGCCGGACAGGTAGATATATATTTATTAGGTAATGATGACTGATGACGGACCTGCTGGACACTGTCAGCTCAGCAGCACCGCAGACTGCTACAGTAAGCTACTATAGTAGTATGTATCAAGAAGAAAGAAAAAAAAAAAACCACGGGTAGGTGGTATACAATTATGGATGGACTGCCGAGTGCCGACACAGAGGTAGCTACAGCCGTGGACTACCGTACTGTGTCTGCTGCTAATATAGACTGGATGATAATGATATGAAATCAATATATATATGTATATATAATATCACTAGTACTGCAGCCGGACAGGTAGATATATATTTATTAGGTAATGATGACTGATGACGGACCTGCTGGACACTGTCAGCTCAGCAGCACCGCAGACTGCTACAGTAAGCTACTATAGTAGTATGTATCAAGAAGAAAGAAAAGAAAAAAACCACGGGTAGGTGGTATACAATTATGGATGGACTGCCGAGTGCCGACACAGAGGTAGCTACAGCCGTGGACTAACGTACTGTGTCTGCTGCTAATATAGACTGGATGATAATGATATGAAATCAATATATATATGTATATATAATATCACTAGTACTGCAGCCGGACAGGTAGATATATATTTATTAGGTAATGATGACTGATGACGGACCTGCTGGACACTGTCAGCTCAGCAGCACCGCAGACTGCTACAGTAAGCTACTATAGTAGTATGTATCAAGAAGAAAGAAAAAAAAAAACACGGGTAGGTGGTATACAATTATGGATGGACTGCCGAGTGCCGACACAGAGGTAGCTACAGCCGTGGACTAACGTACTGTGTCTGCTGCTAATATAGACTGGATGATAATGATATGAAATCAATATATATATGTATATATAATATCACTAGTACTGCAGCCGGACAGGTAGATATATATTTATTAGGTAATGATGACTGATGACGGACCTGCTGGACACTGTCAGCTCAGCAGCACCGCAGACTGCTACAGTAAGCTACTATAGTAGTATGTATCAAGAAGAAAGAAAAAAAAAAAACCACGGGTAGGTGGTATACAATTATGGATGGACTGCCGAGTGCCGACACAGAGGTAGCTACAGCCGTGGACTAACGTACTGTGTCTGCTGCTAATATAGACTGGATGATAATGATATGAAATCAATATATATATGTATATATAATATCACTAGTACTGCAGCCGGACAGGTAGATATATATTTATTAGGTAATGATGACTGATGACGGACCTGCTGGACACTGTCAGCTCAGCAGCACCGCAGACTGCTACAGTAAGCTACTATAGTAGTATGTATCAAGAAGAAAGAAAAAAAAAAACCACGGGTAGGTGGTATACAATTATGGATGGACTGCCGAGTGCCGACACAGAGGTAGCTACAGCCGTGGACTAACGTACTGTGTCTGCTGCTAATATAGACTGGATGATAATGATATGAAATCAATATATATAAGTATATATAATATCACTAGTACTGCAGCCGGACAGGTATATATATTTATTATGTAATGACTGATGACGGACCTACTGGACACTGTCAGCTCAGCAGCACCGCAGACTGCTACAGTAAGCTACTATAGTAGTATGTATCAAGAAGAAAGAAAAAAAAAAAACCACGGGTAGGTGGTATACAATTATGGATGGACTGACGAGTGCCGACACAGAGGTAGCTACAGCCGTGGACTAACGTACTGTGTCTGCTGCTAATATAGACTGGATGATAATGATATGAAATCAATATATATATGTATATATAATATCACTAGTACTGCAGCCGGACAGGTAGATATATATTTATTAGGTAATGATGACTGATGACGGACCTGCTGGACACTGTCAGCTCAGCAGCACCGCAGACTGCTACAGTAAGCTACTATAGTAGTATGTATCAAGAAGAAAGAAAAAAAAAAAAACCACGGGTAGGTGGTATACAATTATGGATGGACTGCCGAGTGCCGACACAGAGGTAGCTACAGCCGTGGACTAACGTACTGTGTCTGCTGCTAATATAGACTGGATGATAATGATATGAAATCAATATATATATGTATATATAATATCACTAGTACTGCAGCCGGACAGGTATATATATTTATTATGTAATGACTGATGACGGACCTGCTGGACACTGTCAGCTCAGCAGCACCGCAGACTGCTACAGTAAGCTACTATAGTAGTATGTATAAAGAAGAAAGAAAAAGAAAAAAACACGGGTAGGTGGTATACAATTATAATATTATATATATATTAATTATATACAATTATATATATATATATATTAATTAAACTGGTGGTGATTATTAAACTGGTGGTCAGGTCACTGGTCACACTATCAGCAACTTGCAAGTAGTACTCCTAAGCATACAATCACAATATATATTATACTGGTGTGGCACTCTGGCAGCAAAAGTGTGCACTGTACGTTATATGTACTATGTACTCCTGAGTCCTGAGTCCTGCTCTCAGACTCTAACTGCTCCCCACTGTCAGTGTCTCCCCCACAAGTCAGATAATACAATACAGTCACACTATCTATCACTTCACTTCAGCAAGTACTAGTAGTAGTAGTACTCCTCCTAATGCTCCCCAAAATTACTACTGTGTCTCTCTCTAGTGAGACTGTCTCACTCTCTTCTCGAATCTCTATAAACGGAGAGGACGCCAGCCACGTCCTCTCCCTATGAATCTGAATGCACGTGTGAAAAATGGCGGCGACGCGCGGCTCCTTATATAGAATCCGAGCCTCGCGAGAATCCGACAGCGTGATGATGACGTTCGGGCGCGCTCGGGTTAACCGAGCAAGGCGGGAGGATCCGAGCCTGCTCGGCCCCGTGTAAAAAACCCTGAAGTTCGGGCGGGTTCGGATTCCGAGGAACCGAACCCGCTCATCTCTACTTAGTACAAGTGGTCTTCCGACTTCCCCTCTGGGATGACGATGGACTCCCAGCAGCAACAACAGCAGCGCCAGCAGCAGTAGGCGTTACACTCAAGGATGCATCGGACGAATCGTCCTTACCCCTACTTATTACAGCTTGACAAAGGCAACACACGGCTTGACACCTGTTGTCCGCATTTCTGTTAAAATAATTCCACATCGAAGAGCTGATTTTTTTTGTATTTTGACCAGGCATGTCAATGACCATATTCGTCCCACGGACAACAGGTGTCTCCCCGGGTGCCTGACTTAAACAAACCACCTCACCATCAGAATCCTCCTTGTCAATTTCCTCCCCAGCGCCAGCAACACCCATATCCTCATCCTGGTGTACTTCAACAGTGACATCTTCAATTTGACTATCAGGAACTGGACTGCGGGTGCTCCTTCCAGCACTTGCAGGGGGCGTGCAAATGGTGGGAGGCGCCACCTCTTCCCGTCCAGTGTTGGGAAGGTCAGGCATCGCAACCGTCACACATGGACTCTCCTTGGGGATTTGTGATTTAGAAGAATGCACAGTTCTTTGCTGTGCTTTTGCCAGCTTAAGTCTTTTCATTTTTCTAGCGAGAGGATGAGTGCTTCCATCCTCATGTGAATCTGAACCACTAGCCATGAACATAGGCCAGGGCCTCAGCCGTTCCTTGCCACTCCGTGTCGTAAATGGCATATTGGCAAGTTTACACTTCTCATCAGACACTTTTTTTGGGTCATTTTACTGAACTTTTGTTTTTTGGATTTTACATGCTCTCTACTATGACATTGGGCATCGGCCTTGGCAGACGACGTTGATGGCATTTCATCGTCTCGGCCATGACTAGTGGCAGCAGCTTCAGCACGAGGTGGAAGTGGATCTTGATCTTTCCCTATTTTACCCTCTACATTTTTGTTCTCCATTTTTTAATGTGTGGAATTATATGCCAGTAATATATCAATAGCAATGGCCTACTGTACCGTACTGCTTTATATTATATACTGGTGGTCAGCACAATTCTGCACTGTCCTCCTACTATATAAACTGCGCACAACTAAAATGCACCACAGGTATGGATGGATAGTATACTTGACGACACAGAGGTAGGTAGAGCAGTGGCCTACTGTACCTTACTGCTATATATTATATACTGGTGGTCAGCAAAATTCTGCACTGTCCTCCTACTATATATACTGCGCACAACTAAAATGCACCACAGGTATGGATGGATAGCATACTTGACGACACAGAGGTAGGTAGAGCAGTGGACTACTGTACCGTACTGCTATATATTATATACTGGTGGTCAGCAAAATTCTGCACTGTCCTCCTACTATATATACTGCGCACAACTAAAATTCACCACAGGTATGGATGGATAGTATACTTGACGACACAGAGGTAGGTAGAGCAGTGGCCTACTGTACCGTACTGCTATATATATTATATACTGGTGGTCAGCAAAATTCTGCACTGTCCTCCTACTATATATACTGTGCACAACTAAAATGCACCACAGGTATGGATGGATAGTATACTTGATGACACAGAGGTAGGTAGAGCAGTGGCCTACTGTACCGTACTGCTATATATTATATACTGGTGGTCAGCAAAATTCTGAACTGTCCTCCTACTATATATACTGCGCACAACTAAAATGCACCACAGGTATGGATGGATAGTATACTTGACGACACAGAGGTAGGTAGAGCAGTGGCCTACTGTACCGTACTGCTATATATTATATACTGGTGGTCAGCAAATTTCTGCACTGTCCTCCTACTATATATACTGCGCACAACTAAAATGCACCACAGGTATGGATGCAGGGGCGGATCCAGGAAAAAATGACAGGGGGGGCACGCCTTCAGCATGTGGACCCATGAACGTGCGTGTGGCCTCACAACAAGGGCAGTAGGAGGAGGGAAGGGGGGATATGGAGGGTAGGGCAGCAGTGAGGGTGTCTCCTCCATATGGAAGGCCAATAGTGGGGGGGGGATATGTTATTCTACAGAGGGGAGGGAAGCACCAACTGGCTATATATACACACATTAATACAGTTACATACATACATACAGGTCTGGCTCTAGGCATGTTCGAATAGAGCGGCCGCGCAGGGCGCCACCCTTAATGGGCACCGCGCTGGCGCCGCCATATTCGATGCTGGAGCCGGCCCTGTGTGTGCAGCATAGCATTGGCCAGTCCCGCCGTGTGTGCGCGCTGCGCGGCACGGCGCCGGTGTCTAACGTCAGACGCCGGCGCCGCGCAACGTGCATAGCGCACGCAAGTGGCCGCACGCCCGCCCGCCCGGACCCGGACCCAGACCCAGACCCAGGCTCACTCGCCCGGCCGCCCGCCAGCACTCCCGCACTCGGACAGGCGGACACCAGTACTCCTCCCCATCGCCGCAGGTATTTTGGGGGGGGGATCCGCACTGTGGGGGCATTTCTGGCACACAGGGGGCATTTTTGGCTCTGTGGGGGGCATTTCTGGCACTGTGGGGGCATGTGGGGGCATTTATCTGGTACTGTGGGGGCATTTATCTGGCACTGTGGGGGCATTTATCTGGCACTGTGGGGGCATTTATCTGGCTCTGTGGGGGCATTTATCTGGCTCTGTGGGGGCATTTATCTGGCTCTGTGGGGGCATTTATCTGGCACTGTGGGGGCATTTATCTGGCACTGTGGGGGCATTTATCTGGCACTGTGGGGGCATTTATCTGGCTCTGTGGGGGCATTTATCTGGCTCTGTGGGGGCATATCTGGCACTGTGGGGGCATTTATGTATCAGGCACTGTGGGGGCATTTATGTATCAGGCACTGTGGGGGCATTTATGTATCAGGCACCGTGGGGGCATTTATGTATCAGGCACCGTGGGGGCATTTATGTATCAGGCACCGTGGGGGCATTTATGTATCAGGCACCGTATCAGGCACCGTGGGGGCATTTATGTATCTGGCACCGTGGGGGCATTTATGTATCTGGCACCGTGGGGGCATTTATGTATCTGGCACCGTGGGGGCATTTATGTATCTGGCACTGTGGGGGCATTTCTTGCACTGTGGGGGCATATCTTGCACTGTGAGGGCATTAATGTATCTGGCACTGTGGGGGCATATCTGCGCTGTGGGGGCATTTATCCATCTGGAACTGTGTGGCCATTTATGTAGCTGGCACTGCTGGGGGGCATGTCACCTGTAGCTGGCACTGCTGGGGGGCATGTCATGTGTAGCTGGCACTGCTAGAGGGCATATCATGTAGTGTTCCCGCTAGGCGTCTGTGGCTGGGCAGTGTGTCTCAGTGCTCTACCTGGCGCAATGTGTCTAACGTGCTCTTATAGGAGGTTCTACCTGGTGCAATGTGTATTAGCTGCACTACTGTGTGGTGTAATGTGAATTGCCACTATAATGTGGCTACGCACCTTCCCCACGAAGTAACTCCCCTAAATTTTTGCAGCGCGCCTTCGGCGCGCACTGTCCATGCTTTAGCGTGTGGAAATGGGAACAACAAGCATTACAATATGTGCATCATTTTGCCCACCTAACTTAAAAATGTGCCCTCCCTGTGATCAGCAACCTGCCCTAAAAAGTGAACACTATCATGTGTAGCTGGCACTGCTGGGAGTCATGTCACGTGTAGATGGCACTGCTGGAGGGCATGTCATGTGTAGCTGGCACTGCTGGAGGGCATGTCATGTGTAGCTGGCACTGCTGGGGGGCGAGACCACGCCCACTTTTTCAGAGGCCACGCCCACTTTTTCAGGAGCGCGCCTTCGACGCGCGCATGGATGGGGGGGGGGGGGGGCACTTTTAAATTTTCTCGCTCAGGGTGCTAGTAGGCCTGGAGCCGGCCCTGCATACATACACATTGAATTAAGCATCTCCATCTGAACTGGAAGCCCTCTGACATCAGACCCACTTCTGCTGTGTAGCCAGGTGCCCAGGAGTACAGTCCAGTCGAGTACCCACTGCTCCTGATAGGTACCCACCAGTGCCGTAACTAGGCATTTTGGCGCTATGTCAAAGAAATGGCATTGGCGCCTCCCTCCTCCCCATGCAAGACAGGGGCAGTGCGCGGCGTAGGCGCGCAAAAAATATATAGGGGCATGGCTTCATGGGGAAGGGGTGTGGCCACAAAATAATACCAATTCATACTACGGTGCACAGTAGTCTTCATTATTCAAATTACGCCCGCACAGTAGCGCCACTACACCAGGTAGAGCCCCTTTTACACATTACGGCAGACCGTCCCCCTATTAACACATTACGGCAGACAGCGTCCCCTTTTTACACATTACGGCAGACAGCGTCCCCTTTTTGCACATTACGCCAGACAGCGTCCCCTTTTTGCACATTACGGCAGACAGCATCCCCTTTTTACACATTACGGCAGACAGCGTCCCCTTATTGCACATTACGGCAGACCGCGTCCCCTTTTTACACATTACGGCAGACCGCGTCCCCTTTTTACACATTACGGCAGACAGCGTCCCCTTTTTGCACATTACGGCAGACCGCGTCCCCTTTTTGCACATTACGGCAGACAGCATCCCCTTTTTACACATTACGGCAGACAGCGTCCCCTTTTTGCACATTACGGCAGACAGCGTCCCCTTTTTGCACATTACGGCAGACAGCATCCCCTTTTTACACATTACGGCAGACAGCGTCCCCTTTTTACACATTACGGCAGACAGCGTCCCCTTTTTGCACATTACGGCAGACCGCGTCCCCTTTTTACACATTACGGCAGACCGCGTCCCCTTTTTACACATTACGGCAGACAGCGCCCTCTTTTTACACATTACGGCAGACAGGGCCCCCTTTTTACACATTACGGCAGACAGAGTCCCCCAGTTCTCTTTTTACACATTACGGCAGACAGCGTCCCCTTTTTGCACATTACGCCAGACAGCGTCCCCTTTTTGCACATTACGGCAGACAGCATCCCCTTTTTACACATTACGGCAGACAGCGTCCCCTTTTTACACATTACGGCAGACAGCGTCCCCTTTTTGCACATTACGGCAGACCGCGTCCCCTTTTTACACATTACGGCAGACCGCGTCCCCTTTTTACACATTACGGCAGACAGCGCCCCCTTTTTACACATTACGGCAGACAGGGCCCCCTTTTTACACATTACGGCAGACAGAGTCCCCCAGTTCTCTTTTTACACATTACGGCAGACAGCGTCCCCTTTTTGCACATTACGCCAGACAGCGTCCCCTTTTTGCACATTACGGCAGACAGCATCCCCTTTTTACACATTACGGCAGACAGCGTCCCCTTTTTACACATTACGGCAGACAGCGTCCCCTTTTTGCTCATTACGGCAGACCGCGTCCCCTTTTTACACATTACGGCAGACCGCGTCCCCTTTTTACACATTACGGCAGACAGCGCCCTCTTTTTACACATTACGGCAGACAGGGCCCCCTTTTTACACATTACGGCAGACAGAGTCCCCCAGTCCTCTTTTTACACATTACGGCAGACAGTGTCCCCCAGTCCCCTTTTTACACATTACGGCAAGGCACTCACCTAGGTCCTGAGCAGGTGGCAGGGCAGGCACAGGGGTGGAAATCCTAGATTCCGTGCAGCATGGAGCTGAGCTCTGGGGAGAGCTGGTGGGGCTAAAGTACCAGCGTTGGAAGACAATACAGGTGTCTGGTTGCAGGGGAGCGGCGGGACCTGTAAAAAGTCCATGCCCCATAGCAGCCACATCCCCTGTCAGGCTCAACTGAAAAGGGCGGGTGGTCGGATCGGGCACTGTTGCCTGTGCCACGGCTCTCCATGTGGGGGAGGAGGAAGGGGGTGATCAGGGCCGGCTGCGCAGCGCTGTGTGACTGGTGGCTGGGTCACGGACGGTGTTGTCCCTCAGTAGCGGCGGCGGCTGCGGGCTGAAGCTGGGACCTCCTCCTGCTCGGCTCCTCTGCACAGAAACGTGACATGCACTAACTGACTGCATGTCACGTTTCTCAAGGGAGCCAATCCTGGACCATTAGCAGCTGCAGCAGCCTCATCATAACGGAAGTGCCCGCCGCGCCCGCCGTGCGCACTTAAAAAAAATAAAATGCAAAAATCTACTAAAAATGACAGGGGGGGCACGTGCCTTGGGCCCCCCCCCCCCTAAATCCGCCACTGTATGGATGGATAGTATACTTGACGACAAAGAGGTAGGTAGAGCAGTGGCCTACTGTACCGTACTGCTATATATTATATACTGGTGGTCAGCAAAATTCTGCACTGTCCTCCTACTATATATACTGCGCACAACTAAAATGCACCACAGGTATGGATGGATAGTATACTTGACAACACAGAGGTAGGTAGAGCAGTGGCCTACTGTACCGTACTGCTATATATATTATATACTGGTGGTCAGCAAAATTCTGCACTGTCCTCCTACTATATATATACTGCGCACAACTAAAATGCACCACAGGTATGGATGGATAGTATACTTGACGACAGAGGTAGGTAGAGCAGTGGCCTACTGTACCGTACTGCTATATATTATATACTGGTGGTCAGCAAAATTCTGCACTGTCCTCCTACTATATATACTGCGCACAACTAAAATGTACCACAGGTATGGATGGATAGTATACTTGACGACACAGAGGTAGGTAGAGCAGTGGCTTACTGTACCGTACTGCTATATATTATATACTGGTGGTCAGCAAAATTATGCACTGTCCTCTTACTATATATACTGCGCACAACTAAAATGCACCACAGGTATGGATGGATAGTATACTTGACGACAAAGAGGTAGGTAGAGCAGTGGCCTAATGTACCGTACTGCTATATATTATATACTGGTGGTCAGCAAAATTCTGCACTGTCCTCCTACTATATATACTGCACACAACTAAAATGCACCACAGGTATGGGTGGATAGTATACTTGATGACACAGAGGTAGGTAGAGCAGTGAACTACTGTACCGTACTGCTATATATTATATACTGGTGGTCAGCAAAATTCTGCACTGTCCTCCTACTATATATACTGCGCACAACTAAAATGCACCACAGGTATGGATGGATAGTATACTTGACGACACAGAGGTAGGTAGAGCAGTGGCCTACTGTACCGTACTGCTATATATTATATACTGGTGGTCAGCAAAATTCTGCACTGTCCTCCTACTATATATACTGCGCACAACTAAAATGCACCACAGGTATGGATGGATAGTATTCTTGATGACACAGAGGTAGGTAGAGCAGTGGCCTACTGTACCGTACTGCTATATATTATATACTGGTGGTCAGCAAAATTCTTCACTGTCCTCCTACTATATATACTGCGCACAACTAATATTCACCACAGGTATGGATGGATAGTATACTTGAAGACACAGA
This sequence comes from Pseudophryne corroboree, assembly GCF_028390025.1. Taxonomy (NCBI): domain Eukaryota; kingdom Metazoa; phylum Chordata; class Amphibia; order Anura; family Myobatrachidae; genus Pseudophryne; species Pseudophryne corroboree. Next base: position 806,576,828 of record NC_086449.1, on the reverse strand, counting down.
GGTAGGTAAAGCAGTGGACTACTGTACCGTACTGCTATATATTATATACTGGTGGTCAGCAAAATTCTGCACTGTCCTTCTACTATATATAATGCGCACAACTAAAATGCACCACAGGTATGGATGGATAGTATACTTGACGACACAGAGGTAGGTAGAGCAGTGGCCTACTGTACCGTACTGCTGTATATTAAATACTGGTGGTCAGCAAATTTCTGCACTGTCCTCCTACTATATATACTGCGCACAACTAAATGCACCACAGGTATGGATGGATAGTATACTTGACGACACAGAGGTAGGTAGAGCAGTGGCCTACTGTACCGTACTGCTATATATTACATACTGGTGGTCAGCAAAATTCTGTACTGTCCTCCTACTATATATACTGCGCACAACTAAAATGCACCACAGGTATGGATGGATAGTATACTTGAGGACACAGAGGTAGGTAGAGCAGTGGACTACTGTACCGTACTGTTATATAATACTGGGGGTCACTGGTCAGCAAAATTCTGCACTGTCCTCCTACTATATACTACAATGCAGCACAGATATGGAGCGTTTTTCAGGCAGAGAACGTAGATATTTTAAGCACACTGAGCACAGATATTTGCAAGCACACTGAGCACAGATATTTGCAGCACACTGAGCACCCAGCACACTGAGCACAGATATTTGCAGCACACTGAACACAGAAACTGAGAGAACACTGCACATCCTCTCCCTATCATCTCCAATGCACGAGTGAAAATGGCGGCGACGCGCGTCTCCTTATATAGAATACGAATCTTGCGAGAATCCAACAGCGGGATGATGACGTTCGGGCGCGTTCTGGTTAACCGAGCAAGGCGGGAGGATCCGAGTCTGCCTCGGAACCGTGTAAAATGGGTGAAGTTCGGGGGGGATCGGATTCCGAGGAACCGAACCCGCTCATCACTATTCAGGACATTAATTCTCTCATTAAAAATGCGAAAAGTAGTATTTCTGCATTATTAATGCAATCCCACTATTTAGTAAAGGGTTAACGGAGAAGTTAACGAAATTATCTTCTCCGATCATACACATCTCGACGAATATCACAGAGTAGCGATCACTCCATTGATCTATATTGTGGTTTGTTCACCAAGCATAAAAAAAGTAAAATTTCCCGAAAAATCTTTACTTTATATAACGCCATTTAATAATCACGATATCTGCCGGGCAGAGTAACATTTTCCCAGCAGTCCCTGCAGGATCTTGGAAGGAGCGGCAAGTGGAAGTCCAGCTCCAGCCTCCCAAAAGTGTATAAACTGATTAAAATGTGTACACAGGCTTAGTTAGTCTATACACATTTACTGTATATTTATGACTGTATATATGTTATATATAAACCACATAAATAAAAATGTATACAGCCTAATGTAAATCCTACACACACATCAATTTAGAAGATTTGGGAGGCTGGAGCATGGCGTACAAGTGCCGCTCGTCACACGGTAGACTTAACAATGCGAAAAGGAGACTATTCACATTGTTAAGTAAGAACATGGCTGAGCATATGAAGAACCAAATACAAACTGTAAGGTTTTGCTTTCGGATTTCCAAAAACAAAGCCTTTTAGAACTTTGCAGGAAAAACTGTTATCACAACCACTATTCCTTTGCTGAATAGTGGTGAAAAAAAAGTGAAAAAAAATTATTGTGTCGATATTGCCCGATAATGGGGGTCATTCCGACACGATAGCTCGCTGCAGTTTGTCGCAGCGCAGCGATCGGGTCGGAACTGCGCATGCGCCGGCGCCGCAATGCGCCGGCGCATGGCAGCCATCGTTACCTAGTGATAGCCTCTGAGACAGAGGCGGTCGATAGGCGGGAGGGGGCTGAACGGCGGCGTTAATTCGCCATTTAGGGGGAGCGGTCCGGCCAACGCAGGCGTGGCCGGACCGTTTGGGGGGCGGGCCGCGGCGGCTGTGTGACATCTCACGCAGCCGCTGCGGCCAGCGGGAGCGACAAGTAACTCCCGGCCAGCCGCAGATGCTGATCCCCTCAGAATGATCCCCACTGTTCGGGACGGGACCATATCGATATTTTTGCTGAATAAAGGTCAAAGACTCTTAACAGCCAGACTGTCTACTGTGCCTAGCGCTGTGACAATCTGTGAATCCAGTGCTATAACGGAAGCAAAATAATAGAAAAAAAGGTAACAATGGGCCTAATTCAGACCTGATCACAGCAGCAAAATCTTTCTCTAATGGGCAAAACCATATGCACTGCAGGTGTGGCAGATGTAACATGTGCAGAGAGAGTTAGATTTGGGTGGGTTATATTTTTCTGTGCAGGGTAAAATACTGGCTGCTTTATTTTGACACTGCAATTTAGATTTCAGTTTGAACACCCCCCACCCAAATCTATCTCTCTCTGCACATGTTACATCTGCCCCCGAGCAGTGCGCATGGTTTTGCCCATTAGAGAAAAATGTTGCTGCTGCGATCAGGTCTGAATTAGGCGCTTTGTCACACAGTCTGACTGGGAGAAACTTCCAATTGTCTTGTGGTGTTGATAGAGTTGGGTATGAAAGACAGCCTGGAAGAGCTCTAAATGTTTATGGTAAAATGGTGGCAATACCTATTGGTTGCCCATGGTGACCGCAATTATCAATAGGTGACGTGGATGACCATCGAAGGGTGAAACCATAGATGGTTTCCCTGTGGATGGTTTTATACTATTAATGATAGCTAATGATGGTACCATCAATGGAGATCATCAATGGTTAACCCACTGTTGACCATCCCTAGTGTAATCACCTCGGTAGAGCAGCGTGGACGGCAGTATGTGAGTAGTAAGTGCGGATTGTATCAACCGTAGGCTGTTCTGTCAGACCTAAAACGCACAATCAATCATTCTGTATCTCTCTTGGGCCAATCATTATCTATCAGTGCACCTTAAATAATGCACATTTGCTGCGATAGCAAAAGCAAAGTACACAAGACGGTGGTTACAGCTATTTTGGAAGGGAGTTAAGTAGCCGACACGCTGTCGACAGTCAACATTTCATACAGTTCCAAACCTGCTATTTCATCCCATTTAGAAGGATGATAGCATGTTATCCTGATGTTGCACTACACGATTTAGATCATCGTTGCGCTAAGTATGATATTTACACTGGCGCTGATGAAAGATTGTTACAATTACAATTTGTAATTACATTTTTTTTAAACCCAGTATGTTATAGAAAATTATAATGTTCATATACTCACCGCAACATCTCCAGAAAATAAGCAGATTTCATGTAGCAATGCGTCCATCTTGTGCATCCATTGGCACACTCAGGGCCGACTTATCAGCATTGTAAGCACCGGGGAAAGCAATGCACTGGGGCCCCTACACACCCATTCACAGGAATAAAAAAATCCTAACTTACCACTCCTGCTGTCCGGCACAATCTTGCCACATGCATCCATAAAGTGAATAGCTGTCAGCACTCTGATTGGTGGATAACTCCAGCCATCCACCAATCAACAGTCTAACAGCCATTCACTGTCAGGCTGCAGGCTGAGAGGCTGGTATCACAATAGGAGCTTCAGAGACACCAGCCCACCTCTGCTCAAAAACCCTGGGGTACCATGGGGCCTTGGACAGCTGCCTATTGTGCCTATATGTTAAGGAGGCCCTGGGTGCACCCCCATTCCGTGTCCACATAAACCCTGCTGTCTCAGTAGAGAAAAATAATGTTCCAACAAACGTGGCTGTCATCCGATGAAGCAAACTGAAGCAAAGTTAATGCAACTTTGGATGGTAAACTGCATTAGTCCCACTTCAATATGCTTCATTTGGTGGGTGCCACGTTTGTTTGAGCTTTTTTGAGGTTGTAGCCAAATTAGGGATGGCAATTGGTGGGTTATCCATCGATGGTTACCATTAATGGTGCCATTGATGGATAACATGATGTGTTCCTTACATGATCTGTAAGGAAACCATCGACGGTTTCAACCCTCGATGGTCACCCTTACTTTAGTATTGAGTGAGTCATGGGCCAACCATGCACTCGGAGAGCTGTTCCGAGGCTCTTCTGCGCAGCCATGTAGGTGCTATGGGAGCCAATATTTCTAATTTCTGTGTTGCAGTTGAGAACGCAGTTGCTGAGCATGTTGCATTTTTGCAGCCACACGTATGGACTTTACTGGGTCCAACCAATCAGTATCAGCCAAAGGGTTAAATTCTGTCAGGCTGCATGAGCTACGGGTGCAGTCGGGTCTAATTGAAATGCCGTATCTTTAAATCTCAACTTCATTTTACTTTAATCCCTGTTCAAAACATCTCGCAGTCTCCTGCTTCTGATCTCAGTGTCAGTTTTCCCCCTGCGACAGCGATATTTTATTAGTGTGACGAGACAGTGATAAATCACTTGCAATCTTTCATCATGCAGATTATCTCAGGCTTCTTTCGCCTGAACAGCCAAAGCGCTGATAGTGGACGTCCTTCCAGTAGAGTCCTATCAATACCAGTCAATCTCTGTTTGGTTTCAGCAGCTCCCCACTTGGCCTGATTCCTCTCCTCCCTTCTTGTCTCTAGATCTTATTTACTAAGTGGTGCTAAATCGCGAAGTGCAATCACTGCTGTTTGGTAGATGTCCCTTCCCTGGAGCTATCAATGTTCCCTGCATAACTCCTAGGCCCTCCATCATAGCATGGCCCTCCCAGTGCAGACATGGGGTATATTTACTAAGCTCCCGATTTTAACCGATTTGGTGTTTTTTCTTCAAAGTGTCATCTCGGGAATTTACTAAACACAAATCTCGGCAGTGATGAGGGCATTCGTATTTTTTTTTAAGTCAAAGAAAAAAATTACGAATGAATACACCATCGGTCAAATACGCCTGTTATTTGATAGAACTCGGTAATTTACTAAAATTTGTATTTCACAAACACTGCCGGCAATAGCCAAACACTGCCGTGAAAAAATACAAATCGTAAAAAAAAATCAGTTTTAAAACAGACCTGCTTTTTTTTTACCGTGTTCTGATAGTCATGCATGGATCCATGATATCCGTGCATGGTTATCAGTGGGAATGGGTGGGAAATGATGGAAAATTAGAGAAAAAAAACGCGTGGGGTCTCCCCTCCTAAGCACAACCAGCCTCCGGCTCTTTGAGCCGGTCCTGGTTCACAAAATATGGGGGAAAAATTACATGGGTTCCCCCATATTTCATAAACCAGCACCGGGCTCTGCACCTGGTCCTGGTTCCAAAAAATAAGAATTTACTCACCGGTAATTCTATTTCTCGTAGTCCGTAGTGGATGCTGGGGACTCCGTAAGGACCATGCTGGGGACTCCGTAAGGACCATGGGGAATAGCGGCTCCGCAGGAGACTGGGCACAACTATAAAGAAAGCTTTAGACTACTGGTGTGCACTGGCTCCTCCCACTATGACCCTCCTCCAGACTTCAGTTAGGATACTGTGCCCGGAAGAGCTGACACAATAAGGAAGGATTTTGAATCCCGGGTAAGACTCATACCAGCCACACCAATCACACCGTATAACTCGTGATACAATACCCAGTTAACAGTATGATAACAACTGAGCCTCTCAACAGATGGCTCAACAATAACCCTTTAGTTAAGCAATAACTAACTATATACAAGTATTGCAGACAATCCGCACTTGGGATGGGCGCCCAGCATCCACTACGGACTACGAGAAATAGAATTACCGGTGAGTAAATTCTTATTTTCTCTAACGTTCTAGTGGATGCTGGGGACTCCGTAAGGACCATGGGGATTATACCAAAGCTCCCAAACGGGCGGGAGAGTGCGGATGACTCTGCAGCACCGAATGGGCAAACTCTAGGTCCTCCTCAGCCAGGGTGTCAAACTTGTAGAATTTAGCAAACGTGTTTGACCCCGACCAAGTAGCTGCTCGGCAAAGTTGAAGAGCCGAGACCCCTCGGGCAGCCGCCCAAGAAGAGCCCACCTTCCTCGTGGAATGGGCTTTCACTGATTTAGGATGCGGCAGTCCAGCCGCAGAATGTGCAAGCTGAATCGTACTACAGATCCAGCGAGCAATAGTCTGCTTTGAAGCAGGTGCACCCAACTTGTTGGGCGCATACAGGATAAAGAGCGAGTCAGTCTTTCTGACTCCAGCTGTCCTGGAAACATAGATTTTCAGGGCCCTGACTACGTCCAACAACTTGGAAGCCTCCAAGTCATTTGTAGCCGCAGGCACCACAATAGGTTGGTTCAGATGAAAAGCTGATACCACTTTGGGGAGAAACTGGGGACGAGTCCTCAATTCTGCCCTATCCATATGGAAAATCAGATAAGGGCTTTTACATGACAAAGCCGCCAATTCTGATACACGCCTGGCCGAAGCTAAGGCCAACAACATGACCACTTTCCACGTGAGATATTTCAAATCCACGGTTTTCAGTGGCTCAAACCAATGTGACTTTAGGAAATCCAACACCATGTTGAGATCCCAAGGTGCCACTGGAGGCACAAAAGGGGGCTGAATATGCAGCACTCCCTTAACAAAAGTCTGAACTTCAGGTAGTGAAGCCAGTTCTCTCTGGAAGAAAATCGATAGAGCCGAAATCTGGACCTTAATGGAACCCAATTTAAGGCCCATAGTCACCCCTGACTGTAGGAAGTGCAGGAAACGGCCCAGCTGAAATTCCTCCATTGGGGCCTTCCTGGCCTCACACCACGCAACATATTTTCGCCATATGCAGTGATAATGGTTTGCGGTTACTTCTTTCCTAGCTTTAATCAGCGTAGGAATGACTTCCTCCGGAATGCCCTTTTCCTTCAGGATCCGGTGTTCAACCGCCATGCCGTCAAACGCAGCCGCGGTAAGTCTTGGAACAGACAGGGCCCCTGCTGCAGTAGGTCTTGTCTGAGCGGTAGAGGCCATGGGTCCTCTGACATCATTTCTTGAAGTTCCGGGTACCAAGCTCTTCTTGGCCAATCCGGAACAATGAGTATAGTTCTTACTCCTCTTCTCCTTATTATCCTCAGTACCTTTGGTATGAGAGGAAGAGGAGGGAACACATAAACCGACCGGTACACCCACGGTGTCACTAGAGCGTCCACAGCTATCGCCTGCGGGTCTCTCGACCTGGCGCAATACTTTTCTAGCTTTTTGTTTAGGCGGGACGCCATCATGTCCACCTGTGGCCTTTCCCAACAGTTTACAATCACTTGAAAGACTTCTGGATGAAGTCCCCACTCTCCCGGGTGGAGGTCGTGCCTGCTGAGGAAGTCTGCTTCCCAGTTGTCCACTCCCGGAATGAACACTGCTGACAGTGCTAACACGTGATTTTCCGCCCATCGGAGAATCCTTGTGGCTTCTGCCATTGCCGTCCTGCTTCTCGTGCCGCCCTGTCGATTTACATGGGCGACCGCCGTGATGTTGTCTGACTGGATCAGTACCGGCTGGTTTTGAAGCAGGGGTTTTGCCTGACTTAGGGCATTGTAAATGGCCCTCAGTTCCAGAATATTTATGTGCAGGGAAGTCTCCTGACTTGACCATAGTCCTTGGAAGTTTCTTCCCTGTGTGACTGCCCCCCAGCCTCGAAGGCTGGCATCCGTGGTCACCAGGACCCAGTCCTGTATGCCGAATCTGCGGCCCTCTTGAAGATGAGCACTCTGCAGCCACCACAGCAGAGACACCCTTGTCCTTGGAGACAGGGTTATCAGCCGATGCATCTGAAGATGCGATCCGGACCACTTGTCCAACAGGTCCCACTGAAAGGTTCTTGCATGAAACCTGCCGAATGGAATCGCTTCGTAGGAAGCTACCATCTTTCCCAGGATCCGCGTGCAGTGATGCACCGACACCTGTTTTGGTTTTAGGAGGCCTCTGACTAGAGATGACAGCTCCTTGGTCTTCTCCTCCGGGAGAAACACTTTTTTCTGTTCAGTGTCCAGAACCATCCCCAGGAACAGTAGACGTGTCGTAGGGACCAGCTGTGACTTTGGAATGTTTAGAATCCAGCCGTGCTGTTGTAGCACCTCCCGAGATAGTGCTACCCCGACCAACAACTGCTCTCTGGACCTCGCCTTTATCAGGAGATCGTCCAAGTACGGGATAATTAAAACTCCCTTCTTTCGAAGGAGTATCATCATTTCGGCCATTACCTTGGTAAAGACCCTCGGAGCCGTGGATAGACCGAACGGCAACGTCTGGAATTGGTAATGACAATCCTGTACCACAAATCTGAGGTACTCCTGGTGAGGATGGTAAATGGGGACATGCAGGTAAGCATTCTTGATGTCCAGTGATACCATGTAATCCCCCTCGTCCAGGCTTGCAATAACCGCCCTGAGCGATTCCATCTTGAACTTGAATTTTTTTATATATGTGTTCAAGGATTTCAAATTTAAAATGGGTCTCACCGAACCGTCCGGTTTCGGTACCACAAACATTGTGGAATAGTAACCCCGTCCTTGTTGAAGTAGGGGTACCTTTACTATCACCTGTTGTGAATACAGCTTGTGAATTGCCTGTAACACTGCCTCCCTGCCTGAGGGAGTGGTTGGCAAGGCAGATTTGAGGAAACGGCGGGGGGGAGACGTCTCGAATTCCAGCTTGTACCCCTGAGATACTATCTGAAAAATCCAGGGATCCACCCGTGAGCGAGCCCACTGGTTGCTGAAATATTTGAGACGGGCCCCCACCGTACCTGGCTCCGCCTGTGGAGCCCCAGCGTCATGCTGTGGACTTAGAGGAAGCGGGGGAGGACTTTTGCTCCTGGGAACTGGCTGTATGCTGCAGCTTTTTTCCCCTACCTCTGCCTCTGGGCAGAAAGGACGCGCCTTTAACCCGCTTGCCCCTATTGGGCCGAAATGACTGTACCTGATAATACGGTGCTTTCTTTGGCTGTGAGGGAACATGGGGTAAAAATGTAGACTTCCCAGCTGTTGCTGTGGAAACTAGGTCCGAGAGACCATCCCCGAACAACTCCTCACCCTTATAAGGCAGAACTTCCATGTGCCTTTTGGAATCTGCATCTCCTGTCCACTGCCGAGTCCATAACCCTCTCCTGGCAGAAATGGACATTGCACTAATTTTGGATGCCAGCCGGCAAATATCCCTCTGTGCATCCCTCATGTATAAAAGTGCGTCTTTTATATGCTCTACGGTTAGCAATATAGTGTCCCTGTCTAGGGTATCAATATTTTCTGACAGGGAATCTGACCATGCAGCTGCAGCACTGCACATCCATGCTGAAGCAATAGCTGGTCTCAGTATAACACCTGTGTGTGTATATATAGATTTCAGGATAGCCTCCTGCTTTCTATCAGCAGATTCCTTCAGGGCGGCCGTATCCGGAGACGCTAGTGCCACCTTCTTTGACAAGCGTGTGAGCGCTTTATCCACTCTAGGGGATGTTTCCCAACGTGACCTATCCTCTGGCGGGAAAGGGTACGCCATTAGTAACCTCTTAGAAATTACCAGCTTCTTATCAGGGGAAGCCCACGCTTCTTCACACACTTCATTTAACTCCTCAGATGGAGGAAAAGCTACTGGTAGTTTTTTCTCTCCAAACATAATACCCTTTTTTGTGGTACCGGGGGTAACATCAAAAATGTGCAACACATTTTTCATTGCCTCAATCATGTAACGTGTGGCCCTACTGGAAGTTACATTAGTCTCATCGTCGTCGACACTGGAGTCAGTATCCGTGTCGACATCTGTGTCTGCCATCTGAGGTAGCGGGCGTTTTAGAGCCCCTGATGGCTTTTGAGACGCCTAGGCAGGCACAGGCTGAGAAGCCGGCTGTCCCACATTTGGTATGTCGTCAAACCTTTTATGCAAAGAGTCGACACTGTCGCGTAATTCCTTCCACAGCACCATCCACTCAGGTGTCGACCCCACAGGGGGTGACATCACATTTACAGGCATCTGCTCCGCCTCCACATAAGCCTCCTCATCAAACATGTCGACACAGCCGTACCGACACACCGCACACACACAGGGAATGCTCTGACAGAGGACAGGACCCCACAAAGCCCTTTGGGGAGACAGAGAGAGAGTATGCCAGCACACACCAGAGCGCTATATAACACAGGGATCCCACTATAAATGAGTGTTTTCCCTTATAGCTGCTTTTTATATATATATATATATATATATATATATATCCTGTGCCTAAATTTAGTGCCCCCCCTCTCTTTTTTACCCTTCTGTAGCTTGCAGACTGCAGGGGAGAGCCAGGGAGCTTCCTTCCAGCGGAGCTGTGAGGGAAAAATGGCGCCAGTGTGCTGAGGGAGATGGCCCCGCCCCTTTTCCGGCTGACTTCTCCCGCTTTTTCTGGAATACTCGCAGGGCTATTTTTACATCTATATAGCCTCTAGGACTATATATGATGTAGATTTGCCAGCCAAGTTGTCTTATATTGCCCTCAGGGCGCCCCCCCCCCCCCAGCGCCCTGCACCCATCAGTGACCGGAGTGTGAGGTGTACATGAGGAGCAATGGCGCACAGCTGCAGTGCTGTGCGCTACCTTGGTGAAGACCGAAGTCTTCTGCCGCCGATTTTCCGGACCTCTTCACGCTTCTGGCTCTGTAAGGGGGACGGCGGCGCGGCTCCGGGAACGAACACCAAGGTCGGGTCCTGCGGTCGATCCCTCTGGAGCTAATGGTGTCCAGTAGCCTAAGAAGCCCAAACTACCACCTGTTAGGTAGGTTCGCTTCTTCTCCCCTTAGTCCCTCGCTGCAGTGAGTCTGTTGCCAGCAGATCTCACTGTAAAATAAAAAACCTAAATATACTTTCTTTCTAGGAGCTCAGGAGAGCCCCTAGTGTGCATCCAGCTCAGCCGGGCACAAGAATCTAACTGAAGTCTGGAGGAGGGTCATAGTGGGAGGAGCCAGTGCACACCAGTAGTCTAAAGCTTTCTTTATAGTTGTGCCCAGTCTCCTGTGGAGCCGCTATTCCCCATGGTCCTTACGGAGTCCCCAGCATGGTCCTTACGGAGTCCCCAGCATCCACTAGGACATTAGAGAAATACGGGGGACAAAAAGCGTAGGGGTCCCCCGTATTTTTGAAACCAGCACCGGGCTCCACTAGCCAGGTACATAATGCCACAGCCGGGGGACACTTTTATAGTGGTCCCTGCGGCCCTGGCATTACATACCCAACTAGTCACCCCTGGCCGGGGTACCCTGGAGGAGTGGGAACCCCTTAAATCAAGGGGTCCCCCCCCCTCCAGCCACCCAAGGGCCAGCGGTGAAGCCCGAGGCTGTCCTCCCCATCCAAGGGCGGCGGATGGGGGGCTGATAGCCATGTGTAAAAAATGTGAATATTGTTTTTAGTAGCAGTACTACAAGTCCCAGCAAGCCTCCCCCGCAAGCTGGTACTTGGAGAACCACAAGTACCAGCATGCGGTGGAAAACCGGGCCCGCTGGTACCTGTAGTACTACTACTAAAAAAATACCCCCAAAAAAACAGGACACACACACCGTGAAAGTATAATTTTATTACATACATGCACACCTCCAAACATACATACTTACCTATGTTCACACGAGGCTCTGTCCTCTTGTCCCTGTAGAATCCTTGGGCTACCTGTGAAAAAAATTACACTCACATAATCCAGTGTAGAATCAGACCTTTGTATAATCCACATACTTGACAAAATAATAAAACGGAAACCTGACCACGCACTGAAAGGGGTCCCATGTTTACACATGGGACCCCTTTCCCCGACTGCCAGGACCCCCCCTGACTCCTGTCAAAGAGGGTCCCTTCAGCCAATCAGGGAGCGCCACGTCGTGGCACTCTCCTGATTGGCTGTGTGCTCCTGTAGTGTCTGTCAGGCTGCACACGTCAGAGATACAATGTAGCGCCTATGCGCTCCATTGTATCCAATGGTGGGAACTTTGCGGTCAGCGGTGAGGTTACTTCCGGGCACCCGTGGTAGCTCCGGACCCCCTCCCCCACCCGCAGCAACCCCGCACCTGCCCCTCCCGCCGCACCACTGCATCCACCCCTCCCCCACCCAGGGCACCCCCGCAACTGCTCCTCCCCCACCCGCAGTGGCTCCGGACCACCACCCGCGGCACCTACGCACCCTCCCCCACCTGCAGCATCACCGCACCAGCCACTCCCCCACCTGCGGCACAACCGCAACCACCCCTCCCGCGGCACCCCAGGATCTTGTCCGCATCTTCCCCGCACCCGCCACTCCCCCAACCAAAGCACCTACTAGGTGATTCATCAGGCTCTGCGTGCACTGTTCACGCCGTTGCAAGGGGCTTCGACCCCTTAACCATTGCACGCCCTTTGTCCGTGCAATATTTAACCACTCACACAATTATGATTGGATGTAATACTCCATATAATAAAAATATTGCACGCCACAAGGGTGTGCAAGGGTTAAGGGGCATAGCCCCTTACGACGGTCTAAAGAGCGCCCGTAGGGCGCAATGAATCACCTAATGACTATAATAAGAGTGATACCGGACCACCACAGTCTAACAACAAGCCCTATTATCTGAGGAACCCCTGATAAAGGGCTGGTGATATGAAACCTCATAACGGCTGAGGATTGCCCTGTGTAGGGATCATTGAAAATAACCATTGTTTATTATTTATTTATTAACAGTTTCTTATATAGCGCTGCCTATTTCGATGCGCTTTACAATTGGAAACAACAGCGATAAAAATATCCTGGGTAATAAACAGTCATAGAGGTAGTAGGGCCCTGCTCGCAAGCTTACAATCTATTGGGAAATAGGCATTGATACACAAGGATAGGCGCTATCTATTGCTTAACTAGGTGCTTCATCGCGCCCTACGGGCGCTCTTCACACCGTCGCAAGGGGCTACGCCCCCTTAACCCTTGCATGCCTTTCTGGGGTTCAATATTTGTATTATATGGAGTACTACCTACATTCCTTTGTTAGTGGTTAAATATTGCACAATGAAAGGGCGTGCAATGGTGAAGGAGGCGCAGCCCCTTGCGACGGCGTGAATACCACCTGCAGGGCACAATGTACAGAATGTAGCGGGTGCGGCGGGGACTGTGGATGGGGGAGAATGTCTGTAGCTGCTGCGGGTGGAGGGGGTGGCGGAAGCGGGGGGGGCGGATGGGGAAGGGTCGGGAGATGCTGCGGGTGGGGGAGGGACAGAGGAGTGGGGGCTGCAGATGGGGGAGGGGTCCGGAGGCACTGCAGGTGGGAGAGGGGCAGGTGCGGGGATGTTGCGGATGGGTGAAGGGTTCCGGAGGTGCTGTGGGATGGGAAGGGGTGGGGGGGCGGGGTGGGGTAGGGGGTCCGGAGGTGCCGTGAGTAGGGGAGGGGAAGGTACGGGTTTTGCGGCGGATGGGGAAGGGGGTCCGGAGGTGCTGCAGGTGGTGGAGGGACAGGTGGGGGAGGGGTGGGTCAGGGGGGCACCGCGGATGGAGGAGGGTGTCTGCAGATGCTGCAGGTGGAGGGGGGGCAGGTGTGGGGGGAGACATATATGGGAGGTGGATGGTGGAGGGGGTCTGGAGGTGCTGTGGGTGGTGGAGGGGCGGAGGAGTGGAATCCGCGGGTGGTGTAGGGGGTCTGGAGGCACAGCGTGTGGGGGAGGGGTGGGGTGCCGCATGTGGTAGAGGGGAAGGTGCGGAGGTGTGGTGCATTGGGGAGGGGTCTGGAGGCGCTGCGGGTACTGTACCTGCCAAAAAGGTAGTTGGAGGGTATGCAGTAACAGGGCCAGGACAGGGGTGACAGGATCAGAACAGGGGTGACAGGGGCGACGGGGCCAGAACAGGGGCGACAGGGCCAGGACAGAAATGACAGGGACAGGATAGGGGTGACATGGCCAGGGTAGGGGCGGCAGGACCAGGACAGGGGTGACAGGGCCAGTATAGGGTTGACAGGGCAAGCACAGGGGTAACAGGGCCTGGATAGGGGTGACAGGGCCAGGATAAGGGTGACAGGGCCAGGATAAGGGTGACAGGGACATGACAGAACACAGGGTACGGGAGAGATTGGTATTAGGGACAGAACAGTGGTGACAGACAGATGTGTCTTACCGGAGTCACTGCTGCTGGCTGCTGCTGTTCCACTCCAACCTGTTGGGATCTGCTGCTGGTGAAGACTTGGCATGGCTGACTCTCTCAGGCTGGAGTCCTGCTTCCTCTGCCTGTCCGCATCCCTCCCCCCCTCCTCAGTCACACACCGCAGACCTCGCGCAGCTGCTGGGCACTGTGGTAAGGGGAGACTGGGAGTGACTGGTTAGCCCCCAGGAGACGCTGCGGCTGGAGGGAGGAGGGGGTCGGAGCCTGCAAGCAGCGCGGACTTCTGCAGCGCTACCCGCCAGCTAAAGTGTGTGAAGGAGCTGGGCGCACCTCACTGCGGGTGGCAGCGCTGCAGCTAGCGGTGGGGTTGCCGGGGCTGGAGATAACAGAGACAGTACGGAACCTGCACAGCGGCAGGTGCCCCACAAAACTGCAGCTAAGAAGCGTGGAGTGTGCCAGAAAGTGACGCTCCTCTGCGCCAGTGAGACCCTGCTGAGTATGCTGATGTGGGGGGTCAAGCACACAGTGAGCCGGTGCCCATCTGTCTGTACGGCATACCCCCTCACACACACCCATACCTCCTAACTGTCCCGATTTTCGCGGGACAGTCCCATTTTTTAGGGTCTGTCCCGCTGTCCCACCCGCGGGCCACAGTGTCCCGCGGTGGTGGTGGTGTTGATGGGGGGGGGCAGTTGGAAAGCTCCTGTACTTGCTGTTCTGCTTAGCAGAGCAGCGGTGCATTTAGTGGAGACAGAGGGAGAGGGGGCATCAGGGGGTACGGATTAAGGGGGGGTTCCAGCAGCCGAGCCAGATTAAGGGGGGGGCAGGGGGTACGTACCATGGGCACCACAGTTTTCGGGGGCCCCCCGGCTGGAGTAGCTCTGTCCCAGCTCAGAAGCTCCCCCGTCCTGCCAGCAACAGCGGCAGCATTGTGCTACAGTCAGCACACGCTGCTGCGTGTTGGCAGGTCTATGGTGTTGCAGGGAGGCAGCAGTCTCCCTGCTTTCTTCTGCCTGTGCGGGTGTGTAGGGGGGAGTGACCACCTCCTTTGGATTTACCCCTAGCTGAGGGGCCAAAATCCAATAAAAAGAAGAAAAAAAACACGGATTTTGCATAAGGGGGCGTGGCCACGCGGGGCGCGATTAGGCCACGCCCCCAACCCACAGCAGGCACAGCAATGAGATAGGGCCCCTTGTCTGAAGTGCCCTGGGCCCCCCAGACTCATAATCCGCCCCGGGGGCATGCCAGCAGCTCACAGAACGCTGGGCATGCCCCCTCACTGACGAAAATGGGAGCCCTCCCGTTAAGCCACGCCCCTTTTCGGTGTGTGTGTGTGTGTGTGTGTGTGTGTGTGTGTGTGTGTGTGTGTGTGTGTCCCTCCTTTTGTCTGAAGAAAGCTGGTAGGTATGCACCCCTGCCTGTGCCATGCCCATACCATCTGCTTCTGCTCCTGGTCTCCTATAGATTTGTCCAGATCTGTGACTCATTTGAATAACTCCGCCCACTGTTGTGACTCCGCCCAGCATTAGCAAATGAAGCACAAAGTCACAGATCTGGGCTATTATATAGGAGATAGTCCACCAGATTGCAAAGGTTCTTGGTGAGCTGTATGATAATGATAAGGTCACACAGTGATGTTGGCCTGGGGTCAGGAGGGAGGGAAAGTAACGAAAGAGAAAATATGTGGAGGATGTGTGGGGACTGTACAGTGGGGATATAATTGGATAGGAAAGCTTATGAAGGTTGAGTGAGCGGTTCTGGAATATGATAAGCTTGCCTGAAGAGGTGAGTTTTCAGGGAACGCTTGAAGGTTTGGAGACTAGAGGTGAGTCTTATTGTGTGTGGGAGGGCATTCCACACAGTGGAACCTCATTACTTTTACTTACATACAAGGCTATTAACCAAACTGCACCAACATACGTCTCTTCACTCATCTCAAGATATCTTCCTAACCAACCTCTTCGCTCTGCACAAGATCTGCGTCAATCATCCACACGTATTACTTGTTCCCACTCAAAATTACAGGACTTTATCCGAGCTTCACCCACTCTGTGGAATGCCTTCCCACGCACAATAAGACTCACCTCTAGTTTCCAAACCTTTAAACGTTCCCTGAAAACTCACCTCTTCAGACAAGCCTATAAAATTCCAGACCCACCCGCATAAACCTTCAATGCTTCCCTATCTTATTACATCCTCTCTGTACAGTACACATAACCTCACATATTTTGTCTTTCTTTACTTTCATACCCTCCTGACACTTTGCCAAAATTGCTGGTTGATCATATCATACAACCCATTAAGAACCTAGCAATCTGGTGAACCATTATGCAATAGGTAGCATCTATCCTTGTGTATCAAGGCCTATTTCCCTATAGATTGTATGCTTGCGAGCAGGACCTTCCTACCTCTATGTCTGTCTGTTTTTACACAGTTTTGTTCTATTTCTGTTGTTCTAATTGTAAAGCGCAACGGAATATGCTGTGCTATATAAAAAACTGAATAAATAAATAAATAATAATAAATGAACCTCATAAACCTCATAAACCTTAATGAAATAAAGACATGGAGACATGGATTTGGCAAAAAAAATTCTTAGCTGTTTTATTTAAATAAACTACAGGTTGAGTCTCCCTTATCCAAAATGCTTGGGACCAGAGGTATTTTGGATATGGGATTTTTCCGTATTTTGGAATAATTGCATATCATAATGAGATATCATGGTGATGGGACCTAAATCTAAGCACAGAATGCATTTATGTTTCATATACACCTTATACACACAGCCTGAAGGTCATTTTAGACAATATTTTTTATAACTTTGTGCATTAAACAAAGTGTGTGTACATTCACACAATTCATTTATGTTTCATATACACCTTATACACACAGCCTGAAGGTCATTTAATACAATATTTTTAATAACTTTGTGTATTAAACAAAGTTTGTGTACATTGAGCCATCAAAAAACAAAGTTTTCACTATCTCAGTCTCACTCAAAAAAGTCCGTATTTCGGAATATTTGGATATGGGATACTCAACCTGTATAACTATTTAAGTGCTGTTAGAAGTTATGAGATGGTGGTAATAAAGAAAAAAACCTACAGACTAAAATACAACAAAAGGTATCCCCTCGTACCTTCTAACTTGACTACCTAGCCGGTAGGTGGATGATGATGCCCCTGTCAGGGTAATGCAACAAACATTGACAGTCAACGAAGGTGAGTGCACCCAAAAACTACCAACCAATCAAATGTAAACCAAGATTTGCACCAATAGCAGGTAACCTGCCGTTCTTCTTACCCGCTGAAAATAGCCAATGAACAAACCACCAAAACATTGCACAAAAATAGGGAGGATGGGAAGCCAGGAGGAACAAAAGAGGCTGATCCCACCCTCAGACAAGCTGTAAGAGACTGCTACACAAACACCTACAATTTCTATAGGACCATTTTATCAACTGATGCCCCCACCGGCCCGCTCCCAGCCTCAGAGGTTTAAAACATTCCATCCTTATTCAATCATTTTGTTCACCTTTACCTACAGGATGAGTTCTGTACTCTATTCCTTTTATCTGGGCAGATGCAAGGAGTAGTATACAAACATTAAAAGAACCACAATCTTATTAGTTCGCTGTTTCCAGGTTGGTTTAGCCTTGTAAATGATTGGCGCTTTAAAAAATAGGGGCACTCTCACACAAAGAGCTTCTTCCAGGCTATTACACTTAGCCCCAAATCTAGGACCGAAACATTAACACTGAATCTTACCTAGCAGCGATGTATATAGGCAGGCATACATACACGGTCAATAGGTTCAGTTGTTGTTTAGACCAATTACCAGAATGCGGAAGAAATTTGATCTGAGTTACTGACGGTTTGTTGAAGTATCTCAGAAGCTGCTGATTAGTCCCGCAGATATGGATACAATTGTGCATTGCAATATAATGTACTGGTGACTAAAATAATCAGTAATAACCTGTGACAAAGTAAAATATACATGCTCGACTTTTGCAAAGACAGCATTTTCTGCCATATCAAATGAGTAAAAGCATTAGATCAGGCTTCAAGGTTCTATTGTGAGACCAAATCCCATTCCAAAAGGCAATCTCAATAGAGGGCAAAGCTAAATAATCGAAACAACTGAAAGCCAGTAGGGTATCATATTCACCCCCGTGAGTAATACATGAGCAGTGGACTGCGTCAATATACACGGCAAAACACCACTTGAAGGTACAGTTCCCGAATATTATAAACCCAACATCAACTTCCAAACAGAAGACCCCTGATCTCCAAACATTAAGAACTGAAAACCAAGACCAGTGGTCTGAGCTAGAAGCTTTGTGGTACTAGGAAGATCAAGTATCAATAAGCCACGTAGCGTTTAAAGGACATACATGCAGATGTATTAAGCCTGGAGACCGCATAAGGAAGTGATAAACCAGTGATAAGTGCAAGGTGATAAACGCACCAGCCAATCAGCTCCTGTTAATTTGCATATTGGAGCTGATTGACTGATGCGTTTATCACTTTGCACTTATCACTGGTTTATCACTTCCTTATGCCTTCTCCAGGTTAATACATCTGCCCCATAGTGTAGATCCACATATGCAGGCCACTTCCTGACAGCTGAGAGGTGCGCAGTGAGGTCCATGAAGAGAGTGCCAGTTACACCAGGGAGCTCATCTTGCAGTCCTGGGCACTGAGAGTGGGGTAAAAAAAACGGTTTAATAGTAGAATAAATGTGTTTACTTGCTGGCCTTGCAGTGCCAAAATGCAATGGCTGCCAGGGCATATTAGCACTTGGAGAACCACAAGTGTCAGCATTGTCGAAGTCGCAAAATATTGCAATACACACATCACGTACAAACTACACACAGATGGCCTCCGTGCATGTACTTGTTCTGCCGTGCGTGCGCATATTCGCAATTTGCCTATGGTCGCTCCCGCGGTCCTGCGTATTAGCGCGTGGTGTGAGTATTTACTGTAGAGTTTGTGTTCGCATGGGAAAGCCATAAAAACACATTACATATTTAATCCAAATAGTGCACAATGTACACATTAGAGATGAGCGCCTGAAATTTTTCGGGTTTTGTGTTTTGGTTTTGGGTTCGGTTCCGCGGCCGTGTTTTGGGTTCGAACGCGTTTTGGCAAAACCTCACCGAATTTTTTTTGTCGGATTCGGGTGTGTTTTGGATTCGGGTGTTTTTTTCCAAAAACACTAAAAAACAGCTTAAATCATAGAATTTGGGGGTCATTTTGATCCCAAAGTATTATTAACCTCAAAAACCATAATTTACACTCATTTTCAGTCTATTCTGAATACCTCACACCTCACAATATTATTTTTAGTCCTAAAATTTGCACCGAGGTCGCTGTGTGAGTAAGATAAGCGACCCTAGTGGCCGACACAAACACCGGGCCCATCTAGGAGTGGCACTGCAGTGTCACGCAGGATGTCCCTTCCAAAAAACCCTCCCCAAACAGCACATGACGCAAAGAAAAAAAGAGGCGCAATGAGGTAGCTGTGTGAGTAAGATTAGCGACCCTAGTGGCCGACACAAACACCGGGCCCATCTAGGAGTGGCACTGCAGTGTCACGCAGGATGTCCCTTCCAAAAAACCCTCCCCAAACAGCACATGACGCAAAGAAAAAAAGAGGCGCAATGAGGTAGCTGTGTGAGTAAGATTAGCGACCCTAGTGGCCGACACAAACACCGGGCCCATCTAGGAGTGGCACTGCAGTGTCACGCAGGATGTCCCTTCCAAAAAACCCTCCCCAAACAGCACATGACGCAAAGAAAAAAAGAGGCGCAATGAGGTAGCTGACTGTGTGAGTAAGATTAGCGACCCTAGTGGCCGACACAAACACCGGGCCCATCTAGGAGTGGCACTGCAGTGTCACGCAGGATGTCCCTTCCAAAAAACCCTCCCCAATCAGCACATGATGCAAAGAAAAAGAAAAGAAAAAAGAGGTGCAAGATGGAATTGTCCTTGGGCCCTCCCACCCACCCTTATGTTGTATAAACAAAACAGGACATGCACACTTTAACCAACCCATCATTTCAGTGACAGGGTCTGCCACACGACTGTGACTGATATGACGGGTTGGTTTGGACCCCCCCCCAAAAAAGAAGCAATTAATCTCTCCTTGCACAAACTGGCTCTACAGAGGCAAGATGTCCACCTCATCTTCACCCTCCGATATATCACCGTGTACATCCCCCTCCTCACAGATTATCAATTCGTCCCCACTGGAATCCACCATCTCAGCTCCCTGTGTACTTTGTGGAGGCAATTGCTGCTGGTCAATGTCTCCGCGGAGGAATTGATTATAATTCATTTTAATGAACATCATCTTCTCCACATTTTCTGGATGTAACCTCGTACGCCGATTGCTGACAAGGTGAGCGGCGGCACTAAACACTCTTTCGGAGTACACACTTGTGGGAGGGCAACTTAGGTAGAATAAAGCCAGTTTGTGCAAGGGCCTCCAAATTGCCTCTTTTTCCTGCCAGTATAAGTACGGACTGTGTGACGTGCCTACTTGGATGCGGTCACTCATATAATCCTCCACCATTCTATCAATGTTGAGAGAATCATATGCAGTGACAGTAGACGACATGTCCGTAATCGTTGTCAGGTCCTTCAGTCCGGACCAGATGTCAGCATCAGCAGTCGCTCCAGACTGCCCTGCATCACCGCCAGCGGGTGGGCTCGGAATTCTGACCCTTTTCCTCGCACCCCCAGTTGCGGGAGAATGTGAAGGAGGAGATGTTGACAGGTCGCGTTCCGCTTGACTTGACAATTTTGTCACCAGCAGGTCTTTCAACCCCAGCAGACCTGTGTCTGCCGGAAAGAGAGATCCAAGGTAGGCTTTAAATCTAGGATCGAGCACGGTGGCCAAAATGTAGTGCTCTGATTTCAACAGATTGACCACCCGTGAATCCTTGTTAAGCGAATTAAGGGCTGCATCCACAAGTCCCACATGCCTAGCGGAATCGCTCCGTGTTAGCTCCTCCTTCAATGCCTCCAGCTTCTTCTGCAAAAGCCTGATGAGGGGAATGACCTGACTCAGGCTGGCAGTGTCTGAACTGACTTCACGTGTGGCAAGTTCAAAGGGCATCAGAACCTTGCACAACGTTGAAATCATTCTCCACTGCACTTGAGACAGGTGCATTCCACCTACTATATCGTGCTCAATTGTATAGGCTTGAATGGCCTTTTGCTGCTCCTCCAACCTCTGAAGCATATAGAGGGTTGAATTCCACCTCGTTACCACTTCTTGCTTCAGATGATGGCAGGGCAGGTTCAGTAGTTTTTGGTGGTGCTCCAGTTTTCTGTACGTGGTGCCTGTACGCCGAAAGTGTCCCGCAATTCTTCTGGCCACCGACAGCATCTCTTGCACGCCCCTGTCGTTTTTTAAAAAATTCTGCACCACCAAATTCAAGGTATGTGCAAAACATGGGACGTGCTGGAATTGGCCCAGATTTAATGCACACACAATATTGCTGGCGTTGTCCGATGCCACAAATCCACAGGAGAGTCCAATTGGGGTAAGCCATTCCGCGATGATCTTCCTCAGTTGCCGTAAGAGGTTTTCAGCTGTGTGCGTATTCTGGAAAGCGGTGATACAAAGCGTAGCCTGCCTAGGAAAGAGTTGGCGTTTGCGAGATGCTGCTACTGGTGCCGCCGCTGCTGTTCTTGCGGCGGGAGTCCATACATCTACCCAGTGGGCTGTCACAGTCATATAGTCCTGACCCTGCCCTGCTCCACTTGTCCACATGTCCGTGGTTAAGTGGACATTGGGTACAGCTGCATTTTTTAGGACACTGGTGACTCTTTTTCTGAGGTCTGTGTACATTTTCGGTATCGCCTGCCTAGAGAAATGGAACCTAGATGGTATTTGGTACCGGGGACACAGTACCTCCAACAAGTCTCTAGTTGGCTCTGCAGTAATGATGGATACCGGAACCACGTTTCTCACCACCCAGGATGCCAAGGCCTCAGTTATCCGCTTTGCAGTAGGATGACTGCTGTGATATTTCATCTTCCTCGCAAAGGACTGTTGAACAGTCAATTGCTTACTGGAAGTAGTACAAGTGGGCTTACGACTTCCCCTCTGGGATGACCATCGACTCCCAGCGGCAACAACAGCAGCGCCAGCAGCAGTAGGCGTTACACGCAAGGATGCATCGGAGGAATACCAGGCAGGAGAGGACTCGTCAGAATTGCCAGTGACATGGCCTGCAGGACTATTGGCATTCCTGGGGAAGGAGGAAATTGACACTGAGGGAGTTGGTGGGGTGGTTTGCGTGAGCTTGGTTACAAGAGGAAGGGATTTACTGGTCAGTGGACTGCTTCCGCTGTCACCCAAAGTTTTTGAACTTGTCACTGACTTATTATGAATGCGCTGCAGGTGACGTATAAGGGAGGATGTTCCGAGGTGGTTAACGTCCTTACCCCTACTTATTACAGCTTGACAAAGGGAACACACGGCTTGACACCTGTTGTCCGCATTTCTGGTGAAATACCTCCACACCGAAGAGCTGATTTTTTTGGTATTTTCACCTGGCATGTCAACGGCCATATTCCTCCCATGGACAACAGGTGTCTCCCCGGGTGCCTGACTTAAACAAACCACCTCACCATCAGAATCCTCCTGGTCAATTTCCTCCCCAGCGCCAGCAACACCCATATCCTCCTCATCCTGGTGTACTTCAACACTGACATCTTCAATCTGACTATCAGGAACTGGACTGCGGGTGCTCCTTCCAGCACTTGCAGGGGGCGTGCAAATGGTGGAAGGCGCATGCTCTTCACGTCCAGTGTTGGGAAGGTCAGGCATCGCAACCGACACAATTGGACTCTCCTTGTGGATTTGGGATTTCGAAGAATGCACAGTTCTTTGCTGTGCTGCTTTTGCCAGCTTGAGTCTTTTCATTTTTCTAGCGAGAGGCTGAGTGCTTCCATCCTCATGTGAAGCTGAACCACTAGCCATGAACATAGGCCAGGGCCTCAGCCGTTCCTTGCCACTCCGTGTGGTAAATGGCATATTGGCAAGTTTACGCTTCTCCTCCGACAATTTTATTTTAGGTTTTGGAGTCCTTTTTTTACTGATATTTGGTGTTTTGGATTTGACATGCTCTGTACTATGACATTGGGCATCGGCCTTGGCAGACGACGTTGCTGGCATTTCATCGTCTCGGCCATGACTAGTGGCAGCAGCTTCAGCACGAGGTGGAAGTGGATCTTGATCTTTCCCTAATTTTGGAACCTCAACATTTTTGTTCTCCATATTTTAATAGGCACAACTAAAAGGCACCTCAGGTAAACAATGGAGATGGATGGATTGGATACTAGTATACAATTATGGACGGGCTGCCGAGTGCCGACACAGAGGTAGCCACAGCCGTGAACTACCGCACTGTACTGTGTCTGCTGCTAATATATAGACTGGTTGATAAAGAGATAGTATACTCGTAACTAGTATGTATGTATAAAGAAAGAAAAAAAAACCACGGTTAGGTGGTATATACAATTATGGACGGGCTGCCGAGTGCCGACACAGAAGTAGCCACAGCCGTGAACTACCGCACTGTACTGTGTCTGCTGCTAATATAGACTGGTTGATAAAGAGATAGTATACTCGTAACTAGTATGTATGTATAAAGAAAGAAAAAAAAACCACGGTTAGGTGGTATATACAATTATGGACGGGCTGCCGAGTGCCGACACAGAGGTAGCCACAGCCGTGAACTACCGCACTGTACTGTGTCTGCTGCTAATATATAGACTGGTTGATAAAGAGATAGTATACTCGTAACTAGTATGTATGTATAAAGAAAGAAAAAAAAACCACGGTTAGGTGGTATATACAATTATGGACGGGCTGCCGAGTGCCGACACAGAGGTAGCCACAGCCGTGAACTACCGCACTGTACTGTGTCTGCTGCTAATATATAGACTGGTTGATAAAGAGATAGTATACTCGTAACTAGTATGTATGTATAAAGAAAGAAAAAAAAACCACGGTTAGGTGGTATATACAATTATGGACGGGCTGCCGAGTGCCGACACAGAGGTAGCCACAGCCGTGAACTACCGCACTGTACTGTGTCTGCTGCTAATATAGACTGGTTGATAAAGAGATAGTATACTCGTAACTAGTATGTATGTATAAAGAAAGAAAAAAAAACCACGGTTAGGTGGTATATACAATTATGGACGGGCTGCCGAGTGCCGACACAGAGGTAGCCACAGCCGTGAACTACCGCACTGTACTGTGTCTGCTGCTAATATATAGACTGGTTGATAAAGAGATAGTATACTCGTAACTAGTATGTATGTATAAAGAAAGAAAAAAAAACCACGGTTAGGTGGTATATACAATTATGGACGGGCTGCCGAGTGCCGACACAGAGGTAGCCACAGCCGTGAACTACCGCACTGTACTGTGTCTGCTGCTAATATATAGACTGGTTGATAAAGAGATAGTATACTCGTAACTAGTATGTATGTATAAAGAAAGAAAAAAAAACCACGGTTAGGTGGTATATACAATTATGGACGGGCTGCCGAGTGCCGACACAGAGGTAGCCACAGCCGTGAACTACCGCACTGTACTGTGTCTGCTGCTAATATAGACTGGTTGATAAAGAGATAGTATACTACTAATATTATATACTGGTGGTCAGGTCACTGGTCACTAGTCACACTGGCAGTGGCACTCCTGCAGCAAAAGTGTGCACTGTTTAATTTTAATATAATATTATGTACTCATGGCTCCTGCTATAACCTATAACTGGCACTGCAGTAGTGCTCCCCTGTCTCCCCCACAATTATAAGCTGTGTGAGCTGAGCAGTCAGACAGATATATAATATATATAGATGATGCAGCACACTGGCCTGAGCCTGAGCAGTGCACACAGATATGGTATGTGACTGACTGAGTCACTGTGTGTATCGCTTTTTTCAGACAGAGAACGGATATATTAAATAAACTGCACTGTGTGTCTGGTGGTCACTCACTATATAATATATTATGTACTCCTGGCTCCTGCTATAACCTATAACTGGCACTGCAGTAGTGCTCCCCAGTCTCCCCCACAATTATAAGCTGTGTGAGCTGAGCAGTCAGACAGATATATATAATATTATATATAGATAATAGATGATGCAGCACACTGGCCTGAGCCTGAGCAGTGCACACAGATATGGTATGTGACTGAGTCACTGTGTGCTGTGTATCGCTTTTTTCAGGCAGAGAACGGATTATATTATGTACTCCTGGCTCCTGCTATAACCTATAACTGGCACTGCAGTAGTGCTCCCCAGTCTCCCCCACAATTATAAGCTGTGTGAGCTGAGCAGTCAGACAGATATATATAATATTATATATAGATAATAGATGATGCAGCACACTGGCCTGAGCCTGAGCAGTGCACACAGATATGGTATGTGACTGAGTCACTGTGTGCTGTGTATCGCTTTTTTCAGGCAGAGAACGGATTATAAATAAAAGTGGTGGTCACTGGTCACTATCAGCAAAACTCTGCACTGTACACTACTGAGTACTCCTAATGCTCCCCAAAATTAGTAAATCAAGTGTCTCTCTAATCTATTCTAATTCTAAACGGAGAGGACGCCAGCCACGTCCTCTCCCTATCAATCTCAATGCACGTGTGAAAATGGCGGCGACGCGCGGCTCCTTATATAGAATCCGAGTCTCGCGATAGAATCCGAGCCTCGCGAGAATCCGACAGCGTCATGATGACGTTCGGGCGCGCTCGGGTTAACCGAGCAAGGCGGGAAGATCCGAGTCGCTCGGACCCGTGAAAAAAAACATGAAGTTCTGGCGGGTTCGGATTCAGAGAAACCGAACCCGCTCATCTCTAGTACACATAGTCTCCCTGCATCACACCAGCAAGTTACAACAGTTTAAATGGTATCAGAACAAAGGGATTCGCCTTTACAGGATAGGAGGGGACAGAACAAGGTTATAAGGTGGTGTTTGGTATCCAGCTGTAGGGTATTTTAAGGGCAATATTCCGGTGTAGGTTTTCAGAAGATCGCACGCTCCTGCGTATAGTTATGCGCAGAAGCAGAATATAAATATTAACTGTGTTTACTGTACATTTGGTATGCGGCGGGAACCCAGAGGAGACCATCTGCAAGTGCACCTGGAACAGACATCGCCCACCTATTCAAACCAACCTATGACCTCTCCTGTACTGTAAATGACCATCCCTGTGTCCAATGGACAAAGAGATTACAGTATCCA
Organism: Pseudophryne corroboree; assembly: GCF_028390025.1. Classification (NCBI taxonomy): domain Eukaryota; kingdom Metazoa; phylum Chordata; class Amphibia; order Anura; family Myobatrachidae; genus Pseudophryne; species Pseudophryne corroboree. Next base: position 806,550,566 of record NC_086449.1, on the reverse strand, counting down.
TTGTGTTAGGGTTTGGAATATTGTATAAAAGAGCCAGCTGCATGCCAGGTCAGACACAGACTCTGAAGGTCATCTACCCTGATGACTGAGGACCAGACTGGGAAGCGCAGGCGAAACCAAACACATATGTACCATTGATTGTGGCCATTATTCTATTGTATTGTATTGTTTATATTGTTACCCCCTGCAAGTAAAGAACCGTTGGTGGGTTAGACCCCAACCTAGTTTTGAATTACAATTGGTGTTGTGTCCCATTTACTTGCTAAGGTTTAAAGTGTATTTACAGCCACTTGGGCTGCTGCATTGTGCTAACAGCGTTTAAGCCTATGTACGCAAACTGTGTAGTCACTACGCCCTTTCGGCGTACGTACGCAGAGTGCGGACACTGTACGATCTTGTGTACGTAAGGTTTGTGAACAAAATAAGGGTGAAAGGTTAATTACAGCGGCCGCAGTGGCTCAATATTAAAGTGTATTAAGTGTGTTTAAGGTATAAGCTTCTTAGTCCTGTAAGTAAACCGACGTTTACAATTGAGGGCTCAATACGGTTTTCACATGCTCACAGCCTAACAGGTCATAGCAGACTTCATCTATCAGCAAAGGGCGGAAAGTTATCCAACGTAACCTTTTCCTGGTCGGTGGATGTGCTGAAAACCCTATTTGTGTGCTGTTAGATTGCGTCTGCTCTGTCTGGTCTGCAGAGGTGCTGATAGAACCCGTAAAACAGGAAAAAAGCTATTTAAAAATCTGTGAATTTTTTTTGGCGCCAGAAGTGTACAGAAAGGGCATCGATACTTTGCATACCCTCTCACATTGTTGCCGCAAGATTTAGATTGCTAGATTTGTTTAGATCTGTGTGAAATCGGATACATTTGTTGCTATATAGCTAAATTTGAAATAAAAGTATTTAAGGAAGTAAAAATAAAGCACAACACGCAGGTCTGGCCCTGTCGTTAAAGATTACACAGAACAAGCGGTTGTGCTTGTGAGCGAGTATAGTTAGCAGTGCTCACATTTATAGAGTTGTGTGATTTGTTTTATTGCGTACGCACATTGGTACACATGGTACGGAATGTGAGGACAGCGTACAAAAACGTGCACGTGGCGCAAGGCCGCACACGTGGCATAGGGGTACGCACGGTTGCGTAATTACGCAAGCTTGCATAGGGTTGTGTGCACATAATAAAACCACACGATATTTGTTCAATTAAGGTGGGATAGTAGACATTTAATACAATAGCACATAACTATCCGATTTCAAAAGCAGGTTATGCTAAAATTTAGTTTAAAAAACTGTAAGCACCTCTGGAATAAAGCTACTGACCTAAAGGGAGTAAAACAATTTTCTGTACAGAAAAACAAAGCATATTTGAATGAGTGAAAGCAGGAGTGAGTGAGTTGAACCCCGTGGAATTCGAGATCCCATCGTTTGGTACACCAAGTAAGTGGAGGCTTTGCGGCATGAGGCGGCTTACTCACGTTAGTATAGATTGAAATACGCAAATCGTGAGGAGATTTGCAAAGGAGCGTAATAGGGAATTGTGCATTGTGTAGTATTGAAGTAAAAAGGTTTTTTGCTACGCTCCGGCCGAGGGTCGCAGTTTGTGCATCGACTCGTGGTCGTACGGCAGCTAGGTAACAAGTACCTATACGCCGTGCGATTGGACCGCATGTTTGTGGGTGCGATACGTAGCGCAACTTGATACCCCTTTTACGAGCTTTTGCGTAAAATCGCGGTATCATTAGCGCCGTGTGGAGCATATGCAAGCGTGATTTGTGTATAAGTGCATAGGGAGTTTTCGCTGGTCTCTCTCAGGAAAATCTCCAGTGGTGGATATTTGCTGGAAAAGGTAAGTCACTCATAACACTTCCAGTATATATAAACCAATTAGGGACCTCACTGTGTACGCGGTGGTCACTATTGGAGTGAGTCGTGGTACTCAACGGAGAAGGAGTGGGTGAAAGCACTCTAAGAACTTTCACCGTCTATTCGTGTCGTGCAATTGGGGATTGCGTAAAAGGAAAAAGTCCGCGATGGGATCCAATTGCACAAGCGGTGGACGTATGGTAGCCAGGATTCAGGTTGAAGAGCCGCGGCCCAAGGGGTCAGCGAGGTTTGTTATGTGTGGAAAATATGGTCCACACGCTGAAGACTTTTTGTCTGAATGGGTACGTATGACTGACAAAGATAGGGTACCATTCCCTAGGGTGGGCAGCTTTGAGCCAGAGGTATTACAGAACTTAAGGATAAGGATATGTGTGATAAAATCCAGAAAACAAAGGATCAGACATACAGATTGCTTAAACCTATGGCAGCAAAGGGAATTAGCTCGCACAGCAGGTTCCAAACCTAGCGGGAAAACAATGGTGACCGCAACACCACCACCATATATTGATGGGGAGAAAGTGTCTACAAGCAATGGTGCATTGGTACAGGATAGGAATGTGATTGATAAATGTACTAACGCTAACCCTTGCCAGTTGTATCCCGTTTTAAATTTTCCCCAGGACTGTGAGCAGGAAGATGAGCCCAGCACGATATGGGCAGTCTCTCTAGCAGCCACCATACAGGACACCCAGGTAGGAACGGCCCAGCCACCAAGAGTTGTTGCAAGGCCCCCTAGCGGAGGGATAAGTGAGGTCGTGTCCACAGGTAAGTATGGTACCATACACTATGATGAAATAATAGCTCCTCACATTATAGAGTCAAACCAGGATGATGTAATTGAATTAAATCCTGTTAGGGTGACTGCAGTCCCCAATGGGAAGACTGACGCTCAGGGAGTAACTCCCATCAGGAACATTGCCATGCATTGTCCTTGGTCCCGAGCAGAGTTAAGGTCAATTATGTCAGAATTTCCCGATCCCAGAAAAGATCTAGTCGGATGCCAGAAGTTTGTTAAAGAGTTAGGTAACGCCCATGAGCCCACAAATAAAGATTGGCGAACAGTGCTACGGGTGTGTTTACCCTCAAATATTGACACCACGAAATTCATAACCGATTGTAAGTTAGACGCAGAGGTACCTCTCACTGATGAATACAATCAGGAGAATGTACGGCAAATCAATCTGCAACTAGGAGTGTATTTCCCTACTGTTGTCAAATGGAATAAAATCTTCTCCATAAGACAAAAGGAAGGTGAAATCGCATCCGAATATTTCCATCGAGCACTGCAGGAAATAGCTAGATACACTGGGATCGAGGACATTAAAGATAATGCACACCATAGGGAGGTAGCTGTTTCAGTATTAATGGACGGGTTAAAGGAGGCATTAAGAATAAGAGTACAAACCTCTCTACCTAACTGGAGAGGTATCTCGGTGGCTGCATTGAGAGAGTCCGCTATCGAGCACGACCGAAACATCAGTAAGCACAGGGAGTCTCAGGGGGATAAGCTGATGACGGTGAGTATACATGCTCTTACAACAAAACCACATCAGCCAAAACCCCAGACCCCTGATGGTAAGTCACGTGTAGTAATATGTTATAATTGTCAGAAGGTAGGACATTACTCAAGGGAATGTAAGAATAAAGGAACACATAATGTATACCGACCCCCTAGACCAGGATACGAACCACACTACAATTCACATAATTGGGATCAGGGACCACATAGGAGAAATTTTGAGCCACATGCAGGGGAAACAAGGAGGTACCCACCAAGGAGAGACTGGCAGACCTCCGAAAATTCTCAGCTACCCCCCTCACATATCGTAGCTGCCAGTGCGCTGTGGGAGGGTCCCACTATACAATAGGGGTTGGGCCACACCTGTAGTCTGCAGCCAGTGAAGTTGATTGCTAGCCTTGGTAGTGAACCTGAGGTCACGGTTGATGTAGCTGGTGTACAATTACCATTTCTTGTAGATACAGGGGCGGCCAGGTCAGTGTTGAATTCCACATCAGGTGTAAAGACCACGGGAAAGATGATTTCGGCAATGGGAGTAACAGGAACGGTGCAACAATACCCTTTGAGTAGACCTGCAGAGATTACGATAGGACCCTTGCAAACCAAACATTCTTTTCTGCTGGCTGCACCGGCTCCGACTAATCTTCTCGGCAGAGACTTATTGTGTAAAATGCTGTGTCATATATTGTACTCCTGAGGGTGTCTTCTTGGATATACCTGAGAACCATGCTCAAGAAGTACAAGATATACTAGACTCCCCTCAAAGGCTAATGTCGCATTCTACTGTTATAGACAAGTGTCCATCAAAGGTAGAGGAAATGATCTCACGGTTCCCTTTGGACCAAAGATGGACAAGACATTGGATTGATGACGAATGTAGCTCCAGTAGTAGTACAAGTAAAAGATGGTAGGATAGCTCCAAAAATCCCTCAGTATGCTCTGAAGCCAGAGGTAGAGTTAGGAGTGTACCCTGTCATAGAGCGGCTGCTACAGCAGGGCATCCTAGTCAGGACGTCCAGCACTGCCAATAGTCCCATCTTCCCTGTGAAAAAGAGTGGGGGAGGGGTTACAGGTTAGTGCAGGATCTAAGGGGGATAAACAAGATAGTTGAGAGCCAATTCCCCATAGTGCCCAATCCAGCTGTCATCCTCATGCAAATTCCCTCTACTGCAAAATTCTTCACTGTCATTGACCTCTGTTCTGCTTTCTTTTCTGTCCCTCTTCACCCTGACAGCCAATACCTTTTTGCTTTTACATACAGGGGAGTACAGTACACCTGGACTCGTCATCCCCAAGGTTTCATTGACAGCCCAAGTATTTTCTCCCAGGCTTTGCATGACTGTTTACAATCCTTTCAACCTGAGAGTGGATCAGTACTAATACAGTATGTTGATGACTTATTGTTGTGTTCTGACTCACTCGAATCGTCCTTGAAAGACACGAAACAGCTTCTGTTTCATCTTTCCCATACAGGACACAAGGTTTCAAAGGATAAGTTGCAGTTGTGCCGGACAAGGGTCAAATATTTGGGATACTGCTTGACTCAAGGGCTTAGACACCTCACCGCTGATAGAATACAGGCGATTCGCGACATGACTCTGCCACAAACTCAGCAACAGATCCGCACTTTCCTTGGAATGTGTGGGTACTGTTGAAACTGGATTCCAGGGTTCTCTATACTGGCTTTACCTTTGCAAGAAATGGTCTCTTCAAACAAACCGGAACGGATCTCTCACACAGATGAGTCCGAACTGGCGTTTGAGAGACTCAAACAGTGTCTTTCACAGGCACCTGCATTAGGTATGCCAGATTATGAGAAGCCCTTTGAATTGTACGGTACTGAAAGTGCTGGGTGCGCGGCAGGTGTCTTAACTCAGAGACATGGTGATGCCAGCAGACCGGTAGCTTACTACAGTGCACAGTTGGACACTGCAGCGTGGTCTCTCCCCACTTGCTGGCGAAGTGTTGCAGCGATAGCTTTGCTAGTAAGTAAAAGCGAGGACGTAGTGTTAGGACATGACCTGACCATTCATACACCTCATGCAGTATCAGCCTTACTAAACTCCGTCCAAACCAGACATGTCTCATCTGCTCGGTTTACAAAGTAGGAATTATCACTGATGGCCCCGGTAAACATCACCATTAAGAGATGCAGCTCACTAAATCCTGCAACCTACTTGCCAAGTGTGCCTGGACAGGCACAAAGGATGGAGGATGAGAATGATGGTGAAGGAGGATTTAGTGCAGATACTGATACGCATGATTGTATGGAATACCTGAATCAGACTTTTACAGCGAGACCTGACATCAATGACAACCCACTGGAAGGAGTAGACTTTACCTTCTACACTGATGGTAGTTGCCACAGACAGACAGAATCGGGAGACTTGTGCACTGGATATGCAGTTGTAAATGACGAAGCTGAACCCCTTTGCCCACCGCACTCAGCACAAGTTGCTGAGTTGGTCACCCTAACCAGAGCGTGTGAATTGGCCAAGGGTAAGTCAGCTAATATATACACAGATTCTAGGTACGCCTTTGGAGTGGTGCATGATTTTAGGGCCCTATGGCGCCTCAGAAATTTCATGACGGCAGCTGGCAAAACTGTAGACATGCGTCCCACATCAAAAGGCTTTTGACAGCAATACAGGAACCAGACAGAGTAGCTGTTATCAAGTGCAAAACACACACTTACAACCAAGACCCAATTTCACTTGGTAACAGCCGGGCAGACAAAGCTGCTAAATCAGCAGCAAGCACCCCCATACAGACGAACATCATATCACTGATGACATTTAACACGGTCAACACACAACAGCTAATTGAAATGCAAAATTTGTGTTCCCTACAGGAAAAGGCGGTCTGGAGGTCAAAGGGATATGGCCAGGAGTCCTCAGTACTTTGGAAAGGTGGACACAGTAAGCTAGTGGCCCCCAGAGCATATCTTCCAAGTCTAGCTGAGGCAGCACATGGTCTGACTCATCTGGGCAAAGAGGGTATGGGCAAGTTGGTAAGAGCCTACTGGTGTGCGCCAGGATTCTCTTCTCATGCAGGTAAGAGAGCAATGACATGTTTTACTTGCTTGAGGAAGAATATTGGAAAGACAATACCAACAGAGCCATCCCATATCCCTCCGACAGACGGACCTTTTCAGGTAATACAAATCGACTTCATACAGTTACCACCCTGTAGGAATTTGAAATATGTGTTAGTTTGTATTGATGTAATTTCCAACTGGGTAGAAGCGTTCCCTGCTCCCACAAATCCTGCTACATTCACTGCAAAGAAAATTGTGCAGGAATTTATGTGTAGATATGGTATCCCTAGAGTAATTGAAAGTGGGTGGTATTCATGTGACCGCAGGTCAGCTGACCGACAGTCACATGACCTCCTCCGTGAGCCCGACGGCTCATTATCCCGATGGTCGGCATGCCGACCAACAAGGACTATTTCCACTCGTGGGTGTCCACGACACCCATAGAGTGGGAATAGAACCCGTGGCGACCGCAGGTCACCACCGAGCCCGCAGCATGGCGAGCGCAGCGAGCCCGCAAGGGGCTTGCTGCACTCGCCCCTCCCCACCGGGATCCCGGCGTCGGTATGCTGCCGGGATCCCGGCGTCGGTAAGGTGACCGGCGGTCAGGAGACCGCCGGTCACCAGTACTACACCCATTGAAAGTGATAGGGGTACCCATTTTACAGGTGAAGTCTTTCAGGTCATGTGCAAACTGATGGGAATTAATAGCAAGCTGCACACTCCGTACCAGCCACAGGCGAGCGCAAAGGTAGAGAGAGTGAATAGCACTATTAAGAACAAGCTGAGCAAATTAATGGCTGAAACTGGATTGTTGTGGCCAGAGGCTTTGCCACTAGTGTTGTACAGCATCAGAACCACTCCCAGGTCTCCTCTTAAATTATCACCCTTTGAAATTCTTTTTGGTCGACAACCTCATGTAATGATAGACCCAAAGGATGATTTGAAATGTAATAATGAAGTGACTGTGAAATATTTGGTTGGGATGAGCCAGCAGCTGAGAAATCAACAAAGAAATCTAAAGCTGGTGATTCCTGACCTACCGAACAGTAATTGTCATGACATTGAGCCTGGGGATTATGTGATGATTCGAAATTTCTTACGCTCAGGTTGCCTCATAGACAGGTGGGAAGGACCATATCAAGTCTTGTTAACCAGCACGACAGCACTAAAGGTCGCCGAAAGAGAGACTTGGGTCTACTCGTCCCACTGCAAGAAAGTGACTGACCCGGAGAGAACCTGTGACAAAGAGCAGGGTGTGGAGAACCTCGTATCACTGGAGTGTTTGTTCCGGGAAAGTTAAGAGGCAGGGCTGTTGAAAGGTACCTGAGCACGGAGAGCAACAAGATCTAGGACGGGTGTCGCACTATTTTCTTTTTTCACCTCCCCCTGCATTTTCCTTTCTTTTCTCCTTCTTATTTTCCTTTTTTCCCCTAACGAAATGGATCTATCACAAGAGACTGCGTTTCGGGTTCTACTAGTAATTCTGTTTTTGATCAGGACAATTTGTATTGGTGAGGGTCCCAGAGAGGTCGAGCAGGGATCTGGAATGGGTTCTGATGGCGAGTACGAATTTGTAGGATCTCAGGAGCAGCACATCACTCGAGTAAAGGCTGGTATCAGTAAGCGTTCTGGTAGTTATGGAGCTCGGAGGCACTGTGAAGGGTTATTGTCTGATGAATATTGTATTTGTAGGAATTGTGAGAATATAGTCGAGGATGGGTGCATCCAGAGATGTCAGTCTAACCTTAATATCGACATGGACCGCCATCCGTTGAGTGATTACTAGTGATGAGCGGATTCGGTTTTACTCGGTTTTACTCGGTTCTCAAAACAGAATCTTATTGGCTATCCAAAACACGTGACATCAGTGAGTCAATAAGATTCTGTTTTGAGAACCGAGTAAAACCGAGTAAAACCGAATCCGCTCATCACTAGTGATTACCACTCACTAGTGGGTAAGGTCTTAAACCAAACAATGCTGGGTGTGCTCACAGGTACCTCAAGGTCAGAGTAAGTCAGGATTAGTACCATACCCTTTAGCAATAGATGAGGTACTCGAATTACGGAGTGGGAGACCGGTGGACAAGAAATTCAATATCTCTAGGTCCCCTAGTTTGAAGCTCCACCAATATCATGTAGACAGGTCCTTATTGTGTTTTAATATTTCCAATTACCGAAAATCAGGAAATTGGGAAGTGACATGGAATAACCAGACAATGACCATTTCACACAGAGCTGATAGGATACCCATAGACTCTGAACTTGTACGCCAAATAGCCAACAGTGGGAGGTATTTTCGGTATAGGTATACCCGTGGAAGCAAGACCATGTGGGTTGGAAAAGTATCACCAGGGTACTGTGCTCATATCATCCAGCCCGATACTTGTACTGAGCAGATGGGAGAACTAGGGATTGGTTTCTTTACTTGGAAAGTTTGCAATATGGTGATGTTACATTTTGTCCCCTATGTTCTCCCAGATGATGCCTATTTCATATGTGGGAGGAAAGCGTACAAGTGGCTTGCCCCGAGCTCAGAGGGATTGTGTTATATTGGGAGAGTACTACCAGAGGTCATGACCATAACCCATGATAAAATGAAGACATTCACCGCAGTGCTCAGGCTCCTTATACTCATACTCACTACGAACACATCATCAAGAGACACCTCATAGTTAGGGCAGAGCACGCAGCCTCTGATTTGATCCACGAATCCACAGGGATTCAGTTCCTTCTCACATTAGACATCAACCGTACTGCCAGAGGAACTATAAATTATAGGTATATCCATGCGCTAGCGAACTTGATAGATAATATCACTGAGATGTATGATGACACCTTCAGGTATACGGGAAGGGAGTTACAAGCCTACAAGAAGGAACTGATCCAGCACAGGATGGTCCTTAATTATGTCACAGCCGTGACAGGTGGGTACTGTGTTACTCTGGCAACTCAATATGGTGTGAAGTGCTATACATATATTACGAACAGCACTGACGACCCCACGGTGATCAACGATCAGAAGATGGACGAGATCTTGCAATTGAAGTGGGAGTTCAGGAGGAAGGACAACCTTACCTTAGCGACTGTGGGTAATGAACTGACCGGCTGGGTCTCATGGTTGAACCCACGCAAATGGTTCTCGGGTTTAGGAGGGTGGGCTCAAAATGTCATTATGAGTGTGGGGAAGTTTCTCCTTTGTATCCTGGGAGTCATCATAATTATTGGTTTGATATTTAGGTGTGTTCAAATTCTAACGCGGCGCAAGCACGGCACAAATTTGATGAGTCTAAGGAGCGAGGGCGCTGTTACAGCAGCAGATTTAATTTATGATCCAACCATAGAGACAGCGTTATGATAAGGATTGCAAATGAATTTCATGGACTGTTTCTTTCACCATTTTTCTCTGTCTCCCCCTCTACCCAGATACATCCAACCGGAGAAGACGTCAGCCCTACCCAAAATGTTTATGTGAATGTATTTTTATATATGTGTCTTACCTTCATCTCTGTAACCTCAAGTTAATGGCACACATAGCCGACAGGTGATATCCACATATACTAGCACTCACATATATTCCCCCTCCATGTATCATCAACTAAATGTGCCCCCCATTTGTTGGAACAAAAAGCCGAAAAGAGCTTGGTAGTGTTTGTTGGCCATTTACAGACCCTTAATACGGGATGAGAAGGATTTAATGTATACTTCGCAATAACTCGAAGCTTATTTAGAACATATACGGCACGATGATACATGCACCTCAGACATGGATTCATACATACATGCTTTTTACTATACCACTAGGTCATACATTTCCCACCTACAACTCTCCCCTGATCATCCAAGCTTCTGTATATATTGTATAGATATTTTTCTGTTTATTGATTAGGTAGTGGCAGTTATTGGTGACTGCCAAAGGGTGGACTGTCAAAGTCGAAAAATATTGCAATACACACATCACGTACAAACTACACACAGATGGCCTCCGTGCGCGTACTTGTTCTGCCGTGCGTGCGCATATTCGCAATTTGCGTATGGTTGCTCCCGCGGTCCTGCGTATTAGCGCGTGGTATGAGTATTTACGGTAGAGTTTCTGTTCGCATGGGAAAGCCATCAAAACACATTACATATTTAATCCAAATAGTGCACAATGTACACATAGTCTCCCTGCATCACACCAGCAAGTTACAACAGTCTAAATGGTATCAGAACAAAGGGATTCACCTTTACAGGATAGAAGGGGACAGAACAAGGTTATAAGGTGGTGTTTGGTATCCAGCTGTAGGGTATTTTAAGGGCAATATTCCGGTGTAGGTTTGCAGAAGATTGCACGCTCCTGCGTATAGTTATGTGCAGTAGCAGAATATAAATATTAACTGTGTTTACTGTACATTTGGTATGCGGCGGGAATCCAGAGGAGACCACCTGCAAGTGCACCTGGAACAGACATCGCCCACCTATTCAAACCAACCTATGACCTCTCCTGTACTGTAAATGACCATCCCTGTGTCCAATGGACAAAGAGATTACAGTATCCATTGTGTTAGGGTTTGGAATATTGTATAAAAGAACCAGCTGCATGCCAGGTCAGACACAGACTCTGAAGGTCATCTACCCTGATGACTGAGGACCAGACTGGGAAGCGCAGGCGAAACCAAACACGTATGTACCATTGATTGTAGCCATTATTTTATTGTATTGTATTGTTTATATTGTTACCCACTGCAAGTAAAGAACCGTTGGTGGGTTAGACCCCAACCTAGTTTTGAATTACAATTGGTGTTGTGTTCCATTTCCTTGCTAAGGTTTAAAGTGTATTTACAGCCACTTGGGCTGCTGCATTGTGCTAACAGCGTATAGGCCTGTGTACGCAAACTGTGTAGTCACTACGCCCTTTCGGCGTACATACGCAGAGTGCGGACACTGTACGATCTTGTGTACGTAAGGTTTGTGAACAAAATGAGGGTGAAAGGTTAATTACAGCAGCCGCAGTAGCTCAATATTAAAGTGTATTAAGTGTGTTTAAAGAATAAGCTTTTTAGTCCTGTAAGTAAACCGACGTTTACAGTAGAGATGAGCGCCTGAAATTTTTCGGGTTTTGTGTTTTGGTTTTGGGTTCGGTTCCGCGGCCGTGTTTTGGGTTCGAACGCGTTTTGGCAAAACCTCACCGAATTATTTTTGTCGGATTCGGGTGTGTTTTGGATTCGGGTGTTTTTTTCCAAAAACACTAAAAAACAGCTTAAATCATAGAATTTGGGGGTCATTTTGATCCCAAAGTATTATTAACCTCAAAAACCATAATTTACACTCATTTTCAGTCTATTCTGAATACCTCACACCTCACAATATTATTTTTAGTCCTAAAATTTGCACCGAGGTCGCTGTGTGAGTAAGATAAGCGACCCTAGTGGCCGACACAAACACCGGGCCCATCTAGGAGTGGCACTGCAGTGTCACGCAGGATGTCCCTTCCAAAAAACCCTCCCCAAACAGCACATGACGCAAAGAAAAAAAGAGGCGCAATGAGGTAGCTGTGTGAGTAAGATTAGCGACCCTAGTGGCCGACACAAACACCGGGCCCATCTAGGAGTGGCACTGCAGTGTCACGCAGGATGGCCCTTCCAAAAAACCCTCCCCAAACAGCACATGACGCAAAGAAAAAAAGAGGCGCAATGAGGTAGCTGACTGTGTGAGTAAGATTAGCGACCCTAGTGGCCGACACAAACACCGGGCACATCTAGGAGTGGCACTGCAGTGTCACGCAGGATGTCCCTTCCAAAAAACCCTCCCCAAACAGCACATGACGCAAAGAAAAAAAGAGGCGCAATGAGGTAGCTGTGTGAGTAAGATTAGCGACCCTAGTGGCCGACACAAACACCGGGCACATCTAGGAGTGGCACTGCAGTGTCACGCAGGATGTCCCTTCCAAAAAACCCTCCCCAAACAGCACATGACGCAAAGAAAAAAAGAGGCGCAATGAGGTAGCTGTGTGAGTAAGATTAGCGACCCTAGTGGCCGACACAAACACCGGGCCCATCTAGGAGTGGCACTGCAGTGTCACGCAGGATGTCCCTTCCAAAAAACCCTCCCCAATCAGCACATGATGCAAAGAAAAAGAAAAGAAAAAAGAGGTGCAAGATGGAATTATCCTTGGGCCCTCCCACCCACCCTTATGTTGTATAAACAAAACAGGACATGCACACTTTAACCAACCCATCATTTCAGTGACAGGGTCTGCCACACGACTGTGACTGATATGACGGGTTGGTTTGGACCCCCCCCAAAAAAGAAGCAATTAATCTCTCCTTGCACAAACTGGCTCTACAGAGGCAAGATGTCCACCTCATCTTCACCCTCCGATATATCACCGTGTACATCCCCCTCCTCACAGATTATCAATTCGTCCCCACTGGAATCCACCATCTCAGCTCCCTGTGTACTTTGTGGAGGCAATTGCTGCTGGTCAATGTCTCCGCGGAGGAATTGATTATAATTCATTTTAATGAACATCATCTTCTCCACATTTTCTGGATGTAACCTCGTACGCCGATTGCTGACAAGGTGAGCGGCGGCACTAAACACTCTTTCGGAGTACACACTTGTGGGAGGGCAACTTAGGTAGAATAAAGCCAGTTTGTGCAAGGGCCTCCAAATTGCCTCTTTTTCCTGCCAGTATAAGTACGGACTGTGTGACGTGCCTACTTGGATGCGGTCACTCATATAATCCTCCACCATTCTATCAATGTTGAGAGAATCATATGCAGTGACAGTAGACGACATGTCCGTAATCGTTGTCAGGTCCTTCAGTCCGGACCAGATGTCAGCATCAGCAGTCGCTCCAGACTGCCCTGCATCACCGCCAGCGGGTGGGCTCGGAATTCTGAGCCTTTTCCTCGCACCCCCAGTTGCGGGAGAATGTGAAGGAGGAGATGTTGACAGGTCGCGTTCCGCTTGACTTGACAATTTTGTCACCAGCAGGTCTTTCAACTAGAGATGAGCGCCTGAAATTTTTCGGGTTTTGTGTTTTGGTTTTGGGTTCGGTTCCGCGGCCGTGTTTTGGGTTCGACCGCGTTTTGGCAAAACCTCACCGAATTTTTTTTGTCGGATTCGGGTGTGTTTTGGATTCGGGTGTTTTTTTCAAAAAACCCTAAAAAACAGCTTAAATCATAGAATTTGGGGGTAATTTTGATCCCAAAGTATTATTAACCTCAAAAAACATAATTTACACTCATTTTCAGCCTATTCTGAACACATCACACCTCACAATATTATTTTTAGTCCTAAAATTTGCACCGAGGTCGCTGTGTGAGTAAGATAAGCGACCCTAGTGGCCGACACAAACACCGGGCCCATCTAGGAGTGGCACTGCAGTGTCACGCAGGATGTCCCTTCCAAAAAACCCTCCCCAAACAGCACATGACGCAAAGAAAAAAAGAGGCGCAATGAGGTAGCTGACTGTGTGAGAAAGATAAGCGACCCTAGTGGCCGACACAAACACCGGGCCCATCTAGGAGTGGCACTGCAGTGTCACGCAGGATGTCCCTTCCAAAAAACCCTCCCCAATCAGCACATGATGCAAAGAAAAAGAAAAGAAAAAAGAGGTGCAAGATGGAATTATCCTTGGGCCCTCCCACCCACCCTTATGTTGTATAAACAAAACAGGACATGCACACTTTAACCAACCCATCATTTCAGTGACAGGGTCTGCCACACGACTGTGACTGATATGACGGGTTGGTTTGGACCCCCCCAAAAAAGAAGCAATTAATCTCTCCTTGCACAAACTGGCTCTACAGAGGCAAGATGTCCACCTCATCTTCACCCTCCGATATATCACCGTGTACATCCCCCTCCTCACAGATTATCAATTCGTCCCCACTGGAATCCACCATCTCAGCTCCCTGTGTACTTTGTGGAGGCAATTGCTGCTGGTCAATGTCTCCGCGTAGGAATTGATTATAATTCATTTTAATGAACATCATCTTCTCCACATTTTCTGGATGTAACCTCGTACGCCGATTGCTGACAAGGTGAGCGGCGGCACTAAACACTCTTTCGGAGTACACACTTGTGGGAGGGCAACTTAGGTAGAATAAAGCCAGTTTGTGCAAGGGCCTCCAAATTGCCTCTTTTTCCTGCCAGTATAAGTACGGACTGTGTGACGTGCCTACTTGGATGCGGTCACTCATATAATCCTCCACCATTCTATCAATGTTGAGAGAATCATATGCAGTGACAGTAGACGACATGTCCGTAATCGTTGTCAGGTCCTTCAGTCCGGACCAGATGTCAGCATCAGCAGTCGCTCCAGACTGCCCTGCATCACCGCCAGCGGGTGGGCTCGGAATTCTGAGCCTTTTCCTCGCACCCCCAGTTGCGGGAGAATGTGAAGGAGGAGATGTTGACAGGTCGCGTTCCGCTTGACTTGACAATTTTGTCACCAGCAGGTCTTTCAACCCCAGCAGACCTGTGTCTGCCGGAAAGAGAGATCCAAGGTAGGCTTTAAATCTAGGATCGAGCACGGTGGCCAAAATGTAGTGCTCTGATTTCAACAGATTGACCACCCGTGAATCCTTGTTAAGCGAATTAAGGGCTGCATCCACAAGTCCCACATGCCTAGCGGAATCGCTCCGTGTTAGCTCCTTCTTCAATGCCTCCAGCTTCTTCTGCAAAAGCCTGATGAGGGGAATGACCTGACTCAGGCTGGCAGTGTCTGAACTGACTTCACGTGTGGCAAGTTCAAAGGGCATCAGAACCTTGCACAACGTTGAAATCATTCTCCACTGCACTTGAGACAGGTGCATTCCATCTCCTATATCGTGCTCAATTGTATAGGCTTGAATGGCCTTTTGCTGCTCCTCCAACCTCTGAAGCATATAGAGGGTTGAATTCCACCTCGTTACCACTTCTTGCTTCAGATGATGGCAGGGCAGGTTCAGTAGTTTTTGGTGGTGCTCCAGTCTTCTGTACGTGGTGCCTGTACGCCGAAAGTGTCCCGCAATTTTTCTGGCCACCGACAGCATCTCTTGCACGCCCCTGTCGTTTTTTAAAAAATTCTGCACCACCAAATTCAAGGTATGTGCAAAACATGGGACGTGCTGGAATTTGCCCATATTTAATGCACACACAATATTGCTGGCGTTGTCCGATGCCACAAATCCACAGGAGAGTCCAATTGGGGTAAGCCATTCCGCGATGATCTTCCTCAGTTGCCGTAAGAGGTTTTCAGCTGTGTGCGTATTCTGGAAAGCGGTGATACAAAGCGTAGCCTGCCTAGGAAAGAGTTGGCGTTTGCGAGATACTGCTACTGGTGCCGCCGCTGCTGTTCTTGCGGCGGGAGTCCATACATCTACCCAGTGGGCTGTCACAGTCATATAGTCCTGACCCTGCCCTGCTCCACTTGTCCACATGTCCGTGGTTAAGTGGACATTGGGTACAACTGCATTTTTTAGGACACTGGTGAGTCTTTTTCTGACGTCCGTGTACATTCTCGGTATCGCCTGCCTAGAGAAGTGGAACCTAGATGGTATTTGGTAACGGGGGCACACTGCCTCAATAAATTGTCTAGTTCCCTGTGAACTAACGGCGGATACCGGACGCACGTCTAACACCAACATAGTTGTCAAGGACTCAGTTATCCGCTTTGCAGTAGGATGACTGCTGTGATATTTCATCTTCCTCGCAAAGGACTGTTGAACAGTCAATTGCTTACTGGAAGTAGTACAAGTGGGCTTACGACTTCCCCTCTGGGATGACCATCGACTCCCAGCGGCAACAACAGCAGCGCCAGCAGCAGTAGGCGTTACACGCAAGGATGCATCGGAGGAATCCCAGGCAGGAGAGGACTCGTCAGACTTGCCAGTGACATGGCCTGCAGGACTATTGGCATTCCTGGGGAAGGAGGAAATTGACACTGAGGGAGTTGGTGGGGTGGTTTGCGTGAGCTTGGTTACAAGAGGAAGGGATTTACTGGTCAGTGGACTGCTTCCGCTGTCACCCAAAGTTTTTGAACTTGTCACTGACTTATTATGAATGCGCTGCAGGTGACGTATAAGGGAGGATGTTCCGAGGTGGTTAACGTCCTTACCCCTACTTATTACAGCTTGACAAAGGGAACACACGGCTTGACACCTGTTGTCCGCATTTCTGGTGAAATACCTCCACACCGAAGAGCTGATTTTTTTGGTATTTTCACCTGGCATGTCAACGGCCATATTCCTCCCACGGACAACAGGTGTCTCCCCGGGTGCCTGACTTAAACAAACCACCTCACCATCAGAATCCTCCTGGTCAATTTCCTCCCCAGCGCCAGCAACACCCATATCCTCCTCATCCTGGTGTACTTCAACACTGACATCTTCAATCTGACTATCAGGAACTGGACTGCGGGTGCTCCTTCCAGCACTTGCAGGGGGCATGCAAATAGTGGAAGGCGCATGCTCTTCACGTCCAGTGTTGGAAAGGTCAGGCATCGCAAACGACACAATTGGACTCTCCTTGTGGATTTGGGATTTCAAAGAACGCACAGTTCTTTGCGGTGCTTTTGCCAGCTTGAGTCTTTTCAGTTTTCTAGCGAGAGGCTGAGTGCTTCCATCCTCATGTGAAGCTGAACCACTAGCCATGAACATAGGCCAGGGCCTCAGCCGTTCCTTGCCACTCCGTGTGGTAAATGGCATATTGGCAAGTTTACGCTTCTCCTCCGACAATTTTATTTTAGGTTTTGGAGTCCTTTTTTTTCTGATATTTGGTGTTTTGGATTTGACATGCTCTGTACTATGACATTGGGCATCGGCCTTGGCAGACGACGTTGCTGGCATTTCATCGTCTCGGCCATGACTAGTGGCAGCAGCTTCAGCACGAGGTGGAAGTGGATCTTGATCTTTCCCTAATTTTGGAACCTCAACTTTTTTGTTCTCCATATTTTATAGGCAGAACTAAAAGGCACCTCAGGTAAACAATGGAGATGGATGGATTGGATACTAGTATACAATTATGGACGGACTGCCACGGTTAGGTGGTATAAAAAAACCACGGTTAGGTGGTATATATTATAATAATAATACAATTATGGATGGACGGACTGCCTGCCGACTGCCGACACAGAGGTAGCCACAGCCGTGAACTACCGCACTGTACACTGGTTGATAAAGAGATAGTAGTATACTCGTAACAACTAGTATGACACTATGACGACGGTATAAAGAATGAAAAAAAAACCACGGTTAGGTGGTATATATTATAATAATAATACAATTATGGATGGACGGACTGCCTGCCGAGTGCCGACACAGAGGTAGCCACAGCCGTGAACTACCGCACTGTACACTGGTTGATAAAGAGATAGTAGTATACTCGTAACAACTAGTATGACACTATGACGGTATAAAGAATGAAAAAAAAACCACGGTTAGGTGGTATATATTATAATAATAATACAATTATGGATGGACGGACTGCCTGCCGACTGCCGACACAGAGGTAGCCACAGCCGTGAACTACCGCACTGTACACTGGTTGATAAAGAGATAGTAGTATACTCGTAACAACTAGTATGACACTATGACGACGGTATAAAGAAAGAAAAAAAAATACCACAGTTAGGTGGTATATATTATAATAATAATACAATTATGGATGGACGGACTGCCTGCCGACTGCCGACACAGAGGTAGCCACAGCCGTGAACTACCGCACTGTACACTGGTTGATAAAGAGATAGTAGTATACTCGTAACAACTAGTATGACACTATGACGGTATAAAGAATGAAAAAAAAACCACGGTTAGGTGGTATATATTATAATAATAATACAATTATGGATGGACGGACTGCCTGCCGACTGCCGACACAGAGGTAGCCACAGCCGTGAACTACCGCACTGTACACTGGTTGATAAAGAGATAGTAGTATACTCGTAACAACTAGTATGACACTATGACGACGGTATAAAGAAAGAAAAAAAAAAACCACAGTTAGGTGGTATATATTATAATAATAATACAATTATGGATGGACGGACTGCCTGCCGACTGCCGACACAGAGGTAGCCACAGCCGTGAACTACCGCACTGTACACTGGTTGATAAAGAGATAGTAGTATACTCGTAACAACTAGTATGACACTATGACGACGGTATAAAGAATGAAAAAAAAACCACGGTTAGGTGGTATATATTATAATAATAATACAATTATGGATGGACGGACTGCCTGCCGACTGCCGACACAGAGGTAGCCACAGCCGTGAACTACCGCACTGTACACTGGTTGATAAAGAGATAGTAGTATACTCGTAACAACTAGTATGACACTATGACGGTATAAAGAATGAAAAAAAAACCACGGTTAGGTGGTATATATTATAATAATAATACAATTATGGATGGACGGACTGCCTGCCGACTGCCGACACAGAGGTAGCCACAGCCGTGAACTACCGCACTGTACACTGGTTGATAAAGAGATAGTAGTATACTCGTAACAACTAGTATGACACTATGACGACGGTATAAAGAAAGAAAAAAAAAAACCACAGTTAGGTGGTATATATTATAATAATAATACAATTATGGATGGACGGACTGCCTGCCGACTGCCGACACAGAGGTAGCCACAGCCGTGAACTACCGCACTGTACACTGGTTGATAAAGAGATAGTAGTATACTCGTAACAACTAGTATGACACTATGACGACGGTATAAAGAATGAAAAAAAAACCACGGTTAGGTGGTATATATTATAATAATAATACAATTATGGATGGACGGACTGCCTGCCGACTGCCGACACAGAGGTAGCCACAGCCGTGAACTACCGCACTGTACACTGGTTGATAAAGAGATAGTAGTATACTCGTAACAACTAGTATGACACTATGACGACGGTATAAAGAAAGAAAAAAAAATACCACAGTTAGGTGGTATATATTATAATAATAATACAATTATGGATGGACGGACTGCCTGCCGACTGCCGACACAGAGGTAGCCACAGCCGTGAACTACCGCACTGTACACTGGTTGATAAAGAGATAGTAGTATACTCGTAACAACTAGTATGACACTATGACGACGGTATAAAGAAAGAAAAAAAAATACCACAGTTAGGTGGTATATATTATAATAATAATACAATTATGGATGGACGGACTGCCTGCCGACTGCCGACACAGAGGTAGCCACAGCCGTGAACTACCGCACTGTACACTGGTTGATAAAGAGATAGTAGTATACTCGTAACAACTAGTATGACACTATGACGACGGTATAAAGAATGAAAAAAAAACCACGGTTAGGTGGTATATATTATAATAATAATACAATTATGGATGGACGGACTGCCTGCCGACTGCCGACACAGAGGTAGCCACAGCCGTGAACTACCGCACTGTACACTGGTTGATAAAGAGATAGTAGTATACTCGTAACAACTAGTATGACACTATGACGACGGTATAAAGAAAGAAAAAAAAATACCACAGTTAGGTGGTATATATTATAATAATAATACAATTATGGATGGACGGACTGCCTGCCGACTGCCGACACAGAGGTAGCCACAGCCGTGAACTACCGCACTGTACACTGGTTGATAAAGAGATAGTAGTATACTCGTAACAACTAGTATGACACTATGACGGTATAAAGAATGAAAAAAAAACCACGGTTAGGTGGTATATATTATAATAATAATACAATTATGGATGGACGGACTGCCTGCCGACTGCCGACACAGAGGTAGCCACAGCCGTGAACTACCGCACTGTACACTGGTTGATAAAGAGATAGTAGTATACTC
The DNA here is from genome assembly GCF_028390025.1 of Pseudophryne corroboree. Taxonomy (NCBI): domain Eukaryota; kingdom Metazoa; phylum Chordata; class Amphibia; order Anura; family Myobatrachidae; genus Pseudophryne; species Pseudophryne corroboree. The sequence continues at coordinate 806,530,328 of NC_086449.1, read as the reverse complement.
GTAACAACTAGTATGACACTATGACGACGGTATAAAGAAAGAAAAAAAAAAACCACAGTTAGGTGGTATATATTATAATAATAATACAATTATGGATGGACGGACTGCCTGCCGACTGCCGACACAGAGGTAGCCACAGCCGTGAACTACCGCACTGTACACTGGTTGATAAAGAGATAGTAGTATACTCGTAACAACTAGTATGACACTATGACGACGGTATAAAGAATGAAAAAAAAACCACGGTTAGGTGGTATATATTATAATAATAATACAATTATGGATGGACGGACTGCCTGCCGACTGCCGACACAGAGGTAGCCACAGCCGTGAACTACCGCACTGTACACTGGTTGATAAAGAGATAGTAGTATACTCGTAACAACTAGTATGACACTATGACGACGGTATAAAGAAAGAAAAAAAAATACCACAGTTAGGTGGTATATATTATAATAATAATACAATTATGGATGGACGGACTGCCTGCCGACTGCCGACACAGAGGTAGCCACAGCCGTGAACTACCGCACTGTACACTGGTTGATAAAGAGATAGTAGTATACTCGTAACAACTAGTATGACACTATGACGGTATAAAGAATGAAAAAAAAACCACGGTTAGGTGGTATATATTATAATAATAATACAATTATGGATGGACGGACTGCCTGCCGACTGCCGACACAGAGGTAGCCACAGCCGTGAACTACCGCACTGTACACTGGTTGATAAAGAGATAGTAGTATACTCGTAACAACTAGTATGACACTATGACGACGGTATAAAGAAAGAAAAAAAAAAACCACAGTTAGGTGGTATATATTATAATAATAATACAATTATGGATGGACGGACTGCCTGCCGACTGCCGACACAGAGGTAGCCACAGCCGTGAACTACCGCACTGTACACTGGTTGATAAAGAGATAGTAGTATACTCGTAACAACTAGTATGACACTATGACGACGGTATAAAGAATGAAAAAAAAACCACGGTTAGGTGGTATATATTATAATAATAATACAATTATGGATGGACGGACTGCCTGCCGACTGCCGACACAGAGGTAGCCACAGCCGTGAACTACCGCACTGTACACTGGTTGATAAAGAGATAGTAGTATACTCGTAACAACTAGTATGACACTATGACGGTATAAAGAATGAAAAAAAAACCACGGTTAGGTGGTATATATTATAATAATAATACAATTATGGATGGACGGACTGCCTGCCGACTGCCGACACAGAGGTAGCCACAGCCGTGAACTACCGCACTGTACACTGGTTGATAAAGAGATAGTAGTATACTCGTAACAACTAGTATGACACTATGACGACGGTATAAAGAAAGAAAAAAAAAAACCACAGTTAGGTGGTATATATTATAATAATAATACAATTATGGATGGACGGACTGCCTGCCGACTGCCGACACAGAGGTAGCCACAGCCGTGAACTACCGCACTGTACACTGGTTGATAAAGAGATAGTAGTATACTCGTAACAACTAGTATGACACTATGACGACGGTATAAAGAATGAAAAAAAAACCACGGTTAGGTGGTATATATTATAATAATAATACAATTATGGATGGACGGACTGCCTGCCGACTGCCGACACAGAGGTAGCCACAGCCGTGAACTACCGCACTGTACACTGGTTGATAAAGAGATAGTAGTATACTCGTAACAACTAGTATGACACTATGACGACGGTATAAAGAAAGAAAAAAAAATACCACAGTTAGGTGGTATATATTATAATAATAATACAATTATGGATGGACGGACTGCCTGCCGACTGCCGACACAGAGGTAGCCACAGCCGTGAACTACCGCACTGTACACTGGTTGATAAAGAGATAGTAGTATACTCGTAACAACTAGTATGACACTATGACGACGGTATAAAGAAAGAAAAAAAAATACCACAGTTAGGTGGTATATATTATAATAATAATACAATTATGGATGGACGGACTGCCTGCCGACTGCCGACACAGAGGTAGCCACAGCCGTGAACTACCGCACTGTACACTGGTTGATAAAGAGATAGTAGTATACTCGTAACAACTAGTATGACACTATGACGACGGTATAAAGAATGAAAAAAAAACCACGGTTAGGTGGTATATATTATAATAATAATACAATTATGGATGGACGGACTGCCTGCCGACTGCCGACACAGAGGTAGCCACAGCCGTGAACTACCGCACTGTACACTGGTTGATAAAGAGATAGTAGTATACTCGTAACAACTAGTATGACACTATGACGACGGTATAAAGAAAGAAAAAAAAATACCACAGTTAGGTGGTATATATTATAATAATAATACAATTATGGATGGACGGACTGCCTGCCGACTGCCGACACAGAGGTAGCCACAGCCGTGAACTACCGCACTGTACACTGGTTGATAAAGAGATAGTAGTATACTCGTAACAACTAGTATGACACTATGACGGTATAAAGAATGAAAAAAAAACCACGGTTAGGTGGTATATATTATAATAATAATACAATTATGGATGGACGGACTGCCTGCCGACTGCCGACACAGAGGTAGCCACAGCCGTGAACTACCGCACTGTACACTGGTTGATAAAGAGATAGTAGTATACTCGTAACAACTAGTATGACACTATGACGACGGTATAAAGAAAGAAAAAAAAAAACCACAGTTAGGTGGTATATATTATAATAATAATACAATTATGGATGGACGGACTGCCTGCCGACTGCCGACACAGAGGTAGCCACAGCCGTGAACTACCGCACTGTACACTGGTTGATAAAGAGATAGTAGTATACTCGTAACAACTAGTATGACACTATGACGACGGTATAAAGAATGAAAAAAAAACCACGGTTAGGTGGTATATATTATAATAATAATACAATTATGGATGGACGGACTGCCTGCCGACTGCCGACACAGAGGTAGCCACAGCCGTGAACTACCGCACTGTACACTGGTTGATAAAGAGATAGTAGTATACTCGTAACAACTAGTATGACACTATGACGACGGTATAAAGAAAGAAAAAAAAATACCACAGTTAGGTGGTATATATTATAATAATAATACAATTATGGATGGACGGACTGCCTGCCGACTGCCGACACAGAGGTAGCCACAGCCGTGAACTACCGCACTGTACACTGGTTGATAAAGAGATAGTAGTATACTCGTAACAACTAGTATGACACTATGACGGTATAAAGAATGAAAAAAAAACCACGGTTAGGTGGTATATATTATAATAATAATACAATTATGGATGGACGGACTGCCTGCCGACTGCCGACACAGAGGTAGCCACAGCCGTGAACTACCGCACTGTACACTGGTTGATAAAGAGATAGTAGTATACTCGTAACAACTAGTATGACACTATGACGACGGTATAAAGAAAGAAAAAAAAAAACCACAGTTAGGTGGTATATATTATAATAATAATACAATTATGGATGGACGGACTGCCTGCCGACTGCCGACACAGAGGTAGCCACAGCCGTGAACTACCGCACTGTACACTGGTTGATAAAGAGATAGTAGTATACTCGTAACAACTAGTATGACACTATGACGACGGTATAAAGAATGAAAAAAAAACCACGGTTAGGTGGTATATATTATAATAATAATACAATTATGGATGGACGGACTGCCTGCCGACTGCCGACACAGAGGTAGCCACAGCCGTGAACTACCGCACTGTACACTGGTTGATAAAGAGATAGTAGTATACTCGTAACAACTAGTATGACACTATGACGGTATAAAGAATGAAAAAAAAACCACGGTTAGGTGGTATATATTATAATAATAATACAATTATGGATGGACGGACTGCCTGCCGACTGCCGACACAGAGGTAGCCACAGCCGTGAACTACCGCACTGTACACTGGTTGATAAAGAGATAGTAGTATACTCGTAACAACTAGTATGACACTATGACGACGGTATAAAGAAAGAAAAAAAAAAACCACAGTTAGGTGGTATATATTATAATAATAATACAATTATGGATGGACGGACTGCCTGCCGACTGCCGACACAGAGGTAGCCACAGCCGTGAACTACCGCACTGTACACTGGTTGATAAAGAGATAGTAGTATACTCGTAACAACTAGTATGACACTATGACGACGGTATAAAGAATGAAAAAAAAACCACGGTTAGGTGGTATATATTATAATAATAATACAATTATGGATGGACGGACTGCCTGCCGACTGCCGACACAGAGGTAGCCACAGCCGTGAACTACCGCACTGTACACTGGTTGATAAAGAGATAGTAGTATACTCGTAACAACTAGTATGACACTATGACGACGGTATAAAGAAAGAAAAAAAAATACCACAGTTAGGTGGTATATATTATAATAATAATACAATTATGGATGGACGGACTGCCTGCCGACTGCCGACACAGAGGTAGCCACAGCCGTGAACTACCGCACTGTACACTGGTTGATAAAGAGATAGTAGTATACTCGTAACAACTAGTATGACACTATGACGACGGTATAAAGAAAGAAAAAAAAATACCACAGTTAGGTGGTATATATTATAATAATAATACAATTATGGATGGACGGACTGCCTGCCGACTGCCGACACAGAGGTAGCCACAGCCGTGAACTACCGCACTGTACACTGGTTGATAAAGAGATAGTAGTATACTCGTAACAACTAGTATGACACTATGACGACGGTATAAAGAATGAAAAAAAAACCACGGTTAGGTGGTATATATTATAATAATAATACAATTATGGATGGACGGACTGCCTGCCGACTGCCGACACAGAGGTAGCCACAGCCGTGAACTACCGCACTGTACACTGGTTGATAAAGAGATAGTAGTATACTCGTAACAACTAGTATGACACTATGACGACGGTATAAAGAAAGAAAAAAAAATACCACAGTTAGGTGGTATATATTATAATAATAATACAATTATGGATGGACGGACTGCCTGCCGACTGCCGACACAGAGGTAGCCACAGCCGTGAACTACCGCACTGTACACTGGTTGATAAAGAGATAGTAGTATACTCGTAACAACTAGTATGACACTATGACGGTATAAAGAATGAAAAAAAAACCACGGTTAGGTGGTATATATTATAATAATAATACAATTATGGATGGACGGACTGCCTGCCGACTGCCGACACAGAGGTAGCCACAGCCGTGAACTACCGCACTGTACACTGGTTGATAAAGAGATAGTAGTATACTCGTAACAACTAGTATGACACTATGACGACGGTATAAAGAAAGAAAAAAAAAAACCACAGTTAGGTGGTATATATTATAATAATAATACAATTATGGATGGACGGACTGCCTGCCGACTGCCGACACAGAGGTAGCCACAGCCGTGAACTACCGCACTGTACACTGGTTGATAAAGAGATAGTAGTATACTCGTAACAACTAGTATGACACTATGACGACGGTATAAAGAATGAAAAAAAAACCACGGTTAGGTGGTATATATTATAATAATAATACAATTATGGATGGACGGACTGCCTGCCGACTGCCGACACAGAGGTAGCCACAGCCGTGAACTACCGCACTGTACACTGGTTGATAAAGAGATAGTAGTATACTCGTAACAACTAGTATGACACTATGACGACGGTATAAAGAAAGAAAAAAAAATACCACAGTTAGGTGGTATATATTATAATAATAATACAATTATGGATGGACGGACTGCCTGCCGACTGCCGACACAGAGGTAGCCACAGCCGTGAACTACCGCACTGTACACTGGTTGATAAAGAGATAGTAGTATACTCGTAACAACTAGTATGACACTATGACGACGGTATAAAGAAAGAAAAAAAAATACCACAGTTAGGTGGTATATATTATAATAATAATACAATTATGGATGGACGGACTGCCTGCCGACTGCCGACACAGAGGTAGCCACAGCCGTGAACTACCGCACTGTACACTGGTTGATAAAGAGATAGTAGTATACTCGTAACAACTAGTATGACACTATGACGACGGTATAAAGAATGAAAAAAAAACCACGGTTAGGTGGTATATATTATAATAATAATACAATTATGGATGGACGGACTGCCTGCCGACTGCCGACACAGAGGTAGCCACAGCCGTGAACTACCGCACTGTACACTGGTTGATAAAGAGATAGTAGTATACTCGTAACAACTAGTATGACACTATGACGACGGTATAAAGAATGAAAAAAAAACCACGGTTAGGTGGTATATATTATAATAATAATACAATTATGGATGGACGGACTGCCTGCCGACTGCCGACACAGAGGTAGCCACAGCCGTGAACTACCGCACTGTACACTGGTTGATAAAGAGATAGTAGTATACTCGTAACAACTAGTATGACACTATGACGGTATAAAGAATGAAAAAAAAACCACGGTTAGGTGGTATATATTATAATAATAATACAATTATGGATGGACGGACTGCCTGCCGACTGCCGACACAGAGGTAGCCACAGCCGTGAACTACCGCACTGTACACTGGTTGATAAAGAGATAGTAGTATACTCGTAACAACTAGTATGACACTATGACGACGGTATAAAGAAAGAAAAAAAAATACCACGGTTAGGTGGTATATATTGTAATACAATTATGGATGGACGGACGGACTGCCTGCCGAGTTCCGACTGCCGACACAGAGGTAGCCACAGCCGTGAACTACCGCACTGTACTGTGTCTGCTGCTAATATAGACTGGTTGATAAAGAGATAGTATACAATACATACAACAATATACTACTATACTGGTGGTCAGGCACTGGTCACCACTAGTCACACTGGCAGTGGCACTCCTGCAGCAAAAGTGTGCACTGTTTAATTTTAAATTAATATAATATTATGTACTCCTGGGGGCTCCTGCTATAACAACCTGCAGTGCTCCCCAGTCTCCCCCACAATTATTATAAGCTTTGCCTTTTATACATTGATGTGCAGCACACTGGGCTGAGCTGAGTGCACACAGACTGAGTCACACTGTGTGACTGGCTGCTGCTGTGTATCGTTTTTTTTCAGGCAGAGAACGGATATAGCAGAGAACGGATATATTATATTAAAATAAATAAAAGTTAACTAACAACAACTGCACTGGTCACTGTGGTAAACTCTGTCTGACTCTGCACAATCTCTCTCTCTCTTCTAATCTAATTTCTAATGGAGAGGACGCCAGCCACGTCCTCTCCCTATCAATCTCAATGCACGTGTGAAAATGGCGGCGACGCGCGGCTCCTTATATAGAATCCGAGTCTCGCGAGAATCCGACAGCGTCATGATGACGTTCGGGCGCGCTCGGGTTAACCGAGCAAGGCGGGAGGATCCGAGTCTGCTCGGACCCGTAAAAAAAACATGAAGTTCGTGCGGGTTCGGTTTCAGAGAAACCGAACCCGCTCATCTCTACTTTCAACCCCAGCAGACCTGTGTCTGCCGGAAAGAGAGATCCAAGGTAGGCTTTAAATCTAGGATCGAGCACGGTGGCCAAAATGTAGTGCTCTGATTTCAACAGATTGACCACCCGTGAATCCTTGTTAAGCGAATTAAGGGCTGCATCCACAAGTCCCACATGCCTAGCGGAATCGCTCCGTGTTAGCTCCTTCTTCAATGCCTCCAGCTTCTTCTGCAAAAGCCTGATGAGGGGAATGACCTGACTCAGGCTGGCAGTGTCTGAACTGACTTCACGTGTGGCAAGTTCAAAGGGCATCAGAACCTTGCACAACGTTGAAATCATTCTCCACTGCACTTGAGACAGGTGCATTCCATCTCCTATATCGTGCTCAATTGTATAGGCTTGAATGGCCTTTTGCTGCTCCTCCAACCTCTGAAGCATATAGAGGGTTGAATTCCATCTCGTTACCACTTCTTGCTTCAGATGATGGCAGGGCAGGTTCAGTAGTTTTTGGTGGTGCTCCAGTCTTCTGTACGTGGTGCCTGTACGCCGAAAGTGTCCCGCAATTTTTCTGGCCACCGACAGCATCTCTTGCACGCCCCTGTCGTTTTTAAAAAAATTCTGCACCACCAAATTCAAGGTATGTGCAAAACATGGGACGTGCTGGAATTTGCCCATATTTAATGCACACACAATATTGCTGGCGTTGTCCGATGCCACAAATCCACAGGAGAGTCCAATTGGGGTAAGCCATTCCGCGATGATCTTCCTCAGTTGCCGTAAGAGGTTTTCAGCTGTGTGCGTATTCTGGAAAGCGGTGATACAAAGCGTAGCCTGCCTAGGAAAGAGTTGGCGTTTGCGAGATGCTGCTACTGGTGCCGCCGCTGCTGTTCTTGCGGCGGGAGTCCATACATCTACCCAGTGGGCTGTCACAGTCATATAGTCCTGACCCTGCCCTGCTCCACTTGTCCACATGTCCGTGGTTAAGTGGACATTGGGTACAACTGCATTTTTTAGGACACTGGTGAGTCTTTTTCTGACGTCCGTGTACATTCTCGGTATCGCCTGCCTAGAGAAGTGGAACCTAGATGGTATTTGGTAACGGGGGCACACTGCCTCAATAAATTGTCTAGTTCCCTGTGAACTAACGGCGGATACCGGACGCACGTCTAACACCAACATAGTTGTCAAGGACTCAGTTATCCGCTTTGCAGTAGGATGACTGCTGTGATATTTCATCTTCCTCGCAAAGGACTGTTGAACAGTCAATTGCTTACTGGAAGTAGTACAAGTGGGCTTACGACTTCCCCTCTGGGATGACCATCGACTCCCAGCGGCAACAACAGCAGCGCCAGCAGCAGTAGGCGTTACACGCAAGGATGCATCGGAGGAATCCCAGGCAGGAGAGGACTCGTCAGACTTGCCAGTGACATGGCCTGCAGGACTATTGGCATTCCTGGGGAAGGAGGAAATTGACACTGAGGGAGTTGGTGGGGTGGTTTGCGTGAGCTTGGTTACAAGAGGAAGGGATTTACTGGTCAGTGGACTGCTTCCGCTGTCACCCAAAGTTTTTGAACTTGTCACTGACTTATTATGAATGCGCTGCAGGTGACGTATAAGGGAGGATGTTCCGAGGTGGTTAACGTCCTTACCCCTACTTATTACAGCTTGACAAAGGGAACACACGGCTTGACACCTGTTGTCCGCATTTCTGGTGAAATACCTCCACACCGAAGAGCTGATTTTTTTGGTATTTTCACCTGGCATGTCAACGGCCATATTCCTCCCACGGACAACAGGTGTCTCCCCGGGTGCCTGACTTAAACAAACCACCTCACCATCAGAATCCTCCTGGTCAATTTCCTCCCCAGCGCCAGCAACACCCATATCCTCCTCATCCTGGTGTACTTCAACACTGACATCTTCAATCTGACTATCAGGAACTGGACTGCGGGTGCTCCTTCCAGCACTTGCAGGGGGCATGCAAATAGTGGAAGGCGCATGCTCTTCACGTCCAGTGTTGGGAAGGTCAGGCATCGCAAACGACACAATTGGACTCTCCTTGTGGATTTGGGATTTCAAAGAACGCACAGTTCTTTGCGGTGCTTTTGCCAGCTTGAGTCTTTTCAGTTTTCTAGCGAGAGGCTGAGTGCTTCCATCCTCATGTGAAGCTGAACCACTAGCCATGAACATAGGCCAGGGCCTCAGCCGTTCCTTGCCACTCCGTGTGGTAAATGGCATATTGGCAAGTTTACGCTTCTCCTCCGACAATTTTATTTTAGGTTTTGGAGTCCTTTTTTTTCTGATATTTGGTGTTTTGGATTTGACATGCTCTGTACTATGACATTGGGCATCGGCCTTGGCAGACGACGTTGCAGGCATTTCATCGTCTCGGCCATGACTAGTGGCAGCAGCTTCAGCACGAGGTGGAAGTGGATCTTGATCTTTCCCTAATTTTGGAACCTCAACTTTTTTGTTCTCCATATTTTATAGGCAGAACTAAAAGGCACCTCAGGTAAACAATGGAGATGGATGGATTGGATACTAGTATACAATTATGGACGGACTGCCACGGTTAGGTGGTATAAAAAAACCACGGTTAGGTGGTATATAATACAATTATGGATGGACGGACTGCCTGCCGAGTGCCGACACAGAGGTAGCCACAGCCGTGAACTACCGCACTGTACACTGGTTGATAAAGAGATAGTAGTATACTCGTAACAACTAGTATGACGACGGTATAAAGAATGAAAAAAAAACCACGGTTAGGTGGTATATATTATAATACAATTATGGTTGGACGGACTGCCTGCCGAGTGCCGACACAGAGGTAGCCACAGCCGTGAACTACCGCACTGTACACTGGTTGATAAAGAGATAGTAGTATACTCGTAACAACTAGTATGACGACGGTATAAAGAATGAAAAAAAAACCACGGTTAGGTGGTATATATTATAATACAATTATGGTTGGACGGACTGCCTGCCGAGTGCCGACACAGAGGTAGCCACAGCCGTGAACTACCGCACTGTACACTGGTTGATAAAGAGATAGTAGTATACTCGTAACAACTAGTATGACGACGGTATAAAGAATGAAAAAAAAACCACGGTTAGGTGGTATATAATACAATTATGGTTGGACGGACTGCCTGCCGAGTGCCGACACAGAGGTAGCCACAGCCGTGAACTACCGCACTGTACACTGGTTGATAAAGAGATAGTAGTATACTCGTAACAACTAGTATGACGACGGTATAAAGAATGAAAAAAAAACCACGGTTAGGTGGTATATATTATAATACAATTATGGTTGGACGGACTGCCTGCCGAGTGCCGACACAGAGGTAGCCACAGCCGTGAACTACCGCACTGTACACTGGTTGATAAAGAGATAGTAGTATACTCGTAACAACTAGTATGACGACGGTATAAAGAATGAAAAAAAAAACACGGTTAGGTGGTATATATTATAATACAATTATGGTTGGACGGACTGCCTGCCGACTGCCGACACAGAGGTAGCCACAGCCGTGAACTACCGCACTGTACACTGGTTGATAAAGAGATAGTAGTATACTCGTAACAACTAGTATGACGACGGTATAAAGAATGAAAAAAAAACCACGGTTAGGTGGTATATATTATAATACAATTATGGATGGACGGACTGCCTGCCGAGTGCCGACACAGAGGTAGCCACAGCCGTGAACTACCGCACTGTACACTGGTTGATAAAGAGATAGTAGTATACTCGTAACAACTAGTATGACGACGGTATAAAGAATGAAAAAAAAACCACGGTTAGGTGGTATATATTATAATACAATTATGGTTGGACGGACTGCCTGCCGAGTGCCGACACAGAGGTAGCCACAGCCGTGAACTACCGCACTGTACACTGGTTGATAAAGAGATAGTAGTATACTCGTAACAACAACTAGTATGACGACGGTATAAAGAATGAAAAAAAAACCACGGTTAGGTGGTATATATTATAATACAATTATGGATGGACGGACTGCCTGCCGAGTGCCGACACAGAGGTAGCCACAGCCGTGAACTACCGCACTGTACTGTGTCTGCTGCTAATATAGACTGGTTGATAAAGAGATAGTATACAATACTACTAATATACTGGTGGTCAGGCACTGGTCACCACTAGTCACACTGGCAGTGGCACTCCTGCAGCAAAAGTGTGCACTGTTTAATTTTAATATAATATTATTTATCATGTACTCCTGGCTCCTGCTATAACAACCTGCAGTGCTCCCCAGTCTCCCCCACAATTATAAGCTTTATATACAATACATTGATGTGCAGCACACTGGGCTGAGCAGTGCACACAGACTGAGTCACTGTGTGACTGTGTATCGTTTTTTTCAGGCAGAGAACGGATATATTAAATAAAACAAACAACTGCACTGTCTCTGGTGGTCACTGGTCACTGTGGTCGTCAGTCACTAAACTCTGTCTGCACTCTCTTCTAATCTACAGTATCACAGCAATCTCTCTCTCTCTCTCTCTTCTAAATCTAATCTAAATGGAGAGGACGCCAGCCACGTCCTCTCCCTATCAATCTCAATGCACGACGCGCGGCTCCTTATATAGAATCCGAGTCTCGCGAGAATCCGACAGCGTCACGATGACGTTCGGGCGCGCTCGGGTTAACCGAGCAAGGCGGGAAGATCCGAGTCGCTCGGACCCGTGAAAAAAAAAGTGAAGTTCGTGCGGGTTCGGATTCAAAGAAACCGAACCCGCTCATCTCTAGTTTACAGCATGCTCTGGTATCTAGGGTCCATTTTGACCTGTAAAAATTACAGTAAATAAATACACCCAACACATCCCCTTTTTACCCGTTTATATCTCACCTAGTTTTAAGTGGTCCATGTAGAGTTAAAGATCTCCTGGTAGTACCAGCCCTGTAACTTGGTGACAGCGCACTCTGTGTAGCCACCACCCACCCCTAGGCCATACCATCAGATGACTGCGCCAGTTCGGGCCGGTGGGCTGCTCCGCCATCGCCAGACACTAAGAGCGTCAATGCAGCCCGCAGGGTGCGTGGCCATAGTGTCCAAAGTACATGCACTGCGGCATTAACTCTGGTTACAGGGTGCAGAACGGCCCACTGCTAGCCAGATGCAGGGTCAGCGAGGGTTCAGCCCCCAAGGTACCCGGCCCTGTGTGGTGGCACTGGCCCCATAGCTCTCCTTACGGGGTAAAACGACGGGCTGATGCGCGAGTTGCTCTGTGATGAGCCCTGACTCCAGTGACTGGTGAATCCGGTCATTGTTTATGAACACACTGGCTTTGCGCTGACATTTTACTCTCATTTCATCATAATGCAAAGGGATTATTTCAAATATTTTTTTTTCAGCTCTGTTTGAGCCACCACTTAAATAATTCTGCAGAATATATTCAATTACACCAAGTCATAAAGCCCCAAACAGTACGAATGATAGATCATTTCTTCACAAGCTGTTCTGCTATTTTCTAGTTATGAAGCTGATTAATTTCATGCTTGTACTAGTTTTATAGCCTGTTTCAAGGGAAACAGTAAAGACATTTTAACATTGTAAGTTTTGTCAGAAAAACTCTCCCTTTGCTATTTGTACTTTCTCTGAAGAAACTGCGTGTTCCCCTACCGATGGCCATGTGAAACCATGCATGGTCTAATGGCAATGGTGAGTGGTTTCCCCTAGAGATGAGTGGTCCGGTTTTGGTGGAAACCGCACACACCCAAACTTTGGAGTTTCCGAGTCAAACTGAGACGCTGGTCAGATCACTTTGAGGTTCCATGTAGAACTGAGTTCCTCAGGGCCGGATTAAGGTATGTGGGGGCCCCAGGACAACATAATTGTGGGGGCCTCCTCCAATAAAATGACCCCTTGCCCTGGCCACAACTAGAGATGTGCACCGGAAATTTTTCGGGTTTTGTGTTTTGGTTTTGGGTTCGGTTCCGCGGCTGTGTTTTGGGTTCGAACGCGTTTTGGCAAAACCTCACCGAATTTTATTTGTCGGATTCGGGTGTGTTTTGGATTCGGGTGTTTTTTTCAAAAAACCCTAAAAAACAGCTTAAATCATAGAATTTGGGGGTCATTTTGATCCCAAAGTATTATTAACCTCAATAACCATAATTTACACTCATTTTCAGTCTATTCTGAACACCTCACACCTCACAATATTATTTTTAGTCCTAAAATTTGCACCGAGGTCGCTGGATGACTAAGCTCAGCGACCCAAGTGGCCGACACAAACACCTGGCCCATCTAGGAGTGGCACTGCAGTGTCACGCAGGATGGCCCTTCCAAAAAACACTCCCCAAACCGCACATGACGCAAAGAAAAAAAGAGGCGCAATGAGGTAGCTGTGTGACTAAGCTCAGCGACCCAAGTGGCCGACACAAACACCTGGCCCATCTAGGAGTGGCACTGCAGTGTCAGGCAGGATGGCCCTTCCAAAAAATACTCCCCAAACAGCACATGACGCAAAGAAGAAAAAAAAGAGGCGCAATGAGGTAGCTGTGTGACTAAACTCAGCGACCCTAGTGGCCGACACAAACACCTGGCCCATCTAGGAGTGGAACTGCAGTGTCAGGCAGGATGGCCCTTCCAAAAAACACTCCCCAAACAGCACATGACGCAAAGAAAAAAAGAGGCGCAATGAGGTAGCTGTGTGAGTAAGCTCAGCGACCCTAGTGGCCGACACAAACACCTGGCCCATCTAGGAGTGGCACTGCAGTGTCACGCAGGCTGGCCCTTCCAAAAAACACTCCCCAAACAGCACATGACGCAAAGAAAAATGAAAGAAAAAAGAGGTGCAAGATGGAATTGTCCTTGGGCCCTCCCACCCACCCTTATGTTGTATAAACAGGACATGCACACTTTAACCAACCCATCATTTCAGTGACAGGGTCTGCCACACGACTGTGACTGAAATGACGGGTTGGTTTGGACCCCCACCAAAAAAGAAGCAATTAATCTCTCCTTGCACAAACTGGCTCTACAGAGGCAAGATGTCCACCTCATCATCATCCTCCGATTCATCACCGTGTACATCCCCCTCCTCACAGATTATCAATTCGTCCCCACTGGAATCCACCATCACAGCTCCCTGTGTACTTTGTGGAGGCAATTGCTGCTGGTGAATGTCTCCATGGAGGAATTGATTATAATTCATTTTAATGAACATCATCTTCTCCACATTTTCTGGAAGTAACCTCGTACGCCGATTGCTGACAAGGTGAGCGGCGGCACTAAACACTCTTTCGGAGTACACACTTGTGGGAGGGCAACTTAGGTAGAATAAAGCCAGTTTGTGCAAGGGCCTCCAAATTGCCTCTTTTTCCTGCCAGTATACGTACGGACTGTCTGACGTGCCTACTTGGATGCGGTCACTCATATAATCCTCCATCATTCTTTCAATGGGGAGAGAATCATATGCAGTGACAGTAGACGACATGTCCGTAATCATTGGCAGGTCCTTCAGTCCGGACCAGATGTCAGTATCAGCAGTCGCTCCAGACTGCCCTGCATCACCGCCAGCGGGTGGGCTCGGAATTCTGAGCCTTTTCCTCGCACCCCCAGTTGCGGGAGAATGTGAAGGAGGAGATGTTGACAGGTCGCGTTCCGCTTGACTTGACAATTTTCTTACCAGCAGTTCTTTGAACCCCTGCAGACTTGTGTCTGCCGGAAAGAGAGATCCAAGGTAGGTTTTAAATCTAGGATCGAGCACGGTGGCCAAAATGTAGTGCTCTGATTTCAACAGATTGACCACCCGTGAATCCTTGTTAAGCGAATTAAGGGCTCCATCCACAAGTCCCACATGCCTAGCGGAATCGCTCTGTGTTAGCTCCTCCTTCAATGTCTCCAGCTTCTTCTGCAAAAGCCTGATGAGGGGAATGACCTGACTCAGGCTGGCAGTGTCTGAACTGACTTCACGTGTGGCAAGTTCAAAAGGTTGCAGAACCTTGCACAACGTTGAAATCATTCTCCACTGCGCTTGAGACAGGTGCATTCCACCTCCTATATCGTGCTCAGTTGTATAGGCTTGAATGGCCTTTTGCTGCTCCTCCAACCTCTGAAGCATATAGAGGGTTGAATTCCACCTCGTTACCACTTCTTGCTTCAGATGATGGCAGGGCAGGTTCAGGCGTTTTTGGTGTTGCTCCAGTCTTCTGTACGTGGTGCCTGTACGCCGAAAGTGTCCCGCAATTCTTCTGACCACCGACAGCATCTCTTGCACGCCCCTCTCGTTTTTTAAATAATTCTGCACCACCAAATTCAAGGTATGTGCAAAACATGGGACGTGCTGGAATTGGCCCAGATTTAATGCACACACAATATTGCTGGCGTTGTCCGATGCCACAAATCCACAGGAGAGTCCAATTGGGGTAAGCCATTCTGCGATGATCTTCCTCAGTTGCCGTAAGAGGTTTTTAGCTGTGTGCGTATTCTGGAAAGCGGTGATACAAAGCGTAGCCTGCCTAGGAAAGAGTTGGCGTTTGTGAGATGCTGCTACTGGTGCCGCCGCTGCTGTTCTTGCGGCGGGAGTCCATACATCTACCCAGTGGGTTGTCACAGTCATATAGTCCTCTGTCTGCCCTGCTCCACTTGTCCACATGTCCGTGGTTAAGTGGACATTGGGTACAACTGCATTTTTTAGGACACTGGTGAGTCTTTTTCTGAGGTCTGTGTACATTTTCGGTATCGCCTGCCTAGAGAAATGGAACCTAGATGGTATTTGGTACCGGGGACACAGTACCTCAAACAAGTCTATAGTTGGCTCTGCAGTAATGATGGATACCGGAACCACGGTTCTCACCGCCCAGGATGCCAAGGCCTCAGTTATCCGCTTTGCAGCAGGATGACTGCTGTGATATTTCATCTTCCTCGCAAAGGACTGTTGGACAGTCAATTGCTTGGTGGAAGTAGTAAAAGTGGTCTTACGACTTCCCCTCTGGGATGACCATCGACTCCCAGCAGCAACAACAGCAGCGCCAGCAGCAGTAGGCGTTACACGCAAGGATGCATCGGAGGAATCCCAGGCAGGAGAGGACTCATCAGAATTGCCAGTGACATGGCCTGCAGGACTATTGGCATTCCTGGGGAAGGAGGAAATTGACACTGAGGGAGTTGGTGGGGTGGTTTGCGTGAGCTTGGTTACAAGAGGAAGGGATTTACTGGTCAGTGGACTGCTTCCGCTGTCGCCCAAAGTTTTTGAACTTGTCACTGACTTATGATGAATGCGCTGCAGGTGACGTATAAGGGAGGATGTTCCAAGGTGGTTAACGTCCTTACCCCTACTTATTACAGCTTGACAAAGGCAACACACGGCTTGACAAATGTTGTCTGCATTTCTGTTGAAATACTTCCACACCGAAGAGCTGATTTTTTGGGTATTTTCACCAGGCATGTCAATGGCCATATTCCTCCCACGGACAACAGGTGTCTCCCCGGGTGCCTGACTTAAACAAACCACCTCACCATCAGAATCCTCCTGGTCAGTTTCCTCCCCAGCGCCAGCAACACCCATATCCTCCTCATCCTGGTGTACTTCAACACTGACATCTTCAATCTGACTATCAGGAACTGGACTGCGGGTGCTCCTTCCAGCATTTGCAGGGGGCGTGCAAATGGTGGAAGGCGCATGCTCTTCACGTCCAGTGTTGGGAAGGTCAGGCATCGCAACCGACACAATTGGACTCTCCTTGTGGATTTGTGATTTCGAAGAACGCACAGTTCTTTGCGGTGCTTTTGCCAGCTTAAGTCTTTTCATTTTTCTAGCGAGAGGCTGAGTGCTTCCATCCTCATGTGAAGCTGGACCACTAGCCATGAACATAGGCCAGGGCCTCAGCCGTTCCTTGCCACTCCGTGTGGTAAATGGCATATTGGCAAGTTTACGCTTCTCCGACGATTTTATTTTAGATTTTTGAGTACTTTTTTTACTGATATTTGGTGTTTTGGATTTTACATGCTCTGTACTATGACATTGGGCATCGGCCTTGGCAGACGACGTTGATGGCATTTCATCGTCTCGGCCATGACTAGTGGCAGCAGCTTCAGCACGAGGTGGAAGTCGATCTTGATCTTTCCCTATTTTTGGAACCTCAACATTTTTGTTCTCCATATTTTAATAGGCACAACTAAAAGGCACCTCAGGTAAACAATGGAGATGGATGGATACTAGTATACTTATGGATGACGAGTGACTGCCGACACAGAGGTAGCTACAGCCGTGGACTACCGTACTGTGTCTGCTAGTATAGACTGGATGATAATGATATAAAATATATATATATATCACTACTGCAGGACAGGTATATATTATATAATGACGGACCTGCTGGACACTGTCAGCAGCAGACTCCTAAACTACTAGTATGAAGAAGATAGAAAAAAAAACCCACCACAGGTAGGTATACAATTATGGACGAGCACTGCCGACACAGAGGTAGCTACAGCCGTGGACTACCGTACTGCGTCTGCTAGTATAGACTGGATGATAATGATATAAAAAATATATATATATCACTACTGCAGGACAGGTATATATTATATAATGACTGACCTGCTGGACACTGTCAGCAGCAGACTCCTAAACTACTAGTATGAAGAAGATAGCAAAAAAAAAACCACCACAGGTAGGTATACAATTATGGACGAGCACTGCCGACACAGAGGTAGCTACAGCCGTGGACTACCGTACTGCGTCTGCTAGTATAGACTGGATGATAATGATAAAAAAAATATATATATATATCACTACTGCAGGACAGGTATATATTATATAATGACGGACCTGCTGGACACTGTCAGCAGCAGACTCCTAAACTAATAGTATGAAGAAGATAGAAAAAAAAAAACCACCACAGGTAGGTATACAATTATGGACGAGCACTGCCGACACAGAGGTAGCTACAGCCGTGGACTACCGTACTGCGTCTGCTAGTATAGACTGGATGATAATGATATAAAAAATATATATATATCACTACTGCAGGACAGGTATATATTATATAATGACGGACCTGCTGGACACTGTCAGCAGCAGACTCCTAAACTACTAGTATGAAGAAGATAGAAAAAAAAAAAAACCACCACAGGTAGGTATACAATTATGGACGAGCACTGCCGACACAGAGGTAGCTACAGCCGTGGACTACCGTACTGCGTCTGCTAGTATAGACTGGATGATAATGATATAAAAAATATATATATATCACTACTGCAGGACAGGTATATATTATATAATGACGGACCTGCTGGACACTGTCAGCAGCAGACTCCTAAACTACTAGTATGAAGAAGATAGAAAAAAAAACCCACCACAGGTAGGTATACAATTATGGACGAGCACTGCCGACACAGAGGTAGCTACAGCCGTGGACTACCGTACTGCGTCTGCTAGTATAGACTGGATGATAATGATATAAAAAATATATATATATCACTACTGCAGGACAGGTATATATTATATAATGACGGACCTGCTGGACACTGTCAGCAGCAGACTCCTAAACTACTAGTATGAAGAAGATAGAAAAAAAAAACCCACCATAGGTAGGTATACAATTATGGACGAGCACTGCCGACACAGAGGTAGCTACAGCCGTGGACTACCGTACTGCGTCTGCTAGTAAAGACTGGATGATAATGATATAAAAAATATATATATATCACTACTGCAGGACAGGTATATATTATATAATGACGGACCTGCTGGACACTGTCAGCAGCAGACTCCTAAACTACTAGTATGAAGAAGATAGAAAAAAAAAACCCACCACAGGTAGGTATACAATTATGGACGAGCACTGCCGACACAGAGGTAGCTACAGCCGTGGACTACCGTACTGCGTCTGCTAGTATAGACTGGATGATAATAAGATAAAAAATATATATATATCACTACTGCAGGTATATATTATAATATAATGAATGACGGACCTGCTGGACACTCTCTGTCAGCAGAATGCGTTTATAGAATAAAAAAAAAAAACACCACACGAGTGTTTAACTTTTTCAGGCAGACAATATACTGGTGGTCACTGGTCAGTCACACTGGCAGCAAAAGTGTGCACTGTTATGTACTCCTGCTATAACTGCTCCCCAGTCTCCCCCACAATTGAGCTGTGTGAGCAGTGAGCACTCAGCACAGTCAGATATACATAGATGATATTATCATGCAGCACACTGAGGCTGAGCACAGATATGGTATGTGACTGTGTATCGTTTTTTTTCAGGCAGAGAACGGATTTTAAATATTAAATAAAACTGGTGGTCACTAGTATAACTATCAGCAAAACTCTGCACTCTCTGAGTACTCCTAATGCTCCCCAAAATTACTAAAATTAAATTACTAGTAAATCAAGTGTCTCACTCTCTATCTAAACGGAGAGGACGCCAGCCACGTCCTCTCCCTATCAATCTCAATGCACGTGTGAAAATGGCGGCGACGCGCGGCTCCTTATATAGAATCCGAGTCTCGCGATAGAATACGAGCCTCGCGAGAATCCGACAGCGGGATGATGACGTTCGGGCGCGCTCGGGTTAGCCGAGCAAGGCGGGAAGATCCGAGTCTGCCTCGGACCCGTGTAAAAAGGCTGAAGTTCGGGGGGGTTCGGATTCCGAGGAACCAAACCCGCTCATCTCTAGCCACAACCCCCCTGGGCCCTACCACCCCCCACCCCCACTCCACCCCCCGCCAATATGGCCACATAAGCAGTGGCAGGCGTTGACCCAGGTGCCGGGTCGCAAAGCACGGGAGGTAAAAGGTGGCATGGAAAGGGAACCTGCACTGTATTACCCTGCTGTGTGGGGCTCCCATGTACGTGGGGGCCCTCGGGACGATCGCCCCTTTCGCCCCTCCCATAATCCGGCTCTGCAGTCCTGGCTGGGGTGTTCCCACCAAGTTTAGATCTCAGATCTTAAAAACAGAGATTGCATAAAGTCCTTCCTTCATGATGGAGAACACGGGGGGGGGGGGGGTTTCCAGTTGCCCAGAAACCCCTCTTCCCCACAGCCTGGTCTGCAGTCTATATGCAGTATAAAGAGCAGAATGCAGCTGCAGCACATGCCAAGCGGCAACAGATTTCCCTACAAAGCCTGCTGTGTGTATGTGTATCTGTGTATCAATCATCGCATCATCTAAGTGCTTACCGTGAGCATTGGTAATTACAGATGGTGAAAAATAAACACACCAAGCTGCGATGGCAGAGTCGTCAATAACCATACCCTGGCACAGTAAGCAAACCACGCATCTACATTTACCATATAACGATTTGCTGACAGAAACAGGTCTTCTAGGAATTATATAAAGCTCTGCACAGTTCCCTCATCAGCTGTCACCACAATGTGATCTGTGCATACTGCAAGTCCTAGTTACAAAAAACAGTAATGGAACTAATGACATAACGAACGATCATTGCACCACTTTGTGTGTCTCTGCCTTTCCACCCTCCCCTGGGCCTATCGCAGCAGCCAGCCCTCTCCTATAATAGTGTGGCTGACTGACACTAATAAATAGGAATACTCAGCATTTGCTCACATTACCAGGTTACCCTGTAGGCTGCTGAGTCTCCGGTGCACCATTGACCTCAAGCGACAACTATGGACATGACAGTAGGTGATTGTTTCAGTATTTCTGACAATACTTGCTCCCAATTAGTTCCCAGTGCCATGTTATGTAACAAGAAGCTTTATTTCTGCCACCTCCTGCGGAAACGTATTATCTGGGCTTCTGCTAGACAAAATAGAAACACCATGGGGGGGTATCAAGAGACTCGGCACCTACTGTGCCTCACAACCTTCAAAGACCTTCAGTAACCCAAACACTGAGTGTGATTCTGCCGTGTGCGACCGGCTGCATATCCCAGGTCACGCAAGACATCATTTTATTATTAGTTATAGGGCTCACCAAGCGGTCTAAAAAACACACGGAGGGTGCTCAACTCCATTACATTCCTTTTAGCGATTAGAGAATTCAGTACGTAGGAATAGGAGTAACAGAGACGTGAATCTCCTTGTGAAATCTAAGCTTATTAGACTAAGGGGGGAATTCAATTGTTTGAAAAGTCGGTTGGGTGTCTGTTTTTTCCTGTCTATTAGATAGGTAAAAACAGACACCCAACTGACTTTTCAAACAGTTGAATACCCCCTAAATGTTCAATATTCTTTTGTACAATAGCTAAATACTGTAGATGCCTAAAATATATAGATTCCTTGTGAGTTCTAAACGCAAACTCTCATACTGAACCAATAATAACACACAAATTAATAACCACAATAAGGCCTTTGGCGCCATTAATAAAGCTATATAAAAAATGTATTACAACAACATTGGATCTCACACAATGGACCAGAGCAACACTTACGCTATACATATTTTTGAGAAAGCTGTTAGGATTCCCTCTCTTTGGGTCGATCTTTCCAATTACTTGTCTCCCCGGGACAGGTCGACACATGAAAAGGTCGACATGAAATTTGTTAAATGTTCTTGGTGTCGTTTTTTTCCCCTTAACATGACCAGGAACCCCAATTAGTTCCCTGCGACCCCTTGCATGGCTTGCTTCACTCATTCCTATTCCCAATCGTAGTCCACGTGGATGGTAAAGTATGAAAAAGTACAAAAAAAAAAGAAATTGTAAAAAAAAAGTCATGTCGACCTTTTTTGTGTCGACATGTTCCGTGTCGGCCCTTTTATGTGTCAACACTTTCCTATGTCGACCTTGTCCATGTCAACCAATAGTGGTCGACCTATTGACTGTCGACCTACCATCTGGATATCGAGTGAGACTTGGGCAGTTTGAATTGTTTTAAATGCAAGTTTCAATGTAGGGAGGGAGATCGATGGGGAGTGAAGTTAGCGAGGTAGTGCAAGGGAGTTCTGGAGAGTTGGAGACTAGGTCAATGCCTCAGCCTAAAGTAGTAGCAGCAAGACATATGGAGGTCCGAGGCAACACGGGCAAGGTCATTCGCCTGATTATTCTTGAAGATAAGAGTTGGACTGCAGGGCAGACAGTATGAGTGTGGAAGTAGGAATAACAGTGGAGCCTGGGATGACAGCATGGCCTAGATTAGCAGCTGATTGGAGTGTTATGATTCCAGGCAGTATTCATATCTCGCCACCAATGATCACCAGGTTCCTTGTGCAATCTAATGCTGCTTTCACATCGCAAAACCTGCTTTTGAAACGGTTCTTAAAACGGGTCTGAGCAGTTAAACCCCCTTCACATCGCATGTTGTAATAACCAGTATATTACCATTTCATTACCGTTTTGGTACCTTTCACACTGAACCTGTTTCACCCATACAAAACAGTGGTTGTCATTTTAAATGTTTATTTCCTGCTTCTGCCTGGTGAGATCACACATGGAGACAGCCAATCACCTTCTGGGGCTTGCAAATACCGTTTCAGACCCTTTCACACTGCACAATTAAACGGGTAGGACCCTGCTTTTTTACCGTTTCAAAATACCGGTATTTTGTAAATGGTAAATTGAAGGTGACCCTTTCACATCGCAGCTCGAACCGTTTAGGAAGCCAGTAAAAACGGCAAATTACCAGGTACAAGCTGCGGTGTGAAAGGGGTATAAGCTGCAGTTATTGAAGCTTCCTGAGGTGCTGATCTTCTGAGTCTGTTCACCAACCAGGTGTCAGGTAATTGCCTACTCATCAGCAGCATGGATTACACCTATCACCTGGCTTTTCAAGTCTTTCTGATCCAGCATTCATTCTAGGATCATCAGTTGTCTCTGGTTACTTGTGATCCTGTAAGCTCCTTAGTTTATGTGCCATCCAGCAGAGAAACTACTGACTACTCATCAGATTACTTTGCTTCTGCCGTTGTTACCACTCTAAACTCTGAATAACTTCTTTATTTAATATTCATGTATTCAGGACATAATTTGCCTCAGCCATTGTGACCACTCTGAACTCTGAATTATTGCCTACAGTTATCTCCATGTGTTGTAAATATTCTGGACTCAAAATATTTGCTTTGTGAATTCTGCTATTACTATAAGTTTCCTGTGTTAACCTGTATTGCCATTCTCTAGGGCATTCCACTGTTACAGTCTCCATACCATAGGAGTTTCTATAATGGGTGCCATGCACACTGGCCCCTATGTCCGGGGGGGGGGCCACACCGCACACACTGCATCCATAGAGTATACTTACCCCTCCAGAGTCCGCCAGTGGCGGCTCTGCAGTGCGGGCACAAATCACATGGAAAATGGTCGCCGTAGCCATTTCTGAGTGATTTGCGCATGCGCACTGGAGGTGTTCCTGGGAACAAGGCGCTGGTGCCATGTTCCTGGAGACCTGCACATACGCAGTAGGCTCTGGCTTTAAGCCAAAGTCTACTAGCTGCTGGGGAGGAGAGGGCCCACGACGGAGGATGGACGCGGGTCTCCACCTCACTTAAAATGCCCCTGCTCCATAGTCTTGGTTAGACCTGCATTGCCATTCCCTAGTAAATTCTGCTTTTGTTACGGAATCCCGTAGAATCTGCATTGCCCACTATATTTCCAAGGTGTAACTGTATTTCTAAGTATACCTGTATTTAGAGTACCTGCATTTCCAAATCTACTTGCATCTCAAAGTGTACCTGAATTTCCAAGTGTACCTGCTACAGTGTGTTTAAGTCGGAGCCGCACTGGAGAACTCATCTGCTAATTAAAGTCCACAATTAGCAGTTTTAACAAGATGGCGTACCCTTGCCATAAGCTGAACCCTTCAATACACTAAATGTTAGTGCCTCTCTACAGCTCATGTGAATGTTCCGTCTTCTCCAAAAAGGACCTCAGCTCTCTGCACAGTAGTTCTGGAATTGGAGAGCTCTGGATATAGAGCTCAACTCCCAGATTCCTTTATTCAGTGACTCTGAGGTATTCTACGGTCACCTACCAACTACGTTGTTCAATATATTCAGTGAGGAGGTAAAGCAGTGACCGGCAACCGGGTTCACTTTAGGGTCACATGGGCCACCCCTAACCTACAGAAGAGCTGCACATTACCCTTACTCTCAGCAGTCACTGTTATTTAATGAAGGAAAGAGACATCTATCGCGGTAACCCAGAGATGCCATTACTCTTCACCTCACCCTCACATACAAAGCCCTCTCTAACTCCACTGCATCCTACATCTCCAATCTCATCTCCCTACATACTCCCTCCCCCCTCACTTTCCGGCCAATGACCATCGCCTTAACTCCACCCGGTTTACTGCATCCCATGCACGATTCCAAGCTTATACGCGCACTGCCCCCCTTCATTGTAATGAGCTCCCTTGCTCTATTAGACTCTCCCCGACCTTGCAAAGCTTCCAACGGGCACTGTGAAAACCCACCTATTCATCAAAGCCTACCCTTCCGCATAACCTAGTCTTGAGGCCACTCTCCCAACACCCTGCCTCATGCCTTGGCTATCTATGCCTCGCTTACTTCCTACCACCAGGCCACATTCTGCTTGCTCGCACCTCATGCATACTTACCTACTCTCCCGGATTTTGCGGGAGACACACGGTTTTCGGGTAGTCCCCCACAGCCCCCAGAAGAGTGGGCACCCCTCCCGCATTCTGCCCACTTCCTAGTGAAGTGGGCAGAATAGGGAGAATAACACGGCAAAATCACGGACCCGGTGGAGGGACGGAGCCTAATGACGCGATTATATGCTAAAGTGTCATTTTAGCCCCGCCTCTAATCAAATTTTGCCCAATCGCAGACTTTTTCCGGTGGATGGGCGGGGCAGTGCTGCAAGTATGGCGGTACGGCGTACCTGTTGGAAAATCCCAGCAGGTACGCCGGGCCGCCACCTTGCAGAAACCGGATCTTGGAGAGAGAGGAGAGTGCAGCACATGCCTCTCCTCTCCTGCCTGCGAGTTCCGAGTCCGGCTCCGGCATTGGCGGGTGGCAGCGGCCGTGTGCACTGAGCCGGTCCACGAGCCAATCAGAGCTTGCGGACCGGCAGCCAATCAGGAGCTGCTGCTGCCGGACCGCGAGCCCTGATTGGCTCGCCGACCGGCACCAGTTCAGCAGACCGGACTGAGGGCAGGAGAGGGACAGGAGGAGCGCGTGCTGCGCTCTCCTCTCCCCAGCAGAAGACAGTGCCAGCCCCAGGCAGCAGCAACGGTAAGTTGCACTGCTGGGGCATATCTGGCTCTCTGGGGGCATGTGTATCTGGCACTGTGGGGGCATATCTGGCACTCTGGGGGCATGTGTATCTGGCACTGTGGGTGCATATCTGGCACTTTGGGGGCATATGTATCTGGCACTGTGGGGGCATGTGTATCTGGCACTGTGGGGGCATATCTGGCACTGTGGGGGCATATCTAGCACTAAAGGGGCATATATGGCA
Organism: Pseudophryne corroboree; assembly: GCF_028390025.1. Lineage (NCBI taxonomy): Eukaryota > Metazoa > Chordata > Amphibia > Anura > Myobatrachidae > Pseudophryne > Pseudophryne corroboree. The sequence continues at coordinate 806,504,506 of NC_086449.1, read as the reverse complement.
CTCTGGGGGCATATGTGTATCTGGCACTGCAGGGGCATGTGTATCTGGCACTGTTGGGGCATGTGTATCTGGCACTATGGGGGCATATCTGGCACTGTAGGGACATATCTGGCACTCTAGGGGCATATGTATTTGGCACTGTGGGGGCATGTGTATCTGGCACTGTGGGGGCATGTGTATCTGGCACTGTGGGGGCATATCTGGCACTGTGGGGGCATATCTGGCACTGTGCGGGTATATCTGGCATTACTGGGGGCATTTGTGTGTCTAGCACCGTGGGACATTTGTGCATCTGACACTGTAGGAGCATATCTGGCACTGTGGGGGCATGTGTATCTGGCACTGTGAGGGCATATGTGTATCTGGCGCAGTGGGGTCATATCTGGCACTGTGGGGGCATATGTGTATCTGACACTCTGGGGCAATGTGTATCTGACACTCTGGGGCAATGTGTATCTGGCACTGTGGGGCAGTGCCGGCCCTAACCAATATGATGCCCTAGGCAAGATTTCGTCTGGTGCCCCCTAGCACCACCGCTAGTTCCACCTCTGACCCTGCACCCCTTTCCCAGCACCATCACCCCTCACCTATAGCAGTCCTTATTTTGGTGTTCCTACGCCTTATATTTTAAATAGGAACAGTGCACACATTAGGCACACAGCCCAATAATGGGCGTGTTCTTGATGGGAAGGGGCATGGCCACACAATAGTATCCCCAATTCAAATTACACCACGCAGTAGTGCAACTTTATTCACATTTTATCATGCGATAGTGTCCCTTATTCATGTTACATCACACAGTAGTACCACTTTACCTTATATATGTTACTCCTTACAGTAGTGCCTTATATTCACATTACACCACACTGAATTACACCTTATTCACATTACACCACACCATAGACCACACAGTAGTGCCCTTTATATACATTACGCCACAGAGTAGAGCACCTTATACACACAATGCCACACATTAGTAATGTATTTTTACACATAATACCACACAGTAATGCCCCTTACACATGACACACATTATTAATGTCCTTATAAACATAATGCACCTTACACATTATGCCTTACACATATGCTGCCCATTATTAATGCCCTTATACACATAATGACACACATAGTGCCTCTTACACATTTGCTGCACACGACACGCATAATGCCCCTTACACATATGCCAAACAATATTGCACAAACAACCCACTCACACACAGCACTCCCACGGCCGTTAACACTGTGAGCCCTGCCTGCTTGGATACAGATCTGTCCTCATAAATCTTAGCCTCAATGCACCATGCAGCAGGAGATGCCTGGCATGAATCGGCTTGCAGCTCCCGGCCAGCTCTGATAACGTCGGGCACCTTTTTTTATGAAAAATCATCTTATTTGCATTGCTATGTCACTAGGATGCACAAGCAGCTTCTGCTGATTAAAATGATATGCAGCATGCCTATATACTGTGTGCAACTGTGGCTGTATCTGCATATATAATGCTACACACAGAATGTAGGCATGCCGCATATCATTTTAATCAGCAGAAGCTGCTGGTACCCTTAGGCATATCAAATGCCCTAGGCACTTGCCTAGTTTGCCTATGCCTAGGGCTGGCTCTGCTGTGGGGGCATATATGGCACTACTGGGGGCATTTATGTATCTAGCACCATAGGGCATTTGTGCATTTGGCACTGTAGGAGCATATCTGGCACAGTGGGGGCGTATCTGGCACTGTGGGGGCCAGGGCCGGACTGGGACTAAAAATAGGCCCTGGCATTTTTGAAGCACACAGGCCCACCTCTGTGACTCCTCCCCTTACTATTCCTGACTCCTCCCACTTATTAGTCTATGCTCTTACAAATATAATTAATATTCTAACAACATACAAGCGTACATCATTCTCTATTAAAATACACACAACCAGTGGTTGAAGTGGAAATTTTTAAGTGGGGTATGGAAATGTTAAGTTTGTAATTAAGCGCGCGCCGAAGGCGCGCCCCCCCCCCCCCCCCCCCCCGGAAAAGGGGGCGTGACCACTCAAGGGGGCGTGACCTTCAGTGTAGTTTACCACACCATACACCCCTTATACGCATTATGCACCACAATAGTAGGACCCCTTATAATATCTAGTACTGGTGCCTCTTTCACATTATAACACACAGTATGAGCCAAAATTCACATTATAGCACCCGGTATGAGCCGAAATTTACATTATAGCACACGGTATGAGCCGAAATTTACATTATATGCCCCCAATAGTGCAGTGCCAGATCCACAATTGCCCCCACAGTGCCAGGTATACAAATGCCCCCACAGTGCCAGGTATACAAATGCCCCCACAGTGCCAGGTATACAAATGCCCCCACAGTGCCAGGTATACAATTGCCCCCACAGCAGCCAGTGCTGCAGCTGCTTACCGCTGCTGCACTGCTGCTGCTTCTCCTCCGGGCTCCGGCTGTGAGGGACGGGTGAGTCAGGAGAGGAGAGCGCCCGCCAGCGCGGCTGTGTCTGGCGCGGCGGCGTATAGCAGACTTCGTTCAAACCAGCCGTCATAAGTGTATCTGCCCTCCCCCATATGTGTATCACGTCCCCATTGTCATTGGCAATGCCCCACGTGGCATTTTGCCACACCCATTCTTTTGGCGCGCGCATACAGTACCTATAAGGTATTCTTTCTACTTGCACCACTGGGGCGGGGCCTACTGATGCAATCAGCTTGGCCCCTCCCTCATCACCGCCCACCTGCTTCTCCTCTCCGGGCATCTCCCGGCAGGGCCGTCTTAACAGCAGTGTAGGCCCCTGGGCACAGCAATGCACTGGGCCCCCTACCCATCCTCCAGCGTCAGCTTTGATGTCCAGCGGGCGGTAGGGGATGTTCTATCTTCCGCTCAGCATGTAGGACCTGGAGCAGTAATTTCTGCTAATTACGCTTTTACTGCACAGACGGGGCAAAACTGTAAAAGGGGGCATTGGGCTGAATGAAGGGTCCCTGGTACATGTCTTCCAGGGTGGTAGACAGGGGCGGATCCAGAAAAAAATTACAGGGGGGGCACCATTAGGGACGTGGCTTTGTTGGAATGGGCGTGGCTTCGTTGGAATGGGCGTGGTATTGCAGGAAAAGACTACCTTATACCCCAGTTTTGCAACCTGCACGCCCAGACGTTGGCCACCACAGGAAAGAAAAATAATCCTGATTCATGCCCCTTACATTATTTGTCATTTTTCCTCCTTATAGTAATGCCCAGTATACATTATTCCACATACTGCAATGGCCCTTAGACATTATTCCACACACAATAATGCACATGACACAATATGCACACACTGTAATGCCCCAGACACATTATGCCACACACCGTAATGCCTGTGACACATTATGACAGGAATCGCAATGCCCGTTATACATTATGCTACACACTGCAATGCCCCTGATGCATTATAGCACATACAATGTCTGTGACACATTATGCCACACACTGCAATGACCTTGAGACATTATACCACAATGCCCGTGATATAGTATACCATACACCGTAATGCCTGTGACACATACCGCAATGCCCGTTATACCCTATGCCACACACCGTAATGCCCGTTATATATTATGCCACACTGCAATGACCCTGAGACATTATACCACATACCACAATGCCCGTGATATAGTATACCACACACCGTAATGCCTGACACATTATGACACACACCGCAATGTCCGTGATACATTATGCCACACACTGCAATGACCCTGAGACATTATACCACATATCACAATGCAGCGATATAGTATACCATACACCGTAATGCCTGTGACACATTATGACACACACCGCAATGTCCGTGATACATTATGCCACACACCGTAATGCCCATTACACATTAAGTCCTACAGTAAGGCTTCTAATTACTTTTCAAATACCTGCTCGTTGTCAGGGGTTTCATGCACTGGGTGTCATGCTCGTTGCCAGGGGTTTCATGCTCTTGGTTCCATGCACGGTGCCAGGGGTTTTCATGCTCAGGGTGTCATGCTCGTTGCCAGGGGTTTCATGCACTGGGTGTCATGCTCGTTGCCAGGGGTTTCATGCACTGGGTGTCATGCTCGTTGCCAGGTGTTTCATGCACTGGGTGTCATGCTCGTTGCTAGGAGGTAGTCCTTGTTGCTAGTGCTGTGCTCCCAGTGCCACATATGTCCCCAGTGCCAGATATTCCCCCACGGTGCCAGGTACTCACATGCCCCCAGTGCCAAATATAGCCCCCCCCATGTGCCAGGTACACATATACCCCCAGTGCCAGATATTCCCAGACAGTGCCACATATGCCCCCAGTGCCAGATATCTCCCCCCCAGTGCTTTATATGCCCCCAGTGCCACATATGCCCCAGTGCCACATATGCCCCAGTGCCAGATATTCCCCCCCCCAGTGCCACATATGCCCCCAGTGCCAGATATCCCTCCCCTGCCAGTTATTCCCCCCAGTGCCACATATCCCCCCCCCAGTGCCACATATGCCCCCAGTGCCAGATATCGCCCCCCCGTGCCAGATATGCCCCCAGTGCCAGATATTCCCCCCAGTGCCATATATGTCCCCAGTGCCAGATATTCTCCCCCCCCCCTCCCTGCCAAATATGCCCCCAGTGCCAGATACCCCCCCCCCCAGTGCCAGATATGCCCCCAGTGCCAGATATTCCCCCCAGTGCCATATATGTCCCAAGTGCCAGATGTTCTCCCACCCCCCCCCCTTCCCCCCTCCCTGCCAAATATGCCCCCAGTGCCAGATATAACCCCCCAGTGCGTCCCTTCCTCCGCCGTCGCCGCCGCCGATGCTCCCCCCGCTCCCCTGCTGTTAGGAGGGACACGGAGGGCACAGTGCGCGCCTCTCCTGTGTCCCTCCTGTGTCTCCGGCGGCCGCGGGTCACTGTAATAAAGGAAGTGCTCACGAACGGCACTTCCTTTATGAGACCAGCGGCCGCCGGAGACACAGGAGGGACACAGGAGAGGCGCGCACTGTGCCCTCCGTGTCCCTCCTAACAGCAGGGGACGAAACGAGACCGCAGACTGACATGCGGACGCTAGTCCGCATGTCAGTCTGCACTAAAAATGACAGGGGGGGCACGTGCCTTGGTGCCCCCCCCCCCCTAAATCCGCCACTGGTGGTAGAGGGTGTTTAATATGCAGGGGAGGGGTGGATAGTGGAGTGGGCTTAATATTCATCATTTTCTGGTGGCAGGACAGCTTGCTTGACTGCAGATATCTCAAGTTCCTGAAAATATATTTCTTGGATTTCAATGGGATAAAAAAATAAAGAGTCACCATTCAGGAGGTACTGTGGATTTGGGGATCAGAGTTCAGGATCCAGAGCAATCCATCAATGAATATATAAAACTGCATATTAGGCGTGTGGAGCTGGAGCAGGGACAAGCTGCTGGAAGGATGATATCTCTGGTTCTGGGCATAGTAGAGACAAGCTGCCAGTGTCCACCAAAAGGGGAGAGTCACAGCTTTTGGAGTATACCCTCAGAAAAACTGTAAGTCAGACAGAACCAGAGATATCTGGCTGGGAAGAGCAATTAACAGGCTTGGATGGGGACCGCTGCTTTCAAGTCAGATATCTCCGGTTCCCCAGGGCCGATTTTAAAAAATCTGGTACCCCTGGAAAGAGGGGACCCTCATCTATAAGTCTAGGGCCCTTATACTCCTGGGGCCCTTGGGCAAGAGCCCATTGAGCCCATAGGAAAAGACGGCCCTGTCTCCCGGAGAGGAGATTTGAAATATCGGCAAGTATGACCTCATGTCACCTGTCTGTCTTCCCCCACACCTTAGATTGTCAGCTCTTTGGAACAGGGCCCTCTTCCCTCCTGTACCCACAGCCCTCTTCTCTCGCACTTCAATTACAGCTCTCTCCTAATCAGCGACTGTCTATATACCCGCATCTTCTCTCACTCGTTACCGTCTATCTCTTCCAACATCTGCCCGCCCCTAGCAGTATGATGACTACTCCTTTGCTTCCTTACATCTCAGCTGTATTGTGTACTGAGAACTGTGCTGCTAATTGTTATCTGTGCTCTGTTTTAGTTTTTCAGTTACTGTGATGTTAAGGTCTGTGTACCCTGTATTGTTCTAAAGTATGCCGTATGTACGGCGCTGCAAAACACTGTTGGCGCCTTATTCATAAAATGTAATAATAATAATAATTACAGCACATAATGTATATAGGGCCTAATTCAGACCTGGTCGCACGCAGGCTATTTTTTGCACTGCTGCGACCAGGTAATCGCCGCCTACAGGAGAGTAGGTAAGCGCATCGCAGGGGTGCGAACAGCTATGCAGAGAGCTGTTTCTGCACAGCCCAGGACTTACTCAGCCGCTGACACGATCTGGGCCGCTGGTGACGTCAGGGACCCTCCTCCGGAACGGGTGGACACGCCTGCGTTTTTTCCGACACTCCCAGGAAACGGTGAGTTGCCGCCCAGGAATGCCTTCTGCCTGTCAATCTTCTTGCGATCGCTTTCGTCATAGAAACCGTCACTGTCCGGCGACCCCTGTCACCAGACAGCAACGCGCCTGCGCATTGTGGCCCGCACGCATGCGCTGTTCAGACCCGACCGCACGTCTGCAAAAAAAAAAGCAGCATGTGATTGGGTCTGAATGACCCCCATAGTCCAGAGGTTCTCAAACGTGGTCCTCAAGGCACCCCAACGGTCCAGGTTTTAGCTATAGCCACGATTCAGCACAGATGGTTAAATCAAGTATGTACGAAGCAGTGACAAAAGTGGAGAAATGAGCCAGTGGAGAAGTTGCCCATGGCAACCAATCAGCTGCTCTGTATACTTTTACAGTAAGAAAATTATAAATGTTACGTCAATACTGATTGGTTGCCATGGGCAACTTCTCCACTGGCTCACTTCTCTACTTTTATCACTGCTTAGTACATCTCCCCCTTAATGCTCTAACCATGGCCCTCATTCCGAGTTGATCGGTCGCAAGGCGAATTTAGCAGAGTTACACACGCTAAGCCGCCGCCTACTGGGAGTGTATCTTAGCATCTTAAAATTGCGACCGATGTATTCGCAATATTGCGATCACAAACTACTTAGCAGTTTTAGAGTAGCTCCACACTTACTCTGCCTGTGCGATCAGTTCAGTGCTTGTCGTTCCTGGTTTGATGTCACAAACACACCCAGCGTTCGCCCAACCACTCCCCCGTTTCTCCGGCCACTCCTGCGTTTTTTCCGGAAACGGTAGCGTTTTCAGCCACACGCCCATAAAACGCCGTGTTTCCGCCCAGTAACACCCATTTCCTGTCAATCACATTACGATCGCCGGAGCGATGAAAAAGCCGTGAGTAAAAATACTATCTTCATTGTTAAATTACTTGGCGCAGTCGCAGTGCGAATATTGCGCATGCGTACTAAGCGGATTTTCATTGCGATGCGATGAAAAATACCGAGCGAACGACTCGGAATGAGGGCCCATGTGTAGGAAGCATGACAGATGAAGGTCCTATGTGACAGGATTGCATGTGACGTGCTAGGGCGCGTAACAGCAAAGTGTCCTTGGAAAGTGTAAAATGTTGGCAAGTGCAATGTTTCTTATTTAGGCGAGACATGGGGGAAGAGACGTCTGAGGGAATCAGTGTATTTGGCGGGAGATCCAGTCTCCGTGAGTTGCGTTTGTTGCTTGTTGTGTATATTTGAAGCTACAGCAATAACACGGGTACATATAGGGCCTGGAGCCATGCTGTTCCTAGAGGTTTGTGTGGGAGAGTGTCCTGGCAAGTCATCTCATTGCTGCACTGCGCTGACTGCTGTTCCTTTAGCAATAGTAATAGTTCCTGCAATCTATTCAGACCTAATCGCTAGGCTGCGTTTTTGCACAGCCTGCAATCAGATCTGAACTGCGCATGCGTGTGCATCGCAATGCGCAGGCGCAACGGACCACAGCAATGGGGATCGCCGCACATCGACGGGTTTGTGCGAAGGATCTGATCGCACAGGCGTTCTCAAGGAGATTGACAGGTAGAGGGAGTTTGTGGGTGGCAACTGACCGTTTTCAAGGAGTGTCTGGAAAAACGCAGGCGTGTTCAAGCGTTGGGAGGGAAGGATGTCTGACGTCAAATCAGGTCCCGGACAGGCTGAAGTGATGGCAGCAGCTGAGTAAGTCCTGGGCTGTGCAGAGACTGCACAAAATCAGTTTTTGCTACATGAGATCACACACTTGCACAGCTAAAATACACTCCCCCTGTAGGCGGCAACTATCCGATCGCTGGGCTGCAAAAATCGCTGCCCAGCGACAGAGCCAGCCCTATGCATAGGCAAACTAGGCAAATGCCTAGGGCATTTGGACAGCGATGGGGCACAAGCAGATTCTGCTGATTAAAATGATATGCGGCATGCCTATATTCTATGTGTGACTGTGGCTGTATCTGCATATGAAATGCTACATTACAGTGTATTCCTGGAAATCACTGTAACGTAGCATTTCGTATGTAGATACAGCCACAGTGGCACACAGAATATAGACATGCCGCATATCAATTTAATCAGTAGAAGCTGCTTGTACGTTCTAGTCACATACAGTAGCAATGGAAATTTTATGCATTTTCTGCAGAAAGAGGCGCCCAACGTTAGCAGAGCTGGACGGGAGCTGCATGGCATATTGAGGCAAGATGAAGGAGGACACATCTGTATCCAAGCAGAGGAAGAGGTCACAGTGTTAGCGGCCATGTGAGTGCTGTGTGTGGGTAGGTTCGTTGTGCAATAGTGTTTGGCATATGTGTAAGAGACATTATGTGTGTCATGTGTATAAATGCATTAATAATGTGTGACATGTGTAAAGGGCCTTATGCATGTCATTATGTGTATAAGGACTAGAGATAAGCGGGTTTGGTTCGTCGACATCCAAACCCCCCTGAACTTCACGTGGTTTACACGGGTCCGAGGCAGCCTCGGTTCTTCCCGCCTAACACGCAAAACCCGTACGGGGGAAAACGTCATCATCCCGCTGTTGGATTCTCGCGAGATTCGGATTCCATATAAAGAGCCGCGCATCGCCGCCATTTTCACTCGTACATTGTCGATTGAGCGAAGAGGACGTGGCTACGTTTTCTGCCTGAAAAGTTCAATATCTGTGCTCAGTGTGCTGCATTGTGGGGACCAGTATATAGTAGTACAGTGCTGCATTGTGGTGACCACCAGTATATAGTAGTACAGTACAGTTGTCCATTGCTGTATCTTGCAGCTCCGTGTCAGACTCAGTTCTATTCTCCAGATCAGTGCTCAATATCTTTGCTGCATTGTGGGGACCAGTATATAGTAGTTCAGTGCTGCATTGTGGTGACCACCAGTATATAATAGTACAGTACAGTTGTCCATTGCTGTATCTTGCAGCTCCGTGTCAGACTCAGTTCTATTCTCCGGATCAGTGCTCAATATCTTTGCTGCATTGTGGGGACCAGTATATAGTAGTAGAGTGCTGCATTGTGGTGACCACCAGTATATAGGAGTACAGTACAGTTGTCCATTGCTGTATCTTGCAGCTCTGTGTCAGACTCAGTTCTATTCCCCGGATCAGTGCTCAATATCTGTGCTGTATTGCGGGGACCAGTATATAGTAGTACAGTGCTGCATTGTGATGACCACCAGTACATAGTAGTACAGTACAGTTGTCCATTGCTGTATCTTGCAGCTCTGTGTCAGACTCAGTTCTATTCTCCGGATCAGTGCTCAATATCTGTGCTGCATTGTGGGGACCAGTATATAGTAGTACAGTGCTGCATTGTGGTGACCACCAGTATATAGTAGTACAGTACAGTTGTCCATTACTGTATCTTGCAGCTCTGTGTCAGACTCAGTTCTATTCTCCTGATCAGTGCTCAATATCTTTGCTGCATTGTGGGGACCAGTATATAGTAGTACAGTGCTGCATTGTGGTGACCACCAGTATATAGTAGTACAGTACAGTTGTCCATTGCTGTATCTTGCAGCTCCGTGTCAGACTCAGTTCTATTCTCCATGTCAGTGCTCAATATCTGTGCTGCATTGTGGAGACCAGTATATAGTAGTACAGTGCTGCATTGTGGTGACCACCAGTATATAGTAGTACAGTACAGTAGTCCATTGCTGTATCTTGCAGCTGGCATATAATTCCACACATTCAAAAATGGAGATGAAAAATGTGGAGGGTAAAATAGGGAAAGATCAAGATCCACTTCCACCTAGTGCTGAAGCTGCTGCCACTAGTCATGGCAGAGATGATGAAATGCCATCAACGTCGTCTGCCAAGGCCGATGCCCAATGTCATAGTAGAGAGCATGTAAAATCCAAAAAAACAAAAGTTCAGTAGAATGACCCAAAAATCTAAATTAAAAGCGTCTGAGGAGAAGCGTAAACTTGCCAATATGCCATTTACGACACGGAGTGGCAAGGAACGGCTAAGGACCTCTCCTATGTTCCTCATGACTAGTGGGTCAGCTTCACATGAGGATGGAAGCACTCATCCTCCCGCTAGAAAAATGAAAAGAGTTAAGCTGGCAAAAGCACAGCAAAGAACTGTGCGTTCTTCTAAATCACAAATCCCCAAGGAGAGTCCAATTGTGTCGGTTGCGATGCCTGACCTACCCAACACTGGACGGGAAGAGATGGCTCCTTCCACCATTTGCACGCCCCCTGCAAGTGCTGGAAGGAGCACTAGAGATGAGCGGGTTCGGTTTCTCTGAATCCGAACCCGCCCGAACTTCATGTTTTTTACACGGGTCCGAGCGACTCGGATCTTCCCGCCTTGCTCGGTTAACCCGAGCGCGCCCGAACGTCATCATCACGCTGTCGGATTCTCGCGAGGCTCGGATTCTATCGCGAGACTCGGATTCTATATAAGGAGCCGCGCGTCGCGGCCATTTTCACACGTGCATTGAGATTGATAGGGAGAGGACGTGGCTGGCGTCCTCTCCGTTTAGAAATTAAAATAGATAGGAGAGTGAGAGTGAGACACTTCATTTACTTACTGGAGCTTAGGAGGAGTTATACTAGTGACTGATGACCAGTGACCTGACCACCAGTGCAGTTTTATAATTTATTATTATTTAATAATCCGTTCTGTTCTTGTTCTCTGCCTGAAAAAAACGATACACAGTGACTCAGTCACACTCACATACCATATCTGTGCTCAGCCCAGTGTGCTGCATCATCTATGTATAATATCTGACTGTGCTCACACAGCTTAATTGTGGGGGAGACTGGGGAGCAGTTATAGGTTATAGCAGGAGCCAGGAGTACATATTAAACAGTGCACACTTTTGTTGCCAGAGTGCCACTGCCAGTGTGACTGACCACTGACCACTGTGACCAGTGACCTGACCACACTGACCACCAGTATAGTATATATATTGTGATTGAATGTCTGCCTGAAAAAGTACACTCGTCGTGTGACTTGTGTGGTGTTTTTTTATTCTATAAAAATTAAAAAACTCATTCTGCTGACAGACAGTGTCCAGCAGGTCCGTCATTATATAATATATACCTGTCCGGCTGCAGTAGTGATATATATATATTTTTTATATCATTATTTATCATCCAGTCTATACTAGCAGCAGACACAGTATGGTAGTTCACGGCTGTAGCTACCTCTGTGTCGGCACTCGGCAGTCCATCCATAATTGTATACCACCTACCCGTGGTTTTTTTTTTCTTTCTTCTTTATACATACTACATCTCATTTTCATCCAGTCTATATTAGCAGCAGACACAGTACAGTACGGTAGTCCACGGCTGTAGCTATCTCTGTGTCGGCACTCGGCAGTCCATCCATAATTGTATACCACCTACCCGTGGTTTTTTTTTTCTTTCTTCTTTATACATACTACATCTCATTATCAACCAGTCTATATTAGCAGCAGACACAGTACAGTACGGTAGTCCACGGCTGTAGCTACCTCTGTGTCGGCACTCGGCAGTCCATCCATAATTGTATACCACCTACCCGTGGTTTTTTTTTTCTTTCTTCTTTATACATACTACATCTCATTATCAACCAGTCTATATTAGCAGCAGACACAGTACGGTAGTTCACGGCTGTAGCTACCTCTGTGTCGGCACTCGGCAGTCCATCCATAATTGTATACCACCTACCCGTGGTTTTTTTTTTCTTTCTTCTTTATGCATACATACTACATCTCATTATCATCCAGTCTATATTAGCAGCAGACACAGTACAGTACGGTAGTCCACGGCTGTAGCTACTTCTGTGTCGGCACTCGGCAGTCTATCCATAATTGTATACCACCTACCCGTGGTTTTTTTTTCTTTCTTCTTTATACATACTACATCTCATTATCATCCAGTCTATATTAGCAGCAGACACAGTACAGTACGGTAGTCCACGGCTGTAGCTACCTCTGTGTCGGCACTCGGCAGTCCATCCATAATTGTATACCACCTACCCGTGTTTTTTTTTTTCTTTCTTCTTTATACATACTACATCTCATTATCAACCAGTCTATATTAGCAGCAGACACAGTACAGTACGGTAGTCCACGGCTGTAGCTACCTCTGTGTCGGCACTCGGCAGTCCATCCATAATTGTATACCACCTACCCGTGGTTTTTTTTTCTTTCTTCTTTATACATACTACATCTCATTATCAACCAGTCTATATTAGCAGCAGACACAGTACAGTACGGTAGTCCACGGCTGTAGCTACCTCTGTGTCGGCACTCGGCAGTCCATCCATAATTGTATACCACCTACCCGTGGTTTTTTTTTTCTTTCTTCTTTATACATACTACATCTCATTATCATCCAGTCTATATTAGCAGCAGACACAGTACAGTACGGTAGTCCACGGCTGTAGCTACCTCTGTGTCGGCACTCGGCAGTCCATCCATAATTGTATACCACCTACCCGTGGTTTTTTTTTTCTTTCTTCTTTATACATACTACATCTCATTATCATCCAGTCTATATTAGCAGCAGACACAGTACAGTACGGTAGTCCACGGCTGTAGCTATCTCTGTGTCGGCACTCGGCAGTCCATCCATAATTGTATACCACCTACCCGTGTTTTTTTTTTCTTTCTTCTTTATACATACTACATCTCATTATCAACCAGTCTATATTAGCAGCAGACACAGTACAGTACGGTAGTCCACGGCTGTAGCTACCTCTGTGTCGGCACTCGGCAGTCCATCCATAATTGTATACCACCTACCCGTGTTTTTTTTTTCTTTCTTCTTTATACTTACTACATCTCATTATCAACCAGTCTATATTAGCAGCAGACACAGTACGGTAGTTCACGGCTGTAGCTACCTCTGTGTCGGCACTCGGCAGTCCATCCATAATTGTATACCACCTACCCGTGGTTTTTTTTTCTTTCTTCTTTATACATACTACATCTCATTATCATCCAGTCTATATTAGCAGCAGACACAGTACAGTACGGTAGTCCACGGCTGTAGCTACCTCTGTGTCGGCACTCGGCAGTCCATCCATTATTGTATACTAGTATCCATCCATCTCCATTGTTTACCTGAGGTGCCTTTTAGTTGTGCCTATTAAAATATGGAGAACAAAAATGTTGAGGTCCCAAAATTAGGGAAAGATCAAGATCCACTTCCACCTCGTGCTGAAGCTGCTGCCACTAGTCATGGCCGAGACGATGAAATGCCAGCAACGTCGTCTGCCAAGGCCGATGCCCAATGTCATAGTACAGAGCATGTCAAATCCAAAACACCAAATATCAGTAAAAAAAGGACTCCAAAACCTAAAATAAAATTGTCGGAGGAGAAGCGTAAACTTGCCAATATGCCATTTACCACACGGAGTGGCAAGGAACGGCTGAGGCCCTGGCCTATGTTCATGGCTAGTGGTTCAGCTTCACATGAGGATGGAAGCACTCAGCCTCTCGCTGGAAAACTGAAAAGACTCAAGCTGGCAAAAGCACCGCAAAGAACTGTGCGTTCTTCGAAATCCCAAATCCACAAGGAGAGTCCAATTGTGTCGGTTGCGATGCCTGACCTTCCCAACACTGGACGTGAAGAGCATGCGCCTTCCACCATTTGCACGCCCCCTGCAAGTGCTGAAAGGAGCACCCGCAGTCCAGTTCCTGATAGTCAGATTGAAGATGTCAGTGTTGAAGTACACCAGGATGAGGAGGATATGGGTGTTGCTGGCGCTGGGGAGGAAATTGACCAGGAGGATTCTGATGGTGAGGTGGTTTGTTTAAGTCAGGCACCCGGGGAGACACCTGTTGTCCGTGGGAGGAATATGGCCGTTGACATGCCTGGTGAAAATACCAAAAAAATCAGCTCTTCAGTGTGGAGGTATTTCAACAGAAAAGCGGACAACAGGTGTCAAGCCGTGTGTTGCCTTTGTCAAGCTGTAATAAGTAGGGGTAAGGACGTTAACTACTCGGAACATCCTCCCTTATACGTCACCTGCAGCGCATTCATAATAAGTCAGTGACAAGTTCAAAAACTTTGGGCGACAGCGGAAGCAGTCCACTGACCAGTAAATCCCTTCCTCTTGTAACCAAGCTCACGCAAACCACCCCACCAACTCCCTCAGTGTCAATTTCCTCCTTCCCCAGGAATGCCAATAGTCCTGCAGGCCATGTCACTGGCAATTCTGACGAGTCCTCTCCTGCCTGGGATTCCTCCGATGCATCCTTGCGTGTAACGCCTACTGCTGCTGGCGCTGCTGTTGTTGCTGCTGGGAGTCGATGGTCATCCCAGAGGGGAAGTCGTAAGCCCACTTGTACTACTTCCAGTAAGCAATTGACTGTCCAACAGTCCTTTGCGAGGAAGATGAAATATCACAGCAGTCATCCTGCTGCAAAGCGGATAACTGAGGCCTTGACAACTATGTTGGTGTTAGACGTGCGTCCGGTATCCGCCGTTAGTTCACAGGGAACTAGACAATTTATTGAGGCAGTGTGCCCCCGTTACCAAATACCATCTAGGTTCCACTTCTCTAGGCAGGCGATACCGAGAATGTACACGGACGTCAGAAAAAGACTCACCAGTGTCCTAAAAAATGCAGTTGTACCCAATGTCCACTTAACCACGGACATGTGGACAAGTGGAGCAGGGCAGGGTCAGGACTATATGATTGTGACAGCCCACTGGGTAGATGTATGGACTCCCGCCGCAAGAACAGCAGCGGCGGCACCAGTAGCAGCATCTCGCAAACGCCAACTCTTTCCTAGGCAGGCTACGCTTTGTATCACCGCTTTCCAGAATACGCACACAGCTGAAAACCTCTTACGGCAACTGAGGAAGATCATCGCGGAATGGCTTACCCCAATTGGACTCTCCTGTGGATTTGTGGCATCGGACAACGCCAGCAATATTGTGTGTGCATTAAATATGGGCAAATTCCAGCACGTCCCATGTTTTGCACATACCTTGAATTTGGTGGTGCAGAATTTTTTAAAAAACGACAGGGGCGTGCAAGAGATGCTGTCGGTGGCCAGAAGAATTGCGGGACACTTTCGGCGTACAGGCACCACGTACAGAAGACTGGAGCACCACCAAAAACTACTGAACCTGCCCTGCCATCATCTGAAGCAAGAAGTGGTAACGAGGTGGAATTCAACCCTCTATATGCTTCAGAGGTTGGAGGAGCAGCAAAAGGCCATTCAAGCCTATACAATTGAGCACGATATAGGAGGTGGAATGCACCTGTCTCAAGTGCAGTGGAGAATGATTTCAACGTTGTGCAAGGTTCTGATGCCCTTTGAACTTGCCACACGTGAAGTCAGTTCAGACACTGCCAGCCTGAGTCAGGTCATTCCCCTCATCAGGCTTTTGCAGAAGAAGCTGGAGACATTGAAGGAGGAGCTAACACGGAGCGATTCCGCTAGGCATGTGGGACTTGTGGATGGAGCCCTTAATTCGCTTAACAAGGATTCACGGGTGGTCAATCTGTTGAAATCAGAGCACTACATTTTGGCCACCGTGCTCGATCCTAGATTTAAAGCCTACCTTGGATCTCTCTTTCCGGCAGACACAAGTCTGCTGGGGTTGAAAGACCTGCTGGTGACAAAATTGTCAAGTCAAGCGGAACGCGACCTGTCAACATCTCCTCCTTCACATTCTCCCGCAACTGGGGGTGCGAGGAAAAGGCTCAGAATTCCGAGCCCACCCGCTGGCGGTGATGCAGGGCAGTCTGGAGCGACTGCTGATGCTGACATCTGGTCCGGACTGAAGGACCTGACAACGATTACGGACATGTCGTCTACTGTCACTGCATATGATTCTCTCAACATTGAAAGAATGGTGGAGGATTATATGAGTGACCGCATCCAAGTAGGCACGTCACACAGTCCGTACTTATACTGGCAGGAAAAAGAGGCAATTTGGAGGCCCTTGCACAAACTGGCTTTATTCTACCTAAGTTGCCCTCCCACAAGTGTGTACTCCGAAAGAGTGTTTAGTGCCGCCGCTCACCTTGTCAGCAATCGGCGTACGAGGTTACATCCAGAAAATGTGGAGAAGATGATGTTCATTAAAATGAATTATAATCAATTCCTCCGCGGAGACATTGACCAGCAGCAATTGCCTCCACAAAGTACACAGGGAGCTGAGATGGTGGATTCCAGTGGGGACGAATTGATAATCTGTGAGGAGGGGGATGTACACGGTGATATATCGGAGGATGATGATGAGGTGGACATCTTGCCTCTGTAGAGCCAGTTTGTGCAAGGAGAGATTAATTGCTTCTTTTTTGGTGGGGGTCCAAACCAACCCGTCATATCAGTCACAGTCGTGTGGCAGACCCTGTCACTGAAATGATGGGTTGGTTAAAGTGTGCATGTCCTGTTTATACAACATAAGGGTGGGTGGGAGGGCCCAAGGACAATTCCATCTTGCACCTCTTTTTTCTTTAATTTTTATTTGCGTCATGTGCTGTTTGGGGAGGGTTTTTTGGAAGGGACATCCTGCGTGACACTGCAGTGACACTCCTAGATGGGCCCGGTGTTTGTGTCGGCCACTAGGGTCGCTTATCTTACTCACACAGCTACCTCATTGCGCCTCTTTTTTTCTTTGCGTCATGTGCTGTTTGGGGAGGGTTTTTTGGAAGGGACATCCTGCGTGACACTGCAGTGCCACTCCTAGATGGGCCCGGTGTTTGTGTCGGCCACTAGGGTCGCTTATCTTACTCACACAGCTACCTCATTGCGCCTCTTTTTTTCTTTGCGTCATGTGCTGTTTGGGGAGGGTTTTTTGGAAGGGACATCCTGCGTGACACTGCAGTGACACTCCTAGATGGGCCCGGTGTTTGTGTCGGCCACTAGGGTCGCTTATCTTACTCACACAGCTACCTCATTGCGCCTCTTTTTTTCTTTGCGTCATGTGCTGTTTGGGGAGGGTTTTTTGGAAGGGACATCCTGCGTGACACTGCAGTGCCACTCCTAGATGGGCCCGGTGTTTGTGTCGGCCACTAGGGTCGCTTATCTTACTCACACAGCTACCTCATTGCGCCTCTTTTTTTCTTTGCGTCATGTGCTGTTTGGGGAGGGTTTTTTGGAAGGGACATCCTGCGTGACACTGCAGTGCCACTCCTAGATGGGCCCGGTGTTTGTGTCGGCCACTAGGGTCGCTTATCTTACTCACACAGCTACCTCATTGCGCCTCTTTTTTTCTTTGCGTCATGTGCTGTTTGGGGAGGGTTTTTTGGAAGGGACATCCTGCGTGACACTGCAGTGACACTCCTAGATGGGCCCGGTGTTTGTGTCGGCCACTAGGGTCGCTTATCTTACACAGCTACCTCATTGCGCCTCTTTTTTTCTTTGCGTCATGTGCTGTTTGGGGAGGGTTTTTTGGAAGGGACATCCTGCGTGACACTGCAGTGACACTCCTAGATGGGCCCGGTGTTTGTGTCGGCCACTAGGGTCGCTTATCTTACTCACACAGCTACCTCATTGCGCCTCTTTTTTTCTTTGCGTCATGTGCTGTTTGGGGAGGGTTTTTTGGAAGGGACATCCTGCGTGACACTGCAGTGCCACTCCTAGATGGGCCAGGTGTTTGTGTCGGCCACTAGGGTCGCTTAGCTTAGTCATCCAGCGACCTCGGTGCAAATTTTAGGACTAAAAATAATATTGTGAGGTGTGAGGTATTCAGAATAGACAGAAAATGAGTGGAAATGATGGTTTTTGAGGTTAATAATACTTTGGGATCAAAATGACCCCAAATTCTATGATTTAAGCTGTTTTTTAGGTTTTTTGGAAAAAAACACCCGAATCCAAAACACACCCGATTCCGACAAAAAAAATTCGGTGATGTTTTGCCAAAACGCGGTCGAACCCAAAACACGGCCGCGGAACCGAACCCAAAACCAAAACACAAAACCCGAAAAATTTCCGGCGCTCATCTCTAAGGAGCACCCACAGTACAGTTCCTGATATTCAAATTGAAGATGTCACTGTTGAAGTACACCAGGATGAGGATGTGGGTGTTGCTGGCGCTGAGGAGGAAATTGACAAGGAGGATTCTGATGGTGAGGTGGTTTGTTTAAGTCAGGCACCCGGGGAGACACCTATTGTCCGTGGGATGAATAAGGCCATTGACATGCCTGGTCAAAATACCAAAAAAATCACCCCTCCGGTGTGGAATTATTTAAACAGAAATGCGGACAACTGGTGTCAAGCCGTGTGTTGCCTTTGTCAAGCTGTAATAAGTAGGGGTAAGGACGTTAACCACCTAGGAACATCCTCCCTTATACGTCACCTGGAGCGCATTCATCAGAAGTCATTGACAAGTTCAAAAACTTTGGGTGACAGCGGAAGCAGTCCACTGGCAACTAAATCCCTTCTTCCTCTTGTACCCAAGCTCCTGCAAACCACACCACCAACTCCCTCAATCTCAGTTTCCTCCTTAGACAGGAACGCCAATAGTCCTGCAGGCCATGTCACTGGCAAGTCTGACGAGTCCTCTCCTGAGTGGGATTCCTCCGATGGATCCTTGAGTGTATCGCCTACTGCTGCTGGTGCTGCTGTTGTTGCTGCTGGGAGTCGATAATCATCCCAGAGGGGAAGTCGGAAGACCACTTGTACTACTTCCAGTAAGCAATTGACTGTCCAACAGTCCTTTGCTAGGAAGATTAAATATCACAGAAGTCATCCTGTTGCAAAGCGGATAACTCAGGCCTTGGCAGCTGTGTTGGTGTTAGACGTGCGTCCGGTATCCGCCATTAGTTCACAGGGACTTAGAGAATTTCTTGAGGTAGTGTGTCCCCGGTACCAAATACCATCTAGGTTCCACTGCTCTAGGCAGGCGATACCGAGAATGTACACAGACGTCAGAAAAAGAGTCACCAGTGTCCTAAAAAATGCAGTTGTACCCAATGTCCACTTAACCACGGACATGTGGACAAGTGGAGCAGGGCAGACTAAGGACTATATGACTGTGACAGCCCACTGGGTAGATGTATTGCCTCCCGCAGCAACAACAGCAGCGGCGGCACCTGTAGCAGCATCTCGCAAACGCCAACTCGTTCCTAGGCAGGCTACGCTTTGGATCACCGCTTTCCATAAGAGGCACACAGCTGACAACCTCTTACGGAAACTGAGAAACATCATCGCAGATTGGGTTAACCCAATTGGACTCTCCTGGGGATTTGTGACATCGGACAACGCCACCAATATTGGCCCTCATTCCAAGTTGTTCGCTCGCTAGCTGCTTTTAGCAGCTTTGCACACGCTAAGCCGCCGCCTACTGGGAGTGAATCTTAGCATAGTAAAATTGCGAACGAAAGATTAGCAGATTTGCGAATACACTTCTTAGCAGTTTCTGAGTAGCTCCACACTTACTCGGCATCTGCGATCAGTTCAGTCAGTTTCGTTCCTGGTTTGACGTCACAAACACACCCAGCGTTCGCCCAGACACTCCCCCGTTTCTTCAGACACTCCGGCGTTTTTCCCAGAAACGGTAGCGTTTTTTCACACACTCCCATAAAATGAACAGTTTCCGCCCAGAAACACCCACTTCCTGTCAATCACATTACGATCACCAGAACGAA
Organism: Pseudophryne corroboree; assembly: GCF_028390025.1. Taxonomy (NCBI): domain Eukaryota; kingdom Metazoa; phylum Chordata; class Amphibia; order Anura; family Myobatrachidae; genus Pseudophryne; species Pseudophryne corroboree. Next base: position 806,484,497 of record NC_086449.1, on the reverse strand, counting down.
GAAAAAACCTCGTAATGCCGTGAGTAAAAAACCTAACTGCATAGCAAATTTACTTGGCGCAGTCGCACTGCGGACATTGCGCATGCGCATTAGCGACTAATCGCTCCGTTGCGAAAAAAAAAAACGAACGAACAACTCGGAATGACCACCATTGTGCGTGCATTACATGAGGGCAAATTCCAGCACGTCCCATGTTTTGCACATACAATGAATTTGGTGGTGCAGAATTAAAAAAAAAACGACAGGGGCGTGCAAGAGATGCTGTCGGTGGCCCGAAGAATTGCGGGCCACTTTCGGCATTCAGCCACCGTGTGCCGAAGACTGGAGCACCAGCAAACACTCCTGAACATTCCCAGCCATCAGCTGAAGCAAGAGGTGGTAACGAGGTGGAATTCAACCCTCTATATGCTTCAGAGGATGGAGGAGCAGCAAAAGGCCATTCAAGCCTATACATCTGCCTACAATATAGGCAAAGGAGGGGAATGTACCTGACTCAAGCGCAGTGGAGAATGATTTCAACGTTGTGCAAGGTTCTGCAACCCTTTGAACTTGCCACACGTGAAGTCAGTTCAGACACTGCTAGCCTGAGTCAGGTCATTCCCCTCATCAGGTTTTTGCAGAAGCAGCTGGAGAGATTGAAGGAGGAGTTAAAACGGAGCGATTCCGCTAGGCATGTGGGACTTGTGGATGGAGCCCTTTATTCGCTTAACCAGGATTCACGGGTGGTCAATCTGTTGAAATTAGAGTACTACATTTTGGCCACCGTGCTCGATCCTAGGTTTAAAGCCTACGTTGTATCTCTCTTTCCGGCAGACACAAGTCTGCAGATGTTCAAAGACCTGCTGGTGAGACACTTGTTAAGTCAAGCGGAACGTGACCCGCCAACAGCTCCTCCTTCATTTTCTACCACCACTGGAGCTGCCAGTAAAAGGATCAAATTTCTAAAACCACCTGTGGGCGGTGATGCAGGGCAGTCAGGAGCGAAAACTGACATCTGGTCCGGACTGAAGGACCTGCCAACCAGAGGCGGAACTACCGCCAGTGCAACCAGTGCGTTGCACTGGGGCCCGCCACTGTCCAGGGGCCCAAAGCATGTAATGAGTCAAACTGACTCATTACATGCCGCTGTGTGCTGTGGGCAACCGCTGCCCGCAGCACACAGCTGCCCGGAGAGGAGCACAGCGGACATGGGGGGAAGGAGGAGGGAGCCGCAGCAGCACTGTTTTATTGGTTGAGGCGCTGCTGCTGCTGTCCCTCTGCTTCACTATGGCTGTCTTCTGCCGCTGTGAATGTGTAAAAAGGGGATGCTGTCTGCCGTTATGTGTAAAAAGGGGACGCTGTCTGCCGTTATGTGTAAAAAGTGCATGCTGTCTGCCGTTATGTGTAAAAAAGGGGACGCTGTCTGCCGTAATGTGTAAAAAAGGGGACGCTGTCTGCCACTGTCTAACAGATGCATTCTGTCTGCCGTTATGTGTAAAAAGGGGACGCTGCCTGCCGTTATGTGTAAAAAGTGCACGCTGTCTGCCGCTATGTGTAAAAAGGGCATGCTGTCTGCCGTTATGTGTAAAAAGAGGGATGCTGTCTGCCATTATGTGTAAAAAAGGGGACGCTGTCTGCCGTAATGTGTAAAAAGGGGATGCTGTCTTCCGTAATGTGTAAAAAGGGGACGCTGTCTGCCGTAATGTGTAAAAAGGGGAATCTGTCCGCCGTAAGGTGTAAAAGGGTCTCTACCTGGTATAGTGGTGCTACTGTGCGGCGTAATTTGAATAATGGAGACTACTGTGCACCGTTTTATGAACTGGTATTATTTTGTGGCCACACCCCACTAAGCCACGCCCCTATGTATTTTTGCGTGCGCCTACGGCGCGCGCTGCCCCTGTTTTGCATGCAGGGGTGGGGCTCCGATGCCGTTTCTTGCACACAGTGCTAAAATGTCTAGTTACGGCACTGTTGCTATGTATCCATTTCTCTGGCCCTGAGCAGGTCCCCCTCACCAGATCCTCTCCAGGGGTGAGGGGGTGGATTTGGATGGGATGAGGGGGGAGGGGGCAAAACATTGTGTCGCTCCTGGGCCCATCGCTCGCTAATTCCGCCACTGCTGCCAACGATTACTGACATGTCGTCTACTGTCACTGCATATGATTCTGTCACCATTGAAAGAATGGTGGAGGATTATATGAGTGACCGCATCCAAGTAGGCACGTCAGACAGTCCGTACATATACTGGCAGGAAAAAGATGCAATTTGGAGGCCCTTGCACAAACTGGCTTTATCTTTCCTAAGTTGCCCCCCCCCCCCCCCCCTCCAGTGTGTACTCCGAAAGAGTGTTTAGTGCAGCCGCTCACCTTGTCAGCGATCGGCGTACGAGGTTACTTCAACAAAATGTGGAGAAGATGATGTTCATTAAAATGAATTATAATCAATTCCTCCGTGGAGACATTTACCAGCAATTGCCTCCAGAAAGTACACAGGGACCTGTGATGTTGGATTCCAGTGGGGACGAATTAATAATCTGTGAGGAGGGGAATGTACAGAGTGAAAGGGGTGAGGAATCGGACGATGAGGAGGTGGACATCTTGCCTCTGTAGAGCCAGTTTGTGCAAGGAGAGATTGATTGCTTCTTTTTTGGTGGGGGCCCAAACCAACCAGTCATTTCAGCCACAGTCGTGTGACAGACCCTGTCGCTGAAATGATGGGTTTGTTAAAGTGTGCATGTCCTGTTTATACAACATAAGGGTGGGTGGGAGGGCCCAAGGACAATTCCATCTTGCACCTCTTTTTTTTTTTTATCTTCGCATCATGTGATATTTGGGGCCATTTTTTTTAAGTGCCATCCTGTCTGACACTGCAGTGCCACTCCTAGATGGGCCAGGTGTTTGTGCCGGCCACTTGGGTCGCTTAGCTTAGTCATCCAGCGACCTCTGTGCGAATTTTAGGACTAAAAATAATATTGTGAGGTGTGAGGTGTTCAGAATAGACTGGAAATGAATGGAAATTATGGTTATTGAGGTTAATAATACTATGGGATCAAAATTACCCCCAAATTCTATGATTTAAGCTGTTTTTGAGGGGGTTTTGAAAAAAACACCCAAATCCAAAACACACCCGAATACGACGAAAAATTTTCAGGGAGGTTTTGCCAAAACGCGTCCGAATCCAAAACACGGCCGCGAAACCGAATCCAAAACCAAAACACAAAATCCGAAAAATTTCCGGTGCACATCACTAATAAGGACATTAATAAAGGTTGGCATAATGTGAAGGTGTATTATGTTTATAAGGACATTAATAATGTGTGGCATATGTGTAAGGGGCATTACTGTGTGGTATTATGTGTATAAATGCATTACTAATGTGCTGCATTATGTGTATAAGGTGCTCTACTGTGTGGCGTAATGTATAGAAAAGGCACTACTGTGTGGTCTAATGTGAATAAAGAGCAATATGGGGTGGCGTAATTTAAATCGGGGGCACTATTGTGTGGCCATGCCCCTTCCCAAAAGAACACTCCCCTTTTTGGGCTGCACGCTGAATGTTCGCACTGTTCCTATTTAAAATATGGGGGGGTAGGAGCACCAAAATGAGGACTGCTATGACTAAGGGGTGATGGTGCTGGGAAAGGGGTGCAGTGTCAGAGGCGGAACTAGCGGCGGTGCTAGGGGGCACCAGCCAAAATCTTGCCTAAGGCATCATATTGATTAGGGGCAGCTCTGGGATCTGCAACCTGAGGGCATAGCTCTTTTATCATGGACGGTAGAAGAAGGTATGTGAATGGGATTTACCCATAGCCCAACCTGGATGTCTGACACTAGTGAATAGTAGGGGTTTGGATATTTTATTAGGGGGCTTTGAGGGGGATGCGGTGAAGATCCCGCCGGAACGGGATCACAGCGGTCGGAATACCGACACTGGGATCCCAACTGGCACAATCCCGACATATTCTTCCTCTGTGGGTGTCCACGACACCCATAGAGGAAGAATAAATTAGTGTGCCGAGCGCAGCGAGTCACCGTGCACGCACCCTGTCGGGATTATGGCGGTCGGGATCCCGGTGTTGGTATTCGGACCACCGGGATCCCATCCAGTGGGATCTCGTACTGATCCCCTTTGAGGTTAGCGGTTAGTTACTCTCCGTGACAATGTAGGCTCTTCACATTAACTTTACATGTTTTTTAAACATTTCGCAGAAGTCAACTCAGAGAACACGAAATAAAACATGTCACTAGATACACACATTTTTAAAGAATGAATTAAACGTTAAATTTTATTATAATTCCTAAGTTTGTGCACCGTAAACAGATTGTGTACCTCGCAGAAAAAGATTTAACAAAGGTAAGTTCTTACCATAAATCTCCTTATCCTGACCGCCGGTCACCTGACTACATCCCGTGCAGAGAGCTGCAGTAGGGCAATAATGTGCACTGGCCGGGCCCCACCGCCACACACATGGCGTCATGCCGTCATACCAGGCACCATGCAAGCCATATACAAGCTGGCACCCCCTCGCATTTGCGCCCAGGGTGACGGCAGCGCTCGCACACCATCTAGTGTACACAAGAAGCCCCGCTCTGTATATTTCAACTTTTCTTTCTTTCAATTCTGCATGAGGTCAACTAAGACTTTTATTTTATCTATTCCACCCCTGCACCACTTGTGCTGCGCTGACAGCCGAATTCTATTTATGCGTTCACATTCCTTCCTTGTAGTAATCAGTCTACACCCTGGGAGTCATTTATGACCAAGCCGCACATCCCTGTTCATGTCTCTGCCTTCTGTGCCCACTTAGGTTCATGCTCCACTGTGCACTGTCTGTTTACTTAGCTGTTATCGTGCTGGTGCGTCCCCTGTGCATTGTGAAAATATGCGGTTCCTTGTACTGTGCGGCATTATGCATATTGAGCAATATTCTCAGAATTTCCCTATATCTATCCCTAATGGCTTAATTCATTGTCACGTGTCTGCCATTTTATGCTGTCGCTTTATATTAAGCGGATAGGTCAATATAATGTACTAGGTGATTCATCGCGCCCTACGGGCGCTCTTCACACCATCGTAAGGGGCTACACCCCCTTAACCCTTGCACGCCCTTGTGGCGTGCAATATTTGTATTATATGGAGTATTACCTCCAATCATAATTGTGTGAGTGGTTAAATATTGCACGGACAAAGGGCGTGCGATGGTTAAGGGGTCATAGCCCCTTGCAACGGCGTGAACAGCGCACGCAGGGCCTGATGAATCACCTAGTAGGTGCTGTGTTTGGGGGAGTAGCGGGTGCGGGGGAGATGCGGATGGGGGAGAGGGTCCGTGGTTCCGCGGGTGTGGTGATTGCGGGAGGCATAAGTGGGGGAGGGGCTGGTGTGGTGGTGTCACGGATGGGGGAGGGGTGGGTGCATGGGTGCCATGGGTGAGGGTCCGGAGCCACCGCGGGTGGGTGCGGGGGTGCTGCACGGGTGGGGGAGGGTGTCTGGAGTCACCACGGGTGGTGGATGGGGTGCCACGGACGGGGCCCGGAGGTACTGTGACTGGGGGAGGGGCGGGTAATGCTTCTCCTGCTTCTCCTCATGGAAGCAGCTAGGCTCCTGTCCTCCTTTTGGCAATGGCTCTCCCGGAGACTCGCACAGCAGCCAAGCAGCCAGTCACTATTGTTAGCGCCGGTGTCCCAACGCGCCGCATTACAGGGAAGAAGATGCACTCAATAAACTACAGCTCAATGTAAAAGGAGAGAGTGCTGTGCAGTGTCAGTGACACTGCACACCCACTGCACAGCACTGTCACCTTTTACATTGATTCAGCCTCCAGACATTACCCTCCACGATATCACCCACTCTATCCGTTACATTAGCCATCTCGGGGCTTCCAGGCCGGCAGCCCAGGTGCTATGTTGCGGAGTCAGGGCCTCTGGGGATCTGGGTGCGGCTGTGGCGGTGAGGCACTTCTGTGACATCACGCGCAGAGGAGACTCCAGGGCTCAGAGAGTATGCGGTGCAGGGAGGGCTATGAAAGCCTTCCGCTGCGCCACTTTCATACACATTTATGGTGGTGACCGCAGCAGCTTTTGTTCCACCTGCGCTGCGGTTAGGGAGTGGGGATTGTTGATGGTGGAGGGGGCAGGTAGACTGGCAGCATGACATAGCACGCTGCAGTAAAAGAGACTTGCTGCAGATGCAGTGGTATACCCTCCAAATGTACCTTTTTGCCAGGTACACTACCTTTTTTTTATGGTCTGTACCGATTTTTGGCTCTCCAAACTTCCACTGAAAGTATAGGAGAAGGGGAGTGGCCATGGCGCTTTATTCGTGGCCACGCCCCCTTTTCAAATTTGTACCAATTTTTATGTGTAAATTGTTGGAGGGTATGTTGCTGCAGATGATTGGGCCTGTTTTGGGGTGTGAACCTTGTGATGTTAGTGTATTAGAATGCTTAATATTTGTAGACACTCCCTTACTAATATGTGTAAGCCTGACTCTTCAGTGATGGTCCCTGGGACCAGGGGGATGCTGGGAAGTGGGTGGTCCAGTGTGCAGTGTGTCTGGAGTTGGTGATGGAATAAAGCAGCACAGCAGTGAACTCACATGTCTCTGTGTCCTGATGACTGGATTTACAAACATATGAACACAACATGGTGTCAGAAGAAGTTTAACTTGGACTGCTAGTGCTCTCAGAGTGTGAAAGAATCTTGAAGAAGTCTGTAAGGCTGTGATACTCGGTGTCTGCAAAGCCTGCCGTGTGCTCCTCTCTTCAAACAGTGAGTAACCATGGATAAACTGTCTCCTCCAACCGGCATGCTGATGTCTGGTAACTTGTCTGAAAACTGGAAAAGATTTAAGCAAAGGTTTAATATATATCTTGCTGCATGTGGAGCTGTTACAGAGGCTGACAAAACTAAGGCATCCATTTTCCTCTATGTGATAGGAGAGGATGTGCTGGACATTTATAATAGTTTTCAGTTTGATGAGGGGCAGAATATGGTGCTATCTTTGAAGATTACTTTGCTTTGTGCCAAGGAAAAATGTGACATATGAAAGATATAAGTTTTTCACATGTGATCAGAAGTCTGTAGATGGATTTGATCAGTATGTTACAGAGCTGCAATCACTCAGTAAAACCTGTGAGTTTGGTGATTTAAAGGATTCACTGATTAGAGATCGTATTGTCTGTGGAATACCTGATAATGGACTCAGAGAGAGACTGCTGAGAGAGCAAGACCTAACAATAGACAAGGCAGTGACTATGTGCAGATCTGCAGAAATAACTAGATTTCAAGCCAAAAAGTTACACAAGGAAGCTGATGTAGTGCAGAAAACAGAGCCAAGCAAACCTGTAGTGCAGGTAGTGCAGAAAACAGAGCCAAGCAAACCTCTCAAGAATAAAGCAGTTTAAGCCACAGTCTAATAAGGAAATGTGTAGTAGATGTGGAAATGCTCACAATCCTAAAATGTGCCCGGCTTATGGTAAAACCTGCATGAAATGTGGTAGACTTAATCACTTTGCCAAATGCTGTAAAATGAAAAGTGAAACAACCAATGTGCATGCTGTTAAACTAACAGTGGAATTCTTTGTGGTCTGCATTGAACTTTGCAGTGCAGATAAGAAAGAATGGATTGTCCCTTTAACTGTGAATGAGATTGTTATTCCCTTTAAGCTTGATACTGGCGTGCAGGTGAATTTAATATCGTTTCAAGACTATAAGACTTTTAGAGTAAAACCTAAAATTCATCCAGCCAAAGTGAAAGTTACAGTGTACACTGGGGAGGAAATTCCTGTGAAAGGTACATGCTTAGTGACACTGAAATATAAGGGACAACAGTTTAAAACCTCTCTACTGATTGTAGATAAAAATGTGCAACCGATTCTAGGATTTAAGATCTCAACCTAGCCATAATGAAGACAACGTGACTGAAGAATACCCTTCATCTGACATGTATGATGATCCTGATAATGGTGAGCAAACCACGATTCTAGAAAGGTCCAACATGGTCGATGAAACACAGACTGTGTATGAAAGACCCAAAAGGGAAATACGCAGACCTGAGAGACTCATTGAAACATGTTAGATGATGTTCTTAATATGACGTTGTTAATTGTTGCATTGAAGTGCGCAGGGCTTATCTTTAAAGAAAAGAGGATGTGATGTTAGTGTATTAGAATGCTTAATATTTGTAGACACTCCCTTACTAATATGTGTAAGCCTGACTCTTCAATGATGGTCCCTGGGACCAGGGGGATGCTGGGAAGTGGGTGGTCCAGTGTGCAGTGTGTCTGGAGTTGGTGATGGAATAAAGCAGCACAGCAGTGAACTCACGTCTCTGTGTCCTGATGACTGGATTTACAAACATATGAACAAAACAGACCTGGAGCTGCTGCTCCATCAGCCCCATTGTTAATCCTGCTCTGGGAACACACAGCAGCCAAAGGGCAGAGCCTCCCATTGGATGTAACCTATGTGGAGGGCGTTTCTCGCCCAATCAGCTGTGGACTGGGTGTGATAGACCTGCTGCTAACCCAATGAAAGCTCCTAGCCACGCCCAGCGTTAACCACACAGTCACAGAGTGACAGATCTGGGTTATTATATAGGAGATGCTCAGGTCCACCCAGCATTAAGAAAAATCCTGCAGACCTCCACAGACAAACAAACAAATAGGAGTACGGTGGCAGAACGGTTGCACAGTAGTTAGCTTTGCTGTCCCACAGCAGTGGTGCCTTGGGTTCACTTAGGGCCACACAGAAAAAAAGAAAATGCAGATGCCCATTCCAAAATACTAAGCACTGCAAATCAGAATAATTATAATAAACCTGGCAATCTAACATACAGCAAAATTGAGGTGCTTAGCATCATTTTTGTCCAAAAAATATTGGCCCACCAACCAACGACCAGGTGACCTCATCTGGTGGGTCCCTAACGTTAAGGTTCAAGTCTAGGGCATGACTCAATCAGGGCTGTAAATTTGTGGAGTTTGCATGTTCTCCTCCTGTTTGCATGGCTTTCCTTCGACAATCCCCCCAGAAAACTGTTGCTGATTCTGAGCAGGATGGATCCCATTGTACAGATACATATAGCGAGCATGTGCTGATGTGAAATTATTCATTTTTTTCAGTTATCTGTCCAATTCTGATTTGGACATTTGTTCACCAGTTCTCCCTTTGGATACTATGGGAGTTTCGGCGTGGGAGCTGGGCAGCAACAATACAAATCTTCTGTCTTGTGGGAGAGTTATGGACATGTAGCTTTATTTCCGTAATATTCTGAGTTATGAGTATGGGTATGGGAACCCTGTGTCTGATCCTTACACCCAGTATGAGCTGATGAGGTGTAGATACTGATGGTTGCAGCTGTGGAAGGAAAAACAGTTGGTGGTGCACTTTCCCTACTGAAGCCGCATAGAGCCTCAAATTAGCCCTACGGAAATTTGCATTAGCATTAGGCGGTAAATAAGGCTACTGCGGTTACATACTACAACAGCCACTTTGTGTTGACTCAACTTCGGCCCCTCTCACCTGACAAAATGAACCATAGTGTGTCCGTGTGTTGAGTATTTTTAGAGTTGCCATAACATCCCTTTAATCCAGGACACCTATGATTTACACAGGTTCGGTGGCTGAATAAAACCAGGTGAAATGCAGTATTGAATGTAGCCAGCCACAGAACCTGTGTAGTGTCCCAGATGAAAGAGATTTTATGGCAACCCTAAGTATATTACAACAATCTGGGGTATTTAGCTTGGCAGAGTGTCTAGCGGTGCAGGGTTTTGGTGGACAAATCATGGTCAATACTCAACTTTTCAGGTTCAACAGATAATTTAAATGGAACTTTATTGTCAGCATACAGAAATGAAAACAAAAACAGTCTAGCCCTCAGGGCCCTAAGGGCATCTAGTCAGCAAAACTAAGGGGTGTATTCAATAGCTGTCGGAAAGCTGCTGTCTTGTCGGAAAGATGGCAGCTTCCGACAGATTTCGGTCGGAAGGGGTTCCAACCTATTCAAAAAGAGCAGTTTTTTTCCAACAAGTCGGGAATTCCCGACTTGTCGGAGAACACTTGGATCGGCGGAATAGGCGCCGATCCGCGTACTTCTGTTACAAACGGGGCCAAATCTAAATCCGACAGGTTTTGGCCCCCTTTCCGACAAACTCAAAAGTCAGATTGAGTAGGGCGTTCCCCCGGCCAGGCCTCGTCACCCCCTGCCGCCCAAGACATCATCGTCGCTGTCGTAGAATTTTACCCGCCACTGCCAGCTGCCTATGCCGCCCGCCGCCGTCCACCTCCCCCGGCTGTCTGCCGCTGGCGGCTACCCCCGCTGCCCACCGCCGTCCACCGGTTTCCTCTGGCTGCCACAGTTTCTCTTGGACTGTCTCCACAGGCAGCCTGACTGGACAGGCGCAACCCCACCTGTGCTGTGTACACTCGGTAGCAGTTTCACTTGACTGCACAGTCCCTCTGGGACTGTCTGCACTCTGCAGCCCTTAGCTGTAGTCACACCTCTTTTTTCTTCCCTCGGTGGGCCGATATCTCCAGCCCCACACACTATCCATGGCTCACTATCGCCATCTAACTTCATATCGCCATAATATGTACAGTAAGCTCCTCTCAAGCATAGGATAATGTGAATATATATACAGGTTGAGTATCCCTTATCCAAAATGCTTGGGACCAGAGGTATTTTGGATATGGGATTTTTCCGTATTTTGGAATAATTGCATACCATAATGAGATATCATGGTGATGGGACCTAAGTCTAAGCACAGAATGCATTTATGTTACATATACACCTTATACACACAGCCTGAAGGTCATTTTAGCCAATTTTAGCCAATATTTTGTATAACTTTGTGCATTAAACAAAGTGTGTTTACATTCACACAATTCATTTATGTTTCATATACACCTTATACACACAGCCTGAAGGTCATTTAATACAATATTTTTAATAACTTTGTGTATTAAACAAAATTTGTGTACATTGAGCCATCAGAAAACAAAGGTTTCACTATCTCACTCTCACTCAAAAAAGTCCGTATTTCGGAATATTCCGTATTTCGGAATATTTGGATATAGGATACTCAACCTGTATACATATATATATATATATATATATATATATATGATTTATTTTATTATTTTTTTTCTCTGTGAAGCACTACATATTATGTTATTGCCGTGTAAAAAAATGTTAAGAAGTAAATACGGTGTTAGAAATCTGAAAAAAAAAAAAAAAAAGGTTTAAATATGCTCCACTATAGGCACATGGGTCATAAACGTCCACCGGAAAAGGCTTTTTTATTCTGTGTAGAGAGTTCATTGAGCTAAATTTTCTGCATGCACTTTTGAAATGACGAGAAAGCTGTCAACACCTTTCACAGACTTTTTCTTTTCTTTCTTTGCAAGTTGCCTTCCTAAAACCAAAACTATATTGCTATGTATGTATCGGTTAATTATGGCCTCAGGGCTTTCCTTAAGAGACGAAAGGAACAAACCTACTTTCCATTCCGAGGTTTTAGAGGATGCTTAAAAATATGCTGATCCATTTTGTTTTGTTGGAAGATGTTGAGAGGACGTTGGACGACATCCAGCGGCTGTGAGTTTGAAGAAGAAAAAGCCGGCTTTGCCGTGAGGGAAGTTTCAGCAGGGAAATAGACGTGCAATCAATGCAGATAAACGAACATTTTGTTCAAAACTCCTATATCTTACAATGCATGTCCCAAAGAGATAACACAACACCAGGTATGGAGAAATGATGCAGCAAAAAACAAACTTTACATGGCCATATAACCATAAGCTAAACTCCAATCTCCCATAACGGTTACTACGCAACCCTGCTTTTTTTTAACGCAGTTTAACTGGTTTTCAGCAACTTATCAACACCAACTGCTCCTACTGGTAGCCAAGCCAGCCACTGTGATAGTCAACTCATTCCAATAGGAGGATAATCGCTGTCTCTACCAGGGTCCACAAGCCAAGCTATACTTCTTGCATTATTGCATAACATGTAGTTGCGTAACATGTAGCTGCAACCGCAGGAGATCGATCCAAACTATGTCTCGTTTCAGATCTTCCGTGGTTCGGAATTTCGATTTTAAATCTGAATTTCGGGTTCTGGATTGCAAACATTACATGATGTTAGCTGTTTTTATTGATTTTTATCAATGCTTATCGATTTTTCTTTTTTCTTTTTTTTTAATCAATATTTTTTAACTGGAGCTTGAAGGCCCTGGATTCTCTCGCCACTCCCGCCTTCCGTCAGTCACCCCCCACTTCCCGGGGCAATCCGGGTGGCTGATGACGCGTTTTGGACTGAATCAAAGTAGACACGCCCCCGCTTTACAATTCTGGTATTTTATAGAGGGGACAGGGCCACGATGATGAAGCTGCGCTGTCATGTCCCCAGTAAATCACGCGCCCCATGTATCCAGCATATATGATTCTATGGGCGGGATGTATTAACATACATCGCCGCACCTCGCCGGTTACCGCAGCGATGTTGATCGCGTATGTACTAACATATGCGATCAACATCGCGATGCGGTGACGGAGGCCCCCCGCGATACCTGTTAGGTGGTCTGCGGGGGGTCTCAGTCACCTCCATGGGGTCCCCACACTGCCTTGATGCCGGGTAGCAGCAGCAGGCTGCCCCCGGCGCCTCCTCCTCCCCCCTGCAGCCGGAAGGACGTCCGGCTGCGTTGCTAGGGGGAGGAGGAGATTACCTTCCGGGTCCGGGGCATCATGGAGGAAGGTAAGCTGGGGGGCTGGGGGGGAGGGGGGGAGGCGTCTGCGGCGGTGTCGGCGGGTTGCGGCGGTCGGCGAAAAGAAGCCCATAGGCTTCTATAGGGTATCGCCATCCAGAGATGGCGATACCCTGGACGCCGAAAACGCGGCGGTAGGGTGTTAGTAAATATGAAAATGCGGTAAAACCCCCGTTTTCGGGGGTTTTACCGCATTTTTGCTTTAGTACATCCCGCCCTATGTGTGGTCGCACCAATCTACTGTATATAATAAAATCAACTGCTGATTAAAAAATGATGTCATAATGTACTGACAGCAGATGTGTTGCCCACAGCTTCTGATGAGTTCCATCAGTGTGTGCAATCTCCTTTGTAATGTGAAAGAAGGCATAAAAATAGAATTCATGGGGTAAATTTACTAAGATGGGAGTTCTATTTAAGATGGGTGTTGCCCATAGCAACCAATCAGATTCTACTTCTTATTTATCTAGCACCTTCTAGAAGATAATACCTGGAATCTGACTGGTTGCTATGGGCAACATCCCATCTTAAATAGAACTCCCATCTTAGTAAATTTACCCCATGGTGTGTAAAGAACCTATTTATTGTAGAGATGTGCAGTGCGGTTCTCCAGAAATCTGTATCCACTCGAATTTTGTGGATCAGAACCGAACTAAAACCTGTTCCGGATCTCCTGAGGAGATTGATCCAAACCGAGTCCTGGTTCGAAATTTTGATTTTAAATCCGAATTTCGGGTTCTAAATTGCAAACAATGCATGTTTTTATTGATGTTTATCAATGCTTATCGATTTTTCTTTTGAAATTTTTTTCTTTTTGGTATCGCTTTTTTTTTCATATGGAGCTTGAAGGCCCTGGATCTTGAAGTAACTTTGTGGGAGACGTTCGTCAAACTTTCTAAAGAGCACTAGCGGCAGTTTTGCCCATAGACCTGGCGCACCAAGAGGTGCTATTTAACACCACCTGAGCACAGGGTATGTGGACACATTTGTAGAACGTGACTACCCACAGTCACACAGAGAATCATTACAGGCCGCAGTCAGAAAACGCTGGAACTGTAAACGGTAGAAGTCAGCGTAGCATACTCATTGCTTTCACGCTTTCACGCCCCCGGTATGGAGCGCTACACTATATATTTTCATCTTTTGTTCCACCTTACAGCCTTTTTTCTCCGGCGCTTTCAAGATAAATGAGAAATTGTATTTTCTCTCCCTGCTTAGCAGGGGTTAAGCCTGATGTTAAGATTTCCCCGATCCAGATTGTTTAATCATTTGTGCTCTGCCTTTACTCCGACTGGTAATGTCACAATCCTTCAAGACATTTAATTATAATAATCCACTGTCTCTCGCCAAAGGTCTTCTGCCGCCGTTACGTTGGAGTAGCGGGTTGGGGGAAGGGCATAGTGCGGGGTGAGAGGTTATAGCCGGCCACCCCTTGGGTTTACTTGTACGAAAATGTAACCTGTGTCCTCCAGATAGCTATTGATTTCTAACAGACCTTGAAATGAAAGAGGAGACGCGACAACGTGACTGAAATTTTTCGTCGCTGTCTGAGTGAATTACCGGCGTGAAGGGGGAAGATATAAATTGGTCTGTTTGTATCATGTTGAAAACAAGAGCTATGTAAGCCGTCGCTCTTTAGAAAAACACAGCAGGGAAACCTGTGGTTAGGGGACAAGTCGTATGAGTCTATTAGCTGTCTCTGTTGCCTCTCCAGTCACCAAGATTATATGACAAAGTAGTAGAAATAACTGCAGTGTTCTATGAGGGACTCAAATCAACCAATCGGACATCAATATTCAAGCTCATATTACGCCAGCTAAAGGAAGTATCCCATTGGTCGCTATGAATTCCAGCACTGTGTTTGCACCATGGTACTGAACACACTACTGTGAGGGAGATATAGCAAAAATTCTAGAGAAGGCCACACCAATCATCTTATACCTATCATTTTATAGAATGTACTTGGTAAATGATAGCTGGGAGCTTGCTTTGGGCAAATTCTCCACTCATCCTCTTAAGAAGGTTTAAGGCATCTTTCTTTTATATTCAGTTCACAGGCCGGGGAAGTATTGAGTAATGATGAGACTGTCATTGTAGGATGCGTCATCATGAAAAGAATGTCCTTAAAAAATCCACCGTCTACACCCCCTTATCTAACATTCTTGACGGACAAAGCATGCTAAGAAGGAATTTGGATGAGCTCCCCACATTTGCGTGGGTTCCATCCTGGTGCTCCGGTATTCTCCCATATTGCAAAATAATACATGTGGCTGATTGGCTGGGTGCTGATAATCTGTGCAGCCCTAGTATACTGTGAGTGGTGTTTTGCCGAGTCTGCATCACAATAAGGCCTATGGAGGCTGGGCTGCTCTTGCAATCGAAAATGGAGGGACCGTAGCAGATATCAAACTTCTGCTGTCACCCCTTCCTACATGCCCAACTTTTCTGCATCTACCCATTCTCTTCTTATAAGGGATAAGCGGGATAATAATTGTCACAGGGACATATGACATACCGGTGTTTTGAGACCGGTGTTTGCCATACACACATATTTTCATAGTTGCAACTTGGTAGTGGAACCAGGACAGTGTATGAGGCCCAGAGGTGAGGTCTGCATGTTCGGGGTTGACCCAAAGGTTACCTTAGAGTACTTTTTACCTTTTCTGCAAACAGTCCTGCGTTCTGCATGTCCTCTGAGGTGTCCGAGACCAGCTCTCAGCTCATACCTTCAATGGTACACCATGTACACTTTTTACAGGTAATCAGATGTGCCCATTATAAAGCTATAAAAGCAGGAAAATGAGGCACGTGAGGGTTAGGGTTGTGAGAATGCATGTGCGAGGGTCAGTTATTGCGCAATACCAGAAAACTGAAACCCAAATATTATAATACGGTAATATAGAGGGCGAATTAGAACCAAGACCAAAATACGGGGTCCGCACACATCTCTAGTTTACATGCTTTTTACTTGCATTGCAATGCATAATATATAGCCGTCCCATTGGAATGTGCCAGATTGCCTCATAGGCAAATTCAGGGGGGGTTTTCTGGTTTCCCAGAAACCCCCTTCCTCTGGGCAAGTGGCTCAAATTATGACAACAATAGCAATGGTATATAACGCGATTACTAGCAGTTTAAGGGACAAAACAGAGCTGCTGGAAATGCCCATTGGTAGCAGATTCCTCTACCAAGTTCGCTTTGTGTGTGGATCTGAGTCCTCTGTCAGTGCACTGGACCAGAGAGTAGCTGCCAGGAAGAAGAGACAGGAGCCGTACCATGAGGTGGGAGAATGTATGTTTAGAAAGTGCAGTACTGGTTCTATTATGTTTGTGTAATTAGTTATTATGGTATGTTTGACCTTTTCCCGATCACTTATTTATATTATTTCAATGTTTGATACAGGCTACACTATAAACCATCTATAGTGTTAAATATTAATACTGTATTATATACAGTATCCAGTGTATAAAAAGACAATGTTTACATTAATGTGGAGGTTCGTTGCTAGGTTCTTCTACCGCTACAGAAGACTCCCGCACTTGCACTAATGTTCCGCAGAGTGGGAAATTGTGGACTGCATTTGGAAACCCCCCTCTAGAAATCCTGCGTTTGACACTGGATTGTCTCCCATGAAAGTGTGTAAGTAGCAACTCATGTTGCAGGAAGCATATGTTCTATGGGGGTCATTCCGAGTCAACCGCTAGCTGCCGTTATTCGCAGCACAGCGTTCAGGCTAAAAATCGGCATTTCTGCGCATGCGTATGCCCCGCAATGCACACACGCGACGTACGGGTACAAAGCCCATTGTGGTTGGGCACAGGTTCTAGCGAAGTTTTCAGTCGCACTGACGTCCGCAAGAAGATTGACAGAAAGGGGGCGTTTCTGGGTGTCAACTGACCGTTTTCAGGGAGTGTTTGCAAAAATGCAGGCGTGTCTGAAAAAATGCAGGCGTGGCTGGGCATTCGCTGGGCGGGTGTATGACGTCAAATCCGGACACGAATAGGCTGAAGTGATCGCAAGCGCTGAGTAGGTTCAGATCTACTCAGAAACTGCACAAACTGTTTTTGCAGAGCTCGGCTGCACATGCGTTCGGACTTCTGCTAAGCTAAAATACACTCCCCAGTGGGCGGCGGCATAGCGTTTGCACGGCTGCTAAAACTAGCCAGCGAGCGATCAACTCAGAATGATCCCCAATGGCTGATCAACTAACGCAGAATCACCACATTGTACTCTCCACCCTGCACCAAAGCAACATTCATTTAAAAAATTGCCTCTTTTGCCCAGTATTACACAGATCCTCTTATGAAAAGGTGGTAACTTTGGCACATCCGCAGCCCCTTCTATCTTGACATTCTGATCCGTGTGCTTCATATAAAAAAGCATTTGAAAACAGCAATTCACCTTGGGAGCCATCTCCTATATAATAGCCCAGATCTGTGACTTTGTGATTCATTTGCTAACGCTAGGCGGAGTCACAGTCACAGATCTGGGATCTGGGTGGCTGAATGCAGGCCAGGAACAGTCCCCTCCCTTGGTCCGCCCATCCCCGCCCAGTCCCCTCCCAATCTCCACCCACTCCCCTCTCTCCCCCCTCCCCGTACACTCCCTGCACCCTGGTGACACTGCAGCCGCTGACTGCTCAGCTGCCGCACAGTCCGGAGGAGAATGCCGTGGACGACCACTGACTGCTGCCCCCGCCCCCCTCCCACCTGCGGCACCCACAGCCTTCACAACATCCGCCACCCACCCGCGGCACATGCCCCGCACCCTCCCACTTGCGGCACCCACACCTGCAGCACCCCCCACCCGCGGCACTCACTCCCCCACCATGGCAAACATATCTGCAGCACCCCCCGCCCCTCCCCGTCCCGCGGCACTCCCGCCCCTCCCCCACCCATGGCAGCCACATCTGCAGCACCCCCCCACCCCTCCCCCACCCGTGGCACTACCGCCCCCTCCCCCACCCATAGCAGCCATATCTGCAGCACCCCCCACCCCTCCCCCAACCGCGGCACTCTCGCCCCTCCCCCACCCGCAGCCCTCCCGCCCCCTCCCCCACCCATAGCACCCACATTTGCAGCACCCCCCGACCCTCCCCCACCCGTGGCACTACCGCCCCTCCCCCACCCGCGGCACTCCCGCCCCCTCACCCACCCATAGCAGCCACATCTGCACTCCCACCACTCCCCCAGCTACACCCCCGCACCATAAAACCCGCCCGCCCCTCCCCCACCCACGGCACTCCCGCCCCCACCCGCAGCACCCACCGCCCCTCCTCCACCCACGGCACCCACCACATCCGTCCCCCGCACATACCCCTCCCCCACCCACTGCACTCCCGCCCCCTGCCCCACCCGTATCACCCCCAAACCGCCCATCCCCCACCACCCGCAGTACCCCCGCACCTCCCCTACCTCTCCCCCCGCTACACCGCCGCACCCTCCCCTCCCCTTCCCCAACCCACCTCTCCCCCCCCCCGCACGGCACACACAGCATCCACCACATCCACCCCCACCCGCGGAACACGCCCTTCCCCCACCCGTAGCAACCACACCCGCAGCACCCACAACCCCTCCCCCACCCACGGCACCCCCGCACCCCTATACCCACCTCTCCCCCCCGCTACACCCCCGCATCCTCCACTCCACCCGCAGCACCAACAGCATCCACCACACCTGCCCCCCAACCGCTGCACATGCCCCCCTCCCACCCACAGCATCCACTACATCCCCCTCCCACCCGCGGCACTCCCGCTTCCTCCCCCACCCGTAGCACCCACACCAGCAGCACCCCCCGCCCCCTCCCCTGCCCACAGCGCATCCGGACCCCACCACACCCCCGCAGCCGCCACTCCCCCAACCACAGCACCTCCGGACCCCTCCCCCACCCACATCATCTATAGACACCTTCCCCCATTCGTGGACCTACCACAATTTCCCCCTTCCGCAGCACCTCCGGACCCCATCCACGGCTCCCCTGCAGCCACCCCTCCACCCGCAGCACTTCTAGAACCTATCACCCAACCTCACCCCCCCCTGCAACCCCACCTCCCCAAATACCCCCCCACTACATCGCCCCTCCCCCATGCACACCACCTCCAGACCCCCTCCTTCATCCACAGCCCCCCACACCCACCCCTCCCCCACCAACAGCATCTACACTACCCTTCCGCACCTGCACCTCCCCCACCCGCAGCACCTCTAGACCCCCTCCCCCATCCGCGCCCCCTCCACACCTACGCCTCCCCCACCCACAGCACCTCTGCACCCTTTCCGCCATCCGTGTCACTGCACCCACCCCTCCACCACCCACAACACCTCTGGACCCCCTCCCGCACCCACCCCTCACCACACGTAGCACCTCGGACACCATCCGCAGCCGCTACAAGTGATTCCCTGAATCGGGGTGATCAGTGGCATGGATAGGCACCTCCACCTCACTGAACCCACCCTCTTTCCAAACCCCCCCCACACACACTGAACTTCTGTGAGTATAGTTGCTACCAATGGACATTGGATTCATTAAAAAAAGTAATACTGTGGCCATTATGTGTCTAAGCGACACTGCTACCTGTGGCCATTGTGTATAAGTGGCACAGCTCCCTGTGGTCACTGTGTGTATACGCGGCTCTGGTACCAGTGGCCATTGTGTGTGTATAAGTGACACTGCTACCTGTGGCCATTGTGTGTATAAGCGCTACTGCTACCTGTGGCCATTGTGTGTATAAGTGGTGCTGCTACCTGTGGCCATTGTGTGTATAAGTGACACTGCTACCAGTGGCCATTGTGTGTATAAGAGGTGCTGCTAAAAGTGGCCATTGTGTGTATAAGTGGTGCTGCTACCTGTGGCCATTGTGTGTATAAGCGGCTCAGCTACCTGTGGCCACTGTGTGTATAAGTGCCTCTGTTACCTATGGGAATTGTGTGTAGAAGTGGCACTGCTACCGGGGTCCATTGTGTGTATAAGCAACACTGCTACCTGTAGTCATTGTGTGTATAAACTGCTTTGCTACCTGTGGGCACGTTGTGTATCAACGTCTCTGCTACCTGTGGGCACTGTGTGTATCAACGTCTCTGCTACCTGTGGGCACTGTGTGTTTCAGCGGCTCTGCTACCTGTGGGCACTGTGTGTATAAGCGGCTCTGCTATCTGTGGGTATTGTGTGTATAAGCTGCCCTGCTACCTCTGGCCACTGTGTGGATACGTGGCTCTGATACCTGTGTCCACTGTGTGTATAAGCTGCGCTGCTACCTGTGGGCACTGTGTGTATAAGCGGCTCTGCTACCTGTGGGCACTGTGTGTATAAGCGGCTCTGCTACCTGTGGGTATTGTGTGTATAAGCTGCCCTGCTACCTCTGGCCACTGTGTGGATACGTGGCTCCGTTACCTGTGGCCATTGTGTGTATAAGCGGCTCAGCTACCTGTGTCCATTGTGTGTATAGTTACGCGGCTCTGATACCTGTGGCCACTGTGTGTATAAGCTGTGCTGCATACACTAGCAGTACATACTACACTATGTTATTCAGTGTTCCCTGCGGCCACTCTTTACGCCCTCACAAAGGGCTACGCCCCCTTGACAATCGCACGCCCTTCCCCCTTGCAATATTTACCCAATAGCATAAACTTTTTTGCAGGTAAAACTCCATATAATAACAATTATAGCACAGCTGAAGCCCGTGCAGGGGTTAACGGGTCGTAGCCCCTTGCAACGGTATTTTCTGTCTAACACTTTCCCTCTCTTTATCCTCTCCCTACCACCCTGACTCTCCCTATCCTTTACCGATCGCACCGCGTTTCTGTACATTCCCTTCCCCCCCCCCCCCCCCCCCCCCTACGCCTCTCTATCTTTTCTCAACCGGACACCATTTCTGTATGCCCTCTATACTGCCCTGTGTTTCTGATTCTGTTATTTACCGGCCTGCATATGTCCAAAGGTGTGCAGGGGTTAACGGGGCGTAGCCCCAAACGACGGTGTGAAGAGCGCCCGTAGGGCGCGATGAATCACCTAGTTACTGTATTTTTGCATCTTTTTGATGACCCTTTATGCCTCTTACTGTATTTTTGCATCTTTTTGATGACCCTTTATGCCTCTTACTGTATTTTTGCATCTTTTTGATGACCCTTTATGCCTCTTACTGTATTTTTGCATCTTTTTGATGACCCTTTATGCCTCTTACTGTATTTTTGCATCTTTTTGATGACCCTTTATGCCTCTTACTGTATTTTTGCATCTTTTTGATGACCCTTTATGCCTCTTACTGTATTTTTGCATCTTTTTGATGACCCTTTATGTCTCTTCTTCTAAGAGCAGTATTGACATTATTACAACAACTGCGACTGTTCTCTGACAGCTGTCTTGTCATTTTAATAATATCTTGTAATATTTCAGGCTGGCACAAGTACTCATCCAATGGGGTTGTAAGGGGTTAACGTTGAAAATAATTCAGCATACAGTACATAACATATTCACAAACTAAAGCTTATCTGCAAGCGGTATGAAAAGATTAGGCGGTTTGTAAACAGATGCAGGTAATTGGCTAACGAGCTTTCATCCTTTTCAATGACATACAGAAGCAATGTCAGGTAAAGGGGACAGAATAATTATAATCTCGCTTCAAGATATTCTATACTGCCACTTTCCAAACGGCCCTTCTTCTTAGATAACTTTTAAACCTTCTCTTATCTACATAAATTATTAGCATTTAGTACAAATAAAAGCTATAGGATAGAATGACATCGTTTGATATTACTATAGATGCAAATTATGGGAAGGTGTGGCTCAGTGAGGAGCTACAGGTGGCCAGGGAGCCAATATGGCCGCCCCCAGCTCCTTCCTGTTTTATTGGCTGAATTGTTTTTGTTATAGTTTTGTAAACTTGTTAGAAAACTCAGTTTATTTTGCAGTGCCATAACAAATAACAATGTGCAGGCGCGTCACGCAGGTACAAAGTGGTTTGTTGCTCTGCGATGGGTTTGTGCAAAGAATCCATTTGCACGGGCGATCGCAAGGAGATTGACAAGAAGAAGGCGTTTGTGGGTGTCAACTGACCGTTTTCTGGGAGTGTTTGGAAAAACGCAGGTGTGTCCAGGCGTTTGCAGGGCGAGTGTCTGACGTCAATTCCGGGACCAGACAGACTGAAGTGATCGCAGCGGCTGAGTAAGTTCTGCGCAACTCAGAAACTGCACAAGATCTTTTTGTACCGCTCGGCTGCACAGGCGTTCGCACACTTGCACAGCTAAAATACACTCCCCGGTGGGCGGCGACTATGCGAACGCAGGACTGCAAAAAACAGCTAGCGAGCGATCAGGTCTGAATTACCCCCCAGTAACTGTACTGCATTTGCATTGTGCAGGGCCGGCTCCAGGCATGTTCCAATAGAGCGGCCGTGCAGGACACCACCCTTAATGGACGCCGCACGCTGGCGCCGCCATATTGGAGCCTGGAGCCTGGTCCTGTGTGCGCCTCCAGCAGTGTCCGTCCGTCCCGGCCCCATGGACTATGGTAAACTACTCAGTGCGCGCTATGTGCGCTGTGCGGCATCTGACGTCAGACGCCAACGCCGCACAGCGCACATAGCGCACACTGAGTAGTTTAACTTTAGTCCGCCCGCGGCCCACAGCAGTCCCCCTCCCTCGTCGCCGACGACAGCATGTACTGTGGGGGCATATCTGGCACTGTGGGGGCCAGCGCCAGCCTTAGGCATAGGCAACCTAGGCAATTGCCTAGGGCATCTGGTATGCCTAGGGGCACAAGCAGCTTCTGCTGATTAAAATGATATGCTGCTTTGGTGCAGGGTGGAGAGTACAATGTGGTGATTCTGCGTTAGTTGATCAGCCATTGGGGATCATTCTGAGTTAATCGCTCGCTGGCTAGTTTTTGCAGCCATGCAAACGCTATGCCACCGCCCACTGGGGAGTGTATTTTAGCTTAGCAGAAGTCCGAACGCATGTGCAGCCGAGCTCTGCAAAAACAGTTTGTGCAGTTTCTGAGCAGATCTGAACCTACTCAGCGCTTGCGATCACTTCAGCCTATTCGTGTCCGGATTTGACGTCATACACCCGCCCAGCGAATGCCCAGCCACGCCTGCGTTTTTTATATTCTGTGTGCAGCATTTCTTATGCAGATACAGTCACAGTCACACACAGAATATAGGCATGCTGCATATCATTTTAATCAGCAGAAGCTGCTTGTGCATCCTAGCCACAAATAAGAGGTATTTTCATAAAAATAGGTACCCGACGTTAGCAGAGCTGCCAGTTGACTCACGCCCAGTGGTGCAAGTAGAAAAAATGTCTTACGGGTACTGTGTGCGCGCGCCGAAGTCGCGCGCGCAAAAAATGGGTGTGGCCAAATGCCATATGGGGCGTGGCCAATGAAAATGGGGGCGTGATACACATATGGGGGAGGGGCAGATACACGTATGACCCCAATAGTGTCAGATACACGTTGCCCCACAGTGCTAGATATACATTGCCCCACAGTGCCAGATACATATAACCCCACAGTGCCAGATACACATTGCCCCACAGTGCCAGATACACAAATGTCCCCAGAGTGCCAGATACACAAATGTCCCCAGAGTGTCAGATACACATTGCCTCACAGTGCCAGATACACATTGCCCCACAGTGCCAGATGCACATTGCCCCACAGTGCCAGATACACAAATGTCCCCAGAGTGCCAGATACACATTGCCCCACAGTGCCAGATGCACATTGCCCCACAGTGCCAGATACACAAATGTCCCCAGAGTGCCAGATACACATTGCCCCACAGTGCCAGATACACATTGCCCCACAGTGCCAGATACAGAAATGCCCCCAGAGTGCCATTCATTGCCTCACAGTGTCAGATACACATTGCCCCACAGTGCTAGATACACAAATGCCCCCACTGTGTCAGATATACATTGCCCCCCGTGCCAGATACAGAAATGCCCCTACAGTGCCAGATATGCCCCCAGTGCCAGATATCCTCCAGTGCCAGGTACACATGCCCCCCTGTGCCAGATATCCCCCAGTGCCAGGTATATATGCCCCCCTGTGCCAGATATGCCCCCAGTGCCAGATATCCCCCAGTGCCAGGTATACATGCCCCCCCCCCAGTGCCAGATATCCCCCAGTGCCAGGTATAACATGCCCCCCCAGTGCCAGATATCCCCCAGTGCCAGGTATATATGCCCCCCTGTGCTAGATATGCCCCCAGTGCCAGATATCCCCCAGTGCCAGGTATACATGCCCCCCCAGTGCCAGATATCCCCCAGTGCCAGGTATACATGCCCCCCCAGTGCCAGATATCCCCCAGTGCCAGGTATAACATGCCCCCCCAGTGCCAGATATCCCCCAGTGCCAGGTATAACATGCCCCCCCAGTGCCAGATATCCCCCAGTGCCAGGTATAACATGCCCCCCCCAGTGCCAGATATCCCCCAGTGCCAGGTATACATGCCCCCCTGTGCCAGATATCCCCCAGTGCCAGGTATATATGCCCCCCTGTGCCAGATATGCCCCCAGTGCCAGGTATACATGCCCCCCTGTGCCAGATATGCCCCCAGTGCCAGGTATACATGCCCCCCTGTGCCAGATATCCCCCAGTGCCAGGTATATATGCCCCCCTGTGCCAGATATGCCCCAGTGCCAGGTATATATGCCCCCCTGTGCCATATATGCCCCCAGTGCCAGGTATACATGCCCCCCTGTGCCAGATATCCCCCAGTGCCAGGTATATATACCCCCCTGTGCCAGATATGCCCCCAGTGCCAGATATCCCCCAGTGCCAGGTATAACATGCCCCCCCAGTGCCAGATATCCCCAGTGCCAGGTATATATGCCCCCCTGTGCCAGATATGCCCCCAGTGCCAGGTATACATGCCCCCCCAGTGCCAGGTATAACATGCCCCCCTCCCCTACTCACCGCTGCCGCTGCCGTCGCTGTCCTCCTGTCTGTCATGTGAGGGAAGGAGAGTGCAGCCTGCGCCTCTCGTTCCCCTCAGTCTCCGGCGGGTGTCTCAGTTTAATTCAGCGCCGATCCGTGAGCCAATCAGAGCTCGCGGGTGCGAGCTCTGATTGGCTCGCGGATCGGCGCTGAAGTAAACTGAAACACCCACCGGAGACTGAGGGGAACGAGAGGCGCAGGCTGCACTCTCCTGCCTCTCCTGCCCTCACATCAGCGGCGGTGCGGCGTGTGCGGCGGTGCGGTGTGGGGAGGGAGGGAAGGAAGAGGAGCGGCGGCCCGTCGGTGTGGGTACGGCGTACCCACGGCTAAATTCTTACGGGTACGCCGTACCCACCCGTACCCGCCCACTTGCACCACTGCTCACGCCAGCAAGTATATGTGTCATTATTTGTATAAGGTCATTAATTATGTGTAACATATGTGTAAGGGGCACTATGTGTGTCATTATGTGTATAAGGGCACTAATAATGTGCGCATATGTGTAAGGGAAATTATGTGTATAAGGGCATTAATAAGGGGTGGCATAATGTGTAAGGCGCACTATGTTTATAAGGACATTAATAATATGTGTCATATGTGTAAAGGGCATTAGTGTGTGGTATTATGTGTATAAATGCATTACCAATGTGTGGCATTATGTGTATAAGGTGCTCTACTGTGTGGCGTAACGTATAGAAAGGGCACTACTGTGTAGCCTAATGTGAATAAAGAGCATAATTGTGTGGTGTAATGTGAATAAGGAGCAATATGGTGTGGTGTAATGAGAATAAAGAGCAATATGGTGTGGTGTAATGTGAATAAGGAGCAATATGGTGTGGTGTAATGAGAATAAGGAGCAATATGGTGTGGTGTAATGTGAATAAGGAGCAATTCAGTATGATGTTATGTGAATGAGGGGCACTACTGTGAGAAGTAACGTATATAAGGTAAATTGGTACTACTGTGTGATGTAATGTGAATAAGGGACACTATAGTATAATAAATTATGAATAAAGTTGCACTACTGTGAGGCATAATTTGAATTGGGGGTACTATTGTGTGGCCATGCCCCTTGCCAGCAAAAACACATACCTTTTTGGGCTGTTCTTATTTAAATTACAGGGGTAGGAAAACAAAAAAAGGACTGCTATGGGTGGGGGGTGATGGTGCTGGGAAAGGGGTGCAGGTTCAGAGGCGGAACTAGCGGTGGTACTAGGGGGCAACAACCAAAATCTTGCCAAGGGCATCATATTGGTTAGGGCCGGCTCTGGTGGGGGCATTTATGTATCTGGCACTTTGGGCGCATTTATGTATCTGGCACTGCTGGGGGCATTTATGTATCTGGCACTGTGGGGCCATTTATGTATCTGGCAACGTTGGCGGCATTTATGTATCTGGCAACTGCTGGGGGCATTTATGTATCTGGCATTGTGGGGGCATTTATGTATCTGGCACTGCTGTGGGCATTTATGTATGTAGCACTGTGGAGGCATTTATGTTTCTGGCACTGTGGGGGCAATTATGTAGCTGGCACTGTGGGGTCATTTATGTTTCTGGCACTGTGGGGGCATTTATGTAGCTGGCACTGTGGGGGCATTTATGTAGCTGCCACTGTGGGGGCATTTATGTATCTCGCTTTGTAGGGGCATTTATGTATCTGGCAATGCTGGGGGCATTTATGTATTCTGGCATTGTGGGGGGCATTTATGTATCTGGCATTGTGGGGGCATTTATGTATCTGGCATTGTGGGGCATTTATGTATCTGACACTGTGGGGGCATTTATGTATCTGGCACTGCTGGGGGCATTTATGTATGTAGCACTGTGGGGCATTTATGTTTCTGGCACTGTGGGGCATTTATGTTGCTGGCACTGTGGGGGCATTTATGTTGCTGGCACTGTGGGGCATTTATGTTGCTGGCACTGTGGGGGCATTTATGTATCTCGCTTTGTAGGGGCATTTATGTATCTGGCAATGCTGGGGGCATTTATGTATTTGGCAACGCTGGGGGCATTTATGTATCTGGCACTGCTGGGGGCATTTATGTATCTGGCACTGTGGGGGCATTTATGTATCTGGCAACGCTGGGGGCATTTATGTACCTGGAACTCCTGGGGGCATTTATGTATCTGGCATTGTGGGGGCATTTATGTATCTGACACTGTGGGGGCATTTATGTATCTTGCACTGCTGGGGGCATTTATGTATGTAGCACTGTGGGGGCATTTATGTATCTGGCACTGTGGGGGCATTTATGTAGCTGGCACTGTGGGGGCATTTATGTAGCTGGCACTGTGAGGGCATTTATGTAGATGGCACTGCTGGGGGGGCATGTCCTGTGTAGCTGTCACTGCTGGGGGAACATGTCCTGTGTAGCTGGCACTGCTGGGAGGGCATGTCCTGTGTAGCTGGCACTGCTGGGGGGCATGTCCTGTGTAGCTGTCACTGCTGGGGGGGCATTTCCTGTGTAGCTGGCACTGCTGTGGGGCATGTCCTGTGTAGCTGGCACTGCTGGGGGGGGGGCATGTCCTGTGTAGCTGGCACTGCTGGGGGGGCATGTCCTGTGTAGCTGGCACTGCTGGGGGGGCATGTCCTGTGTAGCTGGCACTGCTAGGGGGCATGTCCTGTGTAGCTGGCACTGCTGGACAGGCATGTCCTGTGTAGCTGGCACTGCTGGGGGGGGCATGTCATGTGTAGCTGGCAGTGCTGGGGGGCATGTCCTGTGTAGCTGGCACTGCACTACTGTAGAAATTATGTGTAAGGAACACTACTGTGGCTGTTATGTGTAAGGCTGCTAATTGTGTGCGTAGAGAGGGTGTGTGAAAATATATTTATTTATAGTTTGATAATATGAAATTTCGAAGCCACGCCCACTTTTCCAGGAGCGCGCGTGCCTTCGGTACTGTGATTTTGAGAAGTCACAGAACTCATAGTGAAACCATAATCCCAGCCACAGCTACAGACTTGAGTGTGCAACTTATACGGCTTTCACATCGCAATCACGTCGCACCCGGGAATTGGAAACGGGTTCGTCCTGAGTGCGACCTGGCATTGGACCTTTTCAAACTGGCAATATGCCGATCCGGGTTGCCATCGGGGGCTGGGGCGGAGGTGGCGATGGGAGATGAGATCATCTCCACGCCTCCTCTGCCTATACTGCGCGTGGGTCTCGGGTCGCATCGACCCAGCAACCCGTTCACACTGCACCTGACCCGGTAATAACTTGGGAATGACCCTTCTTTATTCCCGGGTTGAAATACCGGGTCAGGCGACTCGGGAATTTGGCAGTGACCCCTTTCACACCGCACAGCGACCTGCGTTGACCCGGCAATATACCAAGTCAAAACCGGTTATTTGTGTGGTGTGAAAGCGGCATTACTCTGAATTGGTCGCAAAGATAAAAATTTTATTGTGTAGGCATTTTGCGATTCCGTTTATTTGCAGTTCTGAATAAGGCCCTTTTTACCCTTTCTGCTAAGGGTCCTGATATTTACATGTTTGTCGAGGTGTCCAAAACTGGGTGTGAGCTTATGCCTTTAATGGTACATCACGTATGCTTTACACATGTAATCAAATGTGGCCATTGTTGCCATATAGTTAAATAGTTAAGCAGTCTCTTAACTGTTTTTCTGCATGCGTCATCAGCCACAATAACATCTGATAATGTCGATATTATCTTAAACCATAAAGCTATACCTTTTAACACACTTTTACCATGGAGCTGTTACGGCCGCTAAACGTAATATTCACTCTATATACCTTTTACGCTATTTGCGTAATGAGTCCCGTACCACGTACGGACTCTGCGTACAAACGCCGCGCTGAGGGTACAAAGTACACGCAGCGCGTACACACTCAATTGATACACCTTAAACCTTATTAATACACTTTTGAATCTTATACAATTAGGCAATGTAATACACTTTAAACCCTAGCAGGGAAAAGAGGACACAACACCAATTTGTAGTTAAACTCTGGGTTCCGACACCACAGAGTAATATATCTGAAAGGGGGTAAACAATACAATTCATACACTACAATACAACAGAGTAAATGGCTACAGTCAATGTACATACGTGAGAATATTCGCTTGCGCTTCCTGGTCCAGTCCTCCGTTAATCAAATAGATAACGTTTGTGAGTCTTTGTGTGACCAAGCCTGCTGCAGGCTCTCTTTATTCACTTCATCCAAAACATAACACAATGGATACTGTAATCCCTTTGTCCATTGGACACAGGGATGGTCATTTACAGTACAGGAGAGGTCATAGGTCTGTTTGAATAGGTGGGCGATGTCTTTCTTAACTGCTCTTGTGGGTGGTCTCCTCTGGATTCCCCCCGCATACATAATATACAGTAAATACAGTTTATATCTATATTCTATTTCTGCACATAACTATCAGCAGGAACATGCGATCTTCCGCAGACCAACACCGGAATGTTTCCCTTAAAATACCCTACAGCTGGATACCAAACATCACCTTATAACCTTAGTCTGTCCCCTCTTATCCTGCAAAGGTGAATCCCTTTGTTCTGCAACAATTTAAACAGCTATAACTTTCTGATGTGGTGTAAGGAGACTATGTGTACATTGTGCACTATTTGGATTAAATATGTAATGTGTTTTGATAGCTCTCCATGCGTTCACAAACTCCGCCGTAAATACCCATACCACGTGCAGGACCGCGGGAGCGACCATACGCAAATTGCGAGTATGTGCACGCACGGGAGAACAAGTACACGCGCAGAGGCCATCTGTGTGTGGTTTGTACGTAATGTGTGTACTGCAATATTTTGCGACTTTGACACATCACATGTCTGAGTCACCAGATTTAAAGGTCAGGCTGATTAGACTGCAGGTCCATGTTGTTTACTTGACCATATAAAGCGTTTGCATATGCACACGCCTGTGACTGTGTTACTGGAGCGTCACATGCAGTACTACTATACGGTACTTAGCCCTGGAGAGATTGATACCTTATCACAAGGGCTCCCATGCACGATCCTCATGGTACACTAACAGTCCAGGTTTTAAGGACAGCCATACTTGCACACAGGTGGCTTAATTAGTTCCTCAGTTATTTTGATTTGACCATCTGTGCTCAAGCATGGATATCACTGGACTATACTTCAAAGTTACAGTGTGTGCATGGCGGCGTGGGAGGGGTGTTGCTTGTTGCTTCCATGTGGGCAGCGCAGACAGAGAGTAATGGCGCAATCACGTAGTGACTGCCTGGAACGCCCACTTGACTTGGGAAATGGGCTGTGCAAGCAATTGGCAGCTCCCGGGACACTTGTCCACACTTCCAGGAATCCGAGAGAGCCGCCTGAGATTCGGAGACACTACTGGGAGAGTACCCCGAGTGTATGTGTCAACAGGAAGCTCTCAGTATCCCAATATGCTCTTTATACTTTATACTATACAGTCCAGGGGACTGCCACAATAATGTAATGTTTGTATGCATAGCATGTGTAATTGTCACCCTCCGTGCTGTTGTGTGTTTGCATGGAGCTGTCATTAAACACGGGAATAGGTCAGTTGTTCATTCAGAAATCAACCATGAAGAAATCAATGCTCCAAAGAAGCCAGACGCGGTGACCAGAGACACATTAAATGTCCTTGTTGGCTCTGCACAGATTTTATTACAGCCTGTCTAGACACAACAGCTCCTGGAACATGCCCAGCCCGTTCTTCCAAGGAGGATGTAAAACTCAGACCATGATTTACAAAGTTGTCACCATCACCCGCTGTATCGCAATGAAAAGAAAATGTCTCCTGAACAGCTTCATGCAGGACGCCGATGGAAGTTGACGATTATGTGGCTAAGGAACAGGGCTTGGATTTGAGGTGGGAAAAAGAGGCATCTGACCTGGGCCTATCTAAAATAAGGGGCACAAGTTCAGAACTTCATATAATGGACTATTTACTGCTTCCAAGTGTCAAAAGGAGAACTTATATGTGAAGTCTGCATTTGACCACCATAAGTACGGGAGACTCAATTCATTTCAATGGCTTATTAGACTTCAAGTGATCAGAACACAGAAAATCATAAAATATAAGCCCCACCAAAAATACATAATTACCATAGCAGCAAGGATCAACAGCTGGAGGGCCAACGATTCCTGTGAAACCCCTATTTGTTTATTTTATTTTTGCCCATGGGCAGCACATTGGAGACCTTACAAAAAAAATTTCTATGGATACCACATAGTCCCCCTATCTCCTATATAATAGCCCAGATCTGTGACTTTGTGATTTATTTGCTAACGCTGGGCGGAGTCACAGTCACAGATCTGGGATCTGGGTGGCTGGATGCAGGCCAGGAACAGTCCCCTCCCTCGGTCCGCCCATCCCCGCCCAGTCCCCTCCCAATCTCCGCCCACTCCCCTCTCTCCCCCCTCCCCGTACACTCCCTGCACCCTGGTGACACTGCAGCCGCTGACTGCTCAGCTGCCGCACAGTCCGGAGGAGAATGCCGTGGACGACCACTGACTGCCGCCCCCGCTCCCCTCCCACCCGCGGCATCCACAGCCTTCACAACATCCGCCACCCACCCGCGGCACACACCCCGCACCCTCCCACCCGCGGCACCCACAGCCTTCACAACATCCGCACCCCACCAGCGGCACACACCCCACACCCTTCCACCCGCGGCACCCACACCTGCAGCACCCCCGACCCACGGCACTCACTCCCCCACCATGGCACACACATCTGCAGCACCCCCCGCCCCTCCCCGTCCCGCGGCACTCCCGCCCCTCCCCCACCCATGGCAGCCACATCTGCAGCACCCCCCCGCCCCTCCCCCACCCGTGGCACTACCGCCCCCTCCTCCACCCATAGCAGCCATATCTGCAGCACCCCCCACCCCTCCCCCAACCGCGGCACTCTCGCCCCTCCCCCACCCGCGGCCCTCCCCCACCCATAGCACCCACATCTGCAGCACCCCCCACCCCTCCCCCACCCACGGCACTACCGCCCCCTCACCCACCCATAGCAGCCACATCTGTAGCACCCCCCCATCACCCCTCCCCCACCCAGTGGCGCACGCAGGGGGGGTTTCCGAGTACCTGGACACCCCCTCTGATGAGCCGAGATTTCTATTTTGAGACGGAGACAGCTTTGTCTCCGTCTCAGAAAAAGCCGCTACCGCGATCGCGACCGCGGAGCTGCAGCAGCAAGGGAGAGCTGTGGAGCTCTCTGCTTACAGAATGTGCCGGGGGAGCTGCTGGCTGCGCATGCTCAGCAACAGCAGCTCCCTCCGCTCTGTCCTCACTCCGCCGTCCTTCTGCTCCCAGGCCTTGATGGATCATGTAAGTTTGCAGTCAGTGTTTGTGTGTGTATTTGTATGTATGTACAGTATGCCTGTGTGTTTGTGCACTGGTGTATGTACAGTATGTATGTATGTATGTATGGATGTGTACTTGTGTATATGTGTGCGTTTGTGTATGTATATTTTAATGTGGTATATATGTATGTATGTGTGTGTGTGTGTGTATATATATATATATATACATATATACACACATGTATATATGTGTGTGTATATATATAAGTGGCGATCCTGCTGCACATTGTGCTCCCCGTCCCTGCGCGTCTATTAGCTCACAGCCACCCGCCGCCGCACGCCGCTCACCGCACGCTACTCGCCGCCAGCCACCAGCCTCCTGCCGCTGCCAGCAGCTCACCGCTGCCAGCCACCAGCAACAAATGAGGTAATGTTCCCCTGCTGTCACCTCTATCCCTGTCGTCACTCTCTCCCTGTCGTCACTCTCTCTCCCTGTCATCACTGTCGTCACTCTCTGTCCCTGTCGTCACTCTCTCTCCCTGTCGTCACTGTTGTCACTCTCTCTCCCTGTCGTCACTCTCCCTCCCTGTCGTCACTGTCGTCACTCTCTCTCCCTGTCGTCACTCTTTCACCCTGTCGTCACTCTCTCTCCCTGTCGTCACTCTCTCTCCCTGTCGTCACTGTCATCACTCTCTCTCCCTGTCGTCACTGCCGTCACTCTCTATCCGTCATCACTTTCTCTCCCTGTCGTCACTCTCTCTCCCTGTCGTCACTATCGTCACTCTCTCTCCCTGTCGTCACTCTCTCTCCCTGTCGTCACTCTCTCCCTGTCGTCACTGCCGTCTCTCTCTCTCCATCATCACTCTCTCTCCCTGTCGTCACTGTCATCACTCTCCCTGTCGTCACGCTCTCTCCCTGTCGTCACTATCGTCACTCTCTCTCCCTGTCATCACTCTCTCTCCCTGTCGTCACTGTCATCACTCTCTCTCCCTGTCGTCACTCTCTCCCTGTCGTCACTCTCTCCCTGTCGTCGCTCTCTCTCCCTGTCGTCACTCTCTCTCTCCCTGTCGTCACTCCCTCTCTCCCTGTCGTCACTCTCTCTCTCCCTGTCGTCACTCTGGCTGTCCCTGCTGTCACAATTTCAGCTCATTCAGTGTGCTACAATGTGAATTTCGGCTCATTCAGTGTGCTACAATGTGAATTTCGGCTCATTCAGTGTGCTACAATATGAGTTTCGGCTTATTCAGTGTGCTACAATGTGAGTTTCGGCTCATTCAGTGTGCTACAATGTGAATTTCGGCTCATTCAGTGTGCTACAATGTGAGTTTCGGCTCATTCAGTGTGCTACAATGTGAATTTCGGCTCATTCAGTGTGCTACAATGTAAATTTCGGCTCATTCAGTGTGCTACAATGTGAATTTCGTCTCATTCAGTGTGCTACAATGTGACTGTCGGCTCATTCAGTGTGCTACAATGTGAATTTCGTCTCATTCAGTGTGCTACAATGTGAATTTCGGCTCATTCAGAGTGCTACAATGTGAGTTTCGGCTCATTCAGTGTGCTACAATGTGAATTTCGGCTCATTCAGTGTGCTACAATGTGAATTTCGTCTCATTCAGTGTGCTACAATGTGAATTTCGTCTCATTCAGTGTGCTACAATGTGACTGTCGGCTCATTCAGTGTGCTACAATGTGAATTTCGGCTCATTCAGTGTCCTACAATGTGAATTTCGGCTCATTCAGTGTGCTACAATGTGAATTTCGGCTCATTCAGTGTGCTACAATGTGAATTTCGGCTCATTCAGTGTGCTACAATGTGAGTTTCGGCTCATTCAGTGTGCTACAATGTGAGTTTCGGCTCATTCAGTGTGCTACAATGTGAATTTCGGCTCATTCAGTGTGCTACAATGTAAATTTCGGCTCATTCAGTGTGCTACAATGTGAATTTCGTCTCATTCAGTGTGCTACAATGTGACTGTCGACTCATTCAGTGTGCTACAATGTGAATTTCGTCTCATTCAGTGTGCTACAATGTGAATTTCGGCTCATTCAGTGTGCTACAATGTGAGTTTCGGCTCATTCAGTGTGCTACAATGTGAATTTCGGCTCACTCAGTGTCCTACAATGTGAATTTCGGCTCATTCATTGTGCTACAATGTGAATTTCGGCTCATTCAGTGTGCTACAATGTGAATTTCGGCTCATTCAGTGTGCTGCAATGTGAGTTTCGGCTCATTCAGTGTGCTACAATGTGAATTTCGGCTCTTTCAGTGTGCTACAATGTGAGTTTCGGCTCGTACCGTGTGCTATAATGTGAATTTCGGCTCATTCAGTGTGCTACAATGTGAATTTCGGCTCATTCAGTGTGCTACAATGTGAGTTTCGGCTCGTACCGTGTGCTATAATGTGAATTTCAGCTCGTACCGTGTGCTATAAGCTGAAAGGGGCACCAGTACTAGATAGTATAAGGGGTTCTACTACACTGGACACGCCCTCTTTTGGGAGACCATGCCCTTTTTGGGTGACCACGCCCCCATTCTGGGGCGCGCATAATTACGTCCTTGACTTTTGCATACCCCCACTTCAAAATTCCACTTCGACCACTGCGTATATATATATATATATTACACATACATGCACATATACATACACACCCACGGAAACCCCCCTAGCTAAATCCTGCGTTTGACACTGCCACCCGCGGCACTCCCGCCCCTCCCCCACCCGCGACACTCCCACCCCCTCCCCCACCCATAGCAGCCACATCTGCAGCACCCCTCACCCCTCCCCCACCGGCGGCACTCCCGCCCCTCCCCCACCAGCAGCAGATGCCCTTCCCCCACCCACGGCATTCCCGCCCCTCCCCCACCCGCAGCACATGCCCCTCCCCCACCCACGGCCCTCCCGCCCCCTCCCCCACCCGTAGCACCCACACCTGCAGCACCACCCGCCGCACTCTCGCACCCTCCCCCACCTGCGGCACACACAGCACCCACCACATCT
Source organism: Pseudophryne corroboree (assembly GCF_028390025.1). Lineage (NCBI taxonomy): Eukaryota > Metazoa > Chordata > Amphibia > Anura > Myobatrachidae > Pseudophryne > Pseudophryne corroboree. The sequence goes on along the minus strand of NC_086449.1, from coordinate 806,449,533 downwards.
GTCCCGCACCCACGGTACACGCCCCTCCCCCACCCACACCAATCCCGCCTCCCCCACCCGTAGCACCCACAAACCGCGCCGCCCCCCTCCTCTCACACCCGTGGCACCCCCGCCCCTCCCCCACCCCCGTACCCACCTCTCCCCCCCTACACCCCCGCACCTCCCCAACCCCATACCCACCTCTCCACCCCCCCGCGGCACCCACAGCATCCACCACATCTGCCCCCCACTCGTGACACACGCCCCTCCCCTGCCCACTGCACCCCCTCCCCCACCCGCAGCACCCCCGCACCTCCCCCATCCCACCCCCATACCCACCTCTCCCCACCCCCGCACCCTCCACCCCACCTGACCCTCCCCCACCCGCTGCACCCACAGCATCCACCACATCCCCCCCACCCGCGGCACATGCCCCTCCCCCACCCGTAGCTAACACCGCCCCTCCCCCACCCGCGGCACCCCCATACCCACTTCTCCCCCCATACACCACCGCTCCCTCCACCCTTCCTGCCCCGCCCCTCCCCCACCCGCGGCACCCACCACATTCGCCCCCCACCCGCGGTACTCCCGCCCCCTCTCCCACCCATAGCACCCACACCCGCAGCACCCCCTCCCCTGCCCGCAGCGCTTCTAGACCCCACCACACCCCTGCAGCTGCACCTCCCCTGCAGCTGCACCTCCCCCACCCCCATACCCACCTCTCCCCCGCACCCTCCACCCCACCCGCGGCACCCACAGCATTCACCACATCCGCCCCCCACCCGCGGCACACGCCCCTCCCCCACGCGCTGCACTCCTGCCCTCTCCCCCACCCGCAGCACCTTCGCACCTCCCCCACTCCTATACCCACCTCTCCCCCCCCCCGCTGCACCCTCCACCCCACCCGCGGCACCTACCACATCCATCCCCCACCCACAGCACATGCCCCTCCCCCACCCATAGCACCCACAACCCGTGGCACCCCCTGCCACTCCCCTACCCGCGACACTCCCACCACTACCCCAGCTACACTCCCGCACCATAAAACCCGCCCGCCCCTCCCCCACCCGCGGCACCCACAGTATCCACCACATCCGCCCCCCACCAGCGACATCCGCCTCGCACCCCCTACCCCACCCGTAGCACCCGCAGCACCCCCCACCCCTCCCACACCCACGGCACTCCCGCCCCCACCCGCAGCACCCACCGCCCCTCCTTCACCCATGGCACCCACCACATCCGTCCCCCGCACATACCCCTCCCCCACCCGTGGCACTCCTGCCCCCTGCCCCACCCGTATCACCCACAACCCCTAAACCGCCCCTCCCCCACCCGCAGTACCCCCGCACCATCCCCACCTCTCCCCCCGCTACACCCCCACACCCTCCCCTTCCCCAACCCACCCCCATACCCACCTCTCCCCCCCCCCGCATTCCCCCCCCCCTGCGGCACACACAGCATCCACCACATCCACCCCCACCCGCGGAACACGCCCTTCCCCCACCCGTAGCACCCACACCAGCAGCACCCACCACCCCTCCTCCACCCGCGGCACCCCCGCACCCCTATACCCACCTCTCCCCCCGCTACACCCCCGCATCCTCCACTTCACCCGCCGCACCAACAGCATCCACCACACCTGCCCCCCAACCGCTGCACATGCCCCCCTCCCACCCACAGCATCCACCACATCCCCCTCCCACCCGCGGCACTCCCGCTTCCTCCCCCACCCGTAGCACCCACACCAGCAGCACCCCCACCCCCTCCCCTGCCCACAGCGCATCCGGACCCCCACCACACCTCCGCAGCCGCCACTCCCCCAACCACAGCACCTCCGGACCCCTCCCCCACACACATCATCTATAGACACCTTCCCCCATTCGTGGACCTACCACACTTTCCCCATCCGCAGCACCTCCGGACTCCATCCACGGCTCCCCTGCAGCCACCCCTCCACCCGCAGCACTTCTAGAACCTGTCGCCCAACCTCACCCCCCCTGCAACCCCACCTCCCCAAACACCCCCCACTACATCGCCCCTCCCCCATGCACACCACCTCCAGACCCCCTCCTTTATCCACAGCCCCCCGCACCCACCCCTCTCCCACCAACAGCATCTACACTCCCCTTCCGCACCTGCACCTCCCCCACCCGCAGCACCTCTAGACCCCCTCCCCCATCCGCGCCCCCTCCACAGCACCTCTGCACCCTTTCCGCCATCTGTGTCACTGCACCCACCCCTCCACCACCCGCAACACCTCTGGACCCCCTCCCGCACCCACCCCTCCACCACACGTAGCACCTCGGACACCATCTGCAGCCGCTACAAGTGATTCCCTGAATCGGGGTGATCAGCGGCATGGATAGGCACCTCCACCTCACTGAACCCACCCTCTTTCCAAACCCCCCCCCACACACACTGAACTTCTGTGAGTATAGTTGCTACCAATGGACATTGGATTAATAAAAAAAAAGTAATACTGTGGCCATTATGTGTCTAAGCGACACTGCTACCTGTGGCCATTGTGTATAAGTGGCACAGCTCCCTGTGGCCACTGTGTGTATACGCGGCTCTGGTACCAGTGGCCATTGTGTGTGTATAAGTGACACTGCTACCTGTGGCCATTGTGTGTATAAGCGCTACTGCTACCTGTGGCCATTGTGTGTATAAGTGGTGCTGCTACCTGTGGCCATTGTGTGTATAAGTGACACTGCTACCAGTGGCCATTGTGTGTATAAGCGGTGCTGCTAAAAGTGGCCATTGTGTGTATAAGTGGTGCTGCTACCTGTGGCCATTGTGTGTATAAGCGGCTCAGCTACCTGTGGCCACTGTGTGTATAAGTGCCTCTGTTACCTATGGGAATTGTGTGTAGAAGTGGCACTGCTACCAGGGTCCATTGTGTGTATAAGCAACACTGCTACCTGTGGTCATTGTGTGTATAAACTGCTTTGCTACCTGTGGGCACGTTGTGTATCAACGTCTCTGCTACCTGTGGGCACTGTGTGTATCAACGTCTCTGCTACCTGTGGGCACTGTGTGTTTCAGCGGCTCTGCTACCTGTGGGCACTGTATGTATAAGCGTCTCTGCTACCTGTGGGCACTGTGTGTATAAGCGGCTCTGCTATCTGTGGGTATTGTGTGTATAAGCTGCCCTGCTACCTCTGGCCACTGTGTGGATACGTGGCTCTGATACCTGTGTCCACTGTGTGTATAAGCTGCGCTGCTACCTGTGGGCACTGTGTGTATAAGCGGCTCTGCTACCTGTGGGCACTGTGTGTATAAGCGGCTCTGCTACCTGTGGGTATTGTGTGTATAAGCTGCCCTGCTACCTCTGGCCACTGTGTGGATACGTGGCTCCGTTACCTGTGGCCATTGTGTGTATAAGCGGCTCAGCTACCTGTGTCCATTGTGTGTATACGCGGCTCTGATACCTGTGGCCACTGTGTGTATAAGCTGCGCTGCATACACTAGCAGTATATACTACACTATGTTATTCATTGTGCCCTGCGGCCACTGTTTACGCCCTCACAAAGGGCTACGCCCCCTTGACAATCACACGCCCTTCCCCCTTGCAATATTTACCCACTATCATAAACTTTTTTGCAGGTAAAACTTCATATAATAACAATTATAGCACAGCTGAAGCCCGTGCAGGGGTTAACGGGTCGTAGCCTCTTGCAACGGTATTTTCTGTCTAACACCTTTCCTCTCTTTATCCTCTCCCTACCACCCTGCCTCTCCCTATCCTTTACCGATCGCACCGCGTTTCTGTACATTCCCTTTCTCCCCCCCCCCCCCCTACGCCTCTCTATCTTTTCTCAACCGGACACCATTTCTGTATGCCCTCTATACTGCCCTGTGTTTCTGATTCTGTTATCTACCGGCCTGCATATGTCCAAAGGTGTGCAGGGGTTAACGGGGCGTAGCCCCAAACGACGGTGTGACGAGCGCCCGTAGGGCGCAATGAATCACCTAGTCAGCAATATTTATACAACATGTTTATGTGTGGGACTGGAACCCTGACTACTGCTGTTACCGCTGCCATAGCAATTACTGCTCTTACCGCCATTTCCTATAAACCTACAAGCCTGCTTAAGGACTAACCTCCAGTTCACATCTGCTGTACTGTACACACCCTGTGGAAACCACCCTGGTTCTACCAATAGGCCATATCAATACCACGGGCGTTCCATCTGCAGCCCTTCTGTACTGTCAGTGGTACCATCACAGACTTGTGGTGGAGGCAGCCATTTTGTGTACTGAGCTGATATTGATGACAATGCAGTCTACCAATTCACTAAGGAGCTACTGTAGCAACTTTTTCCCTGAGCTGAATATTGGTGTAACCCACAAGATGTCTGCCTCCGCAGCATGAAGGCCAAAAATAATTTTTAAAGAGGATACCAATAAACCGAGATTTTTTTTGTTTTAAATAAACCTTTCCCATAGAACTTTTATGTATGGACAAATGGTGCTCCAGCCAATCAGCACTTAGCTGTAGTTTTCCAAACACATGACAGTTGTGATAAATGGTGCTCCAATCAATCAGCTCACAACTGTCATTATTCAAACACGACTGTTGTGATAAATGGTACTCCAGCCAATCGGCTCTCAACAGTCATTTTTTTTCAAACACATAACAGTTGTGATGATAAATGGTACTCCAGTCAATCAGCTTCTTTCATTTTTCAAACACATGACAGTTGTGATAAATGGTGCTCCAGTCAATCAGCTCCCATCTGTCATTATGCAAACACATGACAGTTGTGAATGTGATAAATGGTGATCCAGCCAATCAGCTCCCAACTGTCATTTTTTTTCAAACACATAACAGTTGCGATAATTGGTACTCCAGCCAATCAGCTTCTTTAATTTTTCAAACACATAACAGTTGTGATAAATGGTGCTGCAGCCAATTAGCCCCCAACGGTTATATTTCAAAAACATGACAGTTAGGAGCTGATTGACTGGAACACCATTTATCAAACACAATGAGTTTTAAATAGCTAAAACCTTTTTCTTGGTGATATCCGCAGTCACTCTGCATGTTGAACAGCACAGGGCCGTGATGGAAATAAAAATGACAGTGTTTGGGAATAACATGGATTGTTAGTTCCCTTGCCTCGGGTGTTTCAGTAAGGCCTTAGGGAGATATTTATATTAGTAATTGAACAATTTTTAAACCAATGACATTTGTACTCAAGTAATGAGAAAATGGAATGTTCAATTAAATGATTGTTTTGTGTTTTGTAATTGAGTATTAAACAAAAGTCCGATAACCGGAATAATTACAAAGGTATTCACATTCAGAAGGAGGTTAAAGTCTATAGCTCCAGGCGAAGAACCTATGTGTTCCTCAGCTTCAGTTGAGGTCCTCCATACTTCTATTATGAAGCCAAATGCAATTAGCAAAAGGTTGATTGAGTTTGTGGGTTGAGTTTCCCCAGAACGCTCTTTAAAAACATCCCTCATTGAAAACCAATGAAACTGGCCTGGGGGGCTACACACATCTACTTCCCTTCACAGTGGTCCATTGTGAAATTCTACGTTAGGTCATGATACAAATATAGCTTTCTATATCTTTCTAATCTATTATGGCTGACTACAGTATATTAATCATGTACATGTAATGTAAGCTCTCTTGGCTAGGCTTCACCTCCATACCTCAGGTGTGTGGAAGTTCTGAAAGCTGTGTGTTAGCAACCATATTTCTCATTTGTTTATTTATTTTTTATAAATTACTGTTTTAGCTTAACAATGTCACCTATAACCATCCAACATGAACCGTCCACTGAAAACGATTATACTACAATTATGGTACACTGTATACGTCTACAGGATACTACATCTCCAACATGACCTGACCACTGGACGTGACCATAATACATCTATTACACTCTATACAGATATAGGACACTACATCCCCAACATGACCTGACCACTGGCCATGACCATACTACATCTATTAAACCCTATACAGTCATAGGACACGACAACTCCAACATGACCTGACCACTGGACATGACCATAATACATCTATTACACCCTATACAGACATAGGACACTACACCCCCAACATGACCTGACCACTGGCCATGACCATAATACATCTATTACATCCTATACAGACATAGGACACTACACCCCCAACATGACCTGACCACTGGCCATAATACATCTATTACACCCTACACAGACATAGGACACTACACCACCAACATGACCTGACCACTGGCCATGACCATAATACATCTATTACACCCTATACAGACATAGGGCACAACGCCCCCCAACATGACCTGACCACTGGACATGACCATAATGCATCTATTACATCCTATACAGACAAAGGACACTACACCCCCAACATGACCTGACCACTGGACATGAGCATAATACATCTATTACACTCTATACAGACATAGGACACTACACCCCCAACATGACCTGACCACTGGCCATGACCATAATACATCTATTACACCCTATACAGACATAGGACACTACACCCCCAACATGACCTGACCACTGGACATGACCATAATACATCTATTACACTCTATACATAACCTGACCACTGGCCATGACCATAATACATCTATTACACTATACAGACATAGGACACTACACCCACAACATAACCTGACCACTGGACATGACCATAATACATCTATTACACCCTATACAGACATAGGACACTACACCCCCAACATGACCTGACCACTGGACATGACCATAATGCATCTATTACATCCTATACAGACATAGGACACTACACCCCCAACATGACCTGACCACTGGACATGAGCATAATACATCTATTACACTCTATACAGACATAGGACACTACACCCCCAACATGACCTGACCACTGGCCATGACCATAATACATCTATTACACCCTATACAGACATAGGACACTACACCCCAACATGACCTGACCACTGGCCATGACCATAATACATCTATTACACCCTATACAGACATAGGACACTACACCCCCAACATGACCTGACCACTGGACATGACCATAATACATCTATTACACTCTATACATAACCTGACCACTGGCCATGACCATAATACATCTATTACACTATACAGACATAGGACACTACACCCACAACATAACCTGACCACTGGACATGACCATAATACATCTATTACACCCTATACAGACATAGGACACTACACCCCCAACATGGCCTGACCGCTGGATATGACCATAATACATCTATTACACCCTATACAGACATAGGACACTACACCCCCAACATGACCTGACCACTGGCCATGACCATAATACATCTATTACATCCTATACAGACATAGGACACTACACCCCCAACATGACCTGACCACTGGCCGTGACCAAATACATCTATTACACCCTATATAGACATAGGACACTACACCCCCAACATGACCTGACCACTGGCCATGACCATAATACATCTATTACACCCTATACAGACATAGGACACTACACCACCAAAATTACCTGACCACTGGCCATGCCCATAATACATCTATTACACCCTATACAGACATAGGACACTACACCCCAACATGACCTGACCACTGGCCATGACCATAATACATCTATTACACCCTATACAGACATAAGACACTGGACATGACCATAATACATCTATTACGCCCTATACAGACATAGGACACTACACCCCAACATGATCTGACCACTGGCCATGACCATAATACATCTATTACACCCTATACAGACATAGGACACTACACCCACAACATAACCTGACCACTGGACATGACCATAATACATATATTACATCCTATACAGACATAGGACACTACACCCCCAACATGGCCTGACCGCTGGATATGACCATAATACATCTATTACACCCTATACAGACATAGGACACTACACCCCAACATGACCTGACCACTGGACATGACCATAATACATCTATTACACCCTATACAGACATAGGACACTACACCCCAACATGACCTGACCACTGGCCATGACCATAATACATCTATTACACCCTATACAGACATAGGACACTACACCCCCAACATGGCCTGCCCGCTGGATATGACCATAATTCATCTATTACACCCTATACAGACATAGGACACTACACCCCCAACATGACCTGACCACTGGACATGACCATAATGCATCTATTACACCCTATACAGACATAGGACACTACACCCCCAACATGGCCTGCCCGCTGGATATGACCATAATGCATCTATTACATCCTATACAGACATAGGACACTACACCTCCAACATGACCTGACCGCTGGCCATGACCATAATACATCTATTACACCCTATACAGACATAGGACACTACACCCCCAACATGACCTGACCACTGTACATGACCATAATACATCTATTACATCCTATACAGACATAGGACACTACACCCCCAACATGACCTGACCACTGGCCATGACCATAATACATCTATTACACCCTATACAGACATAGGACACTACACCCCCAACATGACCTGACCACTGGCCATGACCATAATACATCTATTACACCCTATACAGACATAGGACACTACACCCCCAACATGACATGACCGCTGGACATTACCATAATACATCTATTACACTCTATACATAACCTGACCACTGGCCATGACCATAATTGTCACACGCCAGGGGCAGCGGCGGCCGCGCTTACCCCTGCGTGTCTGCTGGTCGGTCCGGCGGCTCTCACCTCCGGCGGTCCTCGGGTTCCGCCGTCTGGCTGGCGCGGCTCCCGGCGGTTCCCCGGAGCGTGGGCGCCGCCATGACGTCCGGCGTCACGGGGGCGGAGAGCGGCTGACGTCACCTACCTGCTCCACCAATCGCGAAAAGGCGGGGAATACAAAACCAGACGCCGGGCAGAGCCCCGGCGCCTGAGTATCGTCTTTTCCCCTAAAGTGGATGCCAGTGCTCCTGTTCACCGTGTGTCTCCCTGCAGCTGTACTCCAGTGCTTCCAGCGTTTCAGGGTGTCTTTCGGCAGCCAACTTTCCAGAGTTCCCAGCAACCAGCGTGTTTCTTTGCAGTGCAGTCATCAGTGTCTTTCACCATCGCTCACCAGTTCTTCCTTTAACAGTGTCTCCAAACATCGCTCCCAAGTTCTTCATTCTTCAGTGACTTTCACCATCGCTCACAATTTCTTCCTTCAGCAGTGTCTTTAAACATCGCTCACAAATTCTTCAGTGTCTTTCACCATCGCTCACAAGTTCTTCATTCAACAGTGTCTTTAAACATCGCTCACAAGTTCTTCATTCATCAAGTGTCTTTCACCATCGCTCACAAGTTCTTCATTCAACAGTGTCTTTAAACATCGCTCACAAGTTCTTCATTCATCAAGTGTCTTTCACCATTGCTCACAAGTTCTTCATTCATCAAGTGTCTTTCATCATCGCTCACAAGTTCTTCATTCATCAAGTGTCTTTCACCATCGCTCACAAGTTCTTCATTCATCAAGTGTCTTTCATCATCGCTCTCAAGTTCTTCATTTGTCAGTGTCTTTCACCATCGCTCACAAGTTCTTCATTCATCAAGTGTCTTTCACCATCGCTCACAAGTTCTTCATTCATCTGTGTCTGTAGACATCGTTCACAAATTCTTCAGTAACCGTGGACATCACCCACAACTTCTCTCCCTTTTATGTGTCGCTGTATTGCTCCCGTCCCATAATAAAGTTCTTTAGCATTTTTACACCAATTCTAACTGTCAGAGTCCTGTGTGAGGAAAACCTATATCCGGCCATCTCTGCTCCGACCCAGCTGTGGTTCCTCTTCCCGACCATCGGAAGAACCCCCGAGTTCACAACACCCCCAACCCAGGTCAGTGACAGTATACTCAGGCCTCATGGACCCGGGGGATCGGAACCCAGAGGCAAGCGCCATCCAGGACCTGGTTTCCCGAGTTCAGAGTCAGGAGGCGGCACAGAACCAGGTGATGCAGTATCTCCAGGAATTATCCGGCCGGCTGGATCAAATTCAGGCTTCACTGGCTTCAGTAGTTCCGGCTCCAGCTCCAGTACCCGCTCCAGTAGTTGTCCCTGGTAATGTTCAATCCTTGCCCGGAACCAGGTCACGCCTTCAGCTCCCCACTCCCTCTCGCTATAACGGGAATCCGAAGAATTGCCGTGGTTTTCTCAACCAGTGCGAGGTACAGTTTGAACTTCTCTCACACAACTTCCCCACGGATCGGTCCAAGGTGGCATACATTATTTCCTAGCTTGAGGGTTCAGCGTTGGAATGGGTATCTCCGTTATGGGAGCGAGCTGATCCTTTGGTTTCCAGCTACACCAATTTCATTGCGTCTTTCCGAAGGATCTTTGATGAGCCTGGCAGAACGACCGCTGCTTCTTCAGATTTACTCCGAGTCCGACAAGGCTCCCGTTCAGTGGGACAGTATGTGATTCATTTTCAGACCATAGCCTCTGAACTGCGCTGGAATAATGATGCTCTCCGGGCCGCTTTCTGGAACGGGCTGTCCGACCGTCTTAAGGACGAACTGATCACTAGGGATTTGCCAGATTCTTTAGAACAGTTGATCTCACTCTGTGTGAAGGTGGATCTTCGCATGCAGGAACGAGGTGGCGAACGTAGTCGGTCAGATCGATCCAGATTCCGGGCTCTCCCGTCTAAACAAACGGTTACCCCAAGTCCAGACGAACCCATGCAAATCAATCGATCTCGGCTGTCCCCGGAAGAACGACAGCGCCGTCGTGAGGGTAGACTCTGTCTCTACTGTGGAGCTGCGGATCATTTTCTCAAGTTTTGCAAGTCCCGTCCGGGAAATGGGCAGTCCTAGCTGGTTCCGGAGGAGTCGAGTTAGGGGTTACATCTAAATCTTCTCCGACAGTGGACTGTTTACCCTCCGTGTCTTTGTTTTCTGAGTCTATAGCCAAACCTGTTAAGGCTCTGCTGGACTCTGGGGCTGCGGGGAATTTTGTTTCCCTTTCTTGTGTCCAGAATCTGGGTTTACAGTTACGGTCTGTAGAACGACCTATTACGTTGACTGCCATCAATGGTACTCAAATTTCTAATGGTCTTATTTCAAGTCGCACAGTGCCGATCAAGCTGCAGGTTGGAGCACTGCATCAAGAGCATCTGGAGTTCCTAGTGATTCGGGAGATGCCCCACGATCTGGTTCTTGGTCTTCCTTGGCTTAAAACTCACAACCCTCACGTCGACTGGAAGTCGTCACAAATAATATCCTGGAGTTCATTTTGTCATTCTAATTGGCTCACTCCTGTCTATCCGCTTCGTGCATCTTCCAAGTCGGATGATGAGCTTATTCCAGAGGCCTATCGGGATTTCACAGACGTGTTTTCGGAGCAGGCGGCCGATCAGTTGCCACCCCATAGACCCTGGGACTGTCCCATTGAGCTCATCCTCGGGAAAATGCCACCCCGGGGACGCACTTATCCCTTATCATTACCCGAGACCCAAGCTATGTCGGATTATATCAAGTCTTATCTGCTGAAAGGATTCATCCGCCCCTCTACCTCCCCGGCAGGTGCAGGCTTCTTTTTTGTGAAGAAGGACGGAGGCTTGAGACCATGTATCGACTATCGTGGCCTCAATGATATCACCATTAAGAACAAATATCCTTTGCCGCTCATCATGGAGCTATTTGATAGGGTTCGCGGAGCCCATGTCTTCACCAAGCTCGACTTAAGGGGAGCCTATAACTTGATACGTATCCGACAGGGGGACGAATGGAAGACGGCCTTCAATACCAGGGACGGGCATTACGAATATCTGGTAATGCCGTTTGGCCTCAGCAATGCCCCTGCCGTCTTCCAGGGATTCGTGAATGAAATCTTCCGAGGTATGTTATACCTAAGTGTAGTGGTATACTTGGATGACATTCTGATATTTTCTAAGAATCTCACAGAGCACAGAATATAAAGGTCAGGGAGGTACTTCTTCGTCTACGAAGGAATCATCTCTACGGCAAAATTTCCAAATGTACCTTTGAGGTTCCTTCAATTCCATTCCTCGGTTATGTCATCTCAGGTACGGAGCTTCGCATGAATCCGGAAAAACTTACTGTCATACGGGACTGGACTCAGCCTCTTTCCTTGAAAGCGGTACAAAGATTTCTGGGTTTCGCAAACTACTACCGGAAATTCATAAAGGGATTCTCTACCATTGTGGCACCTATTACTGCCCTAACCAAGAAGGGGTCTGACCCAAGTAACTGGTCTTCCGAAGCTGTGGCAGCGTTCGCCCAGTTGAAAGCAGCCTTTATGTCCACTCCGGTACTCCAGCAACCGAATTTTTCCAAACCATTCTTCTTGGAAGTCGATGCTTCCTCAGTAGGCATCGGTGCCGTGCTTTCACAGTACTCCTCTGATGGGAAGTTACATCCATGTGTTTTCCATTCTCGCAAGTTCTCTCCTGCTGAACGAAACTACACCATTGGAGACCAGGAACTTTTGGCAATAAAATCTGCTCTGGAAGAATGGAGATACCTATTGGAAGGTGCTAAACACCTAATTACAATTTACACCGATCATAAGAACTTGCTGTACCTCAAGACGGCCCAGTGCCTGAATCCCCGACAGGCTAGATGGGCGCTCTTCTTCACTCGATTTTCGTTCGTCATTAAGTACCGGGCCGGGACTTTTAACACTAAGGCTGATGCTCTGTCTCGTTCTTTAACGGCTTCGGATGAGGAGAATTCTGTTGAAAAGGCTTTGATTCTCAGTCCAGTTTCTATTTCGGCAGCTCCCACCGCTCTGGGTCCTCCTCCTGGGAGAATGTCTGTACCAGCTAAATTTCGACCAAGGTTGCTGCAGTGGGCTCATGTCTCCAAGTTCACCAGACATCCTGGAGTTCAAAAAATGTGGGAGTTTCTACGAAGGTCATACTGGTGGGATACTATGAAGAAGGATATACAAGATTATGTCAACTCTTGTCCTCAATGTGCTCAGCACAAAATTCTTCGGCTGCCTCCAGCGGGGTTGCTTCATCCACTGTCCATTCCTAAGAGGCCTTGGACCCATATTTCTATGGACTTCGTCACCGATTTGCCCTTCTCCAACGGTCACAATACCGTCTGGGTGATTGTTTACCGCTTTTCTAAGATGGCACATTTTGTTCCTTTGACCGGGCTACCGTCAGCTCCCAAGTTGGCTTTATTATTTATCCGTGAACACTTCCGCTTGCACGGGTTACCTCTGGAAATAGTCTCTGATCGGGGGGTGCAGTTTACTGCAAGATTCTGGAGGGCCCTCTGTTCAGCCTTACAAATAAAGCTCAAGTTTTCATCTGCCTACCATCCTCAAACCAATGGGCAAACTGAACGTGTTAATCAAGATTTAGAGACTTTTCTCCGCGTTTATCTCTATCCTTCGCAAGATGATTGGGTGGAACTGTTGCCCTGGGCCGAATTTGCCCATAATCATCTGTACCACTCTTCCACTGGCGAGTCCCCATTCTTCATTAATTATGGATTCCATCCACAAGTTCCAGAACTACCCGTCTGTCCTCCGGAAGATGTTCCTGCTGCAGCCTCTACTCTCCGACACTTCAGTCAAATCTGGAGTAGGATTCACGCTAACCTCAAGAAAATCTCCGGTCGCTACAAATTCTTTGCGGATAGGAAGCGACGGGCAGCTCCTCAATACAAAGTTGGCGACAGGGTATGGCTCTCTACCCGCAATCTCCGTTTAAGAGTGCCCGCTATGAAGTTTGCTCCGAGGTTCACTGGTCCTTACCCAGTGTTGCAAGTCCTGAACCCGGTTGTCTGCAAATTGGGATTGCCTTCCCACTTTCGGGTACCAAATTCCTTCCATGTCTCTCTCCTCCGTCCCCTTATTCTGAATCGGTTCCATTCAGAATACCCTAGGCCAACCTCTGTAGAGACTGAAGCTGGAACGGAATTTGAAATCAAAGCTATTCTTGACTCTCGTTATCTTCACAAGAATCTACAGTATTTGGTAGAATGGAAAGGTTATGGTCCTGAGGAGAGAAGCTGGGTCAATGCTACTGAGGTGACGGCCCCCCGACTGGTGCGGATCTTCCATTCCAGACATCCAACTAAGCCCGGGAAGTGTCCAGGGGCCACTCCTAGAGGAGGGGGTACTGTCACACGCCAGGGGCAGCGGCGGCCGCGCTTACCCCTGCGTGTCTGCTGGTCGGTCCGGCGGCTCTCACCTCCGGCGGTCCTCGGGTTCCGGCGTCTGGCTGGCGCGGCTCCCGGCGGTTCCCCGGAGCGTGGGCGCCGCCATGACGTCCGGCGTCACGGGGGCGGAGAGCGGCTGACGTCACCTACCCGCTCCACCAATCGCGAAAAGGCGGGGAATTCAAAACCAGACGCCGGGCAGAGCCCCGGCGCCTGAGTGTCGTCTTTTCCCCTAAAGTGGATGCCAGTGCTCCTGTTCACCGTGTGTCTCCCTGCAGCTGTACTCCAGTGCTTCCAGCGTTTCAGAGTGTCTTTCGGCAGCCAAGTTTCCAGAGTTCCCAGCAACCAGCGTGTTTCTTTGCAGTGCAGTCATCAGTGTCTTTCACCATCGCTCACCAGTTCTTCCTTCAACAGTGTCTCCAAACATCGCTCCCAAGTTCTTCATTCTTCAGTGACTTTCACCATCGCTCACAAGTTCTTTCTTCAGCAGTGTCTTTAAACATCGCTCACAAATTCTTCAGTGTCTTTCACCATCGCTCACAAGTTCTTCATTCAACAGTGTCTTTAAACATCACTCACAAGTTCTTCATTCATCAAGTGACTTTCACCATCGCTCACAAGTTCTTCATTCAACAGTGTCTTTAAACATCGCTCACAAGTTCTTCATTCATCAAGTGTCTTCCACCATTGCTCACAAGTTCTTCATTCATCAAGTGTCTTTCATCATCGCTCACAAGTTCTTCATTCATCAAGTGTCTTTCACCATCGCTCTCAAGTTCTTCATTTGTCAGTGTCTTTCACCATCGCTCACAAGTTCTTCATTCATCAAGTGTCTTTCATCATCGCTCTCAAGTTCTTCATTTGTCAGTGTCTTTCACCATCGCTCACAAGTTCTTCATTCATCAAGTGTCTTTCACCATCGCTCACAAGTTCTTCATTCATCTGTGTCTGTAGACATCGCTCACAAATTCTTCAGTAACCGTGGACATCACCCACAACTTCTCTCCCTTTTATGTGTCGCTGTATTGCTCCCGTCCCATAATAAAGTTCTTTAGCATTTTTACACCAATTCTAACTGTCAGAGTCCTGTATGAGGAAAACCTATATCCGGCCATCTCTGCTCCGACCCAGCTGTGGTTCCTCTTCCCGACCATCGGAAGAACCCCTGAGTTCACAACACCCCCAACCCAGGTCAGTGACAATAATACATCTATTACACTATATAGACATAGGACACTACACCCACAACATAACCTGACCACTGGACATGACCATAATACATCTATTACACCCTATACCAGAGGTTCTCAAACTCGGTCCTCGGGAGCCCACACAGTGCATGTTTTGCAGGTAACCCAGCAGGTGCACAGGTGTATTAATTACTCACTGACACATTGTAAAAGGTCCACAGGTGGAGCTAATTATTTCACTTGCGATTCTGTGAAGAGACCTGCAAAACATGCACTGTGTGGGCTCCCGAGGACCGAGTTTGAGAACCTCTGCCCTATACAGACATAGGACACTACACCCCCAACATGACCTGACCACTGGACATGACCATAATACATCTATTACACTCTATACATATCCTGACCACTGGCCATGACCATAATACATCTATTACACCCTATCCAGACATAGGACACTACACCACCAACATGACCTGACCACTGGCCGTGACCATAATACAGCTATTACACCCTATACAGACATAGGACACTACACCCCCAACATGACCTGACCTCTGGACATGACCATAATACATCTATTACACTCTATACAGACATAGGACACTACACCCCCAACATGACCTGACCTCTGGACATGACCATAATACATCTATTACACTCTATACAGACATAGGACACTACACCCCCAACATGACCTGACCACTGGCCATGACCATAATACATCTATTACACCCTATCCAGACATAGGACACTACACCACCAACATGACCTGACCACCGGCCGTGACCATAATACAGCTATTACACCCTATACAGACATAGGACACTACACCCCCAACATGACCTGACCACTGGACATGACCATAATACATCTATTACACTCTATACATAACCTGACCACTGGCCATGACCATAATACATCTATTACACTATACAGACATAGGACACTACACCCACAACATAACCTGACCACTGGACATGACCATAATACATCTATTACACTCTATACAGACATAGGACACTACACCCCCGACATGACCTGACCACTGGCCGTGACCATAATACATATATTACACCCTATACAGACACAGGACACTATACCCCCAACATGACCTGACCACTGGACATGACCATAATACATCTATTACACTATACAGACATAGGACACTACACCCACAACATAACCTGACCACTGGACATGACCATAATACTTCTATTACACCCTATACAGACATAGGACACTACACCCCCAACATGACCTGACCACTGGACATGACCATAATACATCTATTACACCCTATACAGACATAGGACACTACACCCCAACATGACCTGACCATAATACATCTATTACACCCTATACAGACATAGGACACTACACCCACAACATAACCTGACCACTGGACATGACCATAATACATCTATTACACCCTATACAGACATAAGTCTGGCAAAGCCATAAGTAGGGTATACAGTAATTGTATTGCCACGTGCCCATGGAGGAGGTAAGGACCAGAATAGACAGGGACCAGCCCTGGCTGCCATTGGCCAGGTGGAGAATCAGGTGGACCTTGTGTAATTTAGCAGATTATAGGCTGGTCCATGAACCTGAAATTAGGCTGAACTTCAGAATTAACAGAACAGAATCGCCCATGTTATGAATCGCTATGTTCCTCTGGACCTACAGTATCCTCCCACTATACATAACCAAACCAAAGACCTATTTCTAGTCTCCAGTAGCATTGCATGTCATCAGAGCCGGAACACGAAGACACGTGTGGATGAGTTGAATTACTTAGGGGGTCATTCCGAGTTGTTCGCTCGTTGCCGATTTTCGCAACGGAGCGATTAAGGCAAAAATGCGCATGCGCATGGTACGCAGTGCGCATGCGGTTAGTATTTTAACACAAAACTTAGTAGATTTACTCACGCCCGAACAAAAAAATTTCATCTTTGTAGTGATCGGAGTGTGATTGTCAGGAAGTGGGTGTTTCTGGGCGGAAACTGGACGTTTTCTGGGAGTGTGCGGAAAAACGCAGGCGTGTCAGGGAAAAACGCGGGAGTGTCTGGAGAAACGGGGGAGTGGCTGGCCGAACGCTGGGCGTGTGTGTGACGTCAAACCAGGAACGAACTGACTGAACTGATCGCTATTTGTGAGTAAGTCTCGAGCTACTCAGAAACTGCTAAGAAATGTCTTTTCGCTATTCTGCGAATCTTTCGTTCGCAATTCTGCTAAGCTAAGATACACTCCCAGAGGGCGGCGGCTTAGCGTGTGCAATGCTGCTAAAAGCAGCTAGCGAGCGAACAACTCGGAATCACCACCTTATAGCGCAACAATGCTCATCCTCGCATTCCATAGCTGGAGTCCCTGCAAGGAAGCAATGTACCTATGGCAGCCTTTCCGAAGCATTTGTCTTTACTGAGTGCCGTCACCAACATTCAGTGAATCTGTAGAGGTAGAAAAAAGCAGACGAGGAGAGATTGACCAGTGAAGAAGGCAAAACTACCAGAGCAACCCCACCACTGCCAGAGCTATCTCAGTCCTAGGCCGCAGAGCGCCATCTTTTTTGTCACATTGTGGCACATTCAGAGTTTGCGCAAAGCAAAGAAAGCAACTTACTTTGTATTTGGAAACCATGCTGCAATGTAACGGGGGCAATAAATATATTATTTTTATATGCAGGGTAAATACTGGCTGCTTCTGCATGTAGCCCACAGATGCTGGGCAGCTTTATTCTTACACTTTATTCTTAGATCTGAGCTCCAAAATGCCCCTCACAAATCCAAATTTCTCTCTGCACATTTTACATGTGCGCCACCTCCCTGCAGCTCACCATGGTTTTATCCAGGTGCAAAGTGAGTTGTTGTCAGCATCACTGCCTGCAACGTCAGTGGTCGCTCATGATTCACGGGAAGCACAACAAGAGATGTTGCCACTCACCTCATGCTACACCTGCTCTCCAATTGTATTAGTGACCAGAGAACAGGATATGTGGGGAACCATCCCATTCCCAGCTGCCCACCCACTGACCCATCAGAGCTGGACTGGGGATGCGTTCAGCATTGAGGCTGTCGGGATGCCAGTGGCAGTGGCAAACGCAGGATTTCTAGAGGGGGGTTTCCAAATGCATTCCACAATCTCCCACTCTGCAGAACATTAGCGCAAGTGCGGGAGTCTGGGAGAGCGGTACAGGAAGCTAGTAACAACCCTGGTTATTAATGTAAATATTAGTCTTTTTATACATTGGATACTGCATGTAATACAGTATTACTATTTAACACCATATAGATGTTCTATAGTATAGGCTGTATCAACCATCTAATATATATCTCCTATATATTAGCCCAGAGTGACTGCGTGTATAACGCTGGGTGGAGTCACAGAGTCACAGATCTTGGTGGCTGGATGCAGGGCAGGAACAGTCCCCTCCCTTGGTCCGCCCATCCCCTCCCTGTCTCCGCCCAGTCCCCTCCCTCCTCCCCGCACAGTCCCCTCCCTGTCCTCTCACAGTCCCCGCACCCTGGTGGCACTAGAGCCGGTCACTGCAGCCTCAGTCTCCGGGACTCCAGCACTGAGCTGCTGCCATGAGTGCTGCCGCGCAGTCCTGAGTGGGCAGCATGGAGGAGAATGCCAATGTGCTGGGGACGGCCACTGACAGCCTCCCAGCCCTGACACAGTCCATCAAGCGCCATGCCGTTAACAATGAGTACAAGGTGTCCAAGCAGGTGCTGGGCCTGGGCATCAACGGCAAAGTGCTGGAGTGTTACCGCAGGGACAGCAGGCAGATGAATACATGGCAGCGCCAGGCTTATATGATGGGTACATGCCAGCGCCAGAGTTGTATAATGGGTACATGGCAGCACCAGGGTTGTGCGGAGCGTACAGACCAAGCATGGCAGTGCCAGGAATATATGATGGGTAGATGTAGTGCAGATCTGGGTGGCTGGATGCAGGGCATGATCCCTTAACTTTCTGGTGAGCGGGGAACACTTTAAATATAGTTGATGAAAGCACCTAAGATGCAGAGGTCCCTGTCTGAGCACACGCTGCTGCGTCTATTTCCGTCCCGTGCCGTGCACCCGCACCTCCCCCACCGGCGGCACCCCCGCACCCGTCCCTTCCCCACCAGCAGCACCCCTGCACCTGCCCCTCCCGCACCACCCCACTCGTGGCACCTCCGCACCTGCCCCTAACCTACCCACTGCACCCCCACATCCGCCTCCCCCACCCGCGGCACCCCCGCATCCACCCACCCTACCGGCCTGCATATGATCAAAGGCATGCAGGGGTTAACGGGACGTAGCGCCCACCTAGTATTTAAATAATAAATAAAAACACGAACATACAGTAATAGAATCAGTACTGCACTTTCTAAGCACACATTCTCCCACTTCATGGTACATCTCCTGTCTCTCCTTCCTGGTAGCTGCTCTCTGGTCCAGTGCATTGTTTGATGACTCAGAATCACACACACAGCAAACTTGGTAGAAGAAGCAGCTACCACTAGGCATGTGCAGCAGCTTTGCTCTGTCCCTTAAACTGCATGATGTGGTGGCAGCTCTAGTAATCATATTAAATTTACTATTGCTAATTTGAGCCACTTGCCAATAGGAGGGGGGTTTCCAGGCAACCGGACCCCCTCCCTCCGCCTTTACCTATGAGTGGTCATGTGACTGATGCCGGAATCCCGACACTAAGGAGACCGGTGTTGGATCACCAACAGCTGGTGTGCCAAAGGTGAGTATCGGGGTTCAGGGTTATGGTTAAGGCCCTGGGGGGGAGGGTTAGGGTTAGGCACTAGGGGGGTTGGAGTTAGGCACTACAGGAGGTGGTAAACCAAAGCCGCCGACTCACGAGGGTTAGCCATAGCCGACATCCCTGGGGGGGTTAGTGATAGCTACCACCTCCCAAGGGTTAGGATAGGGGACAGGAATGGGGGAATTAGAAATAACTACCTCCTCCGATGTCGGGATCTTCACAGTCAGGAGGTTAGGCGCCGTGGTCCGCGATGTCCTCGCGGCCCGGCGCCTAGCAACTAGGGACGCAGAGCGTGCTAGCCGCCGGGTCCCTAGCAACGCTGGGACGCCGAGCGTGCTAGCCGCCGGGTCCCTAGCAACGCTGGGACGCCGTGCGCGCTGAGCTGCCGGCTCCCTAGCAACGATGGGACGCCGGGCGCGCTGAGCCGCCTGGACCCTAGCAACGGGGACGCCACGGGCGGACCGCGCTCCCCGTTGCAGGGTCAATCAAGTTAACCACATACACTTGTCTTCTGGTCGTGCAGCAAGGCAGCTGCACGGCATTTATGCTAATCAGGCTCTGAACATCTGATTGGAGGACTTCCTGCTAAATACCTTCTCAGTGCTTCACACAGACGCCGGTAATAGCTTCCTGCATGCTGCTTAGGTTTGCTGAACGTCTGTTCCAGTCCTGCTGTGTCCGGTCATTCCTGTCCTCAGAGTTCCTGAATCTTGGAGTTGTCATCTCAGCCCAAGGAGTCTTCTGGTCCTCAATTGCCCGCAATAGTCGCCAGAGGATCTCGTGTGGTTTTCGTGAGTTGCGGCTCTGCCGCGTGCTGCGGCCTAGCCCGCTTCATTTTGTATTCTGTTTCGGAGCATTTGCGGAGGTTTCCGCTTCCACAAGTCCTCTCCGGAACTCGGCGGTGCCGGGTAGGAGAGTGGACAAGTGGGTATTTTGGTTGTCCTTTTCCCTGGCGATTTTCCGCACATATTCTAGTTTTAGGTTAGTCTGTAGCCCCTGGCTTTGTTGTTTAGTTAGAGGGCCCTTTGTTATCACCCTGTCTCGGATTTCTCTTTGTCTCCCATTAAGACCTGAGGGGGCATCGGAGTTGGGCAGACGTAATCCGCCCTTCAAACGCGGCTGCCATGGGCTCAAGCAACCATAGTCTCGCAAGAGATTTCTGACAGCACGGGCGAGACAACGGAGTTAGGGCGCCAGGGGCTATTCCCGTTCCCTTTCCCAGCATTACGTTCCAGTGCTCAGGTCCTTGCTATAAGATCTCCCCAGACCAGAGTGCTGGAATCATAACATTATTACCGGCCATACCAAAACTTAAAATTAAACGGGGTTTAATTTTTTCTCATTCTGTTTTTGTGAGAGTTTATCGGCCTCATGAATCCGACAGGTTTAGGGCCAAATCCCGGTCAGCTCTTAGTCAACCAGATTCAAGAACTTACTCACATGGTTCAGGATCTTTCTCTTCGGGTGAGATCGCAGGAAGATCTTTTGCGAGCCTCCCCGAAGGTAGTCCCTGAACCAAAGATGCATTTGCCCGACCGTTTTTCCGGTGACAGAAATGATTTTTTTAATTTTAAAGAAGCCTGTAAGCTTTATTTTCGTTTAAGACCTACATCCTCTGGTACCGAATCTCAGCGGGTTGGGATTATTATTTCTTTACTCCAGGGGGATCCTCAGACCTGGGCATTTGGTTTAAAAGCTGAGGATCCTGCGTTGTTATCTGTAGACGCCTTTTTTAAGTCATTAGGGCTCTTGTATGATGACCCAGATAGAGAGGCGTCCGCTGAGAGTCATCTGCGCGCTCTCAAACAAGGTAGAAATCCAGCGGAGGTTTATTGTACCGAGTTTCGCCGTTGGTCGAACGACTGTGGCTGGAATGACCCAGCCCTGCGCAGTCAGTTTCGCCTCGGCTTATCTGAGTCTATAAAAGACAGTCTCCTTCAGTATCCCGCTCCTGAGACTCTCGATAAACTCATGGAGCTTTCTATTAAGATTGATCGACGTCTCAGAGAGCGGAGGGCTGAAAAAGGAGCACCAGTCAGGACTACTCCATGTGTATTTTCCATTCCTGAGGACGTAGAGGAGCCCATGCAGATGGGTCTCTCCCGACTGTCTCCAGAAGAAAAAGCCAGAAGGCAAAACTCTGGTCTTTGTTTGTACTGTGGGGGTAAGGGACATTTTGCCCGTAATTGTCCGAACAAGTCGGGAAACGCCTCGACCAAGTGAATTGTGAGGGGGTTCACTTTGGTCTGCAGCTTATCTCCTCGAATAACTCCCTTTTAGTCCCAGCTAAAGTTTCCTTTGGCAGCCTCAGTTCTTCGGTGTCGGCTTTTGTCGACAGTGGAGCTGCAGGGAACTTTATGGATTTAACTTGGGCTAAGGCCTTAGGCATTCCACATTTACCGTTAGATAGATGTATCACCATGCATGGCTTAGATGGGGGTCCGCTTTCCAATGGGGTAATTACTCACCGTACACCTCCAGTAATACTTACAGTAGGAGCCTTACATTCTGAAGATATTGAATTCTACCTTACACATTGCCCGGCAGTTCCTGTTGTTTTGGGTCACCCTTGGCTTGCCTTTCATAATCCCACCATTGATTGGCGGTCCGGGGAGATTTCCCAATGGGGTACTTTTTGTGTTAAAGAATGTATTTCGTATCCAGTCAGAGTTGCAGCAGTCGTCCCAGAGCTCATTCCTGTGGAATACCAGGAGTTTGCCGATGTCTTCTCCAAAGGCAATGCGGACATTCTGCCTCCCCATCGGCCCTATGATTGTGCAATTGAGCTAGTTCCAGGTGCCACTCTACCTAAAGGGAGATTATATGCCTTGTCCGGGCCAGAAACCACGGCCATGAATAATTATATTCAGGAAAGCCTAAAGAAGGGATTTATTGGACCATCGAAATCTCCTTTAAGTGCTGGTTTTTTCTTTGTGGAGAAAAAAGATGGCTCGCTTAGACCATGCATTGATTTTAGGGCTCTGAATAAGATCTCCGTTAAAAACACCTATCCTTTGCCGTTAATTTCTGTGCTTTTTGATCAGTTACGTTCCGCCGTGATTTTTTCTAAAATTGACCTTAGGGGAGCTTACAACCTCATCCGAATTAAATCTGGGGATGAGTGGAAGACGGCTTTCAGCACTCAGTCGGGTCACTATGAATACCTGGTGATGCCGTTCGGCCTGTCAAATGCTCCGGCAGTTTTTCAAGACCTCATTAACGATGTTCTCCATGACTTCCTAGGGAAATTCATGGTCGTTTATTTAGGCGACATCTTGATTTATTCTGAATCGATGGTACAACATGTTACCCAGGTGCGTCTGGTTCTTCAAAAGTTACGTGAGAATCATTTATATGCCAAGCTGGAGAAGTGTGATTTTCACATCACAGAAGTATCTTTTTTAGGGTACATAATTTCTCCCCAGGGATTTTCCATGGAACCGAAGAAGCTCCAGGCCATCCTTAATTGGGCGCAACCCACTAATTTAAAAGCAATTCAGCGCTTTTTAGGGTTTGCTAATTATTATAGGCGGTTCATTCATTCTTTTTCTGACCTGGTTGCTCCCATAGTAGCTCTGACTAAAAAAGGAGCGGATCCTTCCAATTGGTTGCATGAAGCTGAGTTGTCTTTCCAGGCCTTGAAACAAGCCTTTGTCTCAGCTCCTGTCCTCAGACATCCGGAATTGCCCTTTATTGTGGAGGTTGATGCCTCAGAGGTTGGAATGGGGGCTGTCCTTTCTCAAGAAGATCTGGAGTCTCTGGAGTTACATCCTTGTGCCTTTATGTCCAGAAAATTCTCCTCCGCTGAATCCAACTATAACGTTGGTAATCGGGAGTTACTGGCAGTAAAATGGGCTTTCGAGGAATGGAGGCATTGGCTGGAGGGAGCTAGACATACTATTTAGGTTTTAACTGACCATAAGAACCTGCAATATATTGAATCAGCTAAACGGCTTAATGCTCGGCAGGCACGTTGGGCATTATTTTTTACTCGTTTCAGGTTTATCATCACTTTCAGGCCTGGTTCCAAGAATACGAAAGCTGATGCCCTGTCACGTAGCTTTCTTCCGGTTCACAATAGCAATCCTGTTGTTACCCCCATAGTTCCATCTTCGGTCATCCGGGCAGGCCTCACACAGGATTTATTTACCCAGTTAAACCAGCTTCAACACCAAGCTCCTAGACTTACTCCTGCTGGTCGTCCTTATGTCCCTGAATTTTTGAGAGCCACTGTTTTATCTGAGTTTCATGACAACAAAGTCTCAGGGCATCCGGGTATCACTAAGACCTTGGAGTTAGTCTCTCGCTCAGTGTGGTGGCCTAGTCTTTCTAAAGACGTTAAGGAATTCGTCCATTCCTGTCAGGTTTGTGCACAGCATAAGGTTCCTCGTTCGTTGCCTATCGGGCAACTCATGCCTTTAACTGTTCCTCTCAGGCCATGGTCTCATTTCTCCATGGATTTCGTGGTTGACCTTCCCCTTTCAGCCTGATTCCGAGTCATTTGGGTGGTAGTGGACCGTTTTAGTAAAATGGCTCATTTTATTGCTCTTCCCCGATTGCCTTCTGCTCAAGGGTTGGCAGTTTTGTTCCTCCGCCATGTGTTCAGGCTTCATGGTTTGCCCACTGATATTGTTTCTGATCGGGGTCCACAATTCATCGCACAATTCTGGAAACGTTTTTGTGCCTCATTGAAGATGAAACTGTCTTTAACATCTGGTTATCACCCACAGTCTAACGGGCAAACCGAACAAGTCAACCAGTCATTAAAACAATATTTACGTTTGTATTCAGCCAAACTCCAGAATGATTGGTCCGAGTTTCTCCCTTTGGCTGAATTTGCTTATAATAACTCTTGTCATTCCTCCACCAAAGAGTCTCCATTCTTTTCAGTTTTTGGTTTTCACCCCAGAGCCAATTCTTTTTTTCATCATTCTCCAGTCTCCTCGCTGACCTTAACCTCCCATCTCAGAGCAATTTGGAGAAAAGTGCACCTTGCTCTCAGAAAAGCGGCCTTCCGAGAGAAGAAATTTTCTGACAGGCTCCGACGTCTACTCGCAACATCAGGCTTCGACAATGCTCGGCTAGACTGGGACCCAAATTTATTGGACCGTTTCTTATTATTAAGAAGGTCAACCCAGGTGCCTTTCGGCTACGTTTACCAAGTTCTCTCAGAATTGGAAATACTTTTCACTGTTCCCTGTTGAAACAATATGTTTCTTCCAGTAGATTTCCTCGGAGGATCTCTCAGGGTAGATCTCCAGTGGATGTGCAGGGACAACAGGAGTTCTTGGTAGAGAAAGTTCTTGATTCTAGAATGTCCCGGGGTCGGCTTTATTTTTTGGTTCACTGGAAAGGCTATGGTCCGGAGGAAAGGTCTTGGGTCCTGGATAAGGATCTTCATGCCCCTAAACTCAAGAGAGCATTTTTTCTGGAATTTCCTCAGAAACCTGGCTTTAGGGGTTCATTGACCCCTCCTCAAGGGGGGGTACTGTTAGGCGCCGTGGTCCGCGATGTCCTCGCGGCCCGGCGCCTAGCAACTAGACGCCGAGCGTGCTAGCCGCCGGGTCCCTAGCAACGCTGGGACGCCGAGCGTGCTAGCCGCCGGGTCCCTAGCAACGCTGGGACGCCGTGCGCGCTGAGCCGCCGGCTCCCTAGCAATGCTGGGACGCCGGGCGCGCTGAGCCGCCTGGACCCTAGCAACGGGGATGCCACGGGCGGACCGCGCTCCCCGTTGCAGGGTCAATCAAGTTAACCACATACACTTGTCTTCTGGTCGTGCAGCAAGGCAGCTGCACGGCATTTATGCTAATCAGGCTCTGAACATCTGATTGGAGAACTCCCTGCTAAATACCTTCTCAGTGCTTCACACAGACGCCGGTAATAGCTTCCTGAATGCTGCTTAGGTTTGCTGAACGTCTGTTCCAGTCCTGCTGTGTCCGGTCATTCCTGTCCTCAGAGTTCCTGAATCTTGGGCCCTTTGTTATCACCCTGTCTCGGATTTCTCTTTGTCTCCCATTAAGACCTGAGGGGGCATCGGAGTTGGGCAGACGTAATCCGCCCTTCAAACGCGGCTGCCATGGGCTCAAGCAACCATAGTCTCGCAAGAGATTTCTGACAGCACGGGCAAGACAACGGAGTTAGGGCGCCAGGGGCTATTCCCGTTCCCTTTCCCAGCATTACGTTCTAGTGCTCAGGTCCTTGCTATAAGATCTCCCCAGACCAGAGTGCTGGAATCATAACACAGGATGCCTCTGTCAGTCATGTGACCGCCGGCATACCGACCACTGGGATTTCGTATGTATTCCTTGGATTGTATTAATTGGAAGATGACCGCACAAACAAACACACATATTTGCGCAATCCAGGAAGTTCAGACCTACTTAGGTTGCGACAAAATTTGGAAAGTCTACATTATTTTATTTTTTTGTTCAAATGAAAAATTCAATAAGAACAAAAACTTACAGAGAATCGGAATTGTGATAAAATAATTATTACATAATCAGGAACTATGAATATACCTGAAATACATACCTAATAAAGAAAATAATATTCACGGCATTAATCTAGCGCTAAGTGCTTCTACTGATACATGGCTTTTGCTAAATTAACATTTTTGTATCTCCATGCGTGCTACAGTATGTTCACACAATGCATAATTATTATCTACAGTTATTAAGATCGCTACTGCTGTTTATTACAGCTAATTAGGACAGGATTGTTAATTATTACCATGTACTCTACATGTGACATAAAGCTCTAATTATATTTACAGATTACATTAATTAAATGGCCATTAACTTACACCCAATTTCTATAATATTTAACATACAGCAACAGTTAATTACATTCCCCTTTATGTGTTCGTATTAATCTTGGCTGTTTAATGTTTGTTGTTTCACACTATTCTTACAAACTAAGGTACTGTGTGGAAACATAATCAGCGGGTCACGTATACCTTCTGGTTTTCTACAGTACTTAATAGTTTCTAATTGCTCAAGTTTGTAAAAGTATGCTAAACATAAGGAAGACAGACAGACAGACAGACAGATCTATAGATAGATAGATAGACAGATCTATAGATAGATAGATAGATAGATAGATAGATAGATAGATAGATAGATAGATAGATAGATAGACAGATCTATAGATAGATAGATAGACAGATCTATAGATAGATAGATAGATAGACAGATCTATAGATAGACAGATAGACAGATCTATAGATAGATAGATAGACAGATCTATAGATAGATAGATAGATAGATAGATAGATAGACAGATACAAACAAATAAATACATAAATAAATAGATAGACACAAATAAATAGAGAGACAGACAGAGAGATACTATGTTGCTCTTATCTATCATTATCTCTCTTTAAGTAAAGTGGGACAATAGATGGTCGCAAGGAAGTTAAAGAAGACAATGCTAATTCCCACATGTGCCACTAATACAGTATATTCCCTATATAAATTAGGGGTGAGCGCCGGGCCATTTTTTGGGTTTTGGTTTTGGATCTGAATCTCCTTCATGTTTTGGATCTGGCAATGGGCAGTGCACAAACTGGCTTTAGTACTTTAAATAGGAATGATGCTGTCATCAGCATCCGATTCCTCACTCCCATCAGTGTGTAGATCCTCTTCTTCACAGACTATTAATTTATCCCCGCTGGAATTCACCATTTCCCTCTGTACTTTTTGGAGGTAATTGCTGGTAAAGGTCAAATGAGTCAGAAATATATATTTTTACATACTGCAGTTTAGCTTCACCGACAGTGTCGCACAAATGAGTCAGAAATATGTATTATTATTTTTATATCACACACCGGTGGTTACAGTGTCACGCAAATGAGTCAGAAATATATATTTTTTACACACTGCGGTTTAGCTTTACTGACAGTGTCACACAAATGAGTCAGAAATATATATATTTTTACACACTGCGGTTTAGCTTCACTGACAGTGTTGCACAAATGAGTCAGAAATATGTATTATTATTTGATATATCACACACCAGCGGTTACAGTGTCGCACACTGCAGTTGACCTTCACCAACTGCATCGCACAATACGTGTATGAGTCAGAAACAGTAATCAAACACTGCAGTTGACCTTCACCAACAGTGTCTCACAAAACATGTATGAGTCAGAAATGGTAGTCGAACACGGCAGTTGACCTTCACCAACAGTGTCGCACAATACGTGTATGAGTCATAAATGGTAGTCGAACACTGCGGTTGACCTTCACCAACAGTGTCGCACAATATTTGTATGAGTCAGAAATGATAGTCGAACACTGCAGTTGACCTTCATCAACAGCGTTGCACAATAAGTGTATGGGTAGAAAATAATATACTGTGATCTGACCGACAGTGTCACAGTACTTATGAAAATAAAATAAAAATTGAATAGTACACTGGGATACAGCACAAACAAAATAAAATCTATATTTGTTTTTAAATTTTATTATTTACATTTTACACTGGTGCAGAGCCCCTGGATGGACGGACAGATCACCCCTTTCAGATACAGCAGACAGAGAGAGCACCCCTTTTTCAGATACAGCAGACAGAGAAAGCACCCCTTTCAGACACAGCAGACAGAGAGAGCACCCCTTTCAGACACAGCAGACAGAGAGAGCACCTCTTTCAGACACAGCAGACAGAGAGAGCACCTCTTTCAGATACAGCAGACAGAGAGAGCACCCCTTTCAGATACAACAGACAGAGAGAGCACCCCTTTCAGATACAACAGACAGAGAGAGCACCCCTTTCAGATACAGCAGACAGAGAGAGCACCCCTTTCAGATACAACAGACAGAGAGAGCACCCCTTTCAGATACAGCAGACAGAGAGAGCACCCCTTTCAGATACAGCAGACAGAGAGAGCACCTCTTTCAGATACAGCAGACACAGAGAGCACCCCTTTCAGATACAACAGACAGAGAGAGCACCCCTTTCAGATACAACAGACAGAGAGAGCACCCCTTTCAGATACAGCAGACAGAGAGAGCACCTCTTTCAGATACAGCAGACACAGAGAGCATCCCTTTCAGATACAACAGACAGACAGAGAGCGCACCACTTTCAGATACAGCAGACAGAGCACCCGTCCCACGCTAGACAACACAGTACTGAGACAGACACGTCCGTCCAGTACACTCTCCACAATCGGAGTGAAGATGGCGCCGATGCACGGGACTTATATACTGTAGAATCCAAAACCCGCGAGAATCTGACAGCGGGAAGATGACGTTCGGCCTCGCTTTGGGATATGAGTAAGACGAGAAGTCCTGAGCCGGACTCGGATCCCAGCTCGGATTGCAATGTTTGTGCGGATTCAGTTCCCCCGCTCATCTCTAATATAAATGCACTCACAGATGATGATACATGTTTAAAAATGAATGAGGAACCATATGGGAACGCCTATACATCCAATAATGTGGTACATTGTAATATCTCCCCCTTGAGTCAGCAAGTTATTAATGACCTCAGAGAAGTGTCCTCACACACCTAGCGCCTATACGAGATCGGAGCAGGACGCCAGGCGCTACAATGCTCTGAGAGGTGTATTGTAGTGTGCTGCCTTTTCTCTTTAATTCATGTGTCTTATAAGCACCGCAGACGCCGCAAAGCACCACTCGCAGTACAAGTGACGCCGGGCTGCAACTTTAAATGCACAGGAATTCTTTTGAAACACGTGCAAAGTCGCAGATGAAGCGCAACGGAACTTGGCGTGAGAAAAAAAGCCACAGCTGCTGGATTGCAGCACCTCGTATACGGATGCACATTCATATATTTGTTCTGTGGTCATTTCTAATATCTAATGTTCTAGACCAGGGGTGTCCAACCTTTCACCTTCCCTGGGCCACATTAGAAGATGAAAATTTGGTTTGGGCCGCACATAAAATAAAATAACAGTAACGATACCTGAATGAGAGACAGATTACTTACCTACATCCCACGCCGGTCACATCCACTTGTCCAGTAGAATCCAAAAGGGTCGGTACCTATAAAAATGAAAATTATACTTACAAACGAGTGAATGAATATTATGCCCTCACTGACGCGGGAAGACGTTCGCCCCTTGTAGTTGTGCCCCTGTAGTTGTGCCCCTGTAACTGCGCCCCTTGTAGTTGTGCCCCTGTAGCTGTGCCCCTTGTACTGTGCCCCTTGTAGTTGTGCCCCTGTATCTGCGCCCCTTGTACTGTGCCCCTTGTAGCTGTGCCCCTGTAGCTGCGTCCCTTGTAGTTGTGCCCCTGTAGCTGCGCCCCTTGTAGCTGTGCCACTATAGCTGCGCCCCTTGTAGTTGTGCCCCTGTAGCTGCGCCCCTTGTAGTTGTGCCCCTGTAGCTGCCCCCTTGTAGTTTGCCCCTTGTAGTTGTGCCCCTGTAGCTGCGCCCCTTGTAGTTGTGCCCCTGTAGCTGCGCCGCTTGTACTGTGCCCCTTGTAGTTGTGCCCCTGTAGCTGCCCCCTTGTACTGTGCCCCTTGTAGTTGTGGCCCTGTAGCACTAGCTGCCCCCTTGTACTGTGCCCCTTGTAGTTGTGGCCATGTAGCTGCCCCCTTGTACTGTGCCCCTTGTAGTTGTGGCCCTGTAGCTGCCCCCTTGTACTGTGCCCCTTGTAGTTGTTGCCTTGTAGCTGCCCCTTTGTACTGTGCCCCTTGTACTGTGCCCCTTGTAGTTGTGGCCCTGTAGCTGCCCCCTTGTACTGTGCCCCTTGTAGTTGTGGCCCTGTAGCACTAGCTGCCCCCTTGTACTGTGCCCCTTGTAGTTGTGGCCCTGTAGCTGCCCCCTTGTACTGTGCCCCTTGTAGTTGTGGCCCTGTAGCTGCCCCCTTGTACTGTGCCCCTTGTAGTTGTGGCCCTGTAGCTGCCCCCTTGTACTGTGCCCCTTGTAGCTGCCCCCTTGTACTGTGCCCCTTGTAGTTGTGGCCCTGTAGCTGCCCCCTTGTACTGTGCCCCTTGTAGCTGCCCCCTTGTACTGTGCCCCTTGTAGTTGTGGCCTTGTGGCTGCCCCCTTGTACTGTGCCCCTTGTAGCTGCCCCCTTGTACTGTGCCCCTTGTAGCTGCGCCCTTGTACTGTGCCCCTTGTAGTTGTGGCCCTGTAGCTGCCCCCTTGTACTGTGCCCCTTGTAGCTGCGCCCTTGTACTGTGCCCCTTGTAGCTGTAATAAAAAACACACACACAGACACATACTTACCGCTCCTGCAGCGCTGCCTTCGTCTCCGTCCGCCGCTCCTCTCTGCTGTACTACGGGAGGGACGTCTGTACAGGACACTGTACAGCGGCGCAGGCCACGGACTTCAGATCTTGATTCCCCCCCCCCCTTCCCCGGACACTGTATAGCGGCGCAGGACTTCAGATCTTGATTCCCCCCCCCCCCCCCCCGGGACACTGTACAGCGGCGCGGCCACGGACAGACACCCACCCCCGGCTCACTTACGTGTTCTTGTACAACCAACTTCTCCGCTGGGCTCCTCTACTCTCGCGCTGCTCAGTCACGTGTGCCGCTATGCAGCGGAGGAGGGCTACACTGTGACTGACAGAGGAGAGGGCATGAGCTGGTGCTGGTCCCAGCAGCAGCAATCCAATCAGGATGTGCTGACAGCCTGCTGGGGCCGTCTCAGCCTCACATGTGGTGTCCGTACTCGAAAAAAAAAAAAAAACTCTGCTGCAGCGCTGCTCCTGGGCCGCATTACTAGCCGACTTGGGCCGCATGCGGCCCGCGGGCCGCGGGTTGGACAAGCCTGTTCTAGACTATTTACTATGAAGTAATTTAACCGACAAATTACTTTATAACTCTTCCCGTATCATCCGCATTGCTCTGTCCTAAATTCCATTCATAATTGCAACAGAAGGAAAAAAACATGGTTCCCTTCTTCATCTTCATCCCGATCTCGCCATCACACACCCTCTCTCCTGCTTATTTTTTCTGTCAAGATAGATGCTAGGAAAGGCAAAGGGAGAAATGCGGACCGAGGATAAAAATAAATTCCATTGCATTTGCAACCAGAGGCCTGAGGCGATGAAGAAGAGCCCGGGGGGCACAGAAAAGTGTAACACGCCTTCTGTGTATGTGGTTCCTAAAGAGTCCAACTCTGCAGACTGCAGACTCTCGCTTTCCCTGACTACAAGGCGGGTAAGAGGGACAGTATGACACATTTACATCCTATCCTACTTTCTCTTACTGCAGAAAACTGGGATTATGTACTGGAAGTGCTGAAAGACAGGAAATGAATCCTCTCAATATTGATACGGTGACTTCAAACCCCCTAAGGCTCTTTAGAGGAAAAGATAAAGTATCCTGATCAGCTGTAATAATTATATAAATATATATATATATTACCAGTTATTTATATAGCACACACACATTCCGCAGCTCTGTACAGAGAATATTTGCCCATTCACATCAGTCCCTGCCCCAGTGGAGCACACACTCTATAGTCCCTACCACATGTACACGCACACACATTCACACTAGGGTTAATTTTTGTTGGAAGCCAAATAACCTACCAGTATATTTTTGGATTGTGGGAGGAAACCCACGCAAGTACAGGGAGAATATACAAACTCCACACAGTTAGGGCCATGGTGGGAATCGAACCCATGACCTCTGTGCTGTGAGGCAGTACTGCTAACCATTACACCATCTGTACTGCCTGTAATTATATATATATATATATATATATATATATACAGCAAACAGAAACAGGCAGCGGCACTCAGAGACTGGATCCCGTTAGATAATGTGCAAAAAAGAGGACTTTAATCCATAACAACAGAATAAGGTGACCAACGTTTCGGGGCGCTGACGCCACCTTGACAAAGGGGCGTCAGCGCCCCGAAACGTTGGTCACCTTATTCTGTTGTTATGGATTAAAGTCCTCTTTTTTGCACATTATCTAACGGGATCCAGTCTCTGAGTGCCGCTGCCTGTTTCTGTTTGCTGCATAAGTATTATTCCAGAGGGCACCGGAGCAATATTCACTTGGGGTGAGTGCCAGCTCTATTCAAGATATATATATATATATATATATATATATATATTGTAACACTGTAAGGGTACAAGGTGCCGTTTCCTGGGATAAATGGCAGCCTGCAGCAGCTGAGGAACCACACAAGTCCAGTTTCCGGTACAACTGGCCCCAGCCAGTTTTATTATACAGAAAATAAAACAAACAGCAAAAGAAAATACCTTGCCTGTCCGGCACCAACTAAACACAAGATGTTCCTAACTATCACTAAACAAAACACAGAGTTCTCCAGTAAATACTGTATAGCTCACTTGTATCAGGAAGCGTGTTTCTCTTACAGAGATCCTGCAGTCTTCCCAGGCAGTCTGCACACCCTAATCAGGCCAGCAGCTCTATAACACTCTTACACAGCTGAAAGCCTGATTAGCCTTCTGTGAGGCCAAAGACCCGAACTGGGCCCAATGTCTGGAACTTGCCCCATCTCTCTTTCAGGGCCCTTACCCAGCTTTTCCAACAAACTGAAAAGGTTCTAACAAAACAAAACATATTCCTAGAAGTTTTCATTTTTCTAATACATGTAAGACAAGAACCTGGGACAAACATACCTGCCCTCAAACACTATCCCAGTGTTCTTGTCACAATATATATATATATATCTCCTATACAATAGCCCAGATCTGTGACTTTGTGATTCATTTGCTAACGCTGGGCGGAGTCACAGTCACAGATCTGGGATCTGGGTGGCTGGATGCAGGCCAGGAACAGTCCCCTCCCTCGGTCCGCCCATCCCCGCCCAGTCCACTCCCAATCTCCACCCACTCCCCTCTCTCCCCCCTCCCCGTACACTCCCTGCACCCTGGTGACACTGCAGCCGCTGACTGCTCAGCTGCCGCACAGTCCGGAGGAGAATGCCGTGGACGACCACTGACTGCCGCCCCCTCCCACCCGCGGCACCCACAGCCTTCACAACATCCGCACCCCACCCGCGGCACACACCCCACACCCTTCCACCCGCGGCACCCACACCTGCAGCACCCCCGACCCGTGGCACTCACTCCCCCACCATGGCACACACAACTGCAGCACCCGCCGCCCCTCCCCCACCCGTGGCACTACCGCCCCCTCCCCCACCCATAGCAGCCATATCTGCAGCACCCCCCACCCCTCCCCCAACCGCGGCACTCTCGCCCCTCCCCCACCCGCGGCCCTCCCCCACCCATTGCACCCACATCTGCAGCACCCCCCGCCCCTCCCACACCCGCGGCACTACCGCCCCTCCCCCACCTGCGGCACTCCCGCCCCCTCACCCACCCATAGCAGCCACATCTGTAGCACCCCCCCATCGCCCCTCCCCCACCCGCGGCACTCCCACCCCTCCCCCACCCGTGACACTCCCACCCCCTCCCCCATTCATAGCAGCCACATCTGCAGCACCCCCCACCCCTCCCTCACCTGCGGCACTCCCGCCCCTCCCCCACCCACAGCATTCCCGCCCCTCCCCCACCCGCAGCACATGCCCCTACCCCACCCACGGCCCTCCCGCCCCCTCCCCCACCCGTAGCACCCACACCTGCAGCACCACCCGCCGCACTCCCGCACCCTCCCCCACCTGCGGCACACACAGCACCCACCACATCTGTCCCGCACCCACGGTACACGCCCCTCCCCCACCCACACCACTCCCGCCTCCTCCCCCACCCGTAGCACCCACAAACCACGCCGCCCCCCTCCTCTCACACCCGTGGCACCCCCGCCCCTCCCCCACCCCCGTACCCACCTCTCCCCCCTACACCCCCGCACCTCCCCAACCCCATACCCATACCCACCTCTCCACCCCCCCGCGGCACCCACAGCATCCACCACATCTGCCCCCCACTCGTGGCACACGCCCCTCCCCTGCCCGCTGCACCCCCTCCCCCACCCACACCTCCCCCATCCCACCCCCATGCCCACCTCTCCCCACCGCTACACCCCCGCACCCTCCACCCCACCTGCCCCTCCCCACCAGCTGCACCCACAGCATCCACCACATCCCCCCCACCCGCGGCACATGCCCCTCCCCCACCCGTAGCTAACATCACCCCTCCCCCACCCGCGGCACCCCCATACCCACCTCTCCCCCCATACACCACCGCTCCCTGCACCCTTCCTGCCCCACCCCTCACCCACCCGCGGCACCCACCACATTCGCCCCCCACCCGCGGTACTCCCGCCCCCTCTCCCACCCATAGCACCCACACCCGCAGCACCCCCTCCCCTGCCCGCAGCGAATCTAGACCCCACCACACCCCTGCAGCTGCACCTCCCCTGCAGCTCCCCACCCCCATACCCACCTCTCCCCTGCACCCTCCACCCCACCCACGGCACCCACAGCATTCACCACATCCGCCCCCCACCCGCGGCACATGCCCCTCCCCCGCGCGCTGCACACCTGCCCTCTCCCCCACCCGCAGCACCTGCGCACCTCCCCCACCCCCATTCCCACCTCTCCCCCCCCCCGCTGCACCCACCACCCCACCCGCGGCACCTACCACATCCATCCCCCACCCATAGCACCCACAACCCGTGGCACCCCCTGCCCCTCCCCCACCCGCGGCACTCCCACCACTCCCCCAGCTACACTCCCGCACCATAAAACCCACCCGCCCCTCCCCCACCCGCGGCACCCACAGTATCCACCACATCCGCCCCCCACCCGCGACATCCGCCTCGCACCCCCTACCCCACCCGTAGCACCCGCAGCACCCCCTCCCCTCCCACACCCACGGCACTCCCGCCCCCACCCGCAGCACACACAGCATCCACCACATCCACCCCCACCCGCGGAACATGTCCTTCCCCCACCCGTAGCACCCACACCCGCAGCACCCACCACCCCTCCCCCACCCACGGCACCCCCGCACCCCTATACCCACCTCTCCCCCCCGCTACACCCACGCATCCTCCACTTCACCCGCCGCACCAACAGCATCCACCACACCTGCCCCCCAACCGCTGCACATGCCCCCCTCCCACCCACAGCATCCACCACATCCCCCTCCCACCTGCGGCACTCCCGCTTCCTCCCCCACCCGTAGCACCCACACCAGCAGCACCCCCCACCCCCTCCCCTGCCCACAGCGCATCCGGACCCCCACCACACCCCCGCAGCTGCCACTCCCCCAACCACAGCACCTCCGGACCCCTCCCCCACACACATCATCTATAGACACCTTCCCCCATTCGTGGACCTGCCACACTTTCCCCATCCGCAGCACCTCCGGACCCCATCCACGGCTCCCCTGCAGCCACCCCTCCACCCGCAGCACTTCTAGAACCTATCACCCAACCTCACCCCCCCTGCAACCCCACCTCCCCAAACACCCCCCCACTACATCGCCCCTCCCCCATGCACACCACCTCCAGACCCCCTCCTTCATCCACAGCCCCCCGCACCCACCCCTCTCCCACCAACAGCATCTACACTCCCCTTCCGCACCTGCACCTCCCCCACCCGCAGCACCTCTAGACCCTCTCCCCCATCCGCGCCCCCTCCATATCTACGCCTCCCCCACCCACAGCACCTCTGCACCCTTTCCGCCATCCGTGTCACTGCACCCACCCCTCCACCACCAGCAACACCTCTGGACCCCCTCCCGCACCCACCCCTCCACCACACGTAGCACCTCGGACACCATCCGCAGCCGCTACAAGTGATTCCCTGAATCGGGGTGATCAGCGGCATGGATAGGCACCTCCACCTCACTGAACCCACCCTCTTTCCAAACCCCCCACACACACACTGAACTTCTGTGAGTATAGTTGCTACCAATGGACATTGGATTAATAAAAAAAAAAGTAATACTGTGGCCATTATGTGTCTAAGCGACACTGCTACCTGTGGCCATTGTGTATTAGTGGCACAGCTCCCTGTGGCCACTGTGTGTATACGCGGCTCTGGTACCAGTGGCCATTGTGTGTGTATAAGTGACACTGCTACCTGTGGCCATTGTGTGTATAAGCGCTACTGCTACCTGTGGCCATTGTGTGTTTAAGTGGTGCTGCTACCTGTGGCCATTGTGTGTATAAGTGACACTGCTACCAGTGGCCATTGTGTGTATAAGCGGTGCTGCTAAAAGTGGCCATTGTGTGTATAAGTGGTGCTGCTACCTGTGGCCATTGTGTGTATAAGCGGCTCAGCTACCTGTGGCCACTGTGTGTATAAGGGCCTCTGTTACCTATGGGAATTGTGTGTAGAAGTGGAACTGCTACCAGGGTCCATTGTGTGTATAAGCAACACTGCTACCTGTAGTCATTGTGTGTATAAACTGCTTTGCTACCTGTGGGCACGTTGTGTATCAACGTCTCTGCTACCTGTGGGCACTGTGTGTATCAACGTCTCTGCTACCTGTGGGCACTGTGTGTATAAGTGGTGCTGATACCTGTGGCCATTGTGTGTATAAGTGACACTGCTACCAGTGGCCATTGTGTGTATAAGCGGTGCTGCTAAAAGTGGCCATTGTGTGTATAAGTGGTGCTGCTACCTGTGGCCATTGTGTGTATAAGCGCTACTGCTACCTGTGGCCATTGTGTGTTTAAGTGGTGCTGCTACCTGTGGCCATTGTGTGTATAAGTGACACTGCTACCAGTGGCCATTGTGTGTATAAGCGGTGCTGCTAAAAGTGGCCATTGTGTGTATAAGTGGTGCTGCTACCTGTGGCCATTGTGTGTATAAGCGGCTCAGCTACCTGTGGCCACTGTGTGTATAAGGGCCTCTGTTACCTATGGGAATTGTGTGTAGAAGTGGAACTGCTACCAGGGTCCATTGTGTGTATAAGCAACACTGCTAC
Source organism: Pseudophryne corroboree (assembly GCF_028390025.1). NCBI lineage: Eukaryota > Metazoa > Chordata > Amphibia > Anura > Myobatrachidae > Pseudophryne > Pseudophryne corroboree. Next base: position 806,411,659 of record NC_086449.1, on the reverse strand, counting down.
CTGTAGTCATTGTGTGTATAAACTGCTTTGCTACCTGTGGGCACGTTGTGTATCAACGTCTCTGCTACCTGTGGGCACTGTGTGTATCAACGTCTCTGCTACCTGTGGGCACTGTGTGTTTCAGCGGCTCTGCTACCTGTGGGCACTGTGTGTATAAGCGGCTCTGCTATCTGTGGGTATTGTGTGTATAAGCTGCCCTGCTACCTCTGGCCACTGTGTGGATACGTGGCTCTGATACCTGTGTCCACTGTGTGTATAAGCTGCGCTGCTACCTGTGGGCACTGTGTGTATAAGCGGCTCTGCTACCTGTGGGCACTGTGTGTATAAGCGGCTCTGCTACCTGTGGGTATTGTGTGTATAAGCTTCCCTGCTACCTCTGGCCACTATGTGGATACGTGGCGCCGTTACTTGTGGCCATTGTGTGTATAAGCGGCTCAGCTACCTTTGTCCATTGTGTGTATACGCGGCTCTGCTACCTGTGGCCACTGTGTGTATAAGCTGCGCTGCATACACTAGCAGTATATACTACACTATGTTATTCATTGTGCCCTGCGGCCACTCTTTACGTCCTCACAAAGGGCTACGCCCCCTTGACAATCACACGCCCTTCCCCCTTGCAATATTTACCCACTAGCATAAACTTTTTTGCAGGTAAAACTCCATATAATAACAATTATAGCACAGCTGAGGCCCGTGCAGGGGTTAACGGGTCGTAGCCTCCTGCAACGGTATTTTCTGTCTAACACTTTCCCTCTTTATCCTCTCCCTACCACCCTGCCTCTCCCTATCCTTTACCGATCGCACCGCGTTTCTGTACATTCCCTTTCTCCCTCCCCCCCTACGCCTCTCTATCTTTTCTCAACCGGACACCATTTCTGTATGCCCTCTATACTGCCCTGTGTTTCTGATTCTGTTATTTACCGGCCTGCATATGTCCAAAGGTGTGCAGGGGTTAACGGGGCGTAGCCCCAAACGACGGTGTGAAGAGCGCCCGTAGGGCGCGATGAATCACCTAGTATATATATATATATTGCAAATTGTGTTGCGCTATTATGCTTCCATATACAGAAGAAAAAATCCAGGAAAGTGCTCACAGTGTAGTATTTTTGTTCCCTATGTCACACAGAACTTCTAGGTGTAATTCCTCCTTAGGATGTGACTCTAAGACACACTCACATACCAGAAAGCACCAGGTATCGAACAGAGGTGATAGTGTAGTACAGGGCTGCCACCAGAAATTGTGGGTCCCCGGACTGACAAAATAGATAGGGCCCCTCCCTCCCCCCCAAAAAGATTCTGCCGCACTGCTCCACCCCTATGTGATGTCATACATTGTGACATTACATACAGTATAGGTGGAGTGTTGCGGACCTACAGGATTGATTTACAGGGAGCTGATGTGCAGATATAGCTTGTTTTAAGAAGCCCTCCTTGCGCATCTGCCTGCTGATGATACAGACTGGTGCAGCTCTACAGGTATTGGCGGTAGGAGCAAGAGGTTGGCCCCCTTTCTGTAAGTGCCCGAGACACCAGTCCCCACAGCCCCCCCCTCCCCCTGGTGGCTACCCTGGTGTATTAAAATGCCATCTACTAATCGGAATCAGTATGAGTGGCAAGCTCTGAAAAGTCCCTTGCAGCACGGTGACTCGCAGTGCTCGCCATAAGTTATATTCTCCCTCTATGGGACACCCAGAGAGGGGGAAAAGCCTGTGGTGCCGCCATTTCGGCGCCGGCGTTGTACCGCTGTGCCGAATCCCGGCATCGGCATTTTGATCACCGGGATCCTGTGCGGCGGTATGTTAACTGCATACCTTTCAATCTATTGTACCTTCCTTGTTTCCCCGCACACAGGAACCTCATCTCACCCTTGAGCGCAGAGTCTCGAGTTTTGGTTTTGGTTCTAATTTCATCGTCCTGTTTAAATTTAGCAAAACCACCCTCAAGTGTTTTATGATGCATAGTTAAATAAAAAAAATAAAAAAGAAAAAGAAAGAAAATAATTTTAGCGTTTTCTTATTTTCTTTTTCATTTTTTCATTTTTTTTTTGTTCATCTTGTCAGTAAATTTTCTGAAAAATGACTGTAATACTGTAATAGAGTAGTTTCTGTGTGAGCATACTGTAGGAACACAATGCTTACGGTGGTGGTGGCTGCAAATGAAGGGGCACCAGCTAAAATCTGTCCCAGGGCACCAAATTGATCAAGGCCGCCTCTGATGTTCAGGCTTGTCGGCGGACAGGGTGAGAAAAGAGCTAAGCTTTACCTCAGTATCCTCAGTTTCCACCCACTGAAAACTGCGTGAAAGCCACATACTTCTGATGTCATTTTGCTGCCATCCGCTTTGCTGATCCCTGTATGTATACAGTTAAAAAATGCGGTACATGCTGAAATGAGGACCTACTTACCAGCTACAATAGGCGCTGACACGGCAGATTGGCACATCAAAAAAAAATACCATAACATTTACATTAAATAGCACTTTATTCACCCTCTAGGAATATCCTGACTTTCATGTTTGTAACAGGAAAATAAAAAGGTTCTAAAATGTAATGAACGACAGTAGCACTATCATCCAAATATCAAAAATAACCTAATGGACCGAACCGGTGGAGAATGTGTTCATCTCTAGATTACAGTCAATGATGCAGTGAAAATAAAACAGTTTGGACAAAGCAGCGTCTAATAAAAAAGTATTGTATTATAACATTTTCTTATGGTTCTTGAAAAATCTAAAAATATGCTTTTAAAGGCTGCAAATGCATAAGACATAAACTGGCCCCCACTACCACTTACAGCAGAGGTTCTCAAACTCGGTCCTCGGGGGCACACACAGTGCATGTTTTGCAGGTCTCCTCACAGAATCGCAAGTGAAATAATTAGCTCCACCTGTGGACCTTTTAAAATGTGTCAGTGAGTAATTAATACACCTGTGCAGTGTGCACCTGCTGGGTTACCTGCAAAACATGCACTGTGTGGGCCCCCGAGGACCGAGTTTGAGAACCTCTGACTTACAGTATATACCGCCTGCCATGTAATTAGTATACTTCTGCAGCCAAAAACATTCAATGGAGTCGATTCAATTCAGCGTGAATTGAACTGCGCCGGGAAGGAGCTACCGGGCGGCTATTCAATTCATAGGGCTGTTATGTCAGAAAATACCGGTCCTTGCGCTTTAAACATGGTGTTTAGGGACGAGAACCGGAATTCTCCGACTTAAGTGCCAGGCGCGATGCTGTTTCTGGCGCGCTAAGGGCAGAAAAAAACATTGCACCAGTAGTTTTGTCAATTTCTGCTTGCACACCAGAAGGGGTGCGAGAAGAAATCCTCAACTCTGGCATAACATCTCGCAGAATTGAATAGCTCCGGGAGCTCCTTTTCCAGTGCCGATTACCATTGGATAGCTCTACGTGTTCTCCAGTGCCGATTACCGTTGGATCTCTCTACGTTTTCTCCAGTTACCATCGATTGTTATTTCATTATCTTCTAGTTCTCCAGTGTCTCAAGGAACTGAGTGCCAACGGTCAACATCAGACAACACAGACTTCCTGACTCCGGCTGAGCAGATCTTTCCAGTGCAGCACTCGGATCTGCGATGATGTGAGGGGGCATCCTTTGCCCTCAGATGCCTCCTGAACATTAGAATATTTTCTCAGAGCTACTAAATCCAAAGATGCAGCAGCAATGAGAATAGCGTTCACCTCTGGATCACGGCCTATGTCATTATGTCATCTCTTTCACATAGTTGCCTAACATGTGAGACTCTCCTCTAGGATATTCTGGTGGGGGAAAGTACTGGGGTAATTTCTGGGGAATCCAGTGATTCACATCACGATTTGCGGCATTCTGCAGTGAAACTTGGAGCCAGGAAGACGTAATTCAAGTGAATTGTATCATTTTGGCCACATCCACTTCAATGCAGAAGCGCAAGGAATTCCCAGGAGAGCATCCCAAAAGTCAGGAGTCTCCCAGACATTCATGGTGATTAGGCAAGGATGATCTACCACGCAGAGCTGCCGAGACATCCGGTGGGCCATAATAATGATGATATAAAGGTGTGACCAATCATGTGGTCATTGCTGAGATGAGATATTACAACAGACTGAGACTTTATCAGTGTTGAGTGATTACACTGGAGGGACAGCAGGCGGAGCTATTGTGTATGTGTTGATGTGTTAACAGTCTGTAACATATATATAAATTGTGTAGAAATTGAGCCATTTTACAAATGATGAATATGCCCCCCTGTCACTAGCACTTTAATCATTAAATAATAGCACTGATACTGTAAATATATACGACTATATTATACATAGTGCACAATAGCCACTCCTTCATTGGGTGTGTGTCCCTCTCCAACCCACCCCTTCCGCTACCGGAATGATAACATGCATAATATCTATATGACCTTTGAGCAATAAGAAATGTGCACAAAATAGCATATATAATAAATATATCTTTATTTTAAACATTTGTCTTGCTGGAATCGAGCCACTGCAGTAAAAAGAAAAAGACTAAGCTGTGTCTGATGTCCGGGTCCTCAAGAAAATGGCCGCCATACAGAAGAGACTGTGATGCACTACAGGAAACACGATGCGTTCCAAGTGTGTTCCACCGGGGCACGACTTCTGGGAATCGGAACAGACGCACATGAAGAAGAAGTCCGGAAGTGGGGTGGAAGTACCACGGGAGTGAACCGCGGACACATGCCACACCACAACATAAAATGTTTATAGACATTGTTTTCTTTACAAAAAACACTAGTTTTTGAGATTTTTTTCATTAAGTATATGTCCTTATACATACTAACCTATTGTAATACTATTATTGAACCATTAACAATTAACATAGTCACCTAACAGGATATGATGTCACAACTAGATACCTGTTTACTAAGCATAAAACTATGAGCCCTGTCCCATTATATCTATGCCTTGATAAAGTCTTAAGGACGAAACGCGTTGGATTCCCTTACTGGCTTCAGACTAAGATAAAATATACCTCCTACCTGTCTTAAGCTTTGATTTTATTGCATTTGTATACAGTATATGTCCTAGAAATTATTCACACCCTGTTTTAAATGCATTTTTTACCATTATATACTGTCATAAATACATTTTCTTTATTCATTTTTATTAGTTAGTTTCATAATCTTTTACTTGGTTCAGTATGATTTCCCGATGGACGGAATGTTGGAGGTCAGAATCCCAAAAGCCCCCTCTAAAGTACCCTAACCCTCCCTTGTAGATGTCTAACCCCAACCCTCCTTTCTACGTTGCCTAAACCTAACCCAACCTGCTTGATGCCTAACCCTAACCACCCCTTCTGTGTGCCTAAACCTAACCCTCCCTCCCCGGTCCCTAACCTTAACCTTCCCGGCCCTGCCCCCTAAGCCCTCTTCTTCTGCCTAAACCTAACCCCCCCCCCCAAACAGGGCCATCTTTTCGTATGGGCTCAATGGGCTCTTGCCCAAGGGCCCCAGGAGTATAAGGGCCCTATACTGATAGCTGATGGTCCCCTCTTTCCAGGGGTACCAGATTTTTGAAAATCGGCCCAGGGGAACCGGAGATCCGACTTGAAAGCAGTGGTCCCCATCCTAGCCTGTTAATTGCTCTTCCCAGCCAGATATCTCGGGGGTTTTCTGAGGGTATTCTCCAAAAGCCTGGACTCTCCTCTTTTGGTGAACACTGGAAGCTTGTCTCTACTATGCCCAGAACCAGAGATATCAGCCTTCAAGCTGCTCCAGCTCCACACGGTTGGTATGCAGTTTTATATTTAGGTTGGTGAATTGCTCTGGCTCCTGAACTTTGATCCCCAAGTCCCTAGCACCTCCTGAAAGGTGGGACTGTCTAGTTTTGTATCCCATTTAAAGCTAAAAAATATATTTTCAGGAACTTGAGTTATCTGCAGTCAAGTAAGCTGCCCCCCACCAGAAAATGATGAATATTAATAATCCCACTCCACTATCCACCCTTCCCCTACGTATTTAACACCCCCTACCACCCTGGAAGTTATGTACCAGGGCTTCTTCATTCAGCCCAATGCCCCCTTCTACAGTTTAGCCCCATCTGTGCAGTAAAGGAGTAATTAGCAGAAATTACTGCTCCAGGTCCTACATGCTGAGCAGAAGATAGAACACCCCCTACTGCCCGCGGGACATCAAAGCTGCCGCTCATAGCACCCCCACCCCTACCGCTGCAGGATGGGTAGGGGTCCCAGTGCATTGCTGTGCCCAGGGGCCTACACTGCTGTTAAGACGGCCCTGCCCCCAAATGCGGCAAGACAAGAGCACATCCTACTGTCAGGGCGATCGGGATGCCGGCTGTCTGTATTGTGACGCTGGTATCCCGTACGGCGTCGGTATCTAGATGCCGGGATTGCGTCCTCCTTTGGGATCCCGACATCGGTTTATCGACCACCAGGATCACGTCAGTCGGGAAGCCAACTTCTTCCCCTTTTACTGCTCTTATTCCATTGTGTGACACCATTGGTCGCTCATACCCATATCGCCTTTTTCTATCTCTCTCACTTTCTCTCTCTCTCTCTCTATGTATATATATATATGGATAGCGAGAGAGAGAGAGAGAGAGAGAGAGAGAGAGAGTAGAAGGAGAGACAATAAGCATCCAGTATTGGCTGTTCATATACACGCTGTATGTAGGAATGGAAAGTACAAGATTGTTTGCATATAGACAAGGCCGGTGCTAGGGTGTTCGGCGCCCCCCCCCCCCCCCCCCCCTGCAAACTATAAATTTGCGCCCTCCCATATTTTACAAAGGGACAGCGTGCGGCAAACAGGGATGCGGTTTCACAAGGAAGGGGTGTGGCCACACAATAGTACCCCCATTTCAAATTACGCCACATAGAAGCACAATCTTATTCATATTACCTGGCGCATAGTAGTGCTGTTTATACAGATAATGTCCCCAATAGTGGCGCCGGTTATACACATAATACCCCCTGTAGTAGCGCTGCTTATACACATAATAGCCCCTGTAGTAGTGCCGCTTATACACATAATAGCCCCTTTAGCAGTGTAGCTTATTAACACAATAGCCCCTTTAGTAGCGCCACTTATACACATGATACCCCTCTGTGGCAGTGCCGCTTACACACACAATAGCCCCTGTAGTAGAGCCACTTATACACATAATAGCCCCTGTAGTAGCGGCGCTTATACACATAATAGCCCCTGTAGCAGTACCGCTTATACACATAATAGCCCCTGTAGTAGCGCTGATTATACACATAATAGCCCCTGTAGTAGCGCTGGTTATACACATAATAGCCCCTGTGATAGCGCCGGTTACATATAATGCCCCAGTGGTCGAAGTGGAAATTTTGAAGTGGGAGTATGGAAAAGTGAAGGTTGCAATTCTGCACACTCTGGAAAAGGGGGCGTGGCCACCCAAAAGGGGTCATGTCCATAAGTGTAGTGTACCACACCATATACCCCTTATACACATTATGCCCCACAATAGTAGGACCCCTTATACTATCTAGTACTGGTGCCCCTTTCACATTATACCACACAGTATGAGCCGAAATTCACATTATACCACACAGTATGAGCCGAAATTCACACTATACCATACAGTATGAGCCGAAATTCACATTATACCACACAGTATGAGCCTAAATTCACATTATACCACACAGAATGAGCTGAAATTCACATGATAGCACACGGAATGAGACGAAATTCACATTATAGCACATAAAATTAGCCGAAATTCACATTATACTGTAGCACACGGTATGAATTGAAATTCACATTATAGCACATGGTATGAGCCGAAATTCACATTATAGCACACGGTATGAGCCGAAATTCACATTACAGCACACAGACTGAGCCGAAATTCATATTATACCACATGGTATGAGCCAAAATTGACATTATTAGCACACAGAATGAGCTGAAATTCACATTATAGCACACGGAATGAGCCGAAATTCACATGATAGCACACGGAATGAGCCGAAATTCACATTATAGCAAACGGAATGAGCCGAAATTCACATTATACCACACGGTATGAGCCAAAATTCACATTATGCCATACGGTATGGGCCGAAATTCACATTATAGCACAAAGAATGAGCCAAAATTCACATTATAGCACACAGAATGAGCCAAAATTCACATTATAGCACATAGAATGAGGCAAAATTCACATTATCGCACACGGTATAGCATTATAGCACAGGATGGGAGCAGTAGTTCGGGGTAGGATGGGAGCAGTGGTGCGAAGCAGGGGGGGGGCAGTATGTGAGCAGTGGTGTGGAGCAGGGGGGGCAGTATGGGAGCAGTGGTGCGGAGCAGGGGAGCAGTATGGGAGCAGTGGTGCGGAGCAGGGGGGGCAGTATGGCAGCAGTGATGCGGAGCAGGGGGGGCAGTATGACAGCAGTGGTGCGGAGCAGGTAGGTCAGTATGGCAGCAGTGGTGCGGAGCAGGGGGGCAGTATGGGAGCAGTGGTGCGGAGCGGGGGGGGGCAGTATTGCAGCAGTGGTGCAGAGCAGGGGGGACAGTATGGCAGCAGTGGTGCGGAGCAGGGGGTAGTATGGGAGCAGTGGTGCGGAGCAGGGAGCAGTATGGGAGAAGTGGTGCGGAGCAGGGGGGGCAGTATGGGAGCAGTGGTTCAGAGCAGGGGGGGCAGTATCGTAGTGAAAGGTGCTCGCTAAGTTAAACAAGAATGTCACCTGCTCCCCGTAGATCCTGGGTCCCGGCCGCCATTGTTCCCTCCGTGGACACTGCTCCCCATAGCTCCCATCCACCGGCGCTCCATCCGTGGACGGTGGCAGCAGCCTCACACAGGAGCCGCAGCACCGCGTCCCGCTCCTCCTTCTCCACACTGCACGGCACATGAACGAGACCTGATCGGGCGCCTCGAGGGGGGGGGGGGACCATTAATCGACAGCAAGCGTGTGAGTGGGGGGTGCGCACACCTATGGTCTGCACTGCATACTGCTATTAGTTGGGAGAAAAAAAAATCTTCCGGGTCAGTGGCGAAGTTCCGGTATGCCATACCGTTGCATAATGGCCCACTTCGACCACTGTAATGCCCTCAGAAGTGCCATTTATACAAATTATGCCCCCCCTCCCACACACACATAGACAGATACACACACACACACACACACACACACACACACACACACACATACACATAGATACACACACACGCATACTTTTCCTCCACATACCATCTGGCTGGCCACAGTTTCTGTCCTCCTCAGGCCCTGCAGCCTGGTCCCGTGTAGCTCCGTCCCTTGGTGCCGTGTAACTCCATCCCCTTTTCGGCCAGGAGACGGAGGACACTGCAGAGAGGTAAGGGGAGGCTTCAAGCTACCGGCGCCGCTGCCTGTCAAACGGTGTGACAGGCGCAGCAGTCGGCAGCAGCAGCAGGGGGCCCAGGCGCAGCAGCGGGTTGCAAAGCAGGGAGAGCGCCTCTCCCAGCCTGGCCTCTGCCTGCTTTGCATCCCTTTGGTGAGCGGGTAGCGCCGGGCCTGCATATAGAGATAGATAGATAGATAGATAGATAGATAGATAGATAGATAGATAGATAGATAGATAGATAGATAGATAGATAGATAGACAGACAGACAAACAAACAGACAGATAGACGGGCAGATAGGTAGATGGATTGGGATTAGTATGATTTGCAGATCGACGGGATGCCAGAGGTTAGAATAATGACAGTGGCATCCCGTCCATCAGAATCCCAACAGCCCACCAGTAAGACCCCTAACCCTCCTCAGCCCCGTCCCCTAATCTTCCCTTGTGGGTGCCTAACCCTAACTTTCACCGGTGGTACATAACCCTCCCCGCTCTGTGCCTAACCCTAACCCTCCCTTCCCCGCTGCCTACACCTAACCCTCCCCCACTGTATGCCTAACCCTAACCTCCTCTTCTGTGTGCCTAACCCTCCCTTCACCGCTGCCTACACCTAACCCTCCCCCACTGTATGCCTAACCCTAACCTCCTCTTCTGTGTGCCTAACCCTCCCTTCCCCGCTGCCTACACCTAACCCTCCCCCACTGTATGCCTAACCCTAACCTCCTCTTCTGTGTGCCTAACCCTCCCTTCCCCGCTGCCTACACCTAACCCTCCCCCACTGTATGCCTACCCCTAACCTCCTCTTCTGTGTGCCTAACCCTCCCTTCCCCGCTGCCTACACCTAACCCTCCCCCACTGTATGCCTAACCCTAACCTCCTCTTCTGTGTGCCTAACCCTCCCTTCCCCGCTGCCTACACCTAACCCTCCCCCACTGTATGCCTACCCCTAACCTCCTCTTCTGTGTGCCTAACCCTCCCTTCCCCGCTGCCTACACCTAACCCTCCCCCACTGTATGCCTAACCCTAACCTCCTCTTCTGTGTGCCTAACCCTCCCTTCCCCGCTGCCTACACCTAACCCACCCCCACTGTATGCCTAACCCTAACCTCCTCTTCTGTGTGCCTAACCCTCCCTTCCCCGCTGCCTACACCTAACCCTCCCCCACTGTATGCCTAACCCTAACCTCCTCTTCTGTGTGCCTAACCCTCCCTTCCCCGCTGCCTACACCTAACCCTCCCCCACTGTATGCCTAACCCTAACCTCCTCTTCTGTGTGCCTAACCCTCCCTTCCCCGCTGCCTACACCTAACCCTCCCCCACTGTATGCCTAACCCTAACCTCCTCTTCTGTGTGCCTAACCCTCCCTTCCCCGCTGCCTACACCTAACCCACCCCCACTGTATGCCTAACCCTAACCTCCTCTTCTGTGTGCCTAACCCTCCCTTCCCCGCTGCCTACACCTAACCCTCCCCCACTGTATGCCTAACCCTAACCTCCTCTTCTGTGTGCCTAACCCTCCCTTCCCCGCTGCCTACACCTAACCCTCCCCCACTGTATGCCTAACCTCCTCTTCTGTGTGCCTAACCCTCCCTTCCCCGCTGCCTACACCTAACCCTCCCCCACTGTATGCCTAACCCTAACCTCCTCTTCTGTGTGCCTAACCCTCCCTTCCCCGCTGCCTACACCTAACCCTCCCCCACTGTATGCCTAACCCTAACCTCCTCTTCTGTGTGCCTAACCCTCCCTTACCCGCTGCCTACACCTAACCCTCCCCCACTGTATGCCTAACCCTAACCTCCTCTTCTGTGTGCCTAACCCTCCCTTCCCCGCTGCCTACACCTAACCCTCCCCCACTGTATGCCTAACCCTAACCTCCTCTTCTGTGTGCCTAACCCTCCCTTCCCCGCTGCCTACACCTAACCCTCCCCCACTGTATGCCTAACCCTAACCTCCTCTTCTGTGTGCCTAACCCTCCCTTCCCCGCTGCCTACACCTAACCCTCCCCCACTGTATGCCTAACCCTAACCTCCTCTTCTGTGTGCCTAACCCTAACCATCCCTCCCCAGTCCCTAACCCTAACTTTCCCGGCCCTGCAGCCTAACCCTAATCCCCCTTCTTCTGCCTAAACCTATCCTACACCCATCCCCCCACCGCGGCAGGACTCCAGCGTGTCCCGCTGTCCGGACAATCAGGATGCCGGCTGTCGGTAATGTGATGCCGGCATCCTGTGCAACGTTGGCATCTTGACGCCGGCATTGCCTCCTACTTTCTTAAACCTGGCATTGGTAAATTGACCGCCGGGATCCCGTCTGTCGGGAAGCTAACTGCTTACCGATGGATAGATGGATAGATGGATAGATAGATAGATAGATAGATAGATAGATAGATAGATAGATAGATAGATAGACAGACAGACAGACAGACAGACAGACAGATAGATAGATAGATAGATAGATAGATAGATAGATAGATAGATAGATAGATAGACAAAGACAGGGGTTTAAGTGGGGGGTAACGAGGTGGAACTGAGGTGCACCGCCTGTAATGGTAGGGGAAACTAGATCCACCACCTCCATTGCCCTGCACAGTAATTCCAACAGAAATACCTGATCCATCACCTATATCAATAGATGATGCAGACGGCGCTGGTGTTACTGACTAGCTGTAGCCACCTCCCCCTTCCTCAGGTCCTGGTGGCTCCATGGTCCATTTACAGCCCATCCCTCCAGGTACTCACGCACGCTGTGTCTGTTGTACAGCATTCATCCCCTGCTCAGGTCCCAGTGGTTTCCTTTTCCGGCACGGTGTATGTGATGTCATGCTGTCACCGCTGCTAAAGTGGAGAGGAGCCATGAAGAGGAGCAGGCTCTGTGCATCTTGAAGAGAAGATGAGAGGGGGCTGGGGGGACAAAAGAGGTGGGGAAGCTGCTGGAGAGATACAGGGAATGGAGCCGCTGGAGGGACAAAGGCAGAGATGTGTATAAGGGGTACTACTGTGGGCATTATGTGTAAGGGGCACTACTACTGTGGGCATTTTGTGTATAAGTGGCATTACTGTGGGCTTTATGTGTAAGGGGCACTATTTCTGTGGGAATTGTGTATAAGGGGCATTACTATGGGCACTGTGTATAAGAGGCACTACTGTGTGGCATAACATGTTTAGAGGGTACCATTGTGTAGTGCAATGTGAATAAAGGGCACTACTGAGTGAGGTAACCTGAATAAGGGGCATTACTTTGTGGTGTAATATGAATCATGCGGTGCAATAGGAATAAAGATTGTGCTACTGTGTGGTGTAATTTGAATTGGGGGTACTAATTAGTGATGTGCACCGGAAATTTTTCGGGTTTTGGTTTTGGATTCGGTTCCGCGGCCGTGTTTTGGATTCGGACGCGTTTTGGCAAAACCTCCCTGAAAATTTTTTGTCGGATTCGGGTGTGTTTTGGATTTGGGTGTTTTTTTACAAAAAACCCTCAAAAGCAGCTTAAATCATAGAATTTGGGGGTCATTTTGATCCCATAGTATTATTAACCTCAATAACCCTAATTTCCACTCATTTCCAGTCTATTCTGAACACCTCACACCTCACAATATTATTTTTAGTCCTAAAATTTGCACCGAGGTCGCTGGATGACTAAGCTAAGCGACCCAAGTGGCCGACACAAACACCTGGCCCATCTAGGAGTGGCACTGCAGTGTCAGACAGGATGGCAGATTTAAAAAATAGTCCCCAAACAGCACATGATGCAAAGAAAAAAAGAGGTGCACCAAGGTCGCTGGATGACTAAGCTAAGCGACCCAAGTGGCCGGCACAAACACCTGGCCCATCTAGGAGTGGCACTGCAGTGTCAGACAGGATGGACGATTTAAAAAATAGTCCCCAAACAGCACATGATGCAAAGAAAAAAAGAGGTGCACCAAGGTCGCTGGATGGCTAAGCTAAGCGACCCAAGTTGCCGGCACAAACACCTGGCCCATCTAGGAGTGGCACTGCAGTGTCAGACAGGATGGCACTTAAAAAAAATTGTCCCCAAACAGCACATGATGCAAAGAAAAAAAGAGGTGCACCAAGGTCGCTGGATGGCTAAGCTAAGCGACCCAAGTGGCCGACACAAACACCTGGCCCATCTAGGAGTGGCACTGCAGTGTCAGACTGGATGGCCGATTTAAAAAATAGTCCCCAAACAGCACATGACGCAAAGAAAAAAAGAGGTGCAGCAAGGTCGCTGGATGGCTAAGCTAAGCGACCAAAGTGGCCGACACAAACACCTGGCCCATCTAGGAGTGGCACTGCAGTGTCAGACAGGATGGACGATTTAAAAAATAGTCCCCAAACAGCACATGATGCAAAGAAAAAAAGAGGTGCACCAAGGTCGCTGGATGGCTAAGCTAAGCGACCCAAGTGGCCGGCACAAACACCTGGCCCATCTAGGAGTGGCACTGCAGTGTCAGACAGGATGGACGATTTAAAAAATAGTCCCCAAACAGCACATGATGCAAAGAAAAAAAGAGGTGCACCAAGGTCGCTGGATGGCTAAGCTAAGCGACCCAAGTTGCCGGCACAAACACCTGGCCCATCTAGGAGTGGCACTGCAGTGTCAGACAGGATGGCACTTAAAAAAAATTGTCCCCAAACAGCACATGATGCAAAGAAAAAAAGAGGTGCACCACGGTCGCTGGATGGCTAAGCTAAGCGACCCAAGTGGCCGACACAAACACCTGGCCCATCTAGGAGTGGCACTGCAGTGTCAGACTGGATGGCCGATTTAAAAAATAGTCCCCAAACAGCACATGACGCAAAGAAAAAAAGAGGTGCAGCAAGGTCGCTGGATGGCTAAGCTAAGCGACCAAAGTGGCCGACACAAACACCTGGCCCATCTAGGAGTGGCACTGCAGTGTCAGACAGGATGGACGATTTAAAAAATAGTCCCCAAACAGCACATGATGCAAAGAAAAAAAGAGGTGCACCAAGGTCGCTGGATGGCTAAGCTAAGCGACCCAAGTGGCCGACACAAACACCTGGCCCATCTAGGAGTGGCACTGCAGTGTCAGACAGGATGGCACTTAAAAAAAATTGTCCCCAAACAGCACATGATGCAAAGAAAAAAAGAGGTGCACCAAGGTCGCTGGATGGCTAAGCTAAGCGACCCAAGTGGCCGACACAAACACGTGGCCCATCTAGGAGTGGCACTGCAGTGTCAGACTGGATGGCCGATTTAAAAAATAGTCCCCAAACAGCCCATGATGCAAAGAAAAAAAGAGGTGCACCAAGGTCGCTGGATGGCTAAGCTAAGCGACCCAAGTGACCGACACAAACACCTGGCTCATCTAGGAGTGGCACTGCAGTGTCAGACAGGATGGCCGATTTAAAAAATAGTCCCCAAACAGCACATGCAGCACACATATGGATGGTATACTTGACGACACAGAGGTAGAGCAATGGACTACTGTACTGTACTGCTATATATATACTGGTGGTCAGCAAAATTCTGCACTGTCCTCCTACTGTATACTGCGCACAACTAAAATGCAGCACAGGTATGGATGGATAGTATACTTGACGACACAGAGGTAGAGCAGTGGACAACTGTACCGTACTGCTATATATATACTGGTGGTCAGCAAAATTCTGCACTGTCCTCCTACAATGCAGCACAGATATGGAGCGTTTTCAGGCAGAGAACGTAGATATTTGCAGCACACTGAGCACAGATATTTGCAGCCCACTGAGCACAGATATTTGCAGCACACTGAGCACAGATATTTGCAGCACCCTGAGCACAGATATTTGCAGCACACTGAACACAGAAACTGAGAGAACGCAGCCACGTCCTCTCGCTATCATCTTCAATGCACGAGTGAAAATGGCGGCGGCGCGCGGCTCCTTATATAGAATACGAATCTTGCGAGAATCCGACAGCGGGATGATGACGTTCGGGCGCGCTCGGGTTAACCGAGCAAGGCGGGAAGATCCGAGGCTGCCTCGGAACCGTGTAAAATGGGTGAAGTTCGGGGGTGTTCGGATCCCGAGGAACCGAACCCGCTCATCTCTAGTACTAATATGCTGCTTCTTTGTGAGATCAATCTCCCTTTATAAAGTGTGACAAGTAGGACACTAATTTATAAGGTCCGAATGCACCATTACTATATCTTACCACTATTTATCCTCCTTTATCTATATTACACTTTTAAATGTCTCGAGCTCACATTTTTCTTCCCACAGACAAATGCGCCGTAGGAACAGGTGCAGTAATAGAATAATGCCCCTTCTTATATTATATATCCTAGCAACTGAATGATGAATCAATTGCCTGACAACCTCAAAAGCAAAACAAAAATCATTGAATGATAAACAGAGTGCGTTACTCCCCAGCTGCATCCACGGCGGAGGAATGTGTTTAGACATGTCCCCCCCCCCAGCATCGATCCGGTGTAACGTGACATCAGAGACGCTTTCACTGGTTACTCAGAGAGAAAATGTTACTTGTGTTGTGGGATAAATCGCTGGAAAATATTATTGATCTGTAATATGAGTGATTAATTACCCACAGTCCATCAGAGATTGACGGATATTTCGACAAGGAATTTACTGCAGTAATGCCAAGGTATTTGACTGCATGTCGAACGTATGTTCATGTATAATGGGAACAAGTTACCCCGCTATGATACATGCATAAATATTAGAAGCCACGGGAATCTAAAACAGAGAATTGGTGAGGTTGCCCATAGCAACCAATCAGATGCTCTCTATCATTTCTCTATTGCCTTTTAGAAAATGATAGACAGTGTGATTGGTTGCTATGGGCAACATCTGAAATTTTCTGTTTTAGAAGCTTTAGTAAATTTACCCCACAGAGGAGTTCTGTGACCCTTTGGAAATTTTAGGTGACTTTTAGTATCCCTAATAATTTACAGTAATGTGGTTCATTAATCCTGATACTATATCATACTTAATTTCAAACTATATTGACCTGATGGATCGCAAACTATCTTGTGGCAGTTCCATCTCTCCTCTACCCCCACCATTCCTGCAGCTGGTGCCAGTATATAGTAGCCAAAAATGTGTTTTAATATTATTAAAAGAGGACAGCGTAACTGCGTAGACTCCATGTTACTACTGTTCCAGGGAAGCTTCATTCCCTGTTCCAAGATGGCCACTGAGGCTGCTACTGAGCACATGAGGAGCCATCTTGGGTCTGTGTTAGAGTTCCACAGTGGGAGACTGGGTTGTCTTCCACTTAGCTCCAGAGAGACCTGAGATTACCTGCTGATCCGCAGGCCCGGCGACAGAGGAGGTCAAATGGGACACCAGTACTGGGCCCCAAGCATCAGGTAGAAAAAAATGTTACCACAGAGCCTGTTAATTATTGTGATACTGTCTGCTCCGCTCACCGGGTCGGAGCGGACAATCAGCATGTCCCAATCAAGCTCCCCTAAGTTCCTCCCCCACAGTTACTCGTCACTTGGTCTGGTCCCAGTGACGTAGTAACGCATGCTGCTGCTTTGTTTCGGCTCTCACTGCCCTTCTGCTGCCGCCGAGGAGCTCCGAGCATCCCTCCTGAGCCCAGTAGCTGCCACACTGAAGGACACAGTAGCCGTCGTCACTGCCCACAGCCGCCTCCTCCGTACCACCGCCGCTACCTCCGCTCCACCGATATAGCTGCCCCCAGCCGCCTCCTCCATACCGCCGACCACAGCCTCCTCCGCACCACGTATTATTAGGTAATCTTAACCTGCTCCCTACTGTATGTCCTTCCTGTCTCTCTCTCTGTCACTCTCCTTGTTCCTCTGTCATCTCTCTGTCCCTATGTCCCTGCTGTCACTCTCCCTGTCCGTCTGTCATCTCTCTGTCCCTATGTATCTGCTGTCACTCTCTCTGTCCCTGCTGTCACTCTCCCTGTCCCTGCTGTCACTCTCCCTGTCCCTGTATTTTGGCTCATTCCATGTAGTGTAATGTGAATTTTGGCTCATTACATGTGGTGCAATGTGATTTTTGGCTCATTCCATGTGGTGTAATGTGAATTTTGGCTCATTCCAAGTGGTGTAATGTGATTTTTGGCTCATTCCATGTGGTGTAATGTGATATTTGGCTCATTCCATGTAGTGTAATGTGATTTTTGGCTCATTCCATGTGGTGTAATGTGAATTTTGGCTCATTCCATGTGCTGTAATGTGAATTTTGGCTCATTCCGTGTGGTGCAATGTGATTATTGGCTCATTCTGTGTGGTGTAATGTTATTTTTGGCTCACTCCATGTGGTATAATGTGATTTTTGGATCATTCCATGTGGTATAATGTGAAAGGGGCACCAGTACTAGATAGTATAAGGGGTCCTACTATTGTGGTGCATAATGTGTATAAGGGGTATACGGTGCGGTACAGTACACTTAAGGACACGCCCATTTTGAGAGGACACATCCCCTTTTCCAGGGCACATGCATAATTACAGCCTCCACTTCTCCATACCCCCACTTCAAAATGTTCACTGTAAATATATGTGTGTGTGTGTGTGTGTGTGTGTGTGTGTGTGTGTGTGTGTGTGTGTGTGTGTGTGTGTTTGGTGATCCATGTATTGGCACAGGAGGAGGGAGGGTTAAGAGGGTTTGGCGGAGGGCGGCTCCAGAGATATCCGTGTACCGGGCCCCAAGATTTCTGTTGCCGGCCCTGCTGATCCGCAACGTTTTCCAGCATCTTGCACCACTACATGGTACCTACAGATGTAGCCACACTCATCATGGCTATATCTTTACCTAACGAGTACTCTTGGCGCAGCGGGAGAGGTGTATGTCTACACAAGTTTCGATTGACTGTTCTTTTTTCTGCACAACTCATCATATCGTTCCCAATAATCTAAGAAACAATCCGGGAACCATGGCAACCCCCAAAACATGTCTCTCTCCCTCAGGCCTATATATGGGAGGCATTTGATATGCCGGCTGTCGGGATCCCGGCGCTCACCATACCAACGCCGGAATCCCGATAGCCGGCATACCAATAACTATTCTCCCTCTTGGGGTGTCCACGACACCCCAGGAGGGAGAATAAATAGAGTAGCGCGCCACCGTGCCCACAGCGTGGCAAGCGCAGCTAGCCCGCAAGGGGCTCTGTTGCGCTCACCCCGCTGCCTGCATTTCGGCGCTGGGATGTTGGGCGCCGGGGTCCCAAATGCCGGCATAACATACTGCACCCCTACATATATGTGCCCTGAAGACAGAGGTAAATACCAAACAGAACGTCATTAAATGACTTATATGGGGTTTGGCATACATAACGTTTTGAGGTGTTAATATACTAATTTAACACAATGACAATGACACACTGGGGTATTCATAATGGGTGCACTGTCTGTGGTGCACACGGGCCCCCGGGTTTCAGAGGGGCCCACACCTCACACCCTGCACCCATTATTTGTAATAGTTAACCTCCAGAGTCCCGCAGCGAAGCAACAGCGCTGCAGGAATCACTGGGCCATTTTTCCTTTTTTTGAGTATGGGCAGTAGGACAATCACTAGGAAAATGGCCGCCACACCATTTTCCCGGAGATCTGCGCATGCGTTCTTGAAGCTGGGACAGCGCTCTGGTCCCCTAGGGACCCAAGTGCCCAGAGTCACAGCGCCGGCTAGAGAGGAGGGGGCCCTGACGGAGCCTATTCCCCTCTAGATACGCCCCTGCAATGACAACTATCCTGGCAAGCCTAAATGCCCGCCCACTTGTGATGCCTGGCCAGACATATCCAGCTGGCGATCGGTAAGTGTGCATAGCTAGCCAAATCGTTTGCTCAGTTGGTGGTCGGCCGGTGTGTCACTTAGGTGTATATGCAGCCTCAGGCTTCCCAATCTACCCATCATCCAATGTAAGACATACAGTACTGGGGTCTATTCATGAAGCAGTGAAAAGAGTGGAGAAGTGAGCCAGTGGAGAAGTTGCACATGGCAACCAATCAGCTGCTCTGTATGATTTTATAGTATGCAAATGATAAATGTTACTTCAGTGCTGATTGGTTCTTTTTCCACTGGCTCTCTTGCCACAGTTTTCACTGCTTCATGAATAGGGCTTACGGTTATTAGGCCGACAGTCAATGACCATGTCGACCTAGTCACCCTGTCGACCTAATGCATGTCGACCAATAGTGGTCGACCTAATGACTGTTGACCTAAATCTTGTTGACCTAATGACCCATACCCCATGACTAGAGCCCACTGTAGCTACAGCAGTTCTCAAAAGCCGGTATCTTGCTGCACCACTGGCAGCCACCAGCGATCAGGGGAGGTTACAGCAGGGTCACCGCCTTCACGTTCCACTGCTGGAGCTTTGTAAATGATCCCCAGCAGGTTATGAAGTCTCCTGTCAGGCTAGGAGTTAATATGGTGCTGTAATCTCAGAATAATCACTATATTAATTCTGTTTCTCTAGCGCTTTGTCCCTGATGCATATTAGCAACCCTGGAAAGAAGTAAGACGGGTGAGCGCTTTCAATTTGTTGCGCCATGTGAGACGGGAACTTGTGTTTTGACATTTTCTCTGCTTACTTCAAAGAGCCAATGAGTCTCCAAATCATATTTGCAATTATCTTTTGGCAATGTGGTGACATTTCAAGACAATTGTGCATTTGCTGAGGTAATTTTTTTTTTTTTTCTGACCTAATTACTCAAAGTTCTAAAAACAAACGCTCCTCCTGCCCGGCGTATTATTATAATCACTTTTTATTTACAATTCATTTTAACATAGGGGGTCATTCTGACCAGTTCGCTCGCTGCTTTTTGTCGCAGTCGAGCGAACGGGGTCCTACTGTGCATGCTCTGGCGCCGTAGTGCGCCGGCGCATGCCAGACGGCCGTAGGCCGTAGCAGGGCTGCGATCGCCTCTGCCTGATTGACAGGCAGATGCGATCGCTGGACTGGAGGGGGCGGAGCGGCGACCGCCGTTTCATGGGTGCGGTCCGGCCAACGCAGGCATGGCCGGACCGAACGGGGGGCGGGCTGCATGATGTCCCACGCAGGCGCTGCGGGCAGGGGAGCGATGAGTAGCTCCCGGCTAGCACGCTAAGGCTGCGCTGGCCGGGAGCTACTCTTGAAGTGCAAAGGCATCACCGCTTGCGATGCCTTTGCACTTCTGCCGGGGGGGGGGGGGGGGGGGCATTGACATGTGGGGTGGGATAGCCCTGTGCTAGGCGTCCCCCCGCATGTCAGGTACGTATACAATCTGACCAATGCATACCATGTAAAAGGGGGCATGGATTTGTGTCTGTAGACTGCACCCAGCCTGTGCCAGCAACAAATGGACGCTGCACATCCATCCACCGCCCTCAGGTAGGACAGCGGGGCAGTGCCCGAAAAGCAGGATTGTCCCTTCAAAATTGGTACAGTTGGAAGGTATGTTAATGAGTTGCCAGGCCAGGGGGAGATGTATCAAACCTTTGGGAGAAATTAAATGGAGAAGTTGCCTATAGCAACCAATCAGCTTATAACTGTCATTTCAGAAAAATGTATTAGATTAATGACAGTAGGTGAGGGATGCTTTAGGCAACTTCTCTCTTTAAGGCTTTGTACATCTTCCCAGGGCAGCCATCAGGGTGGGACTGTGGGGACCGGTGTCCCGGGCCCTTACAGACAGGGAGGCCCACCCCTGTCTACTAATACCAATACCTTTAGAGCTGCAGAGTGAAGACTTTTTAAAACAAGCCTTCAACCATTCCTGTAGGTCCGCAACACTCCACCTATATGTAACATCACATAGGTGTGGAGTGGTGTGGCAGAATCTTATTTTGAGGAGGGGCGGGGCCCTGTCTCTTTTGTCAGTCCTGGGCCCCACAATTTCGGGTGGCAGCCCTGCATCTTCCCTCTGGTCATGTCCCAATGATGTCAGATCTGGCCCCTGACACTAGGGCCCTCATTCCGAGTTGATCGCTCACTAGCTGCTTTTAGCAGCCGTGCAAACGCTAAGCCGCCGCCCACTGGGAGTGTATCTTAGCTTAGCAGAAGTGCGAACGAAAGGATCGCAGAGCGGCTGCAAAATAATTTTGTGCAGTTTCAGAGTAGCTCCAGACCTACTCAGCGCTTGCGATCACTTCAGACTGTTTAGTTCCTGTTTTGACATCACGAACACGCCCTGTATGCGTCCTGCCACGCCTGGGTTTCTCCAGGCACGCCTGCGTTTGTATCTGACACGCCTACGTTTTTACGCACACTCCCCAAAAACGGTCAGTTACCACCCAGAAACACCCACCTCCTGTCAATCACTCTGCGGCCAGCAGTGCGATTGAAAAGCATCGCTAGACCTTGTGTGAAACTGCATAGTTTGTTGCGAAAGTACATCACGTGTGCGCATTGCGTCCCATACGCATGCGCAGAAATGCAGATTTTTTTTAGCCTGATCGCTGCGCTGCGAACAAACGGCAGATAGCGATCAACTCGGAAATATCCCCTAGATCACCTCCTAGCTGTTGTAGTGTGTATTGTTACCTCACTTGTATAAGAGTGATAAGGAAAACATTTGGAGGAGTCAAGGCATACCTCTGATGGTGACCCTACAAAACAGTATGTTAGTGGTCGGCAGTCTGCTGTGGAACTACACATCCCAGCATGTCCTGCAATAGTTTTAGCATACCCTAACAACAAAGCTGTGGCAGGGCATTGTGGAATGTGTAGTTCAACAGCAGCTGGAGTGACACAGGTTGCCTCTCACTGCCTTGTCTAATCAGCTAGACAACAATATGCTCAGTCAATTGTTGTTGTGGGATTTATTCAGCACACACTTATGGAATGCATTTGTGATTGGCAGGTGATCACATGATCACATACTGTACTCTGCAGTCCATGATTCTAGCATGGAGGTGGGTTTCCAGGGAATGGTAAACCCCCCTTAAGTGCGCAGCTGCTCCCACCCGTCCCCATTTCGACAAGTCAGCCCAGATTTCAGAGCTCTGTCTGCTGTCACAAACAGGATGGCCTTATCTCGATGGGTATACTATGATATGTCAACATTCATTATGTTGACAGGGGAATGCCAACATGGCCGTAATGTCAACATTGACCACGTCAGCATTCATCATGAAAGCAGCAGTGAACAGGTGCCCACTGTGGACGCGACACCGATTGCACACTCCTCGTTGTGTCCTGGATTGGAGAGGACTGGTGAGAGAGAAGGGGCAAAGGCACCCTGTCCCGGTACTCGCAATCATAAAGATATGCACAAGGTGTTAACAGATGCTGGTTTTCTGCTGGAAGAGTTTTCAGATGTACAGTAGGGGGTCATTCCGATTTGATCGCTAGCTGCCGTTGTTCGCTGCACAGCGATCAGTGAAAAAAAATGGCTAATCTGCACATGCGTATGCACCGCAATGCGCATGTGTGTTGTACGGGTACAAAGTCCTTTGTGGTTTTGCACTGGTTCTAGCGACGCGTTCAGTCGCACAGCCGATCGCAAAGGAGATTGACAGGAACAGGCCGTTTCTGGGTGTCAACTGTTTTCTGGGAGTGTTTGAAAAAAATGCAGGCGTGGCCGGGCGTTTGCTGGGCGGGTATCTGACGTCATTACCGTGTCACTCGTCGCAGCAATCATCGCACAGGATAAGTAACTACAGGGCTGGTCTTGTTTTGCACAAAATATGTTTGCAGGCGCTCTGCTGCACAGACGATCGCACTTCTGCAAAGCGAAAATACACTCCCCGGTGGGCGGCGACTATGCGTTTGCACGGCTGCTAAAAACTGCTAGCGGGCGATCAACTCGGAATGACCCCCGTAAAGCGGTACAATAGGAATTGTATTATACATTCTTCATATTCCCATAAGGCAAATACAGATGGGAAAAAAAATGTTCCTTTAAGATATCTAGTGCACCCACTGGAAGCATATATACTATAGCACTGTATATTTGGTCGGTGTACATTATAAAACCTATTAGGGTGGGTTTATCAGCGTCTGCCGTTTGCTAATGAAGTATGTAAATATACGGAATGATGCAGAGGTAATACAATTCTTACTAATCCTGACACTGAAATACATTACCGCAGCTGGAAAGCAAGATGGATGAAGGAGTGGGCAGAAATGATTCATGTTAGTGCAAGAAAAATGCTGCTATTGCCGGATTATTATTTTTTTGTAGGCGCTGATGAATTTTAAAACATTTTGTTATTAAATCGATGATTGAAAGCATTACTTCACCCAAAAGGGAAAATTCAGCTGGCAGCCTATTGTCGGGTGTCAACGAGAGGCCGGTATGAAAAATCACTTGGTTGGAAGATTGAGGGGAGTGCGGACGACACATAAGGCGTTTCCCGTCATTTCTGCCAACCATAGATATTTCTACACAGGCAGACGGTGTAACTGAGGCAGGCAGCGGGTTACATACTGCTGCTTTAAATATACGTACTCTGAGCTCCCGCCGTCTCACAAGCCATCACATCCGGCCTTTGATGTGGAAACGGACTGACAAGACAGACATATGCAGGTGCACCTGGTGGCCCACTTTCTGCTTATGAGCCGTTCCTTCATGGTGGCATTTACAAGAAGGCAGCCTGGCATGGGCACACGGGTGTATCATTTCAACACCTGCCCGCTGTACATTGTGGGCTCATCTCTTATTTAATTTCAACTTTTATATATTTCTCTTAACATGTTGCTTATCGTCAGAGCCTCTTTTCTGTCATTATGAATTCATGACACAAAAGGGCAGATTCATTCAGCCGCGGGCTGTGTCGCCTAGTGACTTCATTTGACATTTGTCTTCCCACTCGGTCACCCATCCTAACCCCGCTGTCGATTAATGTTTCCCAGTAGAATTAATTTGGGCCCTGAAGAAGAAAATTACCTCAGGGGTCCTAGGTATGTAGGTAGAGCTGGACTGCCCATCTGGCACTTCTGGCAAATGCCAAAAGGGCCGACGGGATGGTGGGTCGGTCCTGTCACACAGAGAGCCAGGAAGGCCATGGGGCAGCGTAGCCTCTGGCTCTCTGGTCTGGTCCCTCCCCTGCCCCCTGCCCGTTTCCATGGAAATGGGGGGGTGCCGCGAGTCCACGCCCCCTCCCCCTGACTCATGGCATGCCCCCGTCGGTAATGTCCGCGCACCCCCATTTCACAGAGTGCAGTGCCCCTGCCATGTGCACACGCGCCAGCCCCCCGTCCATTCCTGTATGTGGGGGTTGACCAGCTTTAAGGTTATCAGTGGAATAGCACCCATTTGTAATGCCGATATATGGCATGACCTTTCTGCACTGTACTCATTACCTGTGTACAGTAAAGGCAGCCATTTTGTGGGCTTAATCAACAATCACGTCACGACACTGCAGCCAATCGGTTCCCTAGGAGGGGTCTATTTACTAAACCTTGGATGGAGATAAAGTCGCTGAAATAAAGTACCAGCCAATCAGCGTCTAACTGCCATGTTACAGGCTGTGTTTGAAAAATGACAGGAGCTGGTTGGTTGGTACTTTGGGTGACATGAACTATGCAGTGATAAAAGTGGAGAAGTGAGCTAGTGGAGAAGTTGCCCATGGCATCAAATCAGCTGCTCTGTATTCTTTTATACTGCTTAGTACATCTCCCTTTCTCTCACTACACTTTATCTCCATCCAAGGCTTAGTAAATAAAGTGCTAGAAGTGGAGTGCGCTAATGCGCAGCGCAGCCTCCAACAAAATGGCTCCTTTAGGGAAATTTCATTCCCTAACTAAGATGGCCCCCAATAGTGTATCTGTGCTATCTTGTTGCTATGTATGAGCGACATGGTGAAGGGCGAACATCCTTCCCTTAGCTCCAGAGATCAACACTTTTCCAGAGTCCTGCACCATTACCCTGAAAGAGGACAGTCACTGGTTGGTGAGATGTCCACATCCTCCTCCGTTACAGGCTCCGCCCCATTGCGGAACCATACTTTCTCTTCCACAAATCAACCACAGAGCCTGGTTAAGTTACCTGACTGGTCATTGCCTACACAATTAGCCGCTGGTGTGCACTGTACTCTGCTCACCCACAAGACTACACACATCCCAACACTAATGACATCACTGAGGCATGAGGTAATTTTTTACTTAATTATTTCACCTTATTTTAATTTGTAAACTGATTACATATTCTCATTTCACTTTGACAATAAATTTCCAGAAAACACTTTTAAGAATTCGAGGGACGAATAGGCCCGAGAATAAATAAGCGTCCTGGGTTTTTTAAAAGAAGGAAGCCTGGGACAGGGAATGGGAGAAAGGGGGAGGGGAGGGGGAGGGGGGGGGATAGAGCAGGTAGCATAGCAGCATCCTATAGGAAAAAGGGGAGGAGAGCTACCTAGGAGGTACAAAAGACCAGGAATGCCAGGCAGGCTCCCTCTTTTCATGCTGATCAAGGATCCAAGAAGGCACCCACCCTCCCGCCCAGTTGGTAGGGCAATTGGCCCTGGTGATTAGGAATTAAGATTTGTTTGTTATTTTCGGTGGTGGCACCGGTAGGCCAGTCCAGAATTTTCATTATCACCAGGGCAAAGGTGAGGTAACTGGAATTTGAAATTAAGTTTACGTCCGGTGGAGGCACCGTCAGGCCAATTCGGTCTTTAATTATGGTCTGGCAAAAGAGGTCCAGCAGGCGCGGCAAGCAGTGCTCCTCGGCAGTCTGTAGTAGCGCAACGTCGGTTGGCCGGCACTTCCCCAGATACTCGGCGAGTTTGTCGTGGCCTCAAGGGCCGACACGGTCGTCATCTTAAGGGTGGACCGGTGCTATGCCAATGGTGGGAAGTGGTACCGCTCAGCTAACTTGCGCAAGGGCGGGACTTAGGTTCCGCCCCGTTGTTTAATTTAGAAGAAATTAATATGTAGGCTGTAGCCGGGGGTACGCACTGCTTTCTCGCCACCCACTTATAGAGTTCCAATTCTAATTCGATCAATAAATTTGGCTGTGACCTTTTAAATCGCAATGCAGTTGTCCGAGTGTTTATTGGGGAGAAAAGGGGGTAGGGGGTGAACGGCGAGGGCGTTAATAAAATCAATGGACGGCTTAACAATTTGGCCATAA
This sequence comes from Pseudophryne corroboree, assembly GCF_028390025.1. Classification (NCBI taxonomy): domain Eukaryota; kingdom Metazoa; phylum Chordata; class Amphibia; order Anura; family Myobatrachidae; genus Pseudophryne; species Pseudophryne corroboree. The sequence continues at coordinate 806,385,333 of NC_086449.1, read as the reverse complement.
ACGTACTGGTCTAAAAAAAACACAATTCAGAATGTCAGGTAGGAGAAAGAGAATAACATAACACCAGGTGGTAGAATGATATGAAGTTGTGTGTCGGAAAAAACCAAACATATTTCAGAGAACGAATAAGAAGTAATAGCTGTTTTCTATTACAGGACAGCTGGAGTAAGTGGTCATTTGTGGTAATCGCCCCGCTCGGGGTATGGCGAAGCTGCCTCTTATCCGAGAAAACACGGAACGATTGCTGAGGTAATTCCCCCCACAGCGCTTTACGTCTGCATCAAAGTAAAGAGACTGTTCCAGTTGTACTGTCAAATCCGCCGGCACAATCCGTTCAGGCCGTCTATTTCCTTCCTCAGCTTATTAGCATCCAGCCCCAGTGCTAGCGAAGCTTAGGGAGTCTGAAATACAACAAGAAAGGAATTATTAAGCAAGCAATCTATATCAAAGTCAGAGTTTAATTGATACCAGCGGATTGCTAACGAGCTAGGCAAATATAATGGGTATATCATACTGGATATCGCCTCTTTTTTTTTTTAGGATCTCTGCATCTTTTCTTCTTTTCATACTTTGTGCCTTGGGTCTCGATTACGGTTTCCTATCACTTGCCGCCAATTGTTAGTCCGGCGCCTTGCTAGAAATGACAATTTCCTGTCGCGGCTCGTAATCAAGAGCAGAGGTTGTCAGCTTATTCAGGCCTTTCAAATAATCTTTTGTAATAACGCTTAGCAGGGACGCTCGTCTTATTTATTGTCAAAGAATCAGCGCATAAATAGAAAAAGTGCCCGCACTCTGGTTTCTATTCAACGAACGAGTTTTCCCGGAAAATACGGAGATAAAAGTCATATATAATATAATAACGCAGATATATAAGTATAATAAGCGAGATATAATGAAGACGTGAAAACAATATCTGTTTTGGTAGCTAATTTCATAGGGCACAGAACACTCAGTATCTCACAGGATATCTCATGGTGCACAGTACACTCAGTATATTCTCACAGGATATCTCATGGGGCACAGTACACTCAGTATCTCACAGGATATCTCATGGGGCACAGTACACGAGGTATATCATGGGGCGCAGTACACTAGGTATATCATGGGGCGCAGTACACTTGGTGCCTCATGGGGCGCAGTACACTTGGTACCTCATGGGGCGCAATACACTTGGTCATGGGGCGCAGTACACTTGGTACCTCATGGGGTGCAGTACACTTGGTACCTCATGGGGCGCAGTACACTTGGTATCTCATGGGGCGCAGTACACTTGGTACCTCATGGGGCGCAGTACACTTGGTACCTCATGGGGCGCAGTACACTTGGTACCTCATGGGGCGCAGTACACTTGGTACCTCATGGGGCGCAGTACACTTGGTACCTCATGGGGCGCAGTACACGTGGTACCTCATGGGGCGCAGTACACTTGGTATCTCATGGGGCACAGTACACTAGGTATCTCATGGGGCGCAGTACACTTGGTATCTCGTGGGGCACAGTACACTTGGTATCTCGTGGGGCGCAGTACACTTGGTACCTCATGGGGCACAGTACACTTGGTACCTCATAGGCGCGGTACACTTGGTATCTCATGGGGCGCGGTACACTTGGTATCTCATGGGGCACAGTACACTTGGTATCTCATGGGGCGCAGTACACTTGGTATATCATGGGGCACAGTACACTTGGTATCTCGTGGGGCGCAGTACACTTGGTGTATGGTGGGGCACAGTACACTTGGTACCTCATGGGGCGCAGTACACTTGGTGTATGGTGGGGCGCAGTACACTTGGTACCTCATGGGGCGCAGTACACTTGGCATATCATGGGGTGCAGTACACTTGGCATATCATGGGGCGCAGTATACTTGGTACCTCATGGGGCGCAGTACACTTGGTACCTCATGGGACACAGTACACTTGGTACCTCATGGGACACAGTACACTTGGTATCTCATGGGGCACAGTACACTTGGTAACTCATGGGACGCAGTACACTTGGTACCTCATGGGACGCAGTACACTTGGTACCTCATGGGACGCAGTACACTTGGTATTTCATGAGGCGCAGTACACTTGGTATCTCATGGGGTGCAGTACACTTGGTACCTCATGGGACGCAGTACACTTGGTACCTCATGGGACGCAGTACACTTGGTACCTCATGGGACGCAGTACACTTGGTATCTCATGGGGTGCAGTACACTTGGTATCTCATAGGGTGCAGTACACTTGGTACCTCATGGGGCGCGGTACACTTGGTACCTCATGGGGCACGGTACACTTGGTACCTCATGGGGCGCGGTACACTTGGTACCTCATGGGGCGCGGTACACTTGGTATCTCATGGGGCGCGGTACACTTGGTATCTCATGGGGCGCAGTACACTTGGTACCTCATGGGGCTGTTACGTTCACTGTACTTTGTACTCCTGAAACTGGGCGGATGAGCCCCAAGTACAGGAATGTAATGCTGGAGTGGGAACGGAGTTCCGCAGCAACCCCTACAGAACCCTGACTCCGTTGTTCCACCCGCGTGGTCAGTCTACGCCTGCGAGACTATGTTTGCTTGGGCCCACGACAGCCGCGTTTGAAGGGCAGATTATGTCTGCCCAACTCCGATGCCCCCCGGTCTTAGTTGGAGACAAGGCGTAAACTGAGACGGGGCGAGAACAAGGGGAACCTCTAACTAAACAAAAACCCGAGTTAGGGGCAACTACAGAACTCAGACAGAAGAATGTGCGGCTCAGCCGCCAAGACGAACTACAACAAAGGAAATGCTGACCACACGCCGACACAATGACTGTTTTTCACTATTCACAATCAATTGAACCTCTTCCTCTTCTTCTCAGAGTGTTCCATGCAGATCCACCGGAGAGCCACCCCGCGTGTCCTCTGTTGTGCGGTCCTGGCGGCAGCCCAGCCCCCCCTGTGATTTACCGACACGTTCAATCATTTACAGAAGACATCTTTCACTTTTTCTCTCAAAGTTTAAATATAGAATTAAGAAAAAAATTTTTTATAGCAGAAAAATTGAGAAGCAATTCCCAATATCATATATAGCGTATAGCGTTGGAAGCTAACAATTTTCTAAACTGATATTTTCCCATTTAATTTTATTCTTTTTCCTCCGAGCCCAGCCGCGCTTTGTTAACTGTCTCCTTTCAAGATGTCGTGCAGAAAAAGATTTGTGTTGCTATTCTAAATGGTTTAACACTACTGGGAGCAAAAGGGAGCCGTATTAAATGGCGGCAGGTAAACGCTTGCCGCCAGAATGTTTAAGACACAAGACACGTCTATACCTCTGTGTCCTCCGACAATCCATTTAGAAAAAAAAAAAAAGATTTCTAAGTGCCCAGAGACCGGCAATTTTCTGCAATGCACTTGCCGTGTTATTAGTGTGCTCTCAATTTAATGTAGTGCTTTAGAGCTTTCCAAATACAACTGCAACACTACAGCTTGGCCACCCCCTTCAGCGCAGAGTCAGCCTCAAGTGTCCGTTCTGCTGAAAGATGTCAGCACTTAGGAATCAAAATGAAATTTCAAAAAAATGGTTATCGCATTTTACATCCACGGCCAAACATGCCTAAATGGGTCTATTAAAACACAGATCCTTCTTTTCCAGGAGAGAGAAAACAATTACTAGGGCCTCCGTTTAGTCTATTATGAGACAAATCCGCTCTGAGCCTCTCGGGGACTCTGTAGAATCTAGTGGTGAAAATAGAATGTGTCGTTTAAAGGTAAAAAAAAAAAATCTGTCTCTCCTGGCTGCCGCAACATCAATCTCTCAGCTTTGGACCCCGGCCAGCTCTCTGCGTTCCCCCTGGCCACTGTACAGGCCTTTGCTCATGATCCTGAGTAATCTAGTGGAGAGACGCCCGTTGATTTTATTAAAGGGGAACTTTTTTTTCTGATAATATTAGTGGCACCTAAGAAACAGGATGTAGTCAAGCTGTCACCGCAGTGTCGACAGTTACGGTGTCGACTCTGTTAAAATGACGATAGGCAACCTGTCAGAATGTTGGCATTAGGATCCAATCCCTTTTGCATGGCCGCAACTAGGGGGGACCTAAGGGGTCACGTGCCCAGGGCGCCAGAAGGAAGGGGGCCGGGAGAACTCTGCCCGGATGCTTCTCCATTCCGCCACGATCGCCTACCATGGGATTCACCCAGTCAGGGATGGACTGGGCAGACAGGCACAGCTCCATGAGGCAGGAGTTGCAGCAGAGCTGGGCATGAGGCAGAGAGCAGCGGACAGAGCAAGAGCAGTGGAATAACTTTGGTCACCGCGGTGACTTGGGGGTGCCTACACACCGGAGCTGTGGCCGCGAGTGACACTGGTGCCAAATTAGTGATAATTGAGTGCGGAATCTGCTCGTATTTGGTCCTCAATGAGGGGGAAGGGAGAGTAATGTGATGTGATAGCCGGGATGCTGCTGCGGGGACAGGTGGAAGGGCGCTGGCTCTAACCAGAGATGGACCACCACCTCACCACCTGAGAAGCAGCCTTGCCTAATTAGCCCGTTACCTTGTGCAAAAGGGTAAGGCTCTGTCTCTTGCTGTCTCTTCTCCTGCACCACCCTCCTCCTTGTGCCTCTGACCCTCGGTCGTTGCCCGGACTGCAGAGCACTGGAGATTGCCGCCATGGCAGAGGTGGCCTCACTGCCTCCCATATAGTATAGCAGACATGAGAAGCAGCACTCATCTCCACAGTGCACAGTGGCCAGCAGTGTATAGCAGATAGTAGCAGGCTAGCCCTGATATTCCCATTACTCAGTGAGAAGCAGTATATAACAAGCACCTCTGATTCCCCCATTGCTCGTTTAGTAACAGTATATAGCAGGCTGGAGCACCCCTTATTTCCACATTGCTCAGTAATTAGTAGTATATAGCAGGCAGAAGCTGCACAGGTCTCTTAATTGCTCATTGTCTAGCAGTATATAGCAGACAGCACTCCAGGTCTCCCCATTGTTCAGTGAGCAGAAGTATATAGCAGACAGGAACACCCTAAGTCTCAGTGACCAGCAGTATATAGCAGTCAGAACGAAGCACCCTGGGACTCCGTGACCAGCAGTATACAGTGTTTCAGCTAGGAGCACCCAAGTAATCACTGAAAAGCAGTATATAGCAGGCAGGAGCACCCCAGGTCTCAGTGACCACCAGTATATTACACGCAGAAGCACCCTGGGTCTCAGTGATCAGCAGAATAGGTGGATCCATTCCCAACTACAGGAGAAGTGAGTAGCCCTCCAAGTCACACATAGACAAACGACTGGAGGAGGAGCCAGTGACAGCTCTGGTTCTGGAAGCTGGAGGTGATGAAGTGGCGCTAGCGGAGTCCAGAGGGAGAAGGAGAAGAGCGCTGCAGCCTGCCTGCAATATTTTTTATTTTATTATTATAATTATTTTTTTGCTTTTAGGGGGTGTGGCACAAAATTACCTCCTTGCCCCGGGTGCTGTAAATCCTAGTTTCGGCCCTGTGGCTTTTGTCTACATAGTGTAGGATGTCTTAGCACAGCAAAGTATTAAACAGAGAGGTTAGATGGTAACTCACCCATTCGACAATCTCTTTTTTAGCTATATCTTATCAGCACTAGGTGATTCATCGCGCCCTACGGGCGCTTTTCACACCGTCGTGAGGGGCTACGCCCCCTTAACCCTTGCACGACCTTGTGGCATGCAATATTTGTATTATATGGAGTATTACCTCCAATCAGAATTGTGTGAGTGGTTAAATATTGCACGTACAAAGGGCGTGCGATGGTTAAGGGGTCGTAGCCCCTTGCTTCAATGTGAACAGCGCACGCAGGGCCTGATGAATCATCTAGTAGGTGCTGTGGTTGGAGGAGTGGCGGGTGCGGGGGAGATGTGGATGGGGGAGGGGGTCCGGGGGTGCTGCAAGTGGGGGAGGGGCGGTTTCAGGGGTGCCGCAGGTGGGGGAGGGGCGGGAGCGGTGGGTGGGGGAGGGTTGGGTGCGGGAGTGTTGCGGGTGGGGGAGGGGGTCTGGAACCACTGCGGGTGGAGGAGGGGCGGGTGCGGTGGTCTCACGGATGGGGGAGGGGATCCGGAGTCACCGCGGGTGGTGTAGGGGTGGGGGTGCCGCGGATGATGCCCGGAGGAACTGTGACTGGTGGAGGGGCGGGTAATGCTTCTCCTGCTTCTCCTCCTGGAAGAAGCTACACTGCTGTCCTCCCTTTGGCAGTGGCTCTCCCGGAGACTTGCACAGCAGCCAGTCACTATTGTAAGCACCGGTGTCCCAACTCGCGGAAGATGCACTCAATAATCTACAGCTCCCAGCAGCCCTTAGGGGCGGAATGCTTCGGCGCTAAGGGCTGCTGGGAGCTGTATTTTATTTAGTGCGTCTACTCCCCTGTAATGTGGCGCGTTGGGACACCGGCACTAACAATAGTGACTGGCTGGCAGAACTGACTGACTCGCTGAATCAATGTAAAAGGAGAGAGTGCTGTGCAGTGTCAGTGACCCTACACACCCACTGCACTGCACAGCACTGTCACCTTTTACATTGGTTCAGCGTCCAGACATTAGCCTCCGCGATATCACCCACTCTATCCGTTACATTAGCCATCTCGTGGCTTCCAGCCCAGGTGCTATGTTGCGGAGTCAGGACCTCTGGGGATCTGGGCGCAGCTGTGGCGGAGGCACTTCTGTGACATCACGCACAGAGGAGGCTCCAGGGCTCAGAGAGTATGTGTCGCAGGGAGGGCTATGAAAGCCTTCCGCTGCTCCGCTTTCATACACATCTATGCCAGTGGCCGCAGCAGCTTTTGTTGCACCTGCGCCGCGGCTAGGGAGTGGGGATTGTTGATGCCGGAGGGGCAGGCAGACTGGCAGCAGGACATAGGACGCTGCAGTAAAAGGATTTTTCCCTATCTACAGCGCAGAGACTTGCTGCAGATACAGTGGCATACCCTCCAGCTGCACCTTTTTGGCAGGTACTGTCCCTTTTTTTATGGTCTGTACCGATTTTTAGCTCTCCCAACTTCCATTGAAAATATAGGAAAAGGGGCGTGGCCACGCAACTTTACCCGTGGCCACGCACCCTTTTTTTGCGTTTGTAGCGATTTTTCTGTGTAAATTGTTGGAGGGTATGGTGCTGCAGGTGCAGTGGGCCTATTTTGGGGTGTGGACCTGGAGCTGCAGCTCCATCAGCCCCATTGCTAATCCTGCTCTGTGAAAAGTAAACACAGCAGCCAAAGGGCAGAGCCTCCCATTGGATGTAACCTGTGTGGGAGGGCGTTTCTCGCCCAATCAGCTGTGGACTGGGTGTGATAGACCTGCTGCTAACCCAATGAGAGCTCCTAGCCACGCCCAGCGTTAAACACACAGGCACAGAGTCACAGATCTGGGCTATTATAGGAGATAATGCTGATGCAACACATTACAGCTTCTGGGTGGCTTCATTGTGCACGCACAAGATCTCGAAAAATTGTGAGACTGCACAAGAACTGCGTATGCAGGGGCATCCGGTGGCGGTGGCGGGACCTGTAAGGGGTTACGGTCGTTAGGTCGACACAACTTAGGTCAACACCAGAGGCGTCACCGGGTGTGGTGACACTCGGAGCGCACTCTGTATTATAAAAAAAAAAAAAACCACTCCGTGGGAGCCGCGGGCGCCTAAAAAGGGGTGTGGTCTAATAAAAATGGGGCGTGGTCTTTTTTCACGCCGGGGGCATGTCCAGCTTCCCCCGAAGATGCTGGCTGCCCCCGGAGACTGCCCGGCTCTTCTCTGTGACAGCAGCCGAGTGCTGCAGGGGAATGGATGAGTGTCAGATGACTGAGGTTGAATCCTGATAACACAGAGGTTGATTTGGTGGGAGCTCACCATCAAATAACAAGAACGCAGCTGCTGGGTCGTCCAAGCTTGGAGGTTCTCACCAGGCGTACCGCATAATCTTGGTGTTGCCCTTGGATATTCATTCTTTCATCGGAGGAGTATTGCAAGAATTACACATTTTATTCCCTGGGGTGATATTCCTCCACTATTACATGTATTACTGTCCTCATACCTGGGGGTAAATTTACTCGGCCGCAGTTCTGGCGAGCCGCAGCCTCTCAGCAAGTTTGATTGTGAAATTGGAAATGACACTATGGCCCTCATTCCGAGTCGTTCGCTCGGTATTTTTCATCGCATCGCAGTGAAATTCCGCTTAGTACGCATGCGCAATATTCGCACTGCGACTGCGCCAAGTAATTTTACCATGAAGATAGTATTTTTACTCACGGCTTTTTCTTCGCTCCGGCGATCGTAGTGTGATTGACAGGAAATGGGTGTTACTGGGCGGAAACACGGCGTTTTAGGGGCGTGTGGATAAAAACGCTACCGTTTCCGGAAAAAACGCAGGAGTGGCCGGAGAAACGGGGGAGTGTCTGGGCGAACGCTGGGTGTGTTTGTGACGTCAAACCAGGAACGACAAGCACTGAACTGATCGCAGATGCCGAGTAAGTCTGAAGCTACTCTGAAACTGCTAAGTAGTTTGTAATCGCAATATTGCGAATACATCGGTCGCAATTTTAAGAAGCTAAGATACACTCCCAGTAGGCGGCGGCTTAGCGTGAGCAACTCTGCTAAATTCGCCTTGCGAGCGATCAACTCGGAATTAGAGATGAGCGCCTGAAATTTTTCGGGTTTTGTGTTTTGGTTTTGGGTTCGGTTCCGCGGCCGTGTTTTGGGTTCGAACGCGTTTTGGCAAAACCTCACCGAATTTTTTTTGTCGGATTCGGGTGTGTTTTGGATTCGGGTGTTTTTTTCAAAAAACACTATAAAACAGCTTAAATCATAGAATTTGGGGGTCATTTTGATCCCAAAGTATTATTAACCTCAAAAACCATAATTTACACTCATTTTCAGTCTATTCTGAATACCTCACACCTCACAATATTATTTTTAGTCCTAAAATTTGCACCGAGGTCGCTGTGTGAGTAAGATAAGCGACCCTAGTGGCCGACACAAACACCGGGCCCATCTAGGAGTGGCACTGCAGTGTCACACAGGATGTCCCTTCCAAAAAACCCTCCCCAAACAGCACATGACGCAAAGAAAAAAAGAGGCGCAATGAGGTAGCTGTGTGAGTAAGATTAGCGACCCTAGTGGCCGACACAAACACCGGGCCCATCTAGGAGTGGCACTGCAGTGTCACGCAGGATGGCCCTTCCAAAAAACCCTCCCCAAACAGCACATGACGCAAAGAAAAAAAGAGGCGCAATGAGGTAGCTGTGTGAGTAAGATTAGCGACCCTAGTGGCCGACACAAACACCGGGCCCATCTAGGAGTGGCACTGCAGTGTCACGCAGGATGTCCCTTCCAAAAAACCCTCCCCAAACAGCACATGACGCAAAGAAAAAAAGAGGCGCAATGAGGTAGCTGACTGTGTGAGTAAGATTAGCGACCCTAGTGGCCGACACAAACACCGGGCCCATTTAGGAGTGGCACTGCAGTGTCACGCAGGATGTCCCTTCCAAAAAACCCTCCCCAATCAGCACATGATGCAAAGAAAAAGAAAAGAAAAAAGAGGTGCAAGATGGAATTGTCCTTGGGCCCTCCCACCCACCCTTATGTTGTATAAACAAAACAGGACATGCACACTTTAACCAACCCATCATTTCAGTGACAGGGTCTGCCACACGACTGTGACTGATATGACGGGTTGGTTTGGACCCCCCCCAAAAAAGAAGCAATTAATCTCTCCTTGCACAAACTGGCTCTACAGAGGCAAGATGTCCACCTCATCATCACCCTCCGATATATCACCGTGTACATCCCCCTCCTCACAGATTATCAATTCGTCCCCACTGGAATCCACCATCTCAGCTCCCTGTGTACTTTGTGGAGGCAATTGCTGCTGGTCAATGTCTCCGCGGAGGAATTGATTATAATTCATTTTAATGAACATCATCTTCTCCACATTTTCTGGATGTAACCTCGTACGCCGATTGCTGACAAGGTGAGCGGCGGCACTAAACACTCTTTCGGAGTACACACTTGTGGGAGGGCAACTTAGGTAGAATAAAGCCAGTTTGTGCAAGGGCCTCCAAATTGCCTCTTTTTCCTGCCAGTATAAGTACGGACTGTGTGACGTGCCTACTTGGATGCGGTCACTCATATAATCCTCCACCATTCTATCAATGTTGAGAGAATCATATGCAGTGACAGTAGACGACATGTCCGTAATCGTTGTCAGGTCCTTCAGTCCGGACCAGATGTCAGCATCAGCAGTCGCTCCAGACTGCCCTGCATCACCGCCAGCGGGTGGGCTCGGAATTCTGAGCCTTTTCCTCGCACCCCCAGTTGCGGGAGAATGTAAAGGAGGAGATGTTGACAGGTCGCGTTCCGCTTGACTTGACAATTTTGTCACCAGCAGGTCTTTCAACCCCAGCAGACTTGTGTCTACCGGAAAGAGAGATCCAAGGTAGGCTTTAAATCTAGGATCGAGCACGGTGGCCAAAATGTAGTGCTCTGATTTCAACAGATTGACCACCCGTGAATCCTTGTTAAGCGAATTAAGGGCTCCATCCACAAGTCCCACATGCCTAGCGGAATCGCTCCGTGTTAGCTCCTCCTTCAATGTCTCCAGCTTCTTCTGCAAAAGCCTGATGAGGGGAATGACCTGACTCAGGCTGGCAGTGTCTGAACTGACTTCACGTGTGGCAAGTTCAAAGGGCATCAGAACCTTGCACAACGTTGAAATCATTCTCCACTGCGTCTGAGACAGGTGCATTCCACCTACTATATCGTGCTCAATTGTATAGGCTTGAATGGCCTTTTGCTGCTCCTCCAACCTCTGAAGCATATAGAGGGTTGAATTCCACCTCGTTACCACTTCTTGCTTCAGATGATGGCAGGGCAGGTTCAGTAGTTTTTGGTGGTGCTCCAGTCTTCTGTACGTGGTGCCTGTACGCCGAAAGTGTCCCGCAATTCTTCTGGCCACCGACAGCATCTCTTGCACGCCCCTGTCGTTTTTTAAAAAATTCTGCACCACCAAATTCAAGGTATGTGCAAAACATGGGACGTGCTGGAATTTGCCCATATTTAATGCACACACAATATTGCTGGCGTTGTCCGATGCCACAAATCCACAGGAGAGTCCAATTGGGGTAAGCCATTCCGCGATGATCTTCCTCAGTTGCCGTAAGAGGTTTTCAGCTGTGTGCGTATTCTGGAAACCGGTGATACAAAGCGTAGCCTGCCTAGGAAAGAGTTGGCGTTTGCGAGATGCTGCTACTGGTGCCGCCGCTGCTGTTCTTGCGGCGGGAGTCCATACATCTACCCAGTGGGCTGTCACAGTCATATAGTCCTGACCCTGCCCTGCTCCACTTGTCCACATGTCCGTGGTTAAGTGGACATTGGGTACAGCTGCATTTTTTAGGACACTGGTGACTCTTTTTCTGAGGTCTGTGTACATTTTCGGTATCGCCTGCCTAGAGAAATGGAACCTAGATGGTATTTGGTACCGGGGACACAGTACCTCCAACAAGTCTCTAGTTGGCTCTGCAGTAATGATGGATACCGGAACCACGTTTCTCACCACCCAGGATGTCAAGGCCTCAGTTATCCGCTTTGCAGTAGGATGACTGCTGTGATATTTCATCTTCCTCGCAAAGGACTGTTGGACAGTCAATTGCTTGGTGGAAGTAGTAAAAGTGGTCTTACGACTTCCCCTCTGGGATGACCATCGACTCCCAGCAGCAACAACAGCAGCGCCAGCAGCAGTAGGCGTTACACGCAAGGATGCATCGGAGGAATCCCAGGCAGGAGAGGACTCGTCAGAATTGCCAGTGACATGGCCTGCAGGACTATTGGCATTCCTGGGGAAGGAGGAAATTGACACTGAGGGAGTTGGTGGGGTGGTTTGCGTGAGCTTGGTTACAAGAGGAAGGGATTTACTGGTCAGTGGACTGCTTCCGCTGTCGGCCCAAGTTTTTGAACTTGTCACTGACTTATTATGAATGCGCTGCAGGTGACGTATAAGGGAGGATGTTCCGAGGTGGTTAACGTCCTTACCCCTACTTATTACAGCTTGACAAAGGGAACACACGGCTTGACACCTGTTGTCCGCATTTCTGGTGAAATACTTCCACACCGAAGAGATGATTTTTTTGGTATTTTCACCAGGCATGTCAACGGCCATATTCCTACCACGGACAACAGGTGTCTCCCTGGGTGCCTGACTTAAACAAACCACCTCACCATCAGAATCCTCCTGGTCAATTTCCTCCCCAGCGCCAGCAACACCCATATCCTCCTCATCCTGGTGTACTTCAACACTGACATCTTCAATCTGACTATCAGGAACTGGACTGCGGGTGCTCCTTCCATCACTTGCAGGGGGCGTGCAAATGGTGGAAGGCGCATGCTCTTCACGTCCAGTCTTGGGAAGGTCAGGCATCGCAACCGACACAATTGGAGTCGGACTCTCCTTGTGGATTTGGGATTTCGAAGAACGCACAGTTCTTTGCGGTGCTACTGCTTTTGCCAGCTTTAGTCTTTTCATTTTTCTAGCGAGAGGCTGAGTGCTTCCATCCTCATGTGAAGCTGAACCACTAGCCATGAACATAGGCCAGGGCCTCAGCCGTTCCTTGCCACTCCGTGTGGTAAATGGCATATTGGCAAGTTTACGCTTCTCCTCCGACAATTTTATTTTAGGTTTTGGAGTCCTTTTTTTACTGATATTTGGTGTTTTGGATTTGACATGCTCTGTACTATGACATTGGGCATCGGCCTTGGCAGACGACGTTGCTGGCATTTCATCGTCTCGGCCATGACTAGTGGCAGCAGCTTCAGCACGAGGTGGAAGTGGATCTTGATCTTTCCCTAATTTTGGAACCTCAACATTTTTGTTCTCCATATTTTAATAGGCACAACTAAAAGGCACCTCAGGTAAACAATGGAGATGGATGGATTGGATACTAGTATACAATTATGGACGGGCTGCCGAGTGCCGACACAGAGGTAGCCACAGCCGTGAACTACCGCACTGTACTGTGTCTGCTGCTAATATATAGACTGGTTGATAAAGAGATAGTATACTCGTAACTAGTATGTATGTATAAAGAAAGAAAAAAAAACCACGGTTAGGTGGTATATACAATTATGGACGGGCTGCCGAGTGCCGACACAGAGGTAGCCACAGCCGTGAACTACCGCACTGTACTGTGTCTGCTGCTAATATATAGACTGGTTGATAAAGAGATAGTATACTCGTAACTAGTATGTATGTATAAAGAAAGAAAAAAAAACCACGGTTAGGTGGTATATACAATTATGGACGGGCTGCCGAGTGCCGACACAGAGGTAGCCACAGCCGTGAACTACCGCACTGTACTGTGTCTGCTGCTAATATAGACTGGTTGATAAAGAGATAGTATACTCGTAACTAGTATGACTATAAAGAAAGAAAAAAAAACCACGGTTAGGTGGTATATACAATTATGGACGGGCTGCCGAGTGCCGACACAGAGGTAGCCACAGCCGTGAACTACCGCACTGTACTGTGTCTGCTGCTAATATAGACTGGTTGATAAAGAGATAGTATACTCGTAACTAGTATGACTATAAAGAAAGAAAAAAAAACCACGGTTAGGTGGTATATACAATTATGGACGGGCTGCCGAGTGCCGACACAGAGGTAGCCACAGCCGTGAACTACCGCACTGTACTGTGTCTGCTGCTAATATAGACTGGTTGATAAAGAGATAGTATACTCGTAACTAGTATGTATGTATAAAGAAAGAAAAAAAAACCACGGTTAGGTGGTATATACAATTATGGACGGGCTGCCGAGTGCCGACACAGAGGTAGCCACAGCCGTGAACTACCGCACTGTACTGTGTCTGCTGCTAATATATAGACTGGTTGATAAAGAGATAGTATACTCGTAACTAGTATGTATGTATAAAGAAAGAAAAAAAAACCACGGTTAGGTGGTATATACAATTATGGACGGGCTGCCGAGTGCCGACACAGAGGTAGCCACAGCCGTGAACTACCGCACTGTACTGTGTCTGCTGCTAATATATAGACTGGTTGATAAAGAGATAGTATACTCGTAACTAGTATGTATGTATAAAGAAAGAAAAAAAAACCACGGTTAGGTGGTATATACAATTATGGACGGGCTGCCGAGTGCCGACACAGAGGTAGCCACAGCCGTGAACTACCGCACTGTACTGTGTCTGCTGCTAATATATAGACTGGTTGATAAAGAGATAGTATACTCGTAACTAGTATGTATGTATAAAGAAAGAAAAAAAAACCACGGTTAGGTGGTATATACAATTATGGACGGGCTGCCGAGTGCCGACACAGAGGTAGCCACAGCCGTGAACTACCGCACTGTACTGTGTCTGCTGCTAATATATAGACTGGTTGATAAAGAGATAGTATACTCGTAACTAGTATGTATGTATAAAGAAAGAAAAAAAAACCACGGTTAGGTGGTATATACAATTATGGACGGGCTGCCGAGTGCCGACACAGAGGTAGCCACAGCCGTGAACTACCGCACTGTACTGTGTCTGCTGCTAATATATAGACTGGTTGATAAAGAGATAGTATACTCGTAACTAGTATGTATGTATAAAGAAAGAAAAAAAAACCACGGTTAGGTGGTATATACAATTATGGACGGGCTGCCGAGTGCCGACACAGAGGTAGCCACAGCCGTGAACTACCGCACTGTACTGTGTCTGCTGCTAATATATAGACTGGTTGATAAAGAGATAGTATACTCGTAACTAGTATGTATGTATAAAGAAAGAAAAAAAAACCACGGTTAGGTGGTATATACAATTATGGACGGGCTGCCGAGTGCCGACACAGAGGTAGCCACAGCCGTGAACTACCGCACTGTACTGTGTCTGCTGCTAATATAGACTGGTTGATAAAGAGATAGTATACTACTAATATTATATATACTGGTGGTCAGGTCACTGGTCACTAGTCACACTGGCAGTGGCACTCCTGCAGCAAAAGTGTGCACTGTTTAATTTTAATATAATATTATGTACTCCTGGCTCCTGCTATAACCTATAACTGGCACTGCAGTGCTCCCCAGTCTCCCCCACAATTATAAGCTGTGTGAGCTGAGCACAGTCAGATATATATATACATTGATGCAGCACACTGGGCTGAGCAGTGCACACAGATATGGTATGTGACTGAGTCACTGTGTGTATCGTTTTTTTCAGGCAGAGAACGGATATATTAAATAAAACAAACAACTGCACTGTCTGGTGGTCACTGTGGTCGTCAGTCACTAAACTCTGCACTCTCTTCTACAGTATCACAGCCTCAGGTCAATCTCTCTCTCTCTCTCTCAACCCTAATCTAAATGGAGAGGACGCCAGCCACGTCCTCTCCCTATCAATCTCAATGCACGTGTGAAAATGGCGGCGACGCGCGGCTCCTTATATAGAATCCGAGTCTCGCGATAGAATCCGAGCCTCGCGAGAATCCGACAGCGTCATGATGACGTTCGGGCGCGCTCGGGTTAACCGAGCAAGGCGGGAAGATCCGAGTCGCTCGGACCCGTGAAAAAAAACATGAAGTTCGGGCGGGTTCGGATTCAGAGAAACCGAACCCGCTCATCTCTACTCGGAATGAGGGCCCATATTAAAAGCAAAACACATCTCTGATGTTAAATGCAATGCACCCCTTGCACTACTTCACTGCAGTCATCCTGGGTCTCCCACCAAAAAGCCTTGGACGGCTTGCCGCTGGTGCAAAATGCAGCTGCCAGGCTGTTATCTCACCTGCCTCGTTCCTTCAACACATTCTATCCCCATGCCACCTGTAAGATGGTGGAAGTGTTTCAATTTTGGCTTACTGACATTCAAAGCCTTACATAATCAGGTTCCTACTGTAGATACTTGAAGATGCTTCATCTGACTCCCTATCCTCCAACTCGCCCACCTCAGTCCAAGGATGAATCTCCAAAACTTCATGTGGGGCCCGGGATTTTAGCTTTATGGCTCCTACCTGCTGAGAGGCTGACACTAGAAGTCTTCAAACGCAGACTCAAGATGTACCTCATACCTCCTACCGTCATGACATCAAATGCGCTCTTGCTTCTGTGCATGTTTGCTTATCATGTGTGTTGTATAAAGCGCTCTAAGTTCTGTTGGGGAGAAAGTGCTATGTAAATAATACAAATATTATTATTATTATTATTATTATTATTATATTAGATGTACTGTATTTGAAGGCAGATATACTAACTTATGTCCTGTCTTATTGCAATGGTATTAAATACGCTTGCTGAAAGGAAGCATTTTATATAAAGATACCATCAAGGGTTTATCACGTAGAATAATGACTTGCTGTAATAAAGAATATTCCCTTATAGTGAAAGGGATCATCCTATTTTTAAGCACTAACACCATCCTCAATTGCTAGTAGCGGTGTCTAAAAATACGCACACAGCACAAGTTTATGAATTGCAAATACCCAGACTTCTCCGGCTGTCACGCCAAGAGACCAGCAGCAGAGTGAGACCCGTTTCAGGACAGACCGCACTACATGACACAACTGTCGCTCATCACATTGCTGGTATATGTTAGGCAACAAAATATGCCGCTTATAAATAGGTTCTGCCGCAACTAGAACAATCAACAAGAGGATAGGCACAGAGAGGGAGCGGGAAAGAGCAGGCGTTGCTAGTGATTTCACACCCGCCGCCCTTAGGTACTTGATGCTGTGGTAAAGTTCATATGTACAGTACAATATAGCAGCTGGTAGCGTAGAGAATTTGGTAAAACAATCTGGTGCATACGCCCGTCTGCAACAGAAATGGCTATGGTTTAATTAGTCCATTACTTTGGGACCAAGTGTACAAAGCAAAGTCCAGTCCCCGGTGACTAAGTGTATAGTACATAGGGGGTCATTCCGAGTTGATCGTAGTTGTGCTGAATTTAGCACAGCTACGAGCAGGCACTCAGACATGCGGGTGGACGCCCAGCACAGGGATAGTCCGCCCCGCATGCCGGACCACGCCCCCTAAACGGTCCAGTCCCCTCCTACCCAGCGACCGCCTCTGCCTCAGTGCGATCGCTTGGCAACGACGGCTGGCATGTTCCGACCCAATCACTGCGCTGCGATAAACTGCAGCGAGCAATCGAGTCGGAATGACCCCCATAGTCCAGTTACCGGTGACCAAGAATACAATACATAGTCCAGTCCCCGGTGACCAAATGTATAGTACATAGGGGGTAATTTAGAGTTGATCACAACAGCAAGTTTGTTAGCAGTTGGGCAAAACCATGTGCACTGCAGGTGGGACAGATATAACATGTGCAGAGAGAGTTAGATTTGGGTGGGTTATTTTGTTTCTGTGCAGGGTAAATATTGGCTGCTTTATTTTTAAACTGCAATTTAGATTTCAGTTTGAACACACCCCATCCAAATCTAACTCTCTGCACATGTTACATCTGCCCCCCCTGCAGTGCACATGGTTTTGCCCAACTGCTAACAAATTTGCTACTGCGATCAACTCTGAATTACCCCCATAGTCCAGTTACCGGTGACCAAGTGTACAACAAATACAGGGGTGTATGTAGGTGTCCCCCAGGCAAAGTAAAGGAATGACGCTTCACCCACACACACACTTGAAATAGGGAAGGCACGTGTGCTAAAAAGGGCATGGTCACACAATAGTACCCCAATTCAAATTACACCACACGGTAGTGTCCCTTACTCACATTACACCAAACAGTAATATCCATTATTCACGTTATGCTACACAATAGTACTCCTTATATACATTATGCCACATGCAGGAGCCCCTTATTAACATTACGCTACATAGTAGTAACCCTTATAAACATTATGCCATATTAGAGGCAGAGCCCATTACACGAATTACACCACAGTACAGCAGACCCCTTTTACACTTTGCACTTGGTAGAGCCCCTTATACACACTGTGCCAGGTAGAGCCCCTTATACACACTGCACCAGGTAGCCCCTTATACACATTGCACCAAGTAGAGCCCCTTATACACACTGTGCCAGGTAACACCTCATACACACTGCGCCAGGTAGCACCTCATACACACTGCACCAGGTAGCCTATTATACACACTGCGCCAGGTAGCCCATTATACACATGGTGCCAAGTAGCCCATTATACACACGGTGTCAGGTAGCCACTTATACACACGGTGCCAGGTAGCCCCTTATATACACTGCGCCATGTAGCCCCTTACTCACACTGTGCCAGGTAGAGCCTCTTAGGAAAGATAGAGAGAGAGTGTGTGTGTGTCTATCTGTTTGTCTGTTACTCACCAGGACAAAGTCACTAGCGGGACAGCGCAGCGCGGGAGGTGGACAGTACCACGCGGGGACCGGGAACCAGGAGACTTGAGGTGTGTGGTGCAGTGCAGACAGCGGGGGGCAAATCAGATGGCCCCCCAGGCAGTGCCTCACTCGCAGGGTCGTCCGGCAGTAAGTAGAGCTGGTAGGAGCCACAGGAGTCCGGCACAGCACTGCACTAAAATCAAGAAAATCTACATAAACTACAACTCCCAGTAGCCCTTGCTGCCAGGAGCTACCGAGCTCTCAAGGACTGCTGGGAGCTGTAGTTTATGTAGCGTTTCTTGATTTCAGTGTGGACACCGCCGCCAGGTCTGCATGTTGCCAGGTGTCACTGCGGGGGGGAGACACACACAGGTACTGTCTCTAAAAGTCCCCGGTGACCAAGTGTACAGCATATAGTCCAGTTCCTGGTGACCAAATGTACAGTAAATAGTCCAGTCCCCGATGAACAAGTGTACAACACATAAACAGTCCCCGATAACCAAGTGTACAACACTTAGTCCAGTACCTGGTGACCAAATTACCAACACATAGTCCAGTCCCCGATGACCAAGTGTACAACACATAGTCCAGTCCCCGATGACCAAGTGTACAACACATAAACCAGTCCCCGATGACCAAGTGTACCACACATAGTCCAGTACCTGGTGACCAAATTAACAACACATAGTCCAGTCCCCGATGACCAAGTGTACAACACATAGTCCAGTCCCCGATGACCAAGTGTACAACACATAGCCCAGTCCCAATGACCAAGTGTACAACACATAGTCCAGTCCCTGGTGACCAAGTGTGTAGTGTAACGGACTCAGTCCCAGCTGGCGCGTGAGGAGTACTTTTTGCCAGCCTGTTTCTGGATTCAGTGCGTAAGTGCAAAGGGGCAGGACAGAACTGTGTTATCACCTATACAACATGCTGCCTGGATTCCCAATAGAACTGTAGAAATGGACATCACATATTATTGTGAAACATAATCCCTCTGTTATATGTGTTTGTGTTTATCAGGGAATAATATCTCTAGCCTGATGTTTTGCACAGAATGCATACGAAGATGTATATATATAAATGTATTGGTTATTGTGTTATAGTTTGTAAAATAATGTCCCCCCATGTGACTGCTCAGATAACCTGTGTGTTTGCTGTAGGGTAAATACAGCCAGTCTCAGATGTCAGGCCATACACCCCCCTCATTTTTCCCCACACAATGGATTCCAGGCCACACAATCAGATTAATTAAGTAAGGTTAATTTGGTTAACATCTATTGTGGCCTAGAGGACATGCCTGGACATGTGAAAATAGGTCTGATCTGAAACTGTTCTGGGGGTGTCGCCTTATGGTAGGAAAGACAAAGCAGTGAACGCAAAATACGCGCTACAGCGCGTTTTTACGCGCTACAAGCAAAGGGGGACTCTCTTTTTTAAAATAAGTGGGTCCCGCGGGATGCGCTGTCTCTAACTGACCAGTGCGTCTCTGCCAATACCGTTCTTCAGTGCCTCTCTCACCATCAAATCGCCGCCGGCAGCTTCTCCCTGTCCAATCGCGCTGCTCGCAGCTTCTCCCTGTCCAATCGCGCTGCCGGCAATGTCTCCCCATTCAAGTGCTGCTGAGACGTGACGTCCCTCCTCCCTGTCCGCCAGCGTGCTTGCCGTGATGCTCCAAACTACAGTAAGAAGCAGCTGCGAGCAGGCGCCGGGGCGGGCTGTTTTTGGACACACAGTGGCTGCTCACAAGCCAGCGCAGCGCGCTCATTGAAGAAGGCTGTGTCTCTGGCTGCATACGCCTGTACTCCCTGGGGGATTGAGTAACTTATACTTATAATCAACTAACAGAGGGAGCGTATGTGTGTGGGAGGGAGGATTGTGTTGGCAGCTAATGATGCAAATATGGGGGATGGGGCAGTGCCCATCATACACTCTGCCCATACCACCTCAGTGTCCATTATAAACACACCAAATACTCCCACAGTGGACAACAGACACCCCCCACACATACCCACACAGTGACCATCACATGCACACCCACAGTGGCCATTATATTACTACTCTCCCTGACGCAATGTATATAACGTGCTGTACCTGATGCAATGTGTATAACGTGCTGTACCTGACGCAATGTGTATAACGTGGTCAGTAGCGGATCTTGCCACGGGCAAGCAGTACTTTTGCCCGGGGCGCCGCCTTCCGGAGGGCGCCGCACCAGGGCAAGATCCGCTACTGGTGTGTGCCCCCTGCTGCCCGCTGCCCGCTGCCCCCGGCCGCTACCGCTGGGAAGGGAAACTAGACGCGTACGCGTCTAGTTTCCCTTCCTGGAGAGGTCCTTTACTGTGCGGTGCGCGCGTCTAGTTCCCTTCGTGGAGAGGACCTTTGCTGTGCGGTGCGCGATGACGTCATCGCGCACCGCACATCAATTCAGCTGTGCAGGGGGCGTAAATGACCACGCCCCCTGTACAAAGCCACGCCCCCTAAAGCCGCCCGGGGCGCCACAAGCCCCGGAGCCGGCCCTGAACGTGGTCTACCTGATGCAATGTGTATAATGTGCTCTGCCTGGTGCAGTGTGTATAATGTGCTCTGCCTGGTGCAGTGTTTATAATGTGCTCTGCCTGACGCAATGTGTATAACGTGCTCTGCCTGGTGCAGTGTGTATAACGTGCTCTGCCTGGTGCAGTGTTTATAATGTGCTCTGCCTGACGCAATGTGTATAACGTGCTCTGCCTGGTGCAGTGTGTATAACGTGCTCTGCCTGGCGCAATGTGTATAACGTGCTCTGCCTGGTGCAATGTGTGTAACGTGCTTTACCTGGTGCAGTGTGTATAATGTGCTCTACCTGGCGCAGTGTGTATAACGAGCTCTACCTGGTGCCATGTGTATAACGTGCTCTGCCTGGCACAATGTAACGTGCTGTACCTGACGCAATGTATATAACGTGCTTTACCTGGTGCAATGTGTATAACGTGCTCTACCTGGCGCAATGTGTATAACAAGCTCTACCTGGTGCAATGTGTATAACGTGCTCTACCTGGTGCAATGTGTATAACGTGCTCTGCCTGGTGCAGTGTGTATAATGTGCTCTGCCTGACGCAATGTGTATAACGTGCTCTGCCTGGTGCAGTGTGTATAATGTGCTCTGCCTGACGCAATGTGTATAACGTGCTCTGCCTGGTGCAATGTGTATAATGTGCTCTACCTGGCGCAATGTGTATAACGAGCTCTACCTGGTGCCATGTGTATAACGTGCTCTGCCTGGCACAATGTAACGTGCTGTACCTGACGCAATGTGTGTAACGTGCTCTACCTGGCACAATGTGTGTAACGTGCTGTACCTGGTGCAATGTGTGTAACGTGCTCTACCTGGCACAATGTGTGTAACGTGCTGTACCTGGTGCAATGTGTATAACGTGCTTTACCTGCTGAAATGTGTGTAACGTGGTCTACCTGGTGCAATGTGTGTAACGTGCTCTGCCTGGTGCAATGTGTGTAACGTGCTGTACCTGGTGCAATGTGTATAACGTGCTGTACCTGACGCAATGTGTATAACGTGCTGTACCTGACGCAATGTGTATAACGTGCTGTACCTGACGCAATGTGTATAACGTGCTCTGCCTGGTGCAATGTGTATAACGTGCTCTACCTGGTGCAATGTGTATAACGTGCTCTGCCTGGTGCAGTGTGTATAATGTGCTCTGCCTGACGCAATGTGTATAACGTGCTCTGCCTGGTGCAGTGTGTATAATGTGCTCTACCTGGCGCAATGTTTATAACGAGCTCTACCTGGTGCCATGTGTATAACGTGCTCTGCCTGGCACAATGTAACGTGCTGTACCTGACGCAATGTGTGTAACGTGCTCTACCTGGCACAATGTGTGTAACGTGCTGTACATGGTGCAATGTGTGTAACGTGCTCTACCTGGCACAATGTGTGTAACATGCTGTACCTGGTGCAATGTGTATAACGTGCTTTACCTGCTGCAATGTGTGTAACGTGCTCTACCTGGCACAATGTGTGTAACGTGCTGTACCTGGTGCAATGTGTATAACGTGCTGTACCTGACGCAATGTGTATAACGTGCTGTACCTGACGCAATGTGTATAACGTGCTGTACCTGACGCAATGTGTATAACGTGCTCTGCCTGGTGCAATGTGTATAACGTGCTCTACCTGGCACAATGTGTGTAACGTGCTGTACCTGGTGCAATGTGTATAACATGCTTTACCTGCTGCAATGTGTGTAACGTGGTCTACCTGGTGCAATGTGTGTAACGTGCTCTGCCTGGTGCAATGTGTGTAACGTGCTGTACCTGACGCAATGTGTATAACGTGCTGTACCTGACGCAATGTGTATAACGTGCTGTACCTGACGCAATGTGTATAACGTGCTGTACCTGATGCAATGTGTATAACGTGCTGTACCTGACGCAATGTGTATAACGTGCTCTGCCTGGTGCAATGTGTATAACGTGCTCTACCTGGTGCAATGTGTATAACGTGCTCTGCCTGGTGCAGTGTGTATAATGTGCTCTGCCTGACGCAATGTATATAACGTGCTCTGCCTGGTGCAGTGTGTATAATGTGCTCTACCTGGCGCAATGTTTATAACGAGCTCTACCTGGTGCCATGTGTATAACGTGCTCTGCCTGGCACAATGTAACGTGCTGTACCTGACGCAATGTGTGTAACGTGCTCTACCTGGCACAATGTGTGTAACGTGCTGTACATGGTGCAATGTGTGTAACGTGCTCTACCTGGCACAATGTGTGTAACGTGCTGTACCTGGTGCAATGTGTATAACGTGCTCTACCTGGCACAATGTGTGTAACGTGCTGTACCTGGTGCAATGTGTATAACGTGCTGTACCTGACGCAATGTGTATAACGTGCTGTACCTGACGCAATGTGTATAACGTGCTGTACCTGACGCAATGTGTATAACGTGCTCTGCCTGGTGCAATGTGTATAACGTGCTCTACCTGGCACAATGTGTGTAACGTGCTGTACCTGGTGCAATGTGTATAACGTGCTTTACCTGCTGCAATGTGTGTAACGTGGTCTACCTGGTGCAATGTGTGTAACGTGCTCTGCCTGGTGCAATGTGTGTAACGTGCTGTACCTGGTGCAATGTGTATAACGTGCTGTACCTGACGCAATGTGTATAACGTGCTGTACCTGACGCAATGTGTATAACGTGCTGTACCTGATGCAATGTGTATAACGTGCTGTACCTGACGCAATGTGTATAACGTGCTCTGCCTGGTGCAATGTGTATAACGTGCTCTACCTGGTGCAATGTGTATAACGTGCTCTGCCTGGTGCAGTGTGTATAATGTGCTCTGCCTGACGCAATGTGTATAACGTGCTCTGCCTGGTGCAGTGTGTATAATGTGCTCTACCTGGCGCAATGTGTATAACGAGCTCTACCTGGTGCCATGTGTATAACGTGCTCTGCCTGGCACAATGTAACGTGCTGTACCTGACGCAATGCGTGTAACGTGCTCTACCTGGCACAATGTGTGTAACGTGCTGTACCTGGTGCAATGTGTGTAACGTGCTCTACCTGGCACAATGTGTGTAACGTGCTGTACCTGGTGCAATGTGTATAACGTGCTGTACCTGACGCATTGTGTATAACGTGCTGTACCTGACGCAATGTGTATAACGTGCTGTACCTGACGCAATGTGTATAACGTGCTCTGCCTGGTGCAATGTGTATAACGTGCTCTGCCTGGCGCAATGTGTGTAACGTGCTGTACCTGACACAATGTGTATAACGTGCTGTACCTGACGCAATGTGTGTAACGTGCTCTATCTGACGCAATGTGTGTAATGTGCTTTACCTGACGCAATGTGTGTAATGTGCTCTGCCTGGCGCAATGTGTGTAACGTGCTCTGCCTGGCGCAATGTGTGTAACGTGCTGTACCTGACACAATGTGTATAACGTGCTGTACCTGACGCAATGTGTGTAACGTGCTCTACCTGGCGCAATGTGTGTAATGTGCTTTACCTGACGCAATGTGTGTAATGTGCTCTGCCTGGCGCAATGTGTGTAATGTGCTCTGCCTGGTGCAATGTGTATAACGTGCTGTACCTGGCGCAATGTGTATAACGTGCTCTACCTGGCGCAATGTGTGTAACGTGCTCTACCTGGCGCAATGTGTATTACGTGCTCTGCCTGGCGCAATGTGTACAACGTGTTCTAACTGGAGCAATCTGTATAACGTGCTGTACCTGGTGGAATGTGTGTAACGTGTTCTAACTGGCGCAATGTGTGTAACGTGCTCTACCTGGCGCAATGTGTGTAACGTGCTCTGCCTGGCGCAATGCGTATAACGTGCTCTGCCTGATGTAGTGTGTATAACGTGCTCTGCCTGGCGCAATGTGTATAACGTGCTCTACCAGTCGCAATGTGTATAACGTGCTCTGCCTGGCGCAATGTGTATAACGTGCTCTACCTGGCGCAATGTGTATAACGTGTTCTAACTGGCGCAATCTGTGTAACGTGCTGTACCTGGCGCAATGTGTATAACGTGCTCTACCTGGTGCAATGTGTATAACGTGCTCTGCCTGGCGCAATGTGTATAACATGTTCTATCTGGCGCAATCTGTATAACGTGCTGTACCTCGTGGAATGTGTATAACGTGTTCTAACTGGCACAATCTGTATAACGTGCTGTACCTGGTGGAATGTGTGTAACATTCTCTACCTGGCACAATGTGTGTAACGTGCTCTACCTGGCGCAGTGTGTATAACATGTTCTAACTGCCACAATCTGTATAACGTGTTCTAACTGGCGCAAACTGTGTAACGTGCTGTACCTGGTGCAATGTGTATAAATGTGCTCTACCTGGCGCAGTGTGTATAGCTGGTTCTACCTGGTGCAATGTGTATAAGCGGCGCTACTCTGTGGTGTAATGTGAATTGGTACTACAGGTTGAGTATCCCTTATCCAAAAACTTGGGACCAGATGTATTTTGGATATCGGATTTTTCCGTATTTTGGAATAATTGCATACCATAGTGAGATATCAAGGTGATGGGACCTAAGTCTAAGCACAGAATACACCTTATACACACAGCCTGAAGGTCATTTTAGCCAATTTTAGCCAATATTTTTTATAAATTTGTGCATTAACCAAAGTGTGTTTACATTCACACAATTCATTTATGTTTCATATACACCTTATACACACAGCCTGAAGGTCATTTAATACAATATTTTTAATAACTTTGTGTATTAAACAAAGTTTGTGTACATTGAGTCATCAGAAAACAAAGGTTTCACTCTCTCACTCTCACTCAAAAAAGTCCGTATTTCGGAATATTCCGTATTTCGGAATATTTGGATATGGGATACTCAACCTGTATTATGTGGCCAAGCCCCTTTCCCAAAAAGCCAGACCCCTAACTGGCGTAATCTGTGTAACATGCTGTACCTGGTGGAATGTGTGGAATGTGCTCTACCTGGCGCAAAGTGTATAACGTGCTCTACCTGGTGCAATGTGTATAAATGTGCTCTACCTGGCGCAGTGTGTATAGGTAGTTCTACCTGGGGCAATGCGTATAAGCGGCGCTACTCTGTGGTTTAATGTGAATTGGTACTATTATGTGGCCAAGCCCCTTCCCCAAAAAGCCAGACCCTAGATTTTTTATGCGCGCCTTCGGCGCGCACTGTCCATGATTTCCAATATTGGACGGGGACCACCAATAACTTTCTGCCAAAGGGCATAAATATGTCTAGGTACAGCTCTGGAGCAGTGTTCTGTATGCTACACAGCCCAGCAGCACTGTCACCCCCTTCTTCCCCTTGCAACACTTTTGTAGTGTCCAAATCAAGTTGTGGGGTTTCATATTTGAATCATTAATAAGATTAATAATAACCTTCATTCCGATGGGACCCAGAATAGGACAGGTAGGACCCCAATTTTTAAAAGTGAGGGGTCCCTGGGACTTTTTTTTTTTTTCGGCTCAGCGCGATCACTGCAAAGGTCTTATAATAGAAAACAGGGGCTATTGGGACAGTGGAGTGGAGTTCTTGACCTGAGAGGAATAAGGTGTATGGCTTCTGAAAGCTACTGGTAGGATAGCGCTTCCAGTGTGCTGAGGCCTAGAAGCATTGTTGTTATCCTCTCGTTTCAAAAAGGCTACTGGACGTGCACTGAGGACGAGGCTGCCAGTGTGCTGAGTGAGGATTGTGTCTGGACGCATTGTGGACACTGGATGACAAGCTTTTCCTGGGAGTGCAGACTTGTTGGCTCTGCTATATAGATACTCCCACATACATCTGTAATCCTATACTATTGTGGGGACCTAGTAAGTGAGATACCATCCTGTCATGTAATAGTTACTGTTTTAGTGTACTGTGGGGGTCATTCCGAGTTGTTCGCTCTGTAAATTTCTTCGCATCGCAGCGATTTTCCGCTTAGTGCGCATGCGCAATGTCCGCACTGCGACTGCGCCAAGTAAATTTGCTATGCAGTTAGGAATTTTACTCACGTTTTTTTCTTCGTTCTGGTGATCGTAATGTGATTGACAGGAAGTGGGTGTTACAGGGCGGAAACTGGCCGTTTTATGGGTGTGTGTGAAAAAACGCTACCGTTTCTGTGAAAAACGCGGGAGTGGCTGAAGAAACGGAGGAGTGTCTGGGCGAACGCTGGGTGTGTTTGTGACGTCAAACCAGGAACGACAAGCACTGAACTGATCGCAGATGCCGAGTAAGGTTGAAGCTATTCAGAAACTGCTAAGAGGTGTGTAATCGCAATTTTGAGAATCTTTCGTTCGCAATTTTACTATGCTAAGATTCACTCCCAGTAGGCGGCGGCTTAGCGTGTGTAAAGCTGCTAAAAGCAGCTTGCGAGCGAACAACTCGGAATGAGGGCCAGTGTGTGTATATTTACAATAAAGGGCATTTGCCACTTTACTAAACTGTTTACCTGAGTGATCAGAGAATCCGTATCTTCACATATAGTACATAGTCCAGTCCCCGGTGACCAAGTGTACAATAGATGTTCCAGTCCCCGGTGACCAAGTGTACAACACATAGTCCAGTCCCCAATGACCAAGTGTACAACACATAGTCCAGTACCTGGTGACCAAGTGTACAACACATAGTCCAGTCCCCGGTGACCAAGTGTACAACACATAGTCCAGTCCCCGGTGACCAAGTGTAAAATACATAGTCCAGTCCCCGGTGACCAAGTGTACAACACATAGTCCAGTCCCCAATGACCAAGTGTACAACACATAGTCCAGTACCTGGTGACCAAGTGTACAACACATAGTCCAGTCCCCGGTGACCAAGTGTACAATACATAGTCCAGTCCCCGGTGACCAAGTGTACAACACATAGTCCAGTCCCCGGTGACCAAGTGTACAATACATAGTCCAGTCCCCGGTGACCAAGTGTACAACACATAGTCCAGTCCCCAATGACCAAGTGTACAACACATAGTCCAGTACCTGGTGACCAAGTGTACAACACATAGTCCAGTCCCCGGTGACCAAGTGTACAATATATAGTCCAGTCCCCGGTGACCAAGTGTACAACACATAGTCCAGTCCCTAATGACCAAGTGTACAACACATAGTCCAGTACCTGGTGACCAAGTGTACAACACATAGTCCAGTCCCCGGTGACCAAGTGTACAATACATAGTCCAGTCCCCGGTGACCAAGTGTACAACACATAGTCCAGTACCTGATGACCAAATGTACAACACATAGTCCAGTCCCCAATGACCAAGTGTACAACACATAGTCCAGTACCTGATGACCAAATGTACAACACATAGTCCAGTCCCCGATGACCAAGTGTAAAATACTCAGTCCAGTCCCCAATGACCATGTGTACAATACAAAGTCCGGTCCCCAGTGGCCATGTGTACAATACATGGTCAAGTCCCTTGTGACCAAATGTACAATACATAGTCCAGTCCCCAATGACCAAGTGTACAACACATAGTCCAGTCCCCGATGACTAAGTGTACAACACATAGTCCAGTCCCCGATGACTAAGTGTATAATACATAGTCCAGTCCCCGGTGACCAAGTATACAACACATAGCCCAGTCCCAAAATCCTCATGATTTCCTTTATGCTGTGTATGCAGCAATAACGTCTGTGATTGGTCAAAATTAGTCAGACCACGACTGGCTGGATTGCAGTTTTCAGCTGCTGTCTGCATTGAGCTACCCCAGGGCCGGGCCGCCCGTTACGCGGGTTACGCAAAGGAGTAAGGCGCCACAGTGTGGAGGGCGCCGGCAGCCTGCACCACGCTCCCAACCCGCCAGCTTCTAGTCTGTGTGTGCAGAGCCGGATTAAGGAGGTGGCACGTATCCCTGGGCCCCCCTACCTGAAAGGGTTCCCCCGTCACACGCCAGAGATCAGATCGGTGATTAATCACCGATCCGCGGCGCCGCAGCAGCGGCCACTAAAAGCCTTCATACTGGCGGCGCCACACTGCTGTGCTGGGCTGCCGGCGGCCTTGGAATGAATGAAACTCTGTGACGGCTCTCAGTCAGTGGCCGCACAACCTGCAGCAAGGAGCCGGCTCGGGGAGGGAGGGAGGCAGTATGCAGCCACGCAGAGGGAAAAGTAAGCCAGAAGCGGGTTTTTTTTTTGTAATAAGTTAAAATTAAATAAACAAAGAATATCTATCTCTATACTATACACTGTCTATCAGTTTAAGATGAAGCTGCTTCATCTATTTTCAACATGATGAGTATATGCTGCTGTAGCTGTAATCACTGCCACTTAAGCTGTGACTTTGCACTTTATGGTCATCTATATCTTTTTGTCTACTTCTGCATTATATGGATGTGCTGGATATATATATATATATATATATATATATGTTCTACCTGGTGCAATGTGTGTAACGTGGTCTACCTGGTACAATGTGTATAACATGCTCTACCTGGTGCAATGTGTATAACGTGCTCTACCTGGTGCAATGTGTGTAACGTGGTCTACCTGGTGCAAAGTGTGTAACATGCTCTACCTGGTGCAGTGTGTATAACGTGCTCTACCTGTGTGGTGTAATGTGTATAACGTGCTCTACCTGGTGCAATGTGTATAACGTGCTCTACCTGGTGCAATGTGTGTAACATGCTCTACCTGGTGCAATGTATATAACGTGCTCTACCTGGTGCAATGTGTGTAACGTGCTCTACCTGTGTGGTGTAATGTGTATAACGTGCTCTACCTGGTGCAATGTGTATAACGTGCTCTACCTGGTGCAATGTGTGTAACATGCTCTACCTGGTGCAATGTATATAACGTGCACTACCTGGTGCAATGTGTGTAACGTGCTCTACCTGGTGCAATGTGTGTAACGTTCTCTACCTGGTGCAATGTATATAACGTGCTCTACCTGGTGCAATGTGTGTAACGTGTTCTACCTGGTGCAATGTGTGTAACGTGCTCTACCTGGTGCAATGTGTATAACGTGCTCTACCTGGTGCAATGTGTGTAACGTGCTCTACCTGGTGCAATGTGTATAACATGCTCTACCTGGTGCAATGTGTATAACGTGCTCTACCTGGTGCAATGTGTGTAACGTGGTCTACCTGGTGCAATGTGTGTAACATGCTCTACCTGGTGCAGTGTGTATAACGTGCTCTACCTGTGTGGTGTAATGTGTATAACGTGCTCTACCTGGTGCAATGTGTATAACGTGCTCTACCTGGTGCAATGTGTGTAACATGCTCTACCTGGTGCAATGTATATAACGTGCTCTACCTGGTGCAATGTGTATAATGTGCTCTACCTGGTGCAATGTGTGTAACGTGCTCTACCTGGTGCAATGTGTGTAACGTGCTCTACCTGGTGCAATGTGTGTAACGTGCTCTACCTGGTGCAATGTGTGTAACGTACTCTACCTGGTGCAATGTGTGTAACATGCTCTACATGGTGCAATGTATATAACGTGCTCTACCTGGTGCAATGTGTGTAACGTGCTCTACCTGGTGCAATGTGTGTAACATGCTCTACCTGGTGCAATTTGTGTAACGTGCTCTACCTGGTGCAATGTGTATAACGTGCTCTACCTGGTGCAATGTGTGTAACGTGCTCTACCTGGTGCAATGTGTGTAATGTGCTCTACATGGTGCAGTGTGTATAATGTGCTCTACCTGCTGCAATGTGTATAACGTGCTCTACCTGGTGCAATGTGTATAACGTGCTTTACCTGGTGCAATGTGTATAACGTGCTCTACCTGGTGCAATGTGTGTTATGTGCTCTACGTGGTGCAGTGTGTAAAAT
This sequence comes from Pseudophryne corroboree, assembly GCF_028390025.1. Taxonomy (NCBI): domain Eukaryota; kingdom Metazoa; phylum Chordata; class Amphibia; order Anura; family Myobatrachidae; genus Pseudophryne; species Pseudophryne corroboree. The sequence continues at coordinate 806,354,757 of NC_086449.1, read as the reverse complement.
GTGCTCTACCTGGTGCAATGTGTGTAACGTGCTCTACCTGGTGCAATGTGTGTAACGTGCTCTACCTGGTGCAATGTGTATAACGTGCTCTACCTGGTGCAATGTGTGTAATGTGCTCTACATGGTGCAGTGTGTATAATGTGCTCTACCTGCTGCAATGTGTATAACGTGCTCTACCTGGTGCAATGTGTATAACGTGCTCTACATGGTGCAATGTGTATAACGTGCTCTACCTGGTGCAATGTGTATAACGTGCTCTACCTGGTGCAATGTATATAACGTGCTTTACCTGGTGCAATGTGTATAATGTGCTCTACCTGGTGCAATGTATATAACGTGCTGTACCTGGTGCAATGTGTGTAACGTGCTCTACCTGGTGCAATGTATATAACGTGCTCTACCTGGTGCAATGTGTGTAACATGCTCTACATGGTGCAATGTATATAACGTGCTCTACCTGGTGCAATGTGTGTAACGTGCTCTACCTGGTGCAATGTGTGTAACATGCTCTACCTGGTGCAATTTGTGTAACGTGCTCTACCTGGTGCAATGTGTATAACGTGCTCTACCTGGTGCAATGTGTGTAACGTGCTCTACCTGGTGCAATGTGTGTAATGTGCTCTACATGGTGCAGTGTGTATAATGTGCTCTACCTGCTGCAATGTGTATAACGTGCTCTACCTGGTGCAATGTGTATAACGTGCTTTACCTGGTGCAATGTGTATAACGTGCTCTACCTGGTGCAATGTGTGTTATGTGCTCTACGTGGTGCAGTGTGTAAAATGTGCTCTACCTGGTGCAATGTGTGTAACGTGCTCTACCTGGTGCAATGTGTGTAACGTGCTCTACCTGGTGCAATGTGTATAACGTGCTCTACCTGGTGCAATGTGTGTAATGTGCTCTACATGGTGCAGTGTGTATAATGTGCTCTACCTGCTGCAATGTGTATAACGTGCTCTACCTGGTGCAATGTGTATAACGTGCTCTACATGGTGCAATGTGTATAACGTGCTCTACCTGGTGCAATGTGTATAACGTGCTCTACCTGGTGCAATGTATATAACGTGCTTTACCTGGTGCAATGTGTATAATGTGCTCTACCTGGTGCAATGTATATAACGTGCTGTACCTGGTGCAATGTGTGTAACGTGCTCTACCTGGTGCAATGTATATAACGTGCTCTACCTGGTGCAATGTGTGTAACGTGCTCTACCTGGTGCAATGTATATAACGTGCTCTACCTGGTGCAATGTGTATAACGTGCTCTACCTGTGTGTAATGTGAATCGTTACTATTATGTGGCCATGCTCTTTCCCCATGAAGCCACGCCCCTAAATTTTTGGTGCACGCCTTCGGTGCGCACTGTCCTTGAATTCAAATATGGGAGGGGGAACACCAATTTACTTTCTGCCAAAGGGCACCGAAATGTCTACAGCTCTGGTGCAGTGTCCTGTATGCTACACAGCCCAGCAGCATTGTCACCCCCTCCTCCCCCTTGCAACACTTTTGTAGTGTCCAAGTCAAGTCTGTTTTTATATCTGAATAATTATCAATAAGATTAATATGAACCTTCATTCCAATGGGACCCAGAAAAGGACGGGTAGGACCCCAATTTTTAAAAGTTAGATTAATTAGAAAACACTTATTTAGCGGTTTTGCCCTTTAAGTTTTAACTTTGTGGTAGGCAGTTGATTTCACCCATATTTCGCTTAATGCGCTTTAAGCTTTCGTGTGTATAATATTTTCCATCATCCATGGGGGGCGCCAAAATCTATATTCGCTTACCAAAAAATGTAGGCTTGGGCCGGCCCTGAGCTACCCTAATGGTAGCAGGAAGGCTGGAAGAGCCAGTTCAGCAACAGCAGCACCATCTGAGAATAACACGATACAATTGAGGGGGGGGGGGGGGGGTTCACATTTGTTACCTGTAAGATTTGGTACAATTGTCTAAACCCAGTTTTGGATGTACCATTAGGTGTAGCAGCACCAAGGGATTTTCTCTCCCCCTCCCACCGGTTCTGGTCCCAAAAGTAAAGTAATCTCGTTATCGATTACTTTACTTCTTACGCTTTGCTGGGACAGGGGCTCATTTACCACCGAGTGATAAAACTCGTTGTGAATGATAAAACGTGTTGAGTATAATAAATGGTGCTCCAGCCAATCAGCTCCTGCCATGTGTTTGAAAAATGACAGTTGGTTAGAGCACCATTTATCGTGCTCAACAAGTTTTATCATTCACAACGAGTTTTATCACTCGTTGATAAATGGGCCCCTTAACCTCTTATTCTCACGATATGAGACAATAAAAAAATTAATTGATGGGATTAGAATATATGGATTGCTGGTGTTTTATCTGGCACATGACAACCTGCAGAATGACCTGTGTAACGGAAGTGGCCAACCGTCAGAATGCGGCTAGCGACGCAATAGGTGGGGTTTCCGTTTCACCCAATGAGATAAATCCATCCATGTACATAACTTCAGAAGAACTATTCAGTCTGTACAGACGTCTATTTTATTGGAAAATGTGAATTTGAAGCGGCCGCAAATGATATCAGTTCTCCACAATGAATCAAAATCACCCCATCATTTGTTAAGCATTTATAGAAGATCTTGGCTTAATAATTGTGTTTTTGGCAGTTTATGAAAATTGTAGTATAAAGGGGATTTAAGCATAGACAGCGTGGGACCAAATTCATCAAGCTGTGAAAGTTCAAAATATATTGAGTTTAAGAGATTATTTCCGCGGATACTTATTTTTTATGGGAAGAGTAAATCGAGTTTAAACTTCTTCTATAGATGAAGCAAATCAGTGTTTCTTTTAATCGCAGAGAGTCCACAAGCCTGGGGGGGATAGTAGTTTATAACGGTGCTATGATATTATACAGTGGTAATATTCATAATGGTAATGATATATACTTTACACAAAGGGGTAAATTTACTAGAGATGAGCGGGTTCGGTTTCTCTGAATCCGAACCCGCCAGAACTTCATGTTTTTTTTCACGGGTCCGAGCGACTCGGATCTTCCCGCCTTGCTCGGTTAACCCGAGCGCGCCCGAACGTCATCATGACGCTGTCGGATTCTCGCGAGGCTCGGATTCTATCGCGAGACTCGGATTCTATATAAGGAGCCGCGCGTCGCCGCCATTTTCACACGTGCATTGAGATTGATAGGGAGAGGACGTGGCTGGCGTCCTCTCCATTTAGATTATAAGAGACTGAGAGAGATTTACTGGAGCTGACTAGGAGGAGTACTGTTACTGTAGAAGTGTAGAGACTGAGTGGAGAGAGTTTACTAGTGAGGACAGTGCAGTTTACTTTATAATCCGTTCTCTGCCTGAAAAAAGCGATACACAGCACACAGTGACTCAGTCACATACCATATCTGTGTGCACTGCTCAGGCTCAGGCCAGTGTGCTGCATCATCTATTATCTATATATAATATTATATATATCTGTCTGACTGCTCAGCTCACACAGCTTATAATTGTGGGGGAGACTGGGGAGCACTACTGCAGTGCCAGTTATAGGTTATAGTAGGAGCCAGGAGTACATAATATATTATATAGTGAGTGACCACCAGACACACAGTGCAGTTTATTTAATATATCCGTTCTCTGCCTGAAAAAAGCGATACACACAGTGACTCAGTCAGTCACATACCATATCTGTGTGCACTGCTCAGGCTCAGGCCAGTGTGCTGCATCATCTATTATCTATATATAATATTATATATATCTGTCTGACTGCTCAGCTCACACAGCTTATAATTGTGGGGGAGACTGGGGAGCACTACTGCAGTGCCAGTTATAGGTTATAGCAGGAGCCAGGAGTACATAATATATTATATAGTGAGTGACCACCAGACACACAGTGCAGTTTATTTAATATATCCGTTCTCTGCCTGAAAAAAGCGATACACACAGTGACTCAGTCAGTCACATACCATATCTGTGTGCACTGCTCAGGCTCAGGCCAGTGTGCTGCATCATCTATTATCTATATATAATATTATATATATCTGTCTGACTGCTCAGCTCACACAGCTTATAATTGTGGGGGAGACTGGGGAGCACTACTGCAGTGCCAGTTATAGGTTATAGCAGGAGCCAGGAGTACATAATAATATATTATATAGTGAGTGACCACCAGACACACAGTGCAGTTTATTTAATATATCCGTTCTCTGCCTGAAAAAAGCGATACACACAGTGACTCAGTCAGTCACATACCATATCTGTGTGCACTGCTCAGGCTCAGGCCAGTGTGCTGCATCATCTATTATCTATATATAATATTATATATATCTGTCTGACTGCTCAGCTCACACAGCTTATAATTGTGGGGGAGACTGGGGAGCACTACTGCAGTGCCAGTTATAGGTTATAGCAGGAGCCAGGAGTACATAATATATTATATAGTGAGTGACCACCAGACACACAGTGCAGTTTATTTAATATATCCGTTCTCTGCCTGAAAAAAGCGATACACACAGTGACTCAGTCAGTCACATACCATATCTGTGTGCACTGCTCAGGCTCAGGCCAGTGTGCTGCATCATCTATTATCTATATATAATATTATATATATCTGTCTGACTGCTCAGCTCACACAGCTTATAATTGTGGGGGAGACTGGGGAGCACTACTGCAGTGCCAGTTATAGGTTATAGCAGGAGCCAGGAGTACATAATATATTATATAGTGAGTGACCACCAGACACACAGTGCAGTTTATTTAATATATCCGTTCTCTGCCTGAAAAAAGCGATACACACAGTGACTCAGTCAGTCACATACCATATCTGTGTGCACTGCTCAGGCTCAGGCCAGTGTGCTGCATCATCTATATATATTATATATCTGTCTGACTGCTCAGCTCACACAGCTTATAATTGTGGGGGAGACTGGGGAGCACTACTGCAGTGCCAGTTATAGGTTATAGCAGGAGCCAGGAGTACATATTATATTAAAATTAAACAGTGCACACTTTTGCTGCAGGAGTGCCACTGCCAGTGTGACTGACCAGTGACCTGTCCACACTGACCACCAGTATAGTTAGTAGTATACTTATATTGTGATTGCCTGAAAAAGTTAAACACTCGTCGTGTGACTTCACTTGTGTGTTTTTTTTTTTTTTATTCTATAAAAATAAAACTCATTCTGCTGACAGACAGTGTCCAGCAGGTCCGTCATTATATAATATATAATATATACCTGTCCGGCTGCAGTAGTGATATATATATATTTTTTATATCATTTATCATCCAGTCGCAGCAGACACAGTACGGTAGTTCACGGCTGTGGCTACCTCTGTGTCTCTGCACTCGGCAGGCAGTCCGTCCATAATTGTAATACCACCTAACCGTGGATTTTTTTCATTCTTCTTTATACATACATAGTTACATAGACATCTTCTCTTTATCAACCAGTCTATATTAGCTGCAGACACAGTACAGTACGGTAGTTCACGGCTGTGGCTACCTCTGTGTCTGCACTCGGCAGGCAGTCCGTCCATAATTGTATACCACCTAACCGTGTTTTTTTTTCATTCTTTATACATACATAGTTACATAGACATCTTCTCTTTATCAACCAGTCTATATTAGCTGCAGACACAGTACAGTACGGTAGTTCACGGCTGTGGCTACCTCTGTGTCTGCACTCGGCAGGCAGTCCGTCCATAATTGTATACCTCCTAACCGTGGATTTTTTTCAGTCTTCTTTATACATACATAGTTACATAGACATCTTCTCTTTATCAACCAGTCTATATTAGCTGCAGACACAGTACAGTACGGTAGTTCACGGCTGTGGCTACCTCTGTGTCTGCAGTCGGCAGGCAGTCCATAATTGTATACTAGTATCCATCTCCATTGTTTACCTGAGGTGCCTTTTAGTTGTGCCTATTAAAATATGGAGAACAAAAATGTTGAGGTTCCAAAATTAGGGAAAGATCAAGATCCACTTCCACCTCGTGCTGAAGCTGCTGCCACTAGTCATGGCCGAGACGATGAAATGCCAGCAACGTCGTCTGCCAAGGCCGATGCCCAATGTCATAGTACAGAGCATGTCAAATCCAAAACACCAAATATCAGAAAAAAAAGGACTCCAAAACCTAAAATAAAATTGTCGGAGGAGAAGCGTAAACTTGCCAATATGCCATTTACCACACGGAGTGGCAAGGAACGGCTGAGGCCCTGGCCTATGTTCATGGCTAGTGGTTCAGCTTCACATGAGGATGGAAGCACTCAGCCTCTCGCTAGAAAAATGAAAAGACTCAAGCTGGCAAAAGCAGCACAGCAAAGAACTGTGCATTCTTCGAAATCCCAAATCCACAAGGAGAGTCCAATTGTGTCGGTTGCGATGCCTGACCTTCCCAACACTGGACGTGAAGAGCATGCGCCTTCCACCATTTGCACGCCCCCTGCAAGTGCTGGAAGGAGCACCCGCAGTCCAGTTCCTGATAGTCAGATTGAAGATGTCAGTGTTGAAGTACACCAGGATGAGGAGGATATGGGTGTTGCTGGCGCTGGGGAGGAAATTGACCAGGAGGATTCTGATGGTGAGGTGGTTTGTTTAAGTCAGGCACCCGGGGAGACACCTGTTGTCCGTGGGAGGAATATGGCCGTTGACATGCCAGGTGAAAATACCAAAAAAATCAGCTCTTCGGTGTGGAGGTATTTCACCAGAAATGCGGACAACAGGTGTCAAGCCGTGTGTTCCCTTTGTCAAGCTGTAATAAGTAGGGGTAAGGACGTTAACCACCTCGGAACATCCTCCCTTATACGTCACCTGCAGCGCATTCATAATAAGTCAGTGACAAGTTCAAAAACTTTGGGTGACAGCGGAAGCAGTCCACTGACCAGTAAATCCCTTCCTCTTGTAACCAAGCTCACGCAAACCACCCCACCAACTCCCTCAGTGTCAATTTCCTCCTTCCCCAGGAATGCCAATAGTCCTGCAGGCCATGTCACTGGCAATTCTGACGAGTCCTCTCCTGCCTGGGATTCCTCCGATGCATCCTTGCGTGTAACGCCTACTGCTGCTGGCGCTGCTGTTGTTGCCGCTGGGAGTCGATGGTCATCCCAGAGGGGAAGTCGTAAGCCCACTTGTACTACTTCCAGTAAGCAATTGACTGTTCAACAGTCCTTTGCGAGGAAGATTAAATATCACAGCAGTCATCCTACTGCAAAGCGGATAACTGAGGCCTTGACAACTATGTTGGTGTTAGACGTGCGTCCGGTATCCGCCGTTAGTTCACAGGGAACTAGACAATTTATTGAGGCAGTGTGCCCCCGTTACCAAATACCATCTAGGTTCCACTTCTCTAGGCAGGCGATACCGAGAATGTACACGGACGTCAGAAAAAGACTCACCAGTGTCCTAAAAAATGCAGTTGTACCCAATGTCCACTTAACCACGGACATGTGGACAAGTGGAGCAGGGCAGGGTCAGGACTATATGACTGTGACAGCCCACTGGGTAGATGTATGGACTCCCGCCGCAAGAACAGCAGCGGCGGCACCAGTAGCAGCATCTCGCAAACGCCAACTCTTTCCTAGGCAGGCTACGCTTTGTATCACCGCTTTCCAGAATACGCACACAGCTGAAAACCTCTTACGGCAACTGAGGAAGATCATCGCAGAATGGCTTACCCCAATTGGACTCTCCTGTGGATTTGTGGCATCGGACAACGCCAGCAATATTGTGTGTGCATTAAATATGGGCAAATTCCAGCACGTCCCATGTTTTGCACATACCTTGAATCTGGTGGTGCAGAATTTTTTAAAAAACGACAGGGGCGTGCAAGAGATGCTGTCGGTGGCCAGAAGAATTGCGGGACACTTTCGGCGTACAGGCACCACGTACAGAAGACTGGAGCACCACCAAAAACTACTGAACCTGCCCTGCCATCATCTGAAGCAAGAAGTGGTAACGAGGTGGAATTCAACCCTCTATATGCTTCAGAGGTTGGAGGAGCAGCAAAAGGCCATTCAAGCCTATACAATTGAGCACGATATAGGAGGTGGAATGCACCTGTCTCAAGTGCAGTGGAGAATGATTTCAACGTTGTGCAAGGTTCTGATGCCCTTTGAACTTGCCACACGTGAAGTCAGTTCAGACACTGCCAGCCTGAGTCAGGTCATTCCCCTCATCAGGCTTTTGCAGAAGAAGCTGGAGGCATTGAAGAAGGAGCTAAAAGGGAGCGATTCCGCTAGGCATGTGGGACTTGTGGATGCAGCCCTTAATTCGCTTAACAAGGATTCACGGGTGGTCAATCTGTTGAAATCAGAGCACTACATTTTGGCCACCGTGCTCGATCCTAGATTTAAAGCCTACCTTGGATCTCTCTTTCCGGCAGACACAAGTCTGCTGGGGTTGAAAGACCTGCTGGTGACAAAATTGTCAAGTCAAGCGGAACGCGACCTGTCAACATCTCCTCCTTCACATTCTCCCGCAACTGGGGGTGCGAGGAAAAGGCTCAGAATTCCGAGCCCACCCGCTGGCGGTGATGCAGGGCAGTCTGGAGCGACTGCTGATGCTGACATCTGGTCCGGACTGAAGGACCTGACAACGATTACGGACATGTCGTCTACTGTCACTGCATATGATTCTCTCAACATTGATAGAATGGTGGAGGATTATATGAGTGACCGCATCCAAGTAGGCACGTCACACAGTCCGTACTTATACTGGCAGGAAAAAGAGGCAATTTGGAGGCCCTTGCACAAACTGGCTTTATTCTACCTAAGTTGCCCTCCCACAAGTGTGTACTCCGAAAGAGTGTTTAGTGCCGCCGCTCACCTTGTCAGCAATCGGCGTACGAGGTTACATCCAGAAAATGTGGAGAAGATGATGTTCATTAAAATGAATTATAATCAATTCCTCCGCGGAGACATTGACCAGCAGCAATTGCCTCCACAAAGTACACAGGGAGCTGAGATGGTGGATTCCAGTGGGGACGAATTGATAATCTGTGAGGAGGGGGATGTACACGGTGATATATCGGAGGGTGAAGATGAGGTGGACATCTTGCCTCTGTAGAGCCAGTTTGTGCAAGGAGAGATTAATTGCTTCTTTTTTGGGGGGGGTCCAAACCAACCCGTCATATCAGTCACAGTCGTGTGGCAGACCCTGTCACTGAAATGATGGGTTGGTTAAAGTGTGCATGTCCTGTTTTGTTTATACAACATAAGGGTGGGTGGGAGGGCCCAAGGACAATTCCATCTTGCACCTCTTTTTTCTTTTCTTTTTCTTTGCATCATGTGCTGATTGGGGAGGGTTTTTTGGAAGGGACATCCTGCGTGACACTGCAGTGCCACTCCTAGATGGGCCCGGTGTTTGTGTCGGCCACTAGGGTCGCTAATCTTACTCACACAGTCAGCTACCTCATTGCGCCTCTTTTTTTCTTTGCGTCATGTGCTGTTTGGGGAGGGTTTTTTGGAAGGGACATCCTGCGTGACACTGCAGTGCCACTCCTAGATGGGCCCGGTGTTTGTGTCGGCCACTAGGGTCGCTAATCTTACTCACACAGCTACCTCATTGCGCCTCTTTTTTTCTTTGCGTCATGTGCTGTTTGGGGAGGGTTTTTTGGAAGGGACATCCTGCGTGACACTGCAGTGCCACTCCTAGATGGGCCCGGTGTTTGTGTCGGCCACTAGGGTCGCTAATCTTACTCACACAGCTACCTCATTGCGCCTCTTTTTTTCTTTGCGTCATGTGCTGTTTGGGGAGGGTTTTTTGGAAGGGCCATCCTGCGTGACACTGCAGTGCCACTCCTAGATGGGCCCGGTGTTTGTGTCGGCCACTAGGGTCGCTAATCTTACTCACACAGCTACCTCATTGCGCCTCTTTTTTTCTTTGCGTCATGTGCTGTTTGGGGAGGGTTTTTTGGAAGGGACATCCTGCGTGACACTGCAGTGCCACTCCTAGATGGGCCCGGTGTTTGTGTCGGCCACTAGGGTCGCTTATCTTACTCACACAGCGACCTCGGTGCAAATTTTAGGACTAAAAATAATATTGTGAGGTGTGAGGTATTCAGAATAGACTGAAAATGAGTGTAAATTATGGTTTTTGAGGTTAATAATACTTTGGGATCAAAATGACCCCCAAATTCTATGATTTAAGCTGTTTTTTAGTGTTTTTTGAAAAAAACACCCGAATCCAAAACACACCCGAATCCGACAAAAAAAATTCGGTGAGGTTTTGCCAAAACGCGTTCGAACCCAAAACACGGCCGCGGAACCGAACCCAAAACCAAAACACAAAACCCGAAAAATTTCAGGCGCTCATCTCTAAAATTTACTAAAGCTTCTAAAACTGAGAATTGGTGATGTTGCCCATAGCCAATCACATGCTATCATTTTCTAAGAGGCAATAGAGAAAATAAGATTTTACTCACCGGTAAATCTATTTCTCGTAGTCCGTAGTGGATGCTGCGAACTCCGTAAGGACCATGGGGAATAGACGGGCTCCGCAGTAGACTGGGCACTCTAAAAGAAAGATTAGGTACTATCTGGTGTGCACTGGCTCCTCCCTCTATGCCCCTCCTCCAGACCTCAGTTAGGATACTGTGCCCGGAAGAGCTGACACAATAAGGAAGGATTTTGAATCCCGGGTAAGACTCATACCAGCCACACCAATCACACCGTATAACTCGTGATACAATACCCAGTTAACAGTATGAAATATAACTGAGCCTCTCAACAGATGGCTCAACAATAACCCTTTAGTTAGGCAATAACTATAAACAAGTATTGCAGACAATCCGCACTTGGGATGGGCGCCCAGCATCCACTACGGACTACGAGAAATAGATTTACCGGTGAGTAAAATCTTATTTTCTCTGACGTCCTAGTGGATGCTGGGAACTCCGTAAGGACCATGGGGATTATACCAAAGCTCCCAAACGGGCGGGAGAGTGCGGATGACTCTGCAGCACCGAATGAGAGAACTCAAGGTCCTCCTCAGCCAGGGTATCAAATTTGTAGAATTTAGCAAACGTGTTTGCCCCTGACCAAGTTGCAGCTCGGCAAAGTTCTAAAGCCGAGACCCCTCGGGCAGCCGCCCAAGATGAGCCCACCTTCCTTGTGGAATGGGCTTTTACTGATTTAGGATGCGGCAATCCTGCCGCAGAATACGCCAGCTGAATTGTGCTACAAATCCAGCGAGCAATAGTCTGCTTAGAAGCAGGAGCACCTATTTTGTTGGGTGCATACAGGATAAAAAGCGAGTCAGTTTTCCTGACTCCAGCCGTCCTGGAAACATAAATTTTCAAGGCCCTGACTACGTCCAGTAACTTGGAATCTTCCAAGTCCCTAGTAGCCGCAGGCACTACAATAGGTTGGTTCAAGTGAAAAGCTGATACCACCTTAGGGAGAAACTGGGGACGAGTCCTCAATTCTGCCCTATCCATATGGAAAATCAGATAAGGGCTTTTACATGACAAAGCCGCCAATTCTGACACCCGCCTGGCCGACGCCAAGGCCAATAACATGACCACTTTCCACGTGAGATATTTCAGATCCACAGTTTTAAGTGGCTCAAACCAATGTGATTTCAGGAAACTCAACACCACATTGAGATTCCAAGGTGGCACAGGAGGCACAAAAGGGGCTGAATATGAAGCACTCCCTTTACAAAAGTCTGAACTTCAGGCAGTGAAGCCAGTTCTTTCTGGAAGAAAAATCGACAGAGCCGAAATCTGGACCTTAATGGAACCCAATTTTAGGCCCATAGTCACTCCCGACTGTAGGAAGTGCAGAAAACGACCCAGCTGAAATTCCTCTGTAGGGGCCTTCCTGGCCTCACACCACGCAACATATTTTCGCCAAATACGGTGATAATGGTTTGCGGTTACATCTTTCCTGGCTTTTATCAGCGTAGGAATGACTTCCTCCGGAATGCCCTTTTCCTTTAGGATCCGGAATTCAACCGCCATGCCGGCAAACGCAGCCGCGGTAAGTCTTGGAACAGACAGGGCCCCTGCTGTAGCAGATCCTGTCTGAGCGGTAGAGGCCATGGGTTCTCTGATATCATTTCTTGAAGTTCTGGGTACCAAGCTCTTCTTGGCCAATCCGGAACCACGAGTATCGTTCTTACTCCTCGCCTTCTAATTATTCTCAGTACCTTTGGTATGAGAGGCAGAGGAGGGAACACATAAACCGACTGGTACACCCACGGTGTCACTAGAGCGTCCACAGCTATCGCCTGAGGGTCCCTTGACCTGGCGCAATATCTAGTTTTTTGTTTAGGCGGGACGCCATCATGTCCACCTGTGGCCTTTCCCAACGGTTTACCAACAGTTGGAAGACTTCTGGATGAAGTACCCACTCTCCCGGGTGTAGGTCGTGTCTGCTGAGGAAGTCTGCTTCCCAGTTGTCCACTCCCGGAATGAACACTGCTGACAGTGCTAAGACGTGATTTTCCGCCCATCGGAGAATCCTTGTGGCTTCTGCCATCGCCATCCTGCTTCTTGTGCCGCCCTGTCGGTTTACATGGGCGACTGCCGTGATGTTGTCTGATTGGATCAGTACCGGCTGGTTTTGAAGCAGAGGCCTTGCCAGACTTAGGGCATTGTAAATGGCCCTCAGTTCCAGAATATTTATGTGTAGGGACGACTCCTGACTTGACCAAAGTCCTTGGAAATTTCTTCCCTGTGTGACTGCCCCCCAGCCTCGAAGGCTGGCATCCGTGGTTACCAGGACCCAGTCCTGTATGCCGAATCTGCGGCCCTCTTGAAGATGAGCACTCTGCAGCCACCACAGTAGAGATACCCTGGTCCTTGGAGACAGGGTTATCAGCCGATGCATCTGAAGATGCGATCCCGACCACTTTTCCAAGAGGTCCCACTGAAAAGTTCTTGCATGGAACCTGCCGAATGGAATTTTGCTTCGTAAGAAGCTACCACTTTTCCCAGGACTCGTGTGCAGTGATGCACCGATACCTGTTTTGGTTTCAGGAGGTCTCTGACTAGAGATGACAGCTCCTTGGCTTTCTCCTGCGGGAGAAACACTTTTTTCTGTTCTGTGTCCAAAACCATCCCCAGGAACAGTAGGCGTGTGGTAGGAACCAGCTGTGACTTTGGAATGTATAGAATCCATCCGTGCTGTTGTAGCACTTCCCAGGATAGTGCTACTCTGACCAACAACTGCTCCTTGGACCTCGCCTTTATAAGGAGATCGTCCAAGTACGGGATAATTAAAACTCCCTTTTTTCGAAGGAGTATCATCATTTCTGCCATTACCTTGGTAAAGACCCTCGGTGCCGTGGACAGTCCAAACGGCAGTGTTTGGAATTGGTAATGGCAATCCTGTACCACAAATCTGAGGTACTCCTGGTGAGGATGGTAAATGGGGACATGTAGGTAAGCATCCTTGATGTCCAGGGATACCATGCAATCCCCCTCCTCCAGGCTTGCAATAACCGCCCTGAGCGATTCCATCTTGAACTTGAATTTTTTTATGTATGTGTTCAAGGATTTCAAATTTAAAATGGGTCTCACCGAACCGTCCGGTTTCGGTACCACAAACAGTGTGGAATAGTAACCCCGTCCTTGTTGAAGTAGGGGCACCTTGACTATCACCTGCTGGGAATACAGCTAGTGAATTGCCTCTAGCACAGCCTCCCTGCCTGAGGGAGTTGTCGGCAAGGCAGATTTGAGGAAACGGCGGGGGGGAGACGCCTCGAATTCCAGCTTGTACCCCTGAGATACTACTTGAAGGATCCAGGGATCCACCTGTGAGCGAGCCCACTGATCGCTGAAATTTTTGAGGCGGCCCCCCACCGTACCTGGCTACGCTTGTGGAGCCCCCGCGTCATGCGGTGGACTCAGAGGAAGCGGGGGAAGAATTTTGATTCTGGGAACTGGCTGACTGGTGCAGCTTTTTCCCTCTTCCCTCGTCTCTGTGCAGAAAGGAAGCGCCTTTGACCCGCTTGCTTTTCTGAAGCCGTAAGGACTGTACCTGATAATACAGTGCTTTCTTAGGCTGTGAGGAAACCTGAGGTAAAAAAATTTCTTCCCAGCTGTTGCTGTGGATACGAGGTCCCAGAGACCATCCCCAAACAATTCCTCACCCTTATAAGGCTCTATGTGCCTTTTAAAGTCAACATCACCTGTCCACTTGCCGGGTCTCTAATACCCTCCTGGCAGAATGGACCTTGCATTAATTCTGGATGCCAGCCGGCAAATATCCCTCTGTGCATCCCTCATATATAAGACTACGTCTTTAATATGCTCTATGTTAGCACCATATTCTCCCTGTCTAGGGTATTAATATTATCTGACAGGGTATCAGACCCTGCTGCAGCAGCACTATGCATGCTGAGGCAATTGCAGGTCTCAGTATAATACCTGAGTGTGTATATACAGACTCCAGGATAGCCTCCTCCTTTTAATAAGTAGGCTCCTTCAAAGTGGCCGTATCCTAAGACGGCAGTGCCACCTTTTATGACAAACGTGTGAGCGCCTTATCCACCCTAGGGGATATCTCCCAACGTGACCTATCCTCTTGCGGGAAAGGGTACGCCAGCAGTAATTTTTTTTTTTTTTTTTTTAAATTACCAGTTTCTTATCGGGGGAACCCACGCTTCTTCACACACTTCATTCACTCATCTGATGGGGGAACAAAACACCGGCTGCTTTTTCTCCCCAAACATAAACCCCCTTTTATGTGGTACTTGGGTTAATGTCAGAAATGTGTAACACAATTTTTATTGCCGAGATCATGCAACGGATGTTCCTAGTGGATTGTGTATATGTCTCAACCTCGTCGACACTGGAGTCAGACTCCGTGTCGACATCTGTGTCTGCCATCTGAGGTAACGGGCGTTTTTTGAGCCCCTGATGGCCTTTGAGACGCCTGGGCAGGCACGGGCTGAGAAGCCGGCTGTCCCACAGCTGTTACGTCATCCAGCCTTTTATGTAAGGAGTTGACACTGTCGGTTAATACCTTCCACCTATCCATCCACTCTGGTGTCGGCCCCACAGGGGGCGTCATCCCATTTATCGGCATCTGCTCCGCCTCCACATAAGCCTCCTCATCAAACATGTCGACACAGCCGTACCGACACACCGCACACACACAGTGAATGCTCTGACTGAGGACAGGACCCCACACAGCCCTTTGGGGAGACAGAGAGAGAGTATGCCAGCACACACCAGAGCGCTATATAATGTAGGGATAAACACTATCACTGAGTGAATTTTCCCCAATAGCTGCTTGTATAAACAATATTGCGCCTAAATTTAGTGCCCCCCCTCTCTTTTTAACCCTTTGAGCCTGAAAACTACAGGGGAGAGCCTGGGGAGCTGTCTTCCAGCTACACGGTGAAGAGAAAATGGTGCCAGTGTGCTGAGGGAGATGGCTCCGCCCCTTTTTCGGCTGACTTTTCTCCCGCTTTTTTATGGATTCTGGCAGGGGTAATTACCACATATATAGCCTCTGGGGCTATATATTGTGATCATTTTGCCAGCCAAGGTGTTTTTATTGCTGCTCAGGGCGCCCCCCCCCCCAGCGCCCTGCACCCTCAGTGATCGGAGTGTGAAGTGTGTATGAGGAGCAATGGTGCACAGCTGCAGTGCTGTGCGCTACCTTGGTGAAGACTGAAGTCTTCTGCCGCCGATTTTCCGGACCATCTTCATGCTTCTGGCTCTGTAAGGGGGACGGCGGCGCGGCTCCGGGAACGAACACCAAGGACGGGTCCTGCGGTCGATCCCTCTGGAGCTAATGGTGTCCAGTAGCCTAAGAAGCCCAAGCTAGCTGCAAGCAGGTAGGTTCGCTTCTTCTCCCCTTAGTCCCTCGTTGCAGTGAGCCTGTTGCCAGCAGGTCTCACTGTAAAATAAAAAACCTAACATATACTTTCTTTCTAGGAGCTCAGGAGAGCCCCTAGTGTGCATCCAGCTCGGCCAGGCACAGAAATCTAACTGAGGTCTGGAGGAGGGGCATAGAGGGAGGAGCCAGTGCACACCAGATAGTACCTAATCTTTCTTTTAGAGTGCCCAGTCTCCTGCGGAGCCCGTGTATTCCCCATGGTCCTTACGGAGTTCCCAGCATCCACTAGGACGTCAGAGAAATGATAGACAGCATGTGATTGGTTGCTACGGGTAACATCACCAGTTCTCTATGAGTAATGTATGTGGATCAAGAGAGTGCGCTTTTGTGATATAAGGGAGAGTCCGGTGGAATATTGGAACTTAGTGGTGCAATAAAAGGAAATAAAATGAAATAAAATAACTTTCCTTTAATCTATGGTCGTCTATGTGCCTCTTTGCCTCATTCATAGCATATGTCCAGTCAGTGGTCCATATGTCAACTTAATTAATGGCAAAGCATAGTGTGATTCCGTAAAAAAATGATGATTTATTATAACAAGGTTAAATGAAAATATCACTCATGTCACACTGCCTTGAGAAAGGGAAGAGATACCTGAAACGCGTCAGAAGCAGGTGACAGGAGTGCTAACCTACCTTTTACACCTATGACAATCCAGATCCTAATGTAAAGAAGGTCCCGCAAACCTGTTCCGGAGCCAGTTTCAGCATTTACACCTAGGGGTATATTTACTAAAAATCGTGTTTGGGCCAATTTGATAGGAGTTTAATCTCGATTTTTATCTGACGTATTTTGCTGCAACTTTTTGAAAGACTGTGTAGGGCATCCTGTGTGCCAGAACAGCATAAACTCACCGGACTGGGCATTTTAGCATGTCAGCCAAAGCATCACTGTGGCTTGTCAGGGGTTAAGGCTTTTGGGGGTGGAACATTGTGTATGTGCTGTTTGGATTTGATTGGTGGTGATAGAGTCAGGGGTGGTGCTGCTAGGGATGTAGGAATTCAGCCTAGAAGTTTCTGCCTCTTTCCAGTTTTACCGTTGGACTGATAAGTAGTGTGATTCTGTACTGTATTATTATTCACTGGTTTACTGTGTTTTCTACCTATTTTCTGCTCCATTTCTCTCTCTCTCTCTCTCTCTCTCTCTCTCTCTCTCTCTCTCTCATACTTATTCTCTTGCTTCTCTTACCTTCTATTTCTTTACCTTTACCTTCTTTTCCTATAATTGTTGTACTGAATATGTCTAGCAGGCTGTTAGTGCCGGCAGACGCGGCGCGGGTTTGCTCGCGCGTTTGGCAGCTTTTGTTTAATTCCGGGCAGGCTGAGTCAGGTCTGAGGCGCGGGGGACAGAGGTGACTCGGGCGTCCGGGGGCGGGCTCGCCCTCCGGCACGTGTGCAGCCGCGGGGAGCGCCTCCGGTGCCGGCCGCTCCGGTGGTGGGCGCTGCAGACGGCTCAGTAGTGGCATGGGGTGCTCAGACGAGTGCTCCATTGCCGGTGGGGGCCGCCGAGCTGCAGGTCCGGGGAAGTGCGGCGCCTGGCCAGGCTGGGGAGCGCGTGCACTCCTGGCTTGCGGAACAGGCCGTACTCATCTCAAGGGGACTCAGGGTAGTGCCGACAGGAGGTCTGCGCGAGGTAGTCGAGCTCCTTTAGCAGTTTGTGCCGGGGAGCCCGCTAATGGCGCTACTGAGACAGATGCCAGAACACTTCTGGGGATGGTAGCGCGCAGGGCTTAGGCGCGTGCGGTAATGCCAGTAATAGGCGGATTAGGTGGCGCACACAGGCCAGGATTAGCTTGTCTTAGGGCTCTTTGGCAGTGGACTGCGTGAGCTCATTGGGGTCCTTGATGCCGACGGGGTATACCCGGTGTTGCCATCAATACGTTTATCTGGTTGCCTGGGCCTGGTTTCCGGCCTGAGCGGGGCGTCTGCGTCCGGGAACGATGTCTCTTTTGTTTCCACAGAGCACAGGTCGCAAATCGCCATGGACAGAGGGGTAGAGTCCCTACGTGGGCAATGCGGAACAGCATCTGCGGCCATGGCAGCGCAGGATGGTGAGTCCTCTTAGAATCTGGACTGGTCCAGGGAGAGTGTGGGTAGCCTCGGTAGTGGAGTGGACTCTGGTACCCGGTCCTCATCCTCGGGTGCAAGCAGGTGTACAGGTAAGGGCTCCACTCAGCGCAGTAGGAAGAAGCACATACGGCGAGTTATTTACTCTTCCCTGGCTTACTCGGGACCGGTTACGGGACGGTCGTTTGATTACTATATTCGCACTGACCAGTGATTATAGGAGCGTTGCTAGCAGCGATGAAGATTGGACGGGGGGCAGATACCTTCCGTTTTTATCAGAAGGGGGTTAGATGGATGTGTATATTTGCGGTTTGTTGCTTGAATTTTCGGCCCTGGGAATATAGGAGGGTGACGTGCTACCGATCTCTGATTCATATTAGTTTCACTACATATTGGGGATAAGCGGAGACAATACGATGAGGTTTTTATAGGGTAGCAACATGGGCGCGGCATTTCCTCGTTACCCAGGTCGCCGGAGTCACGACTGAAGGTTACGGCTTTATAGTTGTGGGAAGCTGCCTGGCCCGTGGTGCTATAGCTTTAGGGCAGGCCCGTCATGTGCGGGGAGCGGTAACTGCTTTGCATGTCATATTGGCCAGTGTGCGTTGGAAGGGAAGTGTTGTTTCGGCACTCCGTCATTAGGTGTGGCGGGGAGCCACGCTATCTAAGGCTGCAGCAATCCAGCAACAAAAGGGGGCTGCTACGCAGTCGTCTCGGCTGAACCGCGGTCCGCCGGGCTCCGTCGTGGGGTAAGGCTCCCTCTGCGATTAAATAGCTGGCGCTTTTCCCCGGGCGGCGTAGATATCCGCGTCAGGCCGATGCGGGGTTGCTGCGACCAGGTTTTACTGTTTGCTTCCCCTTACATATTGCTAGTCAATTCCGGTCTGTTTCATGTGGCACTTAAGCTCCGTGCGTATTTCCCAGACTTTTCGAAGGCGGAGGTCTCTGCTGTGGTTAATTTCGGACGCATGGTGGGGCCTGTCGGGTGGCTCCCAGTTGTGACTTCATGCTGTCACCAGTGGGGGTTATCCCGTGAAAGGTCGATGGGACCTTTGGGCTTATGCAGGATCCTTCAGATAATTTTGGGGGCATCAGTGAATGATGCTATCCCGGGGGTACATTGTAGGGTGGTTTGCATGTCCTTTGACTCTGCATTGGAGAGGGTTAGATCGTTTGGCAGCGGGACGCTCATGTGCGTATTGGTTGTCGAGTCAGATTTCAACCTCCTTCCTTTGCACCCGTCGGCATTTCGTATTTTTGCCCATGGGTTGTTCAATTTCTTGCGCGTAGTTTGCATTTTTTAGCACATTCTTACACTGGGTTTACAAGAGGCCTCGGGGTAGCTGGGAATTATGCACTACCTGGAGGAATTTCTTTTAACCTCCCCCCGAATTCGGATCGGTATGTTTCTGCTGAACTACTAGCTTGAATGGTTTGAGGTTTTTAGAGTGCCTATTGTGGGGAAAACACAGAGGGTCCTATGTTTTCTTGGTGTATTGGGGTATTCACATTATGCACTACCTGTAGGATTTTGCGTGTGACGACATGGGCGTGGTATTTGCCATGTAGAGACAGAGGTCTACTTCCTTGCCGGTATTTAGGGTTCTTGCCCAAATATTTTTGACAAGTTTGTGAACAACATCACGTTGCCGCTGGGACCTTTCGCTTTGGCGCTTATTCCTCGGATAGGGGGTGCCCTGCGGGTTAGCCGGGGGATTGGATTGTCCATAGCTTAACAGGAAACTGGGGTTGCTCTGCATTTTCCTATTAGGTTGGCGTTGGAAGATGGCATTGAAAGTATGGGACCACTGCCTGCGCACTAAGGAGGTTAGATTGGAGCGTGACGACACGGGAGTTGTCTTTGCCATAATGAGACTGAGGTCTACTTCCTTGCCGGTATTTAGGGTTCTTGCCCAAATAGTTTTGACACGTTTGATGAACAACATCACGTTGCGAGCCAAACATGTTCCGGATGTCCGTAACGAAATGGCTGATGCTTCCTTTCCCGTTTGAGGGGTTACGCTTTGGCTGGTTAGTTCCCTTGGCACCTTCTTGGGGTGATGAAGGTCCTGATTCTGTGCGTTAGGTACCTGACAACATATGCGACTTATTTGGCTTTTTAGGGAGCGCTGGAACCGTGTCCTGCGGGAAAGGGGCCTTTCCTGAATAAATTTTTGTCTTCGTTTAGCGATTTTATGTCAACGGATCGTTGCGTACGTATGTCGGACGGGTGCGTGCGGGCATATCACACTTTTGCGTCTTCACAGGGAGAGGGACTTTACTACGTCCTTTTGCTGGCGCTGTTTTCTTGTTGAGGCGGGTTTTGGGGTCGCTGGGGAGGATCGGCTCCTCGGACTGCGAAGTTCGCCTTTTCAGGATGGTTTTGTGTTGGCTTATCGTGGTGCGTTCAGGGTGGACGAGCTGGTGGCGCACTCCCATGCTGCAGCTTCGCCCATGCTGACGAGCCAGGGCGTCGTACACCCCGACGGTTTATGGTGCAAGATTCAGCGTCCCAAGACCGACGTAGTGGGCAGGGGGTCCGTGTGGGTCGGGCCATTATACGCCGCATTTGCACGGTGGCGGCGGCCAGGGCTCATTCGGGCTTTCTGCCTAAATTCGCCTGACGGGGGGCTTGTTCATAGTGACGGTTCCCCACTTACTAGGTACCATTTACTGTCGGTTGTTGGAGCGCTGTTTATTGGACCTGGGTCTATCACCAGGCGATTATGGGACTCACTCTTTCCGCATCGGCGCTGTTTCTGCCGCCGCTGTGGCGGGTTGGTCCGAAGTCGAGATCCGGGCACTGGGTAGGGGGAGGTTTGGTGCAGTTAGATGCTATATCAGGCCTTCCTCTGGCAGTGCACCCCTTTGAGGATTAGCCGCTCGTCGCAATCGCCTTTGCGATTGTGGGGGCCTTGAGGAATTTTTGTTTTACCATCGGTTTTAATGGCGGCTTTTGCCGGCTGGCGGATATTTTGTTTTTGCCTCAAGTCAAATTGGGCGACCCAGCTCCCCCTCCCGCCCCATCATCCTGTCACGGTTAGGTTTTTTCACCCTCATGTTAGGTAAGAGTTTCCACTTATTCATGCCTTTATACACAATTCTTTTACAGGACAGTGGCTAGATCTGCTAATTGTTTGGTTGATTGGCCATTCTTAGTTTTACTGGCTATCCATTTCATCTGTGGCCAGTGATGTTGAGAGGTTCCCGGAGCTGCAGCCCATGCACTGGCTGGGGGCGCAGGGCCCTCTGGTGGGACAGTTTCTGCGAATGGTTGCTGTCGGCTGTGGTTAGTTTGGGTTATACATTTTTTCCTGATTGTGCATTGTGGGGGCAATGATTTAGGGCGTAGGTCTAGCCTAGCATGCGCTGTGAAATTCGGCGCCATCCTTTGCAGTTGATGGCCGATTGGCCTGCTTGTACTGTCATCTATTTGGACATCGTGCCCCGGAGTGTTTGACGAGGAGCTTTTAGCCCGGGTGCGATTGAGCTGTACTGGTCAGATGGGGTTCACCTGTCAGCTGCAGGTCTGCCCATATTTTGAAGACATCATCTGAGTCTCGAGGTCCTGTTTGTTTGTTGAGTTTAGGGTTTTTGGTAGCGGTGGCAGGTTTGGAGGAACTGGCAGTTGGCCGGTTCAGAACGGTTATTTAATTTTGATTTATTAGGTTTAATTTTCTTAATTTTTGGAATTGAGTTTTGGTTAATTTTATAATTTTACTATGGGCATCACCGTACCAGGTGAGCCCATATGCTATTAGTTGGGGAGCAGCATACGTGGATCTTGGGGCTGGTGGCCCAATTTCTTATTCCGTAGGGGCGGAATTTAGCTCTGTCCTTACGAGTTGTGTTGTGGCATGGGTAGTGGCAGGAGGTCGACCCCTGGCCATGGAGGAAAAGGCAGATGGCCCATAGTTGCATTGGATTCGGGATGGTCAGGGATGGTGGCAGAAGGCCGATCCCTGAACATCTGGGCAGAAGGCCCTCAGGGATGGTGGAAGAAGGCCGATCCCAACATCCTAAATGTTGAAGAAGGCCCTCCAACATTTAGGATATTATTTCAATGGTAATTTTGAGATATTTTATTTTCATGTGCTGTCTGCTTTATGCTATGTGTGATAAATATTTTAACCGTTCTTCTTCCCGCCACCTTAGTTAGAGAGGGAGTTTTTCATCCAAGTTTAGATTTAATAGGCCTTCCTCTCAGTCAATAAAAGCCGACCCCTTTCACGCCACATTTGGTTGTCAGTGTCTTTATTTATTTAGATAAGTGGGCTTGAATGATGTGCGGATGCATCTGGACGTGTGAAGTTTATCCATTTTTCGGTAATTTACTAAGCTGTCGAGTTTTCTGTTTTCGTATTTTCCGATGTCGATGTTATTCGCATTGTCGGGCAGTGTTTTACGGGAGTGATTAGTAAAACACTGCCGGACATAACACAATGGCCAAGCTAAGCGACACAAGTGTGCGGCACAAACACCTTGCCCATCTAGGAGTGGCACTGCAGTGTCAGACAGGATGGAACTTTCCAAAAACTAGGCCCCAAACAGCACCTCATGCAAAGATGTAGAAGAGGTGCAATGAGGTAGCTGTATGACTAAGCCAAGTGACACAAACAATTGGCCCATCTAGGAGTGGCACTGCAGTGGCAGACAGGAGGGCATATATCAAAAAAAGGCCTTAAACAACACATGATGAAAAGAAGAAAAAAAGGTGCACCGAGGTTGCTGTATGACTAAGCTAAGCAACACAACCACCTGGCCCATCTAGTAGTGTCACGCAGTGGCTGAATGTCGAGAGTGGGCCACAATTTTTCGGTCCACTGACAGCATCTCCAGCACGCCCCTGTCATTTTTTACAAATTCTGCAATTGGTGTACTTATACGGCAGTACCCCAGGACTAATACAGCAGTACCCCTGGACTCATACGTCAGTGTCAGATGACTCAGAAAGGATGGCACTTTTCAAAAACTAGGCCCCAAACAGCACCTCTTGCAAAGATGTCGAAGAGGTGCAATGTATGTCTAAGCCAAGCGACACAAACAATTCCCACTGGAATTATACGTCCAAGTCACTGGAATTAAATGGCAAAATCACTGGAATTATACGTCCAAATCACTGGAATTATACGTCCAAATCACAGGAATTAAATGGCAGTACCACTGGACATATATACAGAAGTGTCAGACAGGATGGCACTTTAAAAAAATAGTCCCCAAACAGCACATGATGATAAGAAGAAAAAGAGGTGCAAGATGGAATTGTCCTTGGGCCCTCCTACCCACCCTTATGTTGTATAAACAGGACATGCACACTTTAACAAACCCATCATTTCAGCGACAGGGTCTGCCACACGACTCTGGCTGAAATGACTGGTTTGTTTGGGTCCCCATCAAAATAAGGAGCAATCAATCTCTCCTTGCACAAACTGGCTCTACAGAGGCAAGATGTCAACCTCATCCTCATCCTCCGATTCCTCACCCCTTTCACTGTGTACATCCTCCTCCTCACAGAGTATTATTTCGTCCCCACTGGAATTCGCCATCACAGGTCCCTCTGTACTTTCTGGAGGCAATTGCTGTTAAAGGTCTTCCCGGAGGAATTTTTAATTCATTTTGATGAACATCATCTTCTCCAAATTTTGTGGAAGTAACCTCCTACGCCGATCGCTGACAAGGTGTTACTGGCTGCACTAAACACTCTTTCGGAGTACACACTGGAGGGGGGGCAACTTAGGTGAAATAAAGCCAGTTTGTTCAAGGGCATCCAAATTGCCTCTTTTTCCTGCCAGTATAAATACGGACTGTCTGATATGCCTACTTGGATGCTGTCACTCATATAATCCTCCACCATTCCTTCAATGGTGACCGAATCATATGCAGTGACAGTAGACATGTCAGTAATCGTTGGCAGGTCCTTCAGTCCAGACCAGATGTCAGTACTCGCTCCTGACTGCCCTGCATCACCGCCAGTGGGTGGGCTAGGAAATCTTATGCTTTTCCTTGCAGCCCCAGTGGTGGGAGAAATTGAAGGAGGAGCTGTTGACGGGTCACGTTCCGCTTGAGTTGACAATTTATTCACCAGTAGGTCTTTGCACCTCTGCAGACTTGTGTCTGCCGGAAAGAGAGATACAACGAAGGCTTTAAAACTAGGATCGAGCACAGTGGCCAAGATGTAGTGCTCTGATTTCAACAGATTGACCACCCTTGAATCCTGGCAAAGCGAATGAAGGGCTCCAGCCACAAGTCCCAAATGCCTAGTGGAATCGCTCCGTTTTAGCTCCTCCTTCAATCTCTCCAGCTGCTTCTACAAAAGCCTGATGAGGGGAATGACCTGACTCAGGCTGGC
This sequence comes from Pseudophryne corroboree, assembly GCF_028390025.1. Lineage (NCBI taxonomy): Eukaryota > Metazoa > Chordata > Amphibia > Anura > Myobatrachidae > Pseudophryne > Pseudophryne corroboree. Next base: position 806,330,507 of record NC_086449.1, on the reverse strand, counting down.
AGTGTCTGAACTGACTTCACGTGTGACAAGTTCAAAGGGTTGCAGAACCTTGCACAACGTTGAAATCATTCTCCACTGCGCTTGAGTCAGGTGCATTCCCCCTCCTTTGCCTATATCGTCGGTGGATTTATAGGATATAATTGCCTTTTGCTGCTCCTCCATCCTCTGAAGCATATAGAGTGTTGAATTCCACCTCGTTATCACCTCTTGCTTCAGTTGATGGCAGGGCAGGTTCAGGAGTGTTTGCTGTCGCTTCAGTCTTTGGCACGCGGTGGCAGAATGTCGAAAGTGGCCCGCAATTTTTCGGGTCACCGACAGCATTTCTTGTACACCCCTGACATTTTTTCAAAAAATTCTGCACCACCAAATTAATTGTATGTGCAAAACATGGGACATGTTGAAATTTGCCCAGATGTAATGCCGCACAATATTGGTGGCATTGTCCGATATAAATCCCCAGGAGAGTCTAATTGGGGTAAGCCATTCTGCGATGATGTCCCTCAGTTTCCATAAGAGGTTGTCAGCTGTGTGCCTCTTATGGAAATCTGTCATACATAGCGTAGCCTGCCTAGGAACGAGTTTGCAAGATGCTGCTACTGTTGCCGCTACTGTTGTTGTTTTGCGGGAGGCCATACAGCTACCCAGTGGGCTGTCACAGTCATATAGTCCTTAGTCTGCACTGTTCCACTTGTCCACATGTCCGTGGTTAAGTGGACACTGGATACAACCGCATTTTGAAGGACACTGGTGACTTTTTTTCTGACGTCTTTGTACATTCTCGGTATCGCCTGCCTATTGAATTGGAACCTAGATGGGATATGGTACCGGGGACACAATATCTCCATCAATTGTCTAAATCCCACTGACCTAATGGCGGATACCGGACGCACGTCTAACACCAACATATCAAGGCCTCAGTTATCTGCTTTGCAACAGGATGACTGCTGTCATATTTCATCTTCCTCACAAAGAACTGTTGGACAGTCAATTGCTTACTGGAAGTAGTACAAGTGGTCTTCCGACTTCCCCTCTGGGATGACGATCGACTCCCAGCAGCAACAGCAGGCGTACCACTCAAGGATCCTTCAGAGGAATCCCGGTTAGGAGAGGACTCCTCAGTATTGCCAGTGACATGGCCTGCAGGACTACTGACGTTCCTGACTGAGGAGGAAGTTGACGTTGAGGAAGTTGGTGGTGTGGCTTGCAGGAGCTTGGGTACAGGAGGAAGAAGGGATTTAGGTGTCAGTGGACTGCTTACACTCTTACCCAAAGTTTCACAACTTGATACTGACTTCTGATGAATGCGCTGCAGGTGACGTATAAGGGAGGATGTTCCTAGGTGGTTAACATCCTTACCCCTACTTATTACAGATTGACAGAGGCAACAGATGGCTTGACACTGGATTTGTGGAGAAATAATTCCACAACGAAGAGGTGGCTTTTTTTGTAGTTTGCCCAGGTATCACAATGGGCTTCTTCATCCCACGGACAACAGGTGTCTCCCCCGGTGCCTGACTTAAACAAACCACATCACCATCAGAATCCTCATCGTCAACTTCCTCCTCAGTGCCAGCAACACCCATATCCTCATCCTGGTGTACTTCTACAGTGACATCTTCAATTTCAATATCAGGAACTGGACTGTGGGTGCTCCTTCCAGCCAGTGGCGTAACTACTGCCCCCGCAGCCCTCGCGGTGGCTTGGGGGCGAGGGGCTGCGGGGGCGCCACTGATTTACAGCAGACTGACATGCGGACGAGCGTCCGCATGTCAGTCTGCAGTCTCCTTCCCTCCGCCGCTTTTTGTAGGGACACAGAGGGCACAGCGCGCCTCCCTGTGTCCCTCCTGCTGCATCATCTCCGGCGGCCGCGGGTCTAATAGGGGAAAGTGCCGTCCGTGAGCTCTAATTGGCTCACGAATCGGCACTTCCCCCTATTAGACCCGCGGCCGCCGGAGATGATGCAGCAGGAGGGACACAGGAGAGGTGAGCTGTGCCCTCCGTGTCCCTCCAAAAAGCGGGGGGGGGGATATCTGGCACTGGGGGGAATATCTGGCACTGGGGCATATATGGCACTGGGGGGAATATCTGGCACTGGGGGGAATATCTGGCACTGGGGCATATATGGCACTGGGGGGGAATATCTGGCACTGGGGGCATATATGGCACTGGGGGGGAATGTCTGGCACGGGGGAATATCTGGCACTGGGGCATATATGGCACTGGGGGGAATATCTGGCACTGGGGCATATATGGCACTGGGGGGGAATATATGGCACTGGGGGCATAAATGGCACTGGGGGGGAATATCTGGCACTGGGGGGAATATCTGGCACTGGGGCATATATGGCACTGGGGCATATATGGCACTGGGGGGAATATCTGGCACTGGGGCATATATGGCACTGGGGGGGAATATCTGGCACTGGGGGCATATATGGCACTGGGGGGGAATATCTGGCACTGGGGGCATATATGGCACGGGGGGAATATCTGGCACTGGGGGCATATATGGCACTGGGGGGGAATATCTGGCACTGGGGGCATATGTGGCACTGGGGGCATATTTGGCACTGGGGGGAATATATGGCACTGTGGGCATATGTGGCACTGGGGGGCATATGTGGCACTGGGGGGGAATATCTGGCACTGGGGGCATATATGGCACTGGGGGGGAATATCTGGCACTGGGGGCATATATGGCACGGGGGGAATATCTGGCACTGGGGGCATATATGGCACTGGGGGGGAATATCTGGCACTGGGGGCATATATGGCACTGGGGGCATATCTGGCACTGGGGGCATATGTGGCACTGGGGGGAATATCTGGCACTGGGGGCATATCTGGCACTGGGGGGTTTTTTGTGTACCTGGCACATGGGGGGGGCTATATTTGGCACTGGGGCATGTGAGTACCTGGCACCGTGGGGGAATATCTGGCACTGGGGACATATGTGGCACTGGGAGCACAGCGCTAGCAACAAGGACTACCTCCTAGCAACGAGCATGACACCCAGTGCATGAAACACCTGGCAACGAGCATGACACCCAGTGTATGAAACACCTGGCAACGAGCATGACACCCAGTGCATGAAACCCCTGGCAACGAGGCAGCAGCAAACATTTGTGCAGCTTCCAGCTGCAGAGGTCCGGGATGGGCGTCGTCGCCTTGGAAGGGTCAGCTAATCTAAAACACTCAGTCACCTGCAAGGTTTGCAAAACCAATGGGAAACAGTCTGCAGGTATAAATCTAGGGATTTCTGGGTAAGCAAATTGCCAGTGCAACGTCTCTCACACAGCCTTGTGTGTGTTAGTTCCCTGTGCTCCACAGCATTGCTTCTAAAGCACCCTGTTCCCTGAGTTCTCACCTGGATGGCTGGATCTACACCCGGTTATTTCTCCTCGTATGCTGACCTCTCCGAGTCACCATCCCTCTCAGCGAGTCTCAGTTACCCCAGTCTACAGTCTTCCTATCCGGGTTTCCGCCAGACGTTCGTCCACAGACGTACAGGTCCTGCCGACGCAACCGCTCTAACAAGTAAACAGCTAGGGCACCTGTGGAACCTCCTTTAAAGCTCTATCAAAAGACTTTCATTCAACCTGCTCGGCTAATCCTGCCTAAAGTCACCGATACCAAACCGCACGCCACTATTCCGGATTCACAAAACCCAGTCCCTGTGACAGTGTGCACTGGCCATATGGATCCGGAGGGTGCTCATGGTTCCGGTACGGATCTTCTGCAGGGCATAGCAGCTCGTCTGGAGAGTCTAGAGGAATCCCAACGCCAATTAGCTCAATTTATTCAAGGGATGGCTACCCGCCAGGATTCCATGCAAGCCGACATTGCTCATGTCGCCACTGGTCGACGCCTGGAGACTCAGCAAGTGCCGACCGCCCCAGTTCCTATGGTAGCTTCCCCTTCATCCCTGCCACTACCGACGCCCACCAAATTCGACGGGAACCCGAAGATGTGCCGCGGGTTCTTAAACCAGTGTGAGATTCATTTCTCTTTACAGCCCTTTAACTTCCCATCACAGAAGGCAAAGGTAGCATATATCGTCTCCCTCCTGGCCGGTCCAGCCCTGGATTGGGTGTCACCCCTGTGAGAGAGAGCTGATTCTCTACTTGACAAATATGATGAATTCATCGCTTCCTTCCGAAAAATTTTCGATGAGCCCGGAAGAACCACGTCGGCATCAATCGAGATAATGCGCCTCCGGCAGGGAGACCGGTCTGTGGGACAGTATGTAGTACAATTCCAGACCTATGCTTCAGAATTACGGTGGAATGAGGAGGCACTAGTATCGGCCTTCTGGAAAGGTCTGTCTGACAAAATCAAGGACGAGTTGGCTACCCGGGACCTTCCGCCCAAATTAGACGACTTGATTTCCCTTTGTACCAAGATTGACCTTCGTTTTAGAGAGCGCCAGTTAGAGAAGAATCGTGGGGAGCGCCCAAGGTTCCGTCCTCCTCCACCTTCTTCCTCGAGTGTGTCAGCTGAAGCGTCCCAGGATGAGTCTATGCAGATCAATAGAGCTCGTCTCTCGCCAGAGGAGCATCAGAAAAGGCGCAGGGAGAACTTGTGCCTATACTGCGGAGGTTCAGGACATTTGGTAGCCTCTTGCACCCAGCGTCCGGAAAACTAGCACTCCTAACCAGAAGAGGAGACATTAGGTTAGGAGTGGTGACATCGTCTCCATCTCGTTCTGAGCCTGTCCTAGAGGTTTCTTTGGGCCTGCCACAGGGTTCTAAAGGGTTTTTCTCTCTCCTAGATTCAGGAGCTGCTGAAAACTTTATCACGGCAGATGTGGTACAGCAACTACGGATTCCTACAGGTGAGCTTTCCCGACCAATTGCCCTTTCCGCTGTAGATGGAAGTCGAATCTGCAGTGGAGTAGTTACCAACCAGACTCTTCCCCTTCAGCTATGTGTAGGAGCTCTTCATAAGGAGTTACTTAATTTCTTAGTCATTCCAATTGCTACTCATGAAATTGTTTTGGGACTTCCTTGGCTCCAGAAGCACAACCCAAGAATCGATTGAGTGAATATGCAAATGTTGGCCTGGGGAGAGTCGTGTGCTCAAACTTGTCTTACCAGTGTTAAACATGTGAATAAGAGCCAACTGGAGATCCTACCACAAATTCCGACTCAGTATTCCTCCTTTTCTGATGTCTTCAGCAAACAGGCAGCAGAAGTCTTACCACCCCACAGACCCTGGGACTGCCCTATTGACCTGATTCCGGGAAAGATTCCTCCTAGAGGGCGAATATATCCTCTATCGGCCCCTGAGACCGACTCCATGTCGCAATACATCAAGGAAAATCTAGCTAGAGGATTTATCCGGCCTTCTACCTCTCCAGCCGGTGCGGGGTTCTTTTTCGTCCAAAAAAAGGATGGTGGTCTTCGTCCCTGCATCGACTACCGGGGTCTGAACGACATAACAATAAAAAATCATTACCCGTTGCCCTTGATCTCAGAGCTATTTGACCGGGTTAAGGGTGCCTCTGTCTTCACCAAGTTGGACCTCAGGGGAGCATACAACCTGATCCGGATCAGAGCGGGTGACGAATGGAAAACGGTGTTCAACACTCGTGATGGGCAAATCGAGTATTTAGTCATGCCCTTCTGGCTTAGCAACGCACCAGCAGTTTTCCAAAATTTTGTAAATGAAATTTTCAGTGATTTACTCTATAGTTCTGTAGTAGTCTATTTAGATGACATACTAATTTTCTCAACCGACCTGAAAGATCACCGTTCTCAAGTCCAAGAGGTGCAGCGGAGGCTTCGCCAACATCATTTGTACTGCAAATTGGAAAAATATCTTTTCGAACAATCCTCCATGCCCTTCCTGGGCTACATAATATCTGGTTCAGGATTAGAGATGGATCCAGCCAAGGTACAAGCGGTTCTAAATTGGTCCAAACCCACCACCCTTAAAGCAATCCAACGCTTTTTGGGTTTTGCAAATTTCTACCGGAGATTTATCAAAGGATTCTCCTCTATAGTGGCACCTATCACCGCTCTCACTCGAAAGGAGGCTAATCCCAGAGAATGGTCAACATCTGCAGACGAAGCTTTCCAACGATTAAAACAGGCTTTTACTACAGCTCCAGTGTTGGGGCAACCCAATCAATAAAGCCTTTGTTTTAGAAGCAGATGCTTCGGCCAATGCTGTGGGAGCAGTTCTCTCCCAAAGTCTGAATGACAACAAACTTCATCCTTGCGGGTTCTTTTCCAAGAAGTTCTTACCAGCAGAAAGGAACTATACGATAGGAGAGCAAGAACTACTGGCTGTTAAGTTAGCATTGGAAGAGTGGCGGCATCTCTTGGAGGGGGCTAAGTTTCCTATCAATATTTTCACTGATCACAAGAATTAAATCTTTCTCAGGAATATTCAGTGTTTGAATCCTCGTCTAGCCCGATGGGCAATGTTCTTCTCAAGATTTAATTTCTCCCTAAGCTTTCGACCTGGTTCTCAAAACCAGAAGGCAGATGCTCTCTCCCGATCCTACTCCTCTGAGGATTCCAACGACTCTCCTTCTCCTTAGCCTGTATTGGAGTCTCGGAACTTCGCCTCCACTAAACTACAGCCTCCATTGGGAAAAGTGTTCGTACCTCCTCACCTTCGGAAGAAATTACTGACCTGGGCCCATACCTCTCGGTTTTCCGGTCATGCTGGAGTCCATAAGACAACCGACCTTATCCAATGCTCGTATTGGTGGCCTGCACTGAAGTCTGATGTTTCCTCTTATATCGCCTCCTGCACCAAGTGTGCACAGCATAAGATCCCTCGTCTTCGGCCAGCGGGAGAGCTAATATCCCTAACTATTCCTAAGATGCCATGGACCCACCTTTCTATGGACTTCATCACGGATTTACCCTCTTGTAAAGGATTTACTACTATTTGGGTAATCATAGACCGCTTCTCTAAGATGGCTCGTTTCGTACCTCTTAAGGGTCTTCCCACCGCACCCGAGTTAGCTCAGCTTTTCATTGCAGAGATCTTCAAGTCCCACGGTCTTCCGACCGAAATTGTTTCTGACCGGGGAGTCCAGTTCGTGGCTAGATTCTGGAGGGCTCTCTGTGCCGCCCTACGGGTACAGTTAAAATTCTCAACGGCATATCATCCTCAAACCAATGGAAGTACAGAGAGAGTCAATCAAGACTTGGAGATGTTCCTCAGAATTCATGTCTCTTCTTCTCAAGATGACTGGCTAGAACTACTACCATGGGCAGAGTTTGCTCACAACAACTCCTACCACTGTTCTACAGGTCATACCCCTTTCTATACCGTATATGGCTTCCATCCTCGAGTTCCTCAGTTTCTGGCTTTACCAGCTCAAGATCTTCCTGCGGTTCAGGAATCTCTCAAGAGACTTTCCGGAGTTTGGCGAAAAGTTCACCAAAATCTACAAAAAGCCTCCGCTCGCTATAAGTTCTGGGCTGATAAGAGAAGAGTGGTACCTAAATTGGCAGTTGGAGATCAGGTCTGGCTCTCTACGCGCAATTTAAGGTTACATGTTCCATCTATGAAGTTCGCTCCTCGCTACATTGGGCCCTTCCCAGTTGAACAAATCATCAATTCCGTAACTTATAGGCTTAAGTTACCCCCGTACCTGAAAGTCTTCCCAGCCTTTCATGTTTCTCTTTTGAAGCCTTTAGTGTTAAACAAGTTTTCTAAGATCCTTCCTCGCTCTCCAAAGGTTGTCACGGATCGTGGTATTGAATTCGAGATCAAGAAGATCCTTGACTCCCGAGTAAGACATGGACGTCTACAATATCTTCTGGATTGGAAGGGCTACGGTCCTGAGGAGCGTTCCTGGGATGTTCATGCTCCCGCTTTGCTTCACAAGTTCCATGAAGAAAATCCCAGCAAACCTGGTGGCTGTCCAGTGGCCATCCCTAAAAGGGGGGGTAATGTCACGGTCCGGCGGATCGGGTTCCGGGACCAGCGGTACTTACCTGTCCGGATGCTCTGGCTCGGTCCCTCCGGTGGGGGTGTGGGCTGCTGGTTAGGGGCACAACTTGCAGGCATGTCTGGGAGGAGAGGGCTCAGAGGCAGCAGCAAACATTTGTGCAGCTTCCAGCTGCAGAGGTCCGGGATGGGCGTCGCCGCCTTGGTAGGGTCAGCTAATCTAAAACACTCAGTCACCTGAAAGGTTTGCAAAACCAATGGGAAACAGTCTGCAGGTATAAATCTAGGGATTTCTGGGTAAGCAAATTGCCAGTGCAACGTCTCTCACACAGCCTTGTGTGTGCTAGTTCCCTTTGCTCCACAGCATTGCTTCTAAAGCACCCTGTTCCCTGAGTTCTCACCTGGATTGCTGGATCTACACCCGGTTATTTCTCCTCGTATGCTGACCTCTCCGAGTCACCATCCCTCTCAGCGAGTCTCAGTTACCCCAGTCTACAGTCTTCCTATCCGGGTTTCTGCCAGACGTTCGTCCACAGACGTACAGGTCCTGCCGACGCAACCGATCTAACAAGTAAACAGCTAGGGCACCTGTGGAACCTCCTTTAAAGCTCTATGAAAAGACTTTCATTCAACCTGCTCGGCTAATCCTGCCTAAAGTCACCGATACCAAACCGCACGCCACTATTCCGGATTCACAAAACCCAGTCCCCGTGACACACTGGAGATGACCATAATACATCTATTACACCATATACAGACATAGGACACTACACCCCCAACATTGTGCTTATATGTAGCCACACCTTTAAATACACAACAGCTAGCGCAATATTCCCTCCCTATCTTTCCGCATGTTCTCCTGATGTTGAATATCTCCTTGGCCTTTCCGTAAAGTAAATAAATGAAAGCAACATTCCTTTTTGAAGAAATATTGATTCTGTATACACGCAGACTTTTTCACATCTAGAATGATTGTCATATCAAAGTACACGAGAACAGCAACTTAAATAGGTTGCAAAGCTATTTGCTGGCGGATGTTGGTCGTACAGATTCCGAACTTCTACTGAATTGTCTGCTGACGAAAATAATATAAAATATAAAAAAAAAAAAACCTACAAGATCGTTAGGTCTACTAAGGGAAGTCTGTGCAATAAGTGGATGCATTTTGCTGGCGGGATGGCGGGAAGAGGTGGGAAGGGGGGGCTGAAGGGCAGCAGATTGACGTGTTGTCATAGAAACTGCTCAACCTGAATGCTTGGGCGCACAGGCTTTTTTGGCAGGTGTCTGTAATGGTTTGGAGGAGGGAAAAAAATTACATTTTCATGACAGATACAGATTAGCTGAGCGAAGAAGCTTTTTCAAGATGATGATTTTTGATTTCATCTTTTTTTTTTTTTGCCAACCTTTTCTTTTTTTTATAACCTTTTTTTATGTAGACTATAGTGGAATGTATTTCTGTACGACCGGAGACTGAGAAGGTGGTGAAACAGCGCACAGCAGTCAGTATCATATCGTGCCGCCCAGAATGTAGGACTGATGTACAGCAAAAATGTTCTTGTCTCATTTACATCATCTTGGCTACGTTTGTGCTTCCCTATTCCAATAAAAAACACATTTATTATTTCCCCCCCTTGATACTTATTTCACATCCACTAATAGATCACATTAAAGTCTCTACATAGGGGTCAAATTTTGTCATTTTTTAGGAATCACATGAAGTTCTTTAAATTGCGTCCTTTGCCTTGGTCTATAAGTCATAATGCTGTAGATTTCCATTTTTAATAATGAATACAATTCATATCATATGTATAGTACACCACCATTCCCGTCATGTACTACAACAATCTACAAGTACGTTTCTTATTGAGTCTGTCAGCTCATAGGCTGCATAATCACCTAAAGGTGGGAACAAGTTTATCCACCACTGTGGAATGGCTGCTGAAGGGGGGAGTTGAGTAGAAGGGAATGGTATCGGGATCCCTGCGCTTGGGATGGCGACGGTCCGTAGTATTCGAGAACCTGTTAAATAAGTACCCTAATCCCCAACTCCTCTAACCCTCCCTACCTGCAGCCTGACCCTAACGCCTCCTCCCCACCACAGCCTAACACTAACTCTTCCCGGTGGTGCCTAACCGTAACCTTCCCGGGTGGTGTCTAATACTGACCCCTCTCCTTGTAGCCTAACCCTCCCCCCGCAGCCTGACCCTGACCCTCCCTGGTGGTGCCTAGTCCCTCCCCCCTCCCTGCAGCCCAATCCTAACACTCCTCCCACAGCTTAAACCTAACCTCTTATTCCCCCCCCCCCACACACACCCCAACCCAACGGCCTGACCCTCAGCTGCCCCAACATACTTACGGTCGGGATCTCGGTTTTCAGGACCGGCATTGCGATCCATGTTGGAATCCCGGCTTCCGTATTCTGAGCAATGTAAGTATTCTGGCGTCGGTAACCGCAAACTCCACGATGGCAGATGGGCAGGGCCAATGTGCGTGAGATTGCCTTCCCACATTGTGTGCCTCAAGGAGGGCCACCCTTCCCCCCCACGGAGCCACCCCTCACCCCACACGCATTACCAAGGGGAATCTGTATCCGTCCTTGAAGAAAGGTTAAATGGAGAAGTTGCCCATAGCAACTAAGACCACATTTTGGCGATACATGAGGTAATAGTGTTCTAGGCACCCCTTAAACCCTGATGTCCTAGGCAACCAGCGACCTTGCCAAAAGACCTTACAGCTCAAACTCAAACGCCCCTCTGCAGATATACACAGCACCAGTCTCAGGACATCAATGGCTGTGTGGGGCAGTCCCAGAGGCTGGGCGGAGGTGGAAGCACTATTTAACTCAAACGCTGTACATGTAAATATCCTGCAAATTAGTAATAATGCTGTTTGGTGTGCACAATTTAGGCTGTGACGTAGAGATACTGTTTGGGCCCCTAAAATATAAATAATGACGTTTTGGGGACATGTAGCCAAATAGGGGGCTCATATAGACTAGAGATAGATGTAAAGGGCCCTACACATTGGCCGATCCGCCGCCGAGCTGCTCCTCGGGGGGGCAGTGACGGGGGGAGTGAAGTTTCTTCACTCCCCCCGTCACCCGGCTGCATTGAAGTGCAAGCAAATATGGACGAGATCGTCCATATTGGCCTGCATGTACAGCCGACGGGGAACCAGCGATGAACGAGCGCGGGGCCGTGCATCGTTTATTGCTTTTGCCTCCACACTCAAAGATATGAACGGTATCTCGTTCATTCATGAACGAGATCGTTCATATCTTTGCTGATGTCGGCCAGTGTGTAAGGCCTATAAGTCTGCTTTGTGGATGGATCTTGTAATGTAAGTGTGCGTCCTGAAGTCTTGGTCAGGTAGCATTTACTGTACGTCTTTCCCCTACATCCGCTCTCAGGTACACTCGCACGCAGGTCTGTAATGTATTTCTCTGATCACTCTCCTGGCTATAAAACCATTTCTTCTACAGGCGGCTTATTCTATCCTGGCAGCGGCGGCCTATTTATATTCTGCTTCTCATGTCCTCGAGCGCCAGACTTTCTTTGTTCAAAGTCACATTTTAAAGCCATTTATTTTGTCTGTTTGCACGTAGATGGAGCACCTGTACAATTAGTGACTCAGCAGGCAAATATAATGCATGCAGATGAGAGCATTTAACGAGGCGGGAAGGGGGGGGGGGAAGCAAATTGGAGCAATCTGATATCCTGCCAATTTTATCTTTTTATTTTCTCTATCTTCCTTTTCCTCCAACTCAGTTCTTCCATGTCTGTCGTTTTTTTCCTCCTTCTCAAGTCCTCTGTGTCTGACTTCCTAATCTACCTCCTCAGCACTACCTTATACGTCTTCTGGTTCGTCCTCCCCAGATCACTCTTGTGTGTCACACCGATCATTTTTTATCCCTTATATACAGCTATATATATATAGGGTGATTCAAAAGTCGCAGTACACCCTTTTGTTTCAAAACTGTGCAGAAAATGAGAAAAGTGACTTAGATTCAAGATGGCCGATTTCAAGATGGCGCCCATGTTCGGTACACACACAAAAAGATAGCCCACCTCACCCATCCCTTACTGGAGTATTCAGTTTTCCCATTTCCTGCACAGTTTTTAAAACAAAAGGGTGTACTGCGACTATTGAATCACCCTTTATCATCCTTTAGTTTCCTGCAAAATTTATTTTCCGGTTTCCAAAATAAGATTTTATATAAAAAAAAAAACTAAAAAAAAACAAAGGACCTGATTCTGCTTTGGAAGTACAGCAAAAAAAAGAAGAAGCAATTAACTGCACCTGGGCAAAACCAGATGTAACACGTGCAGACTGATTTACTGTAGCTTTGGGTGGGGTGTGTCCAAACTGAAATTTAACTTACAGTGTTACTAGAAAGCTGTCTAAGATTTGTGGGCTACATGCAAAAGCTGACAGTATTTACCCTGCACAGAAACTACAGTATATAAAGTATATGCTTCACTTGCATTGCCACATGGCCAGTGGCGTAACTAGAAATTTATCTCCCCCAAGCCAAAAAATTCTTCGGCGCCCCCCCCCCCCCCATCCCCCATAATTGGGAGCAATAAAGGGGTAAATATGCGCGCGCCGAAGGGGGCGTGGCTTCGTTGGAATGGGTGTGGCTTCGTTGGAATGGGCGTGGCATTGCAGGAAAAGACTACCTTATACCCCAGTTTTGCAACCTGCACGCCCAGACGTTAGCCACCACAGGAAAGAAAAATAATCCTGATTCATGCCCCTTACATTATTTGTCATTTTTCCTCCTTATAGTAATGCCCAGTATACATCATTCCACATACTGCAATGGCCCTTAGACATTATGCCGCACACAATAATGCACATGACACAATATGCACACACCATAATGCCCCCGACACATTATGCCACACACTATAATGCCTGTGACACATTATGACAGGAATCGCAATGCCCGTTATACATTATGCTACACACTGCACTGCCCCTGATACATTATAGCACATACAATGTCTGTGACACATTATGACACACACTGCAATGTCCGTGATACATTATACCACACACTGCATTGCCCGATACATTATAGCACATACAATGCCTGTGACACATTATGCCACACACTGCAATGACCTTGAGACATTATACCACAATGCCCGTGATATAGTATACCATACACCGTAATGCCTGTGACACATATCGCAATGCCCGTTATACCCTATGCCACACACCGCAATGCCCGTTATATATTATGCCACACTGCAATGACCCTGAGACATTATACCACATATCACAATGCCCGCGATATAGTATACCATACACCGTAATGCCTGTGACACATTATGACACACACCGCAATGTCCGTGATACATTATGCCACACACCGTAATGCCCATTACACATTAAGTCCTACAGTAAGGCTTCTAATTACTTTTCAATTACCTGCTCGTTGTCAGGGGTTTCATGCACTGGGTGTCATGCTCGTTGCCAGGGGTTTCATGCTCTTGGTTCCATGCACGGTGCCAGGGGTTTTCATGCTCAGGGTGTCATGCTCGTTGCCAGGGGTTTCATGCACTGGGTGTCATGCTCGTTGCCAGGGGTTTCATGCACTGGGTGTCATGCTCGTTGCCAGGGGTTTCATGCACTGGGTGTCATGCTCGTTGCCAGGGGTTTCATGCACTGGGTGTCATGCTCGTTGCTAGGAGGTAGTCCTTGTTGCTAGGGCTGTGCTCCCAGTGCCACATATGTCCCCAGTGCCAGATATTCCCCCACGGTGCCAGGTACTCACATGCCCCCAGTGCCAAATATAGCCCCCCCCCATGTGCCAGGTACACATATACCCCCCCAGTGCCACATATGCCCCCAGTGCCAGATATTCCCCCACAGTGCCACATATGCCCCCAGTGCCAGATATTCCCCCCCCAGTGCTATATATGCCCCCAGTGCCACATATGCCCCAGTGCCAGATATTCCCCCCCAGTGCCACATATGCCCCCAGTGCCAGATATTCCCCCCCCAGTGCCACATATTCCCCCCCCAGTGCCATATATGCCCCCAGTGTCAGATATTCCCCCCCAGTGCCACATATGCCCCAGTGCCAGATATTCCCCCCCCCCGCCACATATGTCCCCAGTGCCAGATATTCCCCCCAGTGCCATATATGTCCCCAGTGCCAGATATTAACCCCCCCCCTCCCTGCCAAATTTGCCCCCAGTGCCAGATATGCCCCCTCAGTGCGTCCCCCCCCCCCCCGCGCTTCCTCCGCTCCCCTGCTGTTAGGAGGGACACGGAAGGCACAGTGCACGCCTCCCTGTGTCCCTCCTGTGTTTCCGGCGGCCGCGGGTCACTCTAATAAAGGAAGTGCTCACGATCGGGACTTCCTTTATGAGACCCGCGGCCGCCGGAGACCCAGGAGGGACACAGGGAGGCGTGCGCTGTGCCCTCCGTGTCCCTCCTAACAGCAGGGGAGGGAACGAGACCGCAGACTGACATGCGGACGCTCGTCCGCATGTCAGTCTGCACTAAATCAGTGGCGCCCCCGCAGTCCCTCGCCCCCAAGCCACCGCGAGGGCTGCGGGGGCAGTAGTTACGCCACTGCACATGGCTTGTTCCAGATTCAAAGCTACTTGCCTCTTAGTTTTTTTGCTTGCCTCTAAATCAGCATCCCAATGCAATAAGAATGTATTTTCTTTTTTATTATCAGTTATTTATATAGCGCACACATATTCCGCAGCGCTGTACAGAGAATATTTGGCCATTCACATCAGTCCCTGCCCCAATGGAGCTTACAATCTATATTCCCTACTGCATGTACACACACATTCATGCTAGGGTTTATTTTGTTGGGAGCCAATTAACTTACCAGTATATTTTTGGTTTGTGGGAGGAAACTGGAGTACCCAGAGGAACCCCACGCAAGTACGGGGAGAATATACAAACTCCACACAGTTAGAGCCATGGTGGGAATTGAACCCATAACCTCAGTGCTGTGAGGCAGTAATGCTGACCATTACACCATCCGTTCTTTAAATACAGCATGTTCTCAAAATACAAACACAAAGAGAATTGCATAAAATATTAGATATCCCATCTGCGGTTCTTTAGGATGAAAATCTTCATTGGTCGAATGTTAAATGGTGCTCCAGCCAATCAGCTCCTGTCGTGTTTGAAAAATGACAGTTAGGAGCTGATTGGCTGAAGCATCATATAACATTCGTAACAAGTGAAAATAGGAATGTCACTCGTTGATAAATCTGCTTCTTTGTCAGGGTCTTAGTGATATTTCACGTAAATGCTGTTGGCTTACCATATATGATAAGAAATTATAGACTTACATTCATAACCATCTCTTGGTAAAAAATGGATTTTGAAACTTTTTGTTGTATTGTCGTGTGTGTGTGTGTGTGTGTGTGTGTGTGTGTGTGTGTGTGTGTGTGTGTGTTCACCGTACGGAACTTTCCTGTTCACTTACATTGGGAGTAATATTTCCCTCTATATTCACAGCTCACAGTATCACATACCACCCAACTTTGGAGGTTGGTGAATCGGGATATGGTGCTCCGGAGGCGTGTCCACACCTGTAAAAGTGGCATGGCTCTGAGCGGAGGGGGTGTGGCCTCATTGCACAACCCCCGTGGTCGTAATTTTGGGGGCGTGTCCAGCGCTCCCCGAACAGCTGGGCAGCCCCCTGCTCACCTACCTGTACTGTAAGATGCTGTGCGCATTGCATCTATTCAGTGATCACAGGCTCTCCCAACTGCCCCCGCCCGCCAGCGGGACACTGAATAGCGGCACTGTCCTGCTGGAATCGGGACAGTTTAGAAGGTATGCTATCAGCAGCAGCAGACACTATGGGGCCTACTGTATTTATTAACATTATTTTTTACAAAAAAAAAGTGAAAAAGGGTTTCACATCCTTTTCACATTATTTTATTATCACTTAAATGTATTAAAGGGCTATTGGAGCAGTTTTCGTGAAAAACTGCTCCAAACCCTTTAATTCACTTTTTTTAGTAATCAGATCTCATTCCCCATACTTATAATGGGAAATGTGAACTGGGCAAATTTACACACACAAAAAAAGAAACACCGCCCCCCAAAAAAAGCAATGAGCCCTGTGATAATTATACCATGCAATATGCAGCCTTCAGCACAGCTTTCTCTGCCCACCGGTGTCTGCACACAAGATGATCACAGTTTAAATAAAAAAAAAAAAAAAACAAAGTAAAAAAAAAAATACTTACCAGTCTCACGAGCTGGAGATCGGTGCTCCGGTGCGGGCTGACGGTCATTGGGTCCTCTTGTGCGCTGTTGTAACCTCCACAGGTTCCAATCAGGGGCGTAGGGAGGGCTGTTACGGTGGAGCTCGAGCTCCTGGCGCCCAAGACAGTACAGGGCGCCGCAGCTCGACTCTGCCGAAACCTCAGCCTGGCCGCAAGCAGCTCGCAGCTGTCAGTCACTGACAGCTGGAAGCCCAAGCTGCATCAAATCTCTCCCTCCTCCCCTCCGCTCCGTGACTAGCGTGTGATGTCACGCGTCACAAGCACGGGCGTCTGACGTCAAGACGTCAGACGGGTGGAAACACGGAGATGGAGCAGCAGCAGTTGGCTAGCAGGAGCGGGGCAGGTGAGTATTGTTTTTTTTTTTTCTTTAGTGTTTGTAAGCAGCGCTACCAGGGGGCACAACTACAGGGGGCACAATTACTCTGGGCACAGCTACAGGGAGCACACCTACTGGGGACATAGCTACAGGGGGCACAACTACTCTGGGCACAGCTACAGGGGGCACATCTACTGGGGGCAAATCTACAAGGGGCACAACTACTGGGGGCAAGTCTACAAGGGGCACAGCTACAGAGGGCACAATTCCTGGGTCCATAACTACAAGGGGCATAACTGTGGCCACACCCCTTCCCTATGAAGCCACGCTCCTATTTTTTTGCTGCGCGCCTTCGGCACGCACTATGTTTAACCTACGGGTGTGTGTGGGAGGGGGAGCGCCAAAGGAAACTTTCGCCCTGGATGCCACAAGGTCTAAACCGGTCCTGGTGGCCACGCCCCCAATTCAGTACAGGGGAGGGGGGCGCCGAAACATACCTTGCTCCAGGCACCATGACACCTTGCTACACCTCTGTTTCCAATGCCCGGCAACCCTGCAGGAGCACTGATCACGGTAAATCACTCCGTAGTGTTCCAACAGCAGGCTGTGATGAGCTGCAGTGAAGAATCCGGGAGCTTTGTTTTATAACTGCAGCGGGAGACTCCACAGTGAATCGGGAGTCTCCCGCAGGATGTGGGAAGGTTGGCAACTATGCCTTGGCGCCACCCACTCATAGGCGCTACAACACCCCTCCCCCACTCACCTCATGCTAGGGAGGAAAGGCAATGTTTCTTCCTGGGAGTATGGTGCTGGAATGTGACAGCATATACATTTGCTGCACTCCCATCCCTTCCCAAACATGGAGTAGCAGTAGCCGACAGCTTGGCGGCTAAGACATTGCTAGCTGTTGTCCATTCATTGTAGTGGCTACCTAGCACTCCGTATGGCAGAGCTATGGTGTTTTATATGCCCTTTAAACCCTGGCGACCCAGAAGACTGGCCTAGATTTAGTGGTAGCATCGGCCCTGGCTGGCAGCCATGATTCTTAGGTCCAGTTCCAAATTAACACCTATTGCATGTTGCATCCTCTATATAAATAAAAGAGAAAAAGCTTTAATTACACGTAAGCTGATATAAAGAACTGGAACTTGCACGTGTGTGTTGTCCTTTGCCTTGTGCTTAATGGTGATTTTCCTTTAGGGACTGAACATATTGAGCGGAGAGACCTCTGATCCTTTACTCTTTCTGCCGTAATTGATATTATTGGTATTGTATGGTGTTCCTGAGCAAACCTAGGCGGTAACTCAACCAAATCATCAACCCGCTGATCCCTAAAGGCTCCCTTTGCTTCAGTAAGGGAATTTAAGGCCTAATTGTGTGCTGGTGGCGGCACTGTACATTGTCACCCCATTATCGGATTTAAATTTTTATGTTCCGTCCAGTCATTACTCATTAGTCATCTTTATGGACATGTGACTTGGGGAAATGTAAGGGCACAACCTACACAGTGCACACACATTGGCAGTAAAGGGATAAGTTATTGCTCACAATTCATTTATAAGGAATATTTTATGCGTAAACTGGGGGTTATTTACAGCAGGTGGTGTTATAGAGGTCTATGTACTAAGCCTTGGAGAGAGATAAAGTTCCAGTCAATCAGCTCCTACCTGGTATTTTTCAAACACAGCCTGTGACTTGGCAGTCAGGAGCTGATTGGCTGGCACTTTATCTTTCTCCACTTTATCTCTCTCTGTTGAACACTAGCAGGAGTGGGATGAGGCGCGAGGGGCGTAGACAATGCTTTCAGACCTCCGCTAATACGGTTTTACTATTGGGACCACACTGTAGCATCTCGCTTGTTAAGATGTCACACCAAGCGGTGCTAATATATCAAACATTTATTGATGGCACTAAGGTTGTACTCAAGGTTATTGTGAGTCCAGGTTAATCCTGGTTCTATCTCACTGTAAGAAGCTAAATGAATTGAAAGATGAAAATTGAGAACAGTGTCGTTATTTCTGATGCCACAAAATGAACATTTTGCCTCATTTAGCGCACTGGCAGCCCGCACAGATCTCCCTCCATTATTTTATACACCCATTACAGTCTGTGACTGAGGTGCAAGGGCATGTCAAGGTTGAAGCATTGCCTACTATTATACATGGACTCCCAGCCCACCTACATTTAATTAGGGGGTAATTTTGAGGCAATGCTTTTGTACCTGAAAAGTAGCTGGCCACGTCCCGGGTCGCAGCGGCTGCGTGTTGCAGCTGCCCCCCCCCCCCCCACACACACTGTCCAGACACGCCTCCGTTGTCCGGACCGCGCCCCGCCAACGGCGTTCTAATGCCGTTGGCACGCCCCCTCCCGCCCCGCGACCGCTTCTGCCTGTTAATAGCATCTCTCTGGGCTCCCGGGGTGCGCATGCGCACTCCACACAGTATTTCAGACTGCGATTGCTGTAGCGAACCAGTCTGAATTACCCCCTTAGTGGGGAGGGGGGGGGGGGTTTATTAGCCGTTCCTCGGTGTCTGTATGCAGTCCTGTAAATGGTGACACGGAACGTTTTCTAGAGAGCTCAAAAACATAAAGAGCCTGAGTCGTCCTAGTGCCAGAAACTTGTCTAAGAGGGGCGATGAGGGGCAGGGCAGCCAAAACTTTGGGCAGGTGCAGGTGCTGGGTGGAATGGTTGCAGTAGGCGGCACGGATACGCCCCCTCATTTCCCACACTACTAAGGGGGAGTGAGGCATGATTGTACCAGCTCAGGGGGTTACGTCTCACCTCCTCTCCCGCATAATCTGTTCCTGCTACCTCCCTTCTCGGAGCCGCTGATGAGGGGCCGTTGTGGGTAAGCTGGAATCAGTGCAGCCACAAGAATATTGGTTGGTTTAACAACCTTACCTACATTCTCTGTTAGTAATGGAGGTTCAAGATCTCACAGGCACAAAACTAATAGGACAGGTCTAAGGGGCCACTGGATGAATTTCAGGAGAAACTGTACCTGTGTACCTAGTCAGGGACGGATCTAGACTTTTCTTTAGGGGGGGGCGGTTTACTGTTTAATATTGACTCCTCCCTCTACAGTCCCAACTTCTCTCATCTGCAATACTAACTCCTCCTCTCAATTCTTACTGAACTTTTTGAGTGAGACTGAGATAGAGCTTTGTGATTGTTCTATGTACATGTGACTGTGTTATGGGGTAATTGTATTTATTAGCCCTAGTACCCACACACCCGCAAGTGAGGGGCAAATGCTCTGTAACCCTTGCTCTCCTGGCTCCTCTGTGCTGCTGTGGTATAAGCTGCAGCACATCGTTCTGCCTCAGGCTCTCCCTGGAGAGCTCTCTTCTGCTCAAAAGTGGGCGTGGCTATGACTGTGTTAGGGGGGGGCGGTCGCCCCCTTCGCCCCCCCCCCCCCCCTAGATCCGGCCCTGTACCTAGTCTACAGCCACGTTTACATCTGTTACATTATAAGCAGAAAATGAACTGGGAAAAGCAGATAGTGGGGGTCATTCCGAGTTGATCCCTCGCTAGCGACTCATCACTGTGAATGATAAATTGCACCAGCCAATCAGCTCCTACCTGGCATGTTGCAGACTGTTGCCCTTATTTATCAATGAGTGATAAATTTCACTGTGAGTGATAAGTTGCACCAGTCAATCAGCTCCTAACTTCCATGTGACAGGCTGTGTTTGAAAAATGACAGGAGGTGATTGGCTGGTGCAATTTATCACTCACGGTAAAATTTATCACTCATTGATAAATGAGCCCACTAGAGTGAAAAAAAAGCTGTTATCTCTGCATGGCAGCACTTCATATACATATTCAGAATCAGTCACACACAGATGTACAAGTGTCGCACATCACATTGATCAGTGTAATCTAGCAAAGTAATTTTGTCGCTTACAGTTGTTTTATTTATGTGAATAAGACGCACAATGTGAGTGAGAAAGACGCTTGTTGTGCCGAGTCACCTGGGACCTGACGCGCCGAGAGGGGCCGTTAAGTATGACTGAAGCTACGGTGCATGAGGAGTCGGAAACATATTTAAATTATTTCTTGTTTGTTATATAAATTAATTTGTATTGTGGGAATGATTATCACTTTCATAAATCTGCCCTTTAGCATCATGGAGGTTAAATCCTTTTACAATATCTAATTTATCTCTGTAAATATGCTTGGTGAATTTGTCAAACATGCAAACGAGCGTCCTCATTAGCGGGGCCTATCATTGCAAATGCGCTTCAGTGGCTGAGCACGATTGTTAAAACATATTATGCTCAATCTTATTAATGGAATGACGCAGTTCCTCAAATACTACTTCATTAGTCTGAAAAAAAACAAATCACGGAGGAATTCTCTAACTAACCGTAGGAGAAAATTATCTCGGACTTGTCGCTTCATTTAAGGAATTACGCATTTAAAAAAAAAAAAAGGACAGAGGAATATTTCTTTTTCTATTACATAAGAAGGATAATAGCCTCAGAACTCTAGTGTCTTAACAACCATAGCACTAGAGGTCGCAGTGGTGGCATTGGCCAATGGTCTCAGGGGGACCTCATGTCTCCGTGTGATTGGCCGGACAGACCACAGGAGCTGTCCATCCTTCAGCTGTCTATTAGGCAGATTGGAAGACTGATGGGGGGAGGTACATCAAACCTTTGAGAGAGATAAAAATGGAGAAACAGGAGCTCATTTGCCACTTTAGGTAACTTCTCCACTTCTTCTCTCTCCAAGGCTTGATACATCTCCCCTCCAGTATGAAATCTCGAGGAAGTGCTGCACAGTGATATCATGAAGTATTGACAAGGTAGTAGGGGGAGTGAGGTGCTGCAGCAGACCCGTAACTAGACATTTTGGTGCCAGAAAAAGCATTGGCAACCCCCATATTTTTAAAACAGGGACATAAGGCACCCAGCGAAAGCATTTGTTATGATGCCCCTTCCCACATGATACATATATACATTTATAGAACACCTATGTTTACAGAACACTCCCAAGAAAATTGATTTGGACACCAATCCTCTTAAACCAGGCAAGTCCAAACTGCGGCCCTCCAGCTGTTGTGAAACTACATATCCCAGCATGCTCTGAAACAGGTTTACCGTCAGAGAATGCTAAAGCTGTGTCAGGGCATGCTGGGATGTGTAGTTTCTCAACAGCTGGAGGGCCACAGTTTGGACATGCCTGTCTTAAACCATCATTTATGCACTTACTTTGAAAGTTCTTTGTCATTTAGTTACAATATCCTCTATTTTAAATCACACCTGTCTTGGCAGTCATACCCAGGACGCGCAGTCACTTCCTCCTTTATTTAAAGCGCACATTTAAAAATGCTGTCACACCCATGATTCAAACCCGTGACCTTCCATATTGCAGTGAGACACCTCACTCATGGAGCTATTTGCTCCTGTATGGGAAGTATGAGAGTATTTTGAAATGTGTGCCATAAATAAAGGTGTGTGTGACTGAAGGTGCTAAGGGACGTCGAGGGAGTTAGGGGCGGCCAGGTGATCCCAGGGATTAAAGGGGTAGCAGTTGCAAATTAGAGTGATTAAAACAGAAAATTGACAGGTGCTGCAGAAGAGTGCCCCCTGCCTTGCGGTTCCCTGTGCAGTGGCACACGTCACACCACCCTAGTTACGGCCCTGCGCTGCAGAATATGCATATGCTATATAAATAACTGTTAAATAATGAATTAATAAATGAGGAAGATTGAGAATCGACTGTTAAGTCCCTGCATGGGCCTAGAGCTATGTCACCGTCTCCCGGGACTGATAAAATGAATTGTAAAATTGCATGTAGGTCATCTTAATAAGTATACAGGGATTACTGGACTATAGTTTACAGGGACTGCTGGTCAGTAGTGGTGTGTATTGCTACACAGCTCCACCTACAGCCTGTTAGAGGTACTGTATGCAATTACATTTCAGTAATGCTGTAACTTATTGCAATGACTTTTTAAACGAGTCTTTGGGAGCGCCCCTAATTTTAAATGGTGCTACTCTCCTTTAAAGAAAAGCCCTACAAAAATATACCTATTGAAAAAGACACGGTGCTCTCTTCTGTGAAGCTCAGATCAGAGCTGGTATGCAAAGCGCGTCACTTGGTAAACCACTAGAATCAAGTCAAACGGACCTCTTAAACGTTGATTTAGTAAACGACCCCTACAATTCGGCATAATTATGCAGACTGGATGGAGGACGTGGTTATTCCACCACTCAGTGCGATAATTAGCCTCTCCAGGAAGTGCGGTAAGAGTACATTTCCTTAGAGAGCCTGCAGGCAGTGGGGGATGATTAGAATAAATTACATTCTTTAACAATGAAATGCAATCACAGGGAACCCTTTGGGTTGATGCCAACCTGTGTTTAACCCCGTGAATGCTGAAAAAAGAGTCTAGTCTGCCGTATTCATTAGCGGCAGAGCTGAAATTACGCAAAGCGTCTCTTAAAGTCAGAAGACTTATACAATTGTGTCTAATATCACTGTGTGATTTAAGCGTAACCTTTATACGGTTTATTACATTTAAGCTGCCAGTATCTTTGTGCTGATACAATTCCTATGTCACTCCAGCCAGCTCCCGATAAGTCACTCCTGCTAGCACCCTCCTGTCACTCCAGCCAGCTCCCCATGTGTCACTCCAGTCAACACCCTCCTGTCACTCCAGCCAGCTCCCCATGTGTCACTCCTGCTAGCACCCTCCTGTCACTCCAGCCAGCTCTCCCATGTGTCACTCCTGCTAGCACCCTCCTATCAGGACCGGTTCAAGACCACTCGGCGCCCCGGGCAGGAAACGGGGCGTGGCCTAATACAGGGGGCGTGGTCAGTTACGCCCCCTGTACATTACTAACGCCGCTTGACTGCTGAGCGGTGCGCGATGACGTCATCGCGCACCGCTCAGCAAAGGTACACTCCACGAAGGGAAACTAGACGCTACGCGTCTAGTTCCCTTCACAGGAGGCGGGGACACAGCGGGCAGCGGAGGCGGACGGGGGACACAGCGGGCAGCAGTAGCGGATCTTGCCACGGTGCAGCGCCCTCCGGATGGCGCCAGCGCCCTCCGGAAGGCGGCGCCCCGGGCAAAAGTCCTGCTTGCCCGTGGCAAGATCCGCTACTGCCTCCTATGTCACTCCAGCCAGCTCCCGATAAGTCACTCCTGCTAGCACCCTCCTGTCACTCCAGCCAGCTCTTACATGTGTCACTAAGGAGACCATGTGGACGCGTCCACGAGGGATCAGATGACCGGGCGGAAGTGACGGAGTACCGTACTTCCGGTGATGACGCGCCGGAGAGACCACGTGGAGGCGCACATGGGGAGGACTGACCCGACGGGCGGAAGTGGATGGACGCACTTCCGGCGCGGCGATTCCGTATGTTGATTGACAAGGGAGTTTACAAATAAGAGTTTAGATAAGGGGAGGAACCTGTGTATCTACCTTTGAGTGACAGCCAAGTTCACCATAGTGTATCAGTAGGGAAGAATGTCATTGGGTGGAATTTGTTTATGATCCACGATTGGTGGAACATGGTTTAAAAGGGGACCCAGGAGGGAACATTGTACACATCGCCTTGAGAAAGACCCATAGCAGTTTGGGTTGAAACGCGTTGGCTGTTTTTGTGGATCCTGTGTTCCGGTGAAGGGTAAACTGCCTTTCCTTTACCAGAGAAGTACACCTGACTGCCTACCCGGGAGGATCGTTGTGGTGACTGTTTAATAACATGCTTGCTTGAGGACTGTTTCGACCCAGTTCTCCAATTGCTCTGGTAATTGTTTCATCTG
Source organism: Pseudophryne corroboree (assembly GCF_028390025.1). Taxonomy (NCBI): domain Eukaryota; kingdom Metazoa; phylum Chordata; class Amphibia; order Anura; family Myobatrachidae; genus Pseudophryne; species Pseudophryne corroboree. The sequence goes on along the minus strand of NC_086449.1, from coordinate 806,306,217 downwards.
TAGCACCTTGCACCTGGACTCATGGAATTGTTATTTTAGAAATATTTTGGTTTCCTGTATATGTGTTGTATTAAATTTTAAACTTTACTACACATGATATGTTTTCATTCTATTCCATGTACTGAGAGTGAAAACGTACTGACCAAAAGAGAATCTTGAGGACCGTCCAAAGGCAAAGGAATGTATAAACCCATTTTTATCAAGTGACTCACATATTGTAAAGTGGCGCCCAGCTATAACCACTGCCTATCCATATTGTATTCATGTGTCACTCCTGCTAGCACCCTCCTATGTCACTCCAGCCAGCTCCCCCATGTGTCACTACTGCTAGCACCCTCCTGTCACTCCAGCCAGCTCTTACATGTGTCACTCCTGCTAGCACCCTCCTGTCACTCCAGCCAGCTCCCCATGTGTCACTCCAGTCAACACCCTCCTGTCACTCCAGCCAGCTCCCCATGTGTCACTCCTGCTAGCACCCTACTGTCACTCTAGCCAGCTCTTACATGTGTCACTCCTGCTAGCACCCTCCTGTCACTCCAGCCAGCTCCCCATGTGTCACTCCAGTCAACACCCTCCTGTCACTCCAGCCAGCTCCCCATGTGTCACTCCTGCTAGCACCCTCCTGTCACTCCAGCCAGCTCTCCCATGTGTCACTCCTGCTAGCACCCTCCTGTCACTCTAGCCAGCTCTTACATGTGTCACTCCTGCTAGCATCCTCCTATGTCACTCCAGCCAGCTCCCGATAAGTCACTCCTGCTAGCACCCTCCTGTCACTCCAGCCAGCTCCCCATGTGTCACTCCTGCTAGCATCCTCCTATGTCACTCCAGCCAGCTCCCGATAAGTCACTCCTGCTAGCACCCTCCTGTCACTCCAGCCAGCTCCCCATGTGTCACTCCAGTCAACAACCTCCTGTCACTCCAGCCAGCTCCCCCATGTGTCACTCCTGCCAGCATCCTGCTGTGTCACTCCAGCCAGCTCTCCCATGTGTAACTCCTGCTAGCACCCTATGTCACTCCAGCCAGCTCCCCATGTGTAACTCCTGCTAGCATCCTGCTGTGTCACTCCAGCCAGCTCTCCCATCTGTCACTCCTGCTAGCACCCTCCTGTCACTCCTGCCAGCTCCCCCATGTGTCACTCCTGCCAGCATCCTGCTGTGTCACTGGAGCCAGCTCCCCCATGTGTCACTCCAGCCAGCACCCTCCTGTCACTCCAGCCAGCTCCCCCATTATGTCTCTCCTGCCAGCATCCTGCTGTGTCACTCCAGCCAGCTCCCCCATGTGTCACTCCTGCTAGCACCCTCCTGTCACTCCTGTCAGCTCCCCCATGTGTCACTCCTGCTAACACCCTCCTGTCACTCCAGCCAGCTCCCCCATTATGTCTCTCCTGCCAGCATCCTGCTGTGTCACTCCAGCCAGCTCCCCCATGTGTCACTCCTGCTAGCACCCTCCTGTCACTCCTGCCAGCTCCCCCATGTGTCACTCCTGCCAGCATCCTGCTGTGTCACTGGAGCCAGCTCCCCCATGTGTCACTCCAGCCAGCACCCTCCTGTCACTCCAGCCAGCTGTCCCATGTGTCACTCCTGCTAGCACCCTCCTGTCACTCCAGCCAGCTGTCCCATGTGTCACTCCTGCTAGCACCCTCCTGTCACTCCAGCCAGCTCTCCCATGTGTCACTCCTGCTACCACCCTCCTGTCACTCCAGCCAGCTGTCCCATGTGTCACTCCTGCTAGCACCCTCCTGTCACTCTAGCCAGCTCTCCCATGTGTCACTCCTGCTAGCACCCTCCTATGTCACTCTAGCCAGCTCTCCCATGTGTCACTCCTGCTAGCACCCTCCTATGTCACTCCAGCCAGCTCCCGATAAGTCACTCCTGCTAGCACCCTCCTGTCACTCCAGCCAGCTCCCCATGTGTCACTCCAGTCAACGACCTCCTGTCACTCCAGCCAGCTCCCCCATGTGTCACTCCTGCCAGCATCCTGCTGTGTCACTCCAGCCAGCTCTCCCATGTGTAACTCCTGCTAGCACCCTATGTCACTCCAGCCAGCTCCCCATGTGTCACTCCAGTCAACACCCTCCTGTCACTCCAGCCAGCTCCCCATGTGTCACTCCTGCTAGCACCCTCCTGTCACTCCAGCCAGCTCTCCCATGTGTCACTCCTGCTAGCACCCTCCTATGTCACTCCAGCCAGCTCCCGATAAGTCACTCCTGCTAGCACCCTCCTGTCACTCCAGCCAGCTCTTACATGTGTCACTCCTGCTAGCACCCTCCTGTCACTCCAGCCAGCTCCCCATGTGTCACTCCAGTCAACACCCTCCTGTCACTCCAGCCAGCTCTCCCATGTGTCACTCCTGCTAGCACCCTCCTGTCACTCCAGCCAGCTCCCCATGTGTCACTCCTGCTAGCACCCTACTGTCACTCTAGCCAGCTCTTACATGTGTCACTCCTGCTAGCACCCTCCTGTCACTCCAGCCAGCTCCCCATGTGTCACTCCAGTCAACACCCTCCTGTCACTCCAGCCAGCTCCCCATGTGTCACTCCTGCCAGCATCCTGCTGTGTCACTCCAGCCAGCTCTCCCATGTGTAACTCCTGCTAGCACCCTATGTCACTCCAGCCAGCTCCCCATGTGTAACTCCTGCTAGCACCCTCCTGTCACTCCAGCCAGCTCTCCCATGTGTCACTCCTGCTAGCACCCTCCTATGTCACTCTGGCCAGCTCTCCCATGTGTCACTACTGCCAGCACCCTTCTGTGACACTCCAGCCAGCTCCCCCATGTGTCACTACTGCCAGCACCCTTCTGTGACACTCCAGCCAGCTCTCCCATGTGTCACTCCTGCTAGCACCCTCCTGTCACTCCTGCCAGCTCCCCCATGTGTCACTCCTGCCAGCATCCTGCTGTGTCACTGGAGCCAGCTCCCCCATGTGTCACTCCAGCCAGCACCCTCCTGTCACTCCAGCCAGCTCCCCCATTATGTCTCTCCTGCCAGCATCCTGCTGTGTCACTCCAGCCAGCTCCCCCATGTGTCACTCCTGCTAGCACCCTCCTGTCACTCTAGCCAGCTCTCCCATGTGTCACTCCTGCTACCACCCTCCTGTCACTCCAGCCAGCTGTCCCATGTGTCACTCCTGCTAGCACCCTCCTGTCACTCCAGCCAGCTCTCCCATGTGTAACTCCTTGCACCCTCCTGTCACTCCAGCCAGCTCTTACATGTATATATACAGGAGGAATAGAAAATAGCGCTTAATGGGAGTAAAGCAGCCCAAGGTATATTCGGGTGACTCCCAATCACCGAAAAGACTAATGTACAACAACAAATATTGAATAAACCTTTAGGCGCTACCACTTTCTAGAGATCATGTAATGTCCTTAAATATTGGTCTTTAAATGTTAGTTCCAAATAAAGTCACTTGATTCACTTGGACTGTTCCTTCTTCTAAAGGTTCATTCCTCTTCAAGTTAATTTTCTTATATGACGATGTGGTTCATAGAAAGAAAAAAATGGCGTATATAGTGTAGTCCTGTCACTCTAGCCAGCTCTCCCATGTGTCACTCCTGCTAGCACCCTTCTGTGACACTCCAGCCCACCCTCATGTGTCACTACAGCCCCCACAACTCATGCCATTGCAGCAGCTCCTCTGTTTGCCGGTGGGTGTCTCACCTCTAGTATCTGGCTCCCTCAGTTCTCAGTGCCCATAGTGCTGCTGCGTGTCTGGCTGGGAGGGCAGTGCTTTACGGATCTGTTGTGGTCACGTGATTTCAAATGTTGGGAGCCACATTTGAATAAAGAAAGAGCCGTATGCGGCTCAAGTGCCACTGGTTGGCCACCGCTGCTCTAACTGCTCCCTTAAAGTGACCACATCTGAATATTATAGTAACCGCTGCTGCAGCTAGGGATAGTGACCTAACCCTTTGACACATGTTTATGCACAGAGCTGTGATTTATAGGAAGTTTGATTTTGGCGCCAAGGAGCGTTCGGTGGTCATGTAGCCTCTACCCCCTTGTAGAAGGCAGTCTGTATGCTGCATTCCCACCCTAGAGGGAGAAGCTGGCGGCCTCACTGATCGTGGACCGGAGTTTAAAAGCCACCAGTGGGCGGAAAGAGGAGGTAAGTGCCGGACACCCAGAGGCGTAGTGTGTAGCCATGGCACCCGGAGCAAGCTCATGTCGCAGCAGCCCCCCCCCCCCCATATATACTCAAACACATACCCATCACCTTCCTCAGACACAGCCCCCATCACCTTCCCCAGCCCCTAGACCCTCATCTTCCTCAGCCACAGCTCCATCTTCAGCCCCCATCACCTTCCTCAGACCCCAGCTCCATCACCTTCCCTGCAGCAGCAACCTGAATTATGCCAGGTTAGAGCCTCTTACACACATAACACCTCAGTAGAGCCCATTATACACATTGCGGCAGGTAGCCCCATATACACATTACGGCAGGTAGCGCCATATACACATTACGGCAGGTAGCCCCATATACACATTGCGGCAGGTAGCCCCATATACACATTGCGGCAGGTAGCCCCATATACACATTGCGGCAGGTAGCCCCATATACACATTGCGGCAGGTAGCCGCATATACCCACTGCGCCAGGTAGCCCCATATACACACTGTGCCAGGTAACCCCATATATAGATTGTGCTAGGTAGCCCCATATACACACTGCGCCATGTAGCCCATTATGCTAGGTAGCCCCATATACACACTGCGCCATGTAGCCCATTATGCTAGGTAGCCCATAATACACACTGTGCCAGGTAACCCCATATACACATTGTGCTAGGTAGCCCCATATACACACTGTGCCAGGTAACCCCATATACACATTGTGCTAGGTAGCCCCATATACACACTGCGCCATGTATCCCATTATGCTAGGTAGCCCCATATACACACTGCGCCAGGTAGCCCCATAAACACACTGCGCCAGGTAGCCCCATAAACACACTGCACCAGGTAGCCCCATAAACACACTGTGCCAGGTAGCCCCATAAACACACTGTGCACGGTAGCCCCATAAACACACTGTGCCAGGTAGCCAGGACTGGAGAGAGTGAGAGTGTGAGTGTGTGTCTCACACTACCTGCAGCTGCGGGACCCGCCGCTCCACTACTCACCTTCCCTGCAGCTCTGGGACCCGCCGCTCTCCTCACGCTCCTGCAGCTCCAGGACCCGCCGCTCTCCTCACACTCCTACAGCTCTAGGACCCGCCGCTCTCCTCACGCTCCTGCAGCTCTGGGACCCGCCGGCGCTCGCTGACAGTTTCTGAGCCTGGAGCTCACGCTCCGCCGGAACCGCCCTCCCTACGCCCCTGCGGACACCTATGTGCAGAGGGTGGTCGTTCGGGCGTTGGAATGCAGAAACACAAAGAGATATCAATAAGTGAGACTGGGCTGCTTGTGAGAATAACATCACTTAAATTAATTTAGAGAGAAACGTTATATCGACATTCCACCTGTCAACATGTAGAATTGCAACCTATGCTTTTACGAAAATTGTATGCTTCTGCGGCTGTACCAAATCTCATGCGCAGCCTGGCTGCGTATGCAGGGACACAGCCGCCATGTTTCCACACGCAGGAAACGCAGTTGATGTCATCGGCCGGCCCCAAAAATTGCCAAGACACGCCTGCGTTTCCCGACCTCCTCCCCCCCCAATGCCCCCAGACGCCCATCACCTGTTGATCGCTTCCTTCCTGAATGCAAACACAGGGTTAAGGTTCGCGCATGTGCGCTATGGCAGCTGCCGTGCACAGACCCTCTGAATGCGGCACGCAGCGACTGTGTTTCGACTCTGAATGAGGGCCTTAATCCCTGCAATGCTCAGCATGTCATGCAATGGACTTGAACTCACAACTTCAAGTACCACAGTGAGACACTTAGCACATGAGCTATTTGCTTCTGTATAAGCACGCTTAATAATTCAAACCATTTGTAAGCTAGCTGTAATTCCTAGCTTAGACCACTGCAGCTAGGCAGATCTATGTAGTGTGTGGGTGTAGACTAGTATTCAGGCAGCGGTGACTGGCTCAGCTCCTCTTGCTTGCCTATATAAATCTACTTAGCTGCAGTGGTCTAAACTAAGAATTTCAAGTAGCTTACATAAAGTTAGAATTGCTACACAGGAGCTCATGTGTTAAGTGTCTGACTGTGGTACATGAGGTTGGGAGTTTGAAACCTCTGATAAGCATTGTACGTTTTAAAAAACTGATTTAAATTAAAGTTATAATTGAAAATGTCAATTTCTGTTTTTGCATGCATTTATTTTTTTTAAATTTATTGTTGTGTATATGTACTCAATAAACAGGCTCCGCCCACTTGTGTGACACAGTTTAAAAGCCATCTGAGAATGAAGCATGTCTGAAGTTACACCATTAGCTATTATGTGTCGGTAGGTTTAATCATTTACATACAGGGGGAAAAAAGGACAAAAATGGTGGAATTATTCTCTGCCTTCATTGTAACCCCTAGAACTTGTCTTCAGCAGATGCAGTGATTATAAACTCCAACTGAGCTGATGGAATCCAGCTGCTTTTTACACCACTTCAGAATCCTCATTGTCTCACCGTCTCTTCTCATTAAGCGCGCTGTCACCTGAGGCTTCTACACAGCTCGCGCTGTCATGGTGGAGCAGCAGTGGCAGCTAATAATACACTTTACTCTTTGCCGTTACCTGGGCGGAAAGAAATATAGACTCATAAATGCAATTCAACAATTCTGCCGAAAAGGGAGAATGATGGTTTTTTTCCCCTCTCATATTGTATGTTTGGCTTAATGCTTTCACAGAGATGAGCGGGCTTGTGAATATTTCAGATACGTCTGCCAGTCACTTCACTGATGGCAGAGAGTAAAGTATATACTGTGTGGAAAAATTGTTACCAGTTTAAACTTTTCATTCAGTCTGAGAGGAGTAGGCAGTAGAGCATTAGATAAGCACCACTGGTGGGGGGGGTTTGATAATAAAAGCCCTAGGAGGGATTGCTGACTCTAGACTGCCATAGGGGGAAGTCAGGGGTATCCCCAGGTAAGCTGGCTCTCAGATGCTGTAGGAGCCATTACCATGTGGCCTTACACTGGGAATTCAACCCAGACATATTTGGAATTATTTATGGGGTGGGTGTGGGGTGTGGTGGCCCCTGTGTCGGTATCGCTGGGCTGCTTCAGGTCGGCACACCCTAACACTTTATTAACACTTATGAGTTTCCCTATCACTTTGTATATATTTTTGTATTATTTTAATCACACCACTCACATAGCACTTCTGTGCTTCTTATTAACCCTATTAACTCTCACCTGTGTGCTGACCTGGGGTAGCCGACCTGTGCCGACATTATGGGGTCCTGCACCCCGGACCCATACCTAATATTAGGGACCCCCAGTGACGGAGAGGCCTTGTCGATCGGCCTGGGGGCTTAACCCTATATCTGCAGATATACGCAACCAAGATCTCCGTATTATCTGACTATTATGTAGGAATATTATTCACTCAGTGTGCATTAGGGAACCATTGTTTTTTCCTTCACAGAATTACCCCTCCCTTTTAGCACCTGAGTGACATCACTATCTGATTGAGCAGTTCACCATTTTTTTGCATTGTTTGTAAAGCTTTCAGGAAAAGCTTAAAGCCATTTAGAGCTTTTTAGAGCTTTTTTTTTATTTCAATGTGGACACACGGCCGTAACTAGGGGGGGGGGGGCTAAGGGGTCACGTGCCCCGGGAGCAGGAGTTCAGGGGGCGCGGCAAACGCTGCCTGGCTCCTACGACCGCTGCTCCTTCACTCCCACCCCCTGCGATTGCTTTACTTGAAGGGCGCGCAGAGCTCTCCAGCTCTCTCACCCAGTTGCTCCTCCCCACCTCCCCGCCGCGATCACCTCCTGCAGCGGCAGCCGCGTATGACACCGTTCCCGCCGGCGCCGCTGCTGCTCCATCTCCCTCTGCATGTGTGGCCGCCGGACTCCGGAGCCTCCCTCTGCCCTCCCGCTAGTCAGCACCTCCGCAAGGAACAAGTGAATCGCTTCCCCCACTTTGTGCTGAGGTAAGTGGGCATTGTGAGGGGGGGGTGGGCAGGATGGGCAGTAGGCTTTACAATATATGTGTATATATAGTATATGTGTGTATGTGTGTGTGTGTGTGTATATATATATATATATATATAAAACGTCCTCCAACAAGCAGCAGCACTTTGATTTGTCACACTATGAATCACAATAAAGTGCATTTAATAAATCATCCTGTGAGCCAACGGTTCGGGGCCAATAATGCCCCTTTGTCAAGGTGTCATCACCTTGACAGAGGGGCGTTATTGGCCCCGAAACGTTGGCTCACAGGATGATTTATTAAATGCACTTTATTGTGATTCATTGACAAATCAAGTCTCAGAGTGCCGCTGCTTGTTGGAGGACTTTTGTTTATAACTACATTTTCCAGATGGCACCTGAGCATTGCTGACTGATATAGGAGGAGTGCCGATCCTTCCACAACGTGTGTATATATCTATATATAATAATTTTTTATATATATTTATTTCAAGTTTATTTTAATTTTTTTTATTTAATTTATTTTTTTATTTCTTTATTATAATTATGTGTATATATATATATATATATATATATATATATAAAATTTGAGGGGGGGGAGCGCTACATTACCACCTTTCCCCGGGTGCCGAAAATCCTAGTTTCGGCCCTGGTGGACAGACTTGTATTATGCACTTTTTTTCAATGGGAACATCATTTTGGTATGTGTATGTTTAACTGAATACACTGTGAAGCACATAACAGGCCTGATTTGAGTCGAACTGCCACTTTTGTGTGTCTGCAAACGCTTGTTTGCACACTTGTTAATCTGTGTTTTGCGTTGCACTCCTTTTAAGATCCGTGTTACCGTAAATGCACCCAGAGCCAAGATTAGATGTTGTCAGCAAACTTGAATCCTGTGGGTCTTATTTAGAAAAGAACGGGGAACAATTTTTGTATGAGTACCAAAAATACATACGTTATGCATGCATAAGTAGACGTTTTCTGGATCATTGACTCGTATCCCCATTACCTGTAGGGGCAAACCGGGGCAGGAAGGCATAAGCTGAGTACAGAAGTGTTTACATGAATGCATCGCCTGATACACCTGTTAGGATGAGTGTATCTTAATGCAATGATACTGATGACTACCTGCAGCACTGTTTCGTAACTTCTGATTGGCTGACTCAACTTAAGTATGCAATTTCTTCACATGTTTTGAATAAGCAGCAGCTGCCGGCGGCTGTTTCTCCGTGTCAATGGCTGAAGTTCACTGCGGTGATGCCCAAGGGTCATTAAAAATACTGTGTGAATTACATTATGTGATGCATAAAGTGTTTAAACCAACCACGCTCTAGGTGACGGCCAAGTTTCAAAAATTCATAGCGCTCACCCTGCTAATAAGTCAAATCCTCACTTGGAATATTTTACGCAGCTGGGTTTTTTTCAGTTTTCTCCATCAATTTTATTCACATAAGTTAAACTTCATTACTCTAAGGTTACTGGACACCCACTGGGACATAGAGGGGGCGCAACCAGGGTGGACTGGTCTCTGATACCTCAGGCTGCCCCTCCTCAAGTACTAGCCACATTTTAATTTGTGCGGTGGATCAGCAATGGTTGGTCCACCCCCCCCCACCCCCGTTTGTTCATGGCTGCACTCCACTGGCAGTCTAGTACCAGCCCCTCCTCTATAGTGTACCCTGGTTTGTATGTAGTGCCCTGCAGTTCCTTGGATATCACTAACTACTTTTTGTGAGTTTCTTCTGGGCTCAACACACAATTCTCTCACCTTGAACTGGCGTAACATCAGTTGAAGGATAAAGTAAAGAGGAGGAGGTTGGAGTAAAGAGCAGATTGAGATGTTGAAAGAGAAGTGCGCTAATGCGTGGTCTACAGTTTTACTATTCTCCAGGGGGGCTTCATGCCCTATCCCAAGATGGCCACTGGGATCACTACTGAGCTTGTGTAGAGCTATCTTGAGAATGTGTTAGAGCATCACAGTGAAAGACACATGTCTACCACTTACCTCGAGAGAGACTGCAAATTCCTGCCATCCACAATGATTCCAGTGTTCCTGCACCACTACTCAGTGCCTACATACGCACAATGGCTGGTGAGCTCTTTGAGAAGCCGTGTGTTACAGTAAGTATGGCTGTACCTGCTATCTATCAATAATCCAACTCATCACCTGGTGTGGGGAAAGGTGGAGTATAGGTAATGATCAGGAAGGATAAATGAATGAAAGAAAGAAAGAGGAGAATTAAGAGGAATGAAGGATTGAAAAGGGTAAGAAGAATATATGGAGAAGGGTGTAGAAGAGTAGAGGAGATGGAAGCAGGAGGATAGAGAAGAATGGAGGAGGAGGAAGCAGGAGAATACAGAATAATGGAGGAGATGTAAACAGGAGGTTAGAGATGGATGAAAGAGGACGGAGCAGGAGTATAGAGAAGGATTAAGGAGCAGAAGGACGAAGTGGGAGGATAGAGAATGATAAAGGAGGAGGAGGAAGCAGGAGGAAAGAGAAGGATGGGGGAGGAGGAAGCAGGAAGATATAGATGAATGAAGAAGCTAGTGAATAAAGAAGGAAGAGGAAGCAAAATGATAGAGCGGGAGGAATCAGGAGGATGGAGAAGGGTAGAAGAGATGGAAGCAGGAGGAGGAAGTAGGAGAATAGAGGGGAGGATAGAGAAGGGCAGATGAGTTGGAAGCAGGAGGATGGAGGCGGAGGAAGCAGTTAGATAGACAACGATGGAGGAGGAGGAAGCAGATTGATAGAAAAGGGTAGAGAAGATGGAAGCCGGAGGTTAGAGAAGGTATGAGGGAGGAAGAAGCAGGAAGATAGAGAAGGATGAAGGAGGAGGATAGAGAAGGATAAAAGAGAAGGAGGAAGCAGGAGGACAGAGAAGGTGGAGGATGAAGCAGGATAGAGAAGGAGGAGGAACCAGAAGGCTAGAGAAGGATGAAGCAGGAGAAGCAGGAAGATAGAGAAGGATGAATGAGGAGGAAGAGAGAGGATAAAGGAGGAAAGAGGGGAGGAAGCAGGAAAACAAGAAGAATGAAGGCTGATAGGGAAGGATAGTGGAGGGAGAAGCAGGAGGATAGAGAAGGTGATAAATGTGAGTTAATGATCAGAACCTTATAGAGTTATTGTAGTTGGTATATTTGTATCTTATTGTTTGGATTTTTTTATTATATTAATCAATTATTTCTGTGTACAATATTTCATGACACAAAGTAATTTATTTTATACCCAATCACCAGCGCAGTACTGTGGAATATAGGTCACTATTCTCATTTACAGTTGTCTTTGCTTATTATCCTTGTTCTTAAAACTGTGGTTAAACTAGTTCAGCGACAGGGAAAGGAGTTTTCCCAGTGTAGACTCTCTATGGCTAATTCCTTTAGGGCCATTAGCCCAGTAATGTCACTGAGAAGCTGGCAGTGCGGGGAGAGTCTCTGGGGGGAAGCCCAGAATCTCCGGGAGTGCGTGATAAAATCAAGGGTGTATTGCAACGCCGACCCCCTTCTCTGCAAGGTCATGCTCCGCTTTCGGACAAGGGCAGAAATTATTTGGTGCACTTGGTGACAGTGACTCCAGTGACGCCACTGATTTACCCACTGCAGTATAAAGCCTGCCATGTATCTTGGCCCTCATTCCGAGTTGTTCGCTCGCAAGCGGAGTTTAGCAGATTTGCTCATGCTAAGCCGCCGCCTACTGGGAGTAAATCTTAGCATCTTAAAATTGCGAACGATGTATTTGCAATATTGCGATTACACACCTCGTAGCAGTTTCTGAGTAGCTCCAGACTTACTCGGCATCTGCGATCATTTCAGTGCTTGTCGTTCCTGGTTTGACGTCACAAACACTCCCAGCGTTCGCCCAGACACTCCTCCGTTCCTCCGGCCACTCCTGCGTTTTTTCCGGAAACGGCAGCGTTTTTTCCCACATGCCCATAAAACGTCCAGTTTCCGCCCAGTAACACCCACTTCCTGTCAATCACATTACGATCGCCAGAACGATGAAAAAGCCGTGAGTAAAATTCCTAAGTGCATAGCAAATTTACTTGGCGCAGTCGCAGTGCGGACATTGCGCATGCGCATTAAGTGGAAAATCGCTGCGATGCGAAGATTTTTACCGAGCGAACAACTCGGAATGAGGGCCCTTATCTATAGAGGTGCATATGGAAATTATTGAAGATTCCTGGCCGGAATGAGTGGAATGTGTGCGGTCAGACATCACTCTGGCTCCATTGAAACAAGCTTAATTGCCCACTGATGGCCATTGTGTGCACTGAAATAAGGGGGTTATTCAGGGTTGTTAGCAAACCAAAAAAGTTAGCAATTGTGCAAAACCATGCTACACTGCAGGTGGGGCAGATGTAACATGTGCAGAGATATTTAATTTGGGTGCATTTTGTTGTTTCTGTGCAGGGTAAATACTGCCTGCTTAATTTGCAATTTACATTTCAGTTTGAACACACCCCATCCAAATCTAAATCTTTCTGCAGTCCTGTCAACACACCCTCACTGAACTTTACCCAGTAGCAATGCGGTAGATGCTAGAATCAAGTGGGCTAAGGGACCTTTTCCGTAAGGGGGAGGAGTTACGACACAAGGGGGAGGAGCTAGGCCAGCGGGATAGTTCTTCTACTATCCACGCCACCAACTATTACCTTTAGTAATCAGGTGGCGAGCGAAGCGAGCCACCGAGCCCGAAGCGTGGCGAGCGAAGCAAGCCCGCGAGGGTACTTTTCGGGTACCCTGTTCGCCCGTAGCTCCTCCCCCTGGTGACGTGTCTCCTCCCCTAGATACGTCAGAAGGTCCCTTCTCCCACTCCGAAATAGAATCATTCGTAGCAATGCTGGGTACCCTCTGTATTTTTCTTGTCAATGGTCCATTCATTTAAATGGTATTGTGCATCTCTAAACATTCATTGCTTATAGAAAGGAATGGAAAAGTTGCAACTCCAGGGGAATCAATATTCATATTATTAATTTGACCAACAGCCAAAGCCAAGGGATCCCCGAAAGTGCCCCAGTGCTTTTGTGCTCAGAGCTTATGGTTTTCAGTGGTGGGGGAATGTTTTTTATGACTCACCCATAGAATCTCCATCTCCATGTGGACCAGCCTGGACTTGTTCTACTATGACTCAGTTATCATGAGTTATCATATTTAGCCTGGGGATTGCTTCCACTCTATAGACTTGTTGCCCCTTTGTAGGATTTCTAGCACCAGGACTGATAGAAGAAATCACGCTGGACATTGAAATGCATCAGTTATTGAAATGAGTGGATTACTTTTAGAGCTGTGCGGAAGGCATTTTTCGTGTTTTGTGTTTTGGTTCTAATTCCATTTTCGTGTTTTGGTTTTGGCTTGGTTTTGCCAAAACCACCCTTTCGTGTTTTGGTTTTGGTTTTGGATCTGGATGATTTTTGAAAAAAAACATAAAAACAGCTAAAATCACAGAATTTGGGGGTAATTTTGCTCCTACAGTATTATTAACCTCAATAACATCGATTCCACTCATTTCCAGTCTATTCTGAACACCTCATACCTTACAATATTGTTTTTATGCCTAAAAGTTGCACTGAGGTCGCTGTATGACTAAGCTAAGCGACACAAGTGTGCGGCACAAACACCTGGCCCATCTAGGAGTGACACTGCAGTGTCAGACAAGATGGCACTATTCAAAAACTAGTCCCCAAACAGCACATGATGCAAAGAAGAAAAAGATGTTCAATTAGGTAGCTGGATGGTGAAGCTAAGTGACACAAGTGTGTGGCACAAACACCTGGCCCATCTAGGAGTGGCACTGCAGTTACACACAGAATGGCATATTTAAAAAATAGGCCCCAAAAAGCACATGATGCAAACACTACCACTGGTCTGATGCAGCCGAACAGGTTATTATAATTGTTATACTGCAGCAGTGGATATATAGCAGCAGCGTATATCGTCACAGGAATTACTGATAAAACAGGACACTACCACTGGTCTGATGCAGCCCAACAGGTTATTATAATTGTTATACTGCAGCAGTGGATATATAGCAGCAGCGTATATCGTCACAGGAATTACTGATGAAACAGGACACTACCACTGGTCTGATGCAGCCCAACAGGTTGTTATAAATGTTATACTGCAGCAGTGGATATATAGCAGCAGCGTATATCGTCACTGGCATTACTGATGACATAGGACACTACCACTGGTCTACACAACACAGCACCACTTATACAGCTACACTGGATATATGGCAGCAGAGAACACCAACACTGTGACTGGCTGGACTGATGAGGCACAATACGCTGACTACACTGGACTGGACAACACTTGCCACCCCACTTTCCCGCCCCAACACACAGACACTGAACACTGTGGACACGTCCTCTCTATACACTCTCCGAGACTGGAGTGAAAATGGCGGGGACGCGCAGCTCCATATATGGAATCCAAATCCCGCGAGAATCCGACAGCGGGATGATGACGTTTTGGCGCGTTCGGGTTTCCGAGTCAATAGGGAAAATCCGAGCCTGGCTCGGATTTGGACTCGGAAGGCAAAGTTCGGTAGGGTTCGGTTCTCTGAGAACCAAACCCGCTCATCTCTAATTAATTTACTCTCCAACCTGATCGATATCTTACAGATCCCATACTGATTTTTTTATTGGGACTGGTGGTCTTTTGTAGCCCATTGTTGAAGCAATTTGTGGCCTGTTACAGTAGGTCTAAAATTGCCTAATTGGATATCAAAGTCACATCGTTATGATCACTGCTAATTGCTGTTTAATTGTTATGAGTTACTGTATGTTTGTTTCTGTTGGTAAATAACCCCTGTAACCTCTCGGAATTCTGAGAAACGCGGAAGGTTAAAAAAATAAAATGTTTCTGTTTGTTTACTTTACTTCCAATCTCCATTCTCACAGCGCAAACTGTCCATTTGTTGAGTTGATGTCGAGCCCTTTGCAGCATGACAACGTTCTGTATTTCCGCATAGCTGACTCAGCCAGTTAATGAATATGGATTTGGCTCTTTGTATCCAGATTCAGACAGGGAAGAGAAGTCGTGGGAATTGGTAGGTGGCCCAAGTAACAGGTAATGATCCGCAAGCATTCCCCGAATTTCCTGGGTAAACTGCATTCTTCACTCGTCAAATGTTCCCGTGGCCTGTCCTGAAACACAGCAGACCATCTATGCATGCTAAGGAGCGGGGTGAGAGGCGGAACTCACATTTCAGGCAAAGAAGCGTCACCTCAAGGGAATGACCCAAGTAGAAGAGTGCCGGCTGCAGGATGTTACTCTGTTATGGTCTGGCCGGAACAACAGAGCCGGCCATAGGCATAGGCAAACTAGGCAATTGCCTAGGGCATTTGATATGCCTAGGGGCATCAGCAGCTTCTGCTGATTAAAATGATATGCGGGATGCCTATATTCAGTGTGTAGCATTTCATAGGCAGATACAGCCACAGTCTCACACAGTATATAGGCATGAGGCATATAATTTTAATCAGCAGAAGCTGCTTGTGCATCCTAACCACATAGCAATGCAAATAAGATGCATTTTCATAAAAAAAAATGTGCCCGACGTTAGCATTGATGCAAGATTTGTGAGGACACATCTGTATCCAAGCAGAGGCAGAGGTCACAGTATTAGCGGCAGTGTGAGTGCTGTGTGCATGTGAGTGGGTTGGTTGTGCAGTAGTGTTCGGAATATGTGTAAGGGACACTATGTGTGTCTTTATGTGTATAAGGGCATTAATAATGTGAGGCATATGTGTAACAGGGTACTACTGTATATGTGTCATTATGTGTATAGGGGCACTAATAATGTGCAGCAAATGTGTAGGGGGCACTATGTGTGTCATTATGTGTATAAGGGCATTATTAATGTGCACCATATGTGTAAGGGACATTATGTGTAAAAGGGCATTAATAAAGGTTGTCATAATGTGTAAGGAGCATTATGTTTATAAGGACATTAATGTGTCTCATATGTGTAAGGGGAATTACTGTGTGGAATTGTGTATAAATGCATTATTATGTAACCCCCCCTTAGATAGTATATTCCTAGTGGTCTCACTAAAAGATGGTTACTAATTATGTTGTGCCTCCACCCAAGCTAATTACTTAGGCTTGCCTGGGTAAGCCTCCCCTATCTAATAATGTACAATATTTATAAGTATATATATATATCCTAAATGTATAGGGGTGCACATTTTTATACAGTATAATATAGTACCTGTGATTTGTTTTTCGCCTCCAGGGTCTCCGGATGGAATACAAAGTTACTTTTACATAGGGTAAGTATAAACATGTGTATTTATTTATCACAATAACATTTAAAGGGTGAAAGTGAACATTTATTACCAATCTAATGATTTAAATGACATTTCCATATCCCTCCTAACTATTTCCCACTCTGGAACCTATACAAGTGGTTTGCATGCAATACACAAAAATTACCTTATTATTAATATGAGAGTGACCCGGGTACTCCTGATATAGTAGTGCACTTCAAAGAGTAAAAAAAACCTCATGAAAATGAACCCTTAGTGGATTCTAAACATTTAACATCCAGTTTTAACCAAAGAATATTCTCCTTTCCTTTCTCAGTCTGTGAGGGAAGTGATTGTCTCCAGTCAGAATGCTACTGTAGCTATTACTGACACATTTGTTGCTATGTAGTACAACCTATGTTTCCTTTTTGACTAGAGGAGAAAAGTGTCTTTTCCTCAGATGTAGCATCTCTCAGATTTCCATTAATAGACATACAATATAATTGTAACTATACCGGAACAATCCTATCTTGAACTCCTAGGAACTTTAGCCTTTCTTATTCCTGGAGGCTGAGTTCATTTAATAAACTGAAGGCTGTACCTCCTTATTGTTGATATCTGAAAGTGCCATGGTCATTAGTGCAGGCACAATTAGTCCATTCACTTTAGTTGTATAATGATAACTCAAGTTAGTTAGCTATTGTTATATGGTGTATTCCGCAGTTTAAATGTACATACACCTGTGCTACCAGCTGCTGCAGTATCAACTCACTGACTCTCCTCCTCTGACTCGCTGATAGATTTTCCAGATTGCTCCAAAAATATATATATATGGATATTTATGGCACCAGTATTTTAGATGGCTGTAAGGTGAAGGTTATTGGATTAATTTCCATACATTTAGCTATAATAGCTCTCCCCCTTTTTAGTAATACAAGTTATGGGTCACTCCATGCACATTCTGCATATTTATAATCAGCTTAAATTGGTGCTAAAGCTTCCTATCGCTGGCCTTCCTGTGTTTAGTTTAGCTGTGAGGGATGTGCTTAGTGGAGGTATGAAAAGAGGTAAAATAATGGCCCTCATTCCGAGTTGATCGCTCGCAAGGCGATTTTAGCAGAGTTGCTCACGCTAAGCCGCCGCCTACTGGGAGTGAATCTTAGCATCTTAAAATTGCGACCGAAGTAATCGCAATATTGAGATTACACACCTCGTAGCAGTTTCTGAGTAGCTCCAGACTTACTCGGCATCTGCGATCAGTTCAGTGCTTGTGGTTCCTGGTTTGACGTCACAAACACACCCAGCGTTCGCCCAGACACTCCTCCGTTTCTCCGGCCACTCCTGCGTTTTTTCCGGAAACGGTAGCGTTTTTTCCCACACGCCCATAAAACGGCCTGTTTCCGCCCAGTAACACCCATTTCCTGTCAATCACATTACGATCGCCAGAACG
This sequence comes from Pseudophryne corroboree, assembly GCF_028390025.1. NCBI lineage: Eukaryota > Metazoa > Chordata > Amphibia > Anura > Myobatrachidae > Pseudophryne > Pseudophryne corroboree. The sequence goes on along the minus strand of NC_086449.1, from coordinate 806,288,473 downwards.
ATGAAAAAGCCGTGAGTAAAATTACTAAGTGCATAGCAAATTTACTTGGCGCAGTCGCAGTGCGAACATTGCGCATGCGCACTAAGCGGAAAATCGCTGCGATGCGATGAAATTTACCGAGCGAACAACTCGGAATGAGGGCCAATATTTCTGAGTCACTCACGCTTTTAGTTGTACAGCTGCTGTGCTTAGCGCTTCCCTGACTCCTCCTCCTTTTCAATGGCCAGCATGAGGTGGGCGTAGCTTACTTGGTTCGTTACGCCAACATCGACCCTGCTCTGTCACAGCAACCAAAGTAGCTTCCCTGGTTGCTAGGGGCCGTCACTTCCGTCTCCCGCTGGCTTCGCCGCAGCGACTCTCCGCACCCCTCCTCCGCACCAGCGCCGGACCTCTGCCGCTTGTCAGCGCCGGACCTCTGCAGCTTGTCAGCGCCGGACCTCTGCCGCCCGTCAGCGCCGGACCTCTGCCGCTCGCCACCCGATGGCTTCTTCAGCAACTCCGGCACAGCGGTGAGTACAGTAAACCGCACTCTTGCTGCCGCCCTTCAGCGCTCCTACGCTTGCCCTGCTCCGGTCACAACACCTGGACTCCGCTTGCCGCTGTGACCGTATACAGCTCTGTCACCAGCGCAGGAGATCCAGGTGTGCGCTCTCACAGGGGGAACAGCAGTCTGCCTCACAGCCGGCGGGGAGCTCTATTTATCCTCCCCAGATTTCCGGCTCGTGCGGCTCCCTTCCCGCCGGAGCCGCGCGCTGTCCTATAGCCGCCGCCAATCAACTCTCCTTCCCCAGGCTCGCGGTCAGCTATGTCTCCCCCCGCTCGTGGACCTGCTGTTCCCGCCCTGCAGGTTATTACTCCAGCGGCGCGCGGACCATCTAATGACCCCATCCACGGATCCTATGCTACCCTGCAGGCTATCGCTGATCCACTAAGTCCACACTATCCCTCAATCACCACCTCATGACAAACCACAATGCCAAACCCACACCCCATATCAATTTGATTACATATGTACAATTTTAACAAATAAAGTACAGATACTTATCCCCTCACAATTCATTTATACAGATATATATATAAATATACTTATTTTAATACATATATATTACATGACCCACATATATTTATTATAGAATTTCCCTTACACAATATATATATATATATTCTCCAACCATTTATTATATTATTAATAAATATTGAATTATCTCTAAACTGTCATTAATAACTATTAAACAGGTTACACTAATGTGTGGCATTTTGTGTATAAGGTGCTCTACTATGTGGCGTTGCATATAGAAAGGGCACTACTGTGTCGTCTAATGTGAATAAAGAGCAATAAGGTGTGGTGTAATGTGAATAAGGAGCAATTCAGTGTGATGTAATGTGAATAAGGGGCTCTACTGTGAGGAGTAATGTTTATAAGGTAAAGTGATACTACTGTGGGATGTAATATGAATTATGGACACTCTCGCAAGATAAAATGTGAATAAAGTTGCAGTACTGTGTGGCGTAATTGGGGTTACCATTGTGTGGCCATGCCCCTTCCCAGCAAGAAGATGCCCCTTTTTTGGGCTGTGCGTCAAATGTGCAAACTTTTCCTATTTAAAATATAGGGGGTACAAGGACTGCTATGGGTGAGGGGTGATGGTGCTGGGAAAGAGGTGCAAGGTCAGAGGCAGAACCAGCGGTGGTGCTAGGGGGCACCAGCCAAAATCTTGCCTAGGGCATCATATTGGTTAGGGCCGGCTCTGCGGAACAAAATGGAGTCTTTATTATTCATAATTGAAAGCATCATAATAAAAGTCAGATTATACCTGGGCCGTCTTGTCATTAAATTATTGTCACAGTGTTACTGGATTTTCTTTTCTTTTTTCATCTGATAATCCAGTTAAACTTTGGACCTGTTCAGATGCGGTCACAACTTTGATGTTGTCGCAACTGAGCGATTATTGGTAGACTGCGTATGCGTTGCGGCCTAAGGCACCTTTGCGATGCCGCTCGCAGAGAGGAATCAGCCGCAGAGTGACTGACAGGAAAAAGCCCTTTGGGAGATGTAATGGGGAGTGTCTGCAAAAACGCAGTCGTATAGTGACTGTTTTTGGGGTGTGTCTCGGCGTGCGACTGCCATCACGTATGCATAAAACATGGCACCAATGTTGCAGCTCCCACGGCCATTCTGCACAGATATGAAGCCACTTAGGGGGTTGATGTTACTGGCATCTGCGCTGCGTTTGCGACGGAGTACGCAGTTAATGAGCATGTTGCGATGGCTTTCTCTGTTCACTTGCGGCTGGCTACTACACTTACGATGCCTCGCAGTTCCGTCACTGAAAATGTTTTGGGGGATATCTCTCAAATATTCTTTAATAAACATGTCTCTTAAAGTGTAACTGTAATGCAATTTTGAAGAATCTCACATTACACCCTAAGGGACAATTTTATTAATTTATCACTATTTGCAGGACGTCATATTATGCACCTGCAAATATTACCGATCCCTGGGATTTAGCATGGAGGCACCACAGCAGATATCTCCTATATCTGCCACCGCTAGGGGAGGCTGAATGCACGGGCTGACAGGGACACTGCCCAGAGTGCCATAGCCTGCAGGGCGCCATACACAGCACTGCACCCCCTGCCGCAGCCTGAACTGTTGTCTGCGATATCCCATTCGTGGCTTTGACTGAAGTCCTTCTTGGCTGTGTGGGGACAGAGGATGATATGCAAAGGGGCCTATGTGTAGACAATGTGATCGGAAGGGGGGGGAGCTGTGAAGGCAGTGTGATCTGTGAGGGGGTGCGGTGTGTAGGCAGTGTGATCAGTGAGGGGGACGGTGTGTAGGCAGTGTGATCTGTGAGGGGGGCGGTGTGTAGGCAGTGTGATCTGTGAGGGGGGGCGGTGTGTAGGCAGTGTGATCTGTGAGGGGGGCGGTGTGTAGGCAGTGTGATCTGTGAAAGGGAGGGGTGTATGAAGGCAGTGTGATCTGTGAGAGGGAGTGCCGTGTGTAAGCAGTGCGATCTGTGGGGGGGAGGGGTGTAGGCAGTGTGATCTGAGAGGGAGGGCCGTGTGTAGGCAGTGTGAGCTGTGAGGGGGGCGTTGTGAAGGCAGTGTGATCTGTGAAAGGGAGGGGTGTGTGTAGGCAGTGTGATCTGTGAGGGGGGCGTTGTGAAGGCAGTGTGATCTGTGAGAGGGAGGGGTGTGTGTAGGCAGTGTGATCTGTGAGGGGGGCGTTGTGAAGGCAGTGTGATCTGTGAGAGGGAGGGCCGTATGTAGGCAGTGTGATCTGTGAGAGGGAGGGCTGTGTGTAGGCAGTGTGATCTGTGAGAGGGAGGGCCGTGTGTGGGCAGTGTGATCTGTGAGAGAGAGGGCCATGTGTAGGCAGTGTGATCTGTGAGAGGGAGGGCCGTGTGTAGGCAGTGTGATCTGTGAGAGGGAGGGCGTTGTGAAGGCAGTGTGATCTGTGAGAGGGAGGGCCATGTGTAGGCAGTGTGATCTGTGAGAGGGAGGGCCATGTGTGGGCAGTGTGATCTGTGAGAGGGAGGGCCATGTGTAGGCAGTGTGATCTGTGAGAGGGAGGGCTGTGTGTAGGCAGTGTGATCTGTGAGAGGGAGGGCCGTATGTAGGCAGTGTGATCTGTGAGAGGGAGGGCTGTGTGTAGGCAGTGTGATCTGTGAGAGGGAGGGCCATGTGTAGGCAGTGTGATCTGTGAGAGAGAGGGCCGTGTGTAGGCAGTGTGATCTGTGAGGGGGGGGCGGTGTGGAGGCAGTTTGATTTGTGAGAGGGAGGTCCGTGTGTGGGCAGTGTGATCTGTGAGGGGGGGGGGGGCGGTGTGGAGGCAGTGTGATCTGTGAGAGGGAGGGCCGTGTGTAGGCAGTGTGATCTGTGAGAGGGAGGGCCGTGTGTAGGCAGTGTGATCTGTGAAAGGGAGGGCTGTGTGTGGGCAGTGTGATCTGTGAGGGGGGGGCGGTGTGGAGGCAGTGTGATTTGTGAGAGAGAGGGCCGTGTGTAGGCAGTGTGATCTGTGAGAGGGAGGTCCATGTGTAGGCAGTGTGATCTGTGAGAGGGAGGGCCGTGTGTAGGCAGTGTGATCTGTGAGAGGGAGGGCTGTGTGTAGGCAGTGTGATCTGTGAGGGGGGGGGGCGGTGTGGAGGCAGTGTGATTTGTGAGAGAGAGGGCCGTGTGTAGGCAGTGTGATCTGTGAGGGGGGGGGGGGGGGGGGCGGTGTGGAGGCAGTGTGATTTGTGAGAGAGAGGGCCGTGTGTAGGCAGTGTGATCTGTGAGAGGGAGGGCTGTGTGTAGGCAGTGTGATCTGTGAGGGGGGGGCGGTGTGGAGGCAGTGTGATTTGTGAGAGAGAGGGCCGTGTGTAGGCAGTGTGATCTGTGAGGGGGGGGGGGCGGTGTGGAGGCAGTGTGATTTGTGAGAGAGAGGGCGGTGTGGAGGCAGTGTGATTTGTGAGAGGGAGGTCCGTGTGTAGGCAGTGTGATCTGTGAGAGGGAGGGCCATGTGTGGGCAGTGTGATCTGTGAGGGGGGGGCGGTGTGGAGGCAGTGTGATTTGTGAGAGAGAGGGCCATGTGTAGGCAGTGTGATTTGTGAGAGGGAGGTCCGTATGTAGGCAGTGTGATCTGTGAGAGGGAGGGCCATGTGTAGGCAGTGTGATCTGTGAGAGGGAGGGCCGTGTGTAGGCAGTGTGATCTGTGAGAGAGAGGGCCATGTGTAGGCAGTGTGATCTGTGAGAGGGAGGGCCGTGTGTAGGCAGTGTGATCTGTGAGAGGGAGGGCCGTGTGTAGGCAGTGTGATCTGTGAGAGGGAGGGCCGTGTGTAGGCAGTGTGATCTGTGAGAGGGAGGGCCATGTGTAGGCAGTGTGATCTGTGAAAGGGAGGGGCGTGTGTAGGCAGTGTGATCTGTGAGAGGGAGGGCTGTGTGTAGGCAGTGTGATCTGTGAGGGGGTGGGCGGTGTGGAGGCAGTGTGATTTGTGAGAGAGAGGGCCGTGTGTAGGCAGTGTGATTTGTGAGAGAGAGGTCCGTGTGTAGGCAGTGTGATTTGTGAGAGGGAGGTCCGTGTGTGGGCAGTGTGATCTGTGAGGGGGGACTGTGTAGGAGCAAGGTGTCCTGTTTGGGGGGGGGGGGGGGGGCTGTGTAGGAGCAGTGTGTTCTGTGGGGGTAGTGTGTTCTGTGTGTGGGGGGCTGTGTAGTAGCAGTGTGTTCTGTGTGTGGGGGGCTGTGTAGCAGCAGTGTGTTCTGTGGGGGTAGCTGTGTAGGAACAGTGTGTTCTGTGTGTGGGGGGCTGTGTAGCAGCAGTGTGTTCTGTGGGGGTAGCTGTGTAGGAACAGTGTGTTCTGTGGGAGGAGCTGTGTGGGAGCAGTGTGTTCTGTGTGGGGGGGGCTGTGTGGGAGCAGTGTGTTCTGTGCGGGGGGAGATGTGTAGGAGTAGTGTGTTCTCTGTGAGGGAGGGCTGTGTGGGAGCAGTGTGTTCTGTGTGTGGGGAGATGTGTAAAGGTGGGTACACACTAATAGATATATCTGCAGATCAATTGATCTGCAGATATATCTATGGACGGATCGGGCAGTGTGTTGAGCATACACACTGCCCGATCCGTCAGGGACTGACGTCATGAACTGGGCGGGCGCTATCAATCACCGCCGGCCGCCGCAGCATGTGTACGGGCGGTCGGCCGACCGCCCCGTACACACACAGCGATGCGCCAATATATCGGTAGATATATTGGCCGTCGGCTGTGCTGCGCGGCCGACGTGATACGTCTGTGAACGACGGAGTTCACAGATGTATCAGCCGTACACACTGGCCGACGGTCCCGCAATATATCGGCCGTTCAAGAGAACGGCCGATATATCGACCAGTGTGTACGGTCCTTAAAAGTAGTGTGTTCTCTGTGAGGGAGGGCTGTGTGGGGGCAGTGTGTTCTCTGTGAGGGAGGGCTGTGTGGGGGCAGTGTGTTCTTTGTGAGGGAGGGCTGTGTGGGGGCAGTGTGTTCTCTGTGAGGGAGGGCTGTGTGGGGGCAGTGTGTTCTGTGCGGGGGGAGCTGTGTAGGAGTAGTGTGTTCTCTGTGGGGGAAGGCTGTGTGGGACCAGTGTGTTCTTTGGGGGGGGGGGGCTATGTAGGAGCAGTGTGTTCTGTGAGGGAGGGCTGTGTGGGAGCAGTGTGTTCTGTGTGTGGGGAGATGTGTAGGAGTAGTGTGTTCTCTGTGAGGGAGGGCTGTGGTGGAGCAGTGTGTTCTGTGGGGGGAGCTGTGTAGGAGCAGTGTGTTCTCTGTGTGTGTGGGGCTGTGTGGGAGCAGTGTGTTCTGTGCGGCGCGAGGTATGTAGGAGCAGTGTGTTCTCTGTGAGGGAGGGCTGTGTGGGAGCAGTGTGTTATGTGGGGGGAGCTGTGTAGGAGCAGTGTGTTCTCTGTGAGGGAGGGCTGTGGTGGAGCAGTGTGTTATGTGGGGGGAGCTGTGTAGGAGCAGTGTGTTCTGTGTGTGTGGGGCTGTGTGGGAGCAGTGTGTTCTGTGCGGCGCAAGGTGTGTAGGAGCAGTGTGTTCTCTGTGAGGGAGGGCTGTGTGGGAGCAGTGTGATCTATGTGGGGGGCTGTGTAGGAGCAGTGTGTTCTCTGTGAGGGAGGGCTGTGTGGGAGCAGTGTGTTATGTGGGGGGGAGCTGTGTAGGAGCAGTGTGTTCTGTGTGTGTGGGGCTGTGTGGGAGCAGTGTGTTCTGTGCGGCGGGAGCTGTGTAGGAGTAATGTGTTCTCTATGAGGGAGGACTGTGTGGGAGCAGTGTGTTCTGTGCAGGGGGAGCTGTGTAGGAGCAGTGTGTTCTGTGAGGGGGGAGATGTATAGGAGCAGTGTTCTGTGGGGGGGGGAGCTGTGAAGGAGTAGTGTGTTCTCTGAGGGAGGGCTGTGTGGGAGCAGTGTGTTATGTGGGGGAGCTGTGTAGGAGCAGTGTGTTCTGTGTGTGTGGGGCTGTGTGGGAGCAGTGTGTTCTGTGCGGCGGGAGCTGTGTAGGAGTAATGTGTTCTCTGTGAGGGAGGGCTGTGTGGGAGCAGTGTGTTATGTGGGGGGTGCTGTGTAGGAGCAGTGTGTTGTGTGTCTGTGTGTGTGTGTGTGTGTGTGTGTGTGTGTGTGTGTGTGTGTGTGTGTGTGTGTGTGTGGAAGGGCTGTGTAGGAGCAGTGTGTTCTGTGCAGGGGGAGCTGTGTAGGAGCAGTGTGTTCTGTGAGGAGGAGATGTATAGGAGCAGTGTTCTGTGGGAGGGGGTAGCTGTGAAGGAGTAGTGTGTTCTCTGTGAGGGATGGCTGTGTGGGAGCAGCAAGTTCTGTGGGGGGAGCTGTGTAGGAGCAGTGTGTTCTGTGTATGTGTGAGGGGGGCGGTGTGGAGGCAGTGTGATCTGTGAGAGGGAGGGCCGTGTGGAGGCAGTGTGATCTGTGAGAGGGAGGGCTGTGTGTAGGCAGTGTGATCTGTGAGGGGTGGCGGTGTGGAGGCAATGTTATCTGTGAGAGGGAGGGCCGTGTGTAGGCAGTGTGATCTGTGAGGAGGGGACTGTGTAGGAGCAATGGCCCTCATTCCGAGTTGATCGCTCGCAAGGCGAATGTAGCAGAGTTACACACGCTAAGCCGCCGCCTACTGGGAGTGAATCTTAGCTTCTTAAATGTGCGACCGATGTATGCGCAATATTGCGATTACAAACGAGTTAGCAGTTTTTGAGTAGCTTCAGACTTACTCTGCCTGTGCGATCAGTTCAGTGCTTTTCGGTCCTGGCTGACGTCATAAACACACCCAGCGTTCGCCCAGGCACACCCACCGTTTCCCCGGCCACTCCTGCGTTTTCTCCGGAAACGGGTAGCGTTTTCCAGCCACACGCCCCTAAAACGCCGTGCATCCGCCCAGTAACACCCATTTCCTGTCAATCACAATGCGAACGTCGGAGCGATGAAAAAGCCGTGAGTAAACTTACTTTCTTCATAGTAAAGTTACTTGGCGCAGTCGCAGTGCGAACATTGCGCATGCGCACTAAGAGAATTCTCACTGCGATGCGATGAAAATCTCCGAGCGAACAACTCGGAATGAGGGCCCATGTGTCCCGTTTGTGGGGGGGGGGGAGCTGAGTTGGAGCAGTGTGATCTGTGTGGGGGGCTGTGTAGGAGCAGTGTGTTCTGTGTGGGGGGGCTGTGTGGGAGCAGTGTGTTCTGTGGGGGGAGCTGTGTAGGTGCAGTGTGTTCTGTGTGTGGGGGCTGTGTGTTCTGTGGGGGGGAGCTGTGTGGGAGTAGTGTGTTCTCTGTGAGGGAAGGCTGTGTGGAAGCAGTATGATCTGTGGGGGGAGCTGTGTAGGAGCAGTGGGTTCTGTGTGTGTGGGGGCTATGTAGGAGTAGGGTGTTCTGTGAGGGAGGGCTGTGTGGGTGCAGTGTGTTCTGTGTGTGTGGGGAGCTGTGTAGGAGTAGCGTGTTCTCTGTGAGGGAGGGCTGTGTGGGAGCAGTGTGTTCTCTGTGAGGGAGGGCTGTGTGGAAGCAGTATGATCTGTGGGGGGGAGCTGTGTAGGAGCAGTGGGTTCTGTGTGTGTGGGGGCTATGTAGGAGTAGGGTGTTCTGTGAGGGAGGGCTGTGTGGGTGCAGTGTGTTCTGTGTGTGGGGAGATGTGTAGGAGTAGTGTGTTCTCAGTAAGGGAGGGCTGTGTGGGAGCAGTGTGTTCTGTGTGTGGGGAGCTGTGTAGGAGTAGCGTGTTCTCTGTGAGGGAGGGCTGTGTGGGAGCAGTGTGTTCTCTGTGAGGGAGGGCTGTGTGGGAGCAGTGTGTTCTCTGTGAGGGAGGGCTGTGTGGGAGCAGTGTGTTCTCTGTGAGGGAGGGCTGTGTGGGAGCAGTGTGTTCTCTGTGAGGGAGGGCTGTGTGGGAGCAGTGTGTTCTGTGGGGGTAGCTGTGTAGGAGTAGCGTGTTCTCTGTGGGGAGTGCTGTGTGGGAGCAGTGTGTTCTGTGAGGGGGAAGGCTGTGTGGAGGCAAGAGGGGCCTATGTCGGGGCAGTGTGTTCTGTGAGGTGATGGCTGTGTGGGGGCAGTGTGTTCTGTGAGGTGATGGCTGTGTGGGGGCAGTGTATTCTGTGAGGGAGGGGCTGTGTGGGGGCAGTATGATGACGATCCCTCTCTGTAGCCCCTGTGACCGGATGCTTCTTAGCCCTCACTGACTGCGTCCAGCGGTCACAGAACAGGTTTAGGTCACACGGGACCTGGCCAATTAGGGGATTCCCACTTACCGTCAGTGACCACCTTTTACTGACTCCAGCCACTGCACAGTGGGCAGGTACAGTGCTGCCACCACCAGGCTCCTTATTTCTGTGGCACATGGAACCACGTTTCTGCTCAGGCTCCTTCCACTGGCACCTGAAAACTGCTTGCTGCTGTGTATGCGTCTAACCGCTTTTGCCACAGCTCCTGTCTGGTGTCAGTTGACCCTCACTGGTCGTAGACCTAGACCAGATCCAGTATGGTAGCCTGGCAGAGAGCTGTACTTGGAGATGCTAGGTTTACCCTGGACAGCCGGAGAACGGGACTGCTATTGGGCATTCCTGGGTATCGCAAGATGGAAGGCAATTGTCGTCTTGAGGCAAATTATGTTTATGCGCTCAAATCAAGTCCTGAGATGGACCCTCCCTGTTTCCAGGGGAATAGCATACAATAAGATGTTCACAGCAGAATAGAATGAGATGGTATACACTGAGGCTTGCAGACCTCCCTTTTTTATCTCAAACCAACACACAGTACCACAGTCTGCTCTCCAAACCTTGGTGAAAATGATTGCCCACCAAAAGACTGCTAAACACCACCTATCCCCTGCTGGAGCTAAGACCATTAACATATGACTTTCTATGTAAAAGTGTCTCAAGAACAATTGTCAAGGCCTTTTGGAAACAAAATACCTCATACTTTTTTCATAAGTGCGTTGGCCATGCAGTTCTATAACTGTGCAGTCCATCATTTTCCAACTGCGCACAGTGATATAACATATTAAGACACATTATTAAACATACATTTAGTCGTGTACAGTACATGGTGCCTAGAGCCAAGTGTTCCTGAAACATGGCGCCGGGCATGAAGGGTTAACCCCTTCAGTGCCGCGACCGCCACTATCCATGTGGCTGAGGAGGGTCTCCGGCCACCCCCCCCCCCCCCCTCCCCATTTTTTTTACCTGCCCACTTCCAGCAGCCCAAGTAAATGTGTTTCAGAAACTGCCTTTAGCCTGTATGTTGGTGGATGACGGTGTGACGTGGCGGTCAGGCTTGCTGCTTATTTCCATTTATTTTATTTTCCAAGTTTTATGAATGTTTAATTGATAAAGTTTGTAAGTTAAGCGTTTAAGTGTCAATCCTTTTGAATGAAAAGCATACACCCAAAATTGGACTAACAGCATCTTATACTGTCTTACATAAATTGCCCCCACGTGCTTTGGAAATGTGTCTAATGCTAGCCATACATCAGACCAACTTTTCTCCAACACTCCAAACTTCCAACCATCCAACTTGTCTGTTCAACTAAAACAGTGCCCCACACATCTCACCAACTTTTTACCAGTGCTCCACACATCTAACCAACTTTTCATCAGACCAACCAACCTTCCAACTTCTGTCCAACTTGTGATGTCACCGAAGTAGGCGGACAGTGCCTGCCTACAGTTCTTCAGTTTTGTTTTGTTTTTTAATTTCCAAAATACCTCTGGTCCCAAGCATTTTGGATAAGGGATACTCAACCTGTATATATATATATATATATACTAGGTGCTTCATCGCGCCCTACAGGCGCTCTTCACACCGTCGCAAGGGGCTACGCCCCCTTAACCCTTGCATGCCTTTCTGGGGTTTAATATTTGTATTATATAGAGTATTACCTGCATTCCTTTGTTAGTGGTTAAATATTGCACAATGAAAGGGCGTGCGATGGTGAAGGAGGCGCAGCCCCTTGCGACGGCGTGAACAGCACCTGCAGGGCACGATGTACAGAATGTAGCGGGTGCGGGGGGGACTGCGGATGGTGTCTGTAGATGCTGCGGGTGGAGGGGAGGCAGAAGTGGGGGTGGGGCCCGGATGGGGAAGGTTCGGGAGGTGCTGCGCGTGGGGGAGGGGCAGAGGAGTGGGGGATGCAGATGGGGGAGGGGTGGAGGCACTGCAGGTGGGGGAGGGGCAGGGGTGCCACGGGTGGGAGAGGGGCAGGTGTGGGGATGTTGTGGATGGGTGAAGGGTTCCGGAGGTGCTGTGGGATGGGAAGGGACGGGAGTGCCGGGGGTGGGGTAGGGGACCGCAGGCACCATGGGTAGGGTAGGGGCAGGTACGGGTGTTGCGGCGGATGGGAAAGGAGGTCCGGAGGTGCTGCAGGTGGTGGAGGGGCAGGTGCAGGGGTGCCATTGGTGGGGGAGGGGTGGGTGAGGGGGGGGACCGCTGATGGAGGAGGGTGTCTGCAGATGCTGCGGGTGGAGGGGGGCAGGTGTGGGGGGAGACATATAAGGGGGGTGAATGGTGGAAGGGGCCTGGAGGTGCTGTGGGTGGTGAAGGGGTGGAGGAGTGGGAGCCACGGGTGGTGTAGGGGGTCTGGAGGCACAGCATGTGGGGGAGGGGTGGAGTGCCGCATGTGGTGGAGGGGAAGGTGCGGAGGTGTGGTGCATTGGGGAGAGGTCTGGAGGCGCTGCGGGTACTGTACGTGCCATAAAAGGTAGTTGGAGGGTATGCAGTAACAGGGCCAGGACAGGGGTGACAGGGTCAGTACAGGGTTGACGGGGCCAGGACAGGGGTGACAGGGTCAGAACAGGGGTGACGGTGCCAGGACAGGGGTGACGGGGGCCAGGACAGGGGTGACGGGGCCAGGACAGGGGTGACAGGGCCAGGACAGAAATGATAGGGACAGGATAGGGGTGACAGGGCCAGGGTAGGGGCGGCAGGACCAGGACAGGGGTGACGGGGCCAGTATAGGGTTGACAGGGCAAGCACAGGGGTGACAGGGCCAGGATAGGGGTAACAGGGCCAGCATAAGGGTGACAGGGCCAGGATAAGGGTAAAAGGGCCAGGATAAGGGTGGCAGGGCAAGGCCAGGGGTGACAGGGACATGACAGAACACAGGGCATGGGAGAGATTGGTATTAGGGACAAAACAGTGGTGACAGACAGATGTGTCTTACCGGAGTCACTGCTGCTGGCTGCTGCTGTTCCACTCCAACCTGTTGGGATCTGCTGCTGCTGGAGACTTGGCATGGCTGACTCTCTCAGGCTGGAGTCCTGCCTCCTCTGCCCGTCCGCATCCCTCCCCCCCTCCTCAGTCACACACCGCAGACCTCGCGCAGCTGCCGGGCACTGTGGTAAGGTGAGACTGGAAATGACTGGTTAGCCCCCAGGAGATGCTGCGGCTGGAGGGAGGAGGGGGTCATAGCATGCACGTGGCGCGGACCTCACGGCTTCCGGGCACTGTGGTAAGGGGAGACTGGGAGTGACTGGTTAGCTCCCAGGAGACGCTGCGGCTGGAGGGAGGAGTGGGTCAGAGCCTGCAAGCAGCTCGGATTTCTGCAGCGCTACCCGGCAGCTAAAGTGTGTGAATGAGCTGGGCACACTCCACTGCGGGTGGCAGCGCTGCAGCTAGCGGTGGGGTTGCCGGGGCTGGAGATAACAGAGGCAGTATGGAACCTGCACAGCGGCAGGTGCCCCACTAAACTGCAGCTAAGAAGCGTGGAGTGTGCCAGAAAGTGACGCTCCTCTGCACCAGAGAGACCCTGCTGAGTATGCCGATGTGGGGGGTCAAGCACACAGTGAGCCGGTGCCCGTCTGTCTGTATGACATACCCCTCACACACCCCCATACCTCCCAAATGTCCCGATTTTCGCGGGACAGTCCCATTTTTTGGGGTCTGTCCCGCTGTCCCACCCGCGGGTCGCAGTGTCCGGCGGTGGGGGGGGGGGGCAGTTGGAAAGCTCCTGTACTCGCTGTTCTGCTTAGCAGAGCAGCGGTGAATAGTGGAGACAGAGGGAGAGGGAGCATCAGGGGGTACGGATTAATGGGGGGGTTCCAGCAGCAGAGCCGGATTAAGGTGGGGGGGGGGCAGGGGATACGTACCGTTGGCCCCACAGTTTTAGGGGGCCCCCCGGCTGGAGTAGCTCTCTCCCAGCTCAGAAGCCCCCGTCCTGCCAGCAACAGCGGCAGCATTGTGCTACAGTCAGCACACGCTGCTGCATATTGGCAGGTCTGTGGTGTTGTAGGGAGGCAGCAGTCTCCCTGCTTTCTTCTACCTGTGCGGGTGTGTAGGGGGGAGCGACCACCTCCTCTGGATTTAGCCCTAGCTGAGGGGCCAAAATCCCATTTAAAAAATAAAAATTAAAATCGGAATTTGCATAAGGGGGCGTGGCCGCGTGGGCCGCGATTAGGCCACGCCCCCAACCCCCAGCAGGCACAGCGATGAGATAGGGCTCCCCTGTCTCAAGTGCCCTGGGCCCCCCGGACTCATAATCAGCCCCTGGGAGCATGCCAGCAGCTCACAGAGCGCTGGGCATGCTCCCTCACTGCCGAAAACGGGGCCCTCCCGTGAAGCCACGCCCCCTTTTCGCCGAGTGTGTTTCCCTCCTTCTGCCTGGATAAAGCTCCTGCAGAAAGCTGGGAGGTATGCAGCCCTGTCTGTGACATGCCCAATGCCCATGCTATCTGCTTCTGCTCCTAGTCTCCTGTAGATTTGGCCAGATCTCTGTGACTCATTTGACTAACTCCGCCCAGTGTTGTGACTCCGCCCAGCGTTAGCAAATGAATCACAAGGTCACAGAATAGGGCTATTATATAGGAGATATATATATATATATAAGATGTAGATATTCGGCACTCCCAATGTAGTAAAATGTACAGCTTGCCTGGTGCCCTCTTTTTTGGAGGCACAAGTATTATTTATATATTTTTTAAAAGATTATTATATATATATATTTTTTTTTTTAAATGGAATGGGAAAAACCCGAAAAAAAATTGCGTGGGGTCCCCCCTCCAAAGCATAACCAGCCTCGGGCTCTTCGAGGCGGTCCTGGTTCTAAAAATCCGGGGGAAAAACGGACAGGGGATCCCCCGTATTTTTAAAACCAGCACCGGGCTCTGCACCTGGTGCTGGTGCAAAAAATACGGGGGACAAAAAGAGTAGGGGTCCCCCATATTTTTTACACCAGCATCAGGCTCCACTAGCTGGACAGATAATGCCACAGCCGGGGGTCACTTTTATACAGTGCCCTGCGGCCATGGCATTAAATATCCAACTAGTCACCCCTGGCCGGGGTACCCTGGGGGAGTGGGGACCACTTCAATCAAGGGGTCCCCCCCAGCCACCCAAGGGCCAGGGGTGAAGCCAGAGGCTGTCCCCCCCATCCAAAGGCTGCGGATGGGGGGCTGATAGCCTTGAGAAAATTTAAAGAATATTGTTTTATCCTGTAGTACTACAAATCCCAGCAAGCCTCCCCGCAAGCTGGTACTTGGAGAACCACAAGTACCAGCATGCGGGAGAAAAACTGGCCCGCTGGTACCTGTAGTTCTAATGGGAAAAAAATACCCAAATAAAAACAGGAGACACACACCGTGACAGTAAAACTTTATTTCACACATGTCGACACACACATACTTACCTATGTTGACACGAAGCAGTCGGTCCTCTTCTCCAAGTAGAATCCACGGGTACCTGAAAATAAAAGATAATTATACTCATCTGATCCAGCGTCCTACTACAGGGGTGGCATTACGTATAAGGACGCTGGATCAGATGAGTATAAGCCACCCCTGTAGTAGTAGCATCCTTATACGTAATGTGCCCCCAGTAGTAGTACCGTCCTTATACATAATGCCCCCCAGTAGTAGTAGCATCCTTATACATAATGCCCCCCCAGTAGTAGTAGCATTTACATGTAATGCCCTACCAGTAGTAGTAGCACCGTCCTTATACATAATGCCCCCCCAGTAGTAAGAGTCCTTATACATAATGCCCCCCCAGTAGTAGCGTCCTTATATGTAATGCCCCCCCAGTATTAGTAGCCTCCTTATACATAATGCCCCCCGAGTAGTAGTAGCATCGTTATATGTAATGCCCCCCTGTAGTAGTAGCGTTCTTATACATAATGCCCCCCCCAGTAGTAGTAGCATCGTTATATGTATTGCCCCCATGTAGTAGTAGCGTTCTTATACATAATGCCCCCCAGTAGTAGTAGCATTGTTATAGGTAATGCCCCCCCAGTAATAGTAGCATCCTTATACATAATGCCCCCCCAGCAGTAGTATCGTTATATGTAATGCCCCCCCCCAGCAATAGTAGCGTCCTTATACGTAATGCCCCCCCTATAGTAGTAGCGTCCTTGCATGTAATGGCCCCCCCAGCAGTGGCGTCCATAAAGCGCGCACACACAGACATACCTCACACACACACAATTCACACATATACACACACACACACACACCCCACCATGCACACACACACACACACACACACACATATATACACACACACACACCTCCACCATACACACACACTTCACACATATATACAAACACACACACACCCCCACCATACACACACACACACACACACTCACTTCTCTCTCACCCTCCACTTACCAAGTCTGGCTGGCCGTCACTGCAAAGCTGTCTGGTCCCGTGTAGCTCCGCCCCTCTATTCCGTGTAGCTCCGCCCCCTCGTGCCGCTGTAGCTCCGCCCCCTTTCCAGGCCCCGCACTGCACAGCCCGCTGTCACAGGTAATGGGGGGGGGGGCTTTTCATGCTGCCGGCGCAGTAGGCGGACACTGGCAGGCAGTGTCCGCCTACTTATCGTTCAGTTGGGGGGAAAGTTTCCCCTACACATGAACGATTGGTTGGAAAAATCAAACAGGTTTGATTTTCCCAACTAGTTGGACAGACCGTTTCTGTCCGTTTTTCAGCGTGTGGGAGCAAACGGCTGATAATCGTTTGCTCCCACACACTGCCACATTATCTTTCCAACCAGCCAACTAGTTGGCTGGTTGGAAAGATATCGTCCTGATGTATGGCCAGCTTTAGTCATCTGCAACTACTCAAATGTATGTCTATAGCTTACCAAAAACATCTGATTTCTCACCTGTACCAATGTTATCTGTCTTTTTAAACTATGAAAAGACATTCCCAATCTGCTCACTACAGTTCTCTCTTATGCAAACTCATGTATGTTTTCTCTGACGTCCTAGTGGATGCTGGGACTCCGTCAGGACCATGGGGATTAGCGGCTCCGCAGGAGACAGGGCACAAAAATAAAAGCTTTAGGACTAGCTGGTGTGCACTGGCTCCACCTCCTATGACCCTCCTCCAAGCCTCAGTTAGGTTTTTGTGCCCGGCCGAGAAGGGTGCAATCTAGGTGGCTCTCCTAAAGAGCTGCTTAGAAAAAGTTTTTAGGTTTTTTATTTTACAGTGAGTCCTGCTGGCAACAGGCTCACTGCAACGAGGGACTTAGGGGAGAAGAAGTGAACTCACCTGCGTGCAGGATGGATTGGCTTCTTAGGCTACTGGACACCATTAGCTCCAGAGGGATCGAACACAGGCCCAGCCATGGAGTCCGGTCCCGGAGCCGCGCCGCCGACCCCCTTGCAGATGCCGAAAAGTGAAGAGGTCCAGAAACCGGCGGCAGAAGACTTTTCAGTCTTCATGAGGTAGCGCACAGCACTGCAGCTGTGCGCCATTGTTGTCAGCACACTTCACACCAGCGGTCACTGAGGGTGCAGGGCGCTGGGGGGGGGGCGCCCTGGGCAGCAATGATAATACCTTGTTCTGGCTAAAAATACATCACATATAGCCCCTGGGGCTATATGGATGTATTTAACCCCTGCCAGGTCTCACAAACACCGGGAGAAGAGCCCGCCGAAATAGGGGGCGGGGCCTATCTCCTCAGCACACAGCGCCATTTTCCTGCACAGCTCCGCTGCGAGGAAGGCTCCCAGGACTCTCCCCTGCACTGCACTACAGAAACAGGGTAAAAAAACAGAGAGGGGGGGCACTTTTTTGGCGATATTGATATATTAAGCTGCTATAAAGGAAACAACACTTCTGTAGGGTTGTTCCTATATATTTATAGCGCTTGGGTGTGTGCTGGCAAACTCTCCCTCTGTCTCCCCAAAGGGCTAGTGGGGTCCTGTCTTCGATAAGAGCATTCCCTGTGTGTCTGCTGTGTGTCGGTACGTGTGTGTCGACATGTATGAGGACGATGTTGGTGTGGAGGCGGAGCAATTGCCGGTAATGGTGATGTCACCCCCTAGGGAGTCGACACCGGAATGGATGGCTTTGTTTATGGAATTACGTGATAATGTCAGCACGTTACAAAAATCAGTTGACGACATGAGACGGCCGGCAAACCAGTTAGTACCTGTCCAGGCGTCTCAGACACCGTCAGGGGCTGCAAAACGCCCTTTACCTCAGTCGGTCGACACAGACCCAGACACGGACACCGAATCTAGTGTCGACGGTGAAGAAACAAACGTATTTTCCAGTAGGGCCACACGTTATATGATCACGGCAATGAAGGAGGCTTTGCATATCTCTGATACTGCAAGTACCACAAAAAGGGGTATTATGTGGGGTCTGAAAAAACTACCTGTAGTTTTTCCTGAATCAGAGGAATTGAATGAAGTGTGTGATGAAGCGTGGGTTAACCCCGATAGAAAACTGCTAATTTCAAAGAAGTTATTGGCATTATATCCTTTCCCGCCAGAGGTTAGGGCGCGCTGGGAAACACCCCCTAGGGTGGATAAGGCACTCACACGCTTATCAAAACAAGTGGCGTTACCGTCTCCTGAAACGGCCGCCCTCAAGGACCCAGCTGATAGGAGGCTGGAAACTACCCTGAAAAGTATATACACTCATACTGGTGTTATACTGCGACCAGCCATCGCCTCAGCATGGATGTGCAGTGCTGGGGGGTTTGGTCGGATTCGCTGACTGAAAATATTGATACCCTGGATAGGGACAGTATTTTATTGACTATAGAGCAATTAAAGGATGCTTTTCTTTATATGCGAGATGCTCAGAGGGATATTTGCACTCTGGCATCGAGAGTAAGTGCGATGTCCATATCTGCCAGAAGAAGTTTATGGACGCGACAGTGGTCAGGTGATGCGGATTCCAAACGGCATATGGAAGTATTGCCGTATAAAGGGGAGGAATTATTTGGGGTCGGTCTATCGGATTTGGTGGCCACGGCAACAGCCGGGAAATCCACCTTTTTACCTCAGGTCCCCTCCCAACAGAAAAAGACACCGTCTTTTCAGCCGCAGTCCTTTCGTTCCTATAAGAACAAGCGGGCAAAAGGACAGTCATATCTGCCCCGAGGCAAAGGAAAGGGTAAGAGAGTGCACCAAGCAGCTCCCTCCCAGGAGCAGAAGCCCTCCCCGGCTTCTGAAAAGCCCTCAGCATGACGTTGGGGCTTTACAAGCGGACTCAGGGGCGGTGGGGGGTCGACTCAAGAATTTCAGCGCACAGTGGGCTCACTCACAGGTGGACCCCTGGATCCTGCAGGTAGTATCTCAGGGTTACAGGTTGGAATTCGAGAAGTCTCCCCCTCGCCGGTTCCTAAAGTCTGCTCTGCCAACGTCTCCCTCAGACAGGGCGACGGTATTGGAAGCCATTCACAAGCTGTATTCTCAGCAGGTGATAGTCAAGGTACCCCTCCTACAACAGGGAAAGGGGTATTATTCCACACTATTTGTGGTACCGAAGCCGGACGGCTCGGTAAGACCTATTCTAAATCTGAAATCTTTGAACCTGTACATACAAAAATTCAAGTTCAAGATGGAGTCACTCAGAGCAGTGATAGCGAATCTGGAAGAAGGGGACTTTATGGTGTCCCTGGACATCAAGGATGCTTACCTGCATGTCCCAATTTGCCCTTCACATCAAGGGTACCTCAGGTTCGTGGTGCAAAACTGTCATTATCAGTTTCAGACGCTGCCGTTTGGATTGTCCACGGCACCTCGGGTCTTTACCAAGGTAATGGCCGAAATGATGTTTCTTCTGCGAAGAAAAGGCGTATTAATTATCCCTTACTTGGACGATCTCCTGATAAGGGCAAGGTCCAGAGAACAGCTGGAGGACGTAGTAGCACTAACCCAAGTAGTGCTGCAACAGCACGGGTGGATTCTGAATTTTCCAAAATCTCAATTGACCCCGACGACACGTCTGCTGTTCCTGGGAATGATTCTGGACACGGTTCAGAAAAAGGTGTTTCTTCCGGAGGAGAAAGCCAGGGAGTTATCCGAACTTGTCAGGAACCTCCTAAAACCAGGAAAAGTGTCTGTGCATCAATGCACAAGAGTCCTGGGAAAAATGGTGGCTTCTTACGAAGCGATTCCATTCGGCAGATTCCACGCACGAACTTTTCAGTGGGATCTGCTGGACAAATGGTCCGGATCGCATCTGCAGATGCATCAGCGGATAACTTTGTCTCCACGGACAAGGGTGTCTCTTCTGTGGTGGTTGCAGAGTGCTCATCTGTTAGAGGGCCGCAGATTTGGCATACAGGACTGGGTCCTGGTGACCACGGATGCCAGTCTGAGAGGCTGGGGAGCGGTCACACAGGGAAGAAACTTCCAGGGAGTGTGGTCAAGCCTGGAGATGTCTCTCAACATAAATATACTGGAGCTAAGAGCGATTTACAATGCTCTAAGCCTGGCAAAACCCCTGCTTCAGGGTCAGCCGGTGTTGATCCAGTCGGACAACATCACGGCAGTCGCCCACGTAAACAGACAGGGCGGCACAAGAAGCAGGAGGGCAATGGCAGAAGCTGCAAGGATTCTTCGCTGGGCGGAAGATCATGTGATAGCACTGTCAGCAGTGTTCATTCCGGGAGTGGACAACTGGGAAGCGGACTTCCTCAGCAGACACGATCTACACCCGGGAGAGTGGGGACTTCATCCAGAAGTCTTCCACATGATTGTGAACCGTTGGGAAAAACCAAAGGTGGATATGATGGCGTCCCGCCTCAACAAAAAACTGGACAGGTATTGCGCCAGGTCAAGAGACCCTCAGGCAATAGCTGTGGACGCTCTGGTAACACCGTGGGTGTTCCAGTCAGTGTATGTGTTTCCTCCTCTGCCTCTCATACCAAAAGTACTGAGAATTATACGGCAAAGGGGAGTAAGAACGATACTCGTGGCTCCGGATTGGCCAAGAAGAACTTGGTACCCGGAACTTCAGGAGATGCTCACGGAAGATCCGTGGCCTCTACCTCTAAGACGGGACCTGCTTCAGCAGGGACCGTGTCTATTCCAAGACTTACCGCGGCTGCGTTTGACGGCATGGCGGTTGAACGCCGAATTCTAAGGGAAAAAGGCATTCCGGAGAGGTCATCCCTACCCTGGTAAAAGCCAGGAAGGAGGTGACTGCACAACATTATCACCGCATTTGGAGAAAATATGTTGCGTGGTGTGAGGCCAGGAAGGCCCCGACGGAGGAATTTCAACTGGGTCGATTCCTACATTTCCTGCAAACAGGATTGTCTATGGGCCTCAAATTAGGGTCCATTAAGGTTCAAATTTCGGCCCTGTCGATTTTCGTCCAGAAAGAATTGGCTTCAGTTCCTGAAGTCCAGACTTTTGTAAAAGGAGTACTACATATACAGCCCCCGGTTGTGCCCCCAGTGGCTCCGTGGCATCTTAATGTAGTTTTGGATTTTCTCAAATCCCATTGGTTTGAGCCACTCAAATCGGTGGATTTGAAATATCTTACATGGAAAGTAACCATGCTACTGGCCCTGGCTTCAGCCAGGAGAGTGTCAGAATTGGCGGCTTTATCGTATAAAAGCCCATATCTGATTTTCCATTCGGACAGGGCAGAACTGCGGACGCGTCCTCAGTTTCTGCCTAAGGTGGTTTCAGCGTTTCACCTGAACCAGCCTATTGTGGTGCCTGCGGCTACTAGCGATTTGGAGGATTCCAAGTTGCTGGACGTTGTCAGGGCATTGAAAATATATATTTCAAGGACGGCTGGAGTCAGAAAATCTGACTCGCTGTTTATACTGTATGCACCCAACAAGCTGGGTGCTCCTGCTTCTAAGCAGACGATTGCTCGTTGGATTTGTAGCACAATTCAACTTGCACATTCTGTGGCAGGCCTGCCACAGCCTAAATCTATCAAGGCCCATTCCACAAGGAAGGTGGGCTCATCTTGGGCGGCTGCCCGAGGGGTCTCGGCATTACAACTCTGCCGAGCAGCTACGTGGTCGGGGGAGAACACACGTTTGTAAAATTCTACAAATTTGATACCCTGGCTAAAGAGGACCTGGAGTTCTCTCATTCGGTGCTGCAGAGTCATCCGCACTCTCCCGCCCGTTTGGGAGCTTTGGTATAATTCCCATGGTCCTGACGGAGTCCCAGCATCCACTAGGACGTCAGAGAAAATAAGATTTTACTTACCGATAAATCTATTTCTCGTAGTCCGTAGTGGATGCTGGGCGCCCATCCCAAGTGCGGATTGTCTGCAATACTTGTACATAGTTATTGTTACAAAAAAATCGGGTTGTTATTGTTGTGAGCCGTCTGTTCAGAGGCTCCTACGTTTGTCATACTGTTAACTGGGTTCAGATCACAGGTTGTACGGTGTGATTGGTGTGGCTGGTATGAGTCTTACCCGGGATTCAAAATCCTTCCTTATTGTGTACGCTCGTCCGGGCACAGTATCCTAACTGAGGCTTGGAGGAGGGTCATAGGGGGAGGAGCCAGTGCACACCACCTAGTCCTAAAGCTTTTATTTTTGTGCCCTGTCTCCTGCGGAGCCGCTAATCCCCATGGTCCTGACGGAGTCCCAGCATCCACTACGGACTACGAGAAATAGATTTATCGGTAAGTAAAATCTTATTTTTTGATGTAATGATTGGTTTGTGATTGGTATTGCATGTGTGGGAAAGTTGCTCAGTGAAACATTGTTTATTATTGCATGCTGTCTGTTGTTTACCTCCTTTGATCATTTGGCCATTGTGGTCAGGTGTATTATGGTGGTCATTCCGAGTTGTTCGCTCGCAAGCTGCTTTTAGCAGCTTTGCACACGCTAAGCCGCCGCCTACTGGGAGTGAATCTTAGCTTATCAAAATTGCGAACGAAAGATTAGCAGAATTGCGAATAGACACTTCTTAGCAGTTTCTGAGTAGCTCCAGACTTACTCGGCATCTGCGATCAGTTCAGTCAGTGTTGTTCCTGGTTTGACGTCACAAACACACCCAGCGTTCGCCCAGACACTCCTCCGTTTCTCCAGCCACTCCCGCGTTTTTCCCAGAAACGGAAGCGTTTTTTCACACACACCCATAAAACGGCCAGTTTCCGCCCAGAAACACCTACTTCCTGTCAATCACATTACGATCACCAGAACGAAGAAAAAACCTCGTAATGCCGTGAGTAAAATACCTAACTGCATAGCAAATTTACTTGGCGCAGTCGCACTGCGGACATTGCGCATGCGCATTAGCGACTAATCGCTCCGTTGCGAAAAAAAATAACGAGCGAACAACTCGGAATGACCCCCCATATCTTTACATTTAGTGAGGTGTAAAGGACAGAGTGTGATAACTGATTAGTAACACAAAAAAAAAAAACCAAACACTGAACAACATCACCAAACAGGTAATTTCAACTTTAAAGTTGTCATTTATTTCGTACTGTCTGGACATGGCTACTAATAACAGATGCACAGACAAAATTCTTAAAGCTATGTATGGTAATACTAGGCGCTTAGGAGACACAATTCCAGAGCTAATTGCGATAATGACAAGGGATAACCTGGATTTTGTGGCAACTACAGTCATGGTGCAATGAGAATCATGACTGGGACATAACTATACCAGGATACAATTTATTTAGGAAGGATAGAATGGGAAGAATAGGAGGAGGGGTTGCAATGTATGTGGTGAAAAAAGCATAAATGCTACTTTAATACAAACTATTGAAGATAAAACTGAGGCCCTTTGGGTCACCATAGATACCAGGGAGAAGGACATTATTCACATTGGGGTGATCTATAGACCACCAGGCCAGGGGCAAGATTTTGGACAGGAACCTATTGTTGGACATCACTAAAATGGCTTTAAAGGGAGAAGTCATAATCATGGGAGACTTTAATTTACCTGATGTCAATTGGGAGGGGTCTTTTGCAAGTTCAGCTACAAGTGGCAAGTTTCTATATTCCTTACAGGGAGCATCTCTCAAGCAATTGGTGAGGGAGCCCACTCGCAAAGACTCAATATTATATTGAATTTTTACAAATGGCGACAGGATATCCGACATATATGTGGGTGAGCACCTGGGATCCAGTGATCATCAAGCAGCATGGTTTAGTATAAAAACAGGATCCAACTCCTGTCACACAAAAACAAAGGTGTTGGATTTTAGAAATGCTGACTTTGCAAAAATGGGGAGATGTTTAAGTAATTCATTGGCGGACTGGAGGAACTTGGAAGCAGTGCAGGAGAGGTGGGACAAACTGAAAAGTTCAATACTAAGTGCAACAGATCTTTGTATCAAAAGAGTTAGGAAAAGCACCAGGAAAAGGAAGCCAGTGTGGTTCACAAAAGAAGTATCAACTAGTGTGAAAGCAAAAGAGATGGCTTTTAGGAAATGCAAACAGACTCAAAATAATGACAAAGAGGTGTATCTTGACAGACAGAAGAATGCTAAGAAAGTGATCAGACGTGCAAAGGCAGAAGCTGAGGAGAAAATTGCCTAGTCAGTAGATAAAGGGGGCAAAAAATGTTTAAGTATATAAGTGAAAGGAGAAAATCAAATGGAGGAATAATAAGACTTAAGACAGAGAGTGAGCATTTGGTGGAGGGAGACAAGTCAATAGCAGATCACTTAAATAGTTACTTTTGCTCAGAATTTACTACAGAAGGAGAAGGGATGGAGCCACAGTTAAGTTGCAAGGACATTCATAAAAATAAGGTAGATGAAAGTACATTTACAGAGAAGATCCTAACAGATCTTTCAAACCTAAAAGTGGATAAATCAATGGGGCCAGATGGGATACACCTAAGGATACTCAAAGAGCTAAAAGATGTGCTGATTACACCTTTAACAAAATTATTTAACCAGTCACTAAATACAGGTGCCATTCCAGAGGACTGGAAAAGAGCAAATGTAGTTCCACTGCACAAAAGTGGAAGCCTGTAAACCTTACATCAGTAGTAGGGAAAGTAATGGAAAAACTATTAAAAGAAAGAGTTGTGGAATATCTTAAATCAAACAACTTACAGGATCCAAAACAGCATGGATTTACTGGTGGGAGATCATGCCAAACAAATCTTATTGACTTTTTTGACTCTGTGACGAAAATAATAGATCAAGGGGGAGCTGTAGATGTAGCATATCTACACTTTAGTAAGGCATTTGACACTGTGCCACATCGCAGACTGCTAAATAAACTTGAAAAAGGGGTGGATTATAAAACAGTTAAATGGATCAGAACCTGGTTGCAGGATAGGAAACAGACAGTTGTAGTAAATGGAGTGCAATCTATGGAGGGAAATGTTACCAGTGGAGTACCCCAGGGATCTGTACTTGGTCCAGTTCTCTTTAATATCTTTGTTGGTGACATTGCAGATGGTATTGAAGGGAAAGTATGCATTTTTGCAGATGATACAAATATATGCAACAGGGTAGACACACCGGGAGGGGTAAAACAAATGATTGATGATCTCGGTAGGCTTGAGAAATAGTCAAGAACGTGGCAACTACAGTTTAAAGCTAAAAAATGCTAAATCATGCACTTGGGTCTCAAAAACCCAAAGGCAAAATATAGTATCAAGGGTACTATAATGGAAACTGCTGAGGAGGAAAGGGATTTAGGAGTCACTATTTCAAGTGACTTGAAGGCAGGAAAGCAATGCAACAAAGCAATGAGAAAGGCAAGTCAGATGCTTGTTTGCATAGGGAGAGGAATCAGTAGCAGGAAAAAAGAAGTGATAATGCCACTGTATAGGTCATTGGTACAGCCCCATCTGGAATACTGTGTCCAGATCTGGAGGCCATATCTCCAGAAGGATATAAATACATTAGAGAGTGTACAAAGAAGGGCAACTAAAATGGTGCATGGCCTACATCACAAAACTTACCCGGAATGGCTAAAAGATCTTAACATGTATAGTTTGGAGGAGAGAAGGGAAAGGAGGGACATGATAGAAACTTTCAAATACATCAAGGGTCTTAACAAAGTTCAGGAGGGAAACATTCTTCAAAGGAAGAGAAGTATTAGAACTCGAGGACATACACTGAGACTGGAGGGGGGGAGGTTCAGGGGAAATTTAAGGAAAAATTACCTCACAGAAAGGGTAGTGGATAAGTGGAATAGCCCCCATCAGAGGTGGTAGAGGCTAAGACTGTACAGCAATTTAAACATGCTTGGGATAGGCATATGAATATCCTTACAAAGAATTAAGGTTCAAAAAGGGTTGAGATTACATAAAGGATAAAAAAAAAGGGGCAGACTAGATGGTCCAAGTGGTTCTTATCTGCCGTCAAATTCTATGTTTCTATGTAAGGGAATACATGATTGCCCAGTCCACTATAATGCCATGGTGGCAACAAGAGAAATATGCTGTTACGTTACCACAGACGCTCAGAGTAAACGCGAGGACTAAACTCTTTTGTTGGAAACATAAAGGCTAAAGGCAGTTTCTGAAACACATTTTCTTGCGCTGCTGGATATGGTCCGGAGAGAAATGGATTGAGCCAACGGGCCTACATTTTCCATTCTGCATCTACCTGCAGTGCGGCCTTCATTGCCTGCGAGCCTGTGGAACCCGGTGACACTCGGCCCTGCAACATTAGTGACATGACTGTAATTGAAAGTATAGTTACACAGTGACTGCAAAATCAATTATACATTAATAGCCTGAGCACGGAGAGAAAGGTTCCAGCATTTAAAGGTGTCAGGCACATTAAAATAAGAAGAGCTATTGAGCTGGGAAAATGGCTTAATAACAGCAGCATTACAGAAGACAGAATGGAATCACCACAGGTGAGAGGCTCAATAGAAGAGAAGCGCTGGGTGGTCTGCTTTATTAATGCATTCTATTGTCTAGGGAATCGTCTCCTTAGTGCTAGTGACGGCTGTATAAACGCGGTTACTGACTAACCCCCGGCGGCATTGTTATATAGGAAGGCTGTTTAGAACCAGTTAATGCCATCAGTATGAAGCTATAAATGGCACAAGAAAGAATAATTATAAATAACAAATAATTGACTATCTGTTATGTAGTGCCTACGCTACATCAAATATTTAGGGTGTGTCACAAAGTTCCTTAAGAGTAGGTGACCATCGCGCCGACTCCCGACACCATCACGCTGGAAGGGGGGCGATGACGTGATTTTTTTGCCATGCCCCATATTCACAGACTCGCAGTTTGCATCATTATGCCACAAGGGGATGGGGCCCAATGACAAAAATGTCACCACTATGCACAGTGGCTGTTGAAAAGAGGTGTGGGGGGGGAGGTACTAATTACCTGGTTCTAGGCTTGTTGGAGTGGCCCACCGGGGGGAAGCTGTCCCACATCTCCTCCCCCATTGCGGCAGCCTCTCTAGCCAGCACACGCTGTTGTGTGCTGGGCTGAGGAGGGTCCAGAGAGGCAGCTGTCCGTCTTCTCTCTTCCTGCATGATTTCCGAAGGGAAAGCGATTCCGCTGATCTTTATCTCCCTCCCCTAACTGAGTAGCAAATAGCAACCCCGGGTCCAGTGCACAGCAACACTTTGTGGTGCCTTGAATAGTTGTGGGGCTTCTTTTGTATGTGGTATGGCCTTGCCTCTGTCATTTAGTCACAATTTTTAGATAAATTGAATACAACGCCCACCAAATCTTTCCGTATGCTAACCAAGGCCTACAGGGCAGATTGTATGTGACATGCACGTGTGTTTGAGTGGAACAAAAGATTTAGTGACGGTCGTGAGGGTGTTGAAGATGATGGACGTCCTGAGAGGCCTTGCACATCAAAGTCAAATGAGATAATGGGGGTCATTCCGAGTTGTTCGCTCGTTATTTTTTTCTCGCAACGGAGCGATTAGTCGCTAATGCGCATGCGCAATGTCCGCAGTGCGACTGCGCCAAGTAAATTTGCTATGCAGGTAGGTATTTTACTCATGGCATTACAAGGTTTTTTCTTCGTTCTGGTGATCGTAATGTGATTGACAGGAAGTGGGTGTTTCTGGGCGGAAACTGGCCGTTTTATAGGTGTGTGCGAAAAAACGCTACCGTTTCTGGGAAAAACGCGGGAGTGGCTGGAGAAACGGAGGAGTGTCTGGGCGAACGCTGGGTGTGTTTGTGACGTCAAACCAGGAACGACAAGCACTGAACTGATCGCACTGGCAGAGTAAGTCTCGAGCTACTCAGAAACTGCACAGAGAAGTCTTTTCGCAATATTGCGAATCTTTCGTTCGCAATTTTGATAAGCTAAGATTCACTCCCAGTAGGCGGCGGCTTAGTGTGTGCAAAGCTGCTAAAAGCAGCTTGCGAGCGAACAACTCGGAATGACCCCCAATGTGGAAAAAATTTAGAAAATTGTTCGGATTGACCGTCGACTTAGCATACGAATGATAGCAAAAAATGGCAAACACTGACAAAGAAACTGTTAGGCAAGTTTTGTGTCAAAATATTATCATGACAAAGGTTTGTGCTAAGATGGTTCCAAGGCTTCTCACTGCCGAGCAGATAGAAAATGGAAAGCGAGTCGTACAAACATTTTGGAACAAATTCAAGTGGAGTAACATTTTTTCGATAAAATTATTACCTGTGATGAAACACAGGTAGTCCAGTACAACTACAATCCTGAGACAAAACGCCAGTCCATGCACAGGAAAACACCAAAGCAAATCCAAATTCAAAGCCCTGTTAATTGTTTTCTTTGATGTCAAGGGTGTTATTTTGGGAGGTGGTTTCATCCTCCATCAGGATAACGCACCGGCCAACACAGCTCTCGCTGTGAAGCAGTTTTTAGCCGAGAAACAGATTGCAGTGCTAGAATACTCTCCATACTCACCAGACATAGCGCCGTGTGACCTCTTTCTTTTCCCTAAAGTCAAATCTATTCTCAAGGGAACTCATTTTCCATCAGTTACTGAGGTAAAGAAGAAAATGACGGAGCTGTGAGACAGCTGATAGATAATGAGCAACAGTGTGGCATTGACCAATGGAAAAGAAGAATGCAGCGGTGTGCAAATGCAGGATGGGAGCACATAGGGGTAAATTTACTAAGATGGGAGTTCTATTTAAGATGGGATGTTGCCAATAGCAACCAATCAGATTCTACTTCTCATTTATCTGGCACCTTCTAAAAGGTAATATCTTATTGGTTGCTATGGGCAACATCCCATCTTAAATAGAACTCCCATCTTAGTAAATTTACCCCACAGACGGGGAACAAAGTTAAAATGTTCTTAATATAATTAATTGTAAACTAGGTGCTTCATCGCGCCCTACGGGCGCTCTTCACACCGTCGCAAGGGGCTACGCCCCCTTAACCCTTGCATGCCTTTCTGGGGTTTAATATTTGTATTATATGGAGTATTACCTGCATTCCTTTGTTAGTGGTTAAATATTGCACAATGAAAGGGCGTGCGATGGTGAAGGAGGCGCAGCCCCTTGCGACGGCGTGAACAGCACCTGCAGGGCACGATGTACAGAATGTAGCGGGTGCGGGGGGGACTGCGGATGGTGTCTGTAGATGCTGCGGGTGGAGGGGAGGCAGAAGTGGGGGTGGGGCCCGGATGGGGAAGGTTCGGGAGGTGCTGCGCGTGGGGGAGGGGCAGAGGAGTGGGGGATGCAGATGGGGGAGGGGTCCGGAGGCACTGAAGGTGGGGGAGGGGCAGGGGTGCCACGGGTGGGAGAGGGGCAGGTGTGGGGATGTTGTGGATGGATGAAGGGTTCCGGAGGTGCTGTGGGATGGGAAGGGACGGGAGTGCCGGGGGTGGGGTAGGGGACCGCAGGCACCATGGGTAGGGTAGGGGCAGGTACGGGTGTTGCGGCGGATGGGAAAGGAGGCCCGGAGGTGCTGCAGGTGGTGGAGGGGCAGGTGCGGGGGTGCCATTGGTGGGGGAGGGGTGGGTGAGGGGGGGACCGCTGATGGAGGAGGGTGTCTGCAGATGCTGCGGGTGGAGGGGGGCAGGTGTGGGGGGAGACATATAAGGGGGGTGAATGGTGGAAGGGGCCTGGAGGTGCTGTGGGTGGTGAAGGGGTGGAGGAGTGGGAGCCACGGGTGGTGTAGGGGGTCTGGAGGCACAGCATGTGGGGGAGGGGTGGAGTGCCGCATGTGGTGGAGGGGAAGGTGCGGAGGTGTGGTGCATTGGGGAGAGGTCTGGAGGCGCTGCGGGTACTGTATATGCCATAAAAGGTAGTTGGAGGGTATGCAGTAACAGGGCCAGTACAGG
The DNA here is from genome assembly GCF_028390025.1 of Pseudophryne corroboree. Taxonomy (NCBI): domain Eukaryota; kingdom Metazoa; phylum Chordata; class Amphibia; order Anura; family Myobatrachidae; genus Pseudophryne; species Pseudophryne corroboree. The sequence goes on along the minus strand of NC_086449.1, from coordinate 806,259,092 downwards.
GTTGACGGGACAGGACAGGGATGACAGGGTCAGAACAGGGGTGACGGTGCCAGGACAGGGGTGACGGGGCCAGGACAGAAATGATAGGGACAGGATAAGGGTGACAGGGCCAGGATAAGGGTGAAAGGGCCAGGATAAGGGTGGCAGGGCAAGGCCAGGGGTGACAGGGACATGACAGAACACAGGGCACGGGAGAGATTGGTATTAGGGACAAAACAGTGGTGACAGACAGATGTGTCTTACCGGAGTCACTGCTGCTGGCTGCTGCTGTTCCACTCCAACCTGTTGGGATCTGCTGCTGCTGGAGACTTGGCATGGCTGACTCTCTCAGGCTGGATTCCTGCTTCCTCTGCCCGTCCGCATCCCTCCCCCCCTCCTCAGTCACACACCGCAGACCTCGCGCAGCTGCCGGGCACTGTGGTAAGGTGAGACTGGAAATGACTGGTTAGCCCCCAGGAGATGCTGCGGCTGGAGGGAGGAGGGGGTCATAGCATGCACGTGGCGCGGACCTCACGGCTTCCGGGCACTGTGGTAAGGGGAGACTGGGAGTGACTGGTTAGCTCCCAGGAGACGCTGCGGCTGGAGGGAGGAGGGGGTCGGAGCCTGCAAGCAGCTCGGATTTCTGCAGCGCTACCCGCCGGCTAAAGTGTGTGAATGAGCTGGGCGCACCTCACTGCGGGTGGCAGCGCTGCAGCTAGCGGTGGGGTTGCTGGGGCTGGAGATAACAGAGGCAGTACGGAACCTGCACAGCGGCAGGTGCCCCACAAAACTGCAGCTAAGAAGCGTGGAGTGTGCCAGAAAGTGACGCTCCTCCGCGCCAGAGAGACCCTGCTGAGTATGCCGATGTGGGGGGTCAAGCACACAGTGAGCCGGTGCCCGTCTGTCTGTACGGCATACCCCCTCACACACCCCCATACCTCCCAACTGTCCCGATTTTCGCGGGACAGTCACATTTTTGGGGGTCTGTCCCGCTGTCCCACCCGCGGGTCGCAGTGTCCGGCGGTGGGGGGGGGGGGCAGTTGGAAAGCTCCTGTACTCGCTGTTCTGCTTAGCAGAGCAGCGGTGAATAGTGGAGACAGAGGGAGAGGGGGCATCAGGGGGTACGGATTAAGGGGGGGTTCCAGCAGCAGAGCCGGATTAAGGGGGGGCAGGGGGTACGTACCGTTGGCCCCACAGTTTTAGGGGGCCCCCCGGCTGGAGTAGCTCTGTTCCAGCTCAGAAGCTCCCCCCCCCCCCCCGTCCTGCCAGCAACAGCGGCAGCATTTGTGCTACAGTCAGCACACGCTGCTGCGTATTGGCAGGTCTGTGGTGTTGCAGGGAGGCAGCAGTCTCCGTGCTTTCTTCTCCCTGTGCGGGTGTGTAGGGGGGAGCGACCACCTCCTCTGGATTTAGCCCTAGCTGAGGGGCCAAAATCCCATCAAAAAAATAAAAATAAAAATCGAAATTTGCATAAGGGGGCATGGCCACGCGGCCGCGATTAGGCCACGCCCCAAACCCACAGCAGGCACAGCAATGAGATAGGGCTCCCCTGTCACAAGTGCCCTGGGCCCCCTGGACTCATAATCAGCCCCTGGGAGCATGCCAGCAGCTCACAGAGCGCTGGGCATGCTCCCTCACTGACGAAAACGGGGCCCTCCCGTGAAGCCACGCCCCCTTTTTGCCGAGTGTGTTTCCCTCCTTCTGTCTGGATAAAGCTCCTGCAGAAAGCTGGGAGGTCTGCACCCCTGCCTGTGCCATGCCCAATGCCCATGCTATCTGCTTCTGCTCCTAGTCTCCTGTAGATTTGGCCAGATCTCTGTGACTCATTTGACTAACTCCGCCCAGTGTTGTAACTCCGCCCAGCGTTAGCAAATGAATCACAAGGTCACAGAATAGGGCTATTATATAGGAGATTATAGCATCAGTCTCGTTATTTAATAGCCACGGCCCGCATTCTAAGTATGGTTATTGGGAAAAACAAATGCAATTGAATAACCCCCTAAGTGTCAATCATCCTACCTGGGTATGTATGAAGGTGTGGCAGCACGGGTGGCTGATGTCATGATTCACACTAAATCGCATCACTGTAGCCCCTCCCCCACTTTGCATTGCATAATGACGAGACCAGGCCTTCCTACCCCACCCCACCAATCTATACCATGCTCTCCACAGTGCAAACCGGGTGCCCCCTCCCATCGTGTTTAAATGTAGAATGCTGACACAGTTAAATTGCCTTAAATAACAATGCTACTTGTTCTGCATTTCCTGATTGACATCACACTGTTGACATTCTGACAGTCGACGGAACAAACTGCCTTCTGGAATGTTGACAGCGGCACAGATTATTCCAGCCTGCGGACGCAAGTTTGAAGTGGGATCACCAAGCCGACTTGTAGATATTCCGGGCATTCTAACATTAAGCACAGCACAGGGTACACTATTGACATGAGCCTCCTGTGATCCCTGGAAGACTGCGGTATGGAATGAGCCTCCAGCATCCAGATTAATTTTATTTTGCAAAAGGAAGAATCTACCAGATGCTCGATGTATCCTGCATAGAGGGCGGCTGCTGCAGATAAGGAGCTTACAGAGCTTACAAACTGGCAGATAACTCCTTATGGAAGATGACATTTATTTATTTATTTATTAACAGCTCCGTTATAGCGCCTGCATATTGGGGGTCATTCCGAGTTGTTCGCTCGTTGCCGATTTTCGCAACGGAGCGATTAAGGCAAAAATGCGCATGCGCATGGTTCGCAGTGCGCATGCGGTTAGTATTTTAACACAACATTTAGTAGATTTACTCACGGCTTAACGAAGATTTTTCATCGTTCTGGTGATCGGAGTGTGATTGACAGGAAGTGGGTGTTTCTGGGCGGAAACTGGCCGTTTTCTGGGAGTGTGCGGAAAAACGCAGGCGTGTCAGGGAAAAACGCGGGAGTGTCTGGAGAAACGGGGGAGTGGCTGGGCGTGTGTGTGACGTCAAACCAGGAACGAAACTGACTGAACTGATCGCTATTTGTGTTTAAGTCTCGAGCTACTCAGAAACTGCTAAGAAATTTCTATTTGCAATTCTGCTAATCTTTCGTTCGCTATTCTGCTAAACTAAGATACACTCCCAGAGGGCGGCGGCTTAGCGTGTGCAATGCTGCTAAAAGCAGCTAGCGAGCGAACAACTCAGAATCACCCCCATTGCCGGAAGAGCCGCGTTACCCCCGTTTTTTAATACATGTTTTGGGGATTATCATTGATACTTTTTGTATTTGGTTTTCATTTTCTGTACTAAAATGATCGAGGACTCCTGATATGGGTGGTCTTCAGTATGCCGGCTGTCGGGATCCCGGCGCACAGTATACCGGTGCCGGAATCCCGACAGCCGCCATACCGACACTTATTCTCCCTCGTGGGGGTCCACGACCCCCCTGGAGGGAGAATAAAATAGCGTGGAGCGCGTAGCGCGCCACCATGCCCGCAGCGTGGCGAGCGCAGCGAGCCCGCAAGGGACTAATTTGCGCTCACCACACTGTTGGTATGCCGGCGGTCGGGCTCCCGGCGCCGGTATGCTGGTCGCCGGGAGCCCGACCGCCGGCATACCATACTACACCCCGTGATATAGGTGACTGGCTGAGATAGTGATATACTTCTTAATGTTCTTTATACTTCCCTTATGGAAAAGCAGCACAGTATCCTGTACTCCAACCGCTGGCATTCCTTCATCTCTACAATTCTGAAATCAGGGCCGCACGGTGCCAATCATTAACGGTCACGCTGACCTTTCAGTCCCGATCTGGCCCACTGTTCCCATACAATTGTATGCGGACCAAAATTAATAAAGTTCCGAAAATACGACATTTTCGGAGCTTGACAGCAGGAACCTTCGCTATCTTCAGATGGCGCTATTACCCAGCTCCCCTCTCCTTCCTATAGGTACAGGTTGCACAAAAGTATCCGTCCGGATCCCTACCATTAGTCAGCTGCCTAAGGGCGCCGAGCACTAGTGGGCACCGCTGAGTACACCAACCCTCCCCCCCCCCGAAACAGGTTCACCTGTCAGTGAGACCTTATGTGGAGTCAGCAGTAGTGGGGGACACCCCTATGGCATCTAACCAGTGCAGGGAGGTGAGCCTTGGGGCAGCCCAGCTGCTCGGGGGGTGCTGGGCACGCCCCCAAAATGAGGAAAATAGGCGACATGCTGTGAGGCCATGCCCTCCTAGCAGAGGTCACACTCCATTCAGTGGAGGTCACACACCCTTTTTCGCGAGGGTCCCGGGTTACACTCATCAATTGTTGGGAGGTATGATTGGGGCACGGATGTGTGGTAAAATGTATTGGGGGCTCAGTTGTGCAGCAAATAAAGAATTTGGGGCTCATATGTATGTCATATGTTAAAAACACAGCAGTGTAAATTCCTGGCGCAAAAAGTTATCAGCCCAATCTAGATCTTCAGCGGATCCGTCCAAATAACAGATCAAAACAATAATCAATAGAAAAACAATGAGAGGATAGATCAAAGGCGATAACACAGTGAATACATTTTGATATACATCACATGTTATGGTGTCCTTTTGGATAATCACTCTTTCAGTTGTCTCATAATATCCAGATGTCAAACATGAAAAAAAGAGAGATGGTACATATACATAGGTGGTATTGCTTTAAACACTAATTGAACAGCCTATAAGTGTCCAGAAAAAGGAAGCCTAAAGTGCCGGACCCAATTTGATAGTAGATGAGGATAGTATCTCGCCACGGCTCCACCGATATTCGTGGACGCACCGAAACTCACATCAATATAGATAAGAACAGGTATATAAAGGTATCTTTTAATGCTGTATCCAACGTGATATAAGACAGAAAGAGAGCTACTCCAGATGACGTACCCCACTCACTTGGGAGGGTGATTGTTCCCACGTATAAAGGTATCTTTCAAACCAGGATCAGGAATGGCCTCCACAGTAATTCAAAAGGTTTTATTAAAAGTTCATAAAACAGCAATCTGATATTTTTCTATATGGTTTCCACTCTCTGGTTTGTACAAAACATGCAGGTCAGAAGTAATCGACAAAAAACTGTTGTAATCCGGTTTTACACCAGTACTGTCATGTTAGACATACTCCAAAAGTGGTGTCCCATAAAAAGAACAAAATAATTAAAATAATGATGAAAACTCACTACCTGGTTTCACCAACGACGTTTCGACCTCCTGGGTCTTTTTCAATCATTAACGGTCACGCTGACCTTTCAGTCCCGATCTGGCCCACTGTTCCCATACAATTGTATGCGGACCAAAATTAATCAAGTTCCGAAAATACGACATTTTCGGAGCTTGACAGCAGGAACCTTCGCTATCTTCAGATGGCGCTATTACCCAGCTCCCCGCTCCTTCCTATAGGTACAGGTTGCACAAAAGTATCCGTTCGGATCCCTACCATTAGGCAGCTGCCTAAGGGCGCCGAGCACTAGTGGGCACCGCTGAGTACACCAACCCTCCCCCCGAAACAGGTTCACCTGTCAGTGAGACCTTATGTGGAGTCAGCAGTAGTGGGAGTCACCCCTATGGCATCTAACCAGTGCAGGGAGGTGAGCCTTGGGGCAGCCCAGCTGCTCGGGGGGTGCTGGGCACGCCCCCAAAATGAGGAAAATAGGCGACATGTTGTGAGGCCATGCCCTCCTAGCAGAGGTCACACTCCATTCAGTGGAGGTCACACACCCTTTTTCGCGAGGGTCCCGGGTTACACTCATCAATTGTTGGGAGGTATGATTGGGGCACGGATGTGTGGTAAAATGTATTGGGGCCTCAGTTGTGCAGCAAATAAAGAATTTGGGGCTCATATGTATGTCATATGTATTGGGGCATTGTGTGGCATAATTATGTTTTAGAGGCACAGATGTGTGGCATATTATGAATTGGGGGCAGAGTTTTGAGGCACATATTGTAACTTGTGGACACTGATGGGTGGAATATTATGAATTGGAGGCACAGCTATATGGCATACAATACATTTGTGGTAGAGCTGTGTGTGGCATGTTATGTATTGGGGCACAGATGTGTGGCATATTATGTATTGGGGCACAGATGTGTGGCATATTATGTATTGGGGCACAGATGTGTGGCATATTATGTATTGGAGGCACAGATGTGTGGCATGTTATGTATTGGGGCACAGATGTGTGGCATATTATGTATTGGAGGCACAGATTTGTGGCATGTTATGTATTGGGGCACAGATGTGTGGCATATTATGTATTGAGGGCACAGATGTGTGGCATGTTATGTATTGGGGGCACAGATGTGTGGCATATTATGTATTGGGGGCACAGATGTGTGGCATATTATGTATTGGGGGCACAGATGTGTGGCATATTATGTATTGGGGGCACAGATGTGTGGCATATTATGTATTGGGGGCACAGATGCGTGGCATATTATGTATTGGGGGCACAGATGCGTGGCATATTATGTATTGGGGGCACAGATGCGTGGCATATTATGAATTGGAGGGAGCAGGGGTGGTAGAGGAAATGTTGCCTAGGGCGCCCAGAAACCTTGCGCCTCCCCTGAGCACCTGTGTCCCTATGTGCCTGTCTTCATGCTTCTGCACTAGTTCTGTGATGTCATGACGTCACATGGCGTGGTGGCAGGGTGCGCAGGAGGTACCGGCCCTGCTGTGGCACTATTACAATGCACATTGCACTCTTGCTCTGCATGAATAGCACTCATTGCCGTAGGTAGGATTCTGGGAAACGCAATCCCCTCATTACACATTACTGCTTCTCTGATGTACTGTATACTGTACCAGTGAGTGATTTACAAGAAGAGCATTTCCCAGACAGACAACTATTTCCCCCCTTTGCTTGGGGATTTGTACCATGTCTAACAAGCTCTGAGTTCCCAGTAAAACATCTCTGATATTGAGAGCAGCTATATTTCACCTGTGCTGAGTGTTCTATAGAGAAATGTTAGCGCTCCAAGCACAGAACTATTAAAGGATGATCTTATTTCTTCCTCCTCTACTGCATGTCTCTGTCACTGGGTGCTGCCACTATGCTCTGTCACTGTGTGCTGCACTGCTACTCTGCTCTGTCACTGTGTGCTGCACTGCTACTCTGCTCTGTCACTGTGTGCTGCTACTCTGCTCTGTCACTGTGTGCTGCTACTCTGCTCTGTCACTGTGTGCTGCTACTCTGCTCTGTCACTGTGTGCTACTCTGCTCTGTCACTGTGTACTGCTCTGCTCTGTCTCTGTGCTGCTAGTCTGCTCTGTCACTGTGTACTGCGCTGCCAGTCTGCTCTGTCACTGTGTGCTGCTAGTCTGCTCTGTCACTGTGTGCTGCTCTGCTCTGTTACTGTGTGCTACTATGCTCTGCTCTATCACTGTGTGCTGCTCTGCCCTGTCACTGTGTGCTGCTAGTCTGCTCTGTCAGTGTGTGCTGCTACTCTGTTCTGTCACTGTGTGCTGCTACTCTGCTCTGTCACAGTGTGCTACTCTGCTCTGTCACTGTGTGCTACTCTGCTCTGTCACTGTGTACTGCTCTGCTCTGTCTCTGTGTGCTGCTAGTCTGCTCTGTCACTGTGTACTGCGCTGCCAGTCTGCTCTGTCACTGTGTGCTGCTCTGCTCTGTTACTGTGTGCTACTATGCTCTGCTCTATCACTGTGTGCTGCTCTGCTCTGTCACTGTGTGCTGCTAGTCTGCTCTGTCAGTGTGTGTTGCTACTCTGCTGTCACTGTGTGTTGCTACTCTGCACATCTCTGTCACTGTGTGCTGCTCTGCTCTGTCACTGTGTGCTGCTACTCTGCTCTGTCACTGTTTGCTGCTCTGCTCTGTCACTGTGTGCTGCTCTGTTCTGTCACTGTGTGCTGCTAGTCTGCTCTGTCAGTGTGTGCTCCTCTGACACTCTGCTCTGTCACTGAGTAATGTCACTCTGCTCTGTCACTGTGTGCTGTGCTGCTAGTCTGTTCTGTCTCTGTGTGATGCTAGTTTGCTGTCATTCTGTGCTGCACTGCTACTCTTCTCTGTCACTGGGTGCTGCGCTGCTAATCTGCTCTGTCTCTGTGTGCTGCTAGTCTGCTCTGTCCGTATGTGCTGCACTGCTACTCGTTTCTGTCACTGTGTGCTGCGTGCTAATCTGCTCTGTCACTGTGTGCTGCGCTGTTAGTCTGCGCTGCTACAGAAGGGGAAGCAGGGACTGCACAGTAGCAAATATAAAAGAAAACAGAGTGGCCATCTAATGGGCCACCCACCACCAGGTCAAAACAGGAAGCTGAGCTTTTGGTGTGCTCCAAGGATGCGCAGGGCAGCTCTGCAGCAGATTTGCAGTCACCCTGCAAGCCAGCTACAGGTGCCAAGGGGCAGTGATGGTGCCACCCCTCTGCATTGCGCCCTAAGCGATAGGCGCAAAACAAATTTGCACAAAAATTTGGGGCGATTTCGCAGCTAAGATACCGCCCTTAATTGGGGACGTGCCATGAGGCCACACATTCTTTCCTTGAGGCCACACCCCTTTTTGCCGCGAGCAGGAGGTCACATGAAAAATGTTGGTAGTATGCAATAGCGTAATGATGTGCCACGTGCCTTAATGATGTAATATGAATATGAACAGATACATGGGAACACACAGAGTACATTAGCAACGTAGTGTTGTCGCTCCCAGTTATTTTATTTAGGTGAATAAGACGGACGTTTTGTACAACAAGAAGCTTGGCGCCGATGATGCACGGGACCTGGCACACCGAATAGCAGCTTTTAGGCGCGACTGAAGCCACTGTAAAAAAGGACTCTTCTGTATATAGTAGTTTAGTTTCAGTGGCATTCTAAGAGCACCTAAATCTTGCTTACAGACACTCCTGCTCCTCCTGTAGCCGGAACAGGGTGCACCGGACCATCGGATAATGGCCCATAGCAGAGACGGATCTGTGTGACAATGAAGCAGAACGTAAACAGCAGTAAGATGGTGCAAGAACAGCAACGCTCTGACACCTGTACAATATCTCACAATGGGCCAGATGTACTAAGCTTGAAAAGTGATAAATATCACTGTGATAAAGCACCAGCCAATCGGCTCCTAACTGTCATTTTTCAAACACAGCCTGTGACATGGCAGTTAGGAGCCGATTGGCTGGTGCTTTATCACAGTGATATTTATCACTTTTCAGGCTTAGTACATCTCCCCCAATCAATGCAGTATTGACCGGTTCTGCAAGATAAGAGTGTCCATCAATTAGAATCAAATAGCAGAATACTGCGTCGCTGTTTGCCCAGTGACAGAAAGACACAATGATATAACATACAGCGCCGGGTCTTACTATTGGCGTTATACAGTAAAAGCCTGTGGTGCTGAAGAGATAAAAGCGCAGTACTAGCCACTGGATAAAGAATAGGCTACGCTATCGTGGTATAAGTGCTATTGAGAAGTAGGAGCACTGCTGTATCTGCTTGGGGGGATTGCCTAAGTGTTGGGGGCCCGAAATGTCTCATGGCGTGGCACCCCCGTTTTGTAAGCGCATTCTAAGCAAGCTTAGACTTACTCAGATGGGGGGAAGACTTTGACCAAACACCCTTTTGCACCACTGGGGGGGGGTGAGGCCACTATGATGCGAAACACACCATTTTGTCTCCACCTCCTCTTCTTACAGCCGTGACTCGCATGATTATACCATGATGGGGGCGGGGTTTAACATACACTACAGCTGTACCTTTTTGGCCGGTACAGTACCGTTTTTTTATGGACTGTACCGGCCAAAAAGGGCTTTGTACCGATTTTTTACTCACTAAATCTCCATAGAAAGTATAGGAAAGGGGACATTACCTAATTTGTATCGGTTTTCGAGGGTACAATGTTAGAGGGTATGGTTTAATAGCAGAAAGCACCCAGCCCCGCGCCCTTAGTGGTCAGCTGCAGATCCTCTCCAGGCATCTCCTGGGCAAGTGTGCCAAACTCTCAGTCTGGGGGACAGAGCATCCCAAAATATCCTTAAAGTGCTGAGTGACTGGTGCCCTCCCCTTGGGTTTTTGCTCGCACATACAGCAAAACCCATGCAATTCGAGACCGGAGACATGTGCAAAGGGTGTTTTAGCAAATGAGGAGGCCCCTGTGCAAGTTCCTGCGTGATCCTCTCCACCTAGAAAAATGGCGGCACCATAATTCCAGTGACTTTGGCGGGTACAAATGAGAACAGTGGAGGTGTAATCGTATCCATACACTCCGCCAACCCCCCTGCACTGTTCCACAACCAAGGGCACCTGAGCAATTTACAGAGTGACGGAGAGTAGGCCTAGTTCTCCAGAGGCATTTCGGCCCAGTACCCGGGTCTGCCTTATGTCACGGTGGCCCTTCATAGTACTCCAGACACCAATTCCAATCACCACCGTGGTCATGCACCCAACCCCATGACCATGCACCTTGAGGGAAGGGAAGGAGAGTTAATCATCCCCCTATTGGCCCACGCAAGTCCTCACTGACAACTCCTTGAATTCACCCATGGCCGCCCCCACTCAAGACTGTCCACATGTCACTAGAAAGCCAGATATAATTACTTGTGTTTTCCTTTTTCCATGGCGGCTGCTGCAATTTACTGCTAAGCGATAGAACCATTTTTTTGGAGAGGGGAGTTGCCCAACTCGCCCTCTCCAGTGAAAGCCCCCCGCCTCCAACTTTAAATAACTGTCCTGCAAGGGAGTAGGGCCCATTTCTACCACCCCTCCTTTGTTGAGAATGGTACGATCTTCTGTCTTCTGAAAGTCTGAATGACAGAAACACGTTTCCTTGTAACTGGAATCCTGTCTGCAGCAGACGGAACGTGTTGCGCTGCTGCGTGTAATTTTTTTGCCACTTCTGGCAAGCGGTTGATTGCGATGCAACACATTGTGAGCCCATCTGGTGGTATAAGGGTCAGTGTGCACGGTATATGGGGATCTTTGCGTAATACACAGATTGGTGACTGGGAAACATATGTTGGTGTTATACCGACTCAGCAATAAAGGGCAAGAGAGGAAAAGATGGTTCTATTTTGAAGTGTAACATATTGTAGTGTGATGTGCGGCAGGCTGGATCCATCAGACAGGTGTAAAACTGGCATCAATGTGTATCGTAGGCAGTATTCCAATGTTTCATTGTCTCTCTCTTATCACTGGAATGATCAAGGAAACAAGTGAGGTAGATTAAAAAAAATGCTACATGTTGTTTCCTAACACAGGAAACGCAGGCGACATCATCGGCCCTAAAAATGGCGATGACATGCCTGCGTTTCCTGCGTTCCCTCCCCCCACCCCCCCAACGCTGCGTCGCTATCCCCGGGTGGCGGTCTGTGAAATTAGGAGTCGTGGAAGTACCTATTATTAAAGTATACATTGCGGGCATTTGTAAGGTGCACCCATTGACTACACAAACTGAAGGCGGACAATTTGTGGGCTGAAGCCATATTCATGAGTATCAAAACACAAGACATTAGGGAAGATAGGATGCATTCTCCTGAATACTGTCTTGCAACAGTTGCCATTTTGTCCCCAGGTGCCTTGGTGATGTCACTTGCTTCTAGTGAAATGATTGGTCGCATTCACAAGAGTAGTTTACAACATGGATGCTTCCACTATATGTAGAGGACTGGTATATTTTAGGCAGCCAGTCTTCACACCGCCCTGGTTGTGGTAAATGTGATGTGAAAAATCAGCCAGGAAATGCCTCCAGAATTCTTGGTATTTACTGACGTGGTGGTGACACTGTTTTGGGTTCATGAATCATATTGAAATGTATGCAGAGTCAAAAATAAATATAAATAATCCCATGTCTCCATGGAAACTAGGGTTACTATGGTAATTGCTTGAATTTTTTTTTCTTTACAGCATTTTCCATATTTGTCATATTTAGGAGAAGATGGGGAACAAGGTGAGCGCTCAACAGCAGGACAGGATGATTCTCAGAAGTGGCCAGTTCCGGTGATACAGACTACAAGTCTGATTTTATGTCAGGCCATCCTGTAGGGTGGGCCTGATTCGTAGGTGTGCGCAAATCTGATTTTATCACAATTGAGCGATTATCGGTGGTCTGTCGCTACTCATATGCTGCCATCGCCCTGCATCAGCGGACGCAGTAATCATATATTCGCAAAGTGATTGGCAGTAAGGGACTGTTTGTGGAAGGTAATAGGGGGAGTTGTGGCAAAAATGTAAGCGCGTTGTGAACTTGTGACCACTTTTTGTGGTGTGCTCCAGCTTGCGTCTGAGATCCTGTACACAGCTGCAATGGCTCCGATGTCTTACTTCCTGTGGCCGTGCTGCGTGACGTTATGGCTCCTCAGATGTTTGATAATTGACTGATCTGCGATCGGCGCTGCGTCCTTGTACACAAACACTGTAATTTACAAAGCTGCAGGTGGGCGTCTGAATACAAATCCCGGTGGTGCAAAAATTTTTCACACAGTTGCTTTGTACAAAAGAGGCAGCTGCGAATGAATTTGCGCACATCTTTGAGCCAGGCCCGGTATTTGTAAATTTGTACGGGTGTGGATCAATGGATTGACAATGTTATGGCCGACAGTCATTAGGTCAACACCAAATGGTCGACACTCGACAGGTACACAGGGTCGACAGGTGAAAAGTTAACAGTGCTAAAGTTTGAAAGGCAGAAAAGGTCGATACGTTAAAAAATTCAACATGATAATGGTCGACACATTTTTGGTTTTCTAGTTTCTTTGGACCAAAGCTTGTATATTTCATGTTATGCGACTACCATTAGAGTAAATAAGATTTTACTCACCGGTAAATCTATTTCTCGTAGTCCGTAGTGGATGCTGGGAACTCCGTAAGGACCATGGGGAATAGCGGCTCCGCAGGAGACTGGGCACAACTAAAGAAAGCTTTAGGACTACCTGGTGTGCACTGGCTCCTCCCACTATGACCCTCCTCCAGACCTCAGTTAGGATACTGTGCCCGGAAGAGCTGACACAATAAGGAAGGATTTTGAATCCCGGGTAATAGGCCCTACACACTGGCCGATTTTTTGAAAGATATGAACGATCTCGTTCATAAATGAACGAGAACTCGTTCATATCTTTCATGTGGAGACTCCAGCGATGAACGATGCGCGGCCCCGCGCTCGTTCATCGCTGGTCTCCCGTCGGCTGTGCATGCAGGCCAATATGGACGATCTCGTCCATATTTGCCTGCACTTCAATGCAGCCGCGTGACGGGGGGAGTGAAGAAACTTCACTCCCCCCGTCACTGCCCCCCCCCCGCCGCCGGGTCGCTCGTCGGCCGTATCGGCCGTCGGGCACCTCGGCGGCGCATCGTAAAATGTGTAGGGCCCTTAAGACTCATACCAGCCACACCAATCACACCGTATAACTCGTGATACTATACCCAGTTAACAGTATGAAACATAACTGAGCCTCTCAACAGATGGCTCATAACAATAACCCGTTAGTTAGGCAATAACTATATACAAGTATTGCAGACAATCCGCACTTGGGATGGGCGCCCAGCATCCACTACGGACTACGAGAAATAGATTTACCGGTGAGTAAAATCTTATTTTCTCTGACGTCTTAGTGGATGCTGGGAACTCCGTAAGGACCATGGGGATTATACCAAAGCTCCCAAACGGGCGGGAGAGTGCGGATGACTCTGCAGCACCGAATGAGAGAACTCAAGGTCCTCCTCAGCCAGGGTATCAAATTTGTAGAATTTAGCAAACGTATTTGCCCCTGACCAAGTAGCAGCTCGGCAAAGTTGTAAAGCCGAGACCCCTCGGGCAGCCGCCCAAGATGAGCCCACCTTCCTCGTGGAGTGGGCTTTTACTGGTTTAGGATGCGTCAGTCCAGCCGCAGAATGCGCCAGCTGAATTGTGCTACAAATCCAGCGAGCAATAGTCTGCTTAGAAGCAGGAGCACCCAGTTTGTTGGATGCATACAGGATAAATAGCGATTCAGTTTTCCTGACTCCAGCCGTCCTGGAAACATATATTTTCAGGGCCCGGACTACGTCCAGTAACTTGGAATCCTCCAAGTCCCTAGTAGCCGCAGGCACCACAATAGGTTGGTTCAAGTGAAAAGCTGATACCACCTTAGGGAGAAACTGAGGAAGAGTCCTCAATTCTGCCCTATCCATATGGAAAATCAGATAAGGGCTTTTATATGACAAAGCCGCCAATTCTGATACACGCCTGGCCAAAGCCAAGGCCAATAACATGACCACTTTCCACGTGAGATATTTCAGATCCACGGTTTTTAGTGGCTCAAACCAATGTGATTTTAGGAAACTCAACACCACGTTGAGATCCCAAGGTGCCACTGGAGGCACAAAAGGGGGCTGAATATGCAGCACTCCCTTTACAAATGTCTGAACTTCAGGTAGTGAAGCCAGTTCTTTCAGGAAGAAAATGGACAGAGACGAAATCTGGACCTTAATGGAACCCAATTTTAGGCCCATAGTCACTCCTGACTGTAGGAAGTGCAGAAATCGACCCAGCTGAAATTCTTCTGTTGGGGCCTTCCTGGCCTCACACCCCGCAACATATTTTCGCCAAATACGGTGATAATGGTTTGCGGTTACTTCTTTCCTGGCTTTTATCAGCGTAGGAACGACTTCCTCCGGAATGCCCTTTTCCTTTAGGATCCGGTATTCAACCGCCATGCCGTCAAACGCAGCCGCGGTAAGTCTTGGAACAGACAGGGCCCCTGCTGTAGCAGATCCTGTCTGAGCGGTAGAGGCCATGGGTCCTCTGATATCATTTCTTGCAGTTCTGGGTACCAAGCTCTTCTTGGCCAATCCGGAACCACGAGTATCGTTCTTACTCCTCGTTTTCTTATTATTCTCAGTACCTTTGGTATGAGAGGCAGAGGAGGGAACACATAAACCGATTGGTACACCCACGGTGTCACTAGAGCGTCCACAGCTATCGCCTGAGGGTCCCTTGACCTGGCGCAATATCTAGTTTTTTGTTTAGGCGGGACGCCATCATGTCCACCTGTGGCCTTTCCCAACGGTTTACCATCAGTTGGAAGACTTCTGGATGAAGTCCCCACTCTCCCGGGTGTAGGTCGTGTCTGCTGAGGAAGTCTGCTTCCCAGTTGTCCACTCCCGGAATGAACACTGCTGACAGTGCTAAGACGTGATTTTCCGCCCATCGGAGAATCCTTGTGGCTTCTGCCATCGCCATCCTGCTTCTCGTGCCGCCCTGTCGGTTTACATGGGCGACTGCCGTGATGTTGTCTGATTGGATCAGTACCGGCTGGTTTTGAAGCAGGGGCCTTGCCTGACTTAGGGCATTGTAAATGGCCCTCAGTTCCAGAATATTTATGTGTAGGGACGACTCCTGACTTGACCAAAGTCCTTGGAAGTTTCTTTCCTGTGTGACTGCTCCCCAGCCTCGAAGACTGGCATCCGTTGTCACCAGGACCCAGTCCTGTATGCCGAATCTGCGGCCCTCTTGAAGATGAGCACTCTGCAGCCACCACAGTAGAGATACCCTGGTCCTTGGAGACAGGGTTACCAGCCGATGCATCTGAAGATGCGATCCTGACCACTTGTCCAAGAGGTCCCACTGAAAAGTTCTTGCATGGAACCTGCCGAATGGAATTGTTTCGAAGGAAGCTACCATTTTTCCCAGGACTCGTGTGCAGTGATGCACCGATACCTGTTTTGGTTTCAGGAGGTCTCTGACTAGAGAGGACAGCTCCTTGGCTTTCTCCAGCGGGAGAAACACTTTTTTCTGTACTGTGTCCAAAACCATCCCCAGGAACAGTAGGCGTGTGGTAGGAACCAGCTGTGACTTTGGAATGTTTAGAATCCATCCGTGCTGTTGTAGCACTTCCCGAGATAGTGCTACCCCCACCAACAACTGCTCCCTGGACCTCGCCTTTATAAGGAGATCGTCCAATTACGGGATAATTAAAATTCCCTTTTTTCGAAGGAGTATCATCATTTCTGCCATTACCTTGGTAAACACCCTCGGTGCTGTGGACAGCCCAAACGGCAGTGTCTGGAATTGGTAATGGCAATCCTGTACCACAAATCTGAGGTGCTCCTGGTGAGGATGGTAAATGGGGACATGCAGGTAAGCATCCTTGATGTCCAGGGATACCATGTAATCCCCCTCGTCCAGGCTCGCAATAACCGCCCTGAGCGATTCCATCTTGAACTTGAATCTTTTGATATATGTGTTCAAGGATTTTAAATTTAAGATGGGTCTCACCGAACCGTCCGGTTTTGGTACCACAAACATTGTGGAATAGTAACCCTTTCCTTGTTGAAGGAGGGGTACCTTGACAATCACTTGCTGTGAATACAGTTTTTGGATAGCCACCAACACTGCCTCCCTGGCAGAGGGAGTTGCTGGTAAGGCAGATTTTAGGAAACGGCGGGGGGGGAGACGCCTCGAATTCCAGCCTGTACCCCTGAGATACTACTTGAAGGATCCAGGGATCCACCTGTGAGAGAGCCCACTGTGCGCTGAAATTTCTGAGACGGGCCCCCACCGTACCCGGGTCCACCTGTGAAGCCCCAGCGTCATGCTGTGGACTTACCGGACGCTGTGCCTTTTTGAATCGGCATCACCTGACCACTGCCGAGTCCATAACCCCCTTCTGGCGGCAATGGACATTGCGTTTATTTTTTATGCCAGCCGGCAAATATCCCTCTGTGCATCACGCATGTATAAGACAGCGTCTTTTATATGCTCTATTGTCAGCAAAATATTGTCCCTATCCAGAGTATCAATATTATCCGACAGGGAATCTGACCACGCAGCAGCAGCACTGCACATCCATGCCGATGCAATCGCTGGTCGCAATATAATGCCCGTGTGTGTATATATATAGCTTTTAGGGTAGCCTCCTGCTTTCTCTCAGCAGGTTCCTTTAGGGCGGCCGTATCCGGAGACGGTAGTGCCACCTTTTTTGATAAACGTGTAAGCGCTTTATCTACCCTAGGGGGTGTTTCCCAACGTGACGTATCCTCTGGCGGGAAAGGGTACGCTGCCAATAACCGTTTAGAAATTATAAATTTCTTATCGGGGGAAGTCCACGCTTCCTCACACACCTCATTTAATTCCTCAGATGCAGGAAAAACTACTGGTAGTTTTTTCTCACCAAACATAATACCCTTTTTCGTGGTACCTGGGGTACTATCAGAAATGTGTAATACATTTTTAATTGCCTCAATCATGTAACGGGTGGCCCTATTGGAAGGTACACTAGTCTCATCGTCGTCGACACTGGAGTCGGTATCCGTGTCAACATCTGTGTCTGCCATCTGAGGTAGCGGGCGTTTTAAAGCCCCTGATGACATTTGAGACGCTTGGACAGGCACAAGCTGAGTAGCCGGCTGTCCTATGTCGTCAAACCTTTTATGTAAGGAGCTGACACTGTCACGTAATTCCTTCCATAAGTCCATCCACACAGGTGTCGACCCCGCAGGGGGTGACATCACATTCACAGGCATTTGCTCTGCCTCCACATCATTATCCTCATCATACATGTCGACACAGCAGTACCGACACACAGCACACACACAGGGAATGCTCTGACAGAGGACAGGACCCCACAAAGCCCTTTGGGGAGACAGAGGGAGAGTATGCCAGCACACACCAGAGCGCTATATAACACAGGGATATCACTATACAGAGTGTTTTCCCCTATAGCTGCTTGTATTATATATACTGCGCCTAAATTTATTGCCCCTCCTCTCTTTTTTACCCTTTCTGTAGTGCAGGACTGCAGGGGAGAGCCAGGGAGCGATCCTTCCAGCGGAGCTGTGAGGGAAAATGGCGCCAGTGTGCTGAGGAAGATGGCTCCGCCCCTTTTTCGGTGGGCTTTCTCCCGCTGTTTGTGTAAATCTGGCAGGGGTAATTTACACCTATATAACCTCTAGGGCTATATATGGTGTCAGTTTTGCCAGCCAAGGTGTTAATATTGCTGCTCAGTGCGCCCCCCCCCCCCCAGTGCCCTGCACCCATCAGTGACCGGAGTGTGTGGTGTGCATGAGGACCAATGGCGCACAGCTGCAGTGCTGTGCGCTACCTTGGAGAAGACAGAAGTCTTCAGCCGCCGATTTTCCGGACACTTCTTGCTTCTGGCTCTGTAAGGGGGACGGCGGCGCGGCTCCGGGACCGGACGACGAGGTCAGGTCCTGTGTGCGATCCCTCTGGAGCTAATGGTGTCCAGTAGCCTAAGAAGCCCAAGCTACCACCAGTTAGGTAGGTTCGCTTCTTCTCCCCTTAGTCCCTCGTTGCAGTGAGCCTGTTGCCAGCAGGTCTCACTGTAAAATAAAAAACCTAAAATATACTTTCTTTCTAGGAGCTCAGGAGAGCCTCCTAGTGTGCATCCAGCTCGGCCGGGCACAGAAATCTAACTGAGGTCTGGAGGAGGGTCATAGTGGGAGGAGCCAGTGCACACCAGGTAGTCCTAAAGCTTTCTTTAGTTGTGCCCAGTCTCCTGCGGAGCCGCTATTCCCCATGGTCCTTACGGAGTTCCCAGCATCCACTAGGACGTCAGAGAAAACATGTGCGCTCACCACACGTTGGGCAAGATGCCCACGCGGATAGTAAATTGGCATCTGTGCAAAAAAATTCCCTCTTGTGTTGGAACTGCCGTCCTTTGCCATCATGCACTGCCAGTCTGTGGCCTGCAGGGCATCATGGGAGTTGGATTCTGGCAAACAGGTAAGCCACTGGTTGCACATCTCTGGTGTAAAAGGACACAATTACTAGGCAGGCGTGTTGTGTGCTCCCTCTAGTGTAAGAGATGAGAACTGCACTGAAGTATGATTTGATTAAACAAGATGGGTCATATTTATTATTACATGCAGCCCCCCCCCCCCCCCCCCATGAAAAATAAACATTCCTTATTGCCACAGTTCATGACAATACGGAATCAAAAAACACTGCTATGGGAAGCCCATAGATATTGGTAAATCCATCAGCTCAGTAGCCCCCATAGAAACCTACGGGAGCTCCGGTCAGGGCCATCTTAACGTAGAGGCACACAGGGCAGCTGCCCAGGGCTCCACAAGTGTAGAAGCCTTTGAGCATGGGCGGGTGGTGGTCACACAATCAGAGCGGCCATTCTCTACCTGCCTCCCAGCCCAAAGTCAGACAGTGAATGGCTGTCAGCACGTTGATTGGTGGGTGGCTGGAGCTACCCACCAATCAGGGTGCAGCATTCTCTACCTGGCTCCCAGCCCAAAGTCAGACAGTGAATGGTTGTCAGCATGTTGATTGGTGGATGGCTGGAGCTACCCATCAATCAGAGTGCAGCATTCTCTACCTGGCTCCCAGCTCAAAGTCAGACAGTGAATGGCTGTCAGCTTGTTGATTGGTGGATGGCTAGAGGTATCCACCAATCAGAGTGGACATGCATATGGACAGACAATGCAAGACCACAGGAGCAGTACTGTAAGTTTGTTTTTTTATAATTGGTTCCCGTGAATGGGTGTGTAGGGGCCCCAGTGCATTGCTTTGCCCAGGGCTTACTCTGCTGTTAAAACAGTTCTGGCTGCAGCTGCTGTTGGATTTGCAGTCCCTCCTTGTTATATCATGGGGATACTGAACAATTGTGTGCATTCCCCAAAACTGGGAGATATGATGTAAATATACTTTAATAAACAGACCCCTAAGGGGGAATGTATCAAGCCTTGGAGAGAGAAGTTGCGTAGAGCATAAAGTATTTTGGCACTCAAATACCTGACCCAACACGTTATTAATGCATTTATTTATTCTTTTATTTTTCACACTATTCATTATTCCCACAGGGCCGGAACCTGGAAGTAAAGTGACTGCGTTAGCTACAATATCACTTAATGGAATATTTCCAAATCATCAACGTAACATAACGTTCCTTATTGCCGTAACATGCAACCATACGGAACGTTACTTTTCATGGCTATCCTGCTTTTCTCCATAAATGTAATAAACATTATGCTTTATCTATTCCCACTATCTACTAAAAGCCGACAGAATTCCTACGTTTAACTATTCCAGAGAGAAAAACAAATGGTAATTCTCAGGTTTGCAACGCCCAATAATGCTGATTAAGAGACCCCTAACAGTAGATTAATTGAATCCCCTTAGAGGTTAGTGATCTTTATCTGATGTCATTAAGGGCCTAATTCACACCTGATCGCTAGCAGGCGATTTTTGCAGCGCTGCGATCAGATAGTTGCCGCCTACAGGGGGAGTGTATTTTTGCTGTGCAAGTGTGCGATTGCATGTGTAGCAGAGCTGTGCAAACAGATTTTATGCAGTCTCTGCGCAGCCCAGGACTTACTCAGCCGCTGCGATCACTTCAGCCTCTCAGGGACCGGAATTGACGTCAGGAACCCTCCCTGCAAACGCTTGGACACGCCTGCGTTTTTCCAGACACTCCCAGAAAACGGTCAGTTGACACCCACAAACGCCCTCTTCCTGTCGATCTCCTTGCGATCGCCCGTGCGAACGGATCCGCCGCAAAAACCCATCGCTGAGCGGCGATCCGCTTTGTACCCGTGCGTCGTGCCAGCGCATTGCGGTGCATACGCATACACAGTTTGGACCTGATCGCCCGCGGTGCAAAAATGTACAACAGCGATCAAGTCTGAATTACCCCCTAAGTCCGTTATTATGTCATTGTAAATCTCACACTTATAAGAAAACACACATACTGTATTCATTATTGATTAGTTTATTAAAGTTCACCATTGCCCTATTCGATTATACTTTAACCAAGGTGGGTGTAGGACCCATGTTTAATCATTATAACATCACAGTTCATTATTGTTACAAATTGTTCCACTGTTCCATTTAAATTAAGACTCTCGACGTAGGTAGCATCATCCAATGTAATATTTCTGCCTGTGTCATTTTGCTGATCGCAACATCAGATCGTTGCAAGTTCAAGGGAGAGAAGATAAGTTCCACAACCAAAACGGAAATTACAAGAACTCGATACATTTGCAGATTACTTGCATAGATACAGTATAACCATTGTTCTTGTATGCAACATAAATGCTACACACAGGTCAATACCAGCAACACTATATCAAGAGAGGGAACCCTTTTTATATTTGGGATGAGCCCCATAACACTAACCCCAGACCCAGGATAATGATGATATGTCCCTGCCTGGGGTGGCTGTGGTTTGGGAAGAGTTTACCCATGCTGGCTTCGGTGTTCCCATGATGCACTGGGATTTGCAGCCTTGAATATGCATGTAATTGATCAGATGGAGTTTTTTCAACTGTTCCACAAACTACTAAGGGCACGATGCAGAGATGGATGCAGCGGCCGCGTCCATCTGGTCTGCGCACGCAGGACGTTTTATTAATGGGTATGCCGCAACTCATGGGAACCTGTCCTTGCAGCACACACCCCTATCTCTGTGTGCTGGGAGGCAGAGCCTGTCTATGGTGGTCATTCCGAGTTGTTCGCTCGCTAGCAGTTTTAGCAGCCGTGCAAACGCTATGCCGCCGCCCACTGGGAGTGTATTTTAGCTTAGCAGAAGTGCGAGCGAAAGGATCGCAGAGCGGCGGCAAAGTTTGTGCAGTTTTAGAGTAGCTTCAGACCTACTCAGCGCTTGCAATCACTTCAGACTGTTCAGTTCCTGTTTTGACGTCACAAACACGCCCTGCGTTCGCCCAGCCATGCCTGCGTTTTTCCTGGCACGCCTGCATTTTTCCGAGCTTCGCTAGACCCTGTGTGAAACTACATCGTTCATTGTAATAGTACGTCGCGCGTGCGCATTGCGCCGCATACACATGCGCAGAAGTGCTGTTTTTTTGCCTCACCGCTGCACAGCGAACGAATGCAGCTAGCAATCAACTCAGAATGACCACCCATGTGACCTGTGCAGCCAAGCAGAGAGCTCAGCCAGCCTAGGTGTCTCTACGTGAATGGACCGGCCCAATATCAGGCCTTCAGATGGACAGTCCAGCCCTCACAGTTGCCGTTTTAAATTCATTGATCAAAGCCGCCCGGTGATGAGGGGAGGGGGCCTTTGAAAACCTGATGGTTAGTAGATCTTTGCCAGTGTGTTGGTATGAGGAGTAGAGGGCAGGATAGAGACTCACTAAGTGGTCTCTTTACTAAGCCTTGCATGGAGAAGATAGCGTGGGCACAGATAAAGTTCTGGCCAATCAGCTCCTAACTGCCATGTCACAGGCTGGGTTTGAAAAATGACAGTTAGGAGCTGATTGGCTGGTACTTTATCTCCGTTCTCTTTATCTTCCACCAAGGCTTAGTAAATAGACCCCTAAGGCAGTAAAAGCCAGCAATGATGTCAGGAGGGGTCGGAGGAGTAGGGAAATAGCAAACGAAGTGGGATTTTTGTGAGGGAGCAGTTTGTACTTGGTTGAAGGGGTCATACGGTATTTTGGATGGTCTCCAACATCCACGTGCTGCCGTTTACACCGCAGGCTGTGAGCCCCAGATCATCATGAGGCAGAAGGAGGTGTTGGAAGTTTTTGCCTAAAACCATGAGGTCCTCAATGTGTGACCCCCCCCCCCCAATAATTCTCACTGGTTAGATGGGTTAACAAAAATTCATGTTTCTTCTTCAAGTGATTTCATTCCTTTAAAAACAAGCGACATACTGTATATGTATAGACATCAGCATCACAGTTGGCGGTGCGGGGGCCTGAGGCGGTGTTTGTAATGGCGGTGGGTGGGTGGGGGGCTACATCTGAACCTGTCCCCCCTTCCCCCAGTGCGAGTGCAGCAATCCCCTTGCGGGCTCGGCGGTGACCTGCGGTCGCCACAGGTTCTATTTCCACTCTATGAGTGTCGTGGAGACCCACGAGTGGAAATAGTCCCTGTTGGTCGGCATGCCAACCTTTGGGATAGTGAGGGGGCGGGATGTTGGTGGAGGTCACATGAATACCATCCCATTGGGGTCTATGTACTAATTCTTGGAGAGAGAGAGAGTGTGGGAGGAGATAAAGTGCCAGCCAATCAGCTCCTAACTGCCATGTTACGGGCTGTGTTTGAAAAATGGCAGGAGCTGATTGGCTGGTGCTTTATCTCTGTCCTCTTTATCTCTCTCTCTGAGGCTTAGTACATAGACTCCACTGTGGCTAATTCAGTGATGTACCCACAGTGTTGGACTGGGGCATGAAGGGCCCTTCGGGGTGATGCTGTTGTAGGGGCCCATGTTTAAGGGTGTGGCCAGGCTCCACTGGGGCTAACCATTACAGAGTGCATGTTCTGTGCCCCATGGTAAATATATAACAATCCATATTCTTGTGAAGTATAATGTAACATATGTATAATGCATAATTCAATTGCACTAGGATAGAGTCTGGAACCTGATCCCTAGAGGAGGAGGAGGGCCCACAGGCAGTGGGGCCCACCGGTGGTTTCCCCTGTGGGCCAGTCCGACCCTGTGTACCCAAACCGATGGTTTACCTACATCTCAGATGTTTTCTAAACTGTGCAATGAGCAGATCGTGTCCTTTGTTGTCCCTGATAGACAGGCTGCGGCCATTTGGAGTCGCAGTGGGGGTGGCGATAGAGAATGTTCCAAAATAACAGGGGTATCTGCTCTATTTTCAAGACATTTCTAGGCCAGTGTCTACGTCCTCGAATGCAGCTTCAGCTGACCCTGCTGCACGGCCATCCTTCAGATGACAGATGTT
Source organism: Pseudophryne corroboree (assembly GCF_028390025.1). Taxonomy (NCBI): domain Eukaryota; kingdom Metazoa; phylum Chordata; class Amphibia; order Anura; family Myobatrachidae; genus Pseudophryne; species Pseudophryne corroboree. Next base: position 806,235,516 of record NC_086449.1, on the reverse strand, counting down.
CACCAGATACCTCCTGTGGTATGTAGCGATCTGAATCCATCGCTGAATCAAGCCCATTATATCTAGTTACAGCTTTAATTTATCGAGGATAAAAGTCAAGGCTGAATTTGTTTCCTGGATGGTTTCATTGTTTTACTATTGCCTCTTGTTTGGACAAAGGACACATATCAGTGTTTTCCTAATTCGGTCCTCATCCTCCCCCAAACTGTAAAGGTTTTAAGGTTATCCATGCTTGAGCACAGGTATCTACCTAAGCTGTGTTCAAGCATGCATATCCTTAAAACCTGGACCTTTGTAAGGGCATGGGGACCGAGTTTGGGAAACATTGTGTTCCAACGTTGCCATTCATCCCTAGCTCCGTAGCACCATAATAAGCTTTCCATTGGGTGAGATTGGTGTGGCGTGACCAAGCATTTCTCCCACAGCTCCAGAGGCTCTAAGCACACTCCATCTGTCCTCGCACGTCTCTATAATATGATTTTGTCAGGAATCCAGGACTCCTAGGGGGTTGGAGCTTTTCAGAGCATGGGCAGGGCCTCAGGCAAGTTAGACGGTGCTGGATTGGTGCTGGGTAATCTGGGGGAGGGATTTGTGCTGCTCATGGGAGGGTTACAATTTTGCACATTTAGCTGTTAGCTGGTATGCTTATTTAGGGCTCATTCACTTATAATGCCTATACCAACACCCCAGTCCCTGGGAAGTAGTATCAAGCCAAAATATGAATATAGTCAAATTATTCTCAACTATATGAAGCATTATTAATATTATTCTTCCATTAAATGTGCATCTCCTAATGCACACGCCAACTGTATTACTGGTATTTGTCTGATGCTGCTAAGAAACTCTTGGTTTCGTCTGTTTTCTAATTAGTTTTGTTAAATAATGACCTTGGGTGATATGGCATTAACACTCTAGTCTTTAGCAGAGGTAGACATCCATTCTTAAGTTGCTGCAGAACTACAAGTACTAGCATGCCCTGTCCACCAAAGCTTGACAGGGCACGCAGAGACTTGTAGTTCCACTACGGCCGGAGATCCACAGCTTGCCTGCCCGCTCTATAGTATGAGCACAATAAAAGGTATAATAAAAACACCCCAACACTCTTGTTACGCCCCGTTAAACCCCAGTGATATGACTAAAGGTATGCTAAGGGTCCTCAGTTCTGTTATTTACAGGTCTAGCAACAGGAACAGTAAATACCTTGTTCTTTAATGCACCTAACACAGTGTTATGGTTTAAAATATATCTTCCCCCCTCCACCAAATAAAACACTACAGTGTACAAAGTATGCCCCCCCCCCCCCTTTTCCCTTCCACTACTATAGGTAGAAATGTAGACAATTTTCTATGCCACGCTGCGCTGGCACAGGTGCCCCCCGGGTCTTATTCTCTTGTCCGCTGTCACTCAGTCCACCATCTTGTCCTGCTTCTTCCCCTCTTTTTTCTTCTTTTTCGACTCTGCAACAAAGAAAGTTGTAAGAAATAGAGGTTACATATTTACATACAGACAATCCAGGCACATTCCTAGTGCAGCGCAATTTAAAGGTCATCAGAAAATAGCTTTATATGATTGTTCTCCTTTGCTGCTTGCAGAAAACCTGTATTCCCATTAACAAGAGAGAAATATTAGTTGGGCAGAGAAGATAGGTACGGGTCTACGGGAAGTGCACAACCTCACATTGAGGGTCATTCCGAGTTGATCGCTCGCTAGCTGTCTTTTGCAGCCGTGCGAACGCATAGTCGCCGCCCACGAGGGAGTGTATATTTGCTTTGCAAGTGTACGATCGCATGTGCAGCCGAGCTCTGCAAAAACATTTTGTGCAGTTTCTGAGTAGCTTTGAACTTACTCAGCCCATGTGATCACATCAGCTTGGCCGGGCCCAGAATTGACGTCAGACACCCGCCCTGCAAACGCCTGTGTTTTTCCAACCACTCCCAGAAAACGGTCATAAACGCCGTCTTCCTGTTAATCTCCTTGCGATCGGATGTGCGAATGGATTCTTCGTTAAATCCATCGCCCATCAACGATCCGCTTTGTACCCGTACGACGTGCATGAGCATTGCGGTGCATGCGCATTGCGATGCATATGCATGCGCAGCAGTGACCTGATCGCTGCGCTGCGAAAAACTGCAGCGTGCGATCAGGTCGGAATGACCCTCATTGAGTTTATCTGCTCAGAATGCACAGCGGCGATGCTTTTGTACTTGACAAGTAGCTCCCTAGCAGCGCAGCTCCTGCGCGCTAGCAGGAAGCTACCCATCGCCGCTCGGGTCGCAGTGGCTGCGTGAGACATCACGCAGCCACCGCGGCACGCCCCCTGCACGTCCAGGCATGCCTGCGTTGCCCGAACCGCGCTCTCGAAATGGCAGCCCAACACCGCCGGCCCGCCCCCTCCTGCCCAGCGTCCGCCTCTGCGATCAGCCCCGGCGATCGCTGGGCTGAGATGGCCATCGGCTGTCTGGCATGCGCCGGCGCAGAGTGGCATCGGCGCATGCGCAGTTCAGACCTGATCGGCTGCTGTGCGAAAACGCTCAGCAGTGATCAGCTCTGAATTAGGTCCAAAATGTATTTGCATCTCCTGCATTGCAACTTGGGGCTCGATTCAGACCTGATCGTTGCGGTGCGTTTTCGCACCACTGGCGATTATTGATAGACTGCGCACACGCATGTACAGCAATGCGCACGCGCGTCGTCAAATAACAGGCACTGCCGAACAGCGACAGGCTGGTGCAAAAATGTCACAGCCATTCGCATGCTGATTGACAGGAAGAGGGCGTTGGTGGGAGGTAACTGACCGTTTTCTGGGAGTGTCAGGAGAAACGCAGGCGTGCCCAAGCATTTTCAGGGAGGGTGTGTGACGTCAGCTCCGGCCCCGATCAGCCTGTTCTCATTGCACTGTAGGAGTAAGTCCTGGGCTGCGCACACACTGCACACACTAGTAAAAACATTCGATGGTGAGTGACGTGCGAACGGATTTGCAGCTGTCCGCTGACTGAGGAACATTGAGGTAATGTATCCTGTTTGGAATTGCAGGCTTACCCAGTGTGTTACTAATGGCGACGTAAGATCCGTATCCCAAATGCTTGCAGCCAAGAAGCAGAGAGACAGCAACGGTCATTCCATTAGTAGCAACTGTGCACCATATACCCCTGCTGCAGCTGCATGACGCAACGTCTTATGGGAGTGTTGCAGGCATTTCGCTAAAAGTGGTTGCGTACAGAGATGCTGGACCGCTTACACGGGAGGCCAAACTCAGATGGAGCAATACCTCCAATGCACAGAATAAGAGACGCACTACAGAGCCGCTACCTATATGTGTGTTGGCTTGGAATGCATTTGGCATCCCGGCGGTTGGATGCTGGTGGTCATGTGACAGACGGCATAATCCCAACACCATATAGGAGACCGGCGTCAGAGCACCTACAGCTGTCATCTCAAAGGTAAGTATCAGGGCACGGGTTAGGGCCTGAGGAGGGGGGGGGGGGTTAGGAATAGGCACTAGGGAGGGGGTTAAGGTTAGGCACCGGGGAGGGGGGGTGGTTAGCCATAGCTGACATCCCAGAGGATTAGCCATAACCATAGCCGACACCCCCAAAGGTAAGCCCCAACCGCCATCCCCTGGAGGGTTAGGGGAGGGTTAAAATACTTACCCCTTTCCGGTGTCAGCACTCTTCAGTGTCGGCATGCCGCTGTGACCCCCAGCCTCCCGGCCGCCGGTATTACATACCGATCCCGTTGGCATTTACATTAATGATGTCCGTTGATAATGAAAGGTTTCTAGTTGGATAGCTTTGCGGCGGCCGACACGTGCATTGTACCACTAAAGCAGCGCAATACTGATTAGAATGTTCTTTACCAGTGTCAACTACTGGAAGTAGAAAAAATAAGTCTGTATCTCCCGCCCTGCTGTGCTGCCGCCAACGTGTGAGGTGACAGGTAAGCACTGGAGAGGACGCTATTAGTGCGGCCTGTTCTCAGTGACTCACAGACTGTGACTGAGGAAAGTGTATGAGAGTCCGGGGAGAGCGGGGGAGTTAGACCACAAGGAATAATTCAAGGCCTTTCACAGGCTGGATCCACTTTGAATTCAGGATGTTGTGTCACTCATCATCGCTATGCTATGCAAGACCAGAAACAGCAGGCAGCCGCAGCTAGGGCGCAGGAGGACAGAGCTTGGCTTTTGTGCTGGCTATTCGTGTTTTGTTTTACCCTTCTTTCTGTTTTCCCTTGCTCCCCTTTTCATTCTGCCACTTCATCTATCTGGGGGGAGGGGAAGGGGGCAGAGGGGGGGCTCAGGTATTCCTCAACCAATCATTTCTTTTTTTGTGGCATAACATTGCAGTGAAGATTAACCCCTTTGATGTATTGTGTCCTGTCAGTCTCCCTGGCTGCCCGGCATCAATGACTGGATAAGATTTGTGGCGGCCATTTTGTCTTACACACTGAGTGACCATGGTTACTAACTCCTAACAAAAATAACAACCGCAAATGAGTGACACAGACCAACACATTTCAGACAATGGATGTGGTCCGCTTGTTGCAGGAGTCGCACATCAGCCTGCTGTGGCCCTATGAAGTGGCCCTGAGCTTTATATGGTGATATTCCTCAGGGACTAGTCGTAGTCTCATGATGTACATTACGCCCTATACGATGTACAGTAGCAGAATTACTCATCAGCATTTTCATTTTAAAAAGAAAGTAAATCACAGTAAACGTTATTTGTTCACTTCTGCACGTTATTTGATGTCTTAATAGGGGTTCAGCATGACTGACCACCGGATGGGATGCGAAATCCTGATAAGGGCGAGGTAAGGATGTTACCCCCTCTCCCCAACCCGCTACTTCCTCACCCTAACTTCCCGCTGCCTAGCCCTAACCTCCCCCCTTAGTGTCTAACCCTAACCTCCCCCCTTAGTGTCTAACCCTAACCTCCCCCCTTAGTGCCTAAACCTAACCTCCCTCACCACGGTAGTGCCTAACCATAGGGATTCCGGCGGCGGGATTCCTGCATCAGTCATTGACCCTGTTGGGATTCTGCTGTCGGCAATTTGCCGCGTGATGTCGGGATCCCGACAGCCGGCATCTTAACCGCATTCCCTTAATAGTGTCATATTGTTAAAAAGCTGAAATTTGAATAGAAAATATATGAAAGTATTGCAACGTCCGTATTTAATTGGTATCTCTTGCTGATTTCATCATGCCCTGAGTTCCGCCTTCCCTCCAGCGTCTATACATAGCTATTTCCGGGTATACCCGGCCACGGTTTGGTGTAAAAGGGTCCTTAAAAATAATCTGGGTCGAGTTATGTGAGAATCCAGCCCCGGTAGCCTGCGGTGTAAACGGGTGACCCTCGCGCTAAAAGTCTATGGTGAGCTGGATCACTGCCACTTGGAGATGATGTTGGCAGAGGGAAGACCCGCCACTAACCTGGGTACTGTGAGGTAGCAATGCTAACCACTGTGCCACTCCACTTGCTTGCAGGTACAGAAAGCTACTGCCATGTGGTGAAGTGTAGCAATACCTGAAGGACTGTACCTTAAATAATCTCCCACCGCTGTGAAGTGCAGGAGCCCCTGAGATTTCTCACAGAGCCATTCCAGCGCGCAGGCCAGCAAGGAGCAGCTGCCAACTTCCATTCAGCCTCCCGTCGTCTCTCCAATATACCGCACAACGGGCCATTGTTTTATCCCCAGAGATATTACAGGACATCCACACAAACCTTATTTTGTCTCCCCCTTGCAGTACCAGGGAGCGAATAATGCAGATAATTTCTCCCTCACGTCAGAAGTGCCCCAGCAGCGGCAGATAAGTTCCTTACAATCTCTCGCTGTAAGAAACCAGAGTGGTTCTGGGTCACTGAGACTATAGAACAGGTGGACTGGGAGGGCGCCAAGTGCTCCGAAGCACAATGCCATGCACATTTCACATCTCTGTGCCGCAAAATGCAGCGTTTGTCTGAGGTTTGGGAGCAAGCCAGACGGTAAAATGTCATTATAGAAAAAAATGAAATGCACACATTAGCAATAAGGGCAGATTTTCTATAGGAGTGATTATATACACACACACAATAAGGGGTTTCTAAGGAAATGCCAATAACCCACTCGGATTAACCTCTCCAGTACATGCATTTCTTTGTCAGTGTAGTTTATCTGTGTCCTTTGCAGGCAGCGATACGTAACACTACATAATACAGGTGTGGGAATAGGAGACGTTATTTTATTACTATCCTTATATTGAATATGCAGCCAGCATTTGCCGTTATGCTGCACAGTAAGGAAATCACAGGGAAAATGGCCGCTGTGCCATTTTCTGGAAGACTTGCTTGTGCGCAGTAGACTCTGGCACAATGACAGAGACTGCACACGGGCCCCCGCCTCTCTTGATACGCCTCCGGCCAGTAGTATCTTGCCACTGTAGCTGCCGGTGCTGATCATTTGTCACCTTTATTTCTAACACCCGTTACACTTGGGGTCAATCACCATGTTAACAGAACCATCAAGGTAACACACTGGTATCTTCACCAGAGTGTTCACTCAGCCCCCGATCCATGATGTGACAGTGGGCCATGCAGGTGGGTGCCTGCGGGGGCTGCATTTGTGGTCGGAAATGGAGGGGTGGCGGCAGATATTGGAGATATCTTCTGCAATCCTTTCATGGTACATCTGGAGGATCCTTTAAAGACCGGCAGAAACAGCAGATTCTCATTGGGCCTAATTCAGACCTGATTGCTGAGGTCTGCGATCAGACAGTCGCTGCCCAGGAAGAATGAAACCCCCCCCCCCCCCCCCGTGCAAGTGTGCGAATGCATGTGTACACCGTGCAAAAACTTTGCCAGACAGCGGACATCTGCAAGTCCGTTCGCAAGTCACTCACCATCGAATTATTTTTCCAGTCTGTGCATAGCCCAGGACCTACTCCTACAGTGCGATACAAACAGGCTGATCAGGGCCGGAGCTGACGACACACACCCTCCTAGAAAACGATTGGGAACGCCTGCGTTTTTCCTGACACTCCCAGAAAACGTCCAGTTACCACCCACAAACGTCCGCTTGTTGTCAATCACCTTGCGTACGCTGTGCGATCGAAATTTTCTCACCATCCCGTCGCTGTTTGGCGACGCTCATGCGCATTACGGTGCATACATATGCGCAGTCATTCGATAATCGCCCGCTGTGCGATTTCGCACATCAGCCATCAGGTCTGAATTGGGCCCATTGTGTCAATATTTTTTTTTTAAACTAGAAAGGCAAATAAATTGGCTAGTAAGATGCGACTGCCTCTCTCTTGCCATGTTCCCGCCCCATGTACAGGCCATTCCGCCTGACTGAGCTTGTCTAGGGATTAATAGTAACTATCGCGGCCGGCCTGTGATGAACACATGAAAATGCTCTGCGTGCCGCTCCCTCGGGCCTACGGTGCTGCAGCTGCCCTGGAGATCCTATCTGCCCATTAACGGCTCAGAGATAGAGCCGCCTCAATAAGGAGCGTTCCGTGTTATCTCCTCTTCCAGTCTTTATTTGCTTTCTAAGCGCATAGAGGAGAAGCTGTGCGAGGACAGATGCACACACCGCTGCTCGCTCCGGAACCAGGGAAATCATTTGCTTTGCTGAAACCTAAGTTTAGTCGTTTTATCTAAAAGAGGTATTAGGGACCTCACGTCGGACTGCATAACGTCACGCTGTGCGCAGATAATTAACGCGCAGAAGTAGATGTTGCTATTGGGGAGGGGGGATGTTAAACACTCTTTAACCCTTTATAGTCTCTCCACATACGGGAGTGTCGCAGGGTGTGCCCCCTGTGTGCAAATGCCGTCGCAGCTGGGATTCTGGACGCAGCGGCTGTGCGAAAATATGCAAATGTCGCAGCCGCCAGGATTTTTTATTGAGACACCCGCTGGAGGTGATTGTTGGGAGTGAACCTACGGTCGCGCAGGCTGGCAGACGGAACGGAGACGTCGGAGTCATTACGGCTACATAAGGGATCGCAGTCGCAGGTAGTGCCACGCCCCCAAATTGGTTGTGCAGGGTTTGCGTGTTAATAGCCACCACTCCATTACTGCCTGTCAATCACTATGCAAATAAATTACTGCGACGCACTGCATCACCGGTTCCGCCACCAAATTTGAATACGGGGGCAGGTGATCTGCCCCAGCCATTACTTCCTTTTCATTATGCTTTGATCTCTCCCGTATTGTCCACCGCCCCACTGGATCACACAAGAAGAGACAGCAGCTAGCCTGGCATTTTTTTCTCTGCTAGGTCAGTGTCGTCCCAATATTCAGGGCCGTAGATAGAAGTGGGCGAGTGGTGCCAATGCCCAGGGTACAGGGCCATGGAAGCTATATATGGCTTGTACGGTGCCTGGAGAGGCAATGCAATGCTGAAAAGCACAGACAGTACCTGGCTCGTTGATTTTTAATTGCAGAATATTGAGGCTTTCTGCACAATTATTATCATTATTATTTCATCTCAGTTCTGAAGTGTTTGTGCGAAAATAAAAATATTGCGCAGCCTTAACACCATACATATGGAGTGTAGTTTATTGCAGTGTATTGCGGATCCTGGCACAAAATACGTTTTGCAATCGAATGTAATATCCTCAGGCACCTGTGACGAGACAGAACCTACTATCTGCCTACGACTGAGCCAGGCTGCACTGAAAGCTCCATCTCTGCTATGGGTACATGGGGCTTTGGGAGGCTGGAAGATCCTGGTCAGAGCAGGGACTGGTGCCAGATCTCTGCATATCTGCAGGACTGACATAATCCCCTGCAGATATCCATGAGGCTGTTGTCAGAATAAACTGCTTCCCTGGAGCCAAAGTGATTACTATTCACAGCGCGCAGAGTGATGAACGCAGAGGGAAAACTGACATTGCAGGACAACCCATGTCTGACATATTTAACAGAAGTCAATTCAGATGCGTGGAGGAGCCATAGAGGCCTAATAACAGTAGGATTTAGCAAAATCAGCGTTGCAGCAGAGGTACTGGGAAATTAGGGGCTCATTCTGAATCACACGCAGGTCCGTATGCATCTAGCAAACCTCAGAAAATTGCGCATGTGCTGCAGCAACGTTCTTTGCATATTTGTGCAATGATACTGAAGGGTGTATTTATTTACTAAGCCTTGGAGAGAGGTAAAGTGGACAAAGATAAAGTACCAGCCAATCAGCTCCTTACTGGCATTTTTCAAACACAGCCTGTATGGTGGAGCTGATTGGTCTGTTGTGGTGCCTAGGGGAGGGGAATGTGAGAGTAAGACTATTCATACTCATTGGATAAATGTCAGCTGAAATGTCCAGCTCATAAGTGGATATGTTAGAAGCAGCGTTAACAATACATGCTTATTTTCCACCGTAAGGCTGCCAAAATCTTATTGCCAAAAATTTGCGGCTCATCTTTATTAGTTGCAGTAAATAAATGTTTATTTATTTCATGGTGAGAGGCCTGCTGTGTAGCCCTCACCTGCTAGGCCCAGACAGTAACAGGCAAATGCTCCCAGTGCTAAGTGTTGTTGAAATGGGTGGAGACTATTAGTCAGTGGGTGGGGCTATGTCAAGTTTGGGATTGAGGGGCGTGGCCTGAGCAGATGTTCTTACTCAGTGACAAGATGGCTCTGTGCATGTGCAAAGACTATCGGCGGCCGTCTTGTTTAGGGAATGAAGTTTCCCTAGACGCCATTTTGTTGGAGACTGCGTAGTAGCATACTCCACTTCTGACAAGAGCATGCCTGCATCCTTCATGACCATCAGTTCCCAACTTGCAGCCGGGTGTTAGCTCCTGACAGTCAGCTCCCTCTAGGCAGGCAGTATATGCAACCATTTTGGCTGACATTTGCGATTATGGGCCTAAGTAATGGTCCTGATTAAGTAATCGCAAATACCTTCTCAGTTGCAAAAGTCGCACCACTGGGATTTGTATATAGACTCCCACTGGAAGTGGCTCAGATCTGCCATTTGTGTACAAAGGCATGAGCATCGGACATGAATGCTGCGCAGACTGACCAATAGAGCTGGGACGCCGGAGCCATTTTGATTGCTTATTGGATCGTAGTAGCAAGCACTTACACAACACGACACATCTGCCTTTTACTAGTAGAGTTGTGCGGCAGGCACTTTTCGTGTTTTGTGTTTTGGTCTTAATTCCCCGCTCGTGTTTTGGTTTTGGATCTGGATGTTTTTTGAAAAAAATATAAAAACAGCTAAAATCACAGAATTTGGGAGTAATTTTGATCCTACAGTATTATTAACCTCAATAATATTCATTTCCAGTCTATTCTGAACACCTCACAATATTGTTTTTAGGCCAAAAGGTTGTACCAAGGTCGCTGGATGGCTAAGCTAAGCGACACAAGTGTGCGGCGCAAACACCTGGCACAACTAGGAGTGGCACTGCAGTGGCAGACAGGATGGCACTTAAAAAAACTAGGCCCCAAACAGCACGTGATGCAAAGAATTAAAAGAGGTACAATGAGGTAGCTGTGTGACTAAGCTAAGCGACACAAGCGTGCGGCCCCTGTCATTTTTCTAAAAATTCTGCACCACCAAATTAATTGTATGTGCAAAACATGGGACGTGCTGGAATTTGCCCAGATATAATGCACGCTGAATATTGGCGGCGTTGTCCAATATCACAAATCCCCAGAAGAGTCTAATTGGGGTAAGCCATTGTGCAATGATGTCCCTCAGTTTCCGTAAGAGGTAGTCAGCGGTGTGCCTCTTACGGAAAGCAGTGATACATAGCGTAGCCTGCCTAGGAATGAGTTTGCGTTAGCGAGATGCTGCTACTGGTGCCGCTGCTGTTGTTGCTGCGGGAGGACATACATCTACCCAGTGGGCTGTCACAGTCATATAGTCCTTAGTCTGCCCTGCTCCACTTGTCCACATGTCCGTGGTTAAGTGGACATTGGGTACAACTGCATTTTGTAGGACACTGAGGACACTTTTTCTGACGTCTCTGTACATTCTCAGTATCGTCTGCCTAGTGAAGTGGAACCTAGATGGGATTTGATACCGTGGACACAGTACCTCAAATAATTCTCTTAGTCCCACTGAACTAATGGCGGATACCGGACGCACGTCTAACACCAACATAAGTGTCAAGGCCTCAGTTATCCGCTTTGCAAAAGGATGACTGCTGTGATATTTCATCTTCCTCACAAAGGACTGTTGGACAGTCAATTGCTTACTGTAACAGTACAAGTGGTCTTCCGACTTCCCCTCTGGGATGACGATCGACTCCCAGCAGCAACAGCAGCAGCGGCGGCAGCAGCAGCAGCAGGCGTTACACTCAAGGATACTCCGGAGGAATCCCGGTTAGGAGAGGACTCCTCAGTCTTGACAGTGACATGGCCTGCAGGACTACTGACATTCCTGACTGAGGAGGAGGTTGACGTTGAGGAAGTTGGTGGTGTGGCTTGCAGGAGCTTGGGTATAAGAGGAAGAAGGAATTTAGGTGTCAGTGGAGTGCTTACGCTCTTACCCAAAGTTTCACAACTTGACACTGACTTCTGATGAATGCGCTGCAGGTGACGTATAAGGGAGGATGTTCCTAGGTGGTTAACATCCTTACCCCTACTTATTACAGATTGACAAAGGCAACACACGGCTTGACACCTGTTGTCTGGATTTGTGGAGAAATAATTCCACTCGGAGAGGTGGCTTTTTTGGTATTTTACCCAGGCATCACAATGGGCTTCTTCATCTCACAGACAACAGGTGTCTCCCCCGGTGCCTCATTTAAACAAACCACATCACCATCAGAATCCTCATCGTCAACTTCCTCCTCAGCGCCAGCAACACCCATATCCTCATCCTGGTGTACTTCAACAGTGACATCTTCAATTTAAATATCAGGAACTGGACTGCGGGTGCTCCTTCCAGCACTTGCAGGGGGCGTGCAAATGGTGGAAGGAGCCATCTCTTCCTGTCCAGTGTTGGGAAGGTCAGGCATCACAACCGCCGACACACTTGGACTCTCCTTGGGGATTTGTGATACCATCTTAGAATGCACAGTTCTTTTCTGTGCTTTTTCTACCTTAACTGTTATAATTTTCCTAGCGGAAGGATGAGGGCTTCCATCGTTATGTCACATTGAACCACTTGTCATGAACATAGGCCAGGGCCTTAGCAGTTACTTGCCACGCCGTGTCGTAAATGGCATATTGGCAGGTTTACGTTTCTCCTCATTTAAATTTTTTACTGAACTTTGGCTTTTGGGATTTTACATGTCCTCTACTATAATATTGGGCATCGGCCTTGGCAGACGACGTTGATGGCATTTCATCGTCTATGTCATGGCTAGTGGCAGCAGCTTCAGCGCATGAAGTGGTTCTTGATCTTTCCCTATTTTATCCTCCTTATATAACAATGGGGGTCATTCTGACCCGTTCACTCGCTGCGTTTTAATGCAGCAGAGCGAACGGTCCCTGCTGTGCATGCGCCGGCGCCGTAGTGCACCAGCACATGCCAGACAGCCGAAGGCCATAGCAGGGATGCAACTGCCTCTGCCTGATTGACAGGCAGAGGTGATCGCTGGGCGGGAGGGGGCGGAACGGCAGCGCTTGGACGTCGTTTCGTGGGTTTGGTCCGGCCAACGCAGGTGTGGCCGGACCAAACGGTGGGCGGGCCGCAGCAGCTGTGTGACGTCGCACACAGCCGCTGCGGGCCGGGGAGCGATGATTAGCTCCCAGCCAGCACGCTAAAGCTGCGCTGGCCGGGAGCTACTCCTGAAGTGCAAAGGCATCACCGCTGTGCAATGCTTTTGTATTTGTGCGGGGGGGGGGGGGGGGGGGGAGGCCGGACTGACATGCTGGGCATCCCCCGCATGTCAGGGGAGAAGATCGTAGCTGTGCTAAATTTAGCCCAGCTACGATCAACTCGGAATGACCCCCATATGCGGTACAGGAGAGCGAACCTCTACACCACATAGGACAAACCATGTGAAAATTATTTGGATTAAATATTAATAACCCCTTTATTTGGAGTAAATAATATACAGCACAGGACAGCACCACTGAATTTATATGGCAGCACCACTGAACTGGATTTATACGGAACTAAATGGATTTATATGGAATTATATGGCAGGATCACTGGATTTATACGCCAGTAGCACTGGAATTATACAGCAATATCACGGAAACTATACGCCAGTATCACAGGAATTATACGCCAGTATCACAGGAATTATACGCCAGTATCATAGGAATTATACAGCAATATCACTGGAATTATACGGCAGTATCATAGGAATTATACGGCAATATCACTGGAATTATACGGCAGTATCATAGGAATTATACGGCAATATGACTGGAATTATACGCCAGTATCATAGGAATTATACGGCAATATCACTGGAATTATACGGCAGTATCACAGGAATTATACGCCAGTATCACAGGAATTATACACCAGTATCACAGGAATTATACACCAGTATCACAGGAATTATACAGCAATATCACTGGAATTATACGTCAGCATCACAGGAATTATAGGCCAGTATCACAGGAATTATACACCAGTACCACGGGAATTATACGGCAGTAACACTGGAATTATACACCAGTATCACTGGAATTATACACCAGTATCACGGGAATTATACGCCAGTATCACTGGAATTATACACCAGTATCACGGGAATTATACGCCAGTATCACGGGAATTATACACCAGTATCACGGGACTTACATGCCAGTATCAAGGTAATTATACGGCAATATCACTGGAATTTTACGCCAGTATCACGGGAATTATACGCCAGTATCACGGGAATTATACGCCAGTATCACGGGAATTATACGCCAGTATCACGGGAATTATACGCCAGTATCACAGGAATTATACAGCAGTATCACGGGAATTGTACAGCAGTATCACGGGAATTATACAGCAGTAACACTATAATTATACGGCAGTATCACAGGAATTATACGCCAGTATCACAGGAATTATACAGCAGTATCACGGGAATTATACAGCAGTAACACTGGAATTATACGGCAGTATCACGGGAATTATACGCCAGTAACACTGGATATATGGCAGCAGAGGACACCACCACTGTGACTGGTCACTGGACTGATTCTGTACAAGACACTACCCCTGGTCTGATGCAAGACAACACAGCAAAAATGCAAGGGACTTATACAGCAGCACTGGGGACATATAGCAGCAGAGGACACCAACACTGTGACTGGCTGGACTGATGCAGCACAATACACTGACTACACTGGACTGGACTGAGCAGCACAACACAGCACAAGACTCGCCACCCCACTTTCCCGCCCACACAGACACTGAGGACGGAGACACGTCCTCTCACTACACTCTCCGAGACTGGAGTGAAAATGGCGGCAACGTGCGGGTCCTTATATGGAATCCAAACCCCGCGAGAATCTGGCAGCGGGATGATGAAGTTTTGCCGCGTTCGGGTTTCTAAGTCAGGCGGGAAAACCCAAGCCTGACTCGGATCCGCGCTCGTGACCTGAAGTCCGGTAGGGTTCGGTTCCCTGAGAACCGAACTCGCTCATCTCTACCTTTTAGTAGTCCCCCCACCGTTACTGCCCACAAAACGGTGCCTCACTGTCAGTCACTTTGCAAATAAATCCTCCCTGCGACCATTGTCGTAAGATCATCGTGTCACATGCACTGTGGTAAAAAAAATGGCTCCTCGGCATCCATCATTGGCATTGTGTCCATCACTAAATCCACATGTGTCTACTACCACACCCTTACTGTATTTTGTGCACTTTGGCTTCTACTACATGCCCACTCCAGACGGGGGGGGTGATATGCGTGACCGACGGTCAGCATACCGACGCAGGTATCCCGGCAGCAAAATGCCGACAGGGGAGAGCGCAACAAGCCCCCTGCGGGCTCGGTGTTCTATTCCCACTCTATGGCTGTTGCGGACACCCACGAGTGGGATTAGCCCCTGTTGGTCGGCATGCCGACAGCCAGGATTGTGAGGGGGCTGGATGTAAGGGGAAGTATTGTGACCGGCGGTCTTCTGACTGCCGGTCACATAACTACGTCCCCTCCAGACCCATGTCCTGGCTCCCCAGCCACACACAGCCTCAAGTCAGCCTTGCACCTGAGACAATACGTTGTAAAAAAACCTCAACTCAAATTTACTCTGAATTAGGCCCGAAATCATCGACTGAACAAAAGCTGAAAATCTTGGGTGAGGTATTGAAAGGTATAAGTGTGAATGGCGGTCACTGCTGGAAACCCTTACCACGATGGGGGTCTCAGAGGAAATCAGCGCAGGGAGCGTAATGTCCTACGGCCACCCACCTCTTGCCCTGTCACTCTGCTGCTTCAGCCCACCAGGTAATTACAGCACATAGGCCCAGGGCCATGTGTTACTGTGCTGGGAGTATGAAATACAATTACACCGCTAACGAAGTTTACTCTCCGTGGGAACCCATATCATACACTATATATAGAAAGTATGTGGTGAATTAGTCGCACCATGGAATTATTCTTTTATATGAATGACCCTTAGGGTGTAAGGTGGTTTTCATTATATGAAATATTAGTAAGGGAAGCCCAGATAATAAGATTAGTGTGGTGCATTTGTGGAGATTTCTCTGTCCAACAAAGTAACAAATGTGATATCTGTATTGCAGCATAATACTGCTGCGGTGATATATAATACTGCTGCGGTGATATATAATACTGCTGTGGTGATACATACAGATGGGTCCACTTTTATCTGGACTTGTTTGCTGCGCCTAGGCACACCATGGTTTATTAACATAAACCCTTCATCTATTGTTCTCACCTGCAATACAATACAGAGAACAATACATCAAGGGATTAAGTCTGACTAACCTGGCTCATTTAATCCCATAATAGGCCAAGATAAACGTGGACCCATCTGTAATACTGCTGCGGTGATGCATAATACTGCTGCAGTGATGCATAAAACTGCTGCGGTGATGCATAACACTGCTGCGGTGATGCATAACACTGCTGCGGTGATGCGTAACACTGCTGCGGTGATACGTAACACCGCTGCAGTGATACTTAATACCGCTGCGGTGATACCTAACACTGCTGCGGTGATACCTAACACATAATACCGCTGCGGTGATACGCAATACCGCTGCGGTGATACATAACACTGCTGCGGTGATACATACCACTGCTGCGGTGATATTTCATACTGCTGCGGTGATACATAACACTGCTGCGGTGATACATAACACTGCTGCGGTGATACATAATACTGCTGCGGTGATACATAATACTGCTGCGGTGATACATAATACTGCTGCGGTGATACGGTGTGTCCGTATTTCCAGGCTCCCATTCCGTGGCGAGATATTGTGTATTCCAGATGCTACAATGTAATGGTGCAAGAGGATATACAGTATGTATGAATTCTGACACAGGGTGTAGAGCAGAGTTTCCCAAACTCAGTCCTCAAGGCACCCTAGCAGAACAGGGTTTAAGTATATCCATGTTTAGCCACAGGTGACTTATAGTATCTCAGTCAATTTGATTTAACCCTTTAACTTAAATCCTGGACCGTTAGTTTGCCTTGAGTACCGCGCTTGGGAACCTCCGGTGGGAGAAAGAATTGACTGCATAGGAGAGGAATGGGTTAAACATCCTGTGAGGGGTGGAACTAGCTGTGAGGTAGTACAGCCTTAGGAAAAGGGGGAGGGTTAGGGTATATATAGGCTGCAGTGGCCATTTTGGGCCTCTTTGCTGTTTGAATTTCCTTCCCGCCCTCCCGCCCTATGGGATAGAGGTTGTTTTGTTTGATGCGGAGTGCATTGGCGTTTTTAATTGCTGGCTGGTTTTCATTCGTTGGCTATTTATAGGCGGAAAAGAACGGCAGTTTGTAGTTGTATCGCTTATATAGGTAGTAAGTTTCAGTTTATTTGGTTTAGGTGCACTCACCTCCATCGACTTAATGGCCGCTTGACCACCCATCCGGGAGGCAGCGGCAGGCACCCAGGAGCGGTGGGAAGTCACTGTGGGGGTTGTGTTGACACCTATTACCGGTTTTGATAAGGTGTTGGACGGTTTCGGTCAGTTTACCAATTTAAGTTTACCAATAGTTTAATAGAGCCGTTCTTTTTTCTGCCACCATTTTGCCGGGTGATTCGGCAGCTTAACAAATTTTTCCATTTACAGGTTTGCTATGGTTAGGGTCAAATAAATAGCTAGCAATTTTTCTGCCAAAATCATGTCTCCGTGTCTTTATTTACTGGTATTAGAAGGTAACTAAGGTTTACTTTAATAAAGGGGGTCCACCAAATATCACTAGGATGTTTATAGAGGAAGCTTTCCACTGACGCAGAGCCAGGACACATCATACTGTCTGTGCATCTAGAAGTGAGCAGAAGAGGCTGGTGTAATATCAGGGTCAGGCCTTCCTGCAGCTCTCTCCTTATAGAACCCAATAACACTATCTGCTACAGCGAAAAGACACCGGCAACAGTATGCACAACTATGGGTTTCCATGCTGGAGCCACCCTGCCCAGAGGACAGCTATCAGGGGGAGACTGGTGTTGATGGCAGCCTTGAGTATGGACATCTAAACCACCTACAGAGCTGTCCCAGGTCTTGTTGAGCTGTAACTAGGGGTGCATGGTTGCAGGGGGCAGAGCCGGCCATAGGCATAGGCAAACTAGGCAATTGCCTAGGGCATTTGATATGCCTAGGGGCATCAGCAGCTTCTGCTGATTAAAATGATATGCGGCATGCCTATATTCTGTGTGTAGCATTTCATATGCAGATACAGCCACAGTCTCACACAATATATAGGCATGCTGCATATCAGTTTAATCAGCAGAAGCTGCTTGTGCATCCTAGCCACATAGCAATGCAAATAAGATGCATTTTCATTAAAAAAAAAGGTGCCCAACGTTAGCATTGATGCAATATTTGTGAGGACACATCTGTATCCAAGCAGAGGCAGAGGTCACAGTGTTAGTGGAAGTGTGAGTGCTGTGTGCATGTGAGTGGGTTGGTTGTGCAGTAGTGTTCGGAATATGTGTAAGGAGCATTATGTGTGTCATGTAAAAATGCATTAATAATGTGCAACATAAGTATAAGGGGCACTATGTGTGTCATTATGTGTATAAGGGCATTAATAATGTGCGGCATATGTGTAACAGGGTACTACTGTATGTATGTAATTATGTGTATAGGGGCACTAATAATGTGCAGCAAATGTGTAGGGGGCACTATGTGTGTCATTATGTGTATAAGGGCATTAATAATGTGAGGCATATGTGTAACAGGGTACTACTGTATGTATGTCATTATGTGTATAGGGGCACTAATAATGTGCAGCAAATGTGTAGGGGGCACTATGTGTGTCACTATGCGTATAAGGGCATTAATAATGTGCGGCATATGTGTAAGTGACATTATGTGTAAAAGGGCATTAATAAAGGTTGTCATAATGTGTAAGGCGCATTATGTTTATAAGGACATTAATGTGTCTCATATGTGTAAGGGGCATTACTGTGTGGAATTGTGTATAAATGCATTACTAATGTGTGGCATTATGTGTATAAGGTGCTCTGCTATGTGGCGTTGCATATAGAAAGGGCACTACTGTGTCGTCTAATATGTATAAAGAGCAATAGGGTGTGGTGCAATGTGAATAAGGAGCAATTCAGTGTGATGTAATGTGAATAAGGGGCTCTATTATACTACTGTTGGATGTAATATGAATTATGGACACTATCGCAAGATAAAATGTGAATAAAGTTGCAGTACTGTGTGGCGTAATTGGGGTTACTATTGTGTGGCCATGACCCTTCCCAGCAAGAAGATGCCCCTTTTTGGGCTGTGAGTCAAATGTGCGAACTGTTCTATTTAAAATATAGGTGGTACAAGGACTGCTATGTGTGAGGGGTGATGGTGCTGGGAAAGAGGCGCAAGGTCAGAGGCTGAACCAGCGGTGGTGCTAGGGGGCACCAGCCAAAATCTTGCCTAGGGCATCATAGTGGTTAGGGCCGGCTCTGGCAGGGGGAGTATCGTTGATGGACTCTTGGTGCCTGCAATTGGCTTGTACAGTGTCTAGAACAGTACCCTGCAACCTGTAGAGCTGCCCAGCACAACCATAAGACATGCCCACTTCCGAGATTCCAGGTCCTAAACCCATCTCCTGAAATGCCAGGAAGTCACATGTGCTTGTGGGAAGAGGCAGCTCAGGGTGCAGAAGAGCCAGGCTATAGAAACACTGTACTGGGAGGTGATGTAAAGTTGTGGGTATGGCTCATTAGGTCGGCAAGACTTAGTTTGACAGTCATTAGGTCGACCACTATTGGTCGACGTACATTAATGACCGTATCCCCATGTGCGCTGCTTAAATTTACATCTCACATAAAATATGTCGCACGCGCATTCTGCACAAGCTGCAATACCGCCTTAAGATGACAATTGCGGCACCGCACACTTAGAGAGCCGGAACTGGGGCATTCACATCCACGCGCATCGCCATCGGGACCTCCAGACACGCTAATCACACCCTGTGAGCTGAATCGTAATTCAGGCTGCACGCAACTTTGAATTCTGGGCCGGATGCAGAGAGAGACGCAAATGCAGCTGCAAGTGTGACTGTCTCTGCAACGCAAACGCAGATATTAGCAAGTGACGCTGCCGCACAGAAATGGAAAGAGGCGCCCACCGGAGTTAACGCAACTCATTCGCAATTACATGCAAGGGTGGCTCTATGGTTACGCAGACTGGACCCGGCAGTAGTCATGCAGTCGCCATGTTTTTATATGTTAGGGCTCGCAGCCAACGTCAGATACATGTCCCAAAAACATCCATGACACGCCCGCGTCTTTACAACCACTCCCCGCTAACCCCATGTTACCACCCCCAAAAGGTCACTTCCTGGCAATCGCTATGTGATGGAATCCTCATTGCGTGCGGGTTCTCAGCGGCACCTTGACGCATGCACAATGCGAACGCAGCACATGCGCAGTCTGACGATAATGGCTCAGTTCCGTGGAACATCAGCTTTGCGTGCTTCTCTGAATCAGGCCCTCTGTTCATTAGTAAATCAGAAAATTTTTGCGCCTACACAAGACGGATGAGGTTTTCAAATTGATGGTGACAAAGATTGATTAATATTGGCTCCGGGCACCCGGAATCTGCAAATCGATATAAAGGAGGTATAAGATTGTAATACCTTTAGTGTAATACAAAATACAGACGTGCAGAGAGAGAGAGAGAGACATCGTATATAGGGGGTAATTCCAAGTTGTCGCAGCAGGACATTTTTTAGCAGTTGGGCAAAACCATGTGCACTGCAGGTGTGGCAGATATAACATGTGCAGAGAGAGTTAGATTTGGGTGGGTTATTTTGTTTCTGTGCAGGGTAAATACTGGCTGCTTTATTTTTACACTGCAAATTAGATTGCAGATTGAACACACCACACCCAAATCTAACTCTCTCTGCACATGTTATACCTGCCTCCCCTGCAGTGCACATGGGCCCTCATTCCGAGTTGTTCGCTCGGTAAATTTCATCGCATCGCAGCGATTTTCCGCTTAGTGCGCATGCGCAATGTCCGCACTGCGACTGCGCCAAGTAAATTTGCTATGAAGATAGTATTTTTACTCACGGCTTTTTCTTCGCTCCGGCGATCGTAGTGTGATTGACAGGAAATGGGTGTTACTGGGCGGAAACACGGCGTTTTATGGGCGTGTGGATAAAAACGCTACAGTTTCCGGAAAAAACGCGGGAGTGGCTGGAGAAACGGAGGAGTGTCTGGGCGAACGCTGGGTGTGTTTGTGACGTCAAACCAGGAACGACAAGCACTGAACTGATCGCAGATGCCGAGTAAGTCTGAAGCTACTCTGAAACTGCTAAGTAGTTTGTAATCGCAATATTGTGAATACATCGTTCGCAATTTTAAGAAGCTAAGATTCACTCCCAGTAGGCGGCGGCTTAGCGTGTGTAACTCTGCTAAAATCGCCTTGCGAGCGAACAACTCGGAATGACCTCCATGGTTTTGCCCAATTGCTAACAGAATTCCTGCTGCGATCAACTTGGAATTACCCCCTATATTGGAAATATTTTGTGTGCAACTCTAAATCACCCGTTTATGTCTGACACACGTTGGTCACCCACAGCCACAGGTTTGTGCACAATGCATGTGAGCATATGGAATGAATCAACAGCTGGAGTTTTAATTTAATCCTTTGTGACAATGGAGGTCATTCCGACCTGATCGCACGCTAGCTGTTTTTTGCAGCGCTGCAATCAGGTCAAAACTTGGCAAAACTGCGCATGCGTATGCACCGCAATGTGCAGGCGCGTCGTGCGGGTACAAAGTGGATCGTTGCTGATTTAACGAAGATTCCATTCACACAGCCAATCGCAAGAAGCTTGACAGGAAGAAGGCATTTGTGGGTGTCAACTGACCGTTTTCAGGGAGTGGTTGGAAAATTGCAGGCGTGTCCAAGCGTTTGCAGGGTGGGTGTCTGACATCAATTCCGGGACCGGACAGGCTGAAGTGATCGCAGCGGCTGAGTAAGTTCAGACCTACTCAGAAACTGCAGAAAACATTTTTATACCGCTCGGCTGCACATGCGTTCGCACACTTGCAAAGCGAAAATACACTCCCCTATAGGTTGCGACTATATGATCTCCGCGCTGCAAAAAATAGCTAGCGTGCGATCAGGTCGGAATGACCCCCTCTGTGCAGCCATACAATGTGATGTTGTTACATATCAAATGTAGTTGCAATAAAAACAGTCCCGCTGTTACATTCCAAATTCGGGGGGGGGTTCCAGTTGACCGGAAACACCTCTTCCCCACAACCTGGCCAGTGGCCACTACATGCAGTATAAAGGGTGGAATGAGCTGCTTCACAGATATTCCTACCAAGTGTGCTGTGTGTGTGTCTGTGGATCTGAGTGCTCAATCAACACACCAGAGAGAAAATCTGGTTAGTGACTTACCATGATCATTCGGAGTACTAAAGAGGCACGAGGTTGGTCTATGTTTTCACTTTTTTACTATGTGGAGACTGTTTTTGAGTGCAGATAGCACCTTTAAACACGCTGGATAAGATGCACCACTGCAAAATTAAAGCTATAGACAGTGCGCTTTAGAACCTAGCCACCACAACGGTTGGCTCAATCAGAAAAGCTCTCGCTCGCCTCATAAGATGGCAACAGGTAAAGATAGAGGGCATGATTCAGCGGTGGACGCAGTTGTGGCATCGGGCTCAAGCAGACGATCGTTTCAGTCTGCGCATGCTCCTGAGCCGCACTGCGCCTGAGTCCAGACGGAATACACAGAATTCATTTTGTCGCACAGATAAGCAATTTTGGTGGGAGTTCCTGGGAGGTAACATGTTCCGATTGGACATTCTGCACCTCCGTAGGGCCGGTGCAGTGTCCAATGGTTCGACTGATGATGTGATCTTTAATCTACAGCCTCAGACATAGAGAAATATCAACTAGCAGCTTCACATACAGTCATACTCTGAGAAGAAGACTTGAAAAATGTATTTCTAGTTGTGTGAGCTTGAAATGGGTTAATGCATTGCTCCCCCACCCCCATATGTCATAGATAAGCCCTGCCAAGCTTCTGGGACACACACAGGAGAAGCTCGGAGGAGTTCATTACACACTGAAGTCAGATCGATAGGAAAGAAAATGAGTTTGTCTGTTGGGTGCAGCAGGAGCTGAAGTGGATGAGGCGCCAGGGGTCAGAGGACCACAGTCAGGCCTGTCTGCTGCTCTGCCAAGCATGCCTGAGCCAAGCACCTCCACCGGCTGAGGACTACAGAGATGTACATGCATGACTAAATAACACGCAGACATGTATATGCATACGGCATCGAATGTCTAACACGCTGCTAAGCTTTGGAGGAGATGTCTCCACATTGTGAACTGAACGTCTTCTAGTTGACAATGGATTCATTTGCAAACATTCTTTATTCCTCTTTATGCTCCACCATGGTTACGAGTTAACCGGTTAGCTTCTCCGCAGCACATACGGTTCATTTTGTCGCACAGATCTGTAGCATTGTCCCTTCCCGCCAAGTCCTTTTGTACTAAGGCCTCACTGAGGTTAAAACACATGGGTATGCCAGCGTGCTAAAGCTAAAAGGAGGCAGGTAAATGAGTCTGACAAAGGGACATGGCGTCCGATGGCAGCATACCCACATCGCTCTTCAGAACACTTCCTGCTCCATTTTCACGTGTTTTAATGCAAGCTAAAATGTTTTGACCTCCAAATCCATGGGGACCTATGCGTCAGAGTTTAACATGCGCTTTCACCCACAGTCCGTGCTAGCGGTGATCAAATGCAAGTGGGTATAAGTATGGTTGTCTATTGGCGGCTCTCTCTTCAATGGTCAATGTCAATGGTTTTAGAGCCATCGATGGTTGAGCCAGAAGACACCTATGAATGCACAGACCGCAGGCGGCTCTAATCGTCGGTGGCCTCCCATAAACAGATAAAGCAGTCACCATCTCCTTCAGACCATCGATGGTTGCTAACCATTGAGAGTTGATGACCAACATTAGGTACGTATATGATTTACCCAGAGGAGGGAGGGAGGCTTTGTGACTGCTCAGTCAACATACATGTCAGCTAAAGACTTCAGCTTGCGAGTAGACAGTTTTGCTGTACAGGTAGGGGGACTGCACAGGTGCAGAATGGCTCCTGCGTCACTGCATGCAGTGCCCCCCAAACCGGCCATAGCCTGATTGACAGGCGCGCCCATTTGTAGGTGGGGTGGGGGTGGCGCCCGGTTGCACATCACCCTTGTTCTCTGGGAATACTGAGGTCAGAGTCTGTACCTTCCAATATACATTAACTGGCCTCGCCTATGCATATGAGATGGCCATGTGAGTAATATAAGGGTTACTCAGGTGGCCATTGTTCTCGCAAGTGATACGATGGCTGCGCCTTCAGACGCAGCAGCTGATAACTGAATTTACATAAGACGCCTCCTGTGGCATTAGTGTAAGTTAGTAGTAGCGGCTGCGACAACCATCGTATCTGCTACAATGCTTTGCGTCCATCTCAAAAGGTGGCCACACATTAAACGATTTGCAAACGATGCTATGTCGTTAACGATTTCCCCTGAAGTCCCCGGCAGCTCTGGACAAACAATATCGTGCATTAAGGTGACAAATTTGACAAACAGCCTAACGATATATCAAACGATCGACATCTCCAGTGCGCATGTGCAGCGGCCATTTTCCGAGTGATTTCTGTCCGCAGTGCAGGGCCACTGTCGCGGGATTCTGGAGGAGTAAGTATAATATATGGGTACACTGCACCCATTTATAGAAACGCCTACGCTCCTAATGTAGCCCAGACCCCCAACCTATCACCTGGCCACTTGTTGGCATCAGGAGCAATGACCTACTGACCAAACGCATTTTTAAAGGTAGCAGAGAAGTTGTAGTGATTAGCCCAGCTCTGTCCATTCTCTGCCGCCACTCACATACTGTATTACAGCAACATGCTACGATGCAGTGTTCAAGCTCCAGATACAGTAAGTCCCAATAAAGAAGGCACTCAGAGACTGCAAATGTTCAATCCAAACCAAATGTTCAAGCCAAACAAACAATCTGGACCAATACACGTGGTTTGGATTGAACATTTTCTGCTGTCTATGAGTGCCTTTTTTTTTTTGGGACAACATTATATATATATATATATATATATATATATATAGTAACAGGAGTCTTGCTAGAATATGCTCTGCTACAAAAATTCCACCAGTGACCAACTCCAGGCTTGTGCAAAAACAACAAATACCTTTTAGTCAGGTTGTTCAAATCCAAAGATACACATAAAACAAAGATGACTGTCTTTAGTATAAACAACCAGAGAGGTTAGGCCCTGCCTCACTCCCTCTTACTTAATAAGGAACCCTTTATGTCCCGTTATCCTGACACTAGTGGCCCAGCCCTCCGGATGCCACTGTCCCTAGCAGGGCTATCACCTGGACACTAACTGCCTTCAGGAGCCCTGACTCATGGGAGAGACTCTGCTTTAAACCCAGCACCCAGGTGCTGGCTAATGAAGCAGCTTCTTGGGCTAAATGGATGGGAACCCGGTCCATCCACACTTCCCATCCACCCCTAGGACCCTGTGTGTAGCTTACAGGTGGCAAAGTACCTCTCCTGCCACAATATGTATATATATATATATATATATTATACAAAGGCTGCGGCACTCAGGGTCTTACATTCAGAAAGCTTGTATTGAAGTTCAGTTACATAGCGCACCCGCGCCCCACCAACGTTTCGGGGAATTCTTTGTCAAGGTGTAGGTACACCTTGACAAAGGGGTTGAATTCCCCGAAACGTTGGTGGGGCGCGGGTGCGCTATGTAACTGAACTTCAATACAAGCTTTCTGAATTCAAGACCCTGAGTGCCGCAGCCTTTGTATAATCTATTCAGCATTTATTCTGAGGGCACTGGGGCATATAACCAGCGGAGGGAGTGCCGGGCTTTAGGACATTGTATATATATATATATATATATATATATATATATATATATATATACACACGCAGAAAAAGATACCTATAGATATAGATAGACAGACAGATAGATGGACAGACTTGGATCTGGGTATTAGACAAGTATTGCACCAGATTGTAACAAAGAACTAATTCCACCTATTTCCTGTACAGTGACATGCTGATTAATCAATATCGGAGTTGGAGAAATATGACTAAATGAATAATTATCTCCGTCAACATAATTGCTGCTCGGTTGATGCATCATTTAGCAGGAGCCACTTTGTGTTATTACAAGTACTATAAATTGTCACTAAATTCCGCATGAGGTGATGACAATACTGTAAGAAATGTACATTGTACTAAATGGCTGACTAACTTACTAGTTGCTTCATTTTTTTGTTTTCTTTGTGCATCCAAGTGCAGTAAAATGGCTGCTCTGTGTCTGCTGACTATACGCTCTGTAGGTTACAGAGACGTCCATTCTAGTGGTTACGTTACGGTCAGACCATGGTTTGCAGCTTATACTGGTTTAGCGCAGGTTGGCGGCAATGAGCCTGATTCATATGTGGTGGAGCTGCTGTCACTTCTTTGGAAGCGGCAGGGATAGCGCTGTATGGTGACGCAGCAGGAGGCGTCTATTACACGCAGACGCCTCCTGCTGCAGTAATGATTCGACCTGTGTCCTAGAGGCCAGGAAATCTCTGTCATACGATGGACATCCCTGGCCTCTTCCCATATGGCATACCACACCCGCTGTCTCAACAGCCCTTATCCAGGATGGTAGTCAGGGAAGTACACTGTAAGTGGCGCCTTTATCCTCAGCCGGAGGGAGTAACTATGCAGAGGACGTATGAGGGAGTTTTAGGCCCTACACACTGGCCGATTTATTTGAAAGATATGAACGATCTCGTTCATAAATGAACGAGAACTCGTTCATATCTTTCAGTGTGGAGGCTCCAGCGATGAACGATGCGCGGTCCCGCGCTCGTTCATCGCTGGTTCCCCGTCGGCTGTGCATGCAGGCCAATATGGACGATCTCGTCCATATTTGCCTGCACTTCAATGGAGCCGTGTGATGGGGGGAGTGAAGAAACTTCACTCCCCCCGTCACCGGGTCGCCCGTCGGCCGTATCGCCCGTCGGGCACCTCGGTGGCGGATCGTCATGTCTGTAGGGCCCATTTGCACGGAATGGGAGCAAATTCTCTCTGTGTAAATGTTTTCATTAAAGCGACAGATTTTCTTGTGTCGAGAACTCGGAGTGACTGACTGGGCAGCCGACCAATCAGAGCGTGTGACACAAGAGTTGTCAGACTTCTCCTGGAAGAAGAAAAACGGTTTACAGGCCCTTTCTTCAAGTCAGGGTTTCCCAAACTTGGTCATCAAGGCCCCCTAACAGTCCAGGTTATAAGGATATCCCTGCTTGTGCACAGATGGTATAATCAAATTGACTGAGGAACTAATTACACCACCACCTGTGCTTAAACATGGATATCCTTAAAACCTGGACTGTCAGGGAGCCTTGAAGATGGATTTAAGGTGATTTCTCACTAACTTTTGCAAAATGACTCTCAGTACTAACCGCTTAATTATGTGATATCAGTGTTTACAGTTAACAGCAAAATAACCAAAAATAAATTATATAGCCACAGCTAGGCTGAGCATGCAGGCGGTCAGCTGCCATTTTTCTCATTGAAGCAACTGCTTGTGATGTCACGCAGCCACCCCGAAAATGCTGTCGACCCAGACTCCATTTTCCCCGAGCAGCCACCGAAATGCTCCTTCGCCATCCCCCGTCTGTCCCTGATTGACAGGCAGAGGCGTCCGCATTCATTGCGCACCAATCGCATTTGGCTGCCGTGCACTCGCGGGACGGTGACTGTGCGTGTGCAGTGGCGCTGACTCACTGGGTTATTGCCGTGATGCGATCTGAATAACTCTCTAAGGGTTACATTTACTAAGCAGTGATAAGAGCAGAGAAGTGAGTCAGTGGAGAAGTTGCCCATGGCAACCAATCAGCACTGAAGTAACATCTATAATTTGCATGATACAGAGCTGCTGATTGGTTGATGGGGAAATTTCTCCAGTTGCTCACTTCTCCGCTCTTATATCACTGCTTAGTAAATGTACCCCTAAATCTCCAGCAAATGTGTCATTATGTAAGTGCTGCATTTATTCTATTGTTTATTGTTTGTTTGTTTTTTTACAATTTAATTTTTAAAAGTGGCGTAAAATGACCCAGATATCTGCTATTGCCCATTTTATGTACCCCTAATTTAACTAGAGCATTTCTTTTGCACAAAAAATAATGTTTTCAATGTTTTAGAATAATGCATATAGCAACAATCTGACACATTCTTTTTTTTTTATGGCCAATAATAGACTTATATTGTTATCCTATATTACTGTAGTTTGTCTTCTTTTGGGGGGTACAGGCAGATTCCCCCATTCTCACCAACACTTATCTCCTGTAACACATGCAAGAATGATTGTGCAAATGACGATTTTGCTATTTTCTAAATGAATTGCACGATAAACGGGAGCGCGCAAACTGGTGATAAGCACAATTATCACGCAAAAAAAGGTGCGTTAAAAAGTGTTATCGCTGCTAATTGAGTTCCCCCTTAGTGTATTGAGTGGCTGCAATTGCATTCATGAGGCCCAAACACACAAATGTGCTACTACAATATACTCTAGTTTACAAGATCCAGTGACACCTAGTAATATTGCTTAGCTCGGCCAGAGACAGACGTACAATACTCCAGTGGAGTAATATTGGGGGTAATTCCAAGTTGATCGCAGCAGGAATTTTGTTAGCAGTTGGGCAAAACCATATGCACTGCAGGGGAGGCAGATGTAACATGTGCAGAGAGAGTTAGATTTTGTTTCTGTGCAGGGTAAATACTGGCTGCTTTATTTTTACACTGCAATTTAGATTTCAGTTTGAACACCCCCCACCCAAATCTAACTCTCTCTGCACATGTTACATCTGCCCCACCTGCAGTGCACATGGTTTTGCCCAACTGCTAACAATGTTCCTGCTGCGATCAACTCAGAATTACCCCCATGGTTTCATGGACTAGCAGCCCTGTAGCTTTGCACTGTCTGGCCTTTCCCGCTTCACATTCTATTTTGTGTTACTTTCTCTGCAGGTGTTACAGTATTCTCTCTGCAGGTGTTACAGTATTCTCTCTGCAGGTGTTACAGCAGGTGTTGCCGTTTTCAGATAGCAGCTGCCTTCACATTCTGCTACCATGCGTTTAAATGTGCCCTGAGAATCTGTGCTTATTTTTGGAGCCTTTTATTCTCCAGTCTCAGGGGCCTGTCCGTCACTTGTTCCTGCGCTGCCAGCACGTACTCAGTATTATCCCACTTGCCTGTAGCCTGGGATGCCGCCGACGTACTACAAGACTTAACAAAACAAGACATATGATGTCGTGGGATCTCTCTGCTGTTGAAGAGACAAAGTTGACCCAGAGATTTCAAATGAATAAAACAGGATAAAAAAGCATCATCTAGATTCTAGAAATTCTGTTGCTGGAAGAGTGAAAAACCCTATGGCTGCTCAGAGAGTCTGCGGAAACGGAGACGCCAGGGTCAGCGAAACTGCATCAAAAGACGCAGCGGCCGGCTATGACACGACCCCAAAACTGGTTGCGACACGCCTGTGTCTTAACCGCCACCCCCCTTCAAATGTTCGCTGGCTGTACACAAAA
The DNA here is from genome assembly GCF_028390025.1 of Pseudophryne corroboree. Lineage (NCBI taxonomy): Eukaryota > Metazoa > Chordata > Amphibia > Anura > Myobatrachidae > Pseudophryne > Pseudophryne corroboree. Next base: position 806,206,308 of record NC_086449.1, on the reverse strand, counting down.
CATTGTGCAGTTGTGAATGAATTGAAACTGTTTGCAACTCCGAATCGGGCCCCAAAAGCAAAAAACCTTTAAAAAACAAATCTAAATAATGTCCGTGTTAATATCCTTATTAATCATATTTCTCTAATTCTAGATTCTCAAACACACTGTACTCAGATTGCGCTGTCACCTTAATGCCGCAATCTCACCTTGAGGTTTTGGTTTGGTAATCTTGCCGCAGGGCTTGGACAGGGTGACCGTTTTCTGACACTCCGCATTGTGCAGGGCCCTCTTCAAGCTGCCGTTCCGTGTCTTCACGCCTGTCTCTGGGTCACACTCTCCCCACTCCTGAAACTGGTACTTGCATTCGGCTGGTGGCAAGGAGAAGGGAAGAGCAGGTGAGGTTTGTAGGATGGTAGCGGGAACCACTACATGCGCGGTGATCTCAGGCTGTCTTGCTGCTGAGTATGCGCTATGTAATAATAGCTTATTATTGTGTCAGTGCTGGTGCAGAGGAACAAAGCTAGCGTTACCCATAGCAACTACTTCCCAGAGATCTGTTTTCATTTTGTAAACTGCACTAAAGGGTTAAAGCCCCTTTCCGCTCTGCCCAGTTCTCATAAATGTCACCCAATAGCATACCTCCCAATTGTCCCGAAATTAGCAACACAGTCCTGATTTGAAGGCTCTGTCCCATCTTCCTCCACTAAGCTTTCCATAGCTGGGTAGCGGTGAACGGGTGCCATGCACACCTTCCATGGTGTAAAGGGCATCCAAAGGGAACAGGACAGGGGGCAGTGCAAGATTAAGGGGGAGGGGGGACAAAAGACACTGTACCCCGGGCCCCCTCTGTCTGGGGGACCCCCTCGGCCAGAGCACACTGACATCACCGGCTCTTGTGGAGAGTGTGCAGTGTAGAGACACAGGAGTATCAGGTTTCATGACCTGCCAACAGAGATTCCCGACCAGAGGAGAGATAGGAGAGTGGAGACAGCTGTAGGTGACCCAGGTATCCCAGCTTCTCCCCCCGCCCCCTCAGGTTAGATTGATGTGTACAGGTCCTGTGTAACCTGCTATTTGATGAGAGCATTCAGGACTAAAGACAGACACACAGAGAGTCCTCCTGGGTCCTGTCCCAGAGTGTAAGTAGTACAGAGGCTGCTGCTATTCTTGCATGTGACAAGACAGATTATAGATTTTATTTTTCTATGTGTATTTTGTGGTTAAGTTGTCTTTGTTCCACTGCAAGAGGAAACTTAAAATAGTTCTCTGTCAGTTATGTGGAGTAGTACCAGGCATTATTAAACTAGTTTAAATCTAATATACACGGTGGTTTAAATGTAATATATACAATCTAATATCCACCCACCAGCACACTGCTGCACTTGCACTGTGAAGTCCCATAGTGGGAGCAGCAGGATGAAAATTGAGGGTGGTGCTGACAAGATGTGGAGGGCTGGAGGAGTGGTACGGGCTCCCTTGTGTGGAATTCCACCCGGGCCCTCCCAATATTTAATCCGGCCCACGACTACTCACTCTTCTCATGCCCTTGTCCTGGTCCTACAGCTGTTAGGAGCAGGGCAGCTCCAGAGGCGGGGCTACAGCTCAGTTCAAAATTCAAATATGGGAGCCGCACCAACTGCCAGTGAGTCCGTTTGAAATGGCAGTTGGTAACAGTTGGTGCGCCTCCCCTATTTGAAATTTGAACTGACCAGCAGCCCCTTCTCTGGAGCTGCCACTGGTTAGGGGGTATGCAATGGATTCGGTAACTTCTTGGATGGCATTGGTTTGTGAAGGGCTGGTCATGTGACCACATCACCATCTACTTACAGTATAAATTACCTTGAGCAGGGCTGGATTAAGGGCCACATGGGCCTGGGGCTGAAAATTATCAAGGGCCTGTTGTGAGTCAGTGGCTTTTACAAAACAACAATTTTACATAGTTTCAATCTGGCTCTTTATGGCCAGAAAGAGCATCATTGTTATAGACCACAGGTTCTCAAACTCGGTCCTCAGGACCCCACACGGTTCACGTTTTCCAAGTCACCCGGCAGCTGCACTGTGTATCACCAACTGTCACATTTTAAAAATCTACAGGTGACCTGCAAAACATGAACCATGTGGGGTCCTGAGGACCGAGTTTGAGAACCTGTGTGATAGCCTATAGGAGTTGTAGTTTATGGTAGAGGCATGGGTGTATTTTTTTCTGGGGTAGTGCTATGAGTAGGGATGGCACATTCATATCGATGTTTCGTAAACATCAGTGCTTAAAGGTCGACTGCCTGATGTGTTCACAATTGGTGGTTTTGGACCATCAATGGTCATGTGTCGATGGTAACTTTCATAACTGGATACATCATGAGTTGCCGCCAGTTCTGCAAGCTGCGCAAAATGCGTCAACTCTTATCAGCCCCAAAATGACTGCATAAATATCATCCAAAATCTACAGCATAGCTCCCGCTTACTGATCTGCCCTTGGGATGGGGCAGTCGGGTCGGCAAGACAGGAGGCATGGCAGAAGTGGGCGTAGAAATGTGTGATGGCCCGATTGCATCATCGTGGCCCCGTCCTATACTATGATGCGATTACTGGCATTGCGAAGCAGGGAGCAGGGCCAAGATGGCGTAATTTGCTCAAATAATGTCATTGGACGCCCAGACCTCCCACTTCACTTGCCGTGGGCAGCCTCTGGGAGACCTGCCTACTTTTCTGGGCGTCCGGAAGCGGCACCCAGGATTCCTACAATCCTGGCATACTATTTTCTGATGCTCTAGGAAACGTCAGTTTGCCGTCACGTGCAACGGAAAATGGGTTTTAGATTCAGGTAGTTTAAGGTTTCGGCGTCAGTGTCGTCTCACCTCCAAACTGTTTCTTCCAGTTGCAGGGGATCTTACATTTCTGGGTCTTCATAGTTTGTTTACATTCCTTTCCTGTGCGGGTGCCTTCCCGGGTCCCAATTCCACAGTCCCCACTGGTGGGAACGCAAACACTCCACTGCCACTCCCCACAGTCTGACTTCTTAGCCTTCTTATCTGCAAAGCAAAAATGGTGAATAATAAAAATAATACAACAATAATAAAGAGCACTTAGCTGGAATCCTAGTCAGCAAGTTATAATACGCTATTCACTGCCAAAAGAAAGACTTATCACACCTGATCGCTAGCAAGCGATTTTTTCACTACTGCGATCATAGTTGCCGCCTACAGGGGGAGTGTATTTTAGCTGTGCAAGTGTGCGATCGCATGTGTAGCAGTTGTACAAACAGATTTTGTGCAGTCTCTGCGCAGCCCAGGACTTCCTCAGCCGCTGCCATCACTTCAGCCTGTCCGGGACCGGAATTGACGTCAGACACCCGCCCTGCAAACGCCTGGACACGCCTGCGTTTTTCCAACCACTCTTAGAAAACGGTCAGTTGCCACCCACAAACGCCTTCTTCCTGTCAATCTGCTTGCGATCGCCCGTGTGAATGGATTCTTCGCACAAACCCATCGCTGAGCGGCGATCCACTTTGTACCCGTGCAACGCGCCTGCGCATTGTGTTGCATACGCAAGCGCAGTTTAGACCTGATCGCAGGCTGTACGAAAACGCAGCCTAGCGGTCAGGTCTGAATTACCCCTTTGGTACAATCATATTAACCCTGAAAACAACTGGGAGTGTCTAGTACAGAGGTTCTCAAACTCGGTCCTCCGGGGCACACACAGTGCATGTTTTGCAGGTAACCCAGCAGGTGCACAGGTGTATTAATTACTCACTGACACATTTTAAAAGGTCCACAGGTGGAGCTAATTATTTCACTTGCAATTCTGTGAGGAGATCTGCAAAACATGCACTGTGTGGGCCCCCGAGGACCGAGTTTGAGAACCTCTGGTCTAGTATAAGGAGCTGATTGGCTGGTGCATTATCTCCATCCAAGGCTTAGTAATAGACCCCTTTATCTCTATTTACTTTATCTCAGCCTGGAGGGGGAATATAATAGTATAGCAAAGCGAGCCTATGTCGACATTGACACATAAAATCACAGAAAAACTCACGTCGGTATTCTATGTCGGCATAATGAATTAGGTGTTTTGGCCGTTTCGCTATTTTGACTGTTTGTCAATGGCCATTGGTATTGTGTCCATCGGTAAATCATACTGAACCCGTTTTATCATTCGCAAGGAGTTTTATCACTGGTTGATAAATGGGCCCCATAGACCACATAATGCTGGCGTTCTTTTATTTGACATTAAAGTTAGTGAAGAAGGATAACATAAGCTGGGTTATGGGTTGCTATGTGTTTGCGGTGGGTTATGTATGTAATTTTATTAGCCAATGATGTTATTGGCAGCAATGTAGTTATTATTATATGGGTGTTATGGCTCAGATGATTCCTGCATCCCTCCTTCCCAGCCATTCACATCAGCAGGAAATCTCAATGAGCTTTGGGGGACCCTTTAGTCCTCAGTCGCACGCGCTGCCGATATCAGACACAGTGGATCGATGTTTTTCTACTGCACATGCATTAGACTGACCATATTAGCCCTTTAAACTGGGACGCTCATGAATTACACAGAACCTGTGTAATTCATGAGGTTTAAAGGGCTAGTATGGTCAGCCTACATGCATCTAAGTTGTAAAACGCATGCGTTCCGGTTGTCTGGGGACAGAGCCGCAGGGCCTGAAGCAGAGGTGCGTCTATGTTAGATGCTGTGGAGCGATTGTTTGCCACTGCACATGCATATAAGTCACACTGCGCAAGTGCTGCAATGGGATTGCGGTGGGGACCGCAGTGAGGATTTGGTTGCAAAGTGAATGACAGGCAGGGAGCGTCTGTGGGAAGTTACAGGGGAACGGTGACTGAAACCATTGCAGCCGTGTTTGAGGCATGTCACAGCTTCAGTCAGTTACAATGGTTCCGGCAACTTACCTCCGACGCCTGTGTTGTGGAACCGATGGTCTGTGTCTTTGTAGACGAGCAGCGGCTCTGAGATGCCTCCGGTGGGCTTAATACAAATCCCGGTAGCTGCAACATTTGCATATTTTTGCACAGCAGCTGCATGCTTAATTGCAGCTGAGACGGCATTTGCGCCCGTTTCTGAATCAGGCCCCCCCCCCCCCCGTATTAGAAATGTAACTGTCAGAATGCTGACGCAAGAACAGACGGATCCCCGGTTAGTGGTGAGGTTAGGGTTAGGCTGCGGGAAGGGGAGGGTTAGTGTTAGGCTGAGGGAGGGGAGCGTTAGGTTTAGGCTGTGGGGAGAATGGTTAGGTTTAGGCTGGGGGGAAGGGTTAGGTTGCAGTGAGGGAGGGTTAGGTTTAGGCTGCAGAGGGTTAGGGTGAACGTTTGTACTGCTCATAGGGGAAACTAGACAATTGGTCATTTGTGGTCCATCTACATGAGTCTATGACTTGTGGTACCCTGACAGATTTGAACAGTAATAGTTCTATATGTTTTGTTTTGTTTTTTACTTGTTTGGGCAGAATTCAAATGTAATTTGTACCGGCAGCCAGCAGATGGCGCCCAATTGAGCTATTCAATTGTAGCTCCATTCGGACACTGGTCCTCATTCAGAGTTGCTCGCTCGCTGCCGTTTTCCGCAGCACAGCGATCAGGTTACTACTGCACATGCGTATGCACCGCAATTCGCACGCGCGTCGTACGGGTACAAACAGCATCGTTACTGTGCAATGTTTCTAGCGTCGAATCCATTCGCACAGCCGATCGCAAGGAGATTGACAGGAAGAAGGCGTTTGTGGGTGTCAACTGACCGTTTTCAGGGAGTGGTTGGGAAAACGCAGGCGTGTCCAGGCGTTTGCAGGGCGGGTATCTGACGTCAATTCCGGGACCGGTCAGGCTGAAGTGATCGCAGCGGCTGAGTAAGTTCTGAACTACTCTGAAACTGCAAAAAACTTTTTTGTACCGCTCGGCTGCACATGCGATCGCACACTTGCAAAGCTAAAATACACTCCCCCGTGGGCGGCGACTATGCGTTTGCATGGCTGCAAAAAGTAGCAAGCGAGCGATCAACTAGGAATGAGGGCCACAATCGGCTGGCTGCGCTGACATTTCAGATCTCCACCTCCCTGGGGGGTGGCGAGCTGAAATGTGTGAAGAATTACCCATTTTGGCACCCAAACTGCACTTTTCGGGGATCAATATCGCCCCTGCAATCTCCCGTCACTTTAAATGGGAGATAGGGAAGTGAGAACAATTGAATTCCCCCATTGTCCGCACAATTTACATCTTGCCTAAAAGTCGTGCCCACAGTTCATATAATGGGGATGGGATTAATCATGCTTTTCACAATCGCAATGCCAACAGTCAATAGGTTGACAACATAATGTTGAATGTCATAATGTCAACATAATTAAAATGTCGACACCCGTCATTCCGCCACCTGAAAAATGTCAATATATGAAATGTCGACACAGTCAAAATGTTGACAATATATATTTTAGGGTTAGGGTTTGGGTTATCTACATTTCGGTGTCAACATTATGTACCGGTCAGTGTCAGCATTTTCCAAATCGACATTATATTTGTCGACACTCTGAACATGTTGACATTTAGTCTGTTAACATAGTATACATTTCAATATTATGGTGCCTATATAATGACTTGACATTATTATTGCCAAAAAGTATGGCGAGATTTAGTTGCAAAGTGAGTGACGGGAAGTCAGCGTTTGGGTGGGGGTAGTGGTTGTGTGAACGCAGGCGCATCACGGCAGATTATACCAAAATGATGTTCAGGACCACGGAACTGATGTAATTCTATTAAATACCAAACTGGTTGGAAATGTTTGTATATCAGTAAATAATATTTATACCCTCAGCTGGGTGTGTCCTAACAGAATGGGGGGGGAGAGACTAACTGTAACTGAATCACTGGTTATTGAATTGGAGGAGCAGCATGGGACAATCGGGGCATGACTTAGGTGACTTGTCTAATCCAGTTTTTTATTTTTAATTATTATTTTCCAATGTTCGTACAGTGGGTAGGATATTAGACACCTGTAGTTCATGGGCGAAAACCATAGCAGTATGTAACTTGTTACATTGAATTGATGACTATTCTCCCATAAAGTATCTGTACAGTACCTTGGCCACACAGACCAGATTCAAATGTCAAAAAAAAAAAAAAAGACGAAATAAATAACAACTCATGGAATTGTTGTCATCATCATCATCAGCATTGTACACAATAGGGAACACTTGTTGTACCAGTCCTTCCAGAATTACCTTGTTTGTCTTTCTTCCCTGTATCCGTTCCAAGTACCGTAAGCACTAGCAGTAACGCCAGCAGAGCCAGTGTCAATACTCCATGGTGATGGTGCATCCTGCCGGGAAGACAGAGAGAAGAGAAGTGTTGAGTACTGTGCAACATTTCCACCAAATGCCCCTTCCACTATAATATACAGTACTATCATAATACAAATCTATTACACCCTATTTTTTTTACACCCTGTTGTTTTGTAAACAAACTTTTTTTTAGTTTAAACCATTAATGTTATAATAAATAAATAAAAAAATAAAAATCATGCTTATTATATTAATATAGGTTGAGTATCCCATATCCAAATATTTCAAAATACGGAATATTCGAAATACAGAATTTTTTGAGTGAGAGTGAGACAGTGAAACTTTGTTTTCTGATGGCTCAGTGTACACAAACTTTGTTTAATACACAAGGTTATTAAAAATATTGTATTAAATTACCTTCAGGCTGTGTGTATAAGGTGTATATGAGACATGTATTCTGTGCTTAGACTTGGGTCCCATGGCCATGATATCTCATTATGGTATGCAGTTATTCCAAAATACGGAAAAATCTGATATCCAAAATAATTCTGGTCCCAAGCATTTTGGATATGGGATACTCAACCTGTACTATAAAACTTTGCTATGAATTAGAAACATTGATCAGCCATGTTTTAATGTTTTCTAACATTAACAATCCAAAGTTAATAGGCTTTGATGTGATTTATTTCCATCCTTCAATAAAACCAATTTTTGCTGCATATTATTCATATTACATCTGAATATACGTAGATAGACTAAACATATTAAAACATACAAAGTACACTCAGACATAGATGAAATTAAAAATACGTATGTTGCAGTTTTCTCCTGTCCTGTAGGATTGTTAGGGGAGAACAGGAGTTTGTGGAGTATTAGCTGATGCTAGGCAGATTTAGTACCTCTCTGATCTGGTTCACCCTCTCATCCTCCCTATTTCTCTGTTGTGTGTGTGTGAATTTACTGCACTGGATCAGCTCACTCTAATGAAGACCACAAGCCATAAGAATGTGGAATAATATTAGGAGGATTTCCTTATACTCGGCTTTAGTCAAAAAGTCATGGCACTGTGACCCTCATTCCGAGTTGATCGCTAGCTGCTTTCGGTCGCAGCGCAGCGATTAGGTAAAAAGGCAGCATTTCTGAGCATGCGTACGGGCCGCAGTGCGCACGCGCAAAGTTATTTCACACAAAGCTATGCAGTTTTACACAAGGTCTAGCGGCGCTTTTCAGTCGCACGGCTGATCCGGGAGTGATTGACAGGAAGTGGGTGTTTCTGGGTGGTAACTGAGCGTTTTCTGCGAGTGTGCAAAAAAACGCAGGCATGTCAGGTAAAAACGCAGGTGTGCCTGGGGAAACGGGGGAGTGGCTGGCCGAACGCAGGGCGTGTTTGTGACGTCAAAGCAGGAACTAAACAGACTGAAATGATCGCAAGGTAGGAGTAGATTTCGAGCTACTCAGAAACGGCATGAAAACTTTCCGAGCAGTTCTGCTAACCTTTCGGTCGCACTTCTGCTAAGCTAAGATACACTCCCAGAGGGCGGCAGCTTAGCATTTGCACTGCTGCTAAAAGCAGCTAGCGAGCGAACAACTCGGAATGAGGGCCTGTGCCTGTAGTCACAGCATAATAGAAAAAAAAAAACTTGAGTGGGCATGGACACTGCCCCTTGGGTTACGAATTCCCTAAGCAGTTCTCATGTATGTAAAACATTTTAGTGTACTCACACTACAGTAGGGATGACCATTGAAGATGTATGGCAATTTGCTTTGCGATGCTATGTAGTCATCATATAGAAACTAGAGATGAGCGGGTTCGGTTTCTCTGAATCCGAACCCGCCAGAACTTCATGGTTTTTTTCACGGGTCCGAGCAGACTCGGATCTTCCCGCCTTGCTCGGTTAACCCGAGCGCGCCCGAACGTCATCATGACGCTGTCGGATTCTCGCGAGGCTCGGATTCTATCGCGAGACTCGGATTCTATATAAGGAGCCGCGCGTCGCCGCCATTTTCACACGTGCATTGAGATTGATAGGGAGAGGACGTGGCTGGCGTCCTCTCCATTTAGATTATAAGAGACAGAGAGATTTACTGGAGCTGACTAGGAGGAGTACTGTTACTGTAGAAGTGTAGAGACTGAGTGGAGAGAGTTTACTAGTGAGGACAGTGCAGTTTACTTTATAATCCGTTCTCTGCCTGAAAAAAGCGATACACAGCACACAGTGACTCAGTCACATACCATATCTGTGTGCACTGCTCAGGCTCAGGCCAGTGTGCTGCATCATCTATTATCTATATATAATATTATATATATCTGTCTGACTGCTCAGCTCACACAGCTTATAATTGTGGGGGAGACTGGGGAGCACTACTGCAGTGCCAGTTATAGGTTATAGCAGGAGCCAGGAGTACATAATATATTATATAGTGAGTGACCACCAGACACACAGTGCAGTTTATTTAATATATCCGTTCTCTGCCTGAAAAAAGCGATACACACAGTGACTCAGTCAGTCACATACCATATCTGTGTGCACTGCTCAGGCTCAGGCCAGTGTGCTGCATCATCTATTATCTATATATAATATTATATATATCTGTCTGACTGCTCAGCTCACACAGCTTATAATTGTGGGGGAGACTGGGGAGCACTACTGCAGTACCAGTTATAGGTTATAGCAGGAGCCAGGAGTACATAATATATTATATAGTGAGTGACCACCAGACTAGAGATGAGCGGGTTCGGTTTCTCTGAATCCGAACCCGCCAGAACTTCATGTTTTTTTTCACGGGTCCGAGCGACTCGGATCTTCCCGCCTTGCTCGGTTAACCCGAGCGCGCCCGAACGTCATCATGACGCTGTCGGATTCTCGCGAGGCTCGGATTCTATCGCGAGACTCGGATTCTATATAAGGAGCCGCGCGTCGCCGCCATTTTCACACGTGCATTGAGATTGATAGGGAGAGGACGTGGCTGGCGTCCTCTCCGTTTAGAATAGATTAGAGAGACACTTGATTTACTAATTTTGGGGAGCATTAGGAGTACTCAGTACAGTGCAGAGTTTTGCTGATAGTGACCAGTGACCACCAGTTTTATTTATAATCCGTTCTCTGCCTGAAAAAAGCGATACACAGCACACAGTGACTCAGTCACATACCATATCTGTGTGCACTGCTCAGGCTCAGGCCAGTGTGCTGCATCATCTATTATCTATATATAATATTATATATATCTGTCTGACTGCTCAGCTCACACAGCTTATAATTGTGGGGGAGACTGGGGAGCACTACTGCAGTGCCAGTTATAGGTTATAGCAGGAGCCAGGAGTACATAATATATTATATAGTGAGTGACCACCAGACACACAGTGCAGTTTATTTAATATATCCGTTCTCTGCCTGAAAAAAGCGATACACACAGTGACTCAGTCAGTCACATACCATATCTGTGTGCACTGCTCAGGCTCAGGCCAGTGTGCTGCATCATCTATATATATTATATATCTGTCTGACTGCTCAGCTCACACAGCTTATAATTGTGGGGGAGACTGGGGAGCACTACTGCAGTGCCAGTTATAGGTTATAGCAGGAGCCAGGAGTACATAATATTATATTAAAATTAAACAGTGCACACTTTTGCTGCAGGAGTGCCACTGCCAGTGTGACTAGTGACCAGTGACCTGACCACCAGTATATATAATATTAGTAGTATACTATCTCTTTATCAACCAGTCTATATTAGCAGCAGACACAGTACAGTGCGGTAGTTCACGGCTGTGGCTACCTCTGTGTCGGCACTCGGCAGCCCGTCCATAATTGTATATACCACCTAACCGTGGTTTTTTTTTCTTTCTTTATACATACATACTAGTTACGAGTATACTATCTCTTTATCAACCAGTCTATATATTAGCAGCAGACACAGTACAGTGCGGTAGTTCACGGCTGTGGCTACCTCTGTGTCGGCACTCGGCAGCCCGTCCATAATTGTATATACCACCTAACCGTGGTTTTTTTTTCTTTCTTTATACATACATACTAGTTACGAGTATACTATCTCTTTATCAACCAGTCTATATATTAGCAGCAGACACAGTACAGTGCGGTAGTTCACGGCTGTGGCTACCTCTGTGTCGGCACTCGGCAGCCCGTCCATAATTGTATATACCACCTAACCGTGGTTTTTTTTTCTTTCTTTATACATACATACTAGTTACGAGTATACTATCTCTTTATCAACCAGTCTATATATTAGCAGCAGACACAGTACAGTGCGGTAGTTCACGGCTGTGGCTACCTCTGTGTCGGCACTCGGCAGCCCGTCCATAATTGTATATACCACCTAACCGTGGTTTTTTTTTCTTTCTTTATACATACATACTAGTTACGAGTATACTATCTCTTTATCAACCAGTCTATATTAGCAGCAGACACAGTACAGTGCGGTAGTTCACGGCTGTGGCTACCTCTGTGTCGGCACTCGGCAGCCCGTCCATAATTGTATATACCACCTAACCGTGGTTTTTTTTTCTTTCTTTATACATACATACTAGTTACGAGTATACTATCTCTTTATCAACCAGTCTATATATTAGCAGCAGACACAGTACAGTGCGGTAGTTCACGGCTGTGGCTACCTCTGTGTCGGCACTCGGCAGCCCGTCCATAATTGTATATACCACCTAACCGTGGTTTTTTTTTCTTTCTTTATACATACATACATACTAGTTACGAGTATACTATCTCTTTATCAACCAGTCTATATTAGCAGCAGACACAGTACAGTGCGGTAGTTCACGGCTGTGGCTACCTCTGTGTCGGCACTCGGCAGCCCGTCCATAATTGTATATACCACCTAACCGTGGTTTTTTTTTCTTTCTTTATACATACATACTAGTTACGAGTATACTATCTCTTTATCAACCAGTCTATATATTAGCAGCAGACACAGTACAGTGCGGTAGTTCACGGCTGTGGCTACCTCTGTGTCGGCACTCGGCAGCCCGTCCATAATTGTATATACCACCTAACCGTGGTTTTTTTTTCTTTCTTTATACATACATACTAGTTACGAGTATACTATCTCTTTATCAACCAGTCTATATATTAGCAGCAGACACAGTACAGTGCGGTAGTTCACGGCTGTGGCTACCTCTGTGTCGGCACTCGGCAGCCCGTCCATAATTGTATATACCACCTAACCGTGGTTTTTTTTTCTTTCTTTATACATACATACTAGTTACGAGTATACTATCTCTTTATCAACCAGTCTATATATTAGCAGCAGACACAGTACAGTGCGGTAGTTCACGGCTGTGGCTACCTCTGTGTCGGCACTCGGCAGCCCGTCCATAATTGTATATACCACCTAACCGTGGTTTTTTTTTCTTTCTTTATACATACATACTAGTTACGAGTATACTATCTCTTTATCAACCAGTCTATATATTAGCAGCAGACACAGTACAGTGCGGTAGTTCACGGCTGTGGCTACCTCTGTGTCGGCACTCGGCAGCCCGTCCATAATTGTATACTAGTATCCAATCCATCCATCTCCATTGTTTACCTGAGGTGCCTTTTAGTTGTGCCTATTAAAATATGGAGAACAAAAATGTTGAGGTTCCAAAATTAGGGAAAGATCAAGATCCACTTCCACCTCGTGCTGAAGCTGCTGCCACTAGTCATGGCCGAGACGATGAAATGCCAGCAACGTCGTCTGCCAAGGCCGATGCCCAATGGCATAGTACAGAGCATGTCAAAACCAAAACACCAAATATCAGTAAAAAAAGGACTCCAAAACCTAAAATAAAATTGTCGGAGGAGAAGCGTAAACTTGCCAATATGCCATTTACCACACGGAGTGGCAAGGAACGGCTGAGGCCCTGGCCTATGCTCATGGCTAGTGGTTCAGCTTCACATGAGGATGGAAGCACTCAGCCTCTCGCTAGAAAACTGAAAAGACTCAAGCTGGCAAAAGCACCGCAAAGAACTGTGCGTTCTTTGAAATCCCAAATCCACAAGGAGAGTCCAATTGTGTCGGTTGCGATGCCTGACCTTCCCAACACTGGACGTGAAGAGCATGCGCCTTCCACCATTTGCACGCCCCCTGCAAGTGCTGGAAGGAGCACCCGCAGTCCAGTTCCTGATAGTCAGATTGAAGATGTCAGTGTTGAAGTACACCAGGATGAGGAGGATATGGGTGTTGCTGGCGCTGGGGAGGAAATTGACCAGGAGGATTCTGATGGTGAGGTGGTTTGTTTAAGTCAGGCACCCGGGGAGACACCTGTTGTCCGTGGGAGGAATATGGCCGTTGACATGCCAGGTGAAAATACCAAAAAAATCAGCTCTTCGGTGTGGAGGTATTTCACCAGAAATGCGGACAACAGGTGTCAAGCCGTGTGTTCCCTTTGTCAAGCTGTAATAAGTAGGGGTAAGGACGTTAACCACCTCGGAACATCCTCCCTTATACGTCACCTGCAGCGCATTCATAATAAGTCAGTGACAAGTTCAAAAACTTTGGGTGACAGCGGAAGCAGTCCACTGAACAGTAAATCCCTTCCTCTTGTAACCAAGCTCACGCAAACCACCCCACCAACTCCCTCAGTGTCAATTTCCTCCTTCCCCAGGAATGCCAATAGTCCTGCAGGCCATGTCACTGGCAATTCTGACGAGTCCTCTCCTGCCTGGGATTCCTCCGATGCATCCTTGCGTGTAACACCTACTGCTGCTGGCGCTGCTGTTGTTGCCGCTGGGAGTCGATGGTCATCCCAGAGGGGAAGTCGTAAGCCCACTTGTACTACTTCCAGTAAGCAATTGACTGTTCAACAGTCCTTTGCGAGGAAGATGAAATATCACAGCAGTCATCCTACTGCAAAGCGGATAACTGAGTCCTTGACAACTATGTTGGTGTTAGACGTGCGTCCGGTATCCGCCGTTAGTTCACGGGGAACTAGACAATTTATTGAGGCAGTGTGCCCCCGTTACCAAATACCATCTAGGTTCCACTTCTCTAGGCAGGCGATACCGAGAATGTACACGGACGTCAGAAAAAGACTCACCAGTGTCCTAAAAAATGCAGTTGTACCCAATGTCCACTTAACCACGGACATGTGGACAAGTGGAGCAGGGCAGGGTCAGGACTATATGACTGTGACAGCCCACTGGGTAGATGTATGGACTCCCGCCGCAAGAACAGCAGCGGCGGCACCAGTAGCAGCATCTCGCAAACGCCAACTCTTTCCTAGGCAGGCTACGCTTTGTATCACCGCTTTCCAGAATACGCACACAGCTGAAAACCTCTTACGGCAACTGAGGAAGATCATCGCGGAATGGCTTACCCCAATTGGACTCTCCTGTGGATTTGTGGCATCGGACAACGCCAGCAATATTGTGTGTGCATTAAATATGGGCAAATTCCAGCACGTCCCATGTTTTGCACATACCTTGAATTTGGTGGTGCAGAATTTTTTAAAAAACGACAGGGGCGTGCAAGAGATGCTGTCGGTGGCCAGAAAAATTGCGGGACACTTTCGGCGTACAGGCACCACGTACAGAAGACTGGAGCACCACCAAAAACTACTGAACCTGCCCTGCCATCATCTGAAGCAAGAAGTGGTAACGAGGTGGAATTCAACCCTCTATATGCTTCAGAGGTTGGAGGAGCAGCAAAAGGCCATTCAAGCCTATACAATTGAGCACGATATAGTAGGTGGAATGCACCTGTCTCAAGTGCAGTGGAGAATGATTTCAACGTTGTGCAAGGTTCTGATGCCCTTTGAACTTGCCACACGTGAAGTCAGTTCAGACACTGCCAGCCTGAGTCAGGTCATTCCCCTCATCAGGCTTTTGCAGAAGAAGCTGGAGGCATTGAAGAAGGAGCTAAAAGGGAGCGATTCCGCTAGGCATGTGGGACTTGTGGATGCAGCCCTTAATTCGCTTAACAAGGATTCACGGGTGGTCAATCTGTTGAAATCAGAGCACTACATTTTGGCCACCGTGCTCGATCCTAGATTTAAAGCCTACCTTGGATCTCTCTTTCCGGCAGACACAGGTCTGCTGGGGTTGAAAGACCTGCTGGTGACAAAATTGTCAAGTCAAGCGGAACGCGACCTGTCAACATCTCCTCCTTCACATTCTCCTGCAACTGGGGGTGCGAGGAAAAGGCTCAGAATTCCGAGCCCACCCGCTGGCGGTGATGCAGGGCAGTCTGGAGCGACTGCTGATGCTGACATCTGGTCCGGACTGAAGGACCTGACAACGATTACGGACATGTCGTCTACTGTCACTGCATATGATTCTCTCAACATTGATAGAATGGTGGAGGATTATATGAGTGACCGCATCCAAGTAGGCACGTCACACAGTCCGTACTTATACTGGCAGGAAAAAGAGGCAATTTGGAGGCCCTTGCACAAACTGGCTTTATTCTACCTAAGTTGCCCTCCCACAAGTGTGTACTCCGAAAGAGTGTTTAGTGCCGCCGCTCACCTTGTCAGCAATCGGCGTACGAGGTTACATCCAGAAAATGTGGAGAAGATGATGTTCATTAAAATGAATTATAATCAATTCCTCCGCGGAGACATTGACCAGCAGCAATTGCCTCCACAAAGTACACAGGGAGCTGAGATGGTGGATTCCAGTGGGGACGAATTGATAATCTGTGAGGAGGGGGATGTACACGGTGATATATCGGAGGGTGAAGATGAGGTGGACATCTTGCCTCTGTAGAGCCAGTTTGTGCAAGGAGAGATTAATTGCTTCTTTTTGGGGGGGGGTCCAAACCAACCCGTCATATCAGTCACAGTCGTGTGGCAGACCCTGTCACTGAAATGATGGGTTGGTTAAAGTGTGCATGTCCTGTTTTGTTTATACAACATAAGGGTGGGTGGGAGGGCCCAAGGACAATTCCATCTTGCACCTCTTTTTTCTTTTCTTTTTCTTTGCATCATGTGCTGATTGGGGAGGGTTTTTTGGAAGGGACATCCTGCGTGACACTGCAGTGCCACTCCTAGATGGGCCCGGTGTTTGTGTCGGCCACTAGGGTCGCTAATCTTACTCACACAGTCAGCTACCTCATTGCGCCTCTTTTTTTCTTTGCGTCATGTGCTGTTTGGGGAGGGTTTTTTGGAAGGGACATCCTGCGTGACACTGCAGTGCCACTCCTAGATGGGCCCGGTGTTTGTGTCGGCCACTAGGGTCGCTAATCTTACTCACACAGTCAGCTACCTCATTGCGCCTCTTTTTTTCTTTGCGTCATGTGCTGTTTGGGGAGGGTTTTTTGGAAGGGACATCCTGCGTGACACTGCAGTGCCACTCCTAGATGGGCCCGGTGTTTGTGTCGGCCACTAGGGTCGCTAATCTTACTCACACAGCTACCTCATTGCGCCTCTTTTTTTCTTTGCGTCATGTGCTGTTTTGGGAGGGTTTTTTGGAAGGGACATCCTGCGTGACACTGCAGTGCCACTCCTAGATGGGCCCGGTGTTTGTGTCGGCCACTAGGGTCGCTAATCTTACTCACACAGCTACCTCATTGCGCCTCTTTTTTTCTTTGCGTCATGTGCTGTTTGGGGAGGGTTTTTTGGAAGGGCCATCCTGCGTGACACTGCAGTGCCACTCCTAGATGGGCCCGGTGTTTGTGTCGGCCACTAGGGTCGCTAATCTTACTCACACAGCTACCTCATTGCGCCTCTTTTTTTCTTTGCGTCATGTGCTGTTTGGGGAGGGTTTTTTGGAAGGGCCATCCTGCGTGACACTGCAGTGCCACTCCTAGATGGGCCCGGTGTTTGTGTCGGCCACTAGGGTCGCTAATCTTACTCACACAGCTACCTCATTGCGCCTCTTTTTTTCTTTGCGTCATGTGCTGTTTGGGGAGGGTTTTTTGGAAGGGACATCCTGCGTGACACTGCAGTGCCACTCCTAGATGGGCCCGGTGTTTGTGTCGGCCACTAGGGTCGCTTATCTTACTCACACAGCGACCTCGGTGCAAATTTTAGGACTAAAAATAATATTGTGAGGTGTGAGGTATTCAGAATAGACTGAAAATGAGTGTAAATTATGGTTTTTGAGGTTAATAATACTTTGGGATCAAAATGACCCCCAAATTCTATGATTTAAGCTGTTTTTTAGTGTTTTTTGAAAAAAACACCCGAATCCAAAACACACCCGAATCCGACAAAAAAAATTCGGTGAGGTTTTGCCAAAACGCGTTCGAACCCAAAACACGGCCGCGGAACCGAACCCAAAACCAAAACACAAAACCCGAAAAATTTCAGGCGCTCATCTCTACACCAGACACACAGTGCAGTTTATTTAATATATCCGTTCTCTGCCTGAAAAAAGCGATACACACAGTGACTCAGTCAGTCACATACCATATCTGTGTGCACTGCTCAGGCTCAGGCCAGTTTCTATTAGAAACCATTCAATAATTTAACCATCAATGGTTAACGGGAGCACATGTGCAGTAAATACCGGCAGGTTCCACGTGAGCAGAGGATCTCAGCTGCGGACAATCCTTCATGGTTCTGGCACATAATCGATGTCAGCTGCCATCGGTTTAGCATCAGAAAAAGGCATGCGATGATTGACAACCACCCGAGCATCGGAAAAAGCATTTCCATTGGATGAGGAGCATTGATTATTTATCCCCCTCAGCAGCTGGCCTAGGCCTCCACTTGGCCTCTCCAACTACCCTACTCTGGGGACAGTAGATCACCTTCCCGGTTCTAGCCCACTTCCCCAATAAAAATCATGTCACCACTGCCTTAACCACCAGTTTAAGATGGCATTAATCGTGGCATTGCATCTTAGGGAGCGGGGTCATGAAATGGGATGTGATTGGCAATTCGGCACTTGGGATGCCAACAGTCAAAATATTGGCGCCAAAATCCAGACACTGGTGAGAAAACCCGTTCCAGAATCCCAACACCGCTCACAACGCCGATGACGGAGTCCTGACTATTGACTTCAAGAACGCAAGTATGCCGAGGATGGTTAGGGTTAGGCTGCAGGGGGAGGGTTAGGGTTAGGCTGCAGGGGGAGGGTTAGGGTTAGGCTGCAGGAAGGGAGGGTTAGGGTTAGATACTAAGAAGGGAGGGTTAGGCACTGAAAGGGTACGGTTAGGGTTAGGCTGTGGAGGGGAAGATTAGGGTTAGGCTGCAAGTAGGGAGGGTTAGGGAGGTAGGGGGAGAGGATTAGTGTACTTATCCACCAGGTGTCGGGCTCCTGACCATCGGCCTGGCGCTGCTGGTCTTCTGATCGCTGGTAAGCGCTGGGATCCCATACCCAACCCCAAGAAACTGCATACCTCCCAACATTTTCAAATTAAAATTTGACTGTGCCTAATTAATGGGCATGGCCACGTAAGGAAGGGTTATGGCCTCGAGGCCATGGACCTCCCATGCAGTATGCAAAGTACAGTATGCACTAAATCAGGCCTGGCCAACCTGTGGCTCTCCAGTTGTTGTGAAACTACACATCCCAGCATGCCCTGCTGCAAATTTAGCATTACCTAAAAGTAGTGATGAGCGGGTTTGGTTTTACTCGGTTCTCAAAACGGCATCTTATTGGCTATCCAAAACACGTGACATCCGTGAGCCAATAAGATGCCGTTTTGAGAACCGAGTAGAACCGAGTAACACCGAACCCGCTCATCACTACCTAAAAGTAATACTGTGGCAGGGCATGCTGGGATTTGTAGATTCTCAACAGCTGGAGAGCCGCACAATGGGGGTCATTCCGAGTTGTTCGCTCGCAAGCCGTTTTTAGCAGCTTTGCACACGCTAAGCCTACGCCTACTGGGAGTGAATCTTAGCATAGTAAAATTGCGAACGAAAGATTCGCAATATTGCGAAAAGACATCTCTGTGCAGTTTCTGAGTAGCTCCAGACTTACTCGGCATCTGCGATCAGTTCAGAGCTTGTCGTTCCTGGTTTGACGTCACAAACACACCCAGCGTTCGCCCAGCCACTCCTCCGTTTCTCCAGCCACTCCCGCGTTTTTCCCAGAAACGGTAGCGTTTTTTCCCACACGCCCATAAAACGGCCTGTTTCCGCCCAGAAACACCCACTTCCTGTCAATCACATTACGATCGCCTGAACGAAGAAAAAGCCGTGAGTAAAATACCTAACTTCATAGCAAATTTACTTGGCGCAGTCGCAGTGCGAACATTGCGCATGCGCACTAAGCGGAAAATCGCTGCGATGCGATTAAATTTACAGAGCGAACAACTCGGAATGACCCCCATTGGCCAGGCCTGCTCTAAATGCCTAAAAATAAATGCCTCTGGATGTTGTAAATGATGAGCTCATTAACAGGTATGGCTGGGACTCTATACCAGAGGTTCCCAAACGCGCTCCTCAAGGCCCCCCAACAGTCCAGGATTTAGGTATATCCATGGCTCAGCACAGGTGGTTAAATCAAATTGACTGAGGCGCTAATTAAGTCACCTGTGACCAAGCATGGATACATTTAAAACCAGGGCCGTTGGGGTGCCTTGAGGAGCGCATTTGGGGACCTCTGCTCTATGCCAAAGCTTCTGAGGACTAAACAATATAAGAGGTCAGTATGTAGTGTGATCGTTGCCACTCTCCCAAATTTGAAGGAATTCTCCTGGGTATGGGACTCAGGGTCGACAGTGTCTAGGTCGACACACATTAGGTCGACACCTATTGATCAACAGTGACTATGTCGACACAGGAAATTGGTCGACACGGCCATTCGATCGACAAGAACAAGGTCGACATGGAAAAAAGGTTGACATGAGATTTTTATGTTTTTTCTCTGACATCCTAGTGGATGCTGGGTACTCCGTAAGGACCATGGGGAATAGACGGGCTCCGCAGGAGACTGGGAGACTGGGCACTTCTTTAAAGAAAAGATTAGGTACTACATCTGGTGTGCACTGGCTCCTCCCTCTATGCCCCTCCAGACCTCAGTTAGAATCTGTGCCCGGCCTGAGCTGGATGCACTTAGTGGGCTCTCCTGAGTTCACTATAAAGAAAAGTATTTGTTAGGTTTTTTATTTTCAGTGAGATCTGTGGCAACCTACCTGCTTGCAGCTAGCTTGTGCTTCTAAGGCTACTGGACACCATTAGCTCCAGAGGGATCGAACACAGGGCCCGACCTCGATCGTCCGTTCCCAGATCCGCGCCGCCGTCCCCCTTGCAGAGCCAGAAGACGGAAGAAATCGGATAAAATCGGCGGCTGAAGACTCCGATCTTCAATAAGGTAGCGCACAGCACTGCAGCTGTGCGCCATTGCTCCCACAGCACACCACACGCTCCGGTCACTGGTGGGTGCAGGGCGCTGGGGGGGGGCACCCTGGGCTGCAATTAATATACCTTTTAGCACAAAAAAGCACATAATACAGTGTACAACACTGTATATGTGCAGAAACCCCCGCCATTAACGTTATAAAAAGCGCGAGAAGCCCACCGCTGAAGGGGCGAGGCTATCTTCCTCAGCACGGTCAGCGCCATTTTCTCTTCACAGCTCCGCTGGAAGGACGCTCCCCAGGCTCTCCCCTGCAGTATACACTACAGAAAGGATAAAAAAGAGAGGGGGGGGCACATAAATTTAGGCGCAAATTGTGATATAAGCAGCTATAGGGGGAAAATTCACTTTGTGTATAGTGTATATCCTTCTGTTATATAGCGCTCTGGTGTGTGCTGGCATACTCTCTCTCTGTCTCCCCAAAGGATTTTCTGGGGTCCTGTCCTCAGTCAGAGCATTCCCTGTGTGTGTGCGGTGTGTCGGTACGGCTGTGTCGACATGTTTGATGAGGACGCTTACGTGGAGGCGGAGCAGGTGCCGATAAGTGTGATGTCGCCCCCTGCGGGGCCGACACCTGAGTGGATGGATATGTGGAAGGCATTAACCGAAAGTGTCAACTCCTTGCATAAAAGGTTCGATGACGCAGCTTTGGGACAGCCGGCATCTCAGCCAGCGCTTGCCCAGGCATCTCAGAGGCCGTCAGGGGCTCAAAAACGCCCGCTACCTCAGATGGCAGACACAGATGTCGACACGGAGTCTGACTCCAGTGTCGACGAGGATGAGACAAATGTACAATCCACTAGGGCCATCCGATGCATGATTATGGCAATGAAAAATATGTTGCACATTTCTGACATTAACCCGGTTACCACAAAAAAGGGTATTATGTTTGGGGAGAAAAAGCAGCCAGTGACTTTTCCCCCATCTGATAAGTTAAATGAATTGTGTTAAGAAGCGTGGGGTTCCCCAGATAAGAAACTAGTAATTTCTAAGCGGTTACTTATGGTGTACCCTTTCCCGCCAACGGATAGGTTACGCTGGGAGACATCCCCTAAGGTGGACAAGGTGCTCACACGCTTATCAAAAAAGGTGGCACTGCCTTCTCAGGACACGGCCGCCTTAAAGGAGCCTGCAGATAGAAAGCAAGAGGCTATCCTGAAGTCTGTGTATACACACTCAGGTACTATACTGAGACCTGCTATTGCTTCAGCATGGATGTGTAGTGCTGCAGCAGCGTGGTCTGATTTCCTGTCTGATAACATTGATTCCCTTGACAGGGACACTATATTGCTAACCATAGAGCATATTAAAGACGTAGTCTTATATATGAGAGATGCACAGAGGGACATTTGCCGGCTGGCATCTAGAATTAATGCAATGTCCATTTCTGCCCGGAGAGTATTATGGACTCGGCAGTGGACAGGTGATGCCGATTCTAAAAGGCACATGGAAATTTTGCCTTATAAGGGTGAGGAATTGTTTGGGGACGGTCTTTCGGACCTCGTATCCACAGCAACAGCTGGGAAGTCGACTTTTTTACCTCAGGTTCCCTCACAGCCTAAGAAAGCACTGTATTATCAAGTACAGTCCTTTCGGCCTCAGAAAGGCAAGCGGGTTAGAGGCGCGTCATTTCTGCCCAGAGGCAGGGGTAGAGGGAAAAAGCTGCACCAGACAGCCAGTTCCCAAGAACAAAAATCCTCCCCTGCTTCCACTAAGTCCACCGCATGACGCTGGGGCTCCACATGTGGAGCCAGGTGCGGTGGGGGCTCGTCTCCGGAACTTCAGCGACCAGTGGGTTCGCTCACAAGTGGATCTCTGGGTTCTACAAGTGGTATCTCAGGGATACAAGCTGGAGTTCGAGACGTCTCCCCCTCGCCGTTACCTCAAATCAGCCTTGCCAGCTACTCCCCAGGACAGGGAGGTAGTACTGGCGGCAATTCACAAGCTGTACCTCCAGCAGGTGATAATCAAAGTTCCCCTCCTTCAACAGGGACAGGGTTACTATTCCACAATGTTTGTGGTACCGAAACCAGACGGTTCGGTGAGACCCATTCTAAATTTGAAATCCTTGAACACTTATATAAGGAAGTTCAAGTTCAAAATGGAATCGCTCAGGGCGGTTATTGCAAGCCTGGAAGAGGGGGATTACATGGTATCACTGGACATCAAGGATGCTTACCTACATGTCCCCATTTACCCACCTCACCAGGTGTACCTCCGTTTTGTGGTACAGGACTGCCATTACCAATTCCAGACGTTGCCGTTTGGTCTGTCCACGGCACCGAGGGTATTTACCAAAGTAATGGCCGAAATGATGATACTCCTTCGAAAGAAGGGAGTTATAATTATCCCGTACTTGGACGATCTCCTTATAAAGGCGAGGTCCACGGAGCAGTTGTTGGTCGGAGTAGCACTATCTCAGGAAGTGCTCAACAGCACGGCTGGATTCTGAATATCCCAAAGTCGCAGCTGGTTCCTACGACGCGTCTGCTGTTCCTGGGTATGATTCTGGACACAGAACAGAAGAAGGTGTTTCTCCCGGAGGAGAAGGCCAAGGAGTTGTCATCTCTGGTCAGAGACCTCCTGAAATCAAAACAGGTGTCGGTGCATCACTGTACGCAAGTCCTGGGAAAGATGGTAGCTTCTTACGAGGCAATTCCATTCGGCAGGTTCCATGCAAGGATCTTTCAGTGGGATCTGTTAGACAAGTGGTCCAGATCGCATCTTCAGATGCATCGGTTGATCACCCTGTCCCCGTGGGCCAGGGTGTCTCTGCTGTGGTGGCTGCAGAGTGCTCATCTTCTCGAGGGCCGCAGATTCGGCATACAGGACTGGGTCCTGGTGACCACGGACAATGGTCGAGTCAGGAGGCTTCCCTACACATAAATATTCTGGAACTAAGGGCCATTTACAATGCCCTAAGTCAGGCAAAACCCCTGCTTCAAAACCAGCCGGTGCTGATTCAGTCAGACAACATCACGGCGGTCGCCCATGTAAACCGACAGGGCGGCACAAGAAGCAGGATGGCGATGGCAGAAGCCACAAGGATTCTCCGATGGGCGGAAAATCACGTGATAGCACTGTCAGCAGTGTTCATTCCGGGAGTGGACAACGGGGAAGCAGACTTCCTCAGCAGGCACGACCTCCACCCGGGAGAGTGGGGACTTCATCCAGAAGTCTTCCAGCCGATTGTAAATCGTTGGGGAAGGCCACAGGTGGACATGATGGCGTCCCGCCTCAACAAAAAGCTAAAAAGATATTGCGCCAGGTCAAGGGACCCTCAGGCGATAGCTGGGGACGCTCTAGTGACACCGTGGGTGTACCAGTCGGTTTATGTGTTCCCTCCTCTTCCTCTCATACCAAAGGTACTGAGGATAATAAGAAAGAGAGGAGTAAGAACTATACTCATCGTTCCGGATTGGCCAAGAAGAACTTGGTAGCCGGAACTACAAGAAATTATCTCAGTGGACCCTTGGCCTCTGCCGCTCCGACAGGACCTGCTACAGCAGGGGCCCTGTCTGTTCCAAGACTTACCGCGGCTGCGTTTGACGGCATGGCGGTTGAACGCCGGATCCTGATGGAAAAGGGCATTCCGGTTGAAGTCATTCCTACGCTGATAAAAGCTAGGAAGGATGTGACAGCAAAACATTATCACCGCAAATGGCGAAAATATGTTGCTTGGTGTGAGGCTATGAAGGCCCCAACAGAAGAATTTCAGCTGGGTCGATTTCTGCACTTCCTACAGTCAGGAGTGACTATGGGCCTAAAATTGGGATCCATTAAAGTCCAGATTTCGGCCCTGTCTATTTTCTTTCAAAAAGAACTGGCTTCACTGCCTGAAGTTCAGACGTTTGTTAAGGGAGTGCTGCATATTCAGCCCCCTTTTGTGCCTCCAGTGGCACCTTGGGATCTCAACGTTGTGTTGGATTTCCTAAAATCACATTGGTTTGAGCCACTTCAGACCGTGGAGTTGAAATATCTCACGTGGAAAATGGTCATGCTTTTGGCCTTGGCTTCGGCTAGGCGTGTGTCAGAATTGGCGGCTTTGTCATGTAAAAGCCCCTATCTGATCTTCCATATGGACAGGGCAGAATTGAGGACTCGTCCCCAATTTCTCCCTAAGGTGGTGTCAGCGTTTCATTTGAACCAACCTATTGTGATGCCTGCGGCTACTCAGGACTTGGAGGCTTCCAAGTTGCTGGATGTAGTCCGGGCCCTGAAAATCTATGTTTCCAGGACGGCTAGAGTCAGAAAAACTGACTCGCTGTTTATCCTGCATGCACCCAACAAGCTGGGTGCTCCTGCTTCTAAGCAGACTATTGCTCGCTGGATCTGTAGCACGATTCAACTTGCACATTCTGCGGCTGGACTGCCGCATCCTAAATCAGTCAAAGCCCATTCCACGAGGAAGGTGGGCTCTTCTTGGGCGGCTGCCCGAGGGGTCTCGGCTTTACAACTTTGCCGAGCTGCTACCTGGTCGGGATCAAACACGTTTGCAAAATTCTACAAGTTTGATACCCTGGCTGGGGAGGACCTTGAGTTTGCTCATTCGGTGCTGCAGAGTCATCCGCACTCTCCCGCCCTTTTGGGAGCTTTGGTATAATCCCCATGGTCCTTACGGAGTACCCAGCATCCACTAGGACGTCAGAGAAAATAAGATTTTACTCACCGGTAAATCTATTTCTCGTAGTCCGTAGTTGATGCTGGGAGCCCGTCCCAAGTGCGGAATTCTTTAGTTATTGCTTAACTAGAGGGTTTTTTGTTCTGAGCCATCAGTTTAATGAGGCTCAGTTGTTGTTCATACTGTTAACTGGGTATAGTTATCACGAGTTGTACCGTGTGATTGGTGTGGCTGGTATGAGTCTTACCCTGGATTCCAAATCCTTTCCTTGTAATGTCAGCTCTTCCGGGCACAGTTTCCCTAACTGAGGTCTGGAGGAGGGGCATAGAGGGAGGAGCCAGTGCACACCAGATAGTACCTAATCTTTCTTTAAAGAAGTGCCCAGTCTCCTGCGGAGCCCGTCTATTCCCCATGGTCCTTACGGAGTACCCAGCATCCACTACGGACTACGAGAAATAGATTTACCGGTGAGTAAAATCTTATTTTTCGTGTCGTTTTCTCCGTAAAGTGCCCGGGAAGCCCAATTAGTGCACCGTGTCCCCTCGCATGGCTCGCGAGCTTCGGGCAAGGTGCCTCGCTCCGCTACCGCTGCGCTCGGCACAGGTTACCGTTCGGTCTACGTGGATCGTAAAGTATGAAAAAGTTCAAAAAATGGAGAGAATAAAAACGAATGTGAAAAGTTCACGTCGACCTAATGGTTGTGTTGACATATTTCCTGTGTCTACATAATGTGTGTCGACCAGTAGGTGTCAACCTAATGTGTGTCGACCTAGACAGTGTTGACCTACAGTCCGGATACCGTTCTCCCAGCTGCCACTATATAGGTAGCTCTCCCGCATGCTACCAACTTCTCCCATGAAGTAGAGGGCGTGACAACGCAATTTGCGGTGAATCTCTACATCTTACAACTCCTATAAGCCATTATCCTTTAAAATGCATCTACTGTAGTCCGTATTCGGCACTAAGCCCCAGATCTGGGCAGTACCAAAAAGTTCAACATCCAAAAAATTCAATTGCACTTTGCCGCCACCTTGTTGTGCTATTACAAGTACTTGCACTTCCCATATAAATAGTGCAATTTAGGGGGTCATTCCGAGATGATCGTAGCTGTGCTAAATTTAGCACAGCTACGATTATTCACACTGACATGCGGGGGGACGCCCAGCACAGGGCTATCCCGCCCCGCATGTCAGTGACGGCCCCCCGCAGAAGTGCAAAGGCATCGCACAGCGGCGATGCCTTCGCACTTTAAGAGTAGCTCCTGACCAGCGCAGCTTTAGCGTGCTGGCCGAGAGCTACTCATTGTTCCCCGGCCCGCAGTGGCTGCGTGTAACGTCACGCAGCCGCTGCGGCCCGCCCCCCCCCCCCCCCATTCGGTCCGGCCACGCCTGCATTGGCTGGACCGCACCGACGAAACGGTGGCCAAACGCCGCTGTTCCGACCCCGCCCAGCGACTGCCTCTGCCTGTCAATCAGGCAGAAGCGATCGTAGCGGCCCGACGGCATGCGCAGTTCTGACCCGATCGCACCGCTGCGATAAACTGCAGCGTGCGATCGGGTCAGAATGACCCCCTTAGTACTAACGATGTAACATAGCAAAGTGCTCTAGTTGTGTCCATGCAGCGTGATACCTCCCAGCATTTCCAATAGGGTAACATTAGGCTGCTGTGACATCACAGCGCTATGTGCAGGCAGGGACCTACATCCATTGTGACGCATTTCATGTTTGACCGCGGCTCTAAGCAGTATCTGTCTCTCCCTATGACATCATCACACCGCCAGCAGCTGCGTTGCACCAGCCATTGTTCTTTAAATAATGCGCAAAAGCTACTGCATGTGCAGAGAGAATTCACTAGCCCTTTATTCTGTACAGTTATAACTTATTAACCACAGAAGTTAAATAGCGCACCAGATAAGCCAAATATACAATTACAGCATGTGCAGGATAACAGTCAGTCATACTTAATGACGCTTTAATGTTATCAGTACAACTACAGCAAACACAGAAAAATATAAAATAGGACTTATCAGGATGCAGTAATATAATCTCCATAATGGTTTCTTGGTTTACCTTTGGCCATTTTGTTTTGCATAAGATAAAATGGCCGACCTCGCACCACAGCAGTGACAGAGTGGTTACTGCTTGATGGAAGAGAGGACAGGATTTAAGGGGAAAATGGCTGAAGGGTGTTTAATTGTTCCAAGGTTAAGCACCAGTCTGTAAAGCCCCTATGTAGATTTACGTAAGCTTCTAAATCAGACCTGGTTGCCCGTAGCAACCGATCAGATTGTAGCTCCCATTTCTCTATTGCATTCTAAAAAATGAGAGACAGACTATGATTGGTTGCTATGAGCAATAGGAGCACTTGTCTGTTTTAGAAGCTTTAGTAAATCCGCCCCTAACAGTCTATCCAGTGTGAATATAAACGTTTCTATAGCACTGCATCACTCGTTCCTTCCACTTCTCGGCCCATTTCCTCTGAGAATCGTTTGCATCTCAACAACTTGACATCATTAGGTGGAAAACTTGGCTCTCGCTGAGAGATTAATTGGGCTCCCGGCCCTGTTCACATCAGAGCGCTCGCTAGGAAATAAGGAGAGCAACTTTGGCTGGGCTCTGACGAATGCCCGGTCACTTCTAAGGCGAGATGTGGAATGAGAAAACGGGAGAGGGGAGACCAGACGGAGATGGAGTGATTTCTGTCTGCGGCTGACGGTTCCATTAAAGCGACGGAGTGTTTTTTTTTTCCATTACTGGTCGAGCGTATGGGAGAAGAAAGCGTTTAGGAGCGAGAGCGTCAATTGTATGTGTCAATGGAGCGTGACGGTGTGAGGGTCTCGCGGGTTCCTCTCGCAAAATCCACCAAAATCGCTCTCCACTTTATCACTTTTTAAGGCTTAATACATTTTGGCCTCAGTTTGGGGAAGATTTATCAAGCCTTCTAGGCAGGACAAGTAGAGGTGTTGTGCACGACAGCCAATCAGATTTAAGCTAGCGTTTACCTAGTTCATTCTATAAAATGAAGGCTAGAATCTGATCTCTGTAGATAGTTTGATATTTCATATATTTACCTTTTCACTTCCCTGCACACAGTATAGCATGACACAGAGCACACCTCCCACCTGTCTCAGTATAGGGGGTCTATTCCGCACCTCCCACCTGTCTCAGTATAGGGGGTCTATTCCGCACCTCCCACCTGTCTCAGTATAGGGGTCTATTCAGCACCTCCCACCTGTCTCAGTATAGGGGGTCTATTCCGCACCTCCCACCTGTCTCAGTATAGGGGTCTATTCAGCACCTCCCGCATGTCTCAGTATAGAGGGCTATTCCGCACCTCCCACCTGTCTCAGTGTAGGGAGTAATTCCGCACCTCTTAGTATAGAGGGCTATTCCGCACCTCCCACCTGTCTCAGTATAGGGGGTCTATTCCGCACCTCCCACCTGTCTCAGTATAGGGGCTATTCCGCACCTCCCACCTGTCTCAGTATAGGGGGTCTATTCCGCACCTCCCACCTGTCTCAGTATAGGGGGTCTATTCAGCACCTCCCACCTGTCTCAGTATAGGGGGCTATTCCGCACCTCCCACCTGTCTCAGTGTAGGGAGTAATTCCGCACCTCCCACCTGTCTCAGTATAGGGGGTCTATTCCGCACCTCCCACCTGTCTCAGTATAGGGGGTCTATTCCGCACCTCCCACCTGTCTCAGTATAGGGGGTCTATTCCGCATCTCCCACCTGTCTCAGTATAGGGGGCTATTCCGCACCTCCCACCTGTCTCAGTGTAGGGGGTCTATTCCGCACCTCCCACCTGTCTCAGTATAGGGGGTCTTTTCCGCACCTCCCACCTGTCTCAGTATAGGGGGCTATTCCGCACCTCCCACCTGTCTCAGTGTAGGGAGTGTAGGGAGTAATTCCGCACCTCTCAGTATAGAGGGCTATTCCGCACCTCCCACCTGTCTCAGTATAGGGGTTTATTCAGCACCTCCCGCATGTCTCAGTTTAGGGGGCTATTCCGCACCTCCCACCTGTCTCAGTATAGGGGGTCTATTCCGCACCTCCCACCTGTCTCAGTATAGGGGATCTATTCCGCACCTCCCACCTGTCTCAGTATAGGGGGCTATTCCGCATCTCCCACCTGTCTCAGTGTAGGGAGTAATTCCGCACCTCTCAGTATAGAGGGCTATTCCGCACCTCCCACCTGTCTCAGTATAGGGGTCTATTCAGCACCTCCCGCATGTCTCAGTATAGGGGACTATTCCGCATCTCCCACCTGTCTCAGTATAGGGGGCTATTCCGCACCTCCCACCTGTCTCAGTGTAGGGAGTAATTCCGCACCTCTCAGTATAGGGGGCTATTCCGCACCTCCCACCTGTCTAAGTATTGGGGGCTATTTCGCACACTCCCACATGTCACAGTATAAGGGGCTATTCAGCACCTCCCACCTGTCTCAGTAAAGGGGGCTATTCAGCACCTCCCACCTGTCTCAGTAAAGGGGACTATTCCACACCTCCCACCTGTCTCAGTATAGGGGCTATTTCGCACCTCCCACATGTCTCAGTATAAGGGGCTATTCAGCACCTCCCACCTGTCTCAGTATAGGGGGCTATTTCGCACCTCCCACATGTCTCAGTATAAGGGGCTATTCAGCATCTCCCACCTGTCTCAGTAAAGGGGGCTATTCAGCACCTCCCACCTGTCTCAGTAAAGGGGACTATTCCACACCTCCCACCTGTCTCAGTATAGGGGCTATTTCGCACCTCCCACCTGTCTCAGTATAGGGGGCTATTCAGCACCTCCTAACTGTCTCAGTATAGGGTGTTATTCCGACCCTCCCAACTGTCTCATTATAGGGGGCTATTTTGCACCTCCCACCTGTCTCAGTATAGGGTCTATTCCGCACCTCCCACCTGTCTCAGTATAGGGGGTTATTCCGCACCTCCCAACTGTCTCATTATAGGGGGTTATTCTGCACCTCCCAACTGTCTCATTATAGGGGGCTATTTTGCACCTCCCACCTGTCTCTGTATAGGGGGCTATTTTGCACCTCCCACTTGTCTCTGTATAGGGGGCTATTTTGCACCTCCCACCTGTCTCTGTATAGGGGGCTATTTTGCACCTCGCAACTGTCTCTGTATAGGGGGCTATTTTGCACTTCGCAACTGTCTCATTATAGGGGGCTATTTTGCACCTCCCACCTGTCTCAGTATAAGGGGCTATTCTGCACCTCCCAACTGTCTCAGTGTAGGGGGCTATTCTGAATCGAGGGCTCTGTTCTTCTATTTCAACTTTGTCCCGATCTAGCCAGAATGAAGTAAGTTATGTCCCATCCGTTGCTGGTCTACACGAGGATATGAAATTTAGGGAAGGGGATGAGATGCGTGGTGGTCAGCGCATGAACGTACAATTACTGTTACGTCATCTCAGGCTTGTTAGATATTCAAAAAGTTATGATGCTTTGTGATACCATATACTTCCATATTGTATCATACACTGCACTGTGATACCATATACTTCCATATTGTATCATACACTGAACTGTGATACCATATACTTCCATATTGTATCATACACTGCACTGTGATACCATATACTACCATATTGTATCATACACTGCACTGTGATACCATATACTACCATATTGTATCATACACTGCACTGTGATACCATATACTACCATATTGTATCATTACTGCACTGTGATACCATATGCTTCCATATTGTATCATACACTGCACTGTGATACCATATACTTCCATATTGTATCATACACTGCACTGTGATTCCATATGCTTCCATATTGTATCATATACTGCACTGTGATACCATATACTACCATATTGTATCATTACTGCACTGTGATACCATATGCTTCCATATTGTATCATTCACCGCACTGTGATACTATATACTTCCATATTGTATCATTACTGCACTGTGATACCATATGCTTCCATATTGTATCATACACTGCACTGTGATACCATATACTTCCATATTGTATCATACACTGCACTGTGATTCCATATGCTTCCATATTGTATCATATACTGCACTGTGATACCATATACTACCATATTGTATCATTACTGCACTGTGATACCATATGCTTCCATATTGTATCATTCACCGCACTGTGATACTATATACTTCCATATTGTATCATTACTGCACTGTGATACCATATACTTCCATAGGGAGGCATTTGATATGCCAGCTGTCGGGCTCACCATATCGACGCCGGCATACCGACAACTAGTCTCCCTCTTGGGGTGTCCACGACACCCCTGGAGGGAGAATAAATAGCGTTGCTACCGTGCCCGCAGCATGCCGAGCGCAGCGAGCCTGCAAGGGGCTCTTTTGCGCTCACCCCGCTGCCTGCATGCATCCCAAGTGTCGGCAAAACGTACTAGACCCACCTCCATATTGTATCATTACTGCACTGTGATACCATATGCTTCCATATTGTATCATACACTGCACTGTGATACCATACGTCCATATTGTATCATACACTGCACTATGATACCATATACGTCCATATTGTATCATACACTGCACTGTGATACCATATACTACCATATTGTATCATTACTGCACTGTGATACCATATACTTCCATATTGTATCATTACTGCACTGTGATACCATATGCTTCCATATTGTATCATACACTGCACTGTGATACCATATACATCCATTTTGTATCATACACTGCACTGTGATACCATATACTTCCATATTGCATCATACACTGCACTGTGATACCATATACTACCATATTGTATCATTACTGCACTGTGATACCATATACTTCCATATTGTATCATACACTGCACTGTGATACCATATACTTCCATATTGTATCATACACTGCACTGTGATACCATATACTTCCATATTGTATCATACACTGCACTGTGATACCATATACTTCCATATTGTATCATACACTGCACTGTGATACCATATACTTCCATATTGTATCATACACTGCACTGTGATACCATATACTACCATATTGTATCATTACTGCACTGTGATACCATATACTTCCATATTGTATCATACACTGCACTGTGATACCATATACTACCATATTGTATCATTACTGCACTGTGATACCATATACTTCCATTCCATATTGTATCATTACTGCACTGTGATGCCATATGCTTCCATATTGTATCATACACTGCACTGTGATACCATATACTTCCATATTGTATCATACACTGCACTGTGATACCATATACTTCCATATTGTATCATACACTGCACTGTGATACCATATACTTCCATATTGTATCATACACTGCACTGTGATACCATATACTTCCATATTGTATCATTCACTACACTGTGATACCGTATACTTCCATATTGTATCATACACTGCACTGTGATACCATATACATCCATATTGTATCATACTCTGCACCGTGATACCGTATACTTCCATATTGTATCATTCACTAAACTGTGATACCATATACTTCCATATTGTATCATACTCTGCACCGTGATACCGTATACTTCCATATTGTATCATTCACTAAACTGTGATACCATATACTTCCATATTGTATCATTTTTGCACTGTGATACCATATACTTCCATATTGTATCATTTTTGCACTGTGATACCATATACTTCCATAGGGAGGCATTTGATATGCCAGCTGTCGGGCTCACCATATCGACGCTGGCATACCGACAACTATTCTCCCTCTTGGGGTGTCCACGACACCCCTGGAGGGAGAATAAATAGCGTTGCTACCGTGCCTGCAGCATGCAGAGCGCAGCCAGCCTGCAAGGGGCTCTTTTGCGCTCACCCCGCTGCCTGCATGCCGGTGGTCGGGATCCCGGGGCTGCTATGCAGGGCGCCGGGATCCCAAGCGCCAGCAAAACGTACTAGACCCACCTCCATATTGTATCATTACTGCACTGTGATACCATATGCTTCCATATTGTATCATACACTGCACTGTATATACGTCCATATTGTATCATACACTGCACTGTGATACCATATACTACCATATTGTATCATTACTGCACTGTGATACCATATACTTCCATATTGTATCATTACTGCACTGTGATACCATATGCTTCCATATTGTATCATACACTGCACTGTGATACCATATTCTTCCATATTGTATCATTCATTACTGCACTGTGATACCATATACACAGAGAATTTTGTTTCTCATGGTCTGAGAGTCCTTCAGGTGCATTTTGGCAAACTCCAAGCGGGCTGCCATGTGCTTTTTACTAAGCAGTGGCTTCCGTCTGGCCACTCTACCATACAGGCCTGATTGGTGGATTGCTGCAGAGATGGCTGTCCTTCTGGAAGGTTCTCCTCTCTCTACAGAGGAATGCTGTAACTCTGCCAGAGTGACCATCGGGTTCTTGGCCACCTCCCTGACTAGGGCCCTTGTCCCCTGATCGCTCAGTTTGGACGGTCGTCCAGCTCTAGGAAGAGTCCTGGTGTTTCCGAACTTCTTCCATTTACAGATGATAGAGTCCACTGTGCTCATTGGGACCTTCAAAGCAGCAGATGATGGGGCAGATGTATTAACCTGGAGAAGGCATAAGGAAGTGATAAACCAGTGATATGTGCAAGGTGATATAAGCACCAGCCAATCAGCTCCAATATGTAAATTAACAGTTAGGATCTGATTGGCTGGTGTGTTTATCACCATGCACATATCACTGGTTTATCACTTCCTTACGCCTTCTCCAGGTTAATACATCTGCCCCATTATTATTCTGTACCCTTACCCAGATTTGTACCACAGGTGGACTCCAATTAAGCTGTAGGAACGTCTCAAGGATGATCAGTGGAAACAGGAGGCACCTGAACTCAATTTTGAGCTTCATGGCAAAGGCTGTGAATACTTATATACATGTGATTTCTTCGTTTTTTATTTTTAATACATTTGCAAAAATCTCCCAAAAACTTTTTACATTGTCATTATGGGGTATTGTGTGTAGAATTTTGAGGCAAAAAATGAATTTATTCCATTTTGAAATAAGGCTGTAACAAAATGTGTTAAAAGTGATGCGCTGTGAATACTTTCTGGATGCACATTTACGGCAATGTGATACCATATGCTTCCATATTGTGTCATACACTGCACTGTGATACCATATGCTTCCACACTGTATCAAACACTGCACAATGATACCATAAGATTCATATTCATTCATATACTGTGTTATGATACTGTATGCTTCTATATTACATCATTGCGTTGTGATACCATATTCTTCCATTTTCCATCTTATACTGCGCCATACCTCCCAACATGACCCTCTCCAGGAGGGACACAATGCTCTGCTCCTGGACTTCCCTCTTAATGTATGATTGCCATCACCTGTGCTCAAACACCTTTCTTGTCCATTAACCTGTTCAAAACAGGTGCCGGTGATCATAAATTAGGAGAAAAGTCCAGCAGCAGAGCATTGTGTCCCTCCTGGAGAGGGTCATGTTGGGAGGTATGCTGCTATGCTTCCACATTCCATCCTACACTGTGCTGTGATACCATATGCTTCCATTATTTTCCCACCAGCCAAGAGTACTTACCAACCTGATATCTATATACTTGCCTACCTGACCCTCTCCATGAGGGAGAAAATGCTCTGTTCCTGGACTTTCCTGGTAATGTATGATTGCCATCACCTGTGGTGAGCTAGTTAATTGATAAGAAAGGTGTTTCACCACAGGTGATGGCAATCATACATTACCAGGAAAGTCCAGGAACAGAGCATTTTCTCCCTCATGGAGAGGGACAGGTAGGCAAGTATGCTCTGATCTGTCCTTTGTTCCCCACATTCAATCTGTCTCTAAATCATGTTACATGCACCAAAAAAACATATCCAAATACGATCATACCTCACACAAGACACAGCAAAAACTCTAATTCATGCTCTCATTATCTCCCGCATTGATTATTGCAATAGTCACCTTACTGGTCTTCCCAAAAAGACAGTCTCACCACTACAATCCATTCTGAATGCATCTGCAAGGCTGATTTTTCTCGCTTAGACGTTCATCGTCTGCAGATCCACTCTGTCAGTCCCTCCACTGGTTACCGGTATTTTACTGTGTTAAATATAAAATACTTTTACTTATATACAAGGCTATTAACCAAACTGCACCAACATACATCTCTTCACTCATCTCAATATATCTCCCTACCAGACCTCTCCGCTCTGCACAAGATCTGCGTCTCTCATCCACACGCATTACTTGTTCCCTCTCAAAATTAAAGGACTTTGGGAGTCATTCCGACCTAATCGCACGCTAGGATTTTTTGCTGCGCTGCAATCAGGTCAGAACTGCGCATGCGTATGCACCGCAATGCACAAGCGTGTCGTACAGGTACAAAGCGGATCGTTGCTGAGCTGGATTTTACGAAGAATCCATTCGCACAGCCGATCGCAAAGAGATTTACAGGAAGAAGGCGTTTGTGGAAGTCAACTGACCGTTTTCTGGGAGTGGTTGGAAAAACGCAGACGTGTCCAAGCGTTTGCAGGGCGGGTGTCTGACGTCAATACCGGGACCAGACAGGCTGAAGTGATCGCAGCGGCTGAGTAAGTTCTGAGCTACTCAGATACTGCACAAAACTTTTTTGTACCGCTCGGCTGCACATGCGATCGCACACTTGCAAAGCGAAAATACACTCCCCCATAGGCGGCGACTATCTGTTCGCAGCGCTGCAAAAAATAGCTAGCAAGCGAACAACGGTCAGTTCACCCATAAACGCCTTCTTCCTGTCAATCTACTTGCGATCGGCTGTGCGAATGGATTCTTTGTTAAATCCATCGCCCAGCAATGAACCGCTTTGTACCCGTATGATGCTCCTGCGCATTGCCGTGCATGCGCAGTTTTGCAGAGTTTTGACCTGATCGCAGCGCTGCAAAAAATAGCTAGTGTGCGATCAGGTCGGAATGACCCCCCTAGTCTCCAGACCTTAAACGTTCCCTGAAAACTCACCTCTTCAGAGAAGCCTATCAAATTCCAGACCCAAACACATAACCTTCAGAGCTTCCCTATCCATACCTCCCAACTGTCCCGATTTTCGCGGGACAGTCCCGTTTTTTGGGGTCTGTCCCGCTGTCCCACCCGCGGGCCGTAGTGTCCCGCGGTGGGGGGGCAGTTGGGAGGCTCTGTCTCTCGCTGCTCTGCTTAGCAGAGCAGCGGTGAATAGACGCTGTGCACATGCGCACAGCGTCTATTCATTGTAGACAGAGGGAGAGGGGGCATGCCTGCGGCTCACGGAGCGCTGGGCATGCCCCCTCAGTGACAAAATCGGGGGCGTGGCTCGCGATCGCGGGTCTTCCCGTGAAGCCACGCCCCCTTTTCATAGGTCACGCCCCTTTTTCGGGAGCGCATGCGGCTTCGCCGCGCATGTGTCCCTCTTTCGAGGCAGCCAAAGTTGGGAGGTATGCCTATCTAATAACATCCTCTCTGTGTACAGTCCACATAACCTCACATATTCTGTCTTCCAACATTGCTGGGTGATTATATCATACAACCCATTAAGAACCTAGCAATCTGGGGAACCATTATGTAACAACAGGTAGCATCTATC
The DNA here is from genome assembly GCF_028390025.1 of Pseudophryne corroboree. Lineage (NCBI taxonomy): Eukaryota > Metazoa > Chordata > Amphibia > Anura > Myobatrachidae > Pseudophryne > Pseudophryne corroboree. The sequence goes on along the minus strand of NC_086449.1, from coordinate 806,169,561 downwards.
CTTGTGTATCAATACCTATTTCCCTATAGATTGTAAGCTTGCGAGCAGGGCCTTCCTACCTCTATGTCTGTCTGTTTTTGCCCAGTTTTGTTCTATTACTGTTGTTCTAATTGTAAAGCGCAACAGAATATGCTGCGCTGTATAAGAAACTGCTAATAATAATAATAATAATAATCTTACACTGCACTGTGATACCATATACTTTCACATTCCATCCTACACTGGGTATGATACCATATTCTTCCAAATTCCATCATACACTGCCTTGTGATACCATATGCTTCCAAATTATTTCATATACTGCATTATGATACCATATGCTTTCATATTCCATTCTATGCTGCACTGTGATACCATAGGCTTCCAAATTGAATCATACACTGCACTGTGATACCATATGCTTCTTCCATGGTATATCATACACTTTGGGTCATCTCTAGAGAGGAGGGGACCTATGTGCAGACTCCGTGTGTGGGCCCCCCCCCCTCTCCTGTAGCTGTCGCGCCGCTGCTAGCGCTCTGAACGCTGTAGACTCTGGCACAGTGCCAGAGTCTACAGCGCATGCGCAGGACTCCGAAAAATGGCCGCCGTGCCATTTTTTCGGAATCCTGCGCATGCGCTGTAGACTCTGGCACTGTGCCAGAGTCTCTAGTGGTCAGTGCGCTAGCAGCGGCGGTGACGGCTACAGGAGAGGAGGGGGCCCACACACGGTCACCGGTGGACTCCGGAAAGGTAAGTATAGGAGAAATGGGGGCAGTGTGTGTGGTGTGGCCCCCCCTGGACTCAGGTGCCCATGTGCCGCGCACACACTGCACCCATTATAGAAACGCCAATGCATACACTGCATGATGATACCATATGCTTCCATATTCCATCATACACTGCGCTGCAATACGATATATTTTCATATTTAATAATACACTATGCTTTGTTACCCTATGCTTCAATATTACACCATACACTGGGCGTGATACCATATACTTCCAGAGTCCATCATACGATGTGCTGTGATACCATGCGCTTCCAGATTACATCATACACTGTGCTGTGATGCCATATGCTTCCATATTCCATTATGTACTGCTCTGTGATACCTTATGCCAGGGTTTCTCAGTACTCTAGGCACCCTAACAGTCCAGGTTTTAAGGATATCCATGAGTGTTCACATGTTAATCACACTGACTGAGGTTCTAATTAAATAACTTGTGCTTAAGTATGGATATCCTTAAAACCTGGACAGTAAGCGTGCCATGAGGGCAAATGCCATATGCTTCCATATTCAATTATAAACTGCAATGTGATACCATATGCTTCTATATTCATCATACATTGCACCGTGATACCATATACTTCCATATTCCATCCTGTACTATGCTGTGATACCATATGCTTCCATATTCGATCATGCACTGTGCTGTTATACCATATGCTTCCATAATTATCATGTAATGTACTGTGATACCATATGTTTCCATCATTCATCATGTACTATATTGTGATACCATATAGAAGCATAGAAACATAGAATTTTACGGCAGATAAGAACCACTTGGCCCATCTAGTCTGCCCTTTTTCTTACCATATTTTTATCTCAACCCTTATTTGATCCTTATTTCTTTGTAAGAATATCCTTATGTCTATCCCATGCATGTCTAAATTGTTCTACTGTAGTTAGCCTCTAGCACCTCTGATGGGAGGCTATTCCACCTGTCCACTACCCTTTCTGTGAAGTCATTTTTCCTCAAATTACCCCTGAACCTCCCCCCCCCCCCCCCCTCCTCATGTCCTCGTGTCCTATTGCTTATCTTCATTTGGAGAATGTTTCCCTCCTGGACTTTGTTAAAACCCTTTATATATGTGATAGTTTCTATCACGTCTCCCCTTTCCCTTCTCTGCTCCAAACTATAGATATTGAGATTTCTTAGTCTTTCTGGGTATGTTTTGTGATGTAGGCCATGCACCATTTTAGTTGCCCTTCTTTGTACACTCTCTAATGTATTAATATCCTTCTGAAGATATGGCCTCCTGAACTGGACACAGTATTCTAGATGAGGCCGTACCAATGACCTATACAGTAGCATTATTACTTCTTTCTTTCTGCTGCTGATTACTCTCCCAATGCACCAAGCATCTAACTAGCCTTCCTCATTGCTGTGTTACATTGCTTACCTGCCTTTATGTCACCTGAAATAGTGACTCCTAGATCCCTTTCCTCCTCAGTAGTTTCCAGTATAGTGCCATTAATACTATATTTAGCCTTTGGATTTTTGAGATCCAAGTGCAAGATTTTGCATTTTTTGTCATTAAACTGTAATTGCCACACTCTTGACCATCCCTCTAGTCTACCTAGATCCTCAATCATTTGTTTTACCCCTCCTGGTGTGTCTACCCTGTTGCATACCTTTGTGTCATCTGCAAAAAGGCATACTTTCCCTTTAATGCCATTTGCAATGTCACCAATAAAGATATTAATAAGCACTGGTCCAAGTACAGATCCCTGGGGTACTCCACTGGTAACATTTTCCTCCTGTGAATGCACTCCATTTATTACAACTCTCTGTTTTCTATCCTGCAACCAAGATCTTATCCATTCAATAATCCTAGTATCCAATCCCAAGCTTCCAAGTTTATTTAGCAGTCTGCGATGTGGAACAGTGTCAAAAGCCTTACTAAAGTCTAGATAAGCTATATCCATGGCTCCACTTTTATCCATCACTTTAGTCACACAGTCAAAAAAGTAAATAAGATTTGTTTGACATGATCTCCCCCCAGTGAATCCATGCTGTTTGGGATCCTGTAAATTGCTGGATTTGAGATAATCTACAACTCTTTCTTTTAAGAGTGTTTCCATCAGTTTTCTTACTACTGATGTAAGACTCGTTGGTCTGTAGTTGTTTGCCTCTTCCTTGCTTCCACTTTTGTGCAGTGGGACTACGTTTGCTCTTTGCCAGTCCTAAGGAATTACTCCTGTAGCTAATGACTGGTTGAATAATTCTGTCAATGGTGCTACCAGCACCTCTTTAAGTTCTTTTAGTATCCTTGGATGTATCTCATCTGGCCCCATAGATTTGTCCACTTTCAGCTTTGAGAGTTCTGTTAGGACCTTCTCCTCTGTAAATGTACTTGTTTCATTTTCCTGAATATCCCTGCAACTTAACTGTGGCCTCTTCCCCTCTCTTTCAGTAGTGAATACTGAGCAAAAATAATTATTAAGATGATCTGCTATTACACTGTCTCCCTCAACAAGACTCCCAGTCTCTGTCTTTAGTTTCATAATTCCGCCTTTTGTTTTTCTCCTTTCACTTATATACCTAAAAAAATGTTTTGCGTCCTTTACCCACTGACTGGGCCATTTTCTCCTCAGCTTGTGCCTTTGCACATCTGATTACCTTCGTCAGCTGGGCATACACTATACAATTATCTGCAAGATAATTTGTGGTTGGAATGAAAACCTGGCAATGGATGAGAGAAATTGACAATCGAACATTTGCTACCAAACACTGGAAAATGGACAAAAACTGTAGTTTATACAAATTGGTTAAATCACGGACAGGTTTTGTCCATTTTCCAGTGTTTGGTAGTAAATGGTCGATTATCAGTTGTTCTCATCCATTACCAGATTTTCATTCCAACCACAGATTATCTGACAGATAATTGTATAGTGTATGCCTAGTTTTAGTCTTCTTCTGTCTAACAAAATATATCTCTTTGTCTTCATTATTTTGTGTCTGCTTGTATTTCCTAAAAGCCATCTTTTTTTCTTTCACAATACTTGCTACTTCTTTCGCAAACCACACTGGCTTCCTTTTCCTTGTGTTTTTCCTAACACGTTTGATACAAAGGTCTGTTGCCTTTAATATTGCACTTTTTAACGTTTCCCACCTCTCCTGCACTGCTTCCAAGTTCCTCCGCTCTGTCATAGAATCGCTTACACATTTTCCCATCCCTACAAAATCAGCCTTCCTAAAATCCAACACCTTTGATTTTGTATGGGACGAGTCAGTCTCTGTCTTTATGCTGAACCATACTGCTTGATGATCACTGGATCCCAGGTTTTCACCTACTTTTACGTCCGATTTTCTGTCTCCATTTGTAAGTATTAAGCATACTTGCCTATCTGACCCTCTCCATGAGGGAGAAAATGCTCTGTTCCTGGACTTTCCTGGTAATGTATGATTGCCATCACCTGTGGTGAAACACCTTTCTTATCAATTAACTAGCTCACCACAGGTGATGCCAATCATACATTACCAGGAAAGTCCAGGAACAGAGCATTTTCTCCCTCATGGAGAGGGTCAGGTAGGCAAGTATGGTATTAAGTCTAATATTGTATCTTTCCGAGTGGGCTCCCTCACCAATTGGTGGAGGGATGCTCCCTGAAGGGAATTTAAAATGTCTCTACTGCTAGTGGAACTAGCAACAGATACCTCCCAGTTTACCTCAGGAAGATTAAAGTCTCCCATGATTATTACCTCTCCATTTAATGTCATTTTAGTTATGTCCTGCAATAGGTTCTTGTCCAGTTCTTCTTCCTGTCCTGGTGGCCTGTATATCACGCCAATACGAATAATTGACTTCTCCCCTGTTTCTATGGTCACCCAAAGGGCCTCAGTTTTTTCTTCAATACTTTGTATTAAGGTAGTATTTATGCTTTTTTTTTTTACATACATTGATACCCCTCCTCCGATTTTTCCCATTCTGTACTTCCTAAATAAAGTATATCCCGGTATAGCTATGTCCCAGTCATGATTTTCATTGCACCATGACTCTGTAATTGCCACAATATCTAGATCATCCCTTGTCATTATTGCAATTAGTTCTGGGATTTTATTTCCTAAGCTCCTAGCATTTGCACACATAGCTTTTAGAGTTTTGTTTGTGCTTTTCCTGTTCCTAGCTATGTTCTTCTCTCTGGCTATGTTTATTTGGTTTTGATCTGAATTATCTTCTGTTTCTGTTGCTATGCTTCCTATTCCATTTGCCTGCAGAAACAAACCCTCTGTGTTGGGGGAGCAGATTGCTTTATTCCTATTTGGTTCACTGCCCCCCTCTGTTAGTTTAAATAGTTCTAGATGAAGCATCCAAACTGTTCAGTTAGTATTCTCGTTCCCCTTGAAGGTGGGTGCAGGCCAGGGCCGGACTGGCCATCTGGCACTTCTGGCAAATGCCAGAAGGGCCGATGGCCACGTGGGCCGGTACAGCAGACCCCCTCTTGTGGCCTCAGTCCGGCGGCAGCGTGTCTCAGCTGTCAGAAGCTCAGAGCGCGCCAGCGCGGCTATGTCTGGCGGTGTGTAGCGGACTTCAAACCAGCCGCGGTTCGTGAGCCAATCAGAGCTCGCGGACCGGCAGCCAATCAGGAGCCGCCGCTGCCGGTCCGCGAGCTCTGATTATATTTGTAAGAGCATAGACTAATAAGTGGGAGGAGTCAGGAATAGTAAGGGGAGGAGTCACAGAGGTGGGCCTGTGTGCTTCAAAAATGCCAGGGCCTATTTTTAGTCCCAGTCCGGCCCTGGTGCAGGCCATCACTTTTGTATAAGCTCCTATCTTGCCAGATGGTGTGACTATGGCATATAAATCCAAATCTCTCCTCATTGCACCAAGTCCTTAAACAAACATTGAAGTTTCTGATGCAATGAGTTCTGTCTTCCCATCTGTGTACTGGCAATACTTCTGAAAAGGTTACAGTGGTTGCCACCTGCTTCAGAGCAGTTCCTAACTTTCTAAATTAATCTTTTATGGCCATGAGTTCAGCATTTGCCAGGTCATTTGTCCCTAGGTGGACAATGACATCCACCTCCTCATCTTTTCTTGCTGCCTTCACAATTCTTAGCATGCGCTCTTAGGGGATCATTCCGAGCTGATCGCTCGCTAGCTACTTTTTGCAGCGCTGCGATCAGATAGTCGCCGCCCATGGGGGAGTGTATTTTCGCTATGCAAGTGTGCGATCGCATGTGCAGCTGAGCGGTACAAAAAAAATTTTGTGCAGTTTCTGAGTAGCTCAGAACTCACTCAGCCGCTGCGATCACTTCAGCCTGTCCAGGACCAGAATTGACGTCAGACACCCTCCCTGCAAACGATTGGACACGCCTGCGTTTTTCCAAACACTCACAGAAAACGGTCAGTTGACTTCCACAAACGCCCTCTTCCTGTCAATCTCCTTGCGATTGGCTGTGCGAATGGATTCTTCATAAAATCCATCGCTCAGCAACGTTCTGCTTTGTACCCATATGAAACTCCTGCGCATTGCGGTGCATACACATGCGCAGTAGTGACCTGATCACAGCGCAGCGAAAAATCCTAGCGTGCGATTAGGTCGGAATGACCCCCTTTATCCCTTGGAGCTGTGGCTCCAGGTAAGCACCTTACTTGTTTCTCTACTTCATTTGCATTTCCCGGATGTATTACTCTAATATTGGAATCTCCCAAGAGAAGTGCAGTCCTTTTTGGAAATGCAATTTTCTTGTTCCTATAGTCCAGTGGTTCTCAAACTCGGTCCTCAGGACCCCACACAGTGCATGTTTTGCAGGTCACCCAGCAGGTGCACAGGTGTATTAATTACTCACTGACACATTTTAAAAGGTCCACAGGAGGAGTTAATTATTTCACTTGTGATTCTGTGAGGAGACCTGCAAAACATGCACTGTGTGGGGTCCTGAGGACCGAGTTTGAGAACCTGTGCTATAGTCATACCTCCCAACATGACCCTCTCCAGGAGGGACAGAATGCTCTGCTCCTGGACTTCCCTCTTATGCTATGATTGCCATCACCTGTGCTGAAACACCTTTCTTATTCATTAACCTGTTCAACACAGGTGCCGGCAATCATAAATTAAGAGAAAAGTCCAGAAGCAGAGCATTGTGTCCCTCCTGGAGCGGGACATGTTGGGAGGTATGCTATAGTTCACAGGTTCTCAAACTCAGTCCTCAGGACCCCACACAGTGCATGTTTTGCAGGTCTCCTCACAGAATCACAAGTGAAATAATTAGTTCCACCTGTGGACCTTTTAAAATGTGTCAGTGGGTAATTAATGCACCTGTGCACCTGCTGGGTTACCTGAAAAACATGCACTGTGTGGGGTCCTGAGGACCGAGTTTGAGAACCTGTGCTATAGTTAGTAGATGTCCCCATATCCTCCCGTTCTGTAGAGCCTCTATTAGTTGTATCTTCCAGCCCTGCAAGAGCAGCCTATGAGTTTTGCAGTGTCACAGCTTGCGGGAGGTGTCTGTGTCCCTCTGGAAATCTCTGCCCTTGAGAGGACACAGTAGTCCAGGCAGAATGTCTTCTGGTGGATCTCTGAGGCAGTGGTGGACTCAAGGACACAGACATCCTACAAATCTCAGCATGCAGTTTACTTATCTCCTCCTTCAGCAGAGAAAATTGATCACAGATTGGACAGCAGCTGAGTCTCCACACTGCCTCTTTCCAAACAAATACATTACATCCATTGTACTGCACTAGCCCAAATGCTTCCATAATTCATCATATACTGTATTGTGATACCATATGCTTCCATAATTCATAATGTACTGTACTGTGATACCATAAACTGCCATAATTCATCATGTACTGTATTGTGATACCATATGCTTCCATAATTCATAAAGTACTGTACTGTGATACCATATGCTTCCATAAGTCATCATGTACTGTACTGTGATACCATATGCTTCCATAAGTCATCATGTACTGTATTGTGATACCATATGCTTCCATAATTCATAATGTACTGTGATACCATAAACTGCCATAATTCATCATGTACTGTATTGTGATACCATATGCTTCCATAATTCATAATGTACTGTACTGTGATACCATAAACTGCCATAATTCATCATGTACTGTATTGTGATACCATATGCTTCCATAATTCATAAAGTACTGTACTGTGATACCATATGCTTCCATAAGTCATCATGTACTGTACTGTGATACCTTATGCTTCCAGAATTAATCATGTACTGTATTGTGATACCATATGCTTCCATAATTCATCATGTACTGTATTGTGATACCATATGCTTCCATAATTCATCATGTATTGTACTGTGATACCATATGCTTCCATAAATCATCATGTACTGTACTGTGATACCATATGCTTCCATAATTCATCATGCACTGTGCTGTGATACAATTTCTTCCATAATTCGACATGCACTGTGCTGTGATACCATATGCTTTAATATTCAATCATGCACTGTGCTGTGATACCATATGCTTCCATTTCCCACCCTACACTGTGCTGTGATACCATATGCTTCCGTATTCTGTCATGCACTGTGCTGTGATACCGTATGCTTCCATAATTCATCATGTACTGTGCTGTGATACCATATACTTCCATTTCCCATCCTACACTGTGCTGTGATACCATATGCTTCCATATTCTATCATGCACTGTGCTGTGATACCATATGCTTCCTTAATTTATCATGCACTGTATTGTGATACCATATGCTTCCATAATTCATCATGCACTGTACTGTGATACCATATGCTTCCATAATTCATCATGCACTGTGCTGTGATACCATATGCTTTTAAATTCCATCATACACTGTGCTGTGATACCATATGCTTCCATAATTTATCATGTACTGTACTGTGATACCATATACTTCCATTTCCCATCCTACACTGTGCTGTAATACCATATGCTTCCATATTCTACCATGCACTGTGCTGTGATACCATATGCTTCAATAATTCATCATGCACTGTACTATGATACCATATGTTTCCGTAGTTTATCATGCACTGTACTGTGATACCATATACTTTCATTTCCCATCCTACACTGTGCTGTGATACCATATACTTCCATATTCCATCATGCACTGTACTGTGATACCATATACTTTCATTTCCCATCCAACACTGTGCTTTGATACCATATACTTCCATATTCCATTATGCACTGTGCTGTGATACCATATGCTTCCATAATTCATCATGCACTGTGCTGTGATACCATATGCTTTTATATTCCATCATGCACTGTGCTGTGATATCATATGCTTCCATAATTTATCATGTACTGTACTGTACTGTGATACCATATACTTCCATTTCCCATCCTACACTGTGCTGTAATACCATATGCTTCCATATTCGACCATGCACTGTGCTGTGATACCATATGCTTCCATAATTCATCATGCACTGTGCTGTGATACCATATGCTTTTATATTCCATCATGCACTGTGCTGTGATATCATATGCTTCCATAATTTATCATGTACTGTACTGTACTGTGATACCATATACTTCCATTTCCCATCCTACACTGTGCTGTAATACCATATGCTTCCATATTCGACCATGCACTGTGCTGTGATACCATATGCTTCCATAATTCATCATGCACTGTGCTGTGATACCATATGCTTCCATAGTTTATCATGCACTGTACTGTGATACCATATACTTTCATTTCCCATCCTACACTGTGCTGTAATACCATATGCTTCCATATTCGACCATGCACTGTGCTGTGATACCATATGCTTCCTTAATTCATCATGCACTGTATTGTGATACCATATGCTTCCATAGTTTATCATGCACTGTACTGTGATACCATATACTTCCATTTCCCATCCTACACTGTGCTGTAATACCATATGCTTCCATATTCTACCATGCACTGTGCTGTGATACCATATGCTTCCATAATTCATCATGCACTGTACTATAATACCATATGCTTCCATAGTTTATCATGCACTGTGCTGTGATACCATATACTTTCATTTCCCATCCTACACTGTGCTGTGATACCATATACTTCCATATTCCATCATGCACTGTGCTGTGATACCATATGCTTCCATAATTCATCATGTACTGTACTGTGATACCATATGCTGTTATCATTTCTTGCTCATCTCCCTAGTGAGCTAGCTGAGCGTACCTGCCAATAGCCCGGTTCTTGGAGGGACAATTCTGATTTTTGTACCCTAGAGATAGGCTTACACTATCCCTTTAAACCAGGACACTCAAGGATTACGCAGGTTCTGTGGCTGGTATAAGCCTGGTGACATGCAGGGTTGAGATCCACACCCTGTGCCCCCTCTGTCCACCAAACCAAATCCCCATCCATTCCCAAGGGTATCTTATGCCATCATTGCTATGTGAGAGTTCCCAGCTGAAGGGGTTATTTCCCAAACTGATACCTTGACAAGGAAGGTTCCTCGTTTGGTCCGGGATAAAGCCGCGTCTGTATCAGTCTATCACACATGCAGTGGTTAATTATTGTACTCTCAGGGCACATTTTATGTTGGTGGAATATCAGAGAGTGTCAGCCAGTATTAAAATGCCAGATATCCGACGTGAAGCATTAATTGAAGGCATGATGAGAAAATTTGGCACAAACCTATTAGCGCAGATGAGCGCCACATGAGGCTGCTGCATTTAGATTCAATTTAACACCATTACACTCATTTCTGCACAATTATAATTGCTCGTTATGTGTAGTTAAAGTCTGAAACTAAAAATGGCTCTGAGCTTTTGTTTGCAGAAATGGTGTGTATAAGGGGCGCAGGAATGTTTTGTGGTTGGGGGGGGCATAGTAAAATATACATTTTGGCGCTCCCCCCAATTCCCCATTTAATTTGGATTATTTAAAAAAAAAAAGCCCCCATACGCACATTTTATATCGCTGTTGCCAGTGTCGGACTGGGGCATGTAGGGCCCACCGGGGGAATGCAGTGGTAGGGGCCCATGTTTAGAAGTTTAGCTAAGCATTGGCGAGTGCATAATATATAGTAAATACTGCTAGTGCATGCATGATAATGTACCAGGCTATTAACAGCAATGCACTGTAGGAATTACACTATAATCCTGTCACAATGTAACATACAGTATGTATAATATATAATTCAAGTGCACAATCTGGAACCTGATCCCTTGAGGAGCGGGTGGGGCCCACAGGCAGTGGGGCCCACCGGTGGTTTCCCCTGTTCCCCGGTGGGCCAGTCTGACCCTGGCTGTTGCACTGTCACAACACCACTCCCACTTTTTCATAGGCCCCACCTCTTCCAGGGGGTCAGCTCATCAGAACAGCCTCGTCATAGGGGGTCATTCTGACCCGTTCGCTCGCTGCGTTTTAACGTGGCAGAGCGAACGGGTCCCTGCTGCGCATGCGCCGGCGCCGTAGTACGCCGGAGCATGCTAGACGGCCGAATGCCATAGCAGGGATGCGATCGCCTCTGCCTGATTGACAGGCAGAGGCGATCGCTGGGCGGGAAGGCGGCGTTTGGCCACCATTTCGTGGGTTTGGTCCGGCCAATGCAGGCGTGGCCGGACCGAACGGGGGTGGGCCGCATCGGCTGCGTGACGTCACACACAGCCGCTGCGGGCCGGGGAGCGATGAGTAGCTCCCAGCTAGCACACTAAAGCTGCGCTGGCCGGAAGCTACTCTTGAAGTGCAGAGGCATCGCCGCTGTGCGATGCCTTTGCACTTCTGCGAGGGAGGGCCGGACTGACATGCGGGGTGGGCTAGCCCTGTGCTGGGCGTCCCCACGCATGTCAGTGTGAATGTTCGTAGCTGTGCTAAATTTAGCACAGCAACGATCAACTCGGAATAACCCCCATAATCAGGAGTTATGCTACAATCTCCAAAAAAGCTCCATACAGGATGGTATCCGGTCTCTAGGTCGACAGTAACTAGGTTGACAGGGTCCCTAGGTCGACATGTTCTAGGTCGACATGAGTTTTTCTCATTTTTTTTATACTTTTTAATACTTTATGATCCACGTGGACTACGATTGGGAACGGTAACCTGTGCCGAGTACAGCGAGTCACCTTGCCCGAAGCATGGCGAGGGGATATGGTGCACTAATTGGGGTTCCCAGTCACTGTATGGTGAAAACGACACCAAAAAACATTTAAAAAAAACTCATGTCGACCTTTTGACCTGTCACCCCTAGACCATGTCGACCTAGAGCATACTTGCCTACCTGACCCCCTCCATGAGGGAGAAAATGCTCTGTTCCTGGACTTTCCTTGTAATGTATGATTGCCATCACCTGTGGTGAGCTAGTTAATTGATAAGAAAGGTGTTTCACCACAGGTGATGGCAATCATACATTACCAGGAAAGTCCAGGAACAGAGTATTTTCTCCCTCATGGAGAGGGTCAGGTAGGCAAGTATGACCTAGAGACCCTGTCGACCTAGAATCCCTGTCAACCTAGTTGCTGTCGAGCAATAGTGGTCAACCTAGACACTGTCAACCTAAGTGTGGTTACCTTCCATACCACACCCAGACAGGATATCTGGTATGCACAGGAAAATAATCCCCCCACCCCCACCAAACACATCAAGCATTTCATATACCTTCAGCATACCTCCCAACATGACCCTCTCCAGGAGGGACAGAATGCTCTGCTCCTGGACTTCCCTCTTAATTTATGATTGCCATCACCTGTGCTAAAATTCCTTTCTTATCCATTAACCTGTTCAACACAGGTGCCAGCAATCATAAATTAAGAGAAAAGTCCAGAAACAGAACATTTTGTCCCTCCTGAAGAGGGTCATGTTGGGAGGTATGCTTCAGTACTATATTCTTGCTATTTTACTAGTAATTATTTTATGTGAGGTGATAAGTTTTAGTGTTTTTGCTTATCATATTGCTAATATTTTATATTTTCCCCATATTTTTAACCGGTAAACTCAGAAATCCTGAAATAGCTTCTTAGTATTAGTGTGCGAGTGCCTGTGATACTGTAGCTGCTAATTTACTGTAACTGTAACATCCTGCAGCTTCTCCTAACCATTACCAACGTAACATCTTCATTAGCATCTTCATAACGAGTACAGTCATTTAGGTGTCCCCGGGCAGACCCTAGTGCAGCATGCAGGAGGGTGGGGGGATGCGTTTCCCTGGCCTGCTTCCTACACTCTCCCTGGAGCCCGCTCTCTGTGCCAGCCTTGCGTGGTACTTCCTCTCTCCCTAAGGACACACATCTCTGTGCTCCATACAAGCACGCGTACCTATTTATAGACAAGTTGCCTTAACGAGCCCGCCAGCACCTCCTCTCCGCCTGGGGTCACAGCTGATTTTTAATGAGTTCCAAACAAATTAATGATTCAACAACAAACCCTATATTAAGGCGAGCAGGGCACCCAGAGGAGCCCAGAATCCAGGGCAGCTGGCGCACCCAGAGACTTGTCGCGTTTAATATGGATCTTTCTTTCTTTCTCAGGCTTAAACCGTCCTTTTCTTCCCTCCGCTCTCATTTTCTGAGCGATGATATTCATTTATAAAGTCATAGGGGCTTCATTATAGATCAGAAACCCATTCGATTTGGGAGAACAAAGTGTCACTTGCATGGACGGCTCTGCTAATGTGCTGGCAGGGTGATAATCATTAGAACAGTGTATAGAAACACTTTACTAATGGCCACTTACTGTATATTCCTCCTGAGTATTGAACACAGGTGCGCTCAGGTTACCGCTATACCGTGGGAGCATAATCATCACTTGTTGTCATTGTTTCTGCTACAAAGGTATTACAGGGAAACCAGGACCAGATCTTGACCTTGCGGCGCGCCGGGCGGAAAAAATAGGAGTGTGGCTTCATGGAGAAGGGGCGTGGTCAGTTATGCTCCCTGTAGCTATGCCCACAGTAGTGTTGCCCCCAGTACTGTGCCCCGTACTGTGTCCCCTGTAGAGTTGTGCCCCCAGTACTGTGCCCCCTAGTTGCGCCGTTTTCAAAAAAAATAATTATGCTTACAATCCCCGCTCCTGCTTCCCGACCACTGCTGCCCTTCGTCTTCGGCCGCCGACGCCGCTCCTCGGATCTATGGGAGAGACGTCATGATGACGTCTCTCCCATAGCACCGCAAAGACACTAGAGGTCAATTATGACCTCTAGCGTCTATGTGCCGCTCCCACAATGCAGTGCGGTGTGCGATGACTTCAGCACCGGGCATCTAAACAGCACCGGGCGGCACCAGTAGCGGATCTTGCCACAGTGGGGGCGCCCTCCGGAAGGCGGCGGCCCGGGCAAAAATCCTGCTTGGCCGTAGCAAGATCCGCTACTGAGGGAAACCTATACTGGCACCTGGATAGATTTGTTGTTACATTTGTATTATCATTTTGTCATTTATATTGTGATTGTCCCGTCTCTTATCTTATACACAGTGGGATCCACAGGTAGGAAATAGTTACAACCCGATTTACTGAAAATAAATTGTAAAATATAATGAACACTTGTTATAATGGGTGCAGTGTGTGCGGCCCAGGACGGCCAACATCACACACACTGCACTTACTGTATATACAATAGTATACTCACTTCTCCGGAGTTCTGCATCGGAACTGCTCAAATTACTGGGAAAATGGTGGCTATTTTCCAGGAGATTTGCACTGGGTACATCTACTGGCCGCTGTGCCACGTAGAGAGGAAGGGCCCTGCACGGAGACTCCACACGGGCCCCCTCCTCTCTTGCAATGCTCTATTGGGAGGATTTCAGCATAAATTAATTAAACGTCCACCAAATGCATCTGCTGCGGTGATTCTAAATTTGAATGCAGTGGACTGTGATCCAGGGTCATCTTAACGTGTTGGCACACTGGACCTCACGATTCTAGGGGCCCCCTGAGCAGCCTTCCCCCCCCCCCCCTCCCTCAGGGTTGGTGCCTCCAGAGCTTCTTGGGAGGCAGGTAGACAATGCTACTCAGCTGCTAGAGTGTGTGTAATCCACAATCAGTGCGGCCAGGAGTAGCTTTCTCCGCCTGCCTCTTAGCTGGCAGTCAAACAGTGAATGGCTGTCCGTCCGCATTCTGATTGGTGGATTGCTGGAGCTATCCACCAATTAGAGTGTGGACAGCCATTCTCTATATGGAAGCATGTGGAGACACTGTGCAGGAGAGCAGGTGGGGCCTGTTATGATCTTTTTATCATACCTCCCAACTCTCCCGATTTTCGCGGGACAGTCCCGTTTTTTTGGGACTGTCCCGCTGTCCCACCCGCGGGCCACAGTGTCCCGCGGTGGGGGGGGTCAGTTGGGAGGCTCTGTCAATCGCTGCTCTGCTTAGCAGAGCAGCGGTGAATAGACGCTGTGCGCCGGGGTGCAGGATTTGAGGGGGCGGCAAGGTGTTACAGAAAAACGTTTTTTTGGGGGGTTTTATTTTTACTGGTAGTGCTGTGCTACTCTAGTGAGACAGCAGACAGCTCCCAGGGCAATGTAACTGACCCACCTGTCCGCCCACGGCTCCAACGCTGTGCGGGTGAACTCCAGTACCTGGGATCTCTTCTATGTCGGCTTCTGTCTTAAACTCTCTTCTTTGCCATGAAATGCTGCGACTAGCGTGTGGTGCACCCTACAAGCTATAGAAGCGCACTGCGCTCCCAGTTAGCAATATTTTTTGAGGGGAAGGGGAGGGGGCGTAAAATTACTGCCTTGCCCCGGTTGACGAAAATCCTAGTTTCGGCACTGGCTAACCTAACTGTCAGACTACCACACTGGACGGGAAGAACTAAGCAATGCATCTGCGATACATCCCGACACTTATTGGGTACATACTGGCGTTAATAACGCCGGTATACACCGAGATGCAATTAAAATTGCAAAACACAGCTCTCTCGCTGTCCTGTGATCACAAGACTTCCGGGTTAGGACCCGAGAGTCCTTCTGCCCATGTGCAGAACGACGCGGGCACCGCAGGGGGTGCTGGAAGGATCCGAACAGGTCCATCTCAGTGAAAAGAGGCTCATAGGCTTCTCTTGGGTAATGCCACGCTGGAATGTATCACTTTTCGGAGCGTGGTGCATTTTGTGAGTTTTGGTCGGATTTTCAAACAGAGATGTGAGATGTGCAGCAGTGTACATACTTACCCTAAGCAGCTGCTATACAGTCTCAGCTACTCCTAGGCTGCATACTGTACAGGGTGCTATATATAAGCCAGCTACACACAAACACAGCAGCACAGCTGTCAAATCAGAGGAAGCGGCTGTAATGATAAATACAAATAACTGATGTTGATGCTTTTAAAATATTGAATATTTATTTTGCCTTTTGTTTAAAGGGAATTATGGGTAACGGTAAATGCACCTCTGGCTGTGAGAGCAGCAGCACTCTGCACTGTCTCCTTCTTCTAGCAAGAAGCCGACACTAGCATCCGCCGCGGCGCACTCCGGAGGTCTGGTCTCTGACACGCTAGTGCGCATGCATGGGTAGACTGAACACTGTTCTCGGGCTTCCGGAGTGCATGGACTTACCCCACATTCACTGCACCCTGCTACAGTCACAAGGGCTGCCTGTCTACACTATGCCACCCCGCTGCCTGCACAGTGTGAGTTTGCAGTCTGATGGTACATCATACATCAGGCGCACTACAACACACAGCACACCCTGCTTGCTCCAGGCTGCCACACTGCAATACCACCACTGTCTATGTACTACTGCATTAACCCTTCCATTACTTGTACCCAGTTGCCTGGTTAAGGTTTCTCTCTGTGGCCGAACAGTCACTTTCACATCCACTGTGCACTTATTCTGGTATATTCGCCCCGTTGCATGAGATGTCGGCTCGCGCGTACTTTTTGTTCAATTGCAGTTGTTTAATCATGTTGTTACAGTTCAGTACGTTATGGTGTTGTGCGTTTGTTTGTCTTCCCGTTTTTTATCCTACTCAGGGATTAGCTACTCGCCGTTGCGGGCATGAGCCGGCAGCGGGGGTCTGGAGTTATTTTGCGATTTTTTGCCTGACTTGACGGACTGAATTCTAATCCACAATTCGGCTAATCTGTTCTAATCAGAGTCCCTCAGCAGGTCTTTACGCTTTCACCTCCAGCTGAGTTCTTACATGTTTTACCCCTTTTTTACCCCCCCCCCCTTTTTATTATTCTTAATATCTCTGACGTCCTAGTGGATGCTGGGACTCCGTAAGGACCATGGGGATATAGCGGCTCCGCAGGAGACAGGGCACAAAATAAAAGCTTAAGGATCAGGTGGTGTGCACTGGCTCCTCCCCCTATGACCCTCCTCCAAGCCTCAGTTAGATTTTTGTGCCCGGCCGAGAAGGGTGCAATCTAGGTGGCTCTCCTGAGCTGCTTAGAATAAAAGTTTAGTTAGGTTTTTTTATTTTCAGTGAGTCCTGCTGGCAACAGGCTCACTGCATCGTGGGAGAAGAAACGGACTCACCTGAGTGCAGAGTGGATCGGGTTTCTTAGGCTACTGGACACTAGCTCCAGAGGGACGATCACAGGTTCAGCCTGGATGGGTCACCGGAGCCGCGCCGCCGTCCCCCTTACAGAGCCAGAAGAGACGAAGAGGTCCGGTGAAATCGGCGGCAGAAGACATCCTGTCTTCAGACTAAGGTAGCGCACAGCACCGCAGCTGTGCGCCATTGCTCTCAGCACACTTCACACTCCGGTCACTGAGGGTGCAGGGCGCTGGGGGGGGAGCGCCCTGAGACGCAATATAACAGAATACCTTAGGTGGCAAAACAGAATACATCACATATAGCTCCTGGGCTATATGGATGTATTTTAATCCCCTGCCATTTTACACAAAAAAGCGGGAGATAAGGACGTCGTGAAGGGGCGGAGCCTATCTCCTCAGCACACAAGCGCCATTTTCCCTCACAGCTCCGCTGGAAGGACGGCTCCCTGACTCTCCCCTGCAGTCCTGCTTCAGAATCAGGGTAAAAAAGAGAAGGGGGGGCATTGTTGGCAGCAAATAACAATAATTAACAGCAGCTATAAGGGAATAACACTTATATAAGGTTATCCCTGTATATATATATAGCGCTGGGTGTGTGCTGGCAGACTCTCCCTCTGTCTCTCCAAAGGGCTAAGTGGGGTCCTGTCCTCTATCAGAGCATTCCCGGTGTGTGTGTGCTGTGTGTCGGTACGCGTGTGTCGACATGTATGAGGAGGAAAATTATGTGGAGGCGGAGCAGTTGCCTGCGTTGGTGATGTCACCCCCTAGGGAGTCGACACCTGACTGGATGATTGTATTTAAACAATTAAGTGATAATGTCAGCAATTTGCAAAAAACTGTTGACGACATGAGACAGCCGGCAAATCAGTTAGTGCCTGTCCAGGCGTCTCAGACACCGTCAGGGGCGCTAAAACGCCCGTTACCTCAGTGGGTCGACACAGACCCTGACACAGATACTGAGTCTAGTGTCGACGGTGACGAGACAAACGTAATGTCCAGTAGGGCCACACGTTACATGATCACGGCAATGAAAGAGGCATTGAACCTTTCTGACACTACAAGTACCACAAAGAAGGGTATTATGTGGGGTGAGAAAAAACTACCAATATTTTTTCCTGAGTCAGAGGAAATAAATGAGGTGTGTGAAAAAGCGTGGGTTTCTCCCGATAAAAAACAGCTAATTTCTAAAAAAATTATTAGCATTATATCCTTTCCCGCCAGAGGTTAGGGCGCGTTGGGAAACACCCCCTAGGGTAGATAAGGCGCTCACACATTTATCTAAACAAGTAGCGTTACCGTCTCCTGATACGGCTACCCTCAAAGAACCAGCTGATAGAAGGCTGAAAAATATCCTAAAAAGTATATACACACATACTGGTGTTATACTGCGACCAGCAATCGCCTCAGCCTGGATGTGCAGTGCTGGAGTCGCATGGTCGGATTCCCTGACTGAGAATATTGATACCCTGGATAGGGACAATATTTTGTTAACTATAGAACATTTAAAGGATGCATTATTATATATGCGTGATGCACAGAGGGATATTTGCACCCTGGCATCAAGAGTAAGTGCTATGTCCATCTCTGCCAGAAGAGCGTTGTGGACGCGACAGTGGTCAGGGGATGCGGATTCCAAACGGCACATGGAAGTATTGCCGTATAAAGGGGAGGAGTTATTTGGGGCTGGTCTATCGGACCTGGTGGCCACGGCAACGGCTGGAAAATCCACCTTTTTACCCCAGGTCACTCCACATCAGCAGAAAAAGACACCGTCTTTTCAATCTCAGTCCTTTCGTTCCCATAAGTACAAGCGAGCAAAAGGCCACTCCTTTCTGCCCCGGGGCAGAGGAAGAGGAAAAAGACTGCACCATGCAGCCGCTTCCCAAGAGCAGAAGCCCTCCCCTGCTTCTGCCAAGTCTTCAGCATGACGCTGGGGCTTTACAAGCAGACTCAGATATGGTGGGGGCCCGTCTCAAAAATTTCAACGCGCAGTGGGCTCACTCGCAAGTGGATCCCTGGATTCTACAGGTAGTATCGCAGGGGTACAAACTGGAATTCGAGGCGTTTCCCCCTCATCGTTTCCTGAAGTCTGCTTTACCAAAGTCTCCCTCCGACAGGGAGGCAGTTCTAGAAGCCATTCACAAGCTGTATTCCCAGCAGGTGATAATCAAGGTACCCCTCCTGCAACAAGGAAAGGGGTATTATTCCACGCTGTTTGTGGTACCGAAGCCGGACGGCTCGGTGAGACCAATTTTAAATCTGAAATCCTTGAACACTTACATAAAAAGGTTCAAATTCAAGATGGAGTCACTCAGAGCAGTGATAGCGAACCTGGAAGAAGGGGACTATATGGTGTCTCTGGACATCAAAGATGCTTATCTCCACGTCCCGATATACCCTTCTCACCAAGGGTACCTCAGGTTTGTAGTACAAAACTGTCATTATCAGTTTCAGACGCTGCCGTTTGGATTGTCCACGGCACCTCGGGTCTTTACCAAGGTAATGGCCGAAATGATGATTCTTCTACGAAGAAAAGGCATTTCAATTATCCCTTACTTGGACGATCTCCTGATAAGGGCAAGATCCAGGGAACAGTTAGAAGTCGGAGTAGCACTATCTCAGGTAGTGTTACGTCAGCACGGGTGGATTCTAAATATTCCAAAATCGCAGCTGATTCCAACGACACGTCTACTGTTCCTAGGAATGATTCTGGACACAGTCCAGAAGAAGGTGTTTCTCCCGGAGGAGAAGGCCAGGGAGTTATCCGAGCTAGTCAGGAACCTCCTAAAACCAGGACAGGTCTCAGTGCATCAGTGCACGAGGGTCCTGGGGAAAATGGTGGCTTCTTACGAAGCGATTCCATTCGGAAGATTCCATGCAAGAACATTTCAGTGGGATCTACTGGACAAATGGTCCGGATCGCATCTGCAGATGCATCAGCGGATAACCCTGTCGCCAAGGACAAGGGTGTCTCTCCTGTGGTGGCTGCAGAGTGCTCATCTACTAGAGGGCCGCAGATTTGGCATTCAGGATTGGATCCTGGTAACCACGGATGCCAGCCTGAGAGGCTGGGGAGCAGTCACACAGGGAAGGAATTTCCAGGGCCTGTGGTCAAGCTTGGAAACGTCTCTTCATATAAACATTCTGGAACTAAGGGCCATTTACAATGCCCTAAGTCAAGCAAAACCTCTGCTTCAGGGTCAGGCGGTGTTGATCCAATCGGACAACATCACGTCAGTCGCCCACGTAAACAGACAGGGCGGCACGAGAAGCAGGAGGGCAATGGCAGAAGCTGCAAGGATTCTTCGCTGGGCGGAAAATCATGTGATAGCACTGTCAGCAGTATTCATTCCGGGAGTGGACAACTGGGAAGCAGACTTCCTCAGCAGACACGACCTTCACCCGGGAGAGTGGGGACTTCACCCAGAAGTCTTCCACCTGATTGTAAACCGTTGGGAAAAACCAAAGGTGGACATGATGGCGTCACGTCTAAACAAAAAACTGGACAGATATTGCGCCAGGTCAAGGGACCCTCAGGCAATAGCAGTGGACGCTCTGGTAACGCCGTGGGTGTACCAGTCAGTGTATGTGTTCCCTCCTCTGCCTCTCATACCAAAAGTACTGAGAATCATAAGAAGGAGAGGAGTAAGAACTATACTCATGGTTCCGGATTGGCCAAGACGGACTTGGTACCCGGAACTTCAAGAGATGCTCACGGACGAACCGTGGCCTCTACCTCTAAGAAAGGACCTGCTACTGCAGGGGCCTTGTCTGTTCCAAGACTTACCGCGGCTGCGTTTGACGGCATGGCGGTTGAACGCCGGATCCTGAGGGAAAAAGGCATTCCAGAAGAAGTCATCCCTACTCTAGTCAAAGCCAGGAAGGACGTAACCGCAAAACATTATCACCGCATTTGGCGTAAATATGTTGCGTGGTGTGAGGCCAAGAAGGCCCCTACAGAGGAATTTCAACTGGGTCGTTTCCTTCATTTCCTGCAAACAGGACTGTCTATGGGCCTAAAATTAGGGTCCATTAAGGTTCAAATTTCGGCCCTGTCGATTTTCTTCCAGAAAGAACTGGCTTCAGTACCTGAAGTTCAGGCATTTGTAAAAGGGGTGCTGCACATACAGCCTCCTTTTGTGCCTCCAGTGGCACCTTGGGATCTCAATGTGGTGTTGAGTTTTCTAAAGTCACATTGGTTTGAACCACTTTCCACTGTGGACTTAAAATATCTCACATGGAAGGTGTCGATGCTGTTAGCCTTGGCTTCAGCCAGGCGTGTGTCAGAATTGGCGGCTTTATCATATAAAAGCCCTTACTTGATATTTCATTCTGACAGGGCGGAATTGAGGACTCGTCCTCAATTTCTACCTAAGGTGGTTTCTGCATTTCACATGAACCAACCTATTGTGGTACCTGCGGCTACCAGGGACTTAGAGGACTCTAAGTTGCTTGACGTTGTCAGGGCCTTGAAAATATATGTTTCCAGGACGGCTGGAGTCAGAAAATCTGACTCGCGGTTTATCCTGTATGCACCCAACAAGCTGGGTGCTCCTGCTTCTAAGCAGACGATTGCTCGTTGGATTTGTAGTACAATTCAGCTTGCACATTCTGTGGCAGGATTGCCACAGCCAAAATCAGTAAAAGCCCATTCCACAAGGAAGGTGGGCTCATCTTGGGCGGCTGCCCGAGGGGTCTCGGCTTTACAACTTTGCCGAGCAGCTACTTGGTCAGGGGCAAACACGTTTGCTAAATTCTACAAATTTGATACCCTGGCTGAGGAGGACCTGGAGTTCTCTCATTCGGTGCTGCAGAGTCATCCGCACTCTCCCGCCCGTTTGGGAGCTTTGGTATAATCCCCATGGTCCTTACGGAGTCCCAGCATCCACTAGGACGTCAGAGAAAATAAGATTTTACTTACCGATAAATCTATTTCTCGTAGTCCGTAGTGGATGCTGGGCTCCCATCCCTAGTGCGGATTGTCTGCAATACTTGTATATAGTTATTGTTACAAAAATTCGGGTTATTATTGTTGTGAGCCATCTTTTCAGAGGCTCCTTTGCGTTTATCATACTGTTAACTGGGTTCAGATCACAAGTTGTACGGTGTGATTGGTGTGGCTGGTATGAGTCTTACCCGGGATTCAATATCCTTCCTTATTATGTACGCTCGTCCGGGCACAGTATCCTAACTGAGGCTTGGAGGAGGGTCATAGGGGGAGGAGCCAGTGCACACCACCTGATCCTTAAGCTTTTATTTTGTGCCCTGTCTCCTGCGGAGCCGCTATATCCCCATGGTCCTTACGGAGTCCCAGCATCCACTACGGACTACGAGAAATAGATTTATCGGTAAGTAAAATCTTATTTTTGCTTTCATCTTTCCCATTTGTGTGTTCATGTTCTGCTTCAAATTGGCTGGAAGCTCGTGCAGATCGGCTAGGCCGAGATTTCTGCAATATTCGGAAACAAAATTTTTCTTTTTGGCAGATCCTTCAGGTTAACGCACTTACTGAATTATGGTATAGATATTTAGTAACCAATTTTACCCCCTTTCCTCCTCTTCAGGTTGGTTTGCTGATGACTTGACCGTTTGGGTGGTGGGCCACTCGTATGTGTTTTGGGCCGCAAAGTTTTTAGCCTCGGCGGGGGCTCAGCGGTTTCCTAGGGCTCAGGGAGTTAGATGGCTTGGTTGGCGAGGAATGATGTGGAAAGATCTGAGGAATAGACTAGTTAGTCAAGCCAGCAAGCATGGAGTTCCTAGAGTACTGGTTGTCCATCTAGGTGGCAACGACCTAGGGAAGACGACATCTTTGGAGCTGCGGTGTGCCATGATACAGGATCTGGCAAGTGTGGCCGCAGCATGGACCAATTGTGCAATGGTTTTCTCCCTGATAGTGCCAAGGTTGAGCTGGCGAGGGGTGGCGGATGGTCGCCTGATGGATGAGGCCAGAAAGAAGGTGAATGGGGCGGTGGCGAAGTGGGTGCTGTCCCACGGAGGCAAGGTAGTTCGCCACCCTAGGATTCGGTTCCGAGACAGTCACCTTTTTCGGCCTGATGGTGTGCATCTATCCAATGAGGGGATGATGTTTTTCCTGGAGGATCTGTTCCTAGTGTTGCAGGAGTTAGGGTGAGGTTATGGTGGCGGTGCGAAGACTCTGGGGGAGGAGTCTTTCGCTGTTGGCGGAAAAGAACGGCAGTTTGTAATTGTATGGTAAGCTGTAGTGATTTACAGTTTGATTTGGTTTAGGTGCACTCACCTCCATCGACTTATTGGCCGCTCGACCACTCGACCGGGAGGCAGCGGAATGGGCACCCATCAGGGTGGGAAGTCACTGTGGGGGTTGAGCTAGCACCTATTACCGTTTTGATAGTTTGTAGTTAAATTAGGATGGTTTTGATTTTAGCATTTTAAGGTTAGCGTCAGTTTAATAGAGCCGTTCTTTTTTCTGCCACCATATGCCGGCTGAATCGGCATCTTAACAAAGTTTTCATTTACAGGTTTGCTATGGTTAGGGTCAAATAAATAGCTAGCAATTTTTCTGCCAAATTCAACAAGTCTCCGTGTCTTTATTTCTTGGTATTAGAGGTAACGAATGCTTTACTTAGAATGAAGGGGTCCACCAAATGTCACTAGGATGTTTATCTCCTATATAATTGCCCAGATCTGTGACTCTGTGACTGTGTGGATAACACTGGGCATGGCTAGGAGCTCTCATTGGGTTAGCAGCAGGTCTATCACACCCAGTCCACAGCTGATTGGGCGAGAAACGCCCTCCCACACAGGTTACATCCAATGGGAGGCTCTGCCCTTTGGCTGCTGTGTATTCCCAGTGCAGGATTAGCAATGGGACTGATGGAGCTGCAGCTCCAGCCCCACACCCCAAAATAGGCCCACTGCATCTGCAGCAACATACCCTCTGAGTTGATCGCTCGCTAGCAACTTTTTGCAGCGCTGCGATCAGGTTAAATCTCGGCAAAACTGCGCATGCGTATGCACCGCAATGCGCAGGCGCGTTGTACGGGTACAAAGAGGATCGGGGCTGGGCAGTGGATTTTACAAAGAATCCATTCGCACAGCCGATCGCAAGGTGATTGACAGGAAGAGGGCGTTTGTGGGTGTCAACTGACCGTTTTCTGGGAGTGTTTGGAAAAACGCAGGTGTGTCCAAGCGTTTGCAGGGCGGGTGTCTGATGTCAATTTCGGCCCCGGACAGGCTGAAGTGATCGCAGCGGCTGAGTAAGTCCAGAGCTACACAGAAACTACAAAAAACTTTTTGTGCCGTCGGTTGCAAAAGCGTTCGCACACTTGCAAAGCAAAAATACACTCCCCCATAGGCGGCGACTATCTAATCGCAGCACAGCAAAAAGTTGCTAGCGAGCGATCAACTTGGAATGACCCACAATGTACACAGAAAAAAATCGGTACAGACCATAAAAAAAAAGGAACTGTACCTGCCAAAAAGGTGCAGCTGGAGGGTATGCCACTGCATCTGCAGCAAGTCTCTGCGCCTGTAGATAGGGGGGGAATCCTTCTACTGCAGCATCCTATGTCCTGCTGCCAGTCCACCTGCCCCCTCCGGCATCAACAATCCCCACTCCCTAGCCGCGGCGCAGGTATAGATGTGTATGAAAGCGGCGCAGCGGAAGGCTTTCATAGCCCTCCCTGCGCCTCATACTCTCTGAGCCCCAGAACCTCCTCTACGTGCGATGTCACAGAAGTGCCTCCCCGCCACAGCCACGCCCAGATCCCCAGAGGCCCTGACTCCGCAACACAGCACCTGGGCTGCCAGCCTGGAAGCCCCGAGATGGCTAATGTAATGGATAGAGTGGGTGATATCGCGGAGGGTAATGTCTGGACGCTGAATCAATGTAAAAGGTGACAGTGCTGTGCAGTGCAGTGGGTGTGCAGTGTCACTGACACTGCACAGCACTCTCTCCTTTTACATTGATTCAGCGAGTCAGTCAGTTCTGCCAGCCAGTCATTATTGTTAGCGCCGGTGTCCCAACACGCCGCATTACAGGGAAGTAGACACACTAAATAAACTACAGCTCCCAGCAGCCCTTAGCGCCGAAGCATTCCAGCGCTAAGAGCTGCTGGGAGCTGTAGTTTATTGAGTGCATCTTTTTCCCTGTAATGCGGCGCGTTGGAACACCGTCGCTAATAATAGTGACTGTCTGCTGTGCGAGTCTCCGGGAGAGCCACTGCCAAAGGGAGGACAGCAGCTTAGCTGCTGATAGGAGAAGCATTACCCACCCCTCCCCCACTCGCAGTACCTCTGGGCCCCATCCGCGGCACCCCCACACCCTCCCTCCAACACCCGTGGAGGCTCTGGACCCTCTCCCCCACCCGCAGCACCCCCGCACCCGCCCCTCCCCCACCCGCGGCACTACTACACCCGCCCCTCCCCCACCCATGGCGCCCTCACAACCGCTCCTTCCCCACCCACGGTGGCTCAGGACGCCCACCCGCGGCACCCACACACCCTCCCCCACCTGCGGCACCACCAAACCAGCCCCTCCCCCAACTGCGGCACCCCCACAACCACTCCTCCCACACCCGCGACACCCCGGACCTCATCCACGTCTCCCCCGCACCAGCCACTCCCCCAACCACAGCACCTACTAGGTCATTCATCAGGCCCTGCGTGCGCTGTTCACACCGTTGCAAGGGGCTTCGACCCCTTAACCATCGCACGCCCTTTGTCCGTGCAGTATTTAACCACTCACATAATTATGATTGGATGTAATACTCCAAATAATAAAAATATTGCATGCCACAAGGGCGTGCAAGGGTTAAGGGGGTGTAGCCCCTTATGACGGTGTGAAGAGCCCCCGTAAGGCGCGATGAATCACCTAGTAGACTATATGTACCAACAGCACTCTCTAGTTTTGCATCGAACCCCATGTCAGGGGTACCATAACTGGTTGGTATGTGAGCAGCCGAACATCACCAATCATTGAATTGCTCCCACTGAGTCTAAATAATGCTAATGATGTCACTCTAACCACTTAAAGTTGTCTCTTTACACTTCATGCCTTCTGTGCTTTGCAGCCATGTATTTATATAATCAGCATGATTTGTTTATTTTTGCTGTTGCCTCTGTATAATCATTGGACACCCCAACATCTGGAGACAAGCTTTGTTTTTGTGTCCAAGGACAACAAAAGGAATCTCTTGTGCCTGATTATGTAAAGTTTGGGCTGAAATGCACAGAACATAGCCAGAACGCTAAAGAAACATGATTATTAAAAAATTGCAGATGGATGTGTACAAGTAAATAAATGAACGTCATCAAAAAGGTGGGAAAACTTCTAAGCCACGACTACTGGTCCAAAAAGTTGAAGGGGCTATTTATTAACATCATTTTTACTAAAATAATGTGAAAAAGGGTGTTTTTTTTCCACACCCTTTTTACATTATTTTAGTATCTCCTGCATGTATTAAAGGGCAGTTGGAGCAGTTTTCATGAAAAACTTACTAAATACAAATTTACTAAAACAAAAATGTGAAAAAATACCGCAGTGTGCCCTGTGATAATCTCGTCAGCTCAGGCCCCTAGCAGAGAAAGCTGAGCGGGCACCCGGCAGAGTGATCAGCTATGTGTGTCCGATGGACACACAAGCTGATCACAGTGTAAAAAAAATAAATAAAAAAAACAGTAAAAAAACCCCAAAACAACCATACTCGCCTGTCCAGGGAGCCGGTGTCCACTGCTCCGGTGAGCGCTGCCGGGCGCCGGGTCCCCCACATGCTGCGCTGTGACCCCGGTGCAGTAAAGTGATGCTGCAAAACGGCAGCGCACTTTACAGCACCGGGGGTCACAGAGCAGGAGAAGGACCCAGCGCCCAGCAGCCTCCTGAAGCAGCGCGGACCGGCTCCCTGGACAGGTGAGTATATTATCCTGCCGGGGTGGTGTCCGCGGCACGCGGGGGTAGTCGCGGCGGGGGAAGGGGGGTTGACCAGGTGGCGGCGGTAGCGACGATTTCGGCGGGGGCGGTGCATGCGCAGTAGGACATCGGGGTATTTTTTATGAAAAATACCCCGATGATGCTGCAAAGAGGCATCGCAGGGATATCCCTGCGATGTAATCAATTATCGCAGTGCGAGTTTGGGCGATTTTATCACCTGTCATCCGCATCCTGGATGCGGATGGTGATAAACAGGCCTCTTAATACATTAGAAGCCTGGAAGCTGTAAAACTACTGTATATGGCATTAATCTCCGGGTGTTTGGCCTCTGTATACTCCGAGTAAGGGGGTCATTCAGACCTGACCGCTGCTGTGCGTTTTCGTGCAGCGGGCGATCAGACACAAACTGCACATGCGTATGCACCGCAATGCGCAGGCGCGTCGCACAGGTACAAAGCGGATCGTCGCTCAGCGATGGGTTTGTGCGACAGATCTGTTCGCACGGGTGATCGCAAGGAGATTGACAGGAAGAAGGCGTTTGTGGGTGGCAACTGACCGTTTTCAGGGAGTGTCTGGAAAAGCGCAGGCGTGTCCATGCGTTTGAAGGGAGGGTTCCTGGCGTCAATTCCAGTCCTGAACAGGCTAAAGTGATCGCAGCGGCTGAGTAAGTCCTGGGCTGCGCAGAGACTGCACAAGATCTGTTTGTACAACTGCTACACATGCGATCGCACACTTACACAGCTAAAATACACTCCCCCTGTAGGCGGCGACCATCTGATCGCATCAGTACAAAAACCGCTGCCCAGCGATCAGGTCTGAATTACCCCCCAAGAGCGAGTACATTTGTCGTTGTCTCTCTCCGTATGTCCCCTTCTACTTTTCTTTGATTGCTGCAATCTTGAATAAAACATTTGCATTAACAGAACAGTAACATCACTGACATCAGCTATTTCCCGGTTATAAACCAGTCACAGAGACTCGGCTCCGGCCAACAGACGGGGTAATAGCTGCGCCATACAGCCGCCTCTCAGCGATTAAACCCAGTGAAATCCGCCATAACTCACACCATGGGCCTCTTTGGACCGAGCCGCTGTAGCACTTACAGCAGTAATTAAGGCGTAATCGTATAAAGAGAGGACACGTTATATAATCCTTGCATTCACCATGATGCAACCAGAAGCCAGAAGCAGTGTAAGACATAGGGGCACATTGTGTCGCTCCCAGACAGGCAGTGAATAGCTGCTGCAGTGTTTGCAGAGGGGCCCTGGAGGTCCTGTTAAACAATAATCTTCTGGTTCATTATCTGGGATCTGTGTCACCTATTATCAGTCTCTGTTACAGGCACAGATTGAAACGCGTCGTTTCCAGAGCCTGCCATCTGTTGCAGCAGACCATCCTGGCTCTCCGTCATCTTTATACCTCTATCAACCTGCTCCGTCTGTTGTGACAACCATCTGCCAGGTTGCACTCGCACAGTGTGTATGGCACAGAGGCCCTGTCATATAAGGTGTCAAACCCACAGGGGATGGGGGGATATATACGCAGCCAGGAGCAATCCACTCTTCTGCTGTCCCAGGCCTGGCACTGATTTGGGGCCCCTTAACCCTATGTCATAAACAAACACATAATAAACAAGTAATATGGGACAATGGGCCCTAGGTAGTTGACTAGGGGGAGATATAGCAAGCCTTGGATAGAGATAAAGTACCAACCAATCAGCATGTAAGTGTCATGCAGTGGCGTACCAATAGCCCCCGCAGACCCCGAGGTGGATTCTGGGCACGGGGGGTCTATAGATGCTATTGTTACGCAACTGCCTGGACCTAGAGAAACTTCTCTGCAGTCCCATCCCGCCTGCCTCTATTGAAAATGTCCCTGACAAAATGGCCGCCGCCTCAGAGGAGACAGTTATTAAGGATGCTAGAGGAGGCAGCGGTCAATTTGGGAGGGACATTTTAATGGGGGCAGGCGCGACAGGACGGCAGACCTGTGTTGTTGGCGGCGGCGGCCGGAGCGGGGTGAATCCCCTAACAACGAGCAGAACCTCTGACAACGAGCAGGACAGGCGTGACGAGACTGCTTTGGCCAGGGAATCCCTTGACAGCGAGAAGGTACCATGGGATGGGGGGCACCTGAAACTTTTTGGGTGGGCGCCTAATTTATAGTTACGCCACTGCAGTCATGTATTTAGCACAATCTGTAAAATGACAGAAGCTAATTGGTTGGTACTGTGGGTGAGATGTAGCACAGCTTGGAGAGAGATAAAGTAGCAGCCAGTCAGCTCCTAACTGCCAAGTTACAGGCTGTGTTTAAAAAATGGCAGTTAGGAGCTGATTGGTTGGTAGTTTATTTCTCTCCAATTTATCATTCTTCAAGGCTTAGTACATCTCCCCCACACTCTTGTAATAAAATAGAGCATCCAATCTGGACCAGCCCCGGGTGAGGAAGTCCAGAGGACAAGTGTGGGGTCCCTGGTGACTACTTTTTGGGTCTCCTCTCTGGGAGAAGCTGCTGGTCACATCACTAGGCCCTGCCCCCATCCTGGCCAAATGCTGCGATTCATGGATCCGCAAGAAAGGGACGGGGCTACAATTATGCAATGTAGCCCCGCCCCCTTCATACAGAGCCCGAATTCGCTAGGAAGTGGGAAGGATAGGGAGATGATACCAGACTTGCCTACTCTCCCGGAATGGCCGGGAGGCTCCCGAAAATCGGGTGACCCTCCCGGCCTCCCGGAAGAGCAGGCAAGTCTCCCGATTACAGGGGTCCCCCCCTGCCCGGCCGCCCACTTAGCGAGTAAAGTGGGCGGTCCGGGCAGGCGATGACGCGATTCTTGTTGAATCGCATCATCATAGCCACGCCCCCTGCTGTATAATGCCGGTAATAGCGGCATTACACAGCGGGGGGCGGGGCTTACACAGGACGATCCCGTAGTCACGCCCCTGGCCCGCATCTGACACGCCCCCGGCCCGCCTACGCCACGCCTCCGGTCCGCCCCCTCTGCACTCACATCGCAGCCCGCCCCCCTGCCGAACCGACCTGGCTGCTCTCTCCCGGAGACAGCAGCCAAAAAGTCGGTAAGTATGGATAATACCAGGAATTGCCATAATACCTGGAGTTGCCAGGAGACTGTTGCCATGGATTCTGTAAGCTGTGGGCTTATCTGTACATGTAGAGGCCTTGGTCAGGCAACAGGTTCTAGTGAATGAATAGGCTGCATGGTCTCAGTAATGGGTACAGAGTAATGCAGGCATTCCCAACCATGGGCCCCATTTATCAACAAGTTTCCTTGCTGGAAACAAGTTTTAAGTGGTAAATGGGACCAATTTCTATTTAACAAGGCTAATAGCGCTGCTAACTAGCAGCGCTATTAGCCTTTAATTTTCCCTATACTGCTGCACAGTAAAGTCTATTTAACAACGAGCGCTATTTCTGAAATTAGCGCTTGCTTACCTAAAATTGCTTCGTCTGCTCCGGGCAGACGTTATGGACACCGCTGCAGCGGTGTCCGTCCTGCGCTCCGGCTCCCCCCTCCCACAGCAATCCCGGCATGCATCATGCCTGCCGGGTTGCTATAGTAACAGGAAAACAAAAATGGCCGCCGCGTCCGGAAATCACTACTGCGCATGTGCCGGGAGTATGTATACAACGGCGCATGCACAGTAGTTAGGGCCCCTGGAGAAAAAGAGCATTTGTCAGCGCTGTTTGGCCTTGACAAACAGCGCTGACGGGTGTTTTAACGTTACCGCTCGCCAGCGACAGCTTCAATACTGAATACAAGTAAAAAAGCGCGGCGAGCGGTAACGTTAACTAGCATAAGAATTTTTTTTTCGTTCATAAATAGGGGCCCATATCCTCAAGTCACACTAATGTTGGATACACACCTGACCTAATGGTAAGTGCATACACACTTTCTAATCGTCCACCCGATATGTTGTGCCTGACGTCACAACTGGGCGCACATTTAAAGATATCGGCGTGTATGTGTACCCAGTTTTACAGTCCAGGTTGTAAGCATAGCCATAGTTGAGTTGAGGTAACTTAATTTGTGCCTCAGTTATTTTGATTTAACCATCTGTGCTCAAGCCTGGATATCACTAAAACCTGGACCGTTAGGGGGTGATTCAATTGTTTTCCCCTGCTGCTACCACTAGAGGGCGCAAAATGGTGCAATTCAATTGTTGCTCGGTTTAGAGGGTCTGTTAGCCGTGGAGGAGGTGTTTCTTCTCGCAGCCTCCTGAGGTTTGAGAGGAAATGTGTGGAAAGTCTGATGTTTGGGTCCTAACCACTTCTTTAGATGGGTTTAGCACCGGTACTTGTAGGTGCTTAAATACTAATAGATACCCAAATGGAGGAGCAATTGAATTACTCTGTCCGACACCTATTCATATAGATTCCCTGCAGGGGGCACACAATTGAATCGCCCCCTAAGTGTGATTTGAGGACTGAGGTTTGGAATCACTGCCGTAATGCATACTTAGTTGCCTTATAATCTCCAGTAACATGATTTAAGTCCCCCAAACCACCGGAAGAGTAAGCAGCCCACCTGCATCCCACCCACTAAGAGAGGTGGAAAGAATGGGGTCATAATGACGCGAGACATGGGTCTATGGGGAGAGAGGGCGGGCTCAATATGACGCAATTCTTTCTAATAGAATGATTTGAGGTCCCCCAACGCCAGTCATCTGCATCTCTTTTCCGGGTTTCTCCCAGAGCAGAAAAATGAAAAGCAAGTAAGTATGCAGTAATGTCGGCACTACTACAAAATGGCTGCTTCTGTGTCCGTAAAATCGCGTCATCGATTGGCATTGAGAGGCAGGGGGCGGGGCCACGATAACGCGATTCTCCGCGTCTCACGTCATAGGCCCCACTGTCTGCGGGAGGTTGTGTGCGGCTGCAGATGGGTGGGGGGAGTGGTTAGGTGGCGGCTGGCTGGGAGAATTGCCCTCTCTTCCGGGGGCCCCGGGAGCGCCAACCGATTGTCGGAAGCCTCCCAGCCATTCAAGGAGAGTACGCAAGTATGTTTTTTACTACTTTTAGTAAATCTATCCCAAAGTCTCATTTTTTAAATCAATACGGAGGATACTAAGCTAATGGGCCTAATTCAGCATGTATCGCAAAAGCAAAATCTTTCTCTAACTAGGTGCTTCATCGCGCCCTACGGGCGCTCTTCACACCGTCGCAAGGGGCTACGCCCCCTTAACCCTTGCATGCCTTTCTGGGGTTCAATATTTGTATTATATGGAGTATTACCTGCATTCCTTTGTTAGTGGTTAAATATTGCACAATGAAAGGGTGTGCGATGGTGAAGGAGGCGCAGCCCCTTGCGACGGCGTGAACAGCACCTGCAGGGCACGATGTACAGAATGTAGCGGGTGCGGGGGGGACTGCGGATGGTGTCTGTAGATGCAGCAGGTGGAGGGGGGGGGGGCAGAAGTGGGGGTGGGGCCCGTATGGGGAAGAGTCGGGAGGTGCTGCGGGTGGGGGAGGGGCAGAGGAGTGGGGGATGCAGATTGGGGAGGGGTCCGGAGGCACTGCAGGTGGGGGAGGGGCAGGGGTGCCATGGGTGGGAGAGGGGCAGGTGTGGGGATGTTGTGGATGGGTGAAGGGTTCCGGAGGTGCTGTGGGATGGGAAGGGGCGGGAGTGCCGGGGGTGGGGTAGGGGTCCGCAGGCGCCATGGGTAGGGGAGGGGCAGGTACGGGTGGTGCGGCGCATAGGGAAGGAGATCCGGAGGTGCTGCTGGTGGTGGAGGGGCAGGTGCGGTGGTGCCATTGGTGGGGGAGGGGTGGGTGAGGGGGGGGACCGCGGATGGAGGAGGGTGTCTGCAGATGCTGCGGGTGGAGGGGGGCAGGTGTGGGGGGAGACATATAAAGGGGGTGGATGGTGGAGGGGGCCTGGAGGTGCTGTGGGTGGTGAAGGGGCGGAGGAGTGGGAGCCGCGGGTGGTGTAGGGGGTCTGGAGGCACAGCGTGTGGGGGAGGGGTGGAGCGGAAGGTGCGGAGGTGTGATGCATTGGGGAGAGGTCTGGAGGCGCTGCAGGTATTGTACCTGCCAAAAAGGTAGTTGGAGGGTATGCAGTAACAGGGCCAGGACAGGGGTGACAGGGTCAGAACAGGGTTGACGGGGCCAGGACAGGGGTGACAGGGTCAGAAAAGGGGTGACGGGGCCAGGACAGGGGCGACGGGGCCAGGACAGAAATGACAGGGACAGGATAGGGGTGACAGGCCAGGGTAGGGGTGGCAGGAACAGGACAGGGGTGACAGGCCCAGTATAGGGTTGACAGGGCAAGCACAGGGGTAACAGGGCCAGGATAGGGGTAACAGGGCCAGCATAAGGGTAACATGGCCAGCATAAGGGTGACAGGGCCAGCATAAGGGTGAAAGGGCCAGGATAAGGGTGACAGGGCCAGGATAAGGGTGAAACGGCCAGGATAAGGGTGGCAGGGCAAGGCCAGGGGTGACAGGGACATGACAGAACACAGGGCACGGGAGAGATTGGTATTAGGGACAAAACAGTGGTGACAGACAGATGTGTCTTACCGGAGTCACTGCTGCTGGCTGCTGCTGTTCCACTCCAACCTGTTGGGATCTGCTGCTGGTGGAGACTTGGCATGGCTGACTCTCTTAGGCTGGAGTCCTGCTTCCTCTGCCCGTCCGCATCCCTCCCCCCCTCCTCAGTCACACACCGCAGACCTTGCGCAGCTGCCGGGCACTGTGGTAAGGGGAGACTGGGAGTGACTGGTTAGCCCCCAGGAGATGCTGCGGCTGGAGGGAGGAGGGGTTCGGAGCCTGCAAGCAGCTCGGACTTCTGCAGTGTTACCCGCCGGCTAAAGTGTGTGAAGGAGCTGGGCGCACCTCACTGTGGGTGGCAGCGCTGCAGCTAGCGGTGGGGTTGCCGGGGCTGGAGATAACAGAGGCAGTACGGAACCTGCACAGCGGCAGGTGCCCCACAAAACTGCAGCTAAGAAGCGTGGAGTGTGCCAAAAAGTGACGCTCCTCTGCGCCAGAGAGGGGGGGGGGGGTCAAGCACACAGTGAGCCGGTGCCAGTCTGTCTGTACGGCATACCCCCTCACACACCCCCATACCTCCCAAATGTCCCGATTTTCGCGGGACAATCCCATTTTTTTGGGTCTGTCCCGCTGTCCCACCCGCGGGTCGCAGTGTCCCGCGGTAACGGGGGGGTCAGTTGGAAAGCTCCTGTACTCGCTGTTCTACTTAGCAGAGCAGCGGTGAATAGTGGAGACAGAGGGAGAGGGGGCATCAGGGGGTATGGATTAAGGGGGGGTTCCAGCAGCAGAGCCGGATTAAGGGGGGGGGGGCAGGGGGTACGTACCGTTGGCCCCACAGTTTTAGGGGGCCCCCCGGCTGGAGTAGCTCTCTCCCAGCTCAGAAGCCCCCCCCGTCCTGCCAGCAACAACGGCAGCATTGTGCTACAGTCAGCACATGCTGCTGCGTATTGGCAGGTCTGTGGTGTTACAGGGAGGCAGCAGTCTCCCTGCTTTCTTCTGCCTGTGCGGGTGTGTAGGTGGGAGCGATCACCCCCTCTGGATTTACCCCTAGCTGAGGGGCCAAAATTCCATTTAAAAAAAAACAACAACGGAATTTGCGTAAGGGGGCGTGGCCTCGCGTCCGCGATTAGGCCACGCCCCCAACCCACAGCAGGCACAGCAATCATAGGTGTGCGCAGGGGGGGTGCCTGGTGCGCACAGGCACCCCCTAATGTCTGGCACCCCGATCTCACATGCCTGATGCAGCGATCGCCGAGCAGGCTGATTACTGTCCCCTCTGCGCTGCACCCTGTCAGGACTGCATTACTGACCGGACGCATGGGTTAATCAAGGGTGCCACTGCCACCGGCTTTCAAACTGCCGGCTCCACCTCCATGTACAAAAACAGCGTGATGTGACGTGATGACGTCATGCTGCTCGCACGCCCACCTGCCACATGCCCACCTCTCTCCTTCTATGCTATGCCACCGCCAGCCACTGATGAGGATCAGCATGCAGCCAGCATTCTTCTTAGGAAGACACATTCAATACTGGCAGGCAGTCAGCAGCAACAATGACACGTCACTCATTTTTCCAGCAGCAGTACTAGTCTGCGACTGTCAGTGTCAGTGAGTGGCTGACTTGTAAGTAAGCTGCTGCAGCTTGCAGGGGAAAGAGAGGGGGAGCCAGACCAAGCTGAGGAGGAGCAGTGTAATTGCAGTGAGTGCCATCAGGGGTGTTTGTTTGGTGCACACCACAACATCTGACAATGTATCTGCTTTATTAGGATTGATACAAGGGTGGATATTTTATATAGCGTTGACCGACAATAGATGGTGCTAGACACGCCCAAAAGGCGGTGCTAGACACACCCCTCCGATGGTGCACCCCCTAATAAAATGTGCTGCGCACGCCTATGACAGCAATGAGATAGGGCTCCCCTGTCTCAAGTGCCCTGGCCCCCCCGGACTCATAATCAGCCCCTGGGGGCATGCCAGCAGCTCACAGAGCGCTGGGCATGCCCCCTCATTGATGAAAACGGGGCCCTCCCGTGAAGCCACGCCCCCTTTTCGCCGAGTGTGTGTCCCTCCTTCTGTCTGAAGAAAGCTCCTGCAGAAAGCTGGGAGGTATGCACCCCTGCCTGTGCCATGCCCATACCATCTGCTTCTGCTCCTAGTCTCCTGTAGATTTGGCCAGATCTGTGACTCATTTGACTAACTCCGCCCACTGTTGTGACTCCGCCCAGCGTTAGCAAATGAATAACAAAGTCACAGATCTGGGCTATTATATAGGAGATGGGCAATACCATGTGCACCGCAGGTGGGGCAGATGTAACATGTGCAGAGAGAGTTAGATTTGGGTGGGGTGTGTTCAAACTGAAATCTAAATTGCAGTGTAAAAATAAAGCAGTCAGTATTTATCCTGCACAGAAACAATATAACCCACCCAAATCTAACTCTCTCTGCACGTGTTACATCTGCCCCCCCCCTGCAGTGCACATGGTTTTGCCCATTAGAGAAAGATTTTGCTTTTGCGATTCATGCTGAATTAGGCCCTATATCCCCTGTTTTGTAGAGAGTGACCTTAGATTTTGTTGACATACAAGCCGCTAGGGGAAGTTGAGGATTATACAGATTTCCATGTTTGCTGCAGAGTTATATAGATCTGGCTCTTTACCCGCATAATCAGAGACTGTTTTTTTTTTTAATGTTCCCTCCAGATTTGTCAGTTTCTAAGCTACAAATCAATAGAAAGTATTTTATATTTTAATTAAAATTAATTTTCCCTTTCTCCTCTCTCGTCTCCAAGGACACACATAGCAGAGCCTCAAAAATGGGAGCAGGTTCAGTGAGACCTTCTACCCGGCCCCCAGCGGAGGAGCTGAATGAGCCTCATTCATCACTGAGCGAGCGAAGGCGTTAGCAGAGAGGCAACGGGAATAAGCTCACACAAACCGAATGCTCTGGCCTACAGCACATAGAACTATTAACATGTACAGGATCTATGCATTTCATGAGGTGAGAGGGCGTCCTGACAGTTAAGGCGGCAAACGGGTCAGGGTTACTGAGCGACCGCCTTGAAAGATTTAAATAAAACCATCTTTCATTAGTATGGTCACGCTGTAAATCCGACGCATGACAAAGGCACGAAAATGTCTGGGATTATAATTCAATAATTAAACTATTCAAATTGATTTTTTTTTTTACTTTTTTTTTTTTTATTTCATTCATGACATGAATTAGAACACAGCAGGTGCAGATGCAGCTCTGTTAAATAAAGTTTTCCCTTCTCACTATGAGGCCTAGTTATTAAACAGTGCGATCAACCACCCTGTGCTGGCCACGCCCTGTGAGCACATGACCTCATACAGAGTGGCGGGGGAGTGGCCACCAGCCACCGGGAAGTACAGCACTGCTTGGAGCATCCTCAGGATACTCTGGGGGGGGGGGGCTGTACAGGCTGCAGTGTGCATGTATGAGGCGTCCGGGTGGCGTAACAGCACGTTCCGGGGCACCCTGCTAGCCAGGTGTAGGAGCCATGGGGCAACGATGGTGTCACCCCTAGAGCTCTGTGCAATGGTATCCCTCGCACACCCGTATTTATGGCCCTGGCAAGCGGTATTTACCAGAGACAGATACAAAGGACCCCTCTTCAAAAAACTGTGGCCCACAGGCTACTACTACTAACAGCATCTGAATATGGCTGAGCTAACTGGGATGTATGCCGCGGCACTGCGTCTGCTCTGTTACAGAAACAGGTCTCATCAAATATGGCCGCCTCCTGCGGAATACTGGGGGTCATTCCGAGTTGTTCGCTCGCTAGCAGTTTTTAGCAGCCGTGCAAACGCTATGCTGCCTCCCACTGGGAGTGTATATTAGCTTAGCAGAAGTGCGAAGGAATGTATCGCACAGTGGCGGCAAAGTTTTTATGTGCAGTTTTAGAGTAGCTCAAAACCTACTCAGCGCTTGCGATGACTTCAGACTGTTCAGTTCATGTTTTGACGTCACAAACACGCCCTGCGTTCGCCCAGCCATGCCTGCGTTTTCCCTGACACGCCTGCGTTTTTTCAAACACTCCCTGAAAACGGTCAGTTGACACCCAGAAACGCCCACTTCCTGTCAATCACTGTGCGGCCAGCAGTGCGACTGAAAAGCTTCGCTAGACCGTGTGAAACTACATCGTTCGTTGTAATAGTATGTCGCGCGTGCGCATTGTGCCGCATGCGCAGAAGTGCCGTTTTTTAGCCTCATCGCTGCACAGCGAATGAATGCAGCTAGCGATCAACTCGGAATGACCACCAGTGAACGGGAGCTTGAGGAATATATTTAGCCAAGTATAAACGCTGCAGTTACCGTATTTCCCATGTATTATTCAGCACAGCATTTGCTGTAGATTTATCTTGTTATACAAGCAGATTAAGTTCTACTACAGTTCAGTGCAACGGAACTAAACACAATCAATAAATACCAAAGTCACCAGATTTACCCAGACCTTAGTCCAGGCAAGGCCATAATTGCAGATTTTGCCGTAGTGGACAATCGCGGGTAGTCTCACAGACAGCCCGTCGCACGGCTGCCGTAATCTTATACCCAAAGCAATAACGAGGGCACAGGATGCAACAGAGACAGAAGCTCCGGAAAGTACTGTATATGTAACAACCGTGCAAAATATTAAATAAAGCACTGACAAACATCACGGGTTAATCACTCTGAGACCGATACACCTCAGATGAGGACAAGGATACAACCAAATGCACATGTTACCCAACCACGTGTTTTGAGATATAGTTATGTCTTCTGCCGGCTGTACAGGATACGAATATATACTAATATTCACTTTACGTAGTGCTCCTTCAGCATATAGAATATTGTGCTGCAGGGAGTCCCTGAGACCACACTATAGTGTTCATTACAGCACCATGCACCTGTCATATCCTGTGCAGTTCCTCTATCCTGCCTGGGGTGTTGCTTTCTGCTCTGGTGCTTCTAGCACACTCTGTATCTCAGCACTGTATGTATTCAAAATTCCTCCCTTCCAAAAATTATGGTAATTGGCAGGAATCAATTCAATGCCTTAACATCATAATTGCAATTAAAATTGGGGAAACTTGCGGAAGTGGTTGGGGTCAAACAGGCTCAGTAACCAGTTCAATGTTACTGAAATGATGAACTAAAAATTCTGGGGACTATATGGTTTTTGGAAAGCCCACCTAAGTATTACAGGACTGGCCCATAGGTGTGCAGCAGGGGGAGGGGGGGGGGGGGGGGCAAGAAAAGAGAAGTTCCCTCAACTTCCCTGGTGGGCCCCAGTGCACGATCCCTCCACCCCCTCCTAGGGGTCAGTATAATGGCTGAACTTGAGTGCTTGGCTTGTTTCTATGGAAACTACACCAAGACTATCCGTCCTGCCAATCAAAATGGGTGGTCCTGACTCCTGACATCCCTCCACACATGTCCTCTGTAATGGTTGGCCAAGAGTCCCATCTGTGTGTCCACTCCCTCGTGTGGCTGGCCACAACCCTTGAGCTTGGGGCCCTATCGCTGCATTCCATGGTGGGCCCCAGGCCAACACTGCATGTAGACCACAAATGCTGGCCAGCTTTATTCTTACACTGCAATTTATATCTGAGCTCTCTCTGTACGTGTTTCATCTGCCCCACCTGCAGCGTAGATTGGTGTTGCCAAGGTGCTCAGCTAATGGCTGTGTTTTGCTTTACACCCACCCAGCACAGAGTGATATGAGGATACACAGCAGAAGGCAGGATCTGTGCTGCGCAGTTCACGTCAGTCAGCATTAAATCCTAGGACTGGCCTTAGAAACGAAGGCCAGTTGAGAGTTATGCCAAAAGGGTAATCAGGGTGATTGTGCCAGGCGGAAGCCTCAGTTTTCAGGGGTCTGTGTGTGACCGGATGCATGAAATGGAAAGTGGCTGGTGACATCTAGCCCGGAGCTTCTGCCAAATGGCTACACCGGCGGTGGGGGCCACAGGCTCTAAGCTTATATATCCTTCTGGGGAGGAGAAGACAGGTACACGCCGTCTATTAATATCCCCACAATCCTATTAAAGCGTGCACAGACTTCCCACTGCGTTCTGTCTCAGGCTTTCTATCACCACACAATGCTGAAATCCTCTGTTAACCGTTTGGCCTCCCTTCCACTCCACAGAGACCGAACGGCGGCAGACAGTGAAAAGCCAGATTCACTGCTGGATGAAAATAAACATGGACGCTCTCTGAGAATGATTCTTGGTACCAGACACAGGCAGCCCTTGTCTTACACATCTACAATTTTGCAGCTTTATAAATAAAGTTATTGAACCTTGCAGGCAGTGCCGCCCTTGCTGCATCATTTGTGTAGTGCTTCGTGTTCACAGACTATTAATTGCATCACGTCTCAGGCACATTTTCTTGCAGAGTAATCAGAGTTTTTCTAACCTCTCTGAACCCTTTTACCGTTCTCCGTTGCCGGTGACATGGGGTGTGGTATACTTGCCTACCCTCCGGGAACACCCGGGAGTCTCCTATGTCTCGGGTGGCACCCCGGTCTCCTGGAAGAGTATTCAAGTCTCCCGGAGCCTGCCCGCGTCTACCTGGCACCGCCCACTTCCGGAGTAAAGCGGTCAGTCAGGTCGACTGATGGCTTAATTTTCCACTGAAAAGTGTCATCGTATCCACACCACCCGCTTTACAATGCCAGTGGTGATCTCGCCATTGTATAGCGGAAGGCGGAGCCATGATGACATGATTGAGCTGTCACGCCCCCTGCGTCACCCACGTATGCCAGTTATACTCTTAGCCAGAAAGTCGGTAAGTATGGGTTGTAGACAGTTCACTATTGTCTATAGGAGGGGACCACTGACATGGAGCCTGGGTCCAAATTCAAACTAAGCCTTGTATTTAAACCTCATTCGGCACTAGAACAGTGCCAGGGTATCAGGGTGTTCCGGTCTGAGCTGTTATTGACTACGCTCCTTTCTTGCTCCCTGGGTACCTTTGCTGTGGATTCTGGTATTTGACCAGAATTGTTTGAGGAATTATGCTGTACGACCCCCCCGCCTTCCTTCTCAGTATATTAATCCTACTCTGGGAAGGGGATCCATCCTCTGCGCCTGGCGCCATTTTCCCAGTGACATCTTTGGGAAGATGGCATCGCATGATGAAAGTAAAGAGTCTGGCATTGTTCCATCTTCCCGAATATGACTGGGAAGATGGCATTGGCTGAAGAGGAGGTAAGATCCTGATGTGCGCCCTCTCCTCCCCGGATCTGCACGTTGTTCCCCTGAGAACTACTTTACGGCCACGCAATTACTTTTTTAGTGCTATAATTTTTTATCGGGGGTGTGGCCATGCCCCCTAAGTAGAACACGCCCCCTACAGTGCTAATCCCCCGTGACGCTCTCTACGGCCCTAGTCGTGCGAACTGCAGGTGATTCAAGTGGATCCCTCCGCCGCCTCAGCAGTGAGTGTCCTACGGCTGCGTGGATGCTCACAAAGCCAGTACCCCCATTAAGTATTCACTGCCACAACGCGCGGTGAGTAATTATCACCCCCGATGAGGAATAGGCCTTTCAGTCTTACTGCTTACCCTTCATCAGGATGTACTGTTATCAGAGCCATTGCCCCACCTACAAACATTTGATAAATGCCCCCAAATACCAAATATTTCTGCCATGCCACCACATTGTACCGGGAGCCTTAATATATGCATTATTTTGCAGAGTATTTACAGTTTTAATGTTGTGAATTATGCTGTTACCACTTTCACTTTAATACAATCATACTGGTTTACCTTGACCATCACTGAGGTAACTTTTTCACCACATGCCAGCCAAAAGTGCTATATGGTAGTAGTTATGTCCGTCATTGGGGCAGTACGGATGGTGTAGTGGTTAGCATTACTGCCTCACAGCACTGAGGTCATGGGTTCAATTCCCACCATGGCCCTAACTGTGTGGAGTTTGTATATTCTCCCCGTACTGGGTTTCCTCCGGGTACTCCGGTTTCCTCCCATAATCCCAAAAATATACTGGTAGGTTAATTGACTCCCAACAAAAATGAACCCTAGTGTGAATGTGTCTGTGTGTACATGTGATAGGGAATATAGATTGTAAGCTCCACTGGGGCAGGGACTGATGTGAATGGGCAAATATTCTCTGTACAGCGCTGCGGAATATGTGTGCACTATGGTCCTCATTCCGAGTTGTTCGCTCGCAAGCTGCTTTTAGCAGCTTTGCACACGCTAAGCCGCCGCCTACTGGGAGTGAATCTTAGCTTCTTTAAATTGCGAACAAAAGATTCGCAATATTGCGAAAAGACTTCTCTGTGCAGTTTCTGAGTAGCTCGAGACTTACTCTGCCAGTGCGATCAGTTCAGTGCTTGTCATTCCTGGTTTGACGTCACAAACACACCCAGCGTTCGCCCAGACACTCCTCCGTTTCTCCAGCCACTCCCGCGTTTTTCCCAGAAACGGTAGCGTTTTTCCCCACACGCCCATAAAACGGCCAGTTTCCGCCCAGAAACACCCACTTCCTGTCAATCACATTACGATCACCAGAACGAAGAAAATACCGTGAGTAAAATACCTAACTGCACAGCAAATTCACTTGGCGCAGTCGCAGTGCGGACATTGCGCATGCACACTAAGCGGAAAATCGCTGCGATGCGAAGAAATTACCGAGCGAACAACTCGGAATGACCACCTATATGAATAAACAAATAAATAATAATACTAGGGAGAATAGCACCCATACCATGCTAGGGTTGACCATCAAACATCATTGATTAGCAACAATTGATGGTCTGATTTGATGGCGTTTTTTGCACTAGGTGCTTAACGCACCGCCCGGCAGCGGCTTTGACTGATGGGTTTCAAGCGACAACATAAACAAATGCTAAACCGTCCATCCGCCGATAATCGACAGCTTCGGAAAAACCAGGTGTAGGATTGAAGCAACTAAACCGCGCAGGCCACTAGCACGCAAGTGATATGTGACTGTCAAAGGATCATGGGAATTGATATAAAAGGTGAATATAATTTACAATACAAGATATATATTACAAGTTTTATGTAGTGGATTTTTATAATTGTGAAATGACATTTATAATACAGTATATTTATACTTTATAATATCATATATTTAGCTGTGCAAATAGCCATATTAACTATCTAAATATGATTATGGTCACATTTTATAATCTGTCTCTCTCTCTCTCTCTCTCTCTCTCTCTCTCTCTCTCTCTCCGCCTGGTGTGTGTAACTGTGGCAGTCCTCTGTAAATACTTTAAAAGAGACACACTTATAAGTAACTCTAGTAGTTTAAAAAGAAAGAAAACTGCTGCGACTATAGGGCCTAATTCAGATCTGATTGCAGCAGCAAATTTATTAGCTAATGGACAAAAGCATGGGGGGGGGGGGGTGATTCAGAGTTGATCACAGCAGCAACTTTGGCCCTCATTCCAAGTTGTTCGCTCGCTAGCAGATTTTAGCAGATTTTAGCAGCATTGCACATGCTAGGCCGCCGCCCTCTGGGAGTGTATCTTAGCTTAGCAGAATTGCGAATGAAAGATTAGCAGAATTGCGAATAAATAATTCTTAGCGGTTTCTGAGTAGCTCAAGACTTACTCCTATACTGCGATCAGCTCAGGCCGTTTCGTTCCTGGTTTGACGTCACAAACACGCCCTGCGTTCGGCCTGTCACTCCCCCGTTTCTCCAGACACTCCCGCGTTTTATCCTGGCACACCTGCGTTTTTCCGCACACTCCCTGAAAACGGTCAGTTTCCGCCCAGAAACACCCACTTCCTGTCAATCACACTCCGATCACTTCAACGATGAAAATTCTTTGTTCGGACGTGAGTAAATCTACTAAGTTTTGTGCTAAAATACTTAGCGCATGCGCACTGCGAACCATGCGCATGCGCATTTTTGCATTAATCGCTCCGTTGCGAAAACCGGCAACGAGCGAACAACTCGGAATGACCCCCTTTGTTAGCAGTT
The DNA here is from genome assembly GCF_028390025.1 of Pseudophryne corroboree. Classification (NCBI taxonomy): domain Eukaryota; kingdom Metazoa; phylum Chordata; class Amphibia; order Anura; family Myobatrachidae; genus Pseudophryne; species Pseudophryne corroboree. The sequence continues at coordinate 806,125,996 of NC_086449.1, read as the reverse complement.
TCGCAAAACCATGTGCACTGAAGGGGTTGGGCAGATATAAAACACGTGCAGAGAGAGTTAGATTTGGGTGGGTTATTTTGTTTCTGTGCAGGATAAATACTGGCTGCTTTATTCTACACTGCAATTTAGATTTCAGTTTGAACACACCCCACCCAAATCTAACTCTCTCTGCACATGTTACATCTGTCCCCCCGCAATGCATATGGGGGATCATTCCGAGTTGATCGCTAGCTGCCGTTGTTCGCAGCGCAGTGATCAGGCTAAAAATCTGCATTTCTGCGCATACGTATGCCCCGCAATGCGCACGCGCGACGTACGGGTACAAAGCCCGTTGTGGTTGTGCACAGGTTCTAGCGAAGTTTTCAGTCGCACTGACGGCCGCGAGAAGATTGAGAGGAAGGGGGAGTTTCTGGGTGTCAACTGACCGTTTTCATGGAGTGTTTGCAAAAACGCAGGCTTGGCTGAAAAAACGCAGGCGTGGCTGGGCGTTCACTGGGCGGGTGTATGACGTCAAATCTGGACACAATTAGGCTGAAGTGATCGCAAGCGCTGAGTAGGTACAAACTTTTTGCAGAGCTCGGCTGCACAGGCGTTCGCACTTCTGCTAAGCTAAAACACACTCCACAGTGGGTGGCGCCATAGCGTTTGCACGGCTGCTAAAGCTAGCTAGCGAGCGATCCACTCGGAATGACCCCCATGGGCCCTCATTCCAAGTTGATCGCTCGCTAGCTACTTTTAGCAGCCGTGCAATCGCGTAGTTGCCGCCCACAGGGAGTGTATTTTCGCTTTGCAGAAGTGCGAACGCCTGTGCAGCAGAGCGCCTGCAAACACATTTTGTGCCGAACAAGACCGGCCCTGTAGTTACTTATCCTGTGCGATGATTGCTGCGACGAATGACACGGTAATGACGTCAGATACCCGCCCAGAAAACGGTCAGTTGACACCCAGAAACTCCCACTTCCTGTCAATCTCCTTGCGTTCGGCTGTGCGATTGGAATCGTCGCTAGAACCTGTGCAAAACCACAAAGGACTTCGTACACATATGCATTGCGGTGCATACGCATGCGCAGATTAGCCATTTTTTTTCACTGATCGCTACACAGCGAACAACTCGGAATGACCCCCATGCTGTTGCCCATTAGCTAACAAATTTGCTGCTGAGATCAGGGGGGTCACTCCGAGTTGATCGCTCGCTAGCTACTTTTTGCAGCCGTGCAGACGCATAGTCGCCGCCCACCGGGGAGTGTATTTTTGCTTTGAAAGTGTGCGAACGCCTGTGCAGCCGAGTGGGTACGAAAACAGTTTGTGCAGTTTCTGAGTAGCTCTGAACTTACTCAGCCGCTGCAATCACTTCAGCCTGTCCGGTCCCGGAATTGACGTCAGACACCCGCCCAGCAAACGCTTGGACACGCCTGCGTTTTTCCAACCACTCCCAGAAAACGGACACCCACAAACGCCTTCTTCCTTTCAATCTCCTTGCGATCGGATGTGCGAATGGATTCTTAATTAAATCCATCACCCAGCAACGATCCGCTTTGTAGTACCTGTATAACGCGCCTGCGCATTGCGGTGCATATGCATGCGCAGTAGTGACCTGATCACTGCGATGCGAAAAATGTCAGCGAGCGATCAACTTGGAATGACCCCCCAGATCTGAATTAGGCCCGTAGCTTGAAAGGCAGCTGTACTCTAGATGCCATACTGGTGCACTAAAAGGCATCAGTACCTGCAGGTGTCTGTTACGGAGGGGCAGATTTACTAAGCCTTGGAGAGAGATAAAAGTGGAGTGAGATAAAGTGCCAACCAATCAGCTCCTGTCATTTTCAAACACAGCCTGTAGCATGGCAGTTAGGAGCTGATTGGCTGATACTTTATCATTCTCCACATTATCACTCTCCCCCTGAGAACTGTACATCTCTAGACTTGCATTTATTCTATAGATTTGTTGAGTCCGTGCTGGTTAGTAATACAATAACAAGCATATTATACACACCATCATGACCATATGGGATTTGATTGGCTGCCGTCTCACCAACATTAGTTCAGCCCACAAAATGGCTGCTTCCACTGCATATAGGCGACTGCTCGGTGTACGTTGTAAGAGCATAATCTTTGTTATCACTTTCTGTTATTATTCAAAGCTATGAATTAGCAAAGAGGTCAAATAAACCGAAGGGGACAAACGAGGCAGGATACGTTTCCTTTAAAGAAGCCTCAATAAACAAATGCAGCAGAGTAAGCCCAGTCCAAATGCATTAACGTCAAGCCACATAACTGTCCTTTGATCTAATCTGCTGTCAGCGAGAGAAGAGGAGCGTTAACGACAAGCTGGGGCGGGTCGGAGCACCCGTCAGTCACACAAGGAAATTCTGTGTCCTTTGGGAACGTAACGCGTCAGCCTGAAATTTGCAGAAACTCTGATTCCCCCTTTTATTTATCAGAATGATTTGCAATTTATTTCGTTTACTGACCCCTCTCTCTGGGACGTATTTATCACAATCTGCATCTCCGTCTCCACGTGAAGTAAAATATTGTGTTGCATCATAGCAAACGACTCTTCAAACTTATTATTTTACCTCTATTCACCTCTATTACATTCAGCATAAAATGTCAGCACCAGTAAATAATTTCATACAGATACCTCTGCCCTTTTCCCACACTGCTTGTCCTACTGCCTGCTGGAATAACTGTTGAAGAATAGTCATAAAAGGTACTCAGCCGGGAGGAGGTATTTCTGCAGTGAGTCTGTGGATCACACCTGTACTGTCTGTGGATCACACCTGTACTGTCTGTACTGTCAGTGGATCACACCTGTACTGTCTGTGGATCACACCTGTACTGTCTGTACTCTCTGTGGATCACACCTGTACTGTCTACTGTCAGTGGATCACACATGTACTGTCTGTACTGTCAGTGGATCACACCTGTACTGTCTGTACTGTCAGTGGATCACACCTGTACTGTCTGTACTGTCAGTGGATCACACCTGCACTATCTGTACTGTCTGTGGGTCACACCTGTACTGTCTGTACTGTCTGTGGCTCACACCTGTACTGTCAGTGGATCACACCTGTACTGTCTGTGGATCACACCTGTACTGTCTGTACTGTCAGTGGATCACACCTGTACTGTCTGTACTGTCAGTGGATCACACCTGCACTATCTGTACTGTCTGTGGATCACACCTGTACTGTCTGTACTGTCTGTGGCTCACACCTGTACTGTCAGTGGATCACACCTGTACTGTCTGTGGATCACACCTGTACTGTCAGTGGATCACACCTGTACTGTCTGTGGATCACACCTGTACTGTCTGTGGCTCACACCTGTACTGTCTGTGGATCACACCTGTACTGTCTGTGGCTCACATCTGTACTGTCTGTGGCTCACACCTGTACTGTCTGTGGCTCACACCTGTACTGTCTGTGGCTCACACCTGTACTGTCTGTGGCTCACATCTGTACTGTCTGTGGCTCACACCTGTACTGTCGGTGGATCACACCTGTACTGTCGGTGGATCACATCTGTACTGTCGGTGGATCACACCTGTACTGTCCGTGGATCACACCTTTGCTGTCCGTAGATCACACCTGTACTGCCTGAGGATCACACGTGTACTGTCCGTGGCTCACACCTGTAATGTCAGTGGGTCATACCCTACACCTGTACTGTCTGTGGCTCACACCTGTACTGTCTGTGGCTCACACCTGTACTGTCTGTGGCTCACACCTGTACTGTCTGTGGCTCACGCCTGTACTATCTGTGGCTCACACCTGTACTGTCTGTGGATCACACCTGTACTGTCTGTGGCTCACATCTGTACTGTCTGTGGCTCACACCTGTACTGTCTGTGGCTCACACCTGTACGGTCTGTGGCTCACACCTGTACGGTCTGTGGCTCACACCTGTACGGTCTGTGGCTCACACCTGTACGGTCTGTGGGTCATACCTGTACTGTCTGTGGCTCACACCTGTACTGTCTGTGGATCACACCTGTACTGTCTGTGGCTCACACCTGTACTGTCTGTGGATCACACCTGTACTGTCTGTGGATCACACCTGTACTGTCTGTGGGTCACACCTGTACTGTCTGTGGCTCACACCTGTACTGTCTGTGGGTCACACCTGTACTGTCAGGGGGTCACACCTGTACTGTCTGTGGGTCACACCTGTACTGTCGGTAGATCACACCTGTACTGTCTGTGGATCACACCTGTACTGTCTGTGGATCACACCTGTACTGTCTGTGGGTCACACCTGTACTGTCTGTGGCTCACACCTGTACTGTCTGTGGGTCACACCTGTACTGTCAGGGGGTCACACCTGTACTGTCTGTGGGTCACACCTGTACTGTCGGTAGATCACGCCTGTACTGTCGGTGGATCACATCTGTACTGTCGGTGGATCACACCTGTACTGTCCGTGGATCACACCTTTGCTGTCCGTAGATCACACCTGTACTGCCTGAGGATCACACGTGTACTGTCCGTGGCTCACACCTGTAATGTCAGTGGGTCATACCCTACACCTGTACTGTCTGTGGCTCACACCTGTACTGTCGGTAGATCACACCTGTACTGTCTGTGGATCACACCTGTACTGTCTGTGGATCACACCTGTACTGTCTGTGGGTCACACCTGTACTGTCTGTGGCTCACACCTGTACTGTCTGTGGGTCACACCTGTACTGTCAGGGGGTCACACCTGTACTGTCTGTGGGTCACACCTGTACTGTCGGTAGATCACGCCTGTACTGTCGGTGGATCACATCTGTACTGTCGGTGGATCACACCTGTACTGTCCGTGGATCACACCTTTGCTGTCCGTAGATCACACCTGTACTGCCTGAGGATCACACGTGTACTGTCCGTGGCTCACACCTGTAATGTCAGTGGGTCATACCCTACACCTGTACTGTCTGTGGCTCACACCTGTACTGTCTGTGGCTCACACCTGTACTGTCTGTGGCTCACACCTGTACTGTCAGGGGGTCACACCTGTACTGTCTGTGGGTCACACCTGTACTGTCGGTAGATCACGCCTGTACTGTCGGTGGGTCACACATGTAGTGACTGTGGTGCTGAAGGAGTTAATGATGAGAAAGGATCACTTACTTTAACGCCTCCGTTACCCCAGCTCCTATCCTCCTGCCTCTCCTCTCTCCGGGCTTCTTGTTAATCCCCTGTTGGGGGTGAATCCTCTGCACAGTCCCAGCTCCTTCCTGGCAATCTCTTCTTTAATATCTCTGTAATCTGCTCTCTCCTGCAGATTGGGGTAGCTCAGGGTTTCCCGGGGCTTTGTGCTCGTCCCTGGGATGCAAACTTCTTGTGCGATGGAGTTCCTCTGACTGCCTGATGGTGAGTGTGCGTGATGTGCGAGAGTGATCTCAGCTCTCTCTGGGTAGAGGAGACGCCGCCAGGCAGACTGTGTGTGTGTGTGTGTGTGTGTGTGTGTCTGTGTAAATTACACAGACTATGGGTTTCTGCGTTGAAATGACAATATCTGAACAGGCTGCAACCAGGCTTTGTCAGTTCTATTTGTGTCCCTGGTCTGTGCTGTAACGTCACTTCAAATCTTTAAAAAAAAAGTATATGTATATATATATATATATATATATACATATATATATATATATATATATATATATATATATAGAAGAAATGTTTATATTTAACAGCATAAGTGTACACAGTCATTGCTGGGCACAAAGCATTATTTATTTATTTTCAGAGCAAAAGTTTTTCAAATGTGGAAGTTGAGAACCCGGACACAGGAAAAAGCCATCGTGAGAAAGATGCAGTGAGAGACACAGATGTGGGAGGAAGATGCAGTGAGACACAGATGTGGGAGAAAGATGCAGTGAGAGACAGATGTAGGAGAAAGATGCAGTGAGAGACACAGGTGTTGGAGGAAGATGCAGTAAGAAACAGATGTGGGAGGAAGACGCAGTAAGAGACACAGATGTGAGAGGAAGACGCAGTGAGAGACACAGATGTGGGAGGAAGACGCAGTGAGAGACACAGATGTGGGAGGAAGACGCAGTGAGACCCAGATGTGGGAGGAAGACGCAGTAAGAGACACAGATGTGAGAGGAAGATGCAGTGAGACACAGATGTGGGAGGAAGATGCAGTGAGAGACACAGATGTGGGAGGAAGATGCAGTGAGAGACACAGATGTGGGAGAAAGACGCAGTGAGAGACACAGATGTGGGAGGAAGACGCAGTGAGACCCAGATGTGGGAGGAAGACGCAGTAAGAGACACAGATGTGAGAGGAAGATGCAGTGAGACACAGATGTGGGAGGAAGATGCAGTGAGAGACATAGATGTGGGAGGAAGACGCAGTGAGACACAGATGTGGGAGGAAGATGCAGTAAGACACAGATGTGGGAGGAAGACGCAGTGAGAGACACAGATGTGGGAGGAAGACGCAGTGAGAGACACAGATGTGGGAGGAAGACGCAGTGAGAGACACAGATGTGGGAGGAAGATGCAGTAAGACACAGATGTGGGAGGAAGACGCAGTGAGAGACACAGATGTGGGAGGAAGATGCAGTAAGACACAGATGTGGGAGGAAGACGCAGTGAGAGACACAGATGTGGGAGGAAGATGCAGTGAGAGACACAGATGTGGGAGGAAGACGCAGTGAGAGACACAGATGTGGGAGGAAGATGCAATAAGACACAGATGTGGGAGGAAGACGCAGTGAGAGACACAGATGTGGGAGAAAGACGCAGTGAGAGACACAGATGTGGGAGGAAGATGCAGTGAGACACAGATGTGGGAGGAAGATGCACTGAGAGACACAGATGTGGGAGGAAGACGCAGTGAGAGACACAGATGTGGGAGGAAGACGTATTAAGAGACACAGATGTGGGAGGAAGATACAGTGAGAGACACAGATGTGGGAGGAAGATACAGTGAGAGACAGATGTGGAAGGAAGACGCAGTGAGAGACACAAATGTGGGAGGAAGACGCAGTGAGAGACACAAATGTGGGAGAAAGATGCAGTGAGACACAGATGTGGGAGAAAGACGCAGTGAGAGATGCAGATGTGGGAGAAAGATGCAGTGAGAGACACAGATGTGGGAGGAAGACGCAGTGAGAGACACAGATGTGTGAGGAAGACGCAGTAAGAGACACAGATGTGAGAGTAAGATGTAGTGAGAGACACAGATGTGGGAGGAAGACGCAGTGAGAGACACAGATGTGGGAGGAAGATGCAGTGAGAGACACAGATGTGGGAGAAAGACGCAGTAAGAGACACAGATGTGAGAGTAAGACGCAGTGAGAGACACAGATGTGGGAGGAAGACGCAGTGAGAGACACAGATGTGGGAGGAAGACGCAGTGAGAGACACAGATGTGGGAGAAAGACGCAGTGAGAGACACAGATGTGGGAGGAAGACGCAGTGAGACACAGATGTGGGAGGAAGATGCACTGAGAGACACAGATGTGGGAGGAAGATGCAGTAAGACACAGATGTGGGAGGAAGACGCAGTGAGAGACACAGATGTGGGAGGAAGACGTATTAGGAGACACAGATGTGGGAGGAAGATACAGTGAGAGACACAGATGTGGGAGGAAGATACAGTGAGAGACAGATGTGGAAGGAAGATGCAGTGAGAGACACAAATGTGGGAGGAAGACGCAGTGAGAGACACAAATGTGGGAGAAAGATGCAGTGAGACACAGATGTGGGAGAAAGACGCAGTGAGAGATGCAGATGTGGGAGAAAGATGCAGTGAGAGACACAGATGTGGGAGGAAGACGCAGTGAGAGACACAGATGTGGGAGGAAGACGTATTAAGAGACACAGATGTGGGAGGAAGATACAGTGAGAGACACAGATGTGGGAGGTAGATACAGTGAGAGACACAGATGTGGGAGGTAGATACAGTGAGAGACAGATGTGGAAGGAAGACGCAGTGAGAGACACAAATGTGGGAGGAAGACGCAGTGAGAGACACAAATGTGGGAGAAAGATGCAGTGAGACACAGATGTGGGAGAAAGACGCAGTGAGAGACACAAATGTGGGAGGAAGACGCAGTGAGAGACACAGATGTGGGAGGAAGACGCAGTGAGAGACACAGATGTGGGAGGAAGACGCAGTGAGAGACACAGATGTGGGAGGAAGACGCAGTGAGAGACACAGATGTGGGAGGAAGACGCAGTGAGAGACACAGATGTGGGAGGAGGATGCAGTGAGAGACACAGATGTGGGAGGAAGACGTATTAAGAGACACAGATGTGGGAGGAAGATACAGTGAGAGACAGATGTGGAAGGAAGACACAGTGAGAGACACAAATGTGGGAGGAAGACGCAGTGAGAGACACAAATGTGGGAGAAAGATGCAGTGAGACACAGATGTGGGAGAAAGACGCAGTGAGAGACACAAATGTGGGAGGAAGACGCAGTGAGAGACACAAATGTGGGAGGAAGATGCAGTGAGAGACACAAATGTGGGAGGAAGATGCAGTGAGAGACACAAATGCGGGAGGAAGACGCAGTGAGAGACACAGATGTGGGAGGAAAACGCAGTGAGAGACACAGATGTGGGAGGAAGACGCAGTGAGAGACACAGATGTGGGAGGAGGATGCAGTGAGAAAAACACATATGTGGGAGGAAGACGCAGTGAGAGACACAGATGTGGGAGGAAGATGCAGTAAGACACAGATGTGGGAGGAAGATGCAGTAAGACACAGATGTGGGAGTAAGACGCAGTGAGAGATGCAGATGTGGGAGAAAGATGCAGTGAGAGACACAGATGTGGGAGGAAGACGTATTAAGAGACACAGATGTGGGAGGAAGATACAGTGAGAGACACAGATGTGGGAGGAAGATACAGTAAGAGACAGATGTGGAAGGAAGACGCAGTGAGAGACACAAATGTGGGAGGAAGACGCAGTGAGAGACACAAATGTGGGAGAAAGATGCAGTGAGACACAGATGTGGGAGAAAGACGCAGTGAGAGACACAAATGTGGGAGGAAGACGCAGTGAGAGACACAAAAGTGGGAGGAAGATGCAGTGAGAGACACAAATGTGGGAGGAAGACGCAGTGAGAGACACAGATGTGGGAGGAAGACGCAGTGAGAGACACAGATGTGGGAGGAAGACGCAGTGAGAGACACAGATGTGGGAGGAGGATGCAGTGAGAGACACAGATGTGGGAGGAAGACGTATTAAGAGACACAGATGTGGGAGGAAGATACAGTGACAGACAGATGTGGAAGGAAGACGCAGTGAGAGACACAAATGTGGGAGGAAGACGCAGTGAGAGACACAAATGTGGGAGGAAGACGCAGTGAGAGACACAGATGTGGGAGGAAGACGCAGTGAGAGACACAGATGTGGGAGGAAGATGCAGTGAGAGACACAGATGTGGGAGGAAGACGCAGTGAGAGACACAGATGTGGGAGGAGGATGCAGTGAGAGACAGATGTGGGAGGAAGACGTATTAAGAGACACAGATGTGGGAGGAAGATACAGTGAGAGACAGATGTGGAAGGAAGACGCAGTGAGAGACACAAATGTGGGAGGAAGACGCAGTGAGAGACACAAATGTGGGAGAAAGATGCAGTGAGACACAGATGTGGGAGAAAGACGCAGTGAGAGACACAAATGTGGGAGGAAGACGCAGTGAGAGACACAAATGTGGGAGGAAGATGCAGTGAGAGACACAAATGTGTGAGGAAGATGCAGTGAGAGACACAGATGTGGAAGGAAGACGCAGTGAGAGACACAGATGTGGGAGGGAGACGCAGTGAGAGACACAGATGTGGGAGGAGGATGCAGTGAGAAAAACACATATGTGGGAGGAAGACGCAGTGAGAGACACAGATGTGGGAGGAAGATGCAGTGAGAGACACAGGTGTGGAGAAGAAGATGCAGTAAGACAGAGATGTGGGAGGAAGACGCAGTGAGAGATACAGATGTGGGAGGAGGACACAGTGAGAGACACAGATGTGGGAGAAAGATGCAGTGAGAGACAGATGTGGGAGGAAGACGCAGTGAGACACAAAGATGTGGGAGGAAGATGCAGTGAGAGAAACACATATGTGGGAGGAAGACGCAGTGAGAGACATAGGTGTGGAGAGGAAGATGCAGTAAGACACAGATGTGGGAGGAAGACGCAGTGAGAGATGCAGATGTGGGAGGAAGACATAGTGAGAGACGCAGATGTGGGAGGAAGATGCAGTGAGAGACACAGATGTGGGAGGAAGACACAGTGAGAGACACATATGTGGGAGGAAGACGCAGTGAGAGACACAGATGTGGGAGGAAGATGCAGTGAGAAAAACACATGTGGGAGAAAGATGCGGTGAGACACACAGGTGTGGAGAGGAAGATGCAGTAAGACACAGATGTGGGAGGAAGACGCAGTAAGAGACACAGATGTGAGAGGAAGACGCAGTGAGAGATGCAGATGTGGGAGAAAGATGCAGTGAGAGACACAGATGTGGGAGGAAGATGCAGTGAGAGACACAGAGGTGGGAGGAAGACGCAGTGAAAGACACAGATGTGGTAGGAAGATGCAGTAAGAGACACAGATGTGGTAAGAAGATGCAGTGAGAGGCACAAATGTGGGAGGAAGACGCAGTGAGAGACACAGATGTGGGTGGAAGATGCAATGAGAGATGCAGATGTGGGAGGAAGACGCAGTGAGAGACACAGATGTAGGAGAAAGATGCAGTGAGTGACACAGATGTGGGAGGAAGATGCAGTAAGACACAGATGTGGGAGGAAGATGCAGTAAGAGACACAGATGTGGGAGGAAGATGCAGTGAGAGACACAAATGTGGAAGGAAGATGCAGTGAGAGACACAGATGTGGGAGGAAGACACAGTGAGAGACACAGATGTGGGAGGAAGACGCAGTGAGAGACACAGATGTAGGAGAAAGATGCAGTAATTGACACAGATGTGGGAGGAAGATGCAGTAAGAGACACAGATGTGGGAGCAAGATGCAGTGAGATACACAAATGTGGAAGGAAGACGCAGTGAGAGACACAGATGTGGGAGGAAGACACAGTGAGAGACACAGATGTGGGAGGAAGACGCAGTGAGAGACAGATGTGGGAGGAAGATGCAGTGAGAGATGCAGATGTGGGAGGAAGATGCAGTAAGACAGATGTGGGAGGATGATGCAATAAGAGACACAGATGTGGCAGGAAGACGCAGTGAGAGACACAGATGTGGGAGGAAGACGCAGTGAGAGACACAGATGTGGGAGGAAGACACAGTGAGAGACACAGGTGTGGAGAGAAGATGCAGTGAAGGTCAGATGTGGAAGAGGATGCAGTGAGAGACACAGATGTGGGAGGAAGATGCAGTGAGAGACAGATGTGGAAAAGGATGAAGTGAGAATCACATATTTGGGAGGAAGATGCAGTGAGAGACACAGGTGTGGAGACAAGATGAAGTGAGAGACACAGATGTGGGAGGAAGATGCAGTGAGAGACATATGTGGAAGAGGATGCAGTGAGAGACACAGATGTGGGAGGGAGATACAGTGGGAGACACAGATGTGGGAGGAAGATGCAGTGAGAGACAGAGGTGTGGAGAGAAGATGAAGTGAGAGACACAGATGTGGGAGGAAGATGCAGTGAGAGACAGAGGTGTGGAGAGAAGATTAAGTGAGAGACACAGACGTGGGAGGAAGACACAGTGAGAGATGCAGATGTGGGAGGAAAACGCAGTGAGAGACACAGATGTGGGAGAAAGATGCAGTGAGAGACAGATGGGGGAGGAAGATGCAGTAAAACACAGATGTGGGAGGAAGACGCAATAAGAGACGCAGATGTGGGTGGAAGATGCAGTGAGATACACAGATGTGGGAGGAAGACACAGTGAGAGACATAGATGTGGGAGGAAGATGCAGTGAGAGACACAGATGTGGGAGAAAGATGCAGTGAGAGACAGATGGGGGAGGAAGATGCAGTAAAACACAGATGTGGGAGGATGATGCAGTAAGAGACACAGATGTGGGAGGAAGACGCAGTGAGAGACACAGATGTGGGAGGAAGACACAGTGAGAGACACAGGTGTGGAGAGAAGATGCAGTGAAGGTCAGATGTGGAAGAGGATGCAGTGAGAGACACAGATGTGGGAGGAAGATGCAGTGAGAGACAGATGTGGAAAAGGATGAAGTGAGAATCACATATGTGGGAGGAAGATGCAGTGAGAGACACAGGTGTGGAGACAAGATGAAGTGAGAGACACAGATGTGGGAGGAAGATGCAGTGAGAGACATATGTGGAAGAGGATGCAGTGAGAGACACAGATGTGGGAGGGAGATACAGTGGGAGACACAGATGTGGGAGGAAGATGCAGTGAGAGACAGAGGTGTGGAGAGAAGATGAAGTGAGAGACACAGATGTGGGAGGAAGATGCAGTGAGAGACAGAGGTGTGGAGAGAAGATTAAGTGAGAGACACAGACGTGGGAGGAAGACACAGTGAGAGATGCAGATGTGGGAGGAAAACGCAGTGAGAGACACAGATGTGGGAGAAAGATGCAGTGAGAGACAGATGGGGGAGGAAGATGCAGTAAAACACAGATGTGGGAGGAAGACGCAGTAAGAGACGCAGATGTGGGTGGAAGATGCCGTGAGAGACACAAATGTGGGAGAAAGATGCAGTGAGAGACACAGATGTGGGAGAAAGATGCGTTGAGAGACACCGGTGTTGGAGGAAGTCGCAGTGAGAGACATAAATGTGGGAGGAAGAAGCAGTGAGAGACGCAGATGTGGGAGGAAGATGCAGTAAGACACAGATGTGGGAGGAAAATGCAGTAAGAGACTCAGATGTCAGAGGAAGACGTAGTGAAAGACACAGATGTGGGACGAAAACACAGTGAGAGACACAGATGTGGGAGGAAGATGCAGTGAGAGACAGAAATGTAAGAGGAAGATGCAGTAAGACAGATGTGGGAGGAAGATGCAGTAAGAGACACAAATGTGGGAGGAAGATGCAGTGAGAGACACGAATGAGGGAGGAAGACGGTGAGAGAAACATGTGGGAGGAAGATGCAGTGAGAGACACAGATGTGGGAGGAAGATGCAGTAAGACACAGATGTGGGAGGAAGACACAGTGAGAGATGCAGATGTGGGAGGAAAACGCAGTGAGAGACACAGATGTGGGAGAAAGATGCAGTGAGAGACAGATGGGGGAGGAAGATGCAGTAAAACACAGATGTGGGAGGAAGACGCAGTAAGAGACGCAGATGTGGGTGGAAGATGCAGTGAGATACACAAATGTGGAAGGAAGACGCAGTGAGAGACACAGATGTGGGAGGAAGACACAGTGAGAGACACAGATGTGGGAGGAAGATGCAGTGAGAGACACAGATGTGGGAGAAAGATGCAGTGAGAGACAGATGGGGGAGGAAGATGCAGTAAAACACAGATGTGGGAGGAAGACACAGTAAGAGACACAGATGTGGGAGGAAGACACAGTGAGAGACACAGATGTGGGAGGAAGATGCAGTGAGAGACAGAAATGTAAGAGGAAGATGCAGTAAGACAGATGTGGGAGGAAGATGCAGTAAGAGACACAAATGTGGGAGGAAGATGCAGTGAGAGACACGAATGTGGGAGGAAGACGGTGAGAGAAACATGTGGGAGGAAGATGCAGTGAGAGACACAGATGTGGGAGGAAGATGCAGTAAGACACAGATGTGGGAGGAAGACACAGTGAGAGACACAGGTGTGGAGAGAAGATGCAGTGAGAGTCAGATGTGGAGGAGAATGCAGTGAGAGACGGATGTTGGAGGCAGATGCAGTGAGAATCAGGTGTAGAAGAGGATGAAGTGAGAGACTCAGATGTGGGAGGAAGATGTAGTGAGAGACAGATGTGGAAGAGGATGGAGTGAGAAACACCTATGTGGGAGGAAGATGCAGTGAGAGACACAAATGTGGGAGGAAGAAGCAGTGAGAGATGCAGATGTGGGAGGAAGATGCAGTAAGACAAAATGTGGGAGGATGATGCAGTAAGAGACACAGATGTGAGAGGAAGACGCAGTGAGAGACACAGATGTGGGAGGAAGACGCAGTGAGAGACACAGATATGGGAGGAAAATGCAGTGAGAGACACAGATGTGGGAGGAAGATGCAGTGAGAGACACAGATGTGGGAGGAAGATGCAGTAAGACACAGATGTGGGAGGAAGACACAGTGAGAGACACAGGTGTGGAGAGAAGATGCAGTGAGAGTCAGATGTGGAGGAGAATGCAGTGAGAGACGGATGTTGGAGGCAGATGCAGTGAGAATCAGGTGTAGAAGAGGATGAAGTGAGAGACTCAGATGTGGGAGGAAGATGTAGTGAGAGACAGATGTGGAAGAGGATGGAGTGAGAAACACCTATGTGGGAGGAAGATGCAGTGAGAGACACAAATGTGGGAGGAAGAAGCAGTGAGAGATGCAGATGTGGGAGGAAGATGCAGTAAGACAAAGATGTGGGAGGATGATGCAGTAAGAGACACAGATGTGAGAGGAAGACGCAGTGAGAGACACAGATGTGGGAGGAAGACGCAGTGAGAGACACAGATATGGGAGGAAAATGCAGTGAGAGACACAGATGTGGGAGGAAGATGCAGTGAGAGACACAGATGTGGGAGGAAGATGCAGTAAGACACAGATGTGGGAGGAAGACACAGTGAGAGACACAGGTGTGGAGAGAAGATGCAGTGAAGGTCAGATGTGGAAGAGGATGCAGTGAGAGATGCAGATGTGGGAGGAAGATGCAGTAAGACAGATGTGGGAGGATGATGCAGTAAGAGACACAGATGTGGCAGGAAGACGCAGTGAGAGACAGATGTGGGGGGAAGATACAGTGGGAGACAGAGGTGTGGAGAGAAGATGAAGTGAGAGACACAGATGTGGGAGGAAGATGCAGTGAGAGACAGAGGTGTGGAGAGAAGATTAAGTGAGAGACACAGACGTGGGAGGAAGACACAGTGAGAGATGCAGATGTGGGAGGAAAACGCAGTGAGAGACACAGATGTGGGAGAAAGATGCAGTGAGAGACAGATGGGGGAGGAAGATGCAGTAATACACAGATGTGGGAGGAAGACGCAGTAAGAGACGCAGATGTGGGTGGAAGATGCCGTGAGAGACACAAATGTGGAAGAAAGATGCAGTGAGAGACACAGATGTGGGAGAAAGATGCAGTGAGAGACACAGATGTGGGAGAAAGATGTGTTGAGAGACACCGGTGTTGGAGGAAGTCGCAGTGAGAGACATAAATGTGGGAGGAAGAAGCAGTGAGAGACGCAGATGTGGGAGGAAGATGCAGTAAGACACAGATGTGGGAGGAAAATGCAGTAAGAGACTCAGATGTCAGAGGAAGACGTAGTGAGAGACACAGATGTGGGACGAAAACACAGTGAGAGACACAGATGTGGGAGGAAGACGCAGTTAGAGACTCAGATGTGGGAGGAAGATGCAGTGAGAGACAGAAATGTAGGAGGAAGATTCAGTGAGAGACACGAATGTGGGAGGAAGATGCAGTGAGAGACACGAATGTGGGAGGAAGACAGTGAGAGAAACATGTGGGAGGAAGATGTAGTAAGAGACACAGATGTGGGAGGAAGATGCAGTAAGACACAGATGTGGGAGGAAGACACAGTGAGAGACACAGGTGTGGAGGAGAATGCAGTGAGAGATGGATGTTGGAGGAAGATGCAGTGAGAATCAGGTGTAGAAGAGGATGAAGTGAGAGACTCAGATGTGGGAGGAAGATGTAGTGAGAGACAGATGTGGAAGAGGATGGAGTGAGAAACACCTATGTGGGAGGAAGATGCAGTGAGAGACACAAATGTGGGAGGAAGAAGCAGTGAGAGATGCAGATATGGGAGGAAGATGCAGTAAGACAAAGATGTGGGAGGATGATGCAGTGAGAGACACAGATGTGGGAGGAAGACGCAGTGAGAGACACAGATATGGGAGGAAAATGCAGTGAGAGATCAGATGTGGGAGGAAGATGCAGTGAGAGACACAGATGTGGGAGGAAGATGCAGTAAGACACATATGTGGGAGGAAGACACAGTGAGAGACACAGGTGTGGAGAGAAGATGCAGTGAAGGTCAGATGTGGAAGAGGATGCAGTGAGAGACACAGATGTGGGAGGAAGATGCAGTGAGAGACAGATGTGGAAGAGGATGGAGTGAGAATCACATATGTGGGAGGAAGATGCAGTGAGAGACACAGGTGTGGAGACAATATGAATTGAGAGACACAAATGTGGGAGGAAGATGCAGTGAGAGACAGATGTGGAAGAGGATGCAGTGAGAGACAGATGTGGGAGGAAGATGCAGTGAGAGACACAGATGTTGGAGGAAGAACCAGTGAGAGACACAGATGTGGGAGGAAGACGCAGTGAGAGACATAGATGTGGGAGGAAGACGCAGTGAGAGACACAAATGTGGGAGGAAGAAGCAGTGAGAGATGCAGATGTGGGAGGAAGATGCAGTAAGACACAGATGTGAAAGGATGACGCAGTAATAGACACAGATGTGAGAGGAAGATGCAGTGAGAGACACAGATGTGGGAGGAAGACGCAGTGAGAGACACAGATGTGGGAGGAAAATGCAGTGATAGACACAGATGTGGGAGGAAGATGCAGTGAGAGACAGATGTAGGAGGAAGATGCAGTAAGGCACAGATGTGGACGAAAGGCAGAGTGAGAGACACAAGTGTGGAGAGAAGATGCAGTGAGAGTCAGATGTGGAGGAGAATGCAGTGAGAGACTGATGTTGGAGGAAGATGCAGTAAGAGACAGATGTGGAAGATGATGGAGTGAGAAACATGTGGGAGGAAGATGCACTAAGAGACACAGGTGTGGAGACAAGATGAAGTGAGAGACAGATGTGGGAGGAAGATGCAGTGAGAGACAGATGTAGAAGAGGATGCAGTGAGAGACATAGATGTGGGAGGAAGATGCAGTGAGATACAGATGTGAGGAAGACACAGTAAGAGACACCGATGTGGGAGCAAGATGCAGTGAGAGACTCAGATGTGGGAGGAAGACGCAGTAAGACACAGATGTGGGAGGAAGGCGCAGTAAGAGACACAGATGTGAGAGGAAGACACAGTAAGAGACACCGATGTGGGAGGAAGACGCAGTGAGAGACACAAATGTGGGAGGAAGATGCAGTGAGAGACTCAGATGTTGGAGGAAGATGCAGTGAGAGACACAGGTGTGGAGAGAAGATGCAGTGAGAGTCAGATGTGGAAGATGATGCATTGAGAGACACAGATGTGGGAGGAAGGTGCAGTGAGAGACATGTGGAAGAGGATGGAGTGAGAGACACAGATGTGGGAGGAAGATGCAGTGAGAGACACAGGTGTGGAGAGAAGATGAAGTGAGAGACACAGATGTGGGAGGAAGATGCAGTGAGAGACAGATGTGGAAGAGGATGCAGTGAGAGACACAGGTGTGGAGAGAAGATGAAGTGAGAGACACAGATGTGGGAAGAAGATGCAATGAGCGACAGATGTGGAAGAGGATGCAGTGAGAGACAGATGTGGAAGATGCATTGAGAGACAGATGTGGGATAAAGATGCAGTGAGAGACACAGATGTGGGAGGAAGATGCAGTGAGAGACAGAGGTGTGGAGAGAAGATGAAGTGAGAGACACAGATGTGGGACGAAGATGCAGTGAGAGACAGATGTGGAAGAGGATGCAGTGAGAGACAGATGTGGAAGATGCATTGAGAGACAGATGTGGGAGAAAGATGCAGTGAGAGACACAGATGTGGGAGGAAGATGCAGTGAGAGGCACAAATGTTGGAAGAAGATGCAGTGAGAGACACAGGTGTGGAGAGAAGATGAAGTGAGAGACAGAGGTGTGGAGAGAAGATGAAGTGAGAGACAGGTGTGGAAAGAAGATGAAGTGAGAGACAGATGTGGGAGGAAGTTGCAGTGAGAGACACAGCTGTGGAGAGAAGATAAGGTGAGAGACAGCTGCAGAACAGGATGCATATGCTCCCTGCTACACTACTTCATTTCTGCTCGGAAAGTCTTTAAATAAAATTTGTTGCAATCTGTGGTTTAATAAAAATAATTAGGAAGAAGCGTATCAAAGCTTTTAAAATAACTCTATATCCTACTTTCTACGAAGGTTAAAAAAATGGCTTTGTTGCAAGAACAGTGAAATAAATTATCCTCACAGCACATCTCTCGGGAAATGTCTACAGACACATTTACCAATATTATATATGTTCTGCTGCAGCAACTTGTAAGTTTCATTTAGCAAAAGTTGTAAGAAAGTCTAGAGCAGCATTAACCCCTTATGTCTCAGGCAACAAAAGCTGCACGTTCCCCAACCATTCCAAGAGGTACAATGTCTTACCCCTACCAATAGTACTCTTACTACAAGGCATCTAGAAAGTATTCACAGCGCTTTACTTTTTCCACATTTTGTTATGTAACAGTTTTATTCCAGAATGGAATAAATTATTTTTTTCCCCTCAAAGTTTTTTTGAGATTTTTGCAAATGTATTAAAAATAAAAAACTAAGAAATCACATGTACATAAGTATTCACAGCCTTTGCTCAATACTTTGTTGATGCACCTTTGGCAGCAATTACAGCCTCAAGTCATTTTGAATATGATGCCACAAGCTTGGCACACCTATATTTGGGCAGTTTCGCCCCCATTCCTTTTTCCAGCACCTCTCAAGCTCCATCAGGTTGGATGGGAAGCGTCGGTGCACAGCCATTTTCAGATCTCTCCAGACATGTTCAATCGGATTCAAGTCTGGGCTCTGGCTGGGCCACTCAAGGACACTCACAGAGTTGTCCTGAAGCCACTCTTTTGATATCTTGGCTGTGTGCTTAGGGTCGTTGTGCTGCTGAAAGATGAACCGAAAGATGAACCGTCGCCCCAGTCTGAGGTCAAGAGCGCTCTGGAGCAGGTTTTCATCCAGGATGTCTCTGTACATTCCTGCATTCATTTTTTCCTCTATCCTGGCTAGTCTCTCAGTTCCCGCCACTGAAAAACATCCCCACAGCATGATGCTGCCACCACCATGCTTCACTGTAGGGATAGTATTGGCCTGGTGATGAGCAGTGCCTGGTTTCCTCCAAACATGATGCCTGGCATTCACGCCAAAGAGTTCAATCTTTGTCTCATCAGACCAGAGAATTTTGTTTCTCATGGTCTGAGAGTCCTTCAGGTGCATTTTGTCAAAATCCAGACGGGCTGCGAAGTGCTTTTTACTAAGGATTGGCTTCCGTCAGGCCTCTCTACCATACAGGCCTGATTGGTGGATTGCTGACAGAGTGACCATCGGGTTCTTGGTCACCTCCCTGACTAGGGCCCTTCACCCCCGATTGCTCAGATTAGATGTCTGGCCTGCTCTAGGAAGAGTCCTGGTGGTTCCGAACTTCTTCCATTTACGGATGATGGAGGCCACTGTGCTCATTGGGACCTTCAAAGCAGCAGATATTTTTCTGTACCCTTCCACAGATTTGTGCCTTGAGGCAATCCTATCTTGGAGGTCTACAGACAATTCCTTTGACTTCTTTCTTGGTTTGTGCTCAGACATGCACTGTCAAGTGTGGGACCTTATATAGACAGGCGTGTGCAGAGGCGGATTGGCCATAGGGCTTACAGGGAAGATCGCCGGTGGGCCGACGCACCCGTGGGGCCTGTTTTGTTTGAGGACATGTGGTCCTATTTATAGACATAATGAATAAGATACAAAATAATTTGCATATATGAAAATGTCTTTGCCACTTAGCCTGTGATTGCAGATGATCTAGTGTATGGTCTGTCTGCCTGCTTGGCTGACATATAAGATTGAGTAAATAGTGATTGGGATACGGTTGGTGTAATAAGCAAGAAAATATATATTTCTAAAGGATTATATAGTTTCCTAAATTCTAAAAGTGGATCATATAATGTGCTCATAATATTTAATTTTATTTCCTTCTATCTTCCCCCTTGATGCTGGACATGCCCACTATCTGGAAAGTCTTGGGGGGGAGGGTGCTGCTGCCATGCCCATGGCTAGACCTTACACCTCTGGTGCTGCCCATGTGGGGCCAATAGTACTAATTTTTCCAGGGCCGCTTTTTGTTCCCAATCCGCCCCTGGGCGTGTGCCTTTCCAAATCATGTCCAATCAACTGAATTTACCACAGGTGGACTCCAATTAAGCTGTAGGAACATCTCAAGCATGATCTATGGAAACAGGATGCACCTAAGCTCAATTTTGAGCTTCATGGCAAAAGCTGTGAATACTTATGTACATGTGATTTCTTAGTTTTTTTTATTTTTAATACTTTTACAAAAATTTTAAAAAAAATATTTTTTCACGTTGTCATTATGGGGTATTGTGTGTAGTATTTTGAGGGGGAAAATGAATTTATTCCATTTTGGAATAAGAACAGGTAGAAAGACCAATCTGTGCGCAGAAGAATCAGATTTAAAACATATAATATTTTATTAATAATCCAGTATTGTATAAATCAACTAAAATACAATCCTTAGGAGTGACCACATGAATATTGGTATATCACATATCACTACTTATACCCCTTTTCCACTAGCGTAGCACGGGTCGCAGCCGTGTCGCCTGACACGGCTGCGACCCGTGCTACAGCCCCCTGCAGACAGCGCTCACCAACCCGGCAATTGCCGGGTTGGTGACGCGCTAGTGACGCAGCAGGGGCGGCGCTGGGAGATCACATGTTCTCCCAGCGCTGCCCTCCCTATGCACTGTGAACGGGAGCCGTGTCGCCTCGACACGGCTCCCGTTCACACTAGACAGCTTACCGGGTTGAACACGTGTTCAACCCGGCTAGCTACCAGGGTAGGATTCCCGGATCATTTGATCCGGGAATTTGCCGGGGGACCCGTTTCCACTAGGGAAAAACACGGGTAAATGCGCGCCCCCGCGCATTTACCCGTGTTTAAAAATGCTAGTGGAAAAGGGGTATAAGTGTAAAAAACCAAGACCATCTATTATATATCTAGTAAATTGAAAAACCAATAACGGATATAAATGTAACAGTCTCTTGAAGATGGTAACTGTTCCTAAACTGATAATAATGTAACAATGCAGAACGTAATTCACACATCATAGTCTCAATCCTGTACAATGGATTAATGTTTATAGAATGTCCGCACTGTCTGGCCAGCCTGTAATGACTAGGATGCGTTTTTGCTCTCCAAAATTCATCCGAAAAGCCAGTAAATATTGTACAAGGGCCCTCATTCCGAGTTGTTCGCTCGCAAGCTGCTTTTAGCAGCATTGCACACGCTAAGCCGCCGCCCTCTGGGAGTGAATCTTAGCTTAGCAGAATTGCGAACGAAAGATTTGCAATATTGCGAAAAGATTTATCTGTGCAGTTTCTGAGTAGCTCCAGACTTACTCTTCCAGTGCGATCAGTTCAGTGCTTGTCGTTCCTGGTTTGACGTCACCAACACACCCAGCGTTCGCCCAGACACTCCCCCGTTTCTTCAGCCACTCTCGCGTTTTTCCCAGAAACTGCAGCGTTTTTTCACGCACTCCCATAAAACGGCCAGTTTCCGCCCAGAAACACCCACTTCCTGTCAATCACACTCCGACCACCAGAACGAAGAAAAAACCTTGTAATGCCGTGAGTAAAATACCAAACTTCTTAGCAAATTTACTTGGCGCAGTCGCAGTGCGAACATTGCGCATGCGCAATTAGCGGAAAATCGCTGCGATGCGAACAAAATTACAGAGCGAACAACTCGGAATGAGGGCCAAGGTACCTGTGACACAGTTCCGTGATAATATATACTGAAGTAAGAACCACCATGCAGCTGAAAACCACTTACATACCGCCCCAGTCTGGTAACGTAATAAATCGTTGGTGATATATGGGAATGTCACGTACAACTGAGCGGCTCCTGTCCTCACGTGCCGCTAATGCAGATAGCTGTATGTTCAGGATAACAATATAGACAGTCGTCTCGTCCTGCTTGTAGCTGATGCCCGCAATAGCTGTCCAGCCGGGATAACACCCGGACCTCCCCTGCTTGTGATCCACGTACTGGCGTTTGCTGTGCTGCCTGGGTGCTTCCCAGAAAGCACAGCTGGGTAGTCCTTTGAAGCCGGGATCGAATAAACGGAGTCACCTGCGGCGGGTTAGGGCTGGCGGTTACATAAAGTTGTTACCCAGGAATAGAAGCAATATAGGATGGTATAGGATGGTCTGAGTAAAATGGTCACTCCAATGCTGTCACCTAACGCGTTTCTCGACCTTAGCCCCGGTCGTTTCATCAGAGGAAATATCCTGAACATACATACACTTCCTTATGCCTTCTCCAGGTTAATACATCTGCCCCTAAGTCTGACAGCACTGGTTTAGTTAATCCTATTAAAGGGATAAATGAGCAGGGCTCCATCTGTATATTTCACCTCTGGGCTCCTAGTATGAACTGATGCCCCTACATTAAAGTATAAATCAAACGCATAAAGTGCACTTCCAGCATAATCATTAGGGTGAGTTTCAGACACAGCCAGTGGGGGTCATATCATCAGTTTTGTGTGAATGTGCTCTTGCTGTACTTTGTCACTCTTACACGCCCCATTGAACTTCCGTGCCTCTAAGTGCAAGAAGTCGGTAGCCCAAGATGCTTCTCATGCGGCATACTGACTGTAGGTATGAGGATTATTTGTGCGTGTGTGCGCAGTTGTAATGAACGCATTTTCCAGGGGGAAATAATCTGCAAATTGCGTTTACATTCCTATCTACACTACCACCCCTGCGTGTATGTATAGCAGCACACAGAACAACGTAAGGTGTGATGTCATATGAAACGAGCAGCATGTATTGGCATAAGACATAACGGGTCATACTGTATAATGTATACAGGGCATCCGGAAGGTATTCACAGCACTTCACTTTTTCCACATTTTGTTCTGCTACAGCCTTATTCCAAAATGAAAAAATAAAGAGAGAAAGGGGCGCCCGTACCTTCAACCCTATAAGAACTTCCTAATGCTGCACAGTTTGGAAAAAGGGGAGATTGCCAACCCTTAAAGAAAAAGAACAGTTAGAAAGACCAATCTGTGCGCAGAAGGATCAGATTTAAAACATATAGGGCCAGATGTACTAAGCCTGAAAAGTGATAAATATCACAGTGATAAAGTACCAGCCAATCGGCTCCTAACTGTAATTTTTCAAACACAGACTGTAACATGGCAGTTAGGAGCCAATTGGCTGGTGCTTTATCACAGTGATATTTATCACTTTTCAGGCTTAGTACATCTCCCCCATAATATTTTATTAATGATCCAATACTGGATAAATCAACTAAAATACAATCCTTAGGAGTGACCGCATAAGGAAGTGATAAACCAGTGATATGTGCAAGGTGATAACACACCATCCAATCAGCTCCAATATGCAAATTAACAGTTAGGATCTGATTGGCTGGTGCCTTTATCACCTTGCATATATCACTGGTTTATCACTTCCTTATGCCTTCTCCAGGTTAATACATCTGCCCCTTAATCCCCTGCTGTAATGACTTAATTCCCTGCTGTATTGTTCTCTCTGTATTGTATTGCAGCTGAGAACAATAGATGAAAGATTTATGCTAATAAGCCTTGGTGCACTATGGCGCAGCAGAGAAGGTTAGCTGAGTGAGGCTCCATCTGTAGTTGTTGGTGCCCCCCCCTTTGGCTGACTTTACTGCCCACACCCCGACCCAGCAGCTCCCAGACACACACTCTCTCTCCAGGGGCACCGAGATGGTAGGGTACTAATTACCTGGGTCCAGGGCATGTTAGAGGGTCCCAACCCGGGTCATCTGCTAAGGGTGACATGATCCACCTGCGTGGCTGCCTGTGGCCCCTGTACAGCTGCAAGGAGGAGGAGATGTTAGGGTGGGGCATTGTGCACTCATGAAGAAGTCTCTCCCCATAGGTGATGGCTGCTGTAGGAGGGGCCTCCTGCAGATCACAATCACCCTCCACATTCACTCCGCCCCCTCCCTGAGCAGCACCCAGACCGGGAGAGGGAGGACCGTGGCACATGACCCCTGGGCTCCCTGCTCATTCCTGCTCTGGGGCACATAAAGCAGAACCTGGAGCAATGGAGGAGGTCAGTGTGCCCACCTCAGGGCTGGGTATATGGCATGTAGATAATGCCACGTGGTCCTTTCGATGACTACATCCCATAATATGTAACATTACTGATGGAGATAATACTTTCTCGTCATTGTACTCCTCTACAAGGATATATGTGATACCCACAGGTATCTGGTATGCAAGATCTGCAGTCACTGTGTATAGTACATCACCCTTACCTTGCCCCGGCTGGTCATGGTTTCCGGCACAGTTACCAGAGGGTCCCCTGAAGAATCAGGTCTTTAACTACAAGTACATTGTGGGTGTGGACTACAGGTGTCGGTGCAGCGCATAAAGAATTGGGCGCCAGGCCATCTCAGAAAAACAGCATAAAGTTTATTTAAACATCAAACAGGGATATTGCAGGGATAACTTGTGAACACTCCTCCAGCACAAAGCATAACAGTTACAGTGGATCCCATATCAGGGCACCTCCTCCAGCGCATCGCTTAGTCGCAGCGGCATATGTATGGCGAACATCAGTACGTATCAGGGCATTCTGTGACCAGTAGTGCTACACATCAGGTTGCCGTCTCTCTCTCTCTCTTACTTAGCGAGGATTCTTTTCCTTGGGGGCGCTTACTCACGCCGCGTGGCTTTCCGACCACTTCACCCAGATACCTCTCGAGATACTTTTCCATGGGGGCGCTTACTCACGCCGCGTGGCTTCCGACCACTTCACCCAGATACCTCTTGAGACTCACACCTTTAGCACACTTTTCTCCTGGCATCACCCTTTCACTGGATTCTGCATACTGCTGCTCTTACACTGCGATGTCTCCCTCTGTCATCAAGTGCTTTGCTGTGGCTGGCATCACTCCCCACCTAAACATGTGGGGAGCCCTCACTGGGGCTACATCTTTCTGGCTAAATCCACCTCACTGTCTGCTCACTCTCCTCACTGACTGTCCTCTCCCTAGGCTGCTGCAGGACAACCTTTTTATAACCCTGCATTCCCAGGTACACATTCTATCTGGGATTTCCCGCTCTGTGTTTCCCGCTCTCAGTTTCCCGCTCTGAGTCTGCAAATGAGTGAGTCATGCCCTTTGCATTTTGCAGACATAATCTGTATAGCTATGAGCTGTGCTGTTAACTCCTTCTGTGCTGCAAGCTGTAGGCTGCTGGCACAGTGCTATGCAACTCCAGCAAGCATTTTACTTTTATTAAAGTCATGCTGGCACCTGTAGTGCCACAGTTGATTTGGGCTGCAGTTTCAGGGTATCACATATAGAGCAGATGTACTAAGCTGTGGAGAGAGGTAAAGTGGAGAGAGGTAAAGTATCAGCCAATCAGCTCCTAACTGCCATGTTACAGGCTGTGTTAGAAAAATGACAGTTAGGAGCTGATTGGCTGGTACTTTATCTCTCCCCAGTTTATCACGCTCCCATGCTTAGTACATCTGCCCCAAATGTGCCGATAACTGTATCAAGAAGTGAGCGGGTAGTTATACTGTGCCGTCAGTCAATGATGAAAAATCTGGACATTTCTCGGCAAAACCATATCTGTATTTGGGCAAGCAGGGCAATCCATGAGGGTACTAATGTCCTGAAGACCCCAAGCTTCTACCCCGTGTAGCGTTATCTTATAAACTAGTGATGAGCGGATTCGGTTTTACTCGGTTCTCAAAACGGCATCTTATTGGCTCACGGATGTCACGTGTTTTGGATAGCCAATAAGATTCTGTTTTGAGAACCGAGTAAAACTGAGTAAAACCGAATCCGCTCATCACTATTATAAACCTATATTACACACCAGTGATATGTCTGGGGGTATCACTGACATACTGGGGGGAAGAGGGGGCTTATCTAATCCTCTAACATCTATCTCCGCTCCATGTTTTGATTTGTCTCCACTGTAATGGAGATAGTGGGTCACCGGGGAGCTGGAGAGGATCTCTTGAACTATATCATGTCACCCAGCGTGGCTCTGCCAGCAGGATTTACAGCTGTCTCTGACATCTAATCCGGTCCTCGCCATGCATTATACATCAGGAAGAGATTTATCACAATTCTCCAGCACTTCCTCGCATGAAATATAAAGGAGTCCGCAGGGACCTGCCTGCTGCAATCTCAGAGTGGATGTTACTGTGTTCCATGTGATGCTGGCTGCACAGGGACCTCTCCGCAGCCGCATGTCCCTTAACTCCTGCACCGCCGGGCAGGACCGCCATCTCCAGCAGCTCTTTCCTGTCATCATGGCGGACCGCACAAAGCAAAACATGTTAATAACTGTGGTCACAGGCAGCACCCACATTATCACCCTGTGATACAGAACATTGGGGATGATTCTATGATATACAAGTGGTATACCTGCAATCTGATTGGTTGCTATGGCAACACCTCCACGTATACTATTTAGAAAGTTTGGTAAATCTTTCCCGAGTCATTGTTTTTATTTACCCCGAGCCGTAAACGCAAAAGACCCCATCTTCATTGGTGGAGAGGGAGTTATTTTTAATTATGTAAAATATTTAGAGGCCCATTTATCGATAAGTGATAAAACTCGTTGCATATGATAAATGGTGCTCCAGCCAATCAGCTCCTAACTGTCATTTTTCAAACACATGACAGTTGGGGACTGATTGGCTGGGGCACTATCATACACAAGTTTTATCACTCATTGATAAATTAGGCCTTAGTCTGTCCCGCTCCAGTCCTCCCACACAGGGCTACCAAGACATTACAGGTATAAGGGAGGGGGCGTGGCCAAGCATGGGAGCCAAGTATAGGGGCTTTGAAGAAAAAAATGTCTGTGTTCCTGCATAGAGGGAGGTGTTGGCTACCTCAGGCCTCCACCCGGCCCCCCAGACAAGCCCAGGCCCAGATAATTAGCACCCACCTCCTTTCAGGGTTTCTATTCTCCCATGGCACCCAACAGGGGGAACCCACGTACAACAGCTTTGGAATCGGGGGAAAAGCCCTGATTGGTTCTGAAGCTTATAAGAATATGGTTGGTAAATACAGATAGAGCCAAACTATAGAACAATGGGGTCATTCTGACCTGACCGCACGCTGCCGTTTTTCGCAGCGCAGCGATCAGGTCACTACTGCGCATGCATAGGCACCGCAATGCGCAGGCGCGTCGTACGGGTACAAAGCAAATCGTTGCTGAGCTATGGATTTAACGAAGAATCTATTCGCACAGCCGATCGCAAGGAGATTGATAGGAAGAAGGCATTTGTGGGTGTCAACTGACCGTTTTCTGGGGGTCGTTGGAAAAACGCAGGCGTGTCCAAGCGTTTGCAGGGTGAGTGTCTGACGCCAATTCCGGAACCAGACAGGCTGAAGTGATCAAGTGAGTTCAGAGCTACTCAGAAACTGCACAAACAGTTTTTGTACCGCTCGGCTGCACAGGCGATCGCACACTTGCAAAGCAAAAATACACTCCCCCGTGGGCGGCGACTATGCGTTTGCACGGCTGCAAAAAGTAGCTAGCGAGCGATCAACTCGGAATGACCCCCAATGTATTTGGCGAACGCTGCAGCAGGGTGTACAGTATGTTTCTGTACCAAATCTCTCAATCATTGTATCGCTCCACTGGTATTGTACAGACGCTTCTGTAATGTTGGTAAATAATGGAATTCTTTTTTTCACAACCATTATCAACGGATCATTATGTCTGTGCAGAAACCGCACTGCTCCCCAGAGGATTTCTTCCCTCTGTATACTGGCTGAGCCCGGTGCATTATAGTAATGGGTTTAGCAAGTTCACAAGTTCTGTGCTGGTAAGTAGCAATAAGAAGATTCTCTTTCCGATCTCAGATGATAAAACGTCACTCTGGTGGGTGAGGGCTCGCAGGGGCGGTGCGTCTCTCAGACTGGAAGTGATGAAATATTACCATTGCTGGAAATTAGCTGGTGCAATCAGGAAAGCATGTACGGCAGGAAATTATAAGGAGCAGAATTCCCTTAAAAGTTTTTGAAGTCTTGCACCATCCGAGCCCACTACTGAAAAAGCATTTCAGGATGACTGTGAAAGTAACACGTATCGGTGCGGACGCGTACCGCTACACCCGAGATGTGGATGTAAATGAGTCCCAAAGTTAGTAAAATCTACTTGTTAATGAGAAGACGCTAATATGTCACGATCCGGGTATCTGGACGCCATTACTTACCCTTCAGAGGCCTCCTAAGGCTGGCTCAGCGTTCCAGGACCGGATCCCGCTGTTCCTGAGTTTCCACATGCAGAATGTCAGAGTGGTGATTTCATCAGCCGCGGCCTCCGCTGTGCCCGCGTGGTTAAATGTGCGCTTGTCAGTCTGGCGTCTCCTGTCTCCTGTGGCCGGCGTCGCCATTACTGTTTCAATTCTCACATGGATTACAAACCAAACTTCCCTCCAAGTGTCTGCATGGGCGCAGCCATCTTGGATTTTGTCATCTGAGCATTTCCGCCAATCTGCTGTCTGTATTGTTGATTTGCATAATTGCCTAGCCAACCCCTTCCTTGCTGCAGGTATAAGTAAGCTGTGCCTGAGCAAGGAAGGCGTCAGTGCTTTGGTTGTCTAACCTAGTTCCAGTTTGTCTCTCTCCTGTGGTTGTCTTCCAGGTTCCAGCTCCTGTCTCCAGACTTCTGCTATAGAGACCCGCACCAGCATTCCATCTGCGGTGTAGCCTGACTCTCCGATCCATTCTGGACTCACCTGTTTCCAGTTACATCAATCACCTGCTTCCAGCCCAGCTTCCAGCAGTGTACAGCTTCTCTTAAAGGGCCGGTGTCCTTTCTGCAGTTTACCACTCTCCACCGGTATTATTATTTCACCGCTCTCAAACTCCAAACTTCATCAATCACCTGCTTCCAGCACAGCTTCCAGCAGTGTACAGCTTCTCTTAAAGGGCCGGTGTCCTTTCTGCAGTTTACCACTCTCCACCGGTATTATTATTTCACCGCTCTCAAACTCCAAACTTCATTATTATTTCATCGCTCTCAAGTTCGTTTATTATTTAACTGGTTCCAGCGAGTATCCACCCCGTACCAACAACAGTCTGGTTCCAGCCAGTATCCACAGCAGCCGTTTTATCTTCAGCAACCCAGCCTTTCCTGGAACACCAGCTGGTACGATCCTGGGTTCTCTCCATTGCTACAGTCAGGCCTGGTAAGGACTTTCCAACTAGAAGATTATAAGAACTGTCTCACTCTACCAGTGCCTGTGGCCCTTGCCACCCTGTAGTACCCAGGAATTGTATCTATCCTCTGTTGACTTTTATGTTTCCTTTACTGCTGCTGTGTTACGGAGTTTGTCATAATAAACATCATTGACTTTTATCCTGGTTGTCGTGGTCACGCCTTCGGGCAGTTATTCTACATGTTACTTACATGTCTAGGGGTCTGATACAACCTCCCAGGTTCCGTTACATCTCAGCCCCTACAACTGAGGCTGCCTCCCGTCAGCTCAGGCCCTCAGTTGTGACAGTAAGCACTGACCTAATGAATCCAGCCGGAGACCAGGATCAAGCGGCCAGGCCAATGCAAGAACTGGCAGCCCGACTTGAACATCAGGAGGCTGCACAGGGCCACATTATCCGCTGTCTCCAGGATCTCTCTACACGGCTGGATGGGATTCAAACGACCCTCCGTGGACCTGGCACGTCCGGTGCGTCCACTACAGTGACACCAGCTGTAACCCCACCCACCTTACCCATTTCCAGTCCACATCTTCATCTTCCAACGCCAGCAAAATTTGATGGATCTCCAAGGTTCTGCAGGGGATTTCTCAATCAATGTGAAATCCACTTTGAGCTTCTACCTGGCAATTTCTTCAGTGACCGTACCAAAATTGCCTATATCATCTCCCTTCTCAGTGGCTCAGCCCTTGACTGGGCATCACCTTTATGGGAGAAGTCTGATCCCCTGCTATCCTCCTATACTGACTTTGTAGCTACATTCAGGCGCATCTTCGACGAGCCAGGCCGGATAACATCTGCTTCATCTGAGATTCTCCGTTTACGCCAGGGAACACGTACTGTGGGACAGTATCTTATACAGTTTAAAATCCTGGCATCCGAACTGGCATGGAACGACGAGGCCCTGTATGCTGCATTCTGGCATGGCTTATCAGAACGCATCAAGGATGAGTTAGCTACCAGAGACTTGCCCTCTAAGTTTGCACGAAGGTTGATCTACGTTTCAGAGAGAGAGCAACTGAGCGAGGAAGATCATCTACTCCTAAATCTTCTGCTCCTCCTCCTCGTCAACCATCTCCATCCAAGGATGAGCCTATGCAAATTAGTCGTTCCCGTCTATCTCCCGCTGAGCGCCGAAGACGTCTCTCTGAGTCTCTCTGTCTCTACTGTGCAGCTCCGTCGCACACTATCAATGCCTGTCCCAAACGTCCGGGAAACTCCAGATCCTAGCTCGCCAAGGAGAGGGCCGGCTAGGAGTAATGATCTCCTCTCCATCTCCTCATGACTGTAACCTCCCAGTGTCGCTCCAAATTGCTCAACGTTACAGGAACGTCATTGCCCTCCTTGATTCCGGAGCAGCTGGGAATTTCATAACCGAAGCTTATGTTAAACGGTGGTCCCTACCCACCGAGAGACTGTCCTCGTCCATCTCTTTGACTGCCGTGGATGGCAGCAAGATTTTTGACGCAGTCATTTCCTTAAGGACTCTTCCAGTTCGTCTGAGAGTGGGAGTTCTTCATTCTGAGTATATTTCTTTTTTAGTGATTCCAAGAGCCACACATCCAGTGGTTTTAGGCCTTCCATGGCTCCGTCTCCACAACCCATCAATTGACTGGACGACTACGCAAATACTGGCATGGGGTCCCTCCTGTGCTGAGACTTGTTTAGCCAAAGTTCTTCCTGTTTGTTCTTCCTTCCCCAGGTCATCTGATGTTCCGCCTCCTCCATATCAAGACTTCACGGACGTGTTCAGTAAAGCCTCTGCTGATATCCTTCCTCCTCATAGAGAATGGGACTGCCCAATCGACCTCATTCCAGGGAAGGTTCCACCGCGAGGCCGAACTTATCCGTTGTCTCTGCCTGAGACACACTCCATGGAAGAGTACATCAAAGAGAACCTGGCGAAGGGTTTCATCCGACCATCTTCTTCTCCAGCCGGCGCAGGCTTCTTCTTCGTTAAGAAGAAAGACGGTGGTCTGCGTCCGTGCATCGACTACAGAGGTCTGAACGACATTACCGTCAAGAACCGATACCCTTTACCCCTGATTACCGAGCTCTTTGATAGAGTTAGTGGTGCAACTATTTTCACAAAGCTGGACTTGAGGGGTGCCTACAATCTCATCCGAATCCGTGAGGGTGACGAGTGGAAGACCGCCTTTAACACCCGTGACGGACATTATGAGTACCTCGTCATGCCCTTCGGATTGAGCAACGCTCCAGCAGTCTTCCAGCACTTCGTGAATGAGATTTTCAGGGACATCTTGTACCGCCATGTCGTGGTTTATCTAGACGACATCCTCATCTTTGCTAATAATCTCGAAGATCATCGTTTCTGGGTAAAAGAGGTTCTTTCCCGTCTCCGTGTCAATCACCTCTATTGTAAATTGGAGAAGTGTGTGTTTGAAGTTAAAACCATTCCGTTTCTAGGTTACATTGTGTCCGGTTCCGGACTAGAGATGGATCCTGAGAAACTCCAAGCAATCCAGAATTGGCCTATACCCTTAAGCCTCAAAGGGGTCCAGAGGTTCTTAGGGTTCGCCAATTATTATAGAAAATTTATACGAGACTTTTCCACCATTGTGGCGCCTATCACTGCATTAACCAAGAAAGGTGCTAATCCGTCCAAGTGGTCCGAGGAAGCTACACAGGCCTTTCACCTTCTGAAGCAACGGTTCATCTCTGCACCAGTTCTGAAACAGCCCGACACCGACTCTCCTTTTATCTTAGAGGTAGATGCCTCCTCCGTTGGAGTAGGAGCAGTGTTATCCCAGAGGGCCAAAGATGGACATCTACATCCTTGCAGTTTCTTCTCCCGGAAGTTCTCCCCAGCTGAGCGCAACTATGCCATTGGCGATCAGGAGTTGCTAGCCATCAAGCTCGCTCTGGAGGAGTGGAGATACCTGTTGGAGGGAGCTTCCCACTCAATCACCATACTTACCGACCACAAAAATCTTTTATATCTCAAAGGCGCACAATGTCTGAATCCTCGTCAGGCCAGATGGGCACTTTTCTTCTCTAGGTTTGACTTTAAACTCCAGTTCTGTCCGGGTTCTCAGAATCGTAAGGCCGATGCCCTTTCCCGCTCATGGGAGCAAGAAAATGAGTCCGAGTCTGCAGACAAGCACCCTATTATTAATCCGTTGGCATTCTCCACGGTAGGGATGAACTCTACGCCTCCACCAGGGAAAAGTTTTGTTAAGCCAGTTCTAAGGAAGAAGCTCATGCATTGGGCCCATGCTTCCCGTTTTGCTGGACATACAGGCATTCAGAAAACCCTTGAATTTATTTCTAGGTCCTACTGGTGGCCAACTCTAAAGAAGGACGTTATGGAATTTATTGCCTCCTGCCCAAAGTGTGCCCAACACAAAGTCTCCCGCCAGTCGCCTGCGGGGCAACTGGTTCCATTATCTGTTCCCCGTCGACCTTGGACCCATTTGTCGATGGACTTTGTTTCCGATCTACCTATCTGCAACAAGTTTAATACCATCTGGGTGGTAGTTGACCGGTTCACCAAGATGGCACATTTCATCCCTCTCACCGGTCTTCCGTCAGCTTCCAAGTTGGCTCAAGTGTTTATACAAGAGATCTTCCGACTTCACGGTCTTCCTGAAGAGATCATCTCGGATCGTGGAGTACAATTTGTAGCCAAATTTTGGCGAAGTTTGTGTCAAGCCCTCCAAGTCAAGTTAAAGTTTTCCACGGCTTACCATCCTCAGACCAATGGTCAAACCGAGAGGGTGAATCAGGACTTGGAGGCCTTCCTCCGTATATATGTGTCTTCCTCTCAAGATGACTGGGTTCAACTCCTTCCTTGGGCCGAGTTCAGCCACAACAATCAATACCATTCCTCATCTTCTTCTACACCATTCTTCATTAATTATGGATTCCACCCTAAAGTTCCAGAATTCCAACCGCTTCCCGCAACTTCTGTTCCAGCAGTGGATGTCACCTTGCGTCAGTTTTCAAATAACTGGAGGAACGTCCGCGCAGCCCTGCTTAAAGCCTCATTCAGGTATAAGAAGTTTGCCGATAGGAAGCGTAAAGCGGTTCCTGCTCTCAATGTGGGTGATCGTGTGTGGCTGTCCACGAAGAATTTGAGGTTGAGAGTTCCCAGCATGAAATTTGCACCTCGCTACATCGGACCCTTCAAGATTGAACAAGTCATCAATCCTGTTGCCTACAGGTTACAGTTACCATCCTTCTTGAAAATACCCAGGACATTTCATGTTTCTTTGTTGAAACCGCTGATCCTGAATCGGTTTCATTCCGCACTTCCTCCAGCTCCCAAAGTTCAGACTCAACGGGGAGTCGAGTACGAGGTGGCCAAGATTTTGGACTCACGTTTCCGTTACGGTCAGTTACAATACCTCATTGACTGGAAGGGCTATGGTCCTGAAGAACGCTCTTGGACCAATGCCTCAGACGTCCATGCTCCTGCCTTGGTCCGAAATTTCCACGCAAAGTTTCCTTTAAAGCCTAAGAAGTGTCCTGGGGCCACTCCTAAAGGGGGGGGTGCTGTCACGATCCGGGTATCTGGACGCCATTACTTACCCTTCAGAGGCCTCCTAAGGCTGGCTCAGCGTTCCAGGACCGGATCCCGCTGTTCCTGAGTTTCCACATGCAGAATGTCAGAGTGGTGATTTCATCAGCCGCGGCCTCCGCTGTGCCCGTGTGGTTAAATGTGCGCTTGTCAGTCTGGCGTCTCCTGTCTCCTGTGGCCGGCGTCGCCATTACTGTTTCAATTCTCACATGGATTACAAACCAAACTTCCCTCCAAGTGTCTGCATGGGCGCAGCCATCTTGGATTTTGTCATCTGAGCATTTCCGCCAATCTGCTGTCTGTATTGTTGATTTGCATAATTGCCTAGCCAACCCCTTCCTTGCTGCAGGTATAAGTAAGCTGTGCCTGAGCAAGGAAGGCGTCAGTGCTTTGGTTGTCTAACCTAGTTCCAGTTTGTCTCTCTCCTGTGGTTGTCTTCCAGGTTCCAGCTCCTGTCTCCAGACTTCTGCTATAGAGACCCGCACCAGCATTCCATCTGCGGTGTAGCCTGACTCTCCGATCCATTCTGGACTCACCTGTTTCCAGTTACATCAATCACCTGCTTCCAGCCCAGCTTCCAGCAGTGTACAGCTTCTCTTAAAGGGCCGGTGTCCTTTCTGCAGTTTACCACTCTCCACCGGTATTATTATTTCACCGCTCTCAAACTCCAAACTTCATCAATCACCTGCTTCCAGCAGTGTACAGCTTCTCTTAAAGGGCCGGTGTCCTTTCTGCAGTTTACCACTCTCCACCGGTATTATTATTTCACCGCTCTCAAACTCCAAACTTCATTATTATTTCATCGCTCTCAAGTTCGTTTATTATTTAACTGGTTCCAGCCAGTATCCACCCCGTACCAACAACAGTCTGGTTCCAGCCAGTATCCACAGCAGCCGTTTTATCTTCAGCAACCCAGCCTTTCCTGGAACACCAGCTGGTACGATCCTGGGTTCTCTCCATTGCTACAGTCAGGCCTGGTAAGGACTTTCCAACTAGAAGATTATAAGAACTGTCTCACTCTACCAGTGCCTGTGGCCCTTGCCACCCTGTAGTACCCAGGAATTGTATCTATCCTCTGTTGACTTTTATGTTTCCTTTACTGCTGCTGTGTTACGGAGTTTGTCATAATAAACATCATTGACTTTTATCCTGGTTGTCGTGGTCACGCCTTCGGGCAGTTATTCTACATGTTACTTACATGTCTAGGGGTCTGATACAACCTCCCAGGTTCCGTTACATCTCAGCCCCTACAACTGAGGCTGCCTCCCGTCAGCTCAGGCCCTCAGTTGTGACATAATATTTCTGAGGGCTTGCTCATGTATTGTGTTTTAAAAGTAGATCCATATGAGTGGGCACTAGAAAACGTACTTAAAAATGCATGTAGCCATAGGGATCACTGTTCATCGCAGGGCAGCAATCAGGTTGACTTGCAATCGCCTCTGCCTGATTGACAGGCAGAGGCGGTCGCTGGCCGGGAGCTACTCCTGAAATGCAAAAGCATCGCCACTGTGCGATGCTTTTGTACTTCTGCGGGGGAAGGGGGGGGGTGGCCCTGTGCTGGGCGTCCCCCCGCATGTCAGTGTGCCTGATCGTAGCCCTGCAAAATTTTGCAGGGCTACAATCAAGTCTGAATTAGGCTATTGTGCCTTAACCAATGCAGGGAAATGGCACTGATGAGCCCATCTGAATGTATGTATCTCTGATTTCCTCCCCCCCCCCCCCAAGAATATACCAGCTACATAACGGGGGGTAAGGTGCAATCAGGGAGACTGCTAAGGGGAAATTGCGATTGCAAATTTACTAAGGATTAATTTGCATGGAAGTCGTATGTCAAAAGCGACTTTGCACTCCAAATCGCGACAAATCACCATCAGTACAAACACTGGGGGTGATTCAGACCTGACCGCTGGGCTGCTAATTTTGTTGTGCTGCAATAAGATAATCACCGGCCAAGGGGAGTGTATATTCTCCCATGCAAGTGTGCGATCGCATGTGTACGCCCCGTGCTACAAATATCCCTCAGTCAGCGGACAGCTGCAAATTCGTTTGCATCACACTCACCATCGAATGTTTTTACCAGTGTGTGCAGTGTGTGCGCAGCCCAGGACTTACTCCTACAGGCTCTCATTCCGAGTTGTTCACTCGCTAGCTGCTTTTAGCAGCAGTGCAAACGCTAGGCCGCCGCCCTCTGGGAGTGTACCTTAGCTTAGCAGAAAGGATCGCAGCGCTGCTACAAAAAAAGATTGTGCAGTTTCTGAATAGCTCGAGACTTATTCCTAGCTAGCGAAAACTTCAGACTGTTTAGTTCCTGTTTTGACGTCACATACACGCCCTGCGTTCGGCCAGCCACTCCCCCGTTTCCCCAGCCACTCCTGCGTTTTTATCTGGCACGCTTGCGTTTTTTTAGCACACTCCCGGAAAACGCTCAGTTACCACCCAGAAACACCCACTTCCTGTCAATCACTCAACGATCAGCAGTGCGACTGAAAAGCGTCGCTAGACCTTGTGTGAAACTGCAATGGCTTTTGTGAAAGTACGACGCGCGTGCGCACTGCGCCCCATACGCATGCGCAGAAATGCAGAATTTTAGCCTGATCGCTGCGCTGCGAACAACGGCAGTTAGCGATCAACTCGGAATGACCCCCACAGTGCGATAAGAACAGGCTGATCAGGGCCGGAGCTAACGTCACACACCCTCCCTGAAAACTCTTGGGCACGCCTGTGTTTTCCCTGACACTCCCAGAAAACGGACAGTTACCACCACCAAACGGCCTCTTCCTGTCAGTCAGCATGCGAACTGCTGTGCGAGTGAAATTTTCGCACCAGCCTGTCGCTGTTCGGCAATGCAAGTTGTCGTTTGGTGACGCGTGTGCGCATTGCAGTGCATACGCACGCGCAGTCTTTCGATAATAGCCGCTGTGCGAAAACACAGCAGCTATCAGGTCTGACTCTGGCCCATTGTCAGAATAACATTGGTATCCGTGGAAATCGCACAATTACTAATCTTCTTTGCAAATGCGCACGAATTTGCACCAAAATTGCATAAAAAATAAGAATTTACTTACCGATAATTCTATTTCTCGTAGTCCGTAGTGGATGCTGGGAACTCCGTAAGGACCATGGGGAATAGCGGCTCCGCAGGAGACTGGGCACAAAAGTAAAGCTTTAGGACTACCTGGTGTGCACTGGCTCCTCCCCCCATGACCCTCCTCCAAGCCTCAGTTAGGATACTGTGCCCGGACGAGCGTACACAATAAGGAAGGATTTTGAATCCCGGGTAAGACTCATACCAGCCACACCAATCACACCGTACAACTTGTGATCTGAACCCAGTTAACAGCATGATAACAGAGGAGCCTCTGGAAAGATGGCTCACAACAGCAATAACCCGATTTAGTTAACAATAACTATGTACAAGTATTGCAGACAATCCGCACTTGGGATGGGCGCCCAGCATCCACTACGGACTACGAGAAATAGAATTATCGGTAAGTAAATTCTTATTTTCTCTGACGTCCTAGTGGATGCTGGGAACTCCGTAAGGACCATGGGGATTATACCAAAGCTCCCAAACGGGCGGGAGAGTGCGGATGACTCTGCAGCACCGAATGAGAGAACTCCAGGTCCTCCACAGCCAGGGTATCAAATTTGTAGAATTTAGCAAACGTGTTTGCCCCTGACCAAGTAGCTGCTCGGCAAAGTTGTAAAGCCGAGACCCCTCGGGCCGCCGCCCAAGATGAGCCCACCTTCCTTGTGGAGTGGGCATTTACAGATTTTGTCTGTGGCAGGCCTGCCACAGAATGTGCAAGCTGAATTGTACTACAAATCCAACGAGCAATAGTCTGCTTAGAAGCAGGAGCACCCAGCTTGTTGGGTGCATACAGGATAAACAGCGAGTCAGATTTTCTGACTCCAGCCGTCCTGGAAACATACATTTTCAGGGCCCTGACAACGTCCAGCAACTTGGAGTCCTCCAAGTCCCTAGTAGCCGCAGGCACCACAATAGGCTGGTTCAGGTGAAACGCTGAAACCACCTTAGGGAGAAATTGTGGACGAGTCCTCAATTCTGCCCTGTCCGTATGAAAAATCAGGTAAGGGCTTTTATAAGATAAAGCCGCCAATTCTGACACGCGCCTGGCCGAAGCCAGGGCCAACAGCATGACCACTTTCCATGTGAGATATTTCAAATCCACAGATTTAAGCGGTTCAAACCAATGTGATTTTAGGAACCCCAAAACTACATTGAGATCCCAAGGTGCCACTGGAGGCACAAAAGGAGGCTGTATATGCAGCACCCCCTTGACAAACGTCTGAACTTCAGGAACTGAAGCCAGTTCTTTCTGGAAGAAAATCGACAGGGCCGAAATCTAAACCTTAATGGATCCTAATTTTAGGCCCATAGACACTCCTGTTTGCAGGAAATGCAGGAATCGACCCAGTTGAAATTCCTCCGTTGGGGCCTTCCTGGCCTCGCACCACGCAACATATTTCCGCCAAATGCGGTGATAATGCTTTGCGGTCACATCCTTCCTGGCTTTGATCAGGGTAGGAATGACTTCTTCCGGAATGCCTTTTTCCTTCAGGATCCGGCGTTCAACCGCCATGCCGTCAAACGCAGCCGCGGTAAGTCTTGGAACAGACAGGGTCCCTGCTAGAGCAGGTCCCTTCTTAGAGGTAGAGGCCACAGGTCCTCTGTGAGCATCTCTTGAAGTTCCGGGTACCAAGTCCTTCTTGGCCAATCCGGAGCCACGAGTATAGTTCTTACTCCTCTCTGTCTTATAATTCTCAGTACCTTGGGTATGAGAGGCAGAGGAGGGAACACATACACTGACTGGTACACCCATGGTGTTACCAGAGCGTCCACAGCTATTGCCTGAGGGTCCCTTGACCTGGGGCAATACCTGTCCAATTTTTTGTTGAGGCGGGACGCCATCATGTCCACCTTTTGGTTTTTTTCCAACGGTTTACAATCCTGTGGAAGACTTCTGGGTGAAGTCCCCACTCTCCCGGGTGGAGGTCGTGCCTGCTGAGGAAGTCTGCTTCCCAGTTGTCCACTCCCGGAATGAACACTGCTGACAGTGCTATCACATGATTTTCCGCCCAGCGAAGAATCCTTGCAGCTTCTGCCATTGCCCTCCTGCTTCTTGTGCCGCCCTGTCTGTTCACGTGGGCGACTGCCGTGATGTTGTCCGACTGGATCAGCACCGGCTGACCTTGAAGCAGAGGTCTTGCTTGGCTTAGGGCATCGTAAATGGCCCTCAGCTCCAGGATATTTATGTGAAGTGATGTCTCCAGGCTTGACCACAAGCCCTGGAAATTTCTTCCCTGTGTGACTGCTCCCCAGCCTCGCAGGCTGGCATCCGTGGTCACCAGGACCCAGTCCTGAATGCCGAATCTGCGGCCCTCTAGAAGATGAGCACTCTGCAACCACCACAGGAGAGACACCCTTCTTTGGTGACAGGGTTATCCGCTGATGCATCTGAAGATGCGATCCGGACCATTTGTCCAGCAGGTCCCACTGGAAAGTTCTTGCGTGGAATCTGCCGAATGGGATTGCTTCGTAGGAAGCCACCATTTTTCCCAGGACCCTTGTGCATTGATACACTGACACTTGGCCTGGTTTTAGGAGGTTTCTGACTAGTTCGGATAATCCCTTGGCTTTCTCCTCCGGGAGAAACACCTTTTTCTGGACTGTGTCCAGGATCATCCCTAGGAATAGAAGACGTGTCGTCGGGATCAGCTGCGATTTTGGAATATTGAGAATCCAACCGCGCTGCCGCAACACTACTTGAGATAGTGCTACCCCGACTACCAATTGTTCCCTGGATCTTGCCCTTATCAGGAGATCGTCCAAGTACGGGATAACTAAAACTCCCTTTCTTCGAAGGAGTATCATCATTTCGGCCATTACCTTGGTAAAGACCCGGGGTGCCGTGGAGAAACCAAACGGCAGCGTCTGAAACTGATAGTGACAGTTCTGTACCACCACCCTGAGGTACCCTTGGTGAGAAGGGTAAATTGGGACATGGAGGTAAGCATCCTTGATGTCCAAAGACACCATATAATCCCCTATTTCCAAGTTCGCAATCACCGCTCTGAGTGACTCCATCTTGAATTTGAACCTGTGTATGTAAGTGTTCAAGGATTTCAGATTTAAAATAGGTCTCACCGAGCCGTCCGGCTTCGGTACCACAAACAGCGTGGAATAATACCCCTTTCCCTGTTGCAGGAGGGGTACCTTGATTATCACCTGCTGGGAATACAGCTTTTGAATGGCTTCCAATACCGCCTTCCTGTCGGAGGGAGACGTCGGTAAAGCAGACTTTAGGAAACGGCGAGGGGGAGTGCCTGAGTCCGCTTGTAAAGCCCCAGCGTCATGCTGAGGACTTGGCAGAAACGGGAGAGGGCTTATGTTCCTGGGAACTGGCTGTTTGCTGCAGCCTTTTTCCTCTCCCTCTGCCACGGGGCAGAAATGAGGAGCCTTTTGCCCGCTTGCCCTTATGGGGCCGAAAGGACTGCGCCTGATAATACGGCGTCTTCTTATGTTGAGAGGCTACCTGGGGTAAAAATGTGGATTTCCCAGCAGTTGCCGTGGCCACTAGGTCTGATAGACCTACACCAAATAACTCCTCCCCTTTATAAGGCAATACTTCCATATGCCTTTTGAAATCAGCATCACCTGACCACTGCCCCGTCCATAACCCTCTTCTGGCAGAAATGGACAGCGCACTTACTCTTGATGCCAGTCGGCAAATATCCCTCTGTGCATCACGCATATATAGAAATGCATCTTTCAAATGCTCTATAGTCAGTAATATACTGTCCCTATCTAGGGTATCAATATTGTCAGTCAGGGAATCCGACCAAGCCACCCCAGCACTGCACATCCAGGCTGAGGCGATTGCTGGTCGCAGTATAACACCCGTGTGAGTGTATATACATTTTAGGATATTCTCCTGCTTTCTGTCAGCAGGTTCCTTAAGGGCGGCCGTATCAGGAGACGGTAGTGCCACCTGTTTAGACAAACGTGTGAGCGCTTTATCCACCTTAGGGGGTGTTTCCCAACGTGCCCTATCCTCTGGCGGGAAGGGGTATGATGCTAATAACCTTTTAGGAATTATCAGTTTTTTATCGGGGGAAACCCACGCTTCATCACACACTTCATTTAATTCCTCAGATGCAGGAAAAACTACAGGCAGTTTTTTCTCACCAAACATAATACCCTTTTTAGTGGTACTTGTATTATCAGAAATATGTAAAACATTTTTCATAGCCTCAATCATGTAACGTGTGGCCCTACTGGAAGTCACATTCGTCTCTTCATCGTCGACACTGGA
Organism: Pseudophryne corroboree; assembly: GCF_028390025.1. NCBI lineage: Eukaryota > Metazoa > Chordata > Amphibia > Anura > Myobatrachidae > Pseudophryne > Pseudophryne corroboree. Next base: position 806,084,883 of record NC_086449.1, on the reverse strand, counting down.
GTCAGTATCCGTGTCGGCGTCTGTATCTGCCATCTGAGGTAACGGGCGTTTTAGAGCCCCTGATGGCTTTTGAGACGCCTGGACAGGCACGAGCTGAGTAGCCAGCTGTCTCATGTCATCAACCGTCTTTTGTAAAGAGCTGACACTGTCACGTAATTCCTTCCATAAGCTCAGCCACTCAGGTGTCGACTCCCTAGGGGGTGACATCTCCATTACAGGCAATTGCTCCGTCTCCACACCATTTTCCTCCTCATACATGTCGACACAATCTTACCGACACACAGCACACACACAGGGAATGCTCTGATAGAGGACAGGACCCCACTAGCCCTTTGGGGAGACAGAGGGAGAGTATGCCAGCACACACCAGAGCGCTATATATATACAGGGATAACCTTATAGAAGTGTTTTTCCCCTTATAGCTGCTGTTTTATTTATACTGCGCCTAATTAGTGCCCCCCTCTCTTGTTTAACCCTTTTCTGTAGTGCAGGACTGCAGGGGAGAGTCAGGGAGACGTCCTTCCAGCGGAGCTGTGAGGGAAAATGGCGCCCGTGTGCTGAGGAGATAGGCTCCGCCCCCTTCTCGGCGGACTTTTCTCCCGCTTTTTACTGTATTCTGGCAGGGGTTAAAATACATCCATATAGCCCTGGGGGTTATATGTGATGTATTTTCGCCAGCCAAGGTGTTTCTATTGCTGCTCAGGGCCCCCCCCCCCAGCGCCCTGCACCCTCAGTGACCGGAGTGTGAGGTGTACATGAGGAGCAATGGCGCACAGCTGCAGTGCTGTGCGCTACCTTGGTGAAGACTGATGTCTTCTGCCGCCGATTTTCCGGACCTCTTCTTGCTTCTGGCTCTGTAAGGGGGCCGGCGGCGCGGCTCTGGGACCGAGCTCCGAGGCTGGGCCTGTGTTCGGTCCCTCTGGAGCTAATGGTGTCCAGTAGCCAAGAAGCCCAAGCTGGCTGCAAGCAGGCAGGTTCGCTTCTTCTCCCCTTAGTCCCTCGATGCAGTGAGCCTGTTGCCAGCAGATCTCACTGAAAATAAAAAACCTAAAACTAAACTTTTACTAAGAAGCTCAGGAGAGCCACCTAGAATGCACCCTTCTCGGCCGGGCACAAAATCTAACTGAGGCTTGGAGGAGGGTCATGGGGGGAGGAGCCAGTGCACACCAGGTAGTCCTAAAGCTTTACTTTTGTGCCCAGTCTCCTGCGGAGCCGCTATTCCCCATGGTCCTTACGGAGTTCCCAGCATCCACTAGGACGTCAGAGAAATTGCATTTTCAGTTTGCACAAAATCAATGCACTGGTTTTCTTTTGAGCGTCTTGACTTGTGAATTCCATTTTTTCAGTAAGTTCCATCAAAAGCCCCACCAAAATCGCACACAAATCGCAACTCAATGCACCACTTGCAAAGAGCAACGTGTGAAAACCATTTTAATTATGGATAAACTAATCAGAATGTGTTTGGGTATTTTGACGCTTTTCTGCGACTTGTGATGTGAATTAAGGTGCGACTTGTGGTGGGATTTATTATGGTGCAAATTGAGGCGTGACTTGCTTTGTGTTGGCATGCGACTTCTGAAGCAACCACAAAAACACAAAATCGCCACAAATCACACATGTCAAAAATCGACAACACCTGGCAACGAGCATGACACCCACAGCCAGAGCATGAAACCCCTGGCAATGAGTATGAAACCCCTGGCAATGTACATTACATACCCCTGCCAACGAGCATGACACCCAGAGCATGAAACCCCTGGCAACAAGCATGGAACCCAGATCATGAAACCCCTGGCAACAAGCATGGAACCCAGATCATGAAACCCCTGGCAACGAGCAGGTAATTTAAAAGTAATTAAAAGCCTTACTGTAGGGCATACTGTATCAAGGCATTGCGGTGTGTGGCATAATATGGTGTAGGGGGCAAAATATGGTACAAGGGCCATTACTGTGTGGGGCTTAATATGGTGGAATGTTTTTCTTTCCTGTGGTGGACGAGGTTTGTTGGTGCAGGGTCAAAAACCGGGGTATAAGAAAGTCTTTTCCTGTGAGGCCACGTCCATTTTAGCAAGACCACGGCGATTTAGTGAGGTCACGTCCCTTAACCATGCGCAAAACTGATTTTTTTTATGTCTATTGGGGGGGGCACACATTTTTTCTCTGACGTCCTAGGTGGATGCTGGGACTCCGTAAGGACCATGGGGAATAGCGGCTCCGCAGGAGACTGGGCACAACTAAAGAAAGCTTTAGGACTACCTGGTGTGCACTGGCTCCTCCCACTATGACCCTCCTCCAGACCTCAGTTAGAATCTTGCGCCCAGCTGAGCTGGATGCACACTAGGGGCTCTCCTGAGCTCCTAGAAAAGAAAGTATATTTTAGGTTTTTTATTTTCAGTGAGATCTGCTGGCAACAGACTCACTGCAGCGAGGGACTAAGGGGAGAAGAAGCGAACCTACCTGACTGGAGATAGTTTGGGCTTCTTAGACTACTGGACACCATTAGCTCCAGAGGGATCGAACACAGGACCCGACCTCGATCGTTGGTCCCGGAGCTGCGCCGCCGTCCCCCTTACAGAGCCAGAAGCATGAAGATGGTCCTGGAAATCGGCGGCAGAAGACTTCGGTCTTCAACAAGGTAGCGCACAGCACTGCAGCTGTGCGCCATTGCTCCTCATGCACACCTCACACTCCGGTCACTGATGGGTGCAGGGCGTTGGGGGGGGGGGGGCGCCCTGAGCAGCAATATGAATACCTTGGCTGGCAAAAAATCACAATATATAGTCCCAGAGGCTATATATGTGATAAATACCCCTGCCAGAATCCATGAAAAAAGCGGGAGAAAAGTCCGCTGAAAAAGGGGCGGGGCTATCTCCCTCAGCACACTGGCGCCATTTTTTCTTCACAGTGCAGCTGGAAGACAGCTCCCCAGGCTCTCCCCTGTAGTTTTCGGGCTCAAAGGGTTAAAAAGAGAGGGAGGGCACTAAATTTAGGCGCAATATGTGTATACAAGCAGCTATTGGGGGAAAAATCACTCAGTTATAGTGTTAATCCCTGCATTATATAGCGCTCTGGTGTGTGCTGGCATACTCTCTCTCTGTCTCCCCAAAGGACTTTGTGGGGTCCTGTCCTCAGTCAGAGCATTCCCTGTGTGTGTGCGGTGTGTCGGTACGGCTGTGTCGACATGTTGGATGAGGAAGGTTACGTGGAGGCGGAGCAGAGGCCGATAAATGGGATGTCGCCCCCTGTGGGGCCGACATCAGAGTGGATGGATAGGTGGAAGGTATTAACCGACAATGTCAACTCCTTACATAAAAGGCTAGATGACGTAACAGCTGTGGGACAGCCGGCTTCTCAGCCCGCGCCTGCCCAGGCGTCTCAAAGGCCATCAGGGGCTCAAAAAACGCCCGTTACCTCAGATGGCAGACACAGATGTCGACACGGAGTCTGACTCCAGTGTCGACGAGATTGAGACATATACACAATCCACTAGGAACATCCGTTGCATGATCTCGGCAATGAAAAAATGTGTTACACATTTCTGACATGCACCCAAGTACCACATAAAAGGGGTTTTATGTTTGGGGAGAAAAAGCAGCCAGTGTTTTGTTCCCCCATCAGATGAGTGAATGAAGTGTGTAAAGAAGCGTGGGTTCCCCCGATAAGAAACTGGTAATTTCTAAAAAGTTACTGATGGCGTACCCTTTCCCGCCAGAGGATAGGTCACGTTGGGAGATATCCCCTAGGGTGGATAAGGCGCTCACACGTTTGTCAAAAAAGGTGGCACTGCCGTCTTAGGATACGGCCACTTTGAAGGAGCCTGCTGATAAAAAGCAGGCGGCTATCCTGAAGTCAGTATATACACACTCAGGTACTATACTGAGACCTGCATTTGCCTCAGCATAAATAGTGCTGCTGCAGCGTGGTCTGATACCCTGTCAGATAATATTAATACCCAAGACAGAGATAATATTTTGCTAACATAGAGCATATTAAAGACGTCGTCTTATATATGAGGGATGCACAGAGGGATATTTGCCGGCTGGCATCCAGAATTAAGGCAATGTCCATTCTGCCAGGAGGGTATTAGAGACCCGGCAGTGGACAGGTGATGCTGACTTTAAAAGGCACATGGAGATTCTGCCTTATAAGGGTGAGGAATTGTTTGGGGATGGTCTCTGGGACCTCGTATCCACAGCAACAGCTGGGAAGAAAATTTTTTACCTCAGGTTTCATCACAGCCTAAGAAAGCACCGTATTTTCAGGTACAGTCCTTTCGGCTTCAGAAAAGCAAGCGGGTCAAAGGCGCTTCCTTTCTGCACAGAGACAAGGGAAGAAGGAAAAAGCTGCACCAGACAGCCAGTTCCCAGGATCAAAAATCTTCCCCCGCTTCCTCTGAGTCCACCGCATGACGCTGGGGCTCCACAGGTGGAGACAAGTGCGTGGGGGCGCGTCTCGGGAACTTCAGGGACCAGTGGGCTTGCCCACAGGTGGATCCCTAGGTTCTGCAAGTAGTATCACAGGGATACAAGCTGGAGTTCGAGGCGACTCCCCCTCGCCGTTACTTCACATCAGCCTTGCCTGCTGCCCTCGGAGAAAGGGAGGTAGTACTGGCGGCAATTCACAAGCTGTACTTCCAGCAGGTGAAATCAAGGTACCCCTCCTTCAACAAGGCCGGGTTACTATTCCAAAATGTTTGGGGTACCGAAACCAGACGGTTCGATGAGACCCATTCTAAAATTGAAATCCTTGAACACTTATATACGAAGGTTCAAGTTCAAAATGGAATAGCTCAGGGCGATTATGGCAAGCCTGGAGAATTTCATGGTATCACTGGACATCAAGGATGCTTACCTGCATGTCCCTATTTACCCTCCTCACCAGGAGTACCTCAAAATTGTGGTACAGGATTGTCATTACCAATTCCAGACGTTGCCGTTGGTCTGTCCCCGGCACCGAGGGTATTTACCAAGGTAATGGCCGAAATAATTATCCCGTACTTGGACGATCTCCTTATAAAGACGAGGTCCAGGGAGCAGTTGTGCGTCGGAGTAGCACTATCTCGGGAAGTGCTACAACAGCACGGCTGGATTCTGAATATTCCAAAGTCGCAGCTGGTTCCTACGACGCGTCTACTGTTCCTGAGTATGGTTCTGGACACAGAACAAGAAAAAAGTGTTTCTCCCGGAGGAGAAGTCCAAGGAGTTGTCGTCTCTAGACAGAGACCTCCTAATACAAATACAGGTGTCGGTGCATCAATGCACGCGAGCCCTGGGAAAGATGGTAGCTTCTTACGAAGACATTCCATTCGGCAGGTTCCATGCAAGGATCTTCCAGTGGGACCTGTTGGACAAGTGGTCCGGGTCGCATCTTCAGATGCATCGGCGGATAACCCTGTCTCCAAGGGCCAGGGTGTCGCTGTTGTGGTGGCTGCAGAGTGTTCATCTTCGAGAGGGCCGCAGATTCGGCATACATGACTGGGTCCTGGTGACCACGGATGCCAGCCTTCGAGGCTGGGGGGCAGTCACACAGGGAAGAAACTTCCAAGGACTATGGAAAAGTCAGGAGACTTCCCTACACATAAATATTCTGGAACTAAGGGCCATTTACAATGCCCTAAGTCAGGCTAGACCCTGCTTCAACACCAGCCGGTGCTGATCCAGTCAGACAACATCACGGCGGTCGCTCATGTAAACCGACAGGGCGGCACAAGAAGCAGGATGGCGATGGCAGAAGCCACAAGGATTCTCCGATGGGCGGAAAATCATGTGTTAGCACTGTCAGCAGTGTTCATTCCCGGAGTGGACAACTGGGAAGCAGACTTTCTCAGCAGACACGACCTCCACCCGGGAGAGTGGGGACTTCATCCAGAAGTCTTCCAAATGATTGTACACCGTTGGGAAAGGCCACAGGTGGACATGATGGCGTCCCGCCTCAACAAAAAGCTAAAAAGATATTGCGCCAGGTCAAGGGACCCTCAGGCGATAGCTGTGGACGCTCTGGTAACACCGTGGGTGTACCAGTCGGTGTATGTGTTCCCTTCTCTGCCTCTCATACCCAGGGTAATGAGAATAATAAGAAGGAGAGGAGTAAGAACTATACTCATTGTTCCGGATTGGCCAAGAAGAGCTTGGTACCCAGAATTTCAAGAAATGATCTCAGAGGACCCACGGCCTCTGCCGCTCAGACAGGACCTGCTGCAGCAGGGGGCCTGTCTGTTCCAAGAGGTACCGCGGCTGCGTTTGACGGCATGGCGGTTGAACGCCGGATCCTGAAGGAAAAGGGCATTCCGGAGGAAGTTATCCCTACGCAAATTAAAGCTAGGAAAGAAGTGAACGCAAACCATTTTCACTGCATATGGCGGAAATATGTTGCGTGCTGTGAGGCCAGGAAGGCCCCAACGGAGGAATTTCAGCTAGGTCGATTTCTGCACTTCCTACAGTCAGGGGTGACTATGGGCCTAAAATTGGGTTCCATTAAGGTCCAGATTTCGGCTCTATCGATTTTCTTCCAAAATAGAACTGGCTTCACTGCCTGAAGTTCAGACTTTTGTTAAGGGAGTGCTGCATAGTAAGCCCCCGTTTGTGCTTCCAGTGGCACCGTGGGATCTCAACGTGGTGGTGGATTTCCTGAAGTCGCATTGGGTTGAGCCACTTAAATCCGTGGAGCTAAAATACCTCACGTGGAAAGTGGTCATGCTGTTGGCCTTGGCGTCGGCCAGGCGTGTATCAGAATTGGCGGCTTTGTCATGCAAAAGCCCTTATCTGAGTTTTTTATATGGATAAGGCGGAATTGAGGACTCGTTCCCAATTCCTTCCTAAGGTGGTATCAGTTTTTCATGTGAACCAACCTATTGTGGTGCCTGCGGCTACTTGGGACTTGGAGGATTCCAAGTTACTGGATGTAGTCAGGGCCCTGAAAAATATATGTTTCCAGGACGGCTGGAGTCAGGAAAACTGACTCGCTATTTATCCTGTATGCACCCAACAAGCTGGGTGCTCCTGCTTCTAAGCAGACTATTGCTCGCTGGATCTGTTGCACGATTCAACTTGCACATTCTGCGGCTGGACTGCCGCACCCTAAATCTGTAAAAGCCCATTCCACGAGGAAAGTGGGCTCTTCTTGGGTGGCTGCCCGAGGGGTCTCGGCTTTACAAATTTGCCGAGCTGTTACTTGGTCGGGTTCAAACATTTTTGCAAGAGTCTACAAGTTTGATACCCTGACTGAGGAGGACCTAGAGTTTGCTCATTCGGTGCTGCAGAGTCATCCGCACTCTCCCGCCCGTTTGGGAGCTTTGGTATAATCCCCATGGTCCTTACGGAGTCCCAGCATCCACTTAGGACGTCAGAGAAAATAAGATTTTACTCACCGGTAAATCTATTTCTCGTAGTCCGTAGTGGATGCTGGGCGCCCTTCCCAAGTGCGGATTGTCTGCAATACTTGTATATAGTTATTGCCTAACTAAAGGGTTATTGTTGAGCCATCTGTTGAGAGGCTCAGTTATATTTCATACTGTTAACTGGATATAGTATCACGAGTTATACGGTGTGATTGGTGTGGCTGGTATGAGTCTTACCCGGGATTCAAAATCCTTCCTTATTGTGTCAGCTCTTCCGGGCACAGTATCCTAACTGAGGTCTGGAGGAGGGTCATAGTGGGAGGAGCCAGTGCACACCAGGTAGTCCTAAAGCTTTCTTTAGTTGTGCCCAGTCTCCTGCGGAGCCGCTATTCCCCATGGTCCTTACGGAGTCCCAGCATCCACTACGGACTACGAGAAATAGATTTACCGGTGAGAAATCTTATTTTTACTCTTCACACTGGGAGCATCTAGAAACAGCCCTACTGGGTGGCCAACCAGTCAGAGGCAAAGAGCCAGAAAAGATCTGTATTCAAGTGAAAAAGCCACACCCCATTTTTGGGCGCACACCTTCCAGTATAACGTTTGTATTAATATGACCTTGTCTCACAACCCTGTTTTTAGTCACGTTGTACAGTGCCACATACATATAATGCCCCAGTACAGTGTAACATATATATAATGCCCCAGTCAGTGGTGCAAGTATAAAAAATCTCTTAGTGGTACTGTGTGCGTGCGCCAAAAAATGGGTGTGGTCACATGTAAAAAAAATGGGTGTGGCCACATGGGGAAAATGGGGGTGGCCAATGAAAATGTGGGAGTGATACACATATGGGGGGTCAGATACACATATTCCCCCAGTAGTGCAGTGTCAGATACACATATGCCCCCACAGTGCCACATACATATATGCCCGCACAGTGCCAGGTGTGGCGTTGTGTGTGGATCAGGCGCCGGTTCGTGAGCTAATCAAAGCTCAAGGTCCGGCAGCCAATCAGGAGCTGCAGCTACCGGTAGCGCGAGTTCTGACTGGCTCACGGGCCGGCGCCCTTAGAAACGCTGCTGCACTAGCAGTGTGTCGGGCAGCGGGATGCGGGAGCCAAGTCGCGTGCGGAGAGTCGCGGGTTGGCCATCGCTGCTGTAGAGGATAGAACTGTGTACTGGTACGGAGTTGTACTGTTTACTGATTGGCGCTGTAGAGTATACTCTGTAGGGGACAGAACTGTATGCTAGCAGGGGGCTGCATTATATAATGGGTGGGGTAGATGTAACATGTGCAGAGAGGTGGGGCATTGTACAATGGGTGAGGCTGCAGGTGGGGCAGTTGTAACATGTGCAGAGAGAGTAACATTTTTACAGAGCTACGATCAATTCGGAATCACCCCCAAAGTTGGCAGCATAGTATTGTCCAAAATGTCTTGGTGTGCTGAAGCATTAAGATTGCCCTTCACTGAAGATAAGGGACCTACCCAAACCCCATCCCATTATCCCTCCTCCACCAAACTTCACAGTTGGCATACTGCAGTCAGGCAGGTATCATTCTCCCGGCATCCACCAATCCCAGACTCGCCCATCTGACTGCCAAACAGAGAAGCGTGAGTCATCACTCCACAGAACACGTTTCCACAGCGCCACAGTCTAGTGTCGGTGTGCTTTACACCACTCCATCCGACGCTTAGCATTGTACTTGGTGATGTGAGGCTTGCATGCAGCTGCTCGGCCATGGAAACCCATTCCATTAAGCTCCCGCCGCACAGTTTTGGTGCTTACATTAATGCCAGCGGAAGTTCTGAGCTCTTGCTAAGCGTAAAAGAAGCGTTCTTTACAGAAAGGATTACTAGTAACATTCACAAAAATTTGAGTTTAAAAATCTCATGTATGAAAATTTCCGTTTAAAATAAAAAATTGTGGCTGAAGATATCTGAGAATAGACTGTGATCACGTGTTACGCATTTCCTAATGCGCAGCAGAATTCCGGTATGTTATTATATTTAAGGACACTCTAGTTACAGCTCCGAACATCTTACCAAAGAAAGGACAATAACCTGAGCTCTCACATTTCTGTATGAAACTTCTTTCACCTATTGTAAGGACACCTGTTGGACTTCATCGTTCTCCCTCCCGCCAGCGCTTACTGCGCTATTGCCATACACCCCAACGGGGAGAGGATCCGTTCCGGCAGCTCAAACAGACTATGGGAGGTGGAGCAAACATCCTAATTACAAGTGCTATCCGCTATTAAGGACAATGGGGGTCATTCTGACCCGATCGCATGCTGTAGTTGTTCACAGCGGTGCGATCGGGTCAGAACTGCGCATGCGCCAGCTGAAGGCCGTCGTTGCCTAGCGATCGCCTCTGCCTGATTGATAGGCAGAAGCGGTATGCTGGACGGGAGGGGGCGGCACCACGACGTTTAGCTGCCATTTTTCGGGGAGCGGTCCGGCCAACGCAGGTGTGGCCAGACCGTATGGGGGGTGGGTGATGTCACACTCAGCCACTGCGACCCAGGGCAGTGACGAGTAACTCCTGGCCAGCTGCAGGAGCTGCGCTGGCTGGGAGTTACTCTTCAAGTACAAAGGCATCGCCGCTGTGCGATGATTTTGTACTTCTGTAGGGGGGTAGGCCTGACATGCGGGGCGTACTAGCCCTGTGCTGAGCGTCCCCCCCTTCCCCCCGCATGTCTGTGTCAGTGATCGTAGCTGTGCTAAATTTAGCACATCTACGATCAGGTCGGAATGACCCCCATTGAGCTAAATATTTACACGGTCGCATCAGTTTATTATAACCACCTCCTACATGTGACGTCGGCAGCGCGTAGACCATGAAGTACGTCACGTGTCGTGCGCTGGCTTGGTGGGTATATAAGGTGTGTGATAGGCCCTCTGCACACATATCACTCATTGCTGTCAGGGGTAAAAGAAGGCAATTTATCCGAGTTGCAAAAAGGGATGATTATCGGCTTTCGGGCCACGGGTGGTGGTATCTCTGACACAGCGCAGTTTGTGACCTGGTCGCGTGCTGCTGCGGTGAAGGTGTATCAGGACTGGACAAATGGCACCACAGCGAATAACCAACGTGGAAACTCTGGAGCACCACGTGCCATTGATGTGAGAGGGGAACGTCGGCTACGGAGGTGCGTGTGGACAGACCGACACGCTACAGTGGAGCAGCTCACCGTCACAATGACCCTGGGGGCTACCAGACGTGTGTCTGACATGACAGCTCAGCCGTCTAGCTGCTGTCCATGCTGCACACGGCGGTTACTCTGGCTATTAGATGGCAGTCATAATAATGTGACTCCACCCTATATTATAAGGGAATCTCCTATATATTAGACCAGATCTGTGACTCATTTCCTAACGCTGGGCGGAATCAGTCATAGGGGGAGATGTACTAAGCCTGAAAAGTGATAAATTTCACAGTGATAAACTGCCAGCCAATCAGCTCCTAACTACCATGTCACTGGCTGTGTTTAAAAATGACAGTTAGAAGCCGATTGGCTGGTACTTTATCACCGTGATATTTATCACTTTTCAAGGCTTAGTACATCTGGCCCATAGAGTCACAGATCTGAACAAATATTTGGGAGAGGTGGCTGGATGCAGGCCATGATCCTAGTGAGTAGTTGATGCACCCACCCCTCCCCCACCCGTGGCACCTCCTCTTCAACCACCCCTCCCCCACCCACGGCACCCCCGCACCGGACCCTCCCCCACCTGCAGTGGCTCAGGACTCCCTCCCACACCCGCAGCACCCCTGCACCGCCCCTCCCCCCACCTGCGGCACCCCCGCAACCGTCCCACCCGCACCCCCGGACCCATTCACGTCTCCCCCGCACCCGCCACTCCCCCAACCACAGCACCTACTAGGTGATTCATCGTGCCCTGCGTGTGCTGTTCACGCCGTCGCAAGGGGCTACGGCCTTTGTCCGTGCAATATTTAACCACTCACAAAATTAAGATTGGAGGTAATACTCCATATAATAAAAATATTGCACGCCCCAAGGGTGTGCAAGGGTTAAAGGGGCTTAGCCCCTTGCGACGGTGTGCGTAGGGCACAATGAATCACCTAGTGTTTTATATTTGTACTAGCTGTAATCTATTGGAATGTATTTATTAGAATTAAATACATTCTTACACAATATATTGTTTGCACACTCTTCTATATAACACCTGTGCTATATACCTGTGTTATTTAACTTACTTATTGCTTGTGAGGGTAACTTACCAGGTTACCATATGGGAGCTGCTTTAACTGATCAGTGTAACTACATATTTTTATGATGATATATAATTTTTGCGCCTGAATTAGTTACTCTTACCTATTATAACTGTCTTAGCAATCACCTCTTATAGCTGTCTCCCTGTTTTCCTTCCACACATGGAAGCTGCCTCGATAGGCGGTGTGGTTGATATAAAATGAAATGAAAGAACACAACTCACCGTCACATTAAGCTGATCGCGGAACAGACAACGTATTAATAAACGCGTTCAGATTTACTACGTATTACAGCTGTGTAATTTCTTCTGCAATCACCTTTCTACACATCTGTGCAGTTATTAATCTTCTCGGCGCTCATGAATATTCATGAGATGTCAACTCTGCGTTTACTGGTGGAAGAACTCTCCGTTCTGAGAAAATGTATCTGATGTCGGCAAACTGCAAGATGCCTGCGAAGTTAGAGCACATGGGGGGTAATTCTTAGTTGATCGCAGCAGCAAGTTTGTTAGCAATTGGGCAAAACCATGTGCAGTGCAGAGGGGGCAGATATAACATTTGCAGAGAGAGTTAGATTTGGGTGGGTTATTTTGTTTCTGTGCAGGGTAAATACTGGCTGCTTTATTTTTACACTGCAATTTAGATTGCAGATTGAACACACCCCACCCAAATCTAATACCCCTTTTCCACTAGCTCAAAAAACACGGGTAAATGCATGGGGGCGCGCATTTACCCGTGTTTTTTGCAAGTGGAAAAGGGTAAACCCGGATCAAGTGACCCGTGAATCCTACCCGGCTATTTACCTGGGTAGGACACGGGACTGATCCGGGTAGGGTTGTAGTGTAAACGGGAGCCGTGTCGATGCGACACGGCTCCCATTTACACTGTATGGAAGGGCGGCGCTGGGAGATCATGTGATCTCCCTGCGCCGCCCCTGCCGCGTCACTAGAAGCGTCACCAACCCGGCATATGCCGGGTTGTGACTGCTGATGGGAAAGGGGCCGAGCACGGGTCGCAGCAGGGGGCAGCTCCCGTGTCAGGCTCCCGGCTGCAACCCGTGCTCGTAAGTGGAAAAGGGGTATTACTCTCTCTGCACATGTTATATCTGCCTCCCCTGCAATGCACATGGTTTTGCCCAACTGCTAACAAACTTGCTGCTGCGATCAACTCAGAATTACCCCCATTGGGTCCTCATGATATTGGTGTCACAAGAGGGTAGTTCTCCTACTCAAGTGCCCAGAGGACAGTCCACATCAACCAATTAAAGTCATTTTGAATACACTGTAGCAGGAACTTGTAACTCAGTTGAGAAAAAGCATCGGCCGCTGCATTGTAGCACTTCTCACGCAGATTCAGACTCAGTCACACATAGATATACAAATGTCGCACACAAGTTGATCAGTGTAGTCTAGCAAATTAGCTCTGTTGCTCCCAGATGTTTTATTACAGAGAATAAGATGCACAACTTGAGCGAGAAAGACGCTCGACGCGTCCGCGTCACTGGAGATGCAGTGAGGACACATCTGTATGTGTGTTAAAAACTATACATTGCAAATCGGCTTTACCACAGCATATGCTATTAATGTTCCCATTTTCGAGATCGGTACATATTATTTAAGACTTGCGAGAGTTTAACTGAAGCAGTTGAGTAAAAGTCTCCTAGGACATCTTCAGGCAGAGATAGAAGCTCCTTTAAAGTCTCTGCTATCCAGGTTTCTAGTTTCATGGTCAGCCTCTTGCTGGGATGTGGCCAGGAGGTCGACACTGTGTCCGCAGTGTGTACTGTATGTTGCTTACAGGCATGTTTAAAATGACAACATCCACATGAATAAAATGTAAGTATAGATGTGTCCTCTTACAACTGTGCTCCATGTGCTACAAGTTGTGTGAGTACCGTGTGATTCTGTAGCGCCGAGCATCTTTTTTTGTGTCTTTTGCTGTGAATATGCATCTTATACACAATGTAATACAATAGGACGCACAAGCAGCTTCTGTTGATTAAAATGATATGCAGCATGCCTATATTCTCTGTGTGTGACTGCGGCTGTATCTGTATACAAAATGCTATGCTAGAGCGCTTTACTGGAAAACACTGTAACGTGGCATTTCGGATGCAGGCAGAGCCGGAATTACACACAGTATATAGGCATGCCGCATATCATTTTAATCAGCAGAAGCTGCTTGTGCGTCCTAATACATTACATTGCGTCTAAGACACATATTTACAAAAAAAAGTCTCGCCACAGCATGGCACGACATGAAAGCCATTTTAGCATGACTGCAGCAAGGATGTAAAAGTACACATCTGTAGCATTACTACCATGCCGAGATCCCACTGTGGACAAAGTGATGGTTGATCAAAAGCCCACTGGAGCCATTGCAAGGTCCACAGCATCGATACAGAAATGAGAAGCATCGATTTCTCAAGCGAATCTATGGTGATGCAGACTGGTCACAGCAGTAGCGATGCTGACCATATGTTTCTCTACGTACATGATCGCAGCTGGCGGCAGTAACGCCCCTGAAAACTGCCGTGACACAACTGCGTTTTTGCCGCAACTCCCCGTTACCTCCCACAAATAGTCCCTGTCTGTGAATCGCTCTGCAAATAATTCCTCACTGTGAGCGGCATCACAGAGGTACCTTGGTGCGTGCCATTGTGGCGAATGAGCAGTCTGCCGATAATCTCTCAGTTGCCTAAACATCGGCTTGTGTACAAATTGGAATCGGGCCCCAGGTGACTCGATTTGTTGTACAATGATTGTTGGATTGTTGTGTGTTTGGTTGCCTTTTATTTTAATTCATGGCAGTGTATATGTCTGATATACAAACTGTATGATGTTACTGGTGAAACGGCTTCTTCTCTTACCCAAACAAAGGGGTCTATTCATGAAGCAGTGAAAAGTGTGGAGAAGTGAGCCAGTGGAGAAGTTGCCCATGGCAACCAATCAGCTGCTACCTATAATTTTATAGAATGCACTTTATAAATGTTACCTCAACCCTGATTGGTCGCCATGGGCAACTTCTCCACTGGCTCCCTTCTCCTCTCTTTTCACTGCTTCATGAATAGACCCTTAAGCCTTTCAAGTGTACCTATCGCCAACACGGGATAACCAGTATTGATGAGCCTGTGTATTTGCTGGGAGCAGGTGACATCATTGAGCCCTGGCTTCTGTGGAATCAGCCGGCTGCAGTCTCAGGGAAAAAACATAAAATATATCCAAGACGCTGGAATGGAAATATCAATATACCACAGAGGTGTACTTACCTCTACCTTGGTAATGAATAACAACGAGTGAATCACGCTACTGTGTCAACCAAAAATGCAAAGTTCCTCTGAGTAGCAAACACGGATATAAAGGAATCCTCCCAGTAAGATAAAATCCAGTCACTGAGACTAATAAAGTTCAGAAACAACATAATGGCGTCAGACTCCCGGTGATTCCTCAGGAAACGTAAGCCTTCTGTGTAATGCTGCACAGCGTGTTTGACCAGAAGCTCCAGGAGCTGCTCATCTAGACTGTATACCTGCCAGAATACAGTATCTCTCTGGTCTGTGGACCGCCGGCCCATGTCCCATACAGGAGGTGGGTTCGAACTCCGCTTCTACACATTGCGATGGGGGGATCTCTAAGGAACCCATTTATCAAACAATATTTGCCGCTATGGGCTAGTCACTCCGATACCTGCTGCGATCCTTCCACTGCCGCCCGCAGCCGCATCCCACGTAGGTTTCTATGAGGGATGCGATACTGCCAGCTGTATCGATATTGGGAATGCGATACCGCAATATTCAGATTGTTGGTAGCCTTCAGAATGTAGTTCTGGCAGGGTTCCCCAGGAACCCTTCGCTGGAAATGGTCTCTGTGCATGCCGGTCACGATGACGATATATGCGCAGGGGCCAGGACACCGCGCTCGGTACATCGTAGGGACAGGTTCCGGTCCCTGCCTGTGCCGGGTGGTAAATGCACCCCATGTAATCGCATTATGCAAAGCAATCTGGGCGCAATATTAGCGTCTAGGATTGCACTGCAGATGTGATCATTGGTAAATGGGTCTCAATGAGAGAACACAGTAACTGATATTGGCTCCTTATGTATTGTAGATACCGGGCCTAATTCATGTTTGTTCTCTATGGCCGATGTTCACGATACCGAGTGATGATCGTCAGACTGCGCATGTGCTGCGATCACACTGCGCATGTGACATGACTGACAGGAAGTGACCTATGGAGGTGTTATATCTGTACTCTGTCTGGTTCTTGTTCAGGAGAACAACTATCTCATTTGTACAGAAAGCTTATCGCCCGGCGTCATTACAGTGAGATGTTGGTGCTAATTGTTTCTGAACTTTATTAGTTTCAGTGACTGGATTTTTTATCTTACTAAGGGAGGACACTTTTATATACATGTTTCTCTAACGTCCTAGAGGATGCTGGGGACTCCGTAAGGACCATGGGGATAGACGGGCTCCGCAGGAGACATGGCCATTTTAAGAAAGAATTTAGTTCCTGGTGTGCACTGGCTCCTCCCTCTATGCCCCTCCTCCAGACCTCAGTTTGATACTGTGCCCAGAGGAGCTGGGTGCTTTTCAGTGAGCTCTCCTGAGTTTGCTGTTAGAAAGTATTTTAGTTAGGTTTTTTATTTTCAGGGAGCTCTACTGGCAACAGACTCCCTGCATCGTGTGACTGAGGGGAGAGAAGCAGCCCTACTCTCTGAAGCTAGGTCCTGCTTCTTAGGCTACTGGACACCATTAGCTCCAGAGGGATCGGTACGCAGGATCTCACCCTCGCCGTCCGTCCCAGAGCCGCGCCGCCATCCCCCTCGCAGAGCCGGAAGACAGAAGCCGGGTATGAGAAGCAAAGAAGACTTCACAGGCGGCAGAAGACTTCATGATCTTCACGAGAAGTAACGCACAGCACTGCAGCTGTGCGCCATTGCTCCACACTCCTCACATACTCCGGTCACTGTAAGGGTGCAGGGCGCAGGGCAGGGCGCCCTGGGCAGCATTGGGGACCTCATATTGGCAAAAGTACACATATATACAGCTGGGCACTGTATATATGTATGAGCCCCCGCCAAAAAGTACAGTTTAAGCGGGACAGAAGCCCGCCGCCGAGGGGGCGGGGCTTCTCCCTCAGCACTCACCAGAACCATTTTTTCTCCACAGCACCGCTGAGAGGAAGCTCCCCAGGCTCTCCCCTGCTGATACACGGTAGAAGAGGGTTGGAAAGAGAGGGGGGGCACATAATTAGGCGCAAAAACTATACTTACAGCAGCTACTGGGTTAACATTAAGTTACTGTGTTATTCCTGGGATTTATAGCGCTGGGGTGTGTGCTGGCATACTCTCTCTCTGTCTCTCCAAAGGGCCTGGTGGGGGAACTGTCTCCAGAAAGAGCATTCCCTGTGTGTGTGGTGTGTCGGTACGCTTGTGTCGACATGTCTGATGAGGAAGGCTATGTGGGAGAGGAGTGGGAGCAAATGAATGTGGTGTCTCCGCCGACGGCGCCGACACCTGATTGGATGGATATGTGGAAGGTTTTAAATGATAATGTTAATTCCTTGCATAAAAGATTTGACAAGGCTGAGGCATTGGGACAGTCAGGGTCTCAACCCGTGCCTGACCCTATGTTGCAGGGACCGTCAGGGTCTCAAAAGCGCCCACTATCCCAAATTGTTGACACAGATACCGACACGGATTCTGACTCCAGTGTCGATTACGATGATGCAAAGTTACAGCCAAAATTGGCTAAGTCTCTTCGATATATGATTATAGCAATAAAAGAGGTTTTGCACATCACTGAGGAAACCCCTGTCCCGGACAAGAGGGTGCATATGTATAAGGGAAAGAAGCCTGAGGTAACCTCGGCCTGGGTGTATAGTGCTGTAGCAGCATGGACGGATACCTTATCTGAGGAGATTGATACCCTAGATAAGGATACTGTATTATTGACCATGGGGCATATTAAAGACGCTGTCCTATATATGAGAGATGCTCAAAGAGACATTAGTCTTCTGGGTTCTAGAATAAACGCTATGTTGATTTCTGCCAGAAGGGTCCTGTGGACTCGGCAATGGACAGGTGATGCCGACTCAAAAAGGCATATGGAGGTTTTACCTTACAGGGGTGAGGAATTGTTCGGGGCGGGTCTCTCGGACCTGGTCTCCACAGCTACAGCTGGAAAGTCAAATTTTTTGCCTTATATTCCCTCACAGCCTAAGAGAGCACCGCATTATCAAATGCAGTCCTTTCGATCACATAGAAACAAGAAAGTCCGAGGTGCGTCCTTTCTTGCCAGAGGTAGAGGCTGAGGAAAGAAGCTGCACAACACAGCTAGTTCCCAGGAACAGAAGTCCTCCCCAGCCTCTACGAAATCCACCGCATGACGCTGGGGCTCCAATGGCGGAGCTGGGCCCGGTGGGGGCAGGTCTTCGAAATTTCAGCCACATGTGGGTTCACTCCCAGGTGGATCCCTGGGCAATAGAAATTGTGTCTCAGGGCTACAAGCTGGAATTCGAATAGATGCCCCCTCGCCGATATTTCAAATCGGCCCTACCAGCTTCCCCCCAAGAGAGGGAAATAGTGTTAAAAGCAATTCAAAAATTGTATCTTCAACAGGTGGTGGTCAAGGTTCCCCTCCTTCAACAGGGAAGGGGTTATTATTCGACCATGTTTGTAGTCCCGAAACCGGACGGTTCGGTCAGACCCATATTGAATTTAAAATCCCTGAACCTATACCTCAAAAGGTTCAAGTTCAAGATGGAATCGCTAAGAGCGGTCATCGCAAGCCTGGAAGGGGGGGATTTTATGGTGTCCCTGGACACTCATAAAAGCGAGATCAAGAGAGCAGTTGCTGAACAGCGTATCACTTTCACTGGAAGTGTTACGGCAACACGGCTGGATTCTCAATATTCCAAAGTCGCAGTTGGTTCCTACGACTCGTCTGCCTTTATTGGGCATGATTCTGGACACAGACCAGAAAAGGGTTTATCTCCCGATAGAAAAAGCCCAGGAACTCATGACCCTGGTCAGGAACCTATTGAAACCAAAACAGGTGTCTGTGCATCACTGCACTCGAGTCCTGGGAAAGATGGTGGCATCATACGAGGCCATTCTCTTCGGCAGGTTCCATGCAAGGACTTTCCAATGGGACTTACTGGACAAGTGGTCCGGGTCACATCTTCACATGCATCGCTTAATCACCCTGTCCCCCAGGGCCAGGGTGTCACTGCTATGGTGGCTGCAGAGTACTCACCTTCTCGAGGGCCGCAGATTCGGCATTCAGGACTGGGTCCTGGTGACCACGGACGCAAGCCTCCGAGGTTGGGCAGCAGTCACACAGGGAAGAAATTTCCAAGGTCTGTGGTCAAGTCAAGAGACTTGCCTTCACATCAACATCCTGGAACTAAGGGCCATATACAACGCCCTGCGTCAAGCGGAGACCTTGCTTCGCGACCAACCGGTTCTGATCCAGTCAGACAACATCACCGCAGTGTCTCATGTAAACCGCCAAGGCGGCACAAGGAGCAGTGTGGCGATGGCGGAAGCCGCCAGAATTCTTCGCTGGGCGGAGAATCATGTAAGCGCACTGTCAGCAGTGTTCATTCCCGGGAGTGGACAACTGGGAAGCAGACTTCCTCAGCAGACACAACCTCCACCCGGGAGAGTGGGGACTTCATCAAGAAGTCTTCGCACAGATTACAAGTCGGTGGGAACTGCCACAGGTGGACATGATGGCATCCCGCCTCAACAAAAAGCTACAGAGGTATTGCGCCAGGTCATGAGACCCGCAGGCAGTAGCTGTAGACGCCCTGGTGACACCGTGGGTGTTCCAGTCGGTCTATGTACAAGGTGCTGAGGATAATAAGAAAAAGAGGAGTGAGAACAATCCTCATTGTTCCAGATTGGCCACGAAGGACTTGGTATCCAGATCTGCAAGAAATGCTCACAGAAGAACCGTGGCCTCTTCCACTAAGACAGGACCTGTTGCAACAGGGGCCCTGTCTGTTCCAAGACTTACCGTGGCTGCGTTTGACGGCATGGCGGTTGAACGCCGGATCCTAGCAGAGAAAGGCATTCCGGATGAGGTCATTCCTACACTGATAAAGGCTAGGAAGGACGTGACATCTAAACATTATCACCGTATATGGCGAAAATATGATTCTTGGTGTGAGGCCAGGAATGCTCCTACGGAGGAATTCCAGCTGGGCCGTTTTCTTCACTTCCTACAGTCCGGAGTGAATTTGGGCCTAAAATTAGGCTCCATTAAGGTCCAGATTTCGGCCCTATCCATTTTCTTTCAAAGGGAGTAGGCTTCTCTACCAGAAGTTCAGACATTTGTAAAAGGAGTACTACATATTCAGCCTCCTTTTGTGCCTCCGGTGGCACCCTTGGATCTTAACGTGGTGTTAAGTTTCCTAAAGTCACACTGGTGTGAACCACTTAAAACGGTGGAGTTAAAATATCTCACGTGGAAGGTGGTCATGTTGTTAGCCTTGGCTTCGGCTAGGCATGTGTCAGAATTAGCGGCTTTGTCACATAAAAGCCCCTATCTGGTTTTCCATATGGATAGAGCAGAATTGCGGACCCGTCCACAATTTCTGCCAAAGGTGGTATCATCTTTTCATATGAACCAACCTATTGTGGTGCCTGTGGCTACACGTGACTTGGAGGATTCCGAGTTACTTGATGTAGTCAGGGCTTTGAAAATTTACGTGGCCAGGACGGCTATGGTCAGGAAAACGGAGTCGCTGTTTGTCCTGTATGCATCCAACAAGATTGGTGCTCCTGCTTCAAAGCAAACTATTGCTCGCTGGATCTGTAACACGATTCAGCAAGCGCATTCTACGGCTGGCTTGCCGTTACCAAAATCGGTCAAGGCACATTCCACTAGGAAGGTGGGCTCTTCTTGGGCGGCTGCCCGGGGGGTCTCGGCACTACAGCTGTGTCGAGCTGCTACTTGGTCGGGTTCAAACACTTTTGCAAAATTCTATAAGTTTTATACCCTGACTGAGGGGGACCTTATGTTTGCTCAATCGGTGCTGCAGAGTCATCCGCACTCTCCCGCCCGTTTGGGAGCTTTGGTATAATCCCCATGGTCCTTACGGAGTCCCCAGCATCCTCTAGGACGTTAGAGAAAATAAGATTTTACTTACCGGTAAATCTATTTCTCGTAGTCCGTAGAGGATACTGGGCGCCCGTACCAAGTGCAGACTTCGTCTGCAATACTTGTATATAGTTATTGCTTCAATAAGGGTTACGTTATTGTTGCATCGGGCATGAACTGATGCTATGTTATTTGTCATACTGTTAACTGGGTAGTATATCACAAGTTATACGGTGTGATTGGTGTGGCTGGTATGAATCTTGCCCTTGGATTAACAAAAATCCTTTCTTCGTACTGTCAGCTCCTCTGGGCACAGTTTCTCTAACTGAGGTCTGGAGGAGGGGCATAGAGGGAGGAGCCAGTGCACACCAGGAACTAAATTCTTTCTTAAAGTGCCCATGTCTCCTGCGGAGCCCGTCTATCCCCATGGTCCTTACGGAGTCCCCAGCATCCTCTACGGACTACGAGAAATAGATTTACCGGTAAGTAAAATCTTATTTTCCTGCTGAGAGGAGCTTGTAAATTGTATGTTTTATTTTTAGTATGATATGTATTATCCTTATAACTGTGTACTTGTTGCATGCGTACCTTGTCCCTCATTCCGAGTTGATCGCTCACTAGCTACTTTTTGCAGCCATGCAATCGCATAGTCGCCGCCCACGGGGGAGTGTATTTTCGCTTTGCAAGTGTGCGATCGCATGTGCAGCCGAGCGGGACGAAAAAGTTTTTTGCAGTTTTGCAGTTTCTGAGTAGGTCTGAACTTACTCAGCCCTTGCGATGACTTCAGCCTGTCCGGTCACGGAATTGACGTCAGACACCCGCCCTGCAAACGCCTGGACACGCCTGCGTTCTTCCAAACACTACCAGAAAACGGTCAGTTGACACCCCACAAACGCCTTCTTCCTGTCAGTCTCCTTGCGAACGGCTGTGCGAATGGAATCGTCGCTAGAAGCCTTGCACAGGAACGATGCTGTCTGTACCCGTACAACGCGCGTGCACATTGCGCAGTAGTAACCTGATCACTGCGCTGCGAAAATCGTCAGGGTGCGATCAACTCGGAATGAGGGCCTTTATTCGGTAAGAGTAGCAGATTCTGGTCTTGCAATCGCAGCTGGGGGCCGGCCATGGCGATCGCCCACCAACTGCTCTAATTACGATCGCACCGCAATTAGTGCGTGGTCGCAGAAACTAAGAAAGCCTCCTGCCAGCGCAGCCTGGCTGATACGGCACAAGTCCTGCCGCCATTTTTTAGATCGGATCGGCTGCGTGTGACCACACGCAGCCGCCCCGAAAACGCAACTGACATGCCCCCGTTTCCTCAGCGCCGCCCTGAAAATGCTCTGTCGCTGCCAAACACCGCCCACCCGCCCCGCAAATGCCTCTGCTTGTCAATCAAGCCGAGGCATTCGCAGTTAATGCGGCCCACCCGCATTAACTGCTCGTGCAGAACGGGAGCGGCATGTGCGCACAGCGGGCTCTTCTAAAAAAGAAAAGCTGTGAATTAGGCTCTAAATTGTTCATTTTAGGTCTATTTTAGTCCTGAGTGACCACATCACTGGCTTTCTTTATATGTATTTGCAGCCTCATGGATACTGGTTCAGCCCATATGGTATCTGCTTCCTATGGTGTCGAGCCTGAGAGGTACGGAACGCAGATGGCGATTTTGTGCATTTGGTGCATGCGCATTTACCCATTTCTGCCTACTGTATGTCCGTCCTATTCTGAGTTGGACATAACTTGGCTGGATTTGTCTTTCTGTGATATTGGGCGTTTCGGAAATGGGTGGCGACAATTCGATCACACAGAACCGCCCTGAAACGTGGGAGTGTCATGGGCCTAGCGGTGAAACGTGGGAGTGTCATGGGCCTAGCGGTGAAACGTGGGAGTGTCATGGGCCTAGCGGTGAAACGTGGGAGTGTCATGGGCCTAGCGGTGAAACGTGGGAGTGTCATGGGCCTAGCGGTGAAACGTGGGAGTGTCATGGGCCTAGCGGTGAAACGTGGGAGTGTCATGGGCCTAGCGGTGAAACGTGGGAGTGTCATGGGCCTAGCGGTCAGTGTGTACGGGAAGGACGGCCTGCTTCTCACAGATCTCCTGCACTCGCTGAACGGAATCTCACATTGGCACAAGCTAGTAAATCTGGCATTCGCGGATGCCCGCGGCAACAACCACTTTATGTGCCGCTCAGCATCAGCCGCTCTGTGTGTAGGTGGTGGGTGGACTCTCACACGAGCCCTTCGTCAGGGAACCTTAAGGCTGATAACAGAGAACAGAGGTTTGCCATGATCTGTGTAATAAGGTTAAATACAGGTACAAGTCAAACATCACAGGTTATGTCATGGTATAAGAGTTCTGAAACATGTATTTGTGAATGTTACAAGAATGTTACCTTCATGTATTGGATCATACTGCATTTTAGTGATTGTTTCATGAAAAAATATTAATAGTTTGATTCTTCACATAATGTCATTTGTACAACCAAATAAATTATATCCTGGCTGCGCCCGCATGGTGACCACCGTCATAGCAGAATCCAGTCTCTTTCATGAATTGGCACTGCAGGTACCAGAACAGAAGTGAGGTTTATAACACTGTGCAGGCCTGCAAGTCCGACTCTATGACCGGGGACTATGCGGGCTTTGACCAAAGTGAGGAGACAGACAATGTACAGGATCATGCGTCTTCTTGGGGAACAGAGAGAGGGATCCACACGGGGTGAGGGGGGTCAACCCCGTCTCTGTCACTCTACACCACGCTTCCGCGTCCCTCAACGCAGCAAGTGGGCGGCAGTTCCTTGGCAAGTCTCGGTAGCCCTTAGAAACTGGACAGTACGCCGTCTTCCGGCGATCTTGCATTAGGAAGGGGTACCTCTTCCGACCAGTTTCTTTCTCCTGGGTTGACCTTCTCCAGGAACCTTGGCTGTGCACGTCTTCGCTTTCCGAAATGTTCCCTCGTGCGGCTGTATTTATCAAACCGCTGTCTCTAGGTCTTCACTGGAAAGAAGTTGCTTGGCTTGACAAGTTTCCAAGTACGACGCAAGGTCAGAGTCTCCGGCCTCCTGGGCTTTATCACACGCAGTTCGTCCCTGAGGAGGGCGAAATGAAGATCAAGTGATTAAAGAAGGAAAGAAGTTATTTTTCCATGAAAGTGTCTACAGCAGGCATTCCCAACCACGGTCCTCAAGGCACACCAACAGTGTAGGATTTAGTGATATCCAGGCTGCAGAACAGATGGTTAAAACAAAATAACTGAGCTACTAATTAAGTCACCTGTGTTCAAGCCTGGATATCACTAAAACCTGCACTGTTAGTGTGCCTTGCGGACCGTGGTTGGGAATGTCTGGTCTACAAGAACAATGGGGGTCATTCCGAGTTGTTCGCTCGCTAGCTGTTTTTAGCAGCCGTGCAAACGCTATGCCGCCGCCCTCTGGGAGTGTATTTTAGCTTAGCAGAAGTGCGAATGAAAGGATCGCAGAGCGGCTACAAAGTCTGTTTGTGCAGTTTTAGAGTAGCTCAATACCTACTCAGCGCTTGCGATCGCTTCAGACTGTTCAGTTCCTGTTTTGACGTCACAAACACGCCTTGCGTTCGGCCAGCCACGCCTGTGTTTTTCCTGGCACGCCTGCGTTTTTTCGAACACTCCCTGAATACGGTCAGTTGACACCCAGAAACGCCCACTTCATGTCAATCACTCTGCGGCCAGCAGTGCGACTGAAAAGCTTCGCTAGACCCTGTGTGAAACTACATTGTTCGTTGTAATAGTATGTCGCGCGTGCGCATTGCGCCGCATACGCATGCGCAGAAGTGCCGTTTTTTTGCCTCATCGCAGCACAGCGAACGAATGCAGCTAGCGAACAACTCGGAATGACCACCATAGTCTCTCCTCTCACGAGCGCTCAGGCCGCACGCCAACATATTAAAAGTTTTTATCTTATGGATTGAGAAAAAAAGTCGTATTGAGGAAAGAACAATCTACAAATATAAGATCCTTGTAACTAATATAAAACCCTTATATCTGGGATGTTTTCCAGCCGCTAGCGGTTCCGTCTCTCACCCCCACACCCTTTGAAATCAGTCATGTGACTGAAGCGAGTGCGGTTTTATCCTAAAAGGACCACTAAACCTTAAACCAGTTGGGCTTATAAAGATAAGCCACTAATAACGTTGACAAATAATGTATGCAAATCTCCCAGGGGCTTATCAGAGCCGGATATATCTGATAGGAGGTAGTGATCACGGAGAAGCGCCATTTCCTCCGCACACAGCAGCCCATCCTGTCGGTGACTGAAAGGCTCGGCAGTCCGTCTCTTTAAGCCTCCTTTTACTGTAAATGGCCGATAACGTTGGACAATAGCTTGCATTCGCTAAACAGAAAATGCAGCTACAATGTGAAGTATGCAGGTTCTGAGAACTTTCACATATCTAAGCGCTAGCAGTATCGCTTGTTACACAAGACAACCTGCATTTAGAGATTAGTGATCCGTTAATCACACACACACGCACAATTAAGTGAATCAGGGGCGCAACAGAATTGCCATGCACCATAGCAAAATTTGGAGGCACTGAGAGCTCCAATGAGCCCACCGCAGAGCTAATGCCAAACCCAGACGGGTGCCTCCGTAAGAGGAAGGGCGAGCTTTGCTGGGCACCACCCATTAACCGGCGTCCTATACCCAACATGTAGGGAGATTTGTCAAAACTTGGAGAAAAAATGGAGAGAGATAAAGTACCAACCAATCAGCTCCTGTTATTTTTCAAACGCAGCCTGTAAGAAAGTTAAAAGATGACTGGTTTGTACTTTACCTCTCTCCCAGAATTGATAACTCTCCCTCCTAGTCGGCTGTGGCGGGAGTTCTGCCGCTAGAACGAGTGTAAAATCACTTGAGCACTGTTTGAGATTTAATTGTGTAATTGACATATCTCAGAGGTCTGAGCGTCTGCTAGCGGAATCAGTGACAGACTATTCTCAATGAGGCCGGACTTACCTTGGCATCCTTCTTTATCAAACAGGCTCCGGCATCCACCAGAATTTGGCAAACCTGCCGGTGGCCCTGGAAAGCAGCTTTGTGCAGCGCCGTCTCTCCTCTAGAAGACACAGGGAAGAGGGTTGTAAACGCATGGGGACAAAAATAAAAAAATTACATGTACTGAGATGCTAACCAAACCATATTATAGTACCAACTGGAAGAGACCAGCACCACTGAGGCCCCACAGACTGGCTACCCACCACCTGCCTCCTCATGGGGAGGGCTGCGTGTGCCAGCTGCCTAGCGCCATGTTTGCCCGAACTACATATGTGCAGGCTGGATGGGTGTGCTAGTAGTGTTTTACCTGTCCTGCTTAATGACCGCGTCATATAGGTGCAGCCAATTCTGAATGTCTGCAGGGAATGACAGACGTAATACTGGTAGCACCACCAGTCATCGGCGTGCACACGGTCTTCTTTAGGGCTGCGAATGGGGTAGCCACTCTCCCTCAAACAGCCACGCCCTAACGTAACCACGCCCTTAATCCGGCCAGCTCAGCTCTTCTGGGGGACGGCTTATGACGTGGAGATGCTGGATTGGATCATCCACTGCCCCTGCTGCCACGCCCCCAGCTATACGGTGTGCCCGCGCAGTACAGTCAGTGCAGCAAATTCAATTTGGGGCAGCCGCCCGCACACCCTATACACCCCTTGCACACGTCTATGCCACCAGTGTATTTCAACAATTACGTTTCAGTGGGAGGGGCCTCCTTGGGGTGACACCGTATAACTTACTTACAGAAGTGACACCGTATAACTTACGTGAGTCTATCAACCATCTCCAGTAGCTCTTCGGGTCCTGGGGGAGAGAGAGAGGAATGATAAATACAGTAGTGAGATGTTAGTAATTACAGACTCTTTGTTGCTAATGCCGCACTAATATACGGGGTGGGAAAATCAGCCGCTGGAACCATCTTGGAGCATTCGTTTAAAAAAAATTCATCTGTTTCTTCATTATGACCACTTGCCGTCGGTTCACGGAAGAAGCAGAAGAAAAATAATTGAATACTAAATTTTATGTAATTAATGTCATCGCTAATAAATCACTGACATCAATTTAGTGTTTACTAAGAGAGAAAAAACCTGTGCGCTATAAGGAGTAATACACACTGGCAATGGTTACAGCTATGAGACGTTACTGCAGAGACCTGCCGCGTGCTTATTATATAGTCCTGTTCCGTGATTTATCACATACATATAATTTACAGTAGTAGGGAGCGCATATCCCATGTAGGGAAGCAGAAGGTTTAAGCTGTCGCAGCACCTGTGAATGTCAGAATGACGGAGATGGCAGGACGGATATTTGTGGGGGGAAATAATGAGGCGCCCTAAGACTTGTGATGATTTGTGTGACATGAATAATGAATTGATGGCTGGAGCTCTAGAAGGGGGCTTCCACGCTCTTTTATAATGTAAATTCAGGCAACAAAAGAGCCCGTCGGATGCCGCTGTTTCTGGAGACGTGCCCTCCGTAATTGCTGACATTGATCTACCCCAGGGAATGCCACCAAGTATGACGAGACTGAAGGCCTCACAGAGGGGGAAAAGGCAAAGTCTAGCATTGCAGGTAGCGGTTCCATGGCATGCAAAGAGGGGGCACATCATAGGAGCTTCGTGGCTGATGTTACAGCACTGGCTGGGGCCTACTTACATTCTCTTCCCCTCTAGGACATTCTTTCCCGCACAATGCCATACTCCCCCCTCTTATCCTGAAGGCCACATCTCTGTATGGTTCCAACCCGTACTGCAGTCCTGCAGTGTAGGAGAAATACACTACAACAAGTCAGCTACGGTTACATGTTTAGAATATGGTAGCAATGAGCCACCCCGGTCGGCCCTGCCGGCTAGGTTCGGGCGTAACTGGCCCTTCCATAAATCCAGGCCTTCTAGGAGACCGGACCCACGGCACGAGAGCCAGACACAGCAGCCGGATATCGATCTGACTTCTGTTCTCTTCCGAAAATGAAAAGATGTCTCTGAATTATTTATGTGATAACGGGAAATTATATTCCTGAAATAACCTGCGCTGCTGTGAAATGGGGGTTGTCTTACGTCAACCTGTGTGCAGAAATGGAGTTTTGTAGCCATCCGTCTGCCAGCAACCATTCGAACTGTAAGCTCTTAGGGTCAGGGATCTCATTATTCATCTTTCCATTCATTTGTTACTTCCTTTTTTCCTTTTGTGTTTCTTCCAGTTTGGTAAGGTGCTGCATACACTGTGTGATGCCATGTAATATGCTTATTACACATATGATAGCACATACATTATGACAGCACATCAGTAACCTACCGTATTACTCTGTAACAGAGCCGGCCCTCACCAATATGATGCCCTAGGCAAGATTTTGGCTGGTGCCCCCTTGCACAGACGCTGGTTCCGCCTCTCACCCTGCACCCCTTTCCCAGCACCATCACCCCTCACCCATAGCAGTCCTCATTTTGGTGCTCCTACCCTCTATATTTTAAATAGGAACAGTGTGCACATTCAGTGCGCAGCCCAAAATGGGGCGTGTTCTTGCTGGGAAGGGGCATGGCCACACTATAATACCCCCAGTTCAAATTATGCCACACAGTACTGCAACTTTATTCCCATTATATCATACAATAGTGTCTCTTATTCACATAACATCACACAGTAGTACCACGTTACTCCTCACAGTAGTGCCCCTTATTCACATTACACCACACCATATTGCTCTTTATTCACATTAGACCACACAGTAGTGCCCTTTCTATACGTTACGCCACAAAGTACTGTAGTTCGTATGCAGATAGGCCCGAAGTCACACACAGAATATAGGCATGCTGCATATCATTTTAATCAGCAGAAGCTGCTTGTGCACCAAGGCATTCCAAATGCCCTAGGCATTTGCCTAGTTTGCCTATGCCTAGGGCCGGCTCTGCTCTGTAATGACACTCATGGAACCTATATATCAGATTCACTGCATATAAGGGGCGGATTGGGACACTGGGATACCGGGAAGGATTGCCGCCGGTCCGGTCCCATCACCTATATGCCGGGCCGGCTTACCCTGGCAGGGAGGGTGGGCCGGCCCGGGCTGATTGATGCGTCTCCCTGACCCATTGCAGCACTTCTAGGATTTGCAATCCACATTGTGGAACACAAACCAGAAGTTGTCATTAGCTCGCGGCTAGTGGGCAGTGCCATTAGCCAGGAGCAGTGGCATCGTCAGACTTTGCCTCTGCTCATCGCCCTCTGCTGACTCGCTGAGTGCTTTCTCACTGCAGGTCTAGTGAGTGTGAGCGAGGACATATATATATTTTTAGTGATATAGAGACAGGTTTCCTGTAGCTGTAGTCCCCTTACTGCCATACACAGTTATAGGCCAAGCATCCGGCGGATCTGCCATATTGTGCCGTATACCTGCCGGGATAGCCTCGGCCCGTCACTGCCGCAGCCCAGGTAGCCTGATGATCTGTCCTACATCTGACATTCAGATGTGATTGTTGGGGCTACTAAAGTGGCCACTGTTCCCCTTCATCTTACACCAGTGAGTGTCATAGTTTTCTAAGAAGAAATATTTTCCATTCTGTTATCGGCCATGTTGGCAAAATGTGATCGCATGAAGGTAATGCACATTATTAGGACACAGAATGATTGGTGTGATCCAGTGCCCCCCCCCCTTCCCAGGGACATACACTATACACTTTACCCCCTCCCCCCGTTCCCGCAGCATGGACAACCACTGCATGCCCTAGCCCACCAGACCCTAAGACATACAGCACACCCCACAGCCTGTGGATCAGCACTAACCACACTGCCCCCCTGCCTCTGGTACATACTGTACACTACCCACCTTACCCCCAACCCAAAGGATATACACTATCTGCCCCCCACCCCAGGGGACATAAATCACCTGGCTTGCCCCCCAGCCTCCCTATGCAGTCGACAAGGCAATAGGGAGCAGCACATGTGTTGGTACTGTTGCCAGCCTTGACACCTCAGTGATAACAATAAACTACAGCTCCCGACGGCGCTTGTGCTAAACAGACAAATACGCTCTGGGCAGAGACAAGCATGTCAGCCAGTGGTATAGTGTAGTACACCCTGGTATAGAGCTGGGTAGGTCAGTGTAGTACACAGTGGTATAGTGTAGTACACCCTGGTATAGAGCTGGGTAGGTCAGTGTAGTACACAGTGGCACAGTGTAGTACACCATGGTATAGAGCTGGGTAGGTCAGTGTAGTACACAGTGGTATGGTGTAGTACACCCTGGTATAGAGCTGGGTAGGTCAGTGTAGTACACAGTGGTATAGGGTAGTACACCCTGGTATAGAGCTGGGTAGGTCAGTGTAGTACACAGTGGTATAGTGTAGTACACCATGGTATAGAGCTGGGTAGGTCAGTGTAGTACACAGTGGTATAGTGTAGTACACCCTGGTATAGAGCTGGGTAGGTCAGTGTAGTACACAGTGGTATGGTGTAGTACACCCTGGTATAGAGCTGGGTAGGTCAGTGTAGTACACAGTGGTATGGTGTAGTACACCCTGGTATAGAGCTGGGTAGGTCAGTGTAGTACACAGTGGTATAGTGTAGTACACCCTGGTATAGAGCTGGGTAGGTCAGTGTAGTACACAGTGGTATGGTGTAGTACACCCTGGTATAGAGTTGGGTAGGTCAGTGTAGTACACAGTGGTATGGTGTAGTACACCCTGGTATAGAGCTGGGTAGGTCAGTGTAGTACACAGTGGTATGGTGTAGTACACCCTGGTATAGAGTTGGGTAGGTCAGTGTAGTACACAGTGGTACGGTGTAGTACACCCTGGTATAGAGCTGGGTAGGTCAGTGTAGTACACAGTGGTATAGTGTAGTACACCCTGGTATAGAGCTGGGTAGGTCAGTGTAGTACACAGTGGTATAGTGTAGTACACCCTGGTATAGAGTTGGGTAGGTCAGTGTAGTACACAGTGGTATGGTGTAGTACACCCTGGTATAGAGCTGGGTAGGTCAGTGTAGTACACAGTGGTATGGTGTAGTACACCCTGGTATAGAGTTGGGTAGGTCAGTGTAGTACACAGTGGTACGGTGTAGTACACCCTAGTATAGAGCTGGGTAGGTCAGTGTAGTACACAGTGGTATAGTGTAGTACACCCTGGTATAGAGCTGGGTAGGTCAGTGTAGTACACAGTGGTATAGTGTAGTACACCCTGGTATAGAGTTGGGTAGGTCAGTGTAGTACACAGTGGTATGGTGTAGTACACCCTGGTATAGAGCTGGGTAGGTCAGTGTAGTACACAGTGGTATGGTGTAGTACATCCTGGTATAGAGCTGGTTAGGTCAGTGTAGTACACAGTGGTATGGTGTAGTACACCCTGGTATAGAGCTGGGTAGGTCAGTGTAGTACACAGTGGTATAGGGTAGTACACCCTGGTATAGAGCTGGGTAGGTCAGTGTAGTACACAGTGGTATAGTGTAGTACATCCTGGTATAGAGCTGGGTAGGTCAGTGTAGTACACAGTGGTATGGTGTAGTACACCCTGGTATAGAGCTGGGTAGGTCAGTGTAGTACACAGTGGTATAGGGTAGTACACCCTGGTATAGAGCTGGGTAGGTCAGTGTAGTACACAGTGGTATAGTGTAGTACACCCTGGTATAGAGCTGGGTAGGTCAGTGTAGTACACAGTGGTATGGTGTAGTACATCCTGGTATAGAGCTGGGTAGGTCAGTGTAGTACACAGTGGTATAGTGTAGTACACCCTGGTATAGAGCTGGGTAGGTCAGTGTAGTACACAGTGGTATAGTGTAGTACACCCTGGTATAGAGCTGGGTAGGTCAGTGTAGTACACAGTGTCACAGTGTAGTACACCATGGTATAGAGCTGGGTAGGTCAGTGTAGTACACAGTGGTATGGTGTAGTACACCATGGTATAGAGCTGGGTAGGTCAGTGTAGTACACAGTGGTATAGTGTAGTACACCCTGGTATAGAGCTGGGTAGGTCAGTGTAGTACACAGTGGTATGGTGTAGTACACCCTGGTATAGAGCTGGGTAGGTCAGTGTAGTACACAGTGGTATAGGGTAGTACACCCTGGTATAGAGCTGGGTAGGTCAGTGTAGTACACAGTGGTATAGGGTAGTACACCCTGGTATAGAGCTGGGTAGGTCAGTGTAGTACACAGTGGTATAGTGTAGTACATCCTGGTATAGAGCTGGGTAGGTCAGTGTAGTACACAGTGGTATAGGGTAGTACACCCTGGTATAGAGCTGGGTAGGTCAGTGTAGTACACAGTGGTATAGGGTAGTACACCCTGGTATAGAGCTGGGTAGGTCAGTGTAGTACACAGTGGTATAGTGTAGTACACCCTGGTATAGAGCTGGGTAGGTCAGTGTAGTACACAGTGGTATGGTGTAGTACACCCTGGTATAGAGCTGGGTAGGTCAGTGTAGTACACAGTGGTATAGTGTAGTACACCCTGGTATAGAGCTGGGTAGGTCAGTGTAGTACACAGTGGTATAGTGTAGTACACCCTGGTATAGAGCTGGGTAGGTCAGTGTAGTACACAGTGGTATGGTGTAGTACACCCTGGTATAGAGCTGGGTAGGTCAGTGTAGTACACAGTGGTATAGGGTAGTACACCCTGGTATAGAGCTGGGTAGGTCAGTGTAGTACACAGTGGTATAGTGTAGTACACCCTGGTATAGAGCTGGGTAGGTCAGTGTAGTACACAGTGGTATAGGGTAGTACACCCTGGTATAGAGCTGGGTAGGTCAGTGTAGTACACAGTGGTATGGTGTAGTACACCCTGGTATAGAGCTGGGTAGGTCAGTGTAGTACACAGTGGTATGGTGTAGTACACCCTGGTATAGAGCTGGGTAGGTCAGTGTAGTACACAGTGGTATAGTGTAGTACACCCTGGTATAGAGCTGGGAAGGTCAGTGTAGTACACAGTGGTATAGTGTAGTACACCCTGGTATAGAGCTGGGTAGGTCAGTGTAGTACACAGTGGTATGGTGTAGTACACCCTGGTATAGAGCTGGGTAGGTCAGTGTAGTACACAGTGGTATAGTGTAGTACACCCTGGTATAGAGCTGGGTAGGTCAGTGTAGTACACAGTGGTATGGTGTAGTACATCCTGGTATAGAGCTGGGTAGGTCAGTGTAGTACACAGTGGTATAGTGTAGTACACCCTGGTATAGAGCTGGGTAGGTCAGTGTAGTACACAGTGGTATAGTGTAGTACACCCTGGTATAGAGCTGGGTAGGTCAGTGTAGTACACAGTGGTATAGTGTAGTACACCCTGGTATAGAGCTGGGTAGGTCAGTGTAGTACACAGTGGTATAGTGTAGTACACCCTGGTATAGAGCTGGGTAGGTCAGTGTAGTACACAGTGGTATAGTGTAGTACACCCTGGTATAGAGCTGGGTAGGTCAGTGTAGTACACAGTGGCACGGTGTAGTACACCATGGTATAGAGCTGGTTAGGTCAGTGTAGTACACAGTGGTATGGTGTAGTACACCCTGGTATAGAGCTGGGTAGGTCAGTGTAGTACACAGTGGCACAGTGTAGTACACCATGGTATAGAGCTGGGTAGGTCAGTGTAGTACACAGTGGTATGGTGTAGTACACCATGGTATAGAGCTGGGTAGGTCAGTGTAGTACACAGTGGTATGGTGTAGTACACCATGGTATAGAGCTGGGTAGGTCAGTGTAGTACACAGTGGTATGGTGTAGTACACCATGGTATAGAGCTGGGTAGGTCAGTGTAGTACACAGTGGTATGGTGTAGTACACCATGGTATAGAGCTGGGTAGGCCAGTGTAGTACACAGTGGCACAGTGTAGTACACCCTGGTATAGAGCTGGGTAGGTCAGTGTAGTACACAGTGGTATAGTGTAGTACACCCTGGTATAGAGCTGGGTAGGTCAGTGTAGTACACAGTGGCACGGTGTAGTACACCATGGTATAGAGCTGGTTAGGTCAGTGTAGTACACAGTGGTATGGTGTAGTACACCCTGGTATAGAGCTGGGTAGGTCAGTGTAGTACACAGTGGTATGGTGTAGTACACCCTGGTATAGAGCTGGGTAGGTCAGTGTAGTACACAGTGGTATGGTGTAGTACATCCTGGTATAGAGCTGGGTAGGTCAGTGTAGTACACAGTGGTATAGTGTAGTACACCCTGGTATAGAGCTGGGTAGGTCAGTGTAGTACACAGTGGTATGGTGTAGTACACCCTGGTATAGAGCTGGGTAGGTCAGTGTAGTACACAGTGGTATAGTGTAGTACACCCTGGTATAGAGCTGGGTAGGTCAGTGTAGTACACAGTGGTATAGTGTAGTACACCCTGGTATAGAGCTGGGTAGGTCAGTGTAGTACACAGTGGCACGGTGTAGTACACCATGGTATAGAGCTGGTTAGGTCAGTGTAGTACACAGTGGTATGGTGTAGTACACCCTGGTATAGAGCTGGGTAGGTCAGTGTAGTACACAGTGGCACAGTGTAGTACACCATGGTATAGAGCTGGGTAGGTCAGTGTAGTACACAGTGGTATGGTGTAGTACACCATGGTATAGAGCTGGGTAGGTCAGTGTAGTACACAGTGGTATGGTGTAGTACACCATGGTATAGAGCTGGGTAGGTCAGTGTAGTACACAGTGGTATGGTGTAGTACACCATGGTATAGAGCTGGGTAGGTCAGTGTAGTACACAGTGGTATGGTGTAGTACACCATGGTATAGAGCTGGGTAGGCCAGTGTAGTACACAGTGGCACAGTGTAGTACACCCTGGTATAGAGCTGGGTAGGTCAGTGTAGTACACAGTGGTATAGTGTAGTACACCCTGGTATAGAGCTGGGTAGGTCAGTGTAGTACACAGTGGTATAGTGTAGTACACCCTGGTATAGAGCTGGGTAGGTCAGTGTAGTACACAGTGGTATAGTGTAGTACACCCTGGTATAGAGCTGGGTAGGTCAGTGTAGTACACAGTGGCACGGTGTAGTACACCATGGTATAGAGCTGGTTAGGTCAGTGTAGTACACAGTGGTATGGTGTAGTACACCCTGGTATAGAGCTGGGTAGGTCAGTGTAGTACACAGTGGCACAGTGTAGTACACCATGGTATAGAGCTGGG
Organism: Pseudophryne corroboree; assembly: GCF_028390025.1. Lineage (NCBI taxonomy): Eukaryota > Metazoa > Chordata > Amphibia > Anura > Myobatrachidae > Pseudophryne > Pseudophryne corroboree. The sequence continues at coordinate 806,050,086 of NC_086449.1, read as the reverse complement.
TAGGTCAGTGTAGTACACAGTGGTATGGTGTAGTACACCATGGTATAGAGCTGGGTAGGTCAGTGTAGTACACAGTGGTATGGTGTAGTACATCATGGTATAGAGCTGGGTAGGTCAGTGTAGTACACAGTGGTATGGTGTAGTACACCCTGGTATAGGGCTGAGCAGGCCAGTGTATACAGTAATACATGTGTGATTTACACACAGATTTTCTGCAAATGATCTTCCATAAGGAATATGTTGTAATAAATATGACACCGATCCCACAGAGGGTCATCACCCACCCACATCCCGGGCACTGTAACCCGGGCATCGCCACTCATCCGTCCCAAATCCCCCATCTACAGCTCATACAAGCAGTGAAGAAGCTTTAGAGAAGATGCCATTACCCGACCGTCACTCAGGGCCCAGCGGGTGCTCAGGGAAGGAAAAAAGGAGACAAACAACAGCCGCGCCGTGAAAGGAGGACAGAGGGGGAGAAAGCAGCGGGGAGGACGGAGCACAAAGGCTGAGCGCAGAGAGGCGGCAGGGAAAATCCAGGCCAGAAAAGAGGGGACTGCTGTGAGGACTGTGAAAAGATGGCAGCGCTGGGACAGGGAGCTGAGGTCACGGCCAGGGTGGGAGCGCGTTAACTCTCTCACTCCCACGTTACAAGAATCTTTTCTTTTAAAACCTCCTTGTTCTATAGTTCTGCACCCTGGCAGCGCCGCTAACGCTTACCACACGTACCCTAAAATCTTCACGGAGGATGATCTTCAGCTCAATGACCTGTACAGCGAGGGGTGACTGGAATCCCTATAAGTTCTGTACACCTAACGGTTGATGCAGAGCCTGTCTGCAGAGCGTATCTTACATGTTTTCGCACTGTGCATGCTGCGGAACTGTGCGCACTCCAAATGCCAAGTTGTACGCTTTTCATTAACATCTACACTTACGATCAAGGGGGTCTATTCATGAAGCAGTGAAAAGTGTGGAGAAGTGAGCCATTGGAGAAGTTGCCCATGACAACCAATCAGCTGCTCCGTACAATTGCATAGTATTCAAATTACAAATGTTACTTCAATGCTGATTGGTCGCCATGGGCAACTTCTCCACTGGCTCACTTCTCCACACTTTTCACTGCTTCATAAATAGACCCCCAAAGCTGAAGGGAGGGGTATGCGAGCAGGGCCGTCGCCCAGGCACCTGGGGGGCGGGACCACTCCTGCCCCGCGGGTCCGCATCTAGCTAGCAGCTGCGTGTGACATTCCCGCAAGGTGTAGAGTCGCACACGCGCACTGTGGCTGGTGCGCGCAGGCAGACCCTCCGAATACAGCTGCTGTGTACAGACCGCGTGGCTGCGTTCTGCTCTGAATAGCCCCCTATGTGCGTTCCCGCGCAATTGCTGCATCTCCCATGGGAAGTACCGCAAACACTGGCCAGCGGCAGCTCCGTCGGCAGGTCAGTCAGTAACGGCTGAGTAAGAGTTTCCGCTCACCGTGCTCTAGGATGTAAGCCACTATGTCTGTGTGTCCTGCCATGGAAGCCAGGTGCAGTAACGAGCAGCGCTCTGGTCCCTGGATCCGCAGACTTGCGCCTTGCTTGCAGGACTCGGTGACCTGGGGGGAAAGGGAGCGAGAGACTGAGCAATAGAGAAGCGTAACCCGCTACATGTGTAGCAGGGAGCAGCGCAGTAATGTAATACAGTATAGTACATTCAGATACAACTATACAATACCCAAAGCCAAGAAGTAAAGGCACATCAAAGCCATGAGACACAAACATATTCTTATTGTTACGTTTCGCAGACAGAGGGGTCTAATTATGAAGCAGTGATAAGAGTGGAGAAGTGAGCCAGTGGAGAAGTTGCCCATGGCAACCAATCAGTGTTGAGGCAACATTTATAAAGTACATTCAGAAAAGCAGCTGATTGGTTGCCATAGACAACATCTCCACTGGCTCACTTCTCCGCTCTTTTCACTGCTTCATGAATAGACCCCTAATTCTTGTACATCCTACAAATATGCAGGAAAGCAGCAGTGTTTTGCCGCCATTCGTCCTGCCCCCCCCCCCCCCCCCCCACACACACACACACACACACACACACACACACACACACACACACACACACACACACACACACACACACACACACACACACACACACACACACACACACACACACACGTCACTGGTAGGGCACCACATCAATGACAAGTGATCTGGTGAACACAATAAAATTGACGTTCATCAATCAAAGTACATTATGAGAAGCCGGGAAGAACCCAGGACGCGGAATTCTCCGCTGGACACGACAATGGCTGGAACTGCAAGTTTGATAACTAGGACACTGAGAGCCTCGTTTATATCGCCTCTGCAATTACAGGAGGCTGACCGCCTCCCAGGATAACCGTCTACTGGGAACAACAGGCTACAAATGTGCAGGGGAGACTTCTGCCAGCCCCCCAATCAAATTACAGCCGGAGGACCACTCGTTTCTCTTATTATGCTCCTGTGCCACACAGCGGACACATTGAATAGATGGAGTCAATACTATGTAGTCTGGTTACATTGCAGAATTGCATTGATCGGGTTGTATCATTTAGGGATTGGGACCAGGGGGCTGTGATATTTGTTATAAAACATCGGTGTAGCCCGTTATACAATAGCTGTCATCTTTTAATGTTATAGATCTGCACAAGACTTTGGTTAAAGACAACGGGTTTTATTCAGAGAGCTACGGCTACCGGATGATGGCGATGGCAATGCAGCACTTGATCTGCAATGCTGGCAGTGGGTGTCTTTTGCCTTCAGGCAAATGCCATTATTTAGCTGACTACACATATGGTGGCCACACAGATACAGACGTGGGTCACATAATACATATCATTTTTTATAAAACGGCCTACCCAAGCGCAGCGTGTATTCCTCCTACCCAACACTATGAAATATTACATCTGGGCAGATGGAAAATCAAATACTGTAAGATGAAGTCTGTGCAATTCTGTCTTTCACTTGTGTGGTGGAATTGCTCACAGATCTGATTGGAGTGCAATCATTTAGCTTCTCTGGACTGCAACATGTGAGGCCTGCATACAGATATACAGTACCAGAGATTGCTTGCACCACTGATACACTGATAACGTATAACAGGTCAATTCCGAACTTAACAAGGCTCCGTGGGTGCGGCCATCTTGCCCTCTATTACCCCTGTGCCAGTGGCAGGCATTATTCTGTTATTCCCAGGCCGTTTGTACAGTCCTGATACATACTGTATATGCAATGTCTGTTTCTTTTGGTGCCAGAAGAGCGAATGACACTAATATTGCAATGCACGCAGTCAGATGCATTTTATTTACCTATTAATGTCAGGGAGAAATATCTGAAGACAGACAGGTAGGTGTTAGTGGCCAAACTGGACACTTGTAAGGAGCCAGAGAGCTCTACTAAACCCCTAATCAGGGCGGTAAATATGGATATGGTCAGGAAATGAATCACTAATGGTAACTGTCACTGTCCTTTGTTGTGGGAATACTGCACATCCGTGAATGTCAGGTCTCCTGCCTTTATTCTTAAGTACTTAAGATATAGATTTTGCCCTTGTGCTGTTATTGCATACTAATCGTATGTTTCCTTACACTGTGGCTATATGTATAGCTGAAAAACAACCGTCACTAATAACCAATACATTGTCAGCTACTTAATGACTTTCCTCAGTGACCTCATTAATTATGTGATTTCTCCCACCCTCCCGGGATAGTAGACCAATCACTGGTGAAGTGGCCAATCCGGGAGCAGGATTCCGTGTTGTGCGCCAAATTGCGTTATCATGGCTACACTGCTACAAATTGCGTCACTATACAGCAGGACGCGGGGCTGCGATGGTGCAATTTGTGATGCCAAGCAAACCCCCTTCCCTCCTTCCGCACCTCCAACATCCAGCATACTGCTAGAGATCCCAGGGGGAAGCAGTCTGAAATCTGGCAGGTATGTACTAACAGTCATCAATAGTGATGATGTCGTGTAAGTGTTTTTCCAGCCTGCACAGACCACAACACAAACAGTGACACACAATACTGCAGACTCGCCTACTACTAAAAAAGCATTTAATTGAGATTGTCAAAGCAAGGCCGGCCAGCTCTAGGAAGAGTCCTGGTGGTTCTGAACTTCTTCATGCTTTTCTTTGACTTCATGCTTGGTTTGTGCTCAGACAAGCACTGTCACGTGTGGGACCTTATATAGACAGGTGTGTGCCTGTGGAAACAGGATGCACCTGAGCTCAATTTTGAGCTTCATGGCAAAGGCTGTGAAAACTTATGTACATGTGATTTCTTAGTTTTTTATTTTTAATAAAAATGCAAAAAATAAGATTTTAAGCCTACCGGTAAATCTTTTTCTCCTAGTCCGTAGAGGATGCTGGGGACTCCGTAAGGACCATGGGGTATAGACGGGCTCCGCAGGAGACATGGGCACTCTAAAAACTTTAGATGGGTGAGCACTGGCTCCTCCCTCTATGCCCCTCCTCCAGACCTCAGTTAAAGAACTGTGCCCAGAGGAGATGGACAGTACGAGGAAAGGATTTTTGTTAATCTAAGGGCGAGATACATACCAGCCCACACCATCCATACCGTATAACATGGAACATACGCAACCAGTTAACAGTATGAACAAAACAGCATCAGCCCAAGACTGATCTCAACTGTAACATAACCCTTATGTAAGCAATAACTATATACAAGCCTTGCAGAAATATGTCCGCACTGGGATGGTCGCCCAGCATCCTCTACGGACTAGGAGAAAAAGATTTACCGGTAGGTTTAAAATCTTATTTTCTCTTACGTCCTAGAGGATGCTGGGGACTCCGTAAGGATCATGGGGATTATACCAAAGCTCCAGACCCGGCGGGAGAGTGCGGATGACTCTGCAGCACCGAATGAGCAAACGCGAGGTCCTCATCAGCCAGGGTATCAAACTTGTAGAATTTTGCAAAAGTGTTTGAACCCGACCAAGTAGCTGCTCGGCAAAGCTGTAAAGCCGAGATGCCCCGGGCAGCCGCCCAAGAAGAGCCCACCTTCCTAGTGGAATGGGCCTTTACCGAATTTGGTAACGGCAATCCAGCCGTAGAATGAGCCTGCTGAATCGTGTTACAGATCCAGCGAGCAATAGTCTGCTTAGAAGCAGGAGCGCCAACCTTGTTGGCTGCATACAGGACAAACAGTGCCTCCGTTTTCCTAATCCGAGCCGTCCTGGCTACGTAAATTTTTAAGGCCCTGACTACATCAAGGGACTTGGAATCCTCCAAGTCTCCCGAAGCCACAGGCACCACAATAGGTTGGTTCATATGAAACGATGAAACCACCTTAGGCAAAAATTGAGGACGAGTCCTCAACTCTGCTCTATCCACATGGAAAATCAGATAGGGGCTTTTGTGAGACAAAGCCGCCAATTCGGACACCCGCCTTGTAGATGCCAAGGCCAGCAACATGACCACTTTCCAAGTGAGAAATTTTAATTCAACCGTTTGAAGAGGTGCAAACCAGTGAGATTTTAGGAACCGTAACACCACGTTAAGGTCCCATGGTGCCACTGGGGGCACAAAAGGAGGCTGGATGTGCAGCACTCCCTTCACAAAAGTCTGGACTTCTGGGAGAGAAGCCAATTCCTTCTGAAAGAAAATAGATAGGGCCGAAATCTGTACCTTAATGGAGCCTAACTTCCTTCCCATATCCACTCCTGTCTGTAGAAAGTGGAGAAAACGGCCCAGATGGAAATCTTCCGTAGGAGCATTCTTGGCTTCACACCAAGATACATACTTCCTCCAGATACGGTGATAGTGTTTCGCCGTCACCTCCTTCCTAGCCTTTATCAGAGTAGGGATGACTTCCTCCGGAATACCTTTCCCAGCTAGGATTCGGTGTTCAACCGCCATGCCATCAAAAATAACCGCGGTAAGTCTTGGAACACGCATGGCCCCTGCTGCAACAGGTCCTCCCTGAGAGGAAGAGGCCACGGATCTTCTGTGAGCATTTCCTGAAGATCTGAATACCAGGCCCTTCGAGGCCAAGCTGGAACAATGAGTATTGTCTGCACTCTTTTTCGTCTTATGATTCTCAATATTTTTGAGATGAGAGTAAGAGGAGGGAACCCATAGACCGACTGAAACACCCATGGTGTCACCAGGGCGTCTACCGCTACTGCCTGAGGGTCCCTTGACCTGGCACAATACCTCCGAAGCTTCTTGTTGAGGCGTGACACCATCATGTCTATTTGAGGAAGTCCCCAATGACTTGTTATCTCTGCAAAAACTTCTTGATGAAGTCCCCACTCTCCTGGATGGAGATCGTGTCTGCTGAGGAAGTCTGCTTCCCAGTTGTCCACTCCCGGAATGAAGACTGCTTACAGAGTGCTTACGTGATTTTCCGCCCAGCGAAGAATCCTGGTGGCTTCCGCCATTGCCACTCTGCTCCTTGTCCCGCCTTGGCGGTTCACATGAGCCACGGCTGTGACGTTGTCTGATTGAATCAGAACCGGTAGGTCGCGAAGAAGATTCTCCGTTTGTCGTAGGCCGTTGTATATGGCCCTCAATTCCAGTACGTTGATGTGTAGACAAGCCTCCTGGCTTGACCATAGTCCCTGAAAATGTCTTCCTTGTGTGACTGCTCCCCATCCTCGGAGGTTCGCGTCCGTGGTCACCAGAACCCAGTCTTGAATGCCGAACCTACGACCCTCTAGAAGGTGAGCACTCTGCAGCCACCACAGGAGAGACACCCTGGCCCTGGGGGACAGGCTTATTTTCTGATGTATTTGAAGATGGGACCCGGACCACTTGTCCAGAAGGTCCCACTGAAATGTCCTCGCATGGAACCTGCCGAAGGGGATGGCCTTGTAGGCTGCCAGCATTTTTCCCAGAACTCGAGTGCAGTGATGAACTGACACTCTTTTTGGTTTTAGCAGGTCTCTGACCATATTCTGGAGTTCCTTGGCTTTTTCCATTGGAAGAAAAACCCTCTTCTGTTTCGTGTCCAGACTCATGTCTAAGAATGATAGCCGAGTCGTTGGAATCAACTGTGACTTTGGTAGATTTAGAATTCAACCGTGCTGCTGCAGCACTCTCAGGGAGAGCAACACACTTTTCAGCAATTGATCTCTCGATCTCGCTTTTATCAGGAGATCGTCCAAGTACAGGAATAATTGTGACTCCCTGCCTGCGCAGGAGCACCATCATTTCCGCCATTACCTTGGTGAAAATCCTTGGGGCCGTGGAAAGCCCAAACGGCAACGTCTGAAACTGGTAATGACAGCCCTGTACAGCGAATCTCAGGTACGCCTGATGAGGAGGATATATGGGGACGTGAAGGTATGCATCCTTTATGTCTAGTGACACCATAAAATCAACCCCTTCCAGGCTGGAAATCACTGCCCGGAGCGATTCCATCTTGAACTTGAACTTTTTCAAGTACAGGTTCAGGGATTTTAGATTCAGAATGGGTCTGACCGAGCCATCCGGCTTCGGGACCACAAACAGGGTTGAATAATACCCTTTCCCCTGTTGGACTAGGGGAACCTTGATAATCACTTGCTGTTGACACAGCTTTTGAACTGCAGCTAAAACTATTTTCCTCTCTGGGGGAGAAGCTGGCAAAGCTGAATTGAAAAATCGGCGAGGAGGCACCTCTTCGAATTCCAGTTTGTAGCCTTGGGATACAATTTCCATCGCCCAAGGATCCACGTCTGACAGAACCCAGACCTGGCTGAAGAGTCGAAGAGGCGCCCCCACCGGTGCAGACTCCCTCAGTGGAGCCCCCGCGTCATGCGGTGGATTTAGTAGAAGCCGGGGAGGACTTCTGTTCCTGGGAACTAGCCGTAGCCGGCATTCTTTTCCCTCTACCCTTACCTCTGGCGAGGAAGGAAGAGCCCCGACCTCTTCTGGACTTATGCGACCGAAAGGACTGCATCTGATATTGTGGTGTTTTCTTTTGCTGTGGGGGAACATAAGGCAAAAAAGAAGATTTACCCGTGGTAGCTGTGGAAACCGGGTCCGCGAGGCCCTCCCCAAATAAAACCTCACCCTTGTAAGGCAAAGTTTCCATATGTCTCTTTGAGTCGGCATCACCCGTCCATTGGCGGGTCCACAGGGCTCGCCTAGCAGAAATTGCCATGGCGTTGGCTCTTGAACCTAACAGCCCAACGTCTCTCGCAGCGTCTCTCATATATAAGGCTGCTTCTGTAATGTGACCCAAGGTCAATAAAATGCTATCCCTATCTAGGGTGTCAATGTCAGATGACAAGTTAACTGCCCATGCTGCTACGGCGCTACATACCCATGCCGACGCTACTGCCGGTCTGAGCAAGGCACCTGTATGTGCATAAATTGATTTTAAGGTAGTTTCCTGTCTGCGATCAGCAGGATCCTTGAGGGCTGCCGTGTCTGGAGATGGTAGCGCCACCTTTTTGGACCAGCGCGTCAAAGCCTTGTCTACCCTGGGCGAGGATTCCCACCGTAACCTGTCCTGCGCAGGGAAAGGGTACGCCATAAGAAATCTCTTGGGAATCTGCAGTTTCTTGTCTGGAGTTTCCCAAGCCTTTTCAAATAAAGCGTTCAGCTCATGAGATGGGGGAAAGGTTACCTCAGGTTTCTTTTCCTTAAACATGCATACCCTCGTGTCAGGGACAGAGGGGTCATCTGTGATATGCAAAACATCTTTTATTGCAATAATCATATAATGAATACTTTTTGCCACCCGTGGGTGTAATCTCGCATCATCGTAGTCGACACTGGAGTCAGAATCCGTGTCGGTACCAGTGTCTGTTACGTGGGACAGGGGACGTTTCTGAGACCCTGAAGGGCCCTGTGACACAGTCAAAGCCATGGATTGACTCCCTGTCTTTTCCCTGGACTCTTCTTTGTCCAATCTCTTATGTAATAAAGTTACATTTGCATTTAAAACATTCCACATATCCAACCAATCAGGTGTCGGCTTCACCGACGGAGACACCACAATCATCTGCTCCACCTCCTCCTTAGATGAGCCTTCCGCTTCAGACATGCCAACACACACGTACCGACACCCCCACACACTCAGGGATATATCTATATGGAGACAGTCCCCCAATAAGGCCCTTTGGAGAGACAGAGAGAGAGTATGCCAGCACACACCCAGCGCCAACTGACACTGGAATAAAATCCCAGTCAGTACAGCGCTTTTACATATATATATATATTATTACTCACTGCGCCAAATAAATGTCCCCCCCCCCCCTTTTTTTTGCCCTGTGTACTGTGTTCAGCAGGGGAGAGTCCGGGGAGCCAGCTTCTCTGCAGCGTGCTGTGGAGAAAATGGCGCTGGTTAGTGCTGGAGGATCAAGCTCCGCCCCCTGAACGGCGGGCTTCGGTCCCGCTCAAATCTTTATACTGGCAGGGGTTTCTGTAAAATACTGCCTCCGCAGTATATATATATATGTTAGCCAGTCCCTTGAGGTTTAAAATCGCTGCCCAGGGCGCCCCCCCTGCGCCCTGCACCCAACAGTGCCGTTAGTGTGTGTAAATGTGGGAGCAACGCTGCGCGTTACATCAGTGAAGATCTGAAGTCTTCTGCCGCCTATGAAGTCTTCTGTCTTCTTATACTCACCCGGCTTCTATCTTCCGGCTCTGTGAGGAGGACGGCGGCGCGGCTCCGGGACGAACAGCGAGGATGAGACCTGTGTTCCGACCCTCTGGAGCTAATGGTGTCCAGTAGCCTAAGAAGCAGAGCCTATCATTTAAGTAGGTCTGCTTCTCTCCCCTCAGTCCCACGATGCAGGGAGCCTGTTGCCAGCAGAGCTCCCTGAAAATAAAAAACCTAACAAAAGTCTTTTCAGAGAAGCTCAGGAGAGCTCCCCTGTAGTGCATCCAGTCTCCACTGGGCACAGGATCTAACTGAGGTCTGGAGGAGGGGCATAGAGGGAGGAGCCAGTGCACACCCATCTAAAGTCTTTAGAGTGCCCATATCTCCTGCGGAGCCCATCTATACCCCATGGTCCTTACGGAGTCCCCAGCATCCTCTAGGACATAAGAGAAATCTCCAAAACACATTTTTCACGTTGTCATTATGGAGTATTGTGTGTAGAATTTTGAGGGGAAAAAAATTTATTTATTCCATTTTGGAATAAGGCTGTAACATTACAAAATGTGGAAAAAGTGATGCACTGTGAATACTTTCCATACTGCACTGTACTTCCAAATGTGAACGAGCCCAGCAACAGTTACATAGTTTGTCACTGTATTATATACAGGGGTCTGATTTGGAGTGGGACACAAAAAGGCTGCAATTGCGAGAAGCCACGGAATAACAGACATTTCACACAAGGAGAGACCTGGCCAAGATCCGTCCGTCTCAGAATTGCCCGGAAACAGGCTGAAATGTGTTTAATTGCTTCAAAGCACGCGTGGTTTGCTAGAAATCGCTATTTGCGGCCGTATAAGGGGCTGCGTCTGACTCCGTGTCGGCAAGTATGCAATACAGACGGTAATAACAATGTGCTAGTATGTTCCCAGCCTCAACAAATCACAAACCATGAGCGTAATTTCATATAATCTGTGTGTATACAAAAGCACAACCTGTACTTTTCCTGCCTAGGAAACCACCTATCTTAAGTAATTAATGAATGGAGTAGGAATTGTATAGAGAAACCTAATACTCTAATTATCGTCAAACCTGTCTAGTGAAATGCTAGTTTATAGAATGTATTGCTTTTAAACCTTTTACTTCTGGGTGCACACATCCCCCAAAGACACCTTCTACGTTTACAATGGCTTGTTCTCCCCGCTCGCCCCCCCCCCCCTCTTCCCGTCCTGTCAGTCAGTGCGTCCCCCCCACAATGACCTGGAATTCCTTCCTCGGGTGCTGTCAGTAAACACAAACATGGGACACCTAGAGAAAATACACAGGAGGGTGGTCGTGATTTCCTCTTAAACAATTGTTTGTCCTATAATATAACTTGTGATTTTGGGAAGCGAAAGCTGTTTACACAGGATTTACCGGAGTGATTAAAAATGCATGGAAACAAAATGAACATTTGTAGGAGATATTGACCTGAATGTCAGGCAGGTACCACAAAGCGCCTGGTGTAACCAATCTACATCAGTAAACGTAGCCTTTTCTGCAGCAGCTGGTCACAGTATTCTCTATAGACTATTAATATAAATATCAGTCCTTGGTCATTGTAAACAGGCGGATATGCAGGCGTGTTATCTGCAAATAACAAGTCACGCCGCAATAACATCTACTTTAGGCAATAACCGGCTTGCACAACGGTAGGAGTGTCCTACAACATTCCTGCTCAGCTTAGGTTTGTGGACTTTTATAATCACCCCCCTGGCGTTACCCTTGAACTTCCCACCTATGTTCCCGGAGCAGGTACCTGCAAAACCCAGGTTGACCTTTTCATGTGTTGACCATTTCTGTGTTGACCTTTCGACCGCGTCAACAATTTGGTGTCGACCGAGACACTGTCGCGCTATTATACAATAACCCTGAATGGTATCCGGATGATAGGTTGACAGTTAAAAGGTCACCAGTCAACAAGTCAACACCAAATGGCTCAAACGCACAAGGTTGACATGGTCAAAATGTCGACAAGACAATGGCCGACACATCACACGGTCGACATGAGTTTTGTTTTTGTTTTTATTCATTTTTTTCAACATTTTCATACTTTAACATCCATGATATTTTCAGAAAGACAGCAAGAATGTAGAATATTTCAGAGGCTATATACAGTATCATCCAATCAATGGCAACAGGTATGGGTGGGGGTTATTGCACTGCACGGCCTGCACTGTGAATTTGCAGAGGTCTGCGATCGGATAGTCGCCGCCCAGATAGAGTGAAAATCCACCCTGTGCAAGTCTGCATACGCTGCACGAAAATCCCTGCGAACGCCGGTCAGCTGCAAATCTGTTCACAACTCACCATCGCATGATATTTCCAGTCTGTGCAGTGTGTGCGTAGTCCAGGACTTACTTCCACAGTGCGAAAGATACAAGCTGTCAATCAACTTGCGTACGCCAAGCGATCAAAAAAGACGCAGGATTTTCGCTGTTTGGCCTCGCGCGTGCATGGTGGGTTCCACATTTGCTTTGCTCTTCCACGGAATACACGTTCACACTGTGGGGCTCTATAATTGCGGGAAGAATGTTAATCTCGCTGTAACAATGTGAGGGGATCGGATTGTCAATGTTATAGTATTAGCAAAATGGGAGGGATTCAGGCGTATTCAGCCAATCAAAAGTGTCAGCCAATCATCAGCATTCTCATCATACCACTGGCATGTGATCCCCCTCCAAACAGCTACATTTAATTCTTTCTTGTGGCCAGCATTTCCCATGACCACGCCTGTACTTGTCCCAAAATGTTTCTCATTCAGCATAGGCACTGAGGCGTAGACTTTCTGGCGGTCATGCACAGCAGAAAAAATGCAAATTACATTTATGTCACGTGTTCAAGAATCCCTGCATTTGTAAGTCTATGTTTCACAGAATCCATAGTCTATAACTAGACTGGGAGAGTCTGACTGGGGCGGCACACCTGTCAAACGGTAACGCAGGGTCCTAAAAGGGGAGCTCAGGTGGGACAGAAACCTCTCATGGAGCAGAAAGACAGTCCGTTCCTTGCACTGTATGAATGGTGCAGGACTGGGAAGAGTAAAGGCCCAAGTTACCCCAGTAACGATGAGATGACAGAGACACAGCCGGGGAGGCGCAGAAACGAGAGAGAGAATGCAACTGGAGGGAAGGAAAGAGAAAAGAGAAGTAGACGTGGGCTGGGTGACATACAGTAAATGAGAGAGACAGATTGGGGGGGGGGGGGAGAGATGAGAGAGACAGGGGACTGAGATGAGAGAGATGGGTGGGGGGAGGGGGAAAGAGATGAGAGAATCAGACGGGGAGGGGTGACAGAGATGAGAAAGATACAGATGGCATAGTAGAGCAGGAATGAGAGAAATGGCCATGGGGAGGACTGACCAGTATGAGAAAGACAGGGACTGGGGGGACAGATATGAGTGAGAGAGACGAGGGGATGGGAATAGAGGTGAACAAAGAGACGGGGAGGGGTGACAGAGATGAGAAAGATACAGATGGCATAGTAGAGCAGGAATGAGAGAAATGGCCATGGGGAGGACTGACCAGTATGAGAAAGACAGGGACTGGGGGGACAGACATGAGTGAGAGAGACGAGGGGATGGGAATAGAGGTGAACAAAGAGACGGGGAGGGGTGACAGAGATGAGAAAGATACAGATGGCATAGTAGAGCAGGAATGAGAGAAATGGCCATGGGGAGGACTGACCAGTATGAGAAAGACAGGGACTGGGGGGACAGACATGAGTGAGAGAGATGAGGGGATGGGAATAGAGGTGAACAAAGAGACGGGGAGGGGGAAAGAGATAAGAAAGAGATGGGGTGAAGGGAAAGAAGAGAGACAGAGAATGAAAGAGGGGAACAACAATGAGAGAGATGGGTGGAGGATGAGCAGATATGAGAGAGAAGGCAGGGGGAGAGAGATGAGAGAGAGAAACATGTGGGAGGGGGACACGTATGAGATATAGATAAATGAGAGAAAGCTGTAGTGGAAAGAGATGAGAGACAGGGGGACAGAGATGAGAGAGAGGCAGACAGGGGATACGGGGACAGGGATGATAAAGAGAGATAGGAAGGGGTGAAAGAGATGGGAGAGAGAAACAAGATTGAGGGGGACAGATATGAGATATAGATGGGGGACAGAGATGAGAGAGGCAGGCAGACATACAGGGAATACGGGGACAGAGATGATAGAGAGAGATGGGGAAGAGGTGAAAGAGATGGGAGAGAGAAACAAGTTTGAGGGGGACAGATATGAGATATAGATGGGGGGACAGAGATGAGAGAGGCAGGCAGACATACAAGGAATACGGGGACAGAGATGATAGAGAGAGATGGGGAAGAGGTGAAAGAGATGGGAAGGTGTAAGAAGACTTCTCTCACCCTGTTTTGTAAAATGCTCAGCAAAGATGGCTGGCTGCATTGCTCTGGCGTCTCTATGTAGAGACCAATGAGGATACAGTTCTGGGAGAGATGCAGATGGCACAGAGCTTACCGCCCATGCACCAATAGCCTGATATGAGTTACATCCAGACAATGGGAAAGGCATAGGGTATATAGAGAGTGCAGGAAAAAATATGTCAGCAGATGGTTGGCTGGGAAAAACCAATAAACAGGTTAATGGACCAATAATAACTAGCAGGTCACTCTGGCCAGATGGCTTATCGGGTAAATGAGGAACGCGCAGTGGATATTGTTAATGTGTAACGACAATAAAATACACAGTGACAATATATATTGCTGTAAGATGGCGAGATAGGATCCCGATTCCCTGAGTGGTATAGTAGTCTGATACCTCTTACTCTGAGATTCATATGAGGGAATATGTGGACTTCTGACTGGCAATAGGCAGCAAATAATCTAATATCCAGTACAGCAAGAGTACAATACTGTCCCCAGACCGTAGTTCCTGAGGGTAAAGGTCATTTCCATGGCAATACATCTCCAATTAGGATACAGCTCTATTCCATAAGATAATAGTACATTTGGGATACAATTCTTATGGACAAGGACGTAGATACCATGGGTGCAGGGAATGCAGCTGCTATGTGGCCCGGAGTTGAGAGGGGCCCAGATTCCCCTTGTAGGCGGGGGCAGGCACATGCCCCCGGGCACCGGATTTGAGGGGGTGCCACGACGGTTGGAGAAAAAAAAGCAGGAGACCTGTAATGAGTCGGAAGCATGCGGTGGTGTGGGTAGGCCGGGAGGGTGGCGCCAACGGGGTGCTGTCTCTCAGGAGTGTATATATTGATGTACAGTTTGATAACGTTATTGCAGTACTTTATGTTAATGATACTTTTTCCCTCCCTTTGTAGTAATTTTTCTTGAGGGCTGTGGCATAAAGTAATTCCCATTCAGAAGAAAAGAATCTTCACAGAATCAGAATCAGCTTTATTGGCCAGGTATACTTGCGTATACTAGGAATTTGTCTTCGGTTTGCTATACAACAGCCAAGTAGGTAACAGATAAGCAGGTGTGTGTGGAGGGGGGGGGGGGGGGGGAGTAAAGTCATACAGATAGGTATATTGTAGGGACACAAGTGAGTTACATGTACGTCTAGTCAGTCAATGTTCAGGAGTTCAGCAGGCGAACCACTTGGGGAAAGAAACTTTTGAGGCTTCTGGTGGAGCTGGCGGGGACGGCCCTGTAACACCTGCCTGAAGGAAGCAAGTTAAACATGCTGTGGTTGGGGTGTAGCTGGTCCTTTACTATCTTCGTTGCCCGCTTTATAGCTCTGGACAGGTACAGGTCCTGGACTGAGGGAAGGGTAGCCCTGATGATCTTCTCTGCGGTTCTGACCACCTTTTGGAGCCTGCATCTGTGCCTCGCGCTGGCGGAGCCGTACCATACCAGTATCGAGGAGCACAGTACCGACTCCACAATAGTGGAGCAGCAGAGGAGCAGAAGCTTCTGTGGGATGTTGAACTTCCTTAGTTGCCTGAGGAAGAACAACCTCTGCTGTGCTTTCCCGACAGTGGCGTCAGCATTGGGACCCCATTTAAGGTCCCGGGAGATTGTGGTCCCCAGGAACTTGAAGGAGTCCACTAGTGAAACCACACTGTCAGCAATCGTTAGCGGAGGTGCACTAGCTGACTTCTTCCTGAAGTCCACTATCATCTCGACAGTTTTGAGGGGGTTGAGCTCAAGGTTGTTGTGGCTGCACCACTGGGCCAACCGGTCTGCTTCCCGGCTATAGGCCGATTCGTCCCCGTCCTCGATGAGGCAGATGACGGTGGTGTCGTTGGCAAATTTGATGATCTTTACTGATTGCGCCTATTTGTGTACAGGGAGAAGAGCAGGGGTGAGAGGACACAGCCCTGAGGGGCACCTGTACTAATGGACCGCGCATGAGAGGTGAATTCCCCCGCCTTCACCACTTATGTCCTATCTGTCAGGAAGTCTACTATCCAGGAACAGGTTGCTTCAGGAACCCCTAGCCGAAGTAATTTGAGGTGGAGGATGCTGGGGACGATTGTATTGAAGGCCAAGCTGAAATCGACAAACAGAACCCTCGCGTTGGTACCGGGAATGTCTAGGTGCTGTAGAATGTAGTGCAGGCCCAGGTTGACTGCATCCTCGACACACCGATTCGAATGATAGGCGAACTGCAGGGGGTCCAGTTGGGGACCAGTCACAGTTTTCAGGTGAGTCAAAACCAGACGCTCAAACGTTTTCATGACCACAGATGTCTGTACTATCGGCCTGTAGTCTTTTAGGTTCGTGATAGAGGGTTTCTTGGGGACCGGGACGATAGTGGACCTTTTGAGGCAGGAAGGGACTTTCTGTAGCTCCAGAGATTTGTTGAAGAGCTTGGTGAATATGGGGGCGTGCTGACCCAGAACTATAAGCAAGGTCAACCAATATACGAGAATGAAGAAGACTCAATAACCATCCGTAACGATTTGAATCAGAAAAATATAGAGCTTGTAAATCTGAATAAAAAACTTGGCTATGAAAACTAAAAATATAATGAAAAAAAAAATCAATGTGAGAAGCTAAATGGCGACATATACACTAAGATCTGAGAGGACATATGCCATAAATAGGATCTGGATAAGTAAGTAAATCACAGAAAACTATCTGAGGCTAAACAAAGGCACGTGGAATTGTAATTGAGCCGGAAGAATCATACGCATCAGTAAACTCAAGTCTATTGTAGAACAAAATGCAAAGTAAGCATTCGTCTAATCATAGGAGACAATACAGATGGGATACAGACTATGGGACAGGTAGTTAGACGGAAAGTACCATCTCTTTTCATATCTGCCCCTAGCAAGCATCTCTTCTAGACATTTGAACTATCCTGGTTTAGGTGGTCCAGCCTCGGTTCTGGGGAAGACTCTTGTTTGCCCTGTATGTCCCTGAGACTGGAGAAACTGAGTCAATGCTGGTTGATCTGAGGCTACTACCAGGTATGGGTCACGGAAGAGCCACTTACTGTACAGCAAATAGGGACTCTAGTTACACTAATTACATTTGGTCTCTTAGGGGTTTATGTACTAAGCTTTGGACAGTGATAAACTACCAACCAATCAGCTGATGTCTGTCATTTTTCAAACACAGCCTGTAACATGGCAGTTTAGGAGCTGATTGGCTGGTACTTTACGTACGCCTACTTTATTTCTCTAAGGCGCTTAGTACATAGACCCCTTTAGACCCTTATGAAAGTATTAATTAAAAACGTGGGGAATTAATTACTAACACAGTTGCAAACTGTCAATGCTGCAATAAACTATAGTGACCAATCAGACTCTTGCTTTCATTACTCTACATTGCAACTGACCAATCACAACTAATTCCAGATTCAATGCTATGGGTTACTGCCACTCTGCCTGTCTGCAGGACTGTTAATAAACAGCCCTATTGCTGCGGCCTGGAAGACAACAGACAATAAGTAATGATTGGTAGAATATGGGGGGTCATTCCGAGTTGTTCGCTCGTTATTTTTTTGTCGCAACGGAGCGATTAGTCGCTAATGCGCATGCGCAATGTCCGCAGTGCGACTGCGCCAAGTAAATTTGCTATGCAGTTAGGTATTTTACTCACGGCATTACGAGGTTTTTTCTTCGTTCTGGTGATCGTAATGTGATTGACAGGAAGTGGGTGTTTCTGGGTGGAAACTGGCCGTTTTATAGGTGTGTGCGAAAAAACGCTACCGTTTCTGGGAAAAACGCGGGAGTGGCTGGAGAAACGGAGGAGTGTCTGGGCGAACGCTGGGTGTGTTTGTGACGTCAAACCAGGAACGAAACTGACTGAACTGATCGCAGATGCCGAGTAAGTCTCGAGCTACTCAGAAACTGCTAAGAAGTGTATATTCGCAATTTTGCTAATCTTTCGTTCGCAATTTTGATAAGCTAAGATTCACTCCAGGAAGGCGGCGGCTTAGCGTGTGCAAAGCTGCTAAAAGCAGCTTGCGATCGAACAACTCGGAATGAGGGCCATTGACTTGTCCATTCCAACCTCAGGATGCATTTCCCAGGTTGTTCCTAGCAATACGTTTTTAAAGAAGCCTCATAATAATTGAATGCCATTGATACATATTTGTTATCTCCAAAAGCACCTTCTCCTTCACCAGGATCCATAATGCGGCCATTCTAATGTATTATTAGCAGGAAACATACCCACACTGCGGATGGTGTGTGTCTTATAAAGATGCAGCGAGAACCAATCCATTAATATTTATATTACACAAAATTCGGTCTATGGCCGAAAGAGATTCACATCCCATATAGTACTGTATATATACATACAAATGATTTACAGTATTAAATCTAGAATGCTTATGCCTGATTTAATGAAATGGCTACGCGTTTGATCAAGGCCGATAATGCTAGACTTATTTCTTTTCATTTGCCTTTATGAATATGGATTCATTCTGGCAGAGTTCTAAGATACACAGTCCATAGGCTGAGGTCTTCATAGAAAGAGAATGCTTATAAGCCGGGCTTGTTCCCACATATGCACTGATAAAATGGGTAAAACGCGTGGAACTAATGTGTGCTTTAGGTACATCTCAGGGGTGCGTCTTCTAAATTTTGGTCATACTGGAATTTCTGGGAGACCAACTTCCCAGTTCTGCCCACTGCCCTAGAGAAGTGGTCGGTCAGGAGACTTGGTGATCAAGGGTGTAACTACCATAGGTGCGGGGAGTGCAGCTGCTATGGGGTCAGAGCTGAGAGGGGCCACCTTCCCTGTCACAGTTACATGTATTATATACAAGGGCGTAGCTACCATAAGTGCAGGGAGTGCAGCTGCTATGGGGCCCAGAGCTGAGAGGGGCCACCTTCCCTGTCACAGTTACATGTGTTATATACAGGGTGTAGCTGCAATAGGTTCAG
This sequence comes from Pseudophryne corroboree, assembly GCF_028390025.1. NCBI lineage: Eukaryota > Metazoa > Chordata > Amphibia > Anura > Myobatrachidae > Pseudophryne > Pseudophryne corroboree. The sequence continues at coordinate 806,031,151 of NC_086449.1, read as the reverse complement.
GGAGTGCAGCTGCTATGGGGCCCAGAGCTGAGAGGGGCCACCTTCCCTGTCACAGGTACATGTGTTATATACAGGGTGTAGCTGTAATAGGTGCAGGGAGTGCAGCTGCTATGGGGCCCAGAGCTGAGAGGGGTCACCTTCCCTGTCACAGTTACATGTGTTATATACAGGGGTGTAGCTACCATAGGTGTAGGGAGGGCAGCTGCTATGGGGCCCAGAACTGGCAGAGAGGGGCCACCTTTCCTGTCACAGTTACATGTGTTATATACAGGGTGTAGCTACCATAGGTGCAGGGAGTGCAGCTGCTATGGGGCCAGAGCTGAGAGGGGCCACCTTCCCTGTCACAGTTACATGTGTTATATACAAGGGTGTAGTTACCATAGGTGCAGGGAGTGCAGCTGCTATGGGGCCCAGGGCTGAGAGGGGCACCTTCTCTGTCACAGTTACATGTGTTATATACAAGGGCATAGCTACCATAGGTGCAGGGAGTGCAGCTGCTATGGGGCCCAGAGCTGAGAGGGGCCACCTTCTCTGTCACAGTTACATGTGTTATATACAAGGGTGTAGCTACCATAGGTGCAGGGAGTGCAGCTGCTATGGGGCCCAGAGCTGAGAGGGGCCACCTTCTCTGTCACAGTTACATGTGTTATATACAAGGGTGTAGCTACCATAGGTGCAGGGAGTGCAGCTGCTATGGGGCCCAGAGCTGAGAGGGGTCACCTTCCCTGTCAGTTACATGTGTTAAATATACAGGATGTAGCTACCATAGGTGCTGGGAGTGCAGCTGCTATGGGGCCCAGAGCTGAGAGGAGCCACCTTCCCTGACACAGTTACATGTGTTATATACAGGGTGTAGCTACCATAGGTGCAGGGAGTGCAGCTGCTATGGGGCCCAGAACTGGCTGAGAGGGGCCACCTTTTCTGTCACAGTTACATGTGTTATATACAGGGTGTAGCTACCATGGGTGCAGGGAGTGCAGCTGCAATGGGGCCCAGAGCAGAGAGGGGCCACCTTCCCTGTCACAGTTACATGTGTTATATACAAGGGTGTAGTTACCATAGGTGCAGGGAGTGCAGCTGCTATGGGGCCCAGGGCTGAGAGGGTCCACCTTCTCTGTCACAGTTACATGTGTTATATACAAGGGTGTAGCTACCATAGGTGCAGGGAGTGCAGCTGCTATGGGGCCCAGAGCTGAGAGGGGTCACCTTCCCTGTCACAGTTACATGTGTTATATACAGGGTATAGCTACCATAGGTGCAGGGAGTGCAGCTGCTATGGGGCCCAGAGCTGAGAGGGGCCACCTTCCCTGTCACAGTTACATGTATTATATACAGGGTGCAGCTACCATAGGTGCAGAAAGTGCAGCTGCTATGGGGCCCAGAGCAGAGAGGGGCCACCTTCCCTGTCACAGTTACATGTGTTATATACAAGGGTGTAGTTACCATAGGTGCAGGAAGTGCAGCTGCTATGGGGCCCAGGGCTGAGAGGGGTCACCTTCTCTGTTACATTTACATGTGTTATATACAAGGTGCAGCTACCATAGGTGCAGAGAGTGCAGCTGCTATGGGGCCCAGAGCTGAGAGGGGTCACCTTCCCTGTCACAGTTACATGAGTTATATACAAGGGTATAGCTACCATAGGTGCAGGGATTGCAGCTGCTATGGGGCCCAGAGCTGAGAGGGGCCACCTTCCCTGTCACAGTTACATGTGTTATATACAAGGGTGTAGCTGCAATAGGTGCAGGGAGTGCAGCTGCTATGGGGCCCAGAGCTGAGAGGGCCATCTTCCCTGTCACAGTTACATGTGTTATATACAGTTTGTATCATTGGATGGTAAACAGGGGCCCTTGCAAACTTTTGCCCTGGTGCATACAATATATTTAGTTATGCCATTGGACCTGAACATTTTAATGTGGTATACATTGAACTGGAGGATATAATAATGTTACATAATATAAACTGGGGCACTGTAGTGTGGCGCAGTATCAAGTGGAGGAACTATAGTGGCATAATATGGAGAGGGGGTGTTGTAAATGTGGCATAATGTGAACTGGGGACACTGTATGGCATAATGTGAATTGAGGGCACTGTGTGACATAATGTGTACTGGCAGCAATACAATATGACATAATGTGAACTAGGGCACTAATATGGTTCATAAATAAACTACAGCAATTCTATGCAGCATAACATAAACTAGGTACTACTATGGGGCATAAAATTAACTAGGGCACTATTATGGGGCATAAAATAAACTAGGTACTACTATGGGGCATAAAATTAACTAGGGCACTATTATGGGGCATAAAATAAACTAGGTACTACTATGGGGCATAAAATTAACTAGGGCACTACTATGGGGCACAAAATTAACAACTGCTGGGGAGGTGTCTTTCTAGAAGCACTGGGAAAAAATTTTGGTTATGGGGCCGACAAAGTTCTGGCTACACCCCTGTTGGTGGTGCAATTAGTGTCATGGCTGCAGTCGCTGCATGGGTAAAAGGGGGCGGAACCGCTATGATGCAATTCTCACCGCGAACTGCCCTGTACAATTTTATAGTATGCAAATTATAGATGTTACTTCAATGCTGATTGGTTGCCATTGGCAACTTTTCCACTGGCTCACTTCTCCACACTTTTCACTGCTTCATGAATATGGGGTAATATCAGTAACACGTTATATCCATAGCACATACTTGGGAGACAGTTTCCCTGACAGAGCACCGGGGCTGCAGTGGCGCTGTCTGCTAGTGAGGTAATTTGCCTGTAATAATGACAAACTGGCAGACATCAGAGCTGCTTGATACAGAGATAAATGAATTTATTACAACAATGAAGCCGTTTGTTCTTTTGATCTCTCCTGTGTAATATTTTTCTCCACAATAATTGTTACAGGGATTCCTGCTTTTTCTAATAAATCTTACAATATCTTATCATCTTCCCTCACAGTACTGGCCAGGCTCCCAGAATCCATCTCTTCCCGTCTGCTCGCTCCACGGCAGCACAATAAGCTTTTTCTCTCTTTTTTTTTCTGCTCTTTTGGCTATAATTCTCCTATTTCCAACACTTTGTCTTTGTAGACAAGCGCTTGGGGGGTTTTAAAGTCACAGGTCCATTTCCTCTGTTAATAGCTGAGCTGATCAGGGCATTTTGTGACAGAACCCGCTGACTGCAGTTTTTTACCTACGAACATTAAGGAGCCACCTGTTGTGATCTCATGTCGTTACTATCTTAGGGAAAACATTTCCACATTCTAGCGCAAGCGGCGCGGCTGGGTTACGGAGGCAGCCTTTGTGGGATGAACCAATATTCAGTCAGAACGCAGTCTATCCATTCACAAGGAACTGGTGACACTACTGAGGCATGAGGCATGCCGCCTCACACTTCAGAGATGGCACACTGAGCCATAGTGAATAGTTAGGCTGAATCTATGTAGTAGCGGCTCATTCCACAAAATGGCTGCTCTCCCTGTGTGTAGGTGACAGAAACGTACACTTGTTACCTACACACAGTAGGACAGCATCAAATTCTAGGCTGAACCATGCTGTATACTTCACCAGGGACAGGCAACTTGTGGTACTCCAACTGCTGTGGAACTACACATCCCAGCATGCCCTACCACAGTTTTGCATGCCCTAACAGAAAATTGTAGCAGGGCATGCCGGGGTGTGTAGTTCCACAGCACCTGGAGTTCCACGGGCGGCCTACTGCTGCTTTAGACCATATTTGTCGACACTCCCAGAATTCCCTGGGGTACCTACATACAGCAACACTGCAATCGATCCAGCCCCTATTCACGCTTATGCCCAGCTCCGTATAGCTCGCAGCTGCCACAACACGCCCACACTGCCCTGCGCCCATGTCATGACGCCATATTACAGTCCAGTTCCTCCTCTGCCGTCGCTAATGGAGATGTGCCAGAAATGTGCATCGTTCTGATTCGCTCAGAGCATGTGCAGTGTGAATTCATACAAGATATACGCTCCGCACACAGGCTCTTTAGGACCAGGGAAGGATATAACAGGAAGCTTCCGTGTCTGACTTAGCGCAGCACAAGACCATACTACAGTATCAACTTGTACAAAGCTGAATACTTCATGCAAATACACAAGAAATGACACGATCAGCAAAGCTATGGAAGCACGCTTATAATTGTACATGTATAAAGATGCCACTATATACTGGATCAGCCAGAAGATTATATTCAGGTGCCCTGTAATTCGTCTAATAAGCACATATTTGACATAACGGACATTACATCCTGTCAATACAGCGGCCGGCCTTGCCTATGTCCATTTGCTGCAATATATTTCAGTAAACCATATTTGTGTCTTCGTTATCACTGGAAGAGTGACAATCAGAAAAAGGCATTGATGCTACACTGGCCAATCAGAAAGCAAATAGTCACTTTTTTTATTTTTTTTTATTGGTACTTATTAATATTTATTTATAAAGCACCAACAAATTACACAGCAATTTACAGACTTCAATCATTCACCTCAGTCCACTGGCATATGTATAATGGATGCAGCGTGTGCAGTACACACAGCCCCTGGGTCCAGGGGGGGCATGAACCAACGCATCTCGGCCTTTTGGCTAGACCAGGTGTAGATGACTATGTACACTGTGGGGCTTAATGGCGCCCCCAGTAGGCGATGGCCCATCACCTGGTCCTTTGGCCAAAGGCCGGCTGCCTGAAGTGCTACAGTATGTGTCCCTGGTGCTGCCTGAGCCAGGGGTGCCTAAAAATGCACTGGTGGTGGAGCACACCTCTGCCCAAGTATGGCACTATGCACTGAGCAATTATTTTTCCTTCAAGTAGCACTATATTTCTTTTACCCTAGCCTTCTGGCCGGAGCAAGGGCAATTTTTTAAACTCTCAGCCGAAAGGCTGGATTTATTTACTGCACTTTTCACCACACATTATTATTACGTCTTTCGTGTGTGTCTGACGTTTTTTGGGGGTTAGAACAAAATCCTTAGGTGTCACCTCCTCCCCAAGTCTCCTGAGGCTCTCTCTCCTTCCGGAAAGAGACAAAGGGCCAAATGTAATAGAGAGAGAGTTTCAGAAAGTGAGAGATTTGGTAAGGTTTTTTAGTTTTTTTTAAAGTGGCAATAATTTCCTGTACACAGCAAGATCAACCTGGTTTTGCAGTGTAAATGATTGCCACTTTAAAAAAAACTAAAAACCCTTACCAAATCTCTCACTTTCTGAAACTCTCTCTCTATTACATTTGGCCCAAAGAATCTGTTCTCCAGGGGGACGCTTCGGCCAACATTGCGACTCTAGATGCGGCCTTACATGTGACTAAGAATCTGGCCCATATTCGTGACATGGTTTCGATGTAGTCAATTTCTGTCGCAGCATTTATTTTTATTTTTTTTGCAATGGGCATGCGAAAGTATGCAAATGTTGCAGCCTCTGGGTTGCGCCCACAATCGCCATCTCAGTTCAGTGTCTTGCGTACACAGACCTATCATCGGTAACATTGGCTGCACATCGGACTGAACTACGATACCCGAACCAGTGAATCTGTGTCGGAAGATGTAGTCGCCGGCAGATACCCACCCTGACACGCTGGCATTTTTGGTCGCCACAATATAAATACCCAGCATTCAACACACAGTTATGTTATTTGTCAGACTGCTTTCTGCCCGCAGATTTCAGGCAGCTGATTGGGCAATAGATCTTACCTTGTCAAGGTCACCATTCAACACCGCAGCTACAAGAACTGGAATAAATAAAGAACAAGGACATTAGCTAAACCATTAACACACGGCCTTGGTATTATTCTTAGGGTTACCACTTCATCCCTTTAATTCTGGACACATATTAATTACACAAGTTCTAATTATTCTACACAGCAGAGAAATATGAAATATTACCACACCCTGACTCCCTTTTGTAATAGCTGCCAACTGTTATAATTAGGCAAAGGGACATTAGCCATTTTGCTGTAAAATTCTTCCTACATCCATGACTGTCAGACATCCATGTGTACAATACTGTAGATGTAGGCAATGAGGCACTGATATGCAAGTGGAAGGGAATCCGTTTCATGACATGACTGGGGCCCTGAAGCACATTCAAACACATCTATTGTGCTGTCTGCAGGATCCATTTCACTCACAGTGGTGGCAGCCATTTTGCATGTACCAAATGCAGTAGTCTGTCAATAAACTAGGAGCCTGTGTCATCCCTGAGGCACAAAGAGACGTACCAGGAACAAAATGGCTGACACACACTGTCATAGCAGGCACAAAATGGCTTCACCAACCACAAGTCCATTAATTGGTTCATTGATAGGCTGGATTCTCATGAGTATTGGTCAGTTCGGTCCCCAAAGTGGGTACTACCGCCGTACATCGGCGATAGCTGAAAATTAAACCCATTTGACTTATTTGATGTCTGGAACCTGTATAATTGCAGCTGCATGATGCAATAAACATACAATGGGGGTAATTCCAAGTTGATCGCAGCAGGAAATTTTTTAGCAGTTGGGCAAAACCATGGAGGTCATTCCGAGTCGTTCGCTCGGAAAATTTCTTTGCATCGCAGCGTTTTTCCGCTTAGTGCGCATGCGCAATGTCCGCACTGCGACTGCGCCAAGTAAATTTGCTATGAAGTTTGGATTTTTACTCACGGCTTTTTCTTCGCTCAGGCGATCGTAGTGTGATTGACAGGAAATGGGTGTTACTGGGCGGTAACAGGCCGTTTTATGGGCGTGTGGGAAAAAACGCTACCGTTTCCGGAAAAAACGCGGGAGTGGCTGGAGAAACGGAGGAGTGTCTGGGCGAACGCTGGGTGTGTTTGTGACGTCAAACCAGGAACGATAAGCACTGAACTGATCGCAGATGCCGAGTAAGTCTGAAGCTACTCTGAAACTGCTACGAGATGTGTAATCGCAATATTGCGAATCTTTCGTTCGCAATTTTAAGATGCTAAGATTCACTCCCAGTAGGCGGCGGCTTAGCGTGTGCAATACTGCTAAAAACGCCTTGCGAGCGAACAACTCGGAATGAGGGCCCATGTGCACTGCAGGGGAGGCAGATGTAACATGTGCAGAAAGAGTTAGATTTGGGTGGGTTATTTTGTTTCTGTGCAGGGTAAATACTGGCTGCTTTATTTTTACACTGCAATTTAGATTTCAGATTGAACTCACCACACCCAAATCTAACTCTCTCTGCACACGTTATATCTGCCCCCCCTGCAGTGCACATGGTTTTGCCCAACTGCTAACAAAGATCCTGCTGCGATCAACTCGGAATTACCCCCAATATACGCAGTGTGAAGAGATGTTTTTGCTATCCAGACCCACTCTAAGTCCTGACATATCTCTGTGTTTGTCAGCTGCATCCCCATACCCCCGCTGCATTGCAGAGCCTCAGTTGCTCACATGCCGCCAGCAGTAAGCAAGGTTATGCCAAGATTTTTGCTGCAGTCTCCCATATTGATGGATCCTACTGGAAAGGTATTTATGGGTTGATGCAATTACGACAAAACCAACACAATACTGTGAGCTGTACGAGTGCTGCTGCTATTGGACAAATGGTTGTGCAGCGGTAAATCATTCATCAGGGATAGACGATGCATTAAAACTTCCTAGCCTTGCTTAGTTAACTGTGCCCCGGAGTGGACTTTGCTAATTCAGCAGCCGATGAGAACAGAATTTATTTACTTCTCCTGCTTTAATTTATTTACTTTTGTGCCCCAGGAGGCGCGGACTGCAAAATCACTGGCTTCACGGGGAGCACAAGACTGTGTGTTTCTTAGGAGCTTTGCTCAGCTGCATAATGTATGACAAGTCCTGTGAATATCGATGCATTTTGCATCTCTGAGCTAAACCGTTTTCTTGTGTAGTGTTATACTGCCCCCTGTGGTAGTCTGGGGAACAACTTCTTCATTGCTACAGTTTTCTTAACATTGAGCCATATTGGACTACGGCAAGTCTTACTAACCTATTAGACGCTTACGAGTCTATCAAAGGGGAAGAGCTTGTTAGCGATTAGTAGAGAAGAGCAAAACAGTAGCGAAACTTCTTTCGCAACCGGCTTTGCAGCAAGACAGGTCGTATTGCCGACGTTCAAAGTTCTGATGATACAAACATCGTATTCAGCTTCTTTTTTGCCTGCCTGAGTTCTGCTTTGGCGGCGCTGCACAAACCACCGGTAAAATGGTGCTGCGGACATTTTCCCGGCAATTTGCACATGTGCAGTACACAAATCACCAGGATCATGACGCAGGCACACACGTTGGCTGTACACGGGCCCCTCCTCTTTTAAAACGCCCATGGGTGGAGCAGACATCAGGCGGTTGCAATCCTGCTGGGTCAACTCAATTCGGGGCGATGGCGGTGGACCGGGATGTGGTCACGATCCTGACGGATCCTGAAATGATGTACTGGCCTTGGGGTTAGGTTTAGGTACTAAGGGGAGGGTTATGGTTATGCTGCGACATACAGCACTACACAAAGCCCTCACACAGCGCCCACCTGGACGTAAAGCGCCATGTCCATTCTATTCAGTGGATCCAATGCAAAACTTTCTATCTGAGTGGAAGAACGTTCATCTTGACGGCAGCCCTGGAAATAGAGCTGTGCCGTAATATATAATTCCAGACACCATCCCGGTCCTCTGTGTCACGTTTTCCGTACACATATGGAATGTGCGCATGTGTAAGTGTATGTAATCTTCCTGGCAGTTTTCCAATCCCTGACTCTGGAGTCCACCAGGACACTGCAAGATCAGGAACCGTACGGGGAATGTAACCCAAATACGGTGGCAGTAGGTGTCGCTGGGAGCGTGCGGGGCCGGATACCGAGATACACATTCATTAGTTCTCCCTAGACCAGGCCTGGCCAACCTGTGGCTCGCCAGCTGTTGTAAAACTACAATTCCCATCATGCTTTGCCACAGTTTTGCTATTAAGGAATGCTAAAAATGTGGCAGGGCATGCTGGGATGTGTAGTTTTATAACATCTGGAGAGCCACAGGTTTGCCAGGCCTGCCGTAGACAAAGACAAATAACTCTGCTTATTTCATTAGGAGAAAAATAAAATAGTTGGACGATAAGTGATATCCCAGTCACATTCCCGACTTTTGGCCACGGCAGCGCAGCCTGTTACCAGCAATGCCAATGAAGAGGTTTGGGCCCTACGCTCTTGCCGATGTGTGTGGGCGATATGAACGATCTCGTTCAGAAATGAACGATAAATCGTTCCCATCGCTCAGTGTGTATGCGCCAACGATGAACGATGCGCGTCCCTGCGGTCGTTCATCTTTGTTTTTTTCCCTCGGTCTGCGTAGCAAGCCAATTTGGACGATTGCCGTTAATCGTTGAAATCGACCATCGTCCAACTCGGAAACTTCGGCAAGTGTGTAGGGCCCATTAGGAGCCTATGTATCAATAATCGCAGCGCCGCCACCGTTATTAACAATCAGTATCGTAATGTATTTTTTCATTTTGAATGAGAATATCCCCGCTATGTACTAAGTGTAACTCGCAGGGACAGAGGTAGCGATAACTGCTGTTCCTGCGAGTTACATTACAGGCACAATGGCGCAGTCTCTCGCATTTGTCTGCCTTGAAAAAAATAGGCCCAACACACTACACAGATATCAGCATCATCAAACAGAATAGGTTGTAATGTTCCGCTAGATTTAAATTAGCATTTAAAACATAGAATTTATGGCAGTCATCTTCTGAGGACAAGTAAGTTTCTTCTACAAGTAAATAAGCCCTGGACAGTGATTCCTGTGCAGAGTTGTGCGTTAGTTTATATTAGCTGTGGCAGCGCCTCTTGGCAAAGGGGAGCTATCATCCCAGATTTGTCTAGGCCGCAGCCTCATGCTGCAATGAGACATTGCCTGAGATATATGGATCGCAGAGAAAACCCAGGTGTGGGATCCTGGGAAGTGAACAGTCTACAGTACCTCCGGCTACACTGCATGGGCTCCTACCACAGGTGTCCAAGCTCATTGGTATCACGTCAGCTGGGAGGTACAGGCAGAGATGCTCTGCGGGGAAACAGGCCACAATGCAAGTGCTGCGATTCTACAGACAGGACCAGTGTGTGTGTGTCTCACCTTGTTCTTCCGCTGAGGCTGGGGACCTGAAAAAAGAAAGAGAGAATTCAGACTTTATGTGTACATGAATGACCCACATACTGTACAGCTAAATACGCAGCACGTGGCAATTCTGATCCGAACGGGCTCATTAGCTAATCATACAGTGCCTTGCTAAAGTATTCACCCCCCCTTTGCATTTTTCATGTTTTGTTGCCTCACAACCTGGAGTTAAAATGGATTGTTTGAAGGTTTGCATCTTTCCATTCACAGAACATGGCTACAACTTTGAAGATGTTTTTGGTTTTTTTAGTGTGAAGCAAACAATAAAGAAAACAAAATGACAGAAAACTTCAGCGGGCATAACTATTCACCCCCCTAAAGTCACTACTTTGTAGAGCCCCCTTATGCGGCAATTACAGCTGCAAGTCACTTTGGATAAGTCTCCATGAGCTTGCCACATCTTGCCACTGGGAATTTTGCCCATTCCTCAAGGCAAAACTGCTCTAGCTCCTTCATGTTGGATGGTTTCCGCTTGTGAACAGCAATCTTCAAGTCTGACCACAGATTCTCAATTGGATTGAGATCTGGGCATTGACTAGGCCAATCCAACACCTTAAAATGTTTCCCCTTAAACCACTTGAGTGTTGTTTTAGCAGTATGCTTCGGGTCATTGTCCTGCTGGAAGGTGAACCTCCATCCCAGTCTCAAATCACAGGCAGACTGAAACAGGTTTTGCTCAAGAATATCCCTGTATTTAGCACCATCCATCTTTCCCTCGACTCAAAACAGTTTACCCGTTCCTGCTGTAAAACATCCCCACATCATGATGCTGCCACCACCATGTTTCACTGTGGGGATGATGTTCTTGGAGTGATGGGATGTGTTGGGTGTGCGCCAGACATAGCGTTTTCCTTGGTGGCCGAAAAGTTCAATTTTAGTCTCATCTGACCAGAGCACCTTCCTCCTTACATTTGGGTAGTCGTCCACATGGCTTTTGGCAAACTCAAAACGTGCCTTCTTATTTTTAACACTAAGTCATGGCTTTTTTTCTGGCCACTCCTCCATAAAGCCCAGCTCTATGGAGTGTACGGCTTATTGTGGTCACATGCGCAGATATACCAGTCTCTGCTGTGGAACTCTGCAGCTCCTTCAGGGTTACCTTTGGTCTCTGTGCTGCCTCTCTGATTAATGCCCTCCTTGCCCGGTCTGTGAGTTTTGGTGGCCGGCCCTCTCGGCAGGTTTGTTGTGGCACCATGTTCTTTCCACTTGAAGATGATGGAATTTATGGTGCTCCGGGGGATCATCTATGATTTGGATATTTTTGTATAAACCAACCCTGACTTGTACTTCTCAACAACTGTGTCCCTGACTTGTTTGGAGAGCTCCTTGGTCTTCATGGTGCGATACCTCTTGCTTAGTGGTTTTGCAGCCTCTGGGGCCTTTCACATAAGGTGTGTTTATACTGACAGAACATGTGACACATAAGGGGGGTACTCACGGAGCGATCGCTGCTTAAAATCTAAGCAATCTGACTAGATTGCTTAGATTTTAAGCATGATCGCTCAGTGTGTAGCCCCCACAGCGATAGCGATGCACAGCCCCGCGCATCGCTACCGCTGGTGCTAGATTGGCATGCCATGCAGGCCAATCTAGCAGGTTGCTCATTTCACCCGCTGGGTGAAATGAGCGGCCTCCCCGTCTCCCCCCGCATGCTCAGCACACATCGCGCTGTGCTGAGCGGTGGGAGAGATGTGTGCTGAGCAGCTCGCTCAGCACACATCTCTCCCCCATCGGCCCGTGAATACGGGCCTTTAGATTGCACACAGATGGACTTCATTTCACTAATTATGTGACTTCTGAAGGTAATTGGTTGCACCAGAACTTTTGAGGGGCTTCATAGCAAAGGGGATGAAAACATATGCACATGCCAATTTTCACATTTTTATTTATAAAAAATCTTTTTTATATACATTTTTCTCATTTCACTTCACCAACTTAAACTATTTTGTGCAGATCCATCACATAAAATTCAGAGTAAAAAATAAAATAAATTACAAGATGCAGTGTAACTAAATAGGTAAAAAGCCAATGGTGGTAAATACTTTAGCAAGGCACTGTACCTGTGTGTGTGACATACCACTCCTCATTACCCTGTGTAGCAGTGCTCCTCATAGTGACTGTAGTCACTAATCATACCTGTGTGTGTGACATACCACTCCTCATTACCCTGTGTAGCAGTGCTCCTCATAGTGACTGTACTCACTAATCATACCTGTGTGTGTAACATACCACTCCTCATTACCCTGTATAGCAGTGCTCCTCATAGTGACTGTACTCACTAATCATACCTGTGTGTGTGACATACCACTCCTCATTACCCTGTGTAACAGTGCTCCTCATAGTGACTGTAGTCACTAATCATACCTGTGTGTGACATACCACTCCTCGTTACCCTGTGTAACAGTGCTCCTCATAGTGACTGTAGTCACTAATCATACCTGTGTGTGTGACATACCACTCCTCATTACCCTGTGTAGCAGTGCTCCTCATAGTGACTGTAGTCACTAATCATACCTGTGTGTGTGACATACCACTCCTCATTACCCTGTGTAGCAGTGCTCCTCATAGTGACTGTAGTCACTAATCATACCTGTGTGTGTGTGACATACCACTCCTCATTACCCTGTGTAACAGTGCTCCTCATAGTGACTGTAGTCACTAATCATACCTGTGTGTGTGACATAACACTCCTCATTACCCTGTGTAACAGTGCTCCTCATAGTGACTGTAATCACTAATCATACCTGTGTGTGACATACCACTCCTCATTACCCTGTGTAGCAGTGCTCCTCATAGTGACTGTAATCACTAATCATACCTGTGTGTGTAACATACCACTCCTCATTACCCTGTGTAACAGTGCTCCTCATAGTGACTGTAATCACTAATCATACCTGTGTGTGACATACCACTCCTCATTACCCTGTGTAGCAGTGCTCCTCATAGTGACTGTAGTCACTAATCATACCTGTGTGTGTGACATACCACTCCTCATTACCCTGTGTAACAGTGCTCCTCATAGTGACTGTAGTCACAAATCATACCTGTGTGTGTGACATACCACTCCTCATTACCCTGTGTAACAGTGCTCCTCATAGTGACTGTAGTCACTAATCATACCTGTGTGTGTGACATACCACTCCTCATTACCCTGTGTAACAGTGCTCCTCATAGTGACTGTAGTCACTAATCATACCTGTGTGTGTGACATACCACTCCTCATTACCCTGTGTAACAGTGCTCCTCATAGTGACTGTACTCACTAATCATACCTGTGTGTGACATACCACTCCTCATTACCCTGTGTAGCAATGCTCCTCATAGTGACTGTACTCACTAATCATACCTGTGTGTGTAACATACCACTCCTCATTACCATGTGTAACAGTGCTCCTCATAGTGACTGTAGTCACTAATCATACCTGTGTGTGACATACCACTCCTCATTACCCTGTGTAGCAGTGCTCCTCATAGTGACTGTAGTCACTAATCATACCTGTGTGTGTAACATACCACTCCTCATTACCCTGTGTAACAGTGCTCCTCATAGTGACTGTAGTCACTAATCATACCTGTGTCTGTGACATACCACTCCTCATTACCCTGTGTAACAGTGCTCCTCATAGTGACTGTAGTCACTAATCATACCTGTGTGTGTGACATACCACTCCTCATTACCCTGTGTAGCAGTGCTCCTCATAGTGACTGTAGTCACTAATCATACCTGTGTGTAACATATCACTCCTCATTACCCTGTGTAGCAGTGCTCCTCATAGTGACTGTAGTCACTAATCATACCTGTGTGTGTAACATACCACTCCTCATTACCCTGTGTAACAGTGCTCCTCATAGTGACTGTACTCACTAATCATACCTGTGTGTGTAACATACCACTCCTCATTACCATGTGTAACAGTGCTCCTCATAGTGACTGTAGTCACTAATCATACCTGTGTGTGTAACATACCACTCCTCATTACCCTGTGTAACAGTGCTCCTCATAGTGACTGTACTCACTAATCATACCTGTGTGTGTAACATACCACTTCTCATTACCCTGTGTAGCAGTGCTCCTCATAGTGACTGTAGTCACTAATCATACCTGTGTGTGTGACATACCACTCCTCATTACCCTGTGTAACAGTGCTCCTCATAGTGACTGTAGTCACTAATCATACCTGTGTGTGTGACATACCACTCCTCATTACCCTGTGTAACAGTGCTCCTCATAGTGACTGTAGTCACTAATCATACCTGTGTGTGTGACATACCACTCCTCATTACCCTGTGTAGCAGTGCTCCTCATAGTGACTGTAGTCACTAATCATACCTGTGTGTGTGACATACCACTCCTCATTACCCTGTGTAACAGTGCTCCTCATAGTGACTGTAGTCACTAATCATACCTGTGTGTGTAACATACCACTCCTCATTACCCTGTGTAGCAGTGCTCCTCATAGTGACTGTAGTCACTAATCATACCTGTGTGTGTAACATACCACTCCTCATTACCCTGTGTAGCAGTGCTCCTCATAGTGACTGTAGTCACTAATCATACCTGTGTGTGTGACATACCACTCCTCATTACCCTGTGTAGCAGTGCTCCTCATAGTGACTGTAGTCACTAATCATACCTGTGTGTGTGACATACCACTCCTCATTACCCTGTATAGCAGTGCTCCTCATAGTGACTGTACTCACTAATCATACCTGTGTGTGTGACATACCACTCCTCATTACCCTGTGTAACAGTGCTCCTCATAGTGACTGTAGTCACTAATCATACCTGTGTGTGACATACCACTCCTCGTTACCCTGTGTAACAGTGCTCCTCATAGTGACTGTAGTCACTAATCATACCTGTGTGTGTGACATACCACTCCTCATTACCCTGTGTAGCAGTGCTCCTCATAGTGACTGTAGTCACTAATCATACCTGTGTGTGTGACATACCACTCCTCATTACCCTGTGTAGCAGTGCTCCTCATAGTGACTGTAGTCACTAATCATACCTGTGTGTGTGACATACCACTCATCATTACCCTGTGTAACAGTGCTCCTCATAGTGACTGTAGTCACTAATCATACCTGTGTGTGTGACATACCACTCCTCATTACCCTGTGTAACAGTGCTCCTCATAGTGACTGTAATCACTAATCATACCTGTGTGTGACATACCACTCCTCATTACCCTGTGTAGCAGTGCTCCTCATAGTGACTGTAATCACTAATCATACCTGTGTGTGTAACATACCACTCCTCATTACCCTGTGTAACAGTGCTCCTCATAGTGACTGTAATCACTAATCATACCTGTGTGTGACATACCACTCCTCATTACCCTGTGTAGCAGTGCTCCTCATAGTGACTGTAGTCACTAATCATACCTGTGTGTGTGACATACCACTCCTCATTACCCTGTGTAACAGTGCTCCTCATAGTGACTGTAGTCACTAATCATACCTGTGTGTGTGACATACCACTCCTCATTACCCTGTGTAACAGTGCTCCTCATAGTGACTGTAGTCACTAATCATACCTGTGTGTGTGACATACCACTCCTCATTACCCTGTGTAACAGTGCTCCTCATAGTGACTGTAGTCACTAATCATACCTGTGTGTGTGACATACCACTCCTCATTACCCGGTGTAACAGTGCTCCTCATAGTGACTGTACTCACTAATCATACCTGTGTGTGACATACCACTCCTCATTACCCTGTGTAGCAATGCTCCTCATAGTGACTGTACTCACTAATCATACCTGTGTGTGTAACATACCACTCCTCATTACCATGTGTAACAGTGCTCCTCATAGTGACTGTAGTCACTAATCATACCTGTGTGTGACATACCACTCCTCATTACCCTGTGTAGCAGTGCTCCTCATAGTGACTGTAGTCACTAATCATACCTGTGTGTGTAACATACCACTCCTCATTACCCTGTGTAACAGTGCTCCTCATAGTGACTGTAGTCACTAATCATACCTGTGTCTGTGACATACCACTCCTCATTACCCTGTGTAACAGTGCTCCTCATAGTGACTGTAGTCACTAATCATACCTGTGTGTGTGACATACCACTCCTCATTACCCTGTGTAGCAGTGCTCCTCATAGTGACTGTAGTCACTAATCATACCTGTGTGTAACATATCACTCCTCATTACCCTGTGTAGCAGTGCTCCTCATAGTGACTGTAGTCACTAATCATACCTGTGTGTGTAACATACCACTCCTCATTACCCTGTGTAACAGTGCTCCTCATAGTGACTGTACTCACTAATCATACCTGTGTGTGTAACATACCACTCCTCATTACCATGTGTAACAGTGCTCCTCATAGTGACTGTAGTCACTAATCATACCTGTGTGTGTAACATACCACTCCTCATTACCCTGTGTAACAGTGCTCCTCATAGTGACTGTACTCACTAATCATACCTGTGTGTGTAACATACCACTTCTCATTACCCTGTGTAGCAGTGCTCCTCATAGTGACTGTAGTCACTAATCATACCTGTGTGTGTGACATACCACTCCTCATTACCCTGTGTAACAGTGCTCCTCATAGTGACTGTAGTCACTAATCATACCTGTGTGTGTGACATACCACTCCTCATTACCCTGTGTAACAGTGCTCCTCATAGTGACTGTAGTCACTAATCATACCTGTGTGTGTGACATACCACTCCTCATTACCCTGTGTAGCAGTGCTCCTCATAGTGACTGTAGTCACTAATCATACCTGTGTGTGTGACATACCACTCCTCATTACCCTGTGTAACAGTGCTCCTCATAGTGACTGTAGTCACTAATCATACCTGTGTGTGTAACATACCACTCCTCATTACCCTGTGTAGCAGTGCTCCTCATAGTGACTGTAGTCACTAATCATACCTGTGTGTAACATACCACTCCTCATTACCCTGTGTAGCAGTGCTCCTCATAGTGACTGTAGTCACTAATCATACCTGTGTGTGTGACATACCACTCCTCATTACCCTGTGTAACAGTGCTCCTCATAGTGACTGTAGTCACTAATCACACCTGTGTGTGTGACATACCACTCCTCATTACCCTGTGTAGCAGTGCTCCTCATAGTGACTGTAGTCATTAATCATACCTGTGTGTGTAACATACCACTCCTCATTACCCTGTGTAACAGTGCTCCTCATAGTGACTGTAGTCACTAATCATACCAGTGTGTGACATACCACTCCTCATTACCCTGTGTAGCAGTGCTCCTCATGGTGACTGTAGTCACTAATCATACCTGTGTGTGAAACATACCACTCCCCAGTACCCTGTGTAGCAGTGCTCCTCATAGTGACTGTAGTCACTAATCATACCTGTGTGTGTGACATACCACTCCTCATTACCCTGTGTAGCAGTGCTCCTCATGGTGACTGTAGTCACTAATCATACCTGTGTGTGTGGCATACCACTCCTCATTACCCTGTGTAGCAGTGCTCCTCATAGTGACTGTAGTCACTAATCATACCTGTGTGTGTGACATACCACTCCTCATTACCCTGTGTAACAGTGCTCCTCATAGTGACTGTAGTCACTAATCATACCTGTGTGTGTGACATACCACTCCTCATTACCCTGTGTAGCAGTGCTCCTCATAGTGACTGTAGTCACTAATCATACCTGTGTGTGTGACATACCACTCCTCATTACCCTGTGTAGCAGTGCTCCTCATAGTGACTGTAGTCACTAATCATACCTGTGTGTGTGACATACCACTCCTCATTACCCTGTGTAGCAGTGCTCCTCATGGTGACTGTAGTCACTAATCATACCTGTGTGTGTGGCATACCACTCCTCATTACCCTGTGTAGCAGTGCTCCTCATAGTGACTGTAGTCACTAATCATACCTGTGTGTGTGACATACCACTCCTCATTACCCTGTGTAACAGTGCTCCTCATAGTGACTGTAGTCACTAATCATACCTGTGTGTGTGACATACCACTCCTCATTACCCTGTGTAACAGTGCTCCTCATAGTGACTGTACTCACTAATCATACCTGTGTGTGACATACCACTCCTCATTAGCCTGTGTAACAGTGCTCCTCATAGTGACTGTAGTCACTAATCATACCTGTGTGTGTGACATACCACTCCACATTACCCTGTGTAGCAGTGCTCCTCATAGTGACTGTAGTAACTAATCATACCTGTGTGTGTAACATACCACTCCTCATTACCCTATGTAACAGTGCTCCTCATAGTGACTGTACTCACTAATCATACCTGTGTGTGTAACATACCACTTCTCATTACCCTGTGTAGCAGTGCTCCTCATAGTGACTGTAGTCACTAATCATACCTGTGTGTGTGACATACCACTCCTCATTACCCTGTGTAACAGTGCTCCTCATAGTGACTGTAGTCACTAATCATACCTGTGTGTGTGACACCACTCCTCATTACCCTGTGTAGCAATGCTCCTCATAGTGACTGTAGTCACTAATCATACCTGTGTGTGACATACCACTCCTCATTACCCTGTGTAGCAGTGCTCCTCATAGTGACTGTAGTCACTAATCATACCTGTGTGTGTAACATACCACTCCTCATTACCCTGTGTAGCAGTGCTCCTCATAGTGACTGTAGTCACTAATCATACCTGTGTGTGTGACATACCACTCCCCATTACCCTGTGTAGCAGTGCTCCTCATAGTGACTGTAGTCACTAATCATACCTGTGTGTGTAACATACCACTCCTCATTACCCTGTGTAACAGTGCTCCTCATAGTGACTGTAGTCACTAATCATACCAGTGTGTGACATACCACTCCTCATTACCCTGTGTAGCAGTGCTCCTCATGGTGACTGTAGTCACTAATCATACCTGTGTGTGTGGCATACCACTCCTCATTACCCTGTGTAACAGTGCTCCTCATAGTGACTGTAGTCACTAATCATACCTGTGTGTGTGACATACCACTCCTCATTACCCTGTGTAGCAGTGCTCCTCATAGTGACTGTAGTCACTAATCATACCTGTGTGTGTGACATACCACTCCTCATTACCCTGTGTAGCAGTGCTCCTCATGGTGACTGTAGTCACTAATCATACCTGTGTGTGTGGCATACCACTCCTCATTACCCTGTGTAGCAGTGCTCCTCATAGTGACTGTAGTCACTAATCATACCTGTGTGTGTGTGACATACCACTCCTCATTACCCTGTGTAACAGTGCTCCTCATAGTGACTGTAGTCACTAATCATACCTGTGTGTGTGACATACCACTCCTCATTACCCTGTGTAACAGTGCTCCTCATAGTGACTGTAGTCACTAATCATACCTGTGTGTGTAACATACCACTCCTCATTACCCTGTGTAACAGTGCTCCTCATAGTGACTGTAGTCACTAATCATACCAGTGTGTGAGACATACCACTCCTCATTACCCTGTGTAACACTGCTCCTCATAGTGACTGTAGTCACTAATCATACCTGTGTGTGTGACATACCACTCCTCATTACCCTGTGTAACAGTGCTCCTCATAGTGACTGTAGTCACTAATCATACCTGTGTGTGTGACATACCACTCCTCATTACCCTGTGTAACAGTGCTCCTCATAGTGACTGTACTCACTAATCATACCTGTGTGTGACATACCACTCCTCATTACCCTGTGTAACAGTGCTCCTCATAGTGACTGTAGTCACTAATCATACCTGTGTGTGTGACATACCACTCCACATTACCCTGTGTAGCAGTGCTCCTCATAGTGACTGTAGTAACTAATCATACCTGTGTGTGTAACATACCACTCCTCATTACCCTGTGTAACAGTGCTCCTCATAGTGACTGTACTCACTAATCATACCTGTGTGTGTAACATACCACTTCTCATTACCCTGTGTAGCAGTGCTCCTCATAGTGACTGTAGTCACTAATCATACCTGTGTGTGTGACATACCACTCCTCATTACCCTGTGTAACAGTGCTCCTCATAGTGACTGTAGTCACTAATCATACCTGTGTGTGTGACATACCACTCCTCATTACCCTGTGTAGCAATGCTCCTCATAGTGACTGTAGTCACTAATCATACCTGTGTGTGACATACCACTCCTCATTACCCTGTGTAGCAGTGCTCCTCATAGTGACTGTAGTCACTAATCATACCTGTGTGTGTAACATACCACTCCTCATTACCCTGTGTAGCAGTGCTCCTCATAGTGACTGTAGTCACTAATCATACCTGTGTGTGTGACATACCACTCCCCATTACCCTGTGTAGCAGTGCTCCTCATAGTGACTGTAGTCACTAATCATACCTGTGTGTGTAACATACCACTCCTCATTACCCTGTGTAACAGTGCTCCTCATAGTGACTGTAGTCACTAATCATACCAGTGTGTGACATACCACTCCTCATTACCCTGTGTAGCAGTGCTCCTCATGGTGACTGTAGTCACTAATCATACCTGTGTGTGTGGCATACCACTCCTCATTACCCTGTGTAACAGTGCTCCTCATAGTGACTGTAGTCACTAATCATACCTGTGTGTGTGACATACCACTCCTCATTACCCTGTGTAGCAGTGCTCCTCATAGTGACTGTAGTCACTAATCATACCTGTGTGTGTGACATACCACTCCTCATTACCCTGTGTAGCAGTGCTCCTCATGGTGACTGTAGTCACTAATCATACCTGTGTGTGTGGCATACCACTCCTCATTACCCTGTGTAGCAGTGCTCCTCATAGTGACTGTAGTCACTAATCATACCTGTGTGTGTGTGACATACCACTCCTCATTACCCTGTGTAACAGTGCTCCTCATAGTGACTGTAGTCACTAATCATACCTGTGTGTGTGACATACCACTCCTCATTACCCTGTGTAACAGTGCTCCTCATAGTGACTGTAGTCACTAATCATACCTGTGTGTGTAACATACCACTCCTCATTACCCTGTGTAACAGTGCTCCTCATAGTGACTGTAGTCACTAATCATACCAGTGTGTGAGACATACCACTCCTCATTACCCTGTGTAACACTGCTCCTCATAGTGACTGTAGTCACTAATCATACCTGTGTGTGTGACATACCACTCCTCATTACCCTGTGTAACAGTGCTCCTCATAGTGACTGTAGTCACTAATCATACCTGTGTGTATGACATACCACTCCTCATTACCCTGTGTAACAGTGCTCCTCATAGTGACTGTAGTCACTAATCATACCTGTGTGTGTGACATACCACTCCTCATTACCCTGTGTAGCAGTGCTCCTCATAGTGACTGTAGTCACTAATCATACCTGTGTGTGTAACATACCACTCCTCATTACCCTGTGTAGCAGTGCTCCTCATGGTGACTGTAGTCACTAATCATACCTGTGTGTGTGACATACCACTCCTCATTACCCTGTGTAGCAGTGCTCCTCATAGTGACTGTAGTCACTAATCATACCTGTGTGTGACATACCACTCCTCATTACCCTGTGTAACAGTGCTCCTCATAGTGACTGTAGTCACTAATCATACCTGTGTGTGTGTGACATACCACTCCTCATTACCCTGTATAGCAGTGCTCCTCATAGTGACTGTAGTCACTAATCATACCTGTGTGTGTGACATGCCACTCCTCATTACCCTGTGTAACAGTGCTCCTCATAGTGACTGTAGTCACTAATCATACCTGTGTGTGTAACATACCACTCCTCATTACCCTGTGTAACAGTGCTCCTCATAGTGACTGTAGTCACTAATCATACCTGTGTGTGTGACATACCACTCCTCATTACCCTGTGTAACAGTGCTCCTCATAGTGACTGTAGTCACTAATCATACCTGTGTGTAACATACCACTCCTCATTACCCTGTGTAACAGTGCTCCTCATAGTGACTGTAGTCACTAATCATACCTGTGTGTAACATATCACTCCTCATTACCCTGTGTAGCAGTGCTCCTCATAGTGACTGTAGTCACTAATCATACCTGTGTGTGTAACATACCACTCCTCATTACCCTGTGTAACAGTGCTCCTCATAGTGACTGTAGTCACTAATCATACCTGTGTGTGTGACATACCACTCCTCATTACCCTGTGTAACAGTGCTCCTCATAGTGACTGTAGTCACTAATCATACCTGTGTGTGACATACCACTCCTCGTTACCCTGTGTAACAGTGCTCCTCATAGTGACTGTAGTCACTAATCATACCTGTGTGTGTGACATACCACTCCTCATTACCCTGTGTAGCAGTGCTCCTCATAGTGACTGTAGTCACTAATCATACCTGTGTGTGTGACATACCACTCCTCATTACCCTGTGTAGCAGTGCTCCTCATAGTGACTGTAGTCACTAATCATACCTGTGTGTGTGACATACCACTCCTCATTACCCTGTGTAACAGTGCTCCTCATAGTGACTGTAGTCACTAATCATACCTGTGTGTGTGACATACCACTCCTCATTACCCTGTGTAACAGTGCTCCTCATAGTGACTGTAATCACTAATCATACCTGTGTGTGACATACCACTCCTCATTACCCTGTGTAGCAGTGCTCCTCATAGTGACTGTAATCACTAATCATACCTGTGTGTGTAACATACCACTCCTCATTACCCTGTGTAACAGTGCTCCTCATAGTGACTGTAATCACTAATCATACCTGTGTGTGACATACCACTCCTCATTACCCTATGTAGCAGTGCTCCTCATAGTGACTGTAGTCACTAATCATACCTGTGTGTGTGACATACCACTCCTCATTACCCTGTGTAACAGTGCTCCTCATAGTGACTGTAGTCACTAATCATACCTGTGTGTGTGACATACCACTCCTCATTACCCTGTGTAACAGTGCTCCTCATAGTGACTGTAGTCACTAATCATACCTGTGTGTGTGACATACCACTCCTCATTACCCTGTGTAACAGTGCTCCTCATAGTGACTGTAGTCACTAATCATACCTGTGTGTGTGACATACCACTCCTCATTACCCTGTGTAACAGTGCTCCTCATAGTGACTGTACTCACTAATCATACCTGTGTGTGACATACCACTCCTCATTACCCTGTGTAGCAATGCTCCTCATAGTGACTGTACTCACTAATCATACCTGTGTGTGTAACATACCACTCCTCATTACCATGTGTAACAGTGCTCCTCATAGTGACTGTAGTCACTAATCATACCTGTGTGTGACATACCACTCCTCATTACCCTGTGTAGCAGTGCTCCTCATAGTGACTGTAATCACTAATCATACCTGTGTGTGTAACATACCACTCCTCATTACCCTGTGTAACAGTGCTCCTCATAGTGACTGTAATCACTAATCATACCTGTGTGTGACATACCACTCCTCATTACCCTGTGTAGCAGTGCTCCTCATAGTGACTGTAGTCACTAATCATACCTGTGTGTGTGACATACCACTCCTCATTACCCTGTGTAACAGTGCTCCTCATAGTGACTGTAGTCACTAATCATACCTGTGTGTGTGACATACCACTCCTCATTACCCTGTGTAACAGTGCTCCTCATAGTGACTGTAGTCACTAATCATACCTGTGTGTGTGACATACCACTCCTCATTACCCTGTGTAACAGTGCTCCTCATAGTGACTGTAGTCACTAATCATACCTGTGTGTGTGACATACCACTCCTCATTACCCGGTGTAACAGTGCTCCTCATAGTGACTGTACTCACTAATCATACCTGTGTGTGACATACCACTCCTCATTACCCTGTGTAGCAATGCTCCTCATAGTGACTGTACTCACTAATCATACCTGTGTGTGTAACATACCACTCCTCATTACCATGTGTAACAGTGCTCCTCATAGTGACTGTAGTCACTAATCATACCTGTGTGTGACATACCACTCCTCATTACCCTGTGTAGCAGTGCTCCTCATAGTGACTGTAGTCACTAATCATACCTGTGTGTGTAACATACCACTCCTCATTACCCTGTGTAACAGTGCTCCTCATAGTGAC
The DNA here is from genome assembly GCF_028390025.1 of Pseudophryne corroboree. Lineage (NCBI taxonomy): Eukaryota > Metazoa > Chordata > Amphibia > Anura > Myobatrachidae > Pseudophryne > Pseudophryne corroboree. The sequence goes on along the minus strand of NC_086449.1, from coordinate 806,007,029 downwards.
TGTAGTCACTAATCATACCTGTGTCTGTGACATACCACTCCTCATTACCCTGTGTAACAGTGCTCCTCATAGTGACTGTAGTCACTAATCATACCTGTGTGTGTGACATACCACTCCTCATTACCCTGTGTAGCAGTGCTCCTCATAGTGACTGTAGTCACTAATCATACCTGTGTGTAACATATCACTCCTCATTACCCTGTGTAGCAGTGCTCCTCATAGTGACTGTAGTCACTAATCATACCTGTGTGTGTAACATACCACTCCTCATTACCCTGTGTAACAGTGCTCCTCATAGTGACTGTACTCACTAATCATACCTGTGTGTGTAACATACCACTCCTCATTACCATGTGTAACAGTGCTCCTCATAGTGACTGTAGTCACTAATCATACCTGTGTGTGTAACATACCACTCCTCATTACCCTGTGTAACAGTGCTCCTCATAGTGACTGTACTCACTAATCATACCTGTGTGTGTAACATACCACTTCTCATTACCCTGTGTAGCAGTGCTCCTCATAGTGACTGTAGTCACTAATCATACCTGTGTGTGTGACATACCACTCCTCATTACCCTGTGTAACAGTGCTCCTCATAGTGACTGTAGTCACTAATCATACCTGTGTGTGTGACATACCACTCCTCATTACCCTGTGTAACAGTGCTCCTCATAGTGACTGTAGTCACTAATCATACCTGTGTGTGTGACATACCACTCCTCATTACCCTGTGTAGCAGTGCTCCTCATAGTGACTGTAGTCACTAATCATACCTGTGTGTGTGACATACCACTCCTCATTACCCTGTGTAACAGTGCTCCTCATAGTGACTGTAGTCACTAATCATACCTGTGTGTGTAACATACCACTCCTCATTACCCTGTGTAGCAGTGCTCCTCATAGTGACTGTAGTCACTAATCATACCTGTGTGTAACATACCACTCCTCATTACCCTGTGTAGCAGTGCTCCTCATAGTGACTGTAGTCACTAATCATACCTGTGTGTGTGACATACCACTCCTCATTACCCTGTGTAACAGTGCTCCTCATAGTGACTGTAGTCACTAATCACACCTGTGTGTGTGACATACCACTCCTCATTACCCTGTGTAGCAGTGCTCCTCATAGTGACTGTAGTCATTAATCATACCTGTGTGTGTAACATACCACTCCTCATTACCCTGTGTAACAGTGCTCCTCATAGTGACTGTAGTCACTAATCATACCAGTGTGTGACATACCACTCCTCATTACCCTGTGTAGCAGTGCTCCTCATGGTGACTGTAGTCACTAATCATACCTGTGTGTGAAACATACCACTCCCCAGTACCCTGTGTAGCAGTGCTCCTCATAGTGACTGTAGTCACTAATCATACCTGTGTGTGTGACATACCACTCCTCATTACCCTGTGTAGCAGTGCTCCTCATGGTGACTGTAGTCACTAATCATACCTGTGTGTGTGGCATACCACTCCTCATTACCCTGTGTAGCAGTGCTCCTCATAGTGACTGTAGTCACTAATCATACCTGTGTGTGTGACATACCACTCCTCATTACCCTGTGTAACAGTGCTCCTCATAGTGACTGTAGTCACTAATCATACCTGTGTGTGTGACATACCACTCCTCATTACCCTGTGTAGCAGTGCTCCTCATAGTGACTGTAGTCACTAATCATACCTGTGTGTGTGACATACCACTCCTCATTACCCTGTGTAGCAGTGCTCCTCATAGTGACTGTAGTCACTAATCATACCTGTGTGTGTGACATACCACTCCTCATTACCCTGTGTAGCAGTGCTCCTCATGGTGACTGTAGTCACTAATCATACCTGTGTGTGTGGCATACCACTCCTCATTACCCTGTGTAGCAGTGCTCCTCATAGTGACTGTAGTCACTAATCATACCTGTGTGTGTGACATACCACTCCTCATTACCCTGTGTAACAGTGCTCCTCATAGTGACTGTAGTCACTAATCATACCTGTGTGTGTGACATACCACTCCTCATTACCCTGTGTAACAGTGCTCCTCATAGTGACTGTACTCACTAATCATACCTGTGTGTGACATACCACTCCTCATTAGCCTGTGTAACAGTGCTCCTCATAGTGACTGTAGTCACTAATCATACCTGTGTGTGTGACATACCACTCCACATTACCCTGTGTAGCAGTGCTCCTCATAGTGACTGTAGTAACTAATCATACCTGTGTGTGTAACATACCACTCCTCATTACCCTATGTAACAGTGCTCCTCATAGTGACTGTACTCACTAATCATACCTGTGTGTGTAACATACCACTTCTCATTACCCTGTGTAGCAGTGCTCCTCATAGTGACTGTAGTCACTAATCATACCTGTGTGTGTGACATACCACTCCTCATTACCCTGTGTAACAGTGCTCCTCATAGTGACTGTAGTCACTAATCATACCTGTGTGTGTGACATACCACTCCTCATTACCCTGTGTAGCAATGCTCCTCATAGTGACTGTAGTCACTAATCATACCTGTGTGTGACATACCACTCCTCATTACCCTGTGTAGCAGTGCTCCTCATAGTGACTGTAGTCACTAATCATACCTGTGTGTGTAACATACCACTCCTCATTACCCTGTGTAGCAGTGCTCCTCATAGTGACTGTAGTCACTAATCATACCTGTGTGTGTGACATACCACTCCCCATTACCCTGTGTAGCAGTGCTCCTCATAGTGACTGTAGTCACTAATCATACCTGTGTGTGTAACATACCACTCCTCATTACCCTGTGTAACAGTGCTCCTCATAGTGACTGTAGTCACTAATCATACCAGTGTGTGACATACCACTCCTCATTACCCTGTGTAGCAGTGCTCCTCATGGTGACTGTAGTCACTAATCATACCTGTGTGTGTGGCATACCACTCCTCATTACCCTGTGTAACAGTGCTCCTCATAGTGACTGTAGTCACTAATCATACCTGTGTGTGTGACATACCACTCCTCATTACCCTGTGTAGCAGTGCTCCTCATAGTGACTGTAGTCACTAATCATACCTGTGTGTGTGACATACCACTCCTCATTACCCTGTGTAGCAGTGCTCCTCATGGTGACTGTAGTCACTAATCATACCTGTGTGTGTGGCATACCACTCCTCATTACCCTGTGTAGCAGTGCTCCTCATAGTGACTGTAGTCACTAATCATACCTGTGTGTGTGTGACATACCACTCCTCATTACCCTGTGTAACAGTGCTCCTCATAGTGACTGTAGTCACTAATCATACCTGTGTGTGTGACATACCACTCCTCATTACCCTGTGTAACAGTGCTCCTCATAGTGACTGTAGTCACTAATCATACCTGTGTGTGTAACATACCACTCCTCATTACCCTGTGTAACAGTGCTCCTCATAGTGACTGTAGTCACTAATCATACCAGTGTGTGAGACATACCACTCCTCATTACCCTGTGTAACACTGCTCCTCATAGTGACTGTAGTCACTAATCATACCTGTGTGTGTGACATACCACTCCTCATTACCCTGTGTAACAGTGCTCCTCATAGTGACTGTAGTCACTAATCATACCTGTGTGTGTGACATACCACTCCTCATTACCCTGTGTAACAGTGCTCCTCATAGTGACTGTACTCACTAATCATACCTGTGTGTGACATACCACTCCTCATTACCCTGTGTAACAGTGCTCCTCATAGTGACTGTAGTCACTAATCATACCTGTGTGTGTGACATACCACTCCACATTACCCTGTGTAGCAGTGCTCCTCATAGTGACTGTAGTAACTAATCATACCTGTGTGTGTAACATACCACTCCTCATTACCCTGTGTAACAGTGCTCCTCATAGTGACTGTACTCACTAATCATACCTGTGTGTGTAACATACCACTTCTCATTACCCTGTGTAGCAGTGCTCCTCATAGTGACTGTAGTCACTAATCATACCTGTGTGTGTGACATACCACTCCTCATTACCCTGTGTAACAGTGCTCCTCATAGTGACTGTAGTCACTAATCATACCTGTGTGTGTGACATACCACTCCTCATTACCCTGTGTAGCAATGCTCCTCATAGTGACTGTAGTCACTAATCATACCTGTGTGTGACATACCACTCCTCATTACCCTGTGTAGCAGTGCTCCTCATAGTGACTGTAGTCACTAATCATACCTGTGTGTGTAACATACCACTCCTCATTACCCTGTGTAGCAGTGCTCCTCATAGTGACTGTAGTCACTAATCATACCTGTGTGTGTGACATACCACTCCCCATTACCCTGTGTAGCAGTGCTCCTCATAGTGACTGTAGTCACTAATCATACCTGTGTGTGTAACATACCACTCCTCATTACCCTGTGTAACAGTGCTCCTCATAGTGACTGTAGTCACTAATCATACCAGTGTGTGACATACCACTCCTCATTACCCTGTGTAGCAGTGCTCCTCATGGTGACTGTAGTCACTAATCATACCTGTGTGTGTGGCATACCACTCCTCATTACCCTGTGTAACAGTGCTCCTCATAGTGACTGTAGTCACTAATCATACCTGTGTGTGTGACATACCACTCCTCATTACCCTGTGTAGCAGTGCTCCTCATAGTGACTGTAGTCACTAATCATACCTGTGTGTGTGACATACCACTCCTCATTACCCTGTGTAGCAGTGCTCCTCATGGTGACTGTAGTCACTAATCATACCTGTGTGTGTGGCATACCACTCCTCATTACCCTGTGTAGCAGTGCTCCTCATAGTGACTGTAGTCACTAATCATACCTGTGTGTGTGTGACATACCACTCCTCATTACCCTGTGTAACAGTGCTCCTCATAGTGACTGTAGTCACTAATCATACCTGTGTGTGTGACATACCACTCCTCATTACCCTGTGTAACAGTGCTCCTCATAGTGACTGTAGTCACTAATCATACCTGTGTGTGTAACATACCACTCCTCATTACCCTGTGTAACAGTGCTCCTCATAGTGACTGTAGTCACTAATCATACCAGTGTGTGAGACATACCACTCCTCATTACCCTGTGTAACACTGCTCCTCATAGTGACTGTAGTCACTAATCATACCTGTGTGTGTGACATACCACTCCTCATTACCCTGTGTAACAGTGCTCCTCATAGTGACTGTAGTCACTAATCATACCTGTGTGTATGACATACCACTCCTCATTACCCTGTGTAACAGTGCTCCTCATAGTGACTGTAGTCACTAATCATACCTGTGTGTGTGACATACCACTCCTCATTACCCTGTGTAGCAGTGCTCCTCATAGTGACTGTAGTCACTAATCATACCTGTGTGTGTAACATACCACTCCTCATTACCCTGTGTAGCAGTGCTCCTCATGGTGACTGTAGTCACTAATCATACCTGTGTGTGTGACATACCACTCCTCATTACCCTGTGTAGCAGTGCTCCTCATAGTGACTGTAGTCACTAATCATACCTGTGTGTGACATACCACTCCTCATTACCCTGTGTAACAGTGCTCCTCATAGTGACTGTAGTCACTAATCATACCTGTGTGTGTGTGACATACCACTCCTCATTACCCTGTATAGCAGTGCTCCTCATAGTGACTGTAGTCACTAATCATACCTGTGTGTGTGACATACCACTCCTCATTACCCTGTGTAACAGTGCTCCTCATAGTGACTGTAGTCACTAATCATACCTGTGTGTGTAACATACCACTCCTCATTACCCTGTGTAACAGTGCTCCTCATAGTGACTGTAGTCACTAATCATACCTGTGTGTGTGACATACCACTCCTCATTACCCTGTGTAACAGTGCTCCTCATAGTGACTGTAGTCACTAATCATACCTGTGTGTAACATACCACTCCTCATTACCCTGTGTAACAGTGCTCCTCATAGTGACTGTAGTCACTAATCATACCTGTGTGTAACATATCACTCCTCATTACCCTGTGTAGCAGTGCTCCTCATAGTGACTGTAGTCACTAATCATACCTGTGTGTGTAACATACCACTCCTCATTACCCTGTGTAACAGTGCTCCTCATAGTGACTGTAGTCACTAATCATACCTGTGTGTGTGACATACCACTCCTCATTACCCTGTGTAACAGTGCTCCTCATAGTGACTGTAGTCACTAATCATACCTGTGTGTGACATACCACTCCTCGTTACCCTGTGTAACAGTGCTCCTCATAGTGACTGTAGTCACTAATCATACCTGTGTGTGTGACATACCACTCCTCATTACCCTGTGTAGCAGTGCTCCTCATAGTGACTGTAGTCACTAATCATACCTGTGTGTGTGACATACCACTCCTCATTACCCTGTGTAGCAGTGCTCCTCATAGTGACTGTAGTCACTAATCATACCTGTGTGTGTGACATACCACTCCTCATTACCCTGTGTAACAGTGCTCCTCATAGTGACTGTAGTCACTAATCATACCTGTGTGTGTGACATACCACTCCTCATTACCCTGTGTAACAGTGCTCCTCATAGTGACTGTAATCACTAATCATACCTGTGTGTGACATACCACTCCTCATTACCCTGTGTAGCAGTGCTCCTCATAGTGACTGTAATCACTAATCATACCTGTGTGTGTAACATACCACTCCTCATTACCCTGTGTAACAGTGCTCCTCATAGTGACTGTAATCACTAATCATACCTGTGTGTGACATACCACTCCTCATTACCCTATGTAGCAGTGCTCCTCATAGTGACTGTAGTCACTAATCATACCTGTGTGTGTGACATACCACTCCTCATTACCCTGTGTAACAGTGCTCCTCATAGTGACTGTAGTCACTAATCATACCTGTGTGTGTGACATACCACTCCTCATTACCCTGTGTAACAGTGCTCCTCATAGTGACTGTAGTCACTAATCATACCTGTGTGTGTGACATACCACTCCTCATTACCCTGTGTAACAGTGCTCCTCATAGTGACTGTAGTCACTAATCATACCTGTGTGTGTGACATACCACTCCTCATTACCCTGTGTAACAGTGCTCCTCATAGTGACTGTACTCACTAATCATACCTGTGTGTGACATACCACTCCTCATTACCCTGTGTAGCAATGCTCCTCATAGTGACTGTACTCACTAATCATACCTGTGTGTGTAACATACCACTCCTCATTACCATGTGTAACAGTGCTCCTCATAGTGACTGTAGTCACTAATCATACCTGTGTGTGACATACCACTCCTCATTACCCTGTGTAGCAGTGCTCCTCATAGTGACTGTAGTCACTAATCATACCTGTGTGTGTAACATACCACTCCTCATTACCCTGTGTAACAGTGCTCCTCATAGTGACTGTAGTCACTAATCATACCTGTGTCTGTGACATACCACTCCTCATTACCCTGTGTAACAGTGCTCCTCATAGTGACTGTAGTCACTAGTCATACCTGTGTGTGTGACATACACTCCTCATTACCCTGTGTAGCAGTGCTCCTCATAGTGACTGTAGTCACTAATCATACCTGTGTGTAACATATCACTCCTCATTACCCTGTGTAGCAGTGCTCCTCATAGTGACTGTAGTCACTAATCATACCTGTGTGTGTAACATACCACTCCTCATTACCCTGTGTAACAGTGCTCCTCATAGTGACTGTACTCACTAATCATACCTGTGTGTGTAACATACCACTCCTCATTACCATGTGTAACAGTGCTCCTCATAGTGACTGTAGTCACTAATCATACCTGTGTGTGTAACATACCACTCCTCATTACCCTGTGTAACAGTGCTCCTCATAGTGACTGTACTCACTAATCATACCTGTGTGTGTAACATACCACTTCTCATTACCCTGTGTAGCAGTGCTCCTCATAGTGACTGTAGTCACTAATCATACCTGTGTGTGTGACATACCACTCCTCATTACCCTGTGTAACAGTGCTCCTCATAGTGACTGTAGTCACTAATCATACCTGTGTGTGTGACATACCACTCCTCATTACCCTGTGTAACAGTGCTCCTCATAGTGACTGTAGTCACTAATCATACCTGTGTGTGTGACATACCACTCCTCATTACCCTGTGTAGCAGTGCTCCTCATAGTGACTGTAGTCACTAATCATACCTGTGTGTGTGACATACCACTCCTCATTACCCTGTGTAACAGTGCTCCTCATAGTGACTGTAGTCACTAATCATACCTGTGTGTGTGACATACCACTCCTCATTACCCTGTGTAACAGTGCTCCTCATAGTGACTGTAGTCACTAATCATACCTGTGTGTGTGACATACCACTCCTCATTACCCTGTGTAACAGTGCTCCTCATAGTGACTGTACTCACTAATCATACCTGTGTGTGACATACCACTCCTCATTACCCTGTGTAGCAATGCTCCTCATAGTGACTGTACTCACTAATCATACCTGTGTGTGTAACATACCACTCCTCATTACCATGTGTAACAGTGCTCCTCATAGTGACTGTAGTCACTAATCATACCTGTGTGTGACATACCACTCCTCATTACCCTGTGTAGCAGTGCTCCTCATAGTGACTGTAGTCACTAATCATACCTGTGTGTGTAACATACCACTCCTCATTACCCTGTGTAACAGTGCTCCTCATAGTGACTGTAGTCACTAATCATACTGTGTCTGTGACATACCACTCCTCATTACCCTGTGTAACAGTGCTCCTCATAGTGACTGTAGTCACTAATCATACCTGTGTGTGTGACATACCACTCCTCATTACCCTGTGTAGCAGTGCTCCTCATAGTGACTGTAGTCACTAATCATACCTGTGTGTAACATATCACTCCTCATTACCCTGTGTAGCAGTGCTCCTCATAGTGACTGTAGTCACTGAATCATACCTGTGTGTGTAACATACCACTCCTCATTACCCTGTGTAACAGTGCTCCTCATAGTGACTGTACTCATTAATCATACCTGTGTGTGTAACATACCACTCCTCATTACCATGTGTAACAGTGCTCCTCATAGTGACTGTAGTCACTAATCATACCTGTGTGTGTAACATACCACTCCTCATTACCCTGTGTAACAGTGCTCCTCATAGTGACTGTACTCACTAATCATACCTGTGTGTGTAACATACCACTTCTCATTACCCTGTGTAGCAGTGCTCCTCATAGTGACTGTAGTCACTAATCATACCTGTGTGTGTGACATACCACTCCTCATTACCCTGTGTAACAGTGCTCCTCATAGTGACTGTAGTCACTAATCATACCTGTGTGTGTGACATACCACTCCTCATTACCCTGTGTAACAGTGCTCCTCATAGTGACTGTAGTCACTAATCATACCTGTGTGTGTGACATACCACTCCTCATTACCCTGTGTAGCAGTGCTCCTCATAGTGACTGTAGTCACTAATCATACCTGTGTGTGTGACATACACTCCTCATTACCCTGTGTAACAGTGCTCCTCATAGTGACTGTAGTCACTAATCATACCTGTGTGTGTAACATACCACTCCTCATTACCCTGTGTAGCAGTGCTCCTCATAGTGACTGTAGTCACTAATCATACCTGTGTGTGTAACATACCACTCCTCATTACCCTGTGTAGCAGTGCTCCTCATAGTGACTGTAGTCACTAATCATACCTGTGTGTGTGACATACCACTCCTTCATTACCCTGTGTAACAGTGCTCCTCATAGTGACTGTAGTCACTAATCACACCTGTGTGTGTGACATACCACTCCTCATTACCCTGTGTAGCAGTGCTCCTCATAGTGACTGTAGTCATTAATCATACCTGTGTGTGTAACATACCACTCCTCATTACCCTGTGTAACAGTGCTCCTCATAGTGACTGTAGTCACTAATCATACCAGTGTGTGACATACCACTCCTCATTACCCTGTGTAGCAGTGCTCCTCATGGTGACTGTAGTCACTAATCATACCTGTGTGTGTAACATACCACTCCCAGTACCCTGTGTAGCAGTGCTCCTCATAGTGACTGTAGTCACTAATCATACCTGTGTGTGTGACATACCACTCCTCATTACCCTGTGTAGCAGTGCTCCTCATGGTGACTGTAGTCACTAATCATACTGTGTGTGTGGCATACCACTCCTCATTACCCTGTGTAGCAGTGCTCCTCATAGTGACTGTAGTCACTAATCATACCTGTGTGTGTGACATACCACTCCTCATTACCCTGTGTAACAGTGCTCCTCATAGTGACTGTAGTCACTAATCATACCTGTGTGTGTGACATACCACTCCTCATTACCCTGTGTAGCAGTGCTCCTCATAGTGACTGTAGTCACTAATCATACCTGTGTGTGTGACATACCACTCCTCATTACCCTGTGTAGCAGTGCTCCTCATAGTGACTGTAGTCACTAATCATACCTGTGTGTGTGACATACCACTCCTCATTACCCTGTGTAGCAGTGCTCCTCATGGTGACTGTAGTCACTAATCATACCTGTGTGTGTGCATACCACTCCTCATTACCCTGTGTAGCAGTGCTCCTCATAGTGACTGTAGTCACTAATCATACCTGTGTGTGTGACATACCACTCCTCATTACCCTGTGTAACAGTGCTCCTCATAGTGACTGTAGTCACTAATCATACCTGTGTGTGTGACATACCACTCCTCATTACCCTGTGTAACAGTGCTCCTCATAGTGACTGTACTCACTAATCATACCTGTGTGTGACATACCACTCCTCATTACCCTGTGTAACAGTGCTCCTCATAGTGACTGTAGTCACTAATCATACCTGTGTGTGTGACATACCACTCCTCATTACCCTGTGTAGCAGTGCTCCTCATAGTGACTGTAGTCACTAATCATACCTGTGTGTGTAACATACCACTCCTCATTACCTGTGTAACAGTGCTCCTCATAGTGACTGTACTCACTAATCATACCTGTGTGTGTAACATACCACTTCCTCATTACCCTGTGTAGCAGTGCTCCTCATAGTGACTGTAGTCACTAATCATACCTGTGTGTGTGACATACCACTCCTCATTACCCTGTGTAACAGTGCTCCTCATAGTGACTGTAGTCACTAATCATACCTGTGTGTGTGACATACCACTCCTCATTACCCTGTGTAGCAATGCTCCTCATAGTGACTGTAGTCACTAATCATACCTGTGTGTGGACATACCACTCCTCATTACCCTGTGTAGCAGTGCTCCTCATAGTGACTGTAGTCACTAATCATACCTGTGTGTGTGACATACCACTCCTCATTACCCTGTGTAGCAGTGCTCCTCATAGTGACTGTAGTCACTAATCATACCTGTGTGTGTAGACATACCACTCCCCATTACCCTGTGTAGCAGTGCTCCTCATAGTGACTGTAGTCACTAATCATACCTGTGTGTGTAACATACCACTCCTCATTACCCTGTGTAGCAGTGCTCCTCATAGTGACTGTAGTCACTAATCATACCAGTGTGTGACATACCACTCCTCATTACCCTGTGTAGCAGTGCTCCTCATGGTGACTGTAGTCACTAATCATACCTGTGTGTGTGGCATACCACTCCTCATTACCCTGTGTAACAGTGCTCCTCATAGTGACTGTAGTCACTAATCATACCTGTGTGTGTGTGACATACCACTCCTCATTACCCTGTGTAGCAGTGCTCCTCATAGTGACTGTAGTCACTAATCATACCTGTGTGTGTGACATACCACTCCTCATTACCCTGTGTAGCAGTGCTCCTCATGGTGACTGTAGTCACTAATCATACCTGTGTGTGTGCATACCACTCCTCATTACCCTGTGTAGCAGTGCTCCTCATAGTGACTGTAGTCACTAATCATACCTGTGTGTGTGACATACCACTCCTCATTACCCTGTGTAACAGTGCTCCTCATAGTGACTGTAGTCACTAATCATACCTGTGTGTGTGTGACATACCACTCCTCATTACCCTGTGTAACAGTGCTCCTCATAGTGACTGTAGTCACTAATCATACCTGTGTGTGTAACATACCACTCCTCATTACCCTGTGTACAGTGCTCCTCATAGTGACTGTAGTCACTAATCATACCAGTGTGTGTGACATACCACTCTCATTACCCTGTGTAACACTGCTCCTCATAGTGACTGTAGTCACTAATCATACCTGTGTGTGTGACATACCACTCCTCATTACCCTGTGTAACAGTGCTCCTCATAGTGACTGTAGTCACTAATCATACCTGTGTGTATGACATACCACTCCTCATTACCCTGTGTAACAGTGCTCCTCATAGTGACTGTAGTCACTAATCATACCTGTGTGTGTGACATACCACTCCTCATTACCCTGTGTAGCAGTGCTCCTCATAGTGACTGTAGTCACTAATCATACCTGTGTGTGTAACATACCACTCCTCATTACCCTGTGTAGCAGTGCTCCTCATAGTGACTGTAGTCACTAATCATACCTGTGTGTGACATACCACTCCTCATTACCCTGTGTAGCAGTGCTCCTCATAGTGACTGTAGTCACTAATCATACCTGTGTGTGACATACCACTCCTCATTACCCTGTGTAACAGTGCTCCTCATAGTGACTGTAGTCACTAATCATACCTGTGTGTGTGTGACATACCACTCCTCATTACCCTGTATAGCAGTGCTCCTCATAGTGACTGTAGTCACTAATCATACCTGTGTGTGTGACATACCACTCCTCCTTACCCTGTGTAACAGTGCTCCTCATAGTGACTGTAGTCACTAATCATACCTGTGTGTGTAACATACCACTCCTCATTACCCTGTGTAACAGTGCTCCTCATAGTGACTGTAGTCACTAATCATACCTGTGTGTGTGACATACCACTCCTCATTACCCTGTGTAACAGTGCTCCTCATAGTGACTGTAGTCACTAATCATACCTGTGTGTAACATACCACTCCTCATTACCCTGTGTAACAGTGCTCCTCATAGTGACTGTAGTCACTAATCATACCTGTGTGTAACATATCACTCCTCATTACCCTGTGTAGCAGTGCTCCTCATAGTGACTGTAGTCACTAATCATACCTGTGTGTGTAACATACCACTCCTCATTACCCTGTGTAACAGTGCTCCTCATAGTGACTGTAGTCACTAATCATACCTGTGTGTGTGACATACCACTCCTCATTACCCTGTGTAGCAATGCTCCTCATAGTGACTGTAGTCACTAATCATACCTGTGTGTGACATACCACTCCTCATTACCCTGTGTAGCAGTGCTCCTCATAGTGACTGTAGTCACTAATCATACCTGTGTGTGTGACATACCACTCCCCATTACCCTGTGTAGCAGTGCTCCTCATAGTGACTGTAGTCACTAATCATACCTGTGTGTGTAACATACCACTCCTCATTACCCTGTGTAACAGTGCTCCTCATAGTGACTGTAGTCACTAATCATACCAGTGTGTGACATACCACTCCTCATTACCCTGTGTAGCAGTGCTCCTCATGGTGACTGTAGTCACTAATCATACCTGTGTGTGTGGCATACCACTCCTCATTACCCTGTGTAACAGTGCTCCTCATAGTGACTGTAGTCACTAATCATACCTGTGTGTGTGACATACCACTCCTCATTACCCTGTGTAGCAGTGCTCCTCATAGTGACTGTAGTCACTAATCATACCTGTGTGTGTGACATACCACTCCTCATTACCCTGTGTAGCAGTGCTCCTCATGGTGACTGTAGTCACTAATCATACCTGTGTGTGTGGCATACCACTCCTCATTACCCTTGTAGCAGTGCTCCTCATAGTGACTGTAGTCACTAATCATACCTGTGTGTGTGTGACATACCACTCCTCATTACCCTGTGTAACAGTGCTCCTCATAGTGACTGTAGTCACTAGTCATACCTGTGTGTGTGTGACATACCACTCCTCATTACCCTGTGTAGCAGTGCTCCTCATAGTGACTGTAGTCACTAATCATACCTGTGTGTGTGACATACCACTCCTCATTACCCTGTGTAGCAGTGCTCCTCATGGTGACTGTAGTCACTAATCATACCTGTGTGTGTGGCATACCACTCCTCATTACCCTGTGTAGCAGTGCTCCTCATAGTGACTGTAGTCACTAATCATACCTGTGTGTGTGTGACATACCACTCCTCATTACCCTGTGTAACAGTGCTCCTCATAGTGACTGTAGTCACTAATCATACCTGTGTGTGTGTGACATACCACTCCTCATTACCCTGTGTAACAGTGCTCCTCATAGTGACTGTAGTCACTAATCATACCTGTGTGTGTAACATACCACTCCTCATTACCCTGTGTAACAGTGCTCCTCATAGTGACTGTAGTCACTAATCATACCAGTGTGTGTGACATACCACTCCTCATTACCCTGTGTAACACTGCTCCTCATAGTGACTGTAGTCACTAATCATACCTGTGTGTGTGACATACCACTCCTCATTACCCTGTGTAACAGTGCTCCTCATAGTGACTGTAGTCACTAATCATACCTGTGTGTATGACATACCACTCCTCATTACCCTGTGTAACAGTGCTCCTCATAGTGACTGTAGTCACTAATCATACCTGTGTGTGTGACATACCACTCCTCATTACCCTGTGTAGCAGTGCTCCTCATAGTGACTGTAGTCACTAATCATACCTGTGTGTGTACATACCACTCCTCATTACCCTGTGTAGCAGTGCTCCTCATAGTGACTGTAGTCACTAATCATACCTGTGTGTGACATACCACTCCTCATTACCCTGTGTAGCAGTGCTCCTCATAGTGACTGTAGTCACTAATCATACCTGTGTGTGACATACCACTCCTCATTACCCTGTGTAACAGTGCTCCTCATAGTGACTGTAGTCACTAATCATACCTGTGTGTGTGTGACATACCACTCCTCATTACCCTGTATAGCAGTGCTCTCATAGTGACTGTAGTCACTATCATACCTGTGTGTGTGACATACCACTCCTCCTTACCCTGTGTAACAGTGCTCCTCATAGTGACTGTAGTCACTAATCATACCTGTGTGTGTAACATACCACTCCTCATTACCCTGTGTAAACAGTGCTCCTCATAGTGACTGTAGTCACTAATCATACCTGTGTGTGTGACATACCACTCCTCATTACCCTGTGTAACAGTGCTCCTCATAGTGACTGTAGTCACTAATCATACCTGGTGTGTGAACATACCACTCCTCATTACCCTGTGTAACAGTGCTCCTCATAGTGACTGTAGTCACTAATCATACCTGTGTGTAACATATCACTCCTCATTACCCTGTGTAGCAGTGCTCCTCATAGTGACTGTAGTCACTAATCATACCTGTGTGTGTAACATACCACTCCTCATTACCCTGTGTAACAGTGCTCCTCATAGTGACTGTAGTCACTAATCATACCTGTGTGTGTGACATACCACTCCTCATTACCCTGTGTAGCAATGCTCCTCATAGTGACTGTAGTCACTAATCATACCTGTGTGTGACATACCACTCCTCATTACCCTGTGTAGCAGTGCTCCTCATAGTGACTGTAGTCACTAATCATACCTGTGTGTGTGACATACCACTCCCCATTACCCTGTGTAGCAGTGCTCCTCATAGTGACTGTAGTCACTAATCATACCTGTGTGTGTAACATACCACTCCTCATTACCTGTGTAACAGTGCTCCTCATAGTGACTGTAGTCACTAATCATACCAGTGTGTGACATACCACTCCTCATTACCCTGTGTAGCAGTGCTCCTCATGGTGACTGTAGTCACTAATCATACCTGTGTGTGTGGCATACCACTCCTCATTACCCTGTGTAACAGTGCTCCTCATAGTGACTGTAGTCACTAATCATACCTGTGTGTGTGACATACCACTCCTCATTACCCTGTGTAGCAGTGCTCCTCATAGTGACTGTAGTCACTAATCATACCTGTGTGTGTGACATACACTCCTCATTACCCTGTGTAGCAGTGCTCCTCATGGTGACTGTAGTCACTAATCATACCTGTGTGTGTGGCATACCACTCCTCATTACCCTGTGTAGCAGTGCTCCTCATAGTGACTGTAGTCACTAATCACACCTGTGTGTGTGTGACATACCACTCCTCATTACCCTGTGTAACAGTGCTCCTCATAGTGACTGTAGTCACTAATCATACCTGTGTGTGTGACATACCACTCCTCATTACCCTGTGTAACAGTGCTCCTCATAGTGACTGTAGTCACTAATCATACCTGTGTGTGTAACATACCACTCCTCATTACCCTGTGTAACAGTGCTCCTCATAGTGACTGTAGTCACTAATCACACCAGTGTGTGTGACATACCACTCCTCATTACCCTGTGTAACACTGCTCCTCATAGTGACTGTAGTCACTAATCATACCTGTGTGTGTGACATACCACTCCTCATTACCCTGTGTAACAGTGCTCCTCATAGTGACTGTAGTCACTAATCATACCTGTGTGTATGACATACCACTCCTCATTACCCTGTGTAACAGTGCTCCTCATAGTGACTGTAGTCACTAATCATACCTGTGTGTGTGACATACCACTCCTCATTACCCTGTGTAGCAGTGCTCCTCATAGTGACTGTAGTCACTAATCATACCTGTGTGTGTAGACATACCACTCCTCATTACCCTGTGTAGCAGTGCTCCTCATAGTGACTGTAGTCACTAATCATACCTGTGTGTGACATACCACTCCTCATTACCCTGTGTAGCAGTGCTCCTCATAGTGACTGTAGTCACTAATCATACCTGTGTGTGACATACCACTCCTCATTACCCTGTGTAACAGTGCTCCTCATAGTGACTGTAGTCACTAATCATACCTGTGT